>NC_041014.1:15865029-17115029 GCF_004193775.1 Glycine soja | reverse complement strand
TCAAAATCAATTTTGTCAATGCTGATTCAAACACGTACTTAGGGATGGGATTAAATTCATGAATATTCAATATTTTGGGGATTACTTTAAGTAGTTTTATTATTTGGAGACTATTTGGAAGAGAAGGTAATAGTTGAGGACGAAATTTATAGTTTATTCGTATGGAAATAGTCAATAAGGTGGTACTCAAATAATTTTAAATTCTGATATTCATTTTACAGGTTGAAATCTTGAAGGAGTTCCCGGATGAACTAACTATGGTCTTCTTTTACAACTTGTGTGCAGCCATTGTAGCCTCAATTATAGGCTTATTAGGGGAGAAAAACTCAAGTGCTTGGAAAATAAGACCAGATATATCACTGATCTCTATTGTTTGCACTGTAAGATACCCCTGAAATTTTTTGCTGTACTTCACCTAAAAAATACACTTAGGTTAATACAATTTGGTGATGAATGATGATACATTTTGTGATTAGGGAATATTTAACAAGTTCCTGAGTAGTGCAATATATGCATGGGGAATACACTTAAAGGGCCCTGTATATGTAGCAATGTTCAAGCCTCTCTCAATTGTTATTGCGGTTGCCATGGGTGTTATGTTCCTTGGTGATTCTCTATATGTTGGAAGGTTAGTATTTCTTCTTTCACATTTGGTTCTTCTTTAGATCATGGTGAAGTAATTAGGAAAATTTAGATAAATAAAACAATTGTCAGTCCCCTATCTTGTACCTGTTATGCATGATTATCCAGTGTTAAACCAAACAAAAATGGATTCGAAAAAATCTAAACTTAAGTTTGGCCGGTGGTAAATTGGTTAGTCATTAAAAAAGTGAACAATGCTCCCTTAATTCATTGTCAACTAGACAATGTGGAAGTGCTAGTCCCCATATTTCCCTAACCAAAAATTTATAACTACCAATGAAGCTAAGCTAAGTCTTTTTATACAGAATCGCTACATCTATAGAAACAGTTAAAACAGCTAATATCAGCCATGTGACCTCTTTATCTTATTCATCAATCATTCTCCAACTGGAGCTAGCCACTTTTGGTAATTTGAATACTCGTTTGTTATTTTCCATGTTCTGCAGTCTGCACGGATCAAAATGCTGTTCTAATTAGCACTTAATTAATGTCATTAAAACCCTTTGAATGTTCCAAACAGTCATGCAATCACTTTGAATTCCTACTGCTTCTGATGCATATCTGATATAGAAAAGAAGATAAGCAATTTCAATGATACAGTATTTGGCCTTATCATTTGCATAACATTCTTCCTGCATTCTGCAGTATAATTGGAGCCACAATAATATCAATTGGGTTTTATACTGTGATGTGGGGCAAAGCAACTGAACAGAAGGAAGAGGAGGAGGAGGAGGAAAATGTTGGTAGCCAGGAATCGTCAATTACTGAGAACATTCCTCTTTTGCAAAGCTATATAACTGTAAATTCTACGAAGAAAATAGATGGAAATGTATAGACCACCAACTACAGAGAAATGAGAATTTTCCTCTTCTGCAAAGCTACAAAATTGTAAATTCTGAATAGAAGACAGGTGGAGGTGTATAGAAGACAAATATAAACTGTTTGCACCTCTTTAGTCTTGGCATTGTAGAAAATCTTAGAGACCATTTTTTATCACAGAACAGCATATTGTTGTGAAGGTCCTTTGGTTTCATTGTTCCCTGAGTGGCCTAGTTGTTACCCCTTTGCAAGACAGTGTATGGAAGATTTTCAGCAGTGGTTCACTAGATTTATGGCAATGAATGGGAATGCATTTAGTAAAATTTCTTTGTTCTATGCCTTCATCAAGAAGCAAGGTTTTTGATAAATAGCCAGCTGTTAAAGTAAAGAAAACAATGAAACTATGCCTTATTTCCTTACCCCTCCTCTTTGCCAACCCAATTTCCACTTCTCTCAAGTGTGCATCTTCTACTTCTGCGATCTGCTATGGAACTGTGAGGCAGCTAGAAGAAATATATATGCCACTGTGTTTCATGTTTTCAAGTCATCAGATCAGACATTGCTAAAGTTATTGAATGTGCTGCAGAAATATCTGAAGTTGCTGCTGGGGTAGTGCAGGACATATATGAAGAAAGGGGTATTTAAAATTTCACATGCAGTACTTGTCTAAGCTTCATAAAGGAGCTGAAGAACAGGAAAATAATTAGAAAATCACAGTAGTTGTTCATCTATTTCATTTCATTTCCCAAATGTCTCCAGAACTTTCTAGAAATTATAGATAGGCAGTGTGTATGTGTGTGTAAAATCTGATTTGTATTATAGTATTTGAGTAACATTGGTAAGTTAATTTATAGAAGGCTGATGATGATGTAATTAAGATGTCACCAATTTTATTAAGATTAAAATAGTAATTGTACAGAATTAACTCTTACTAAATACATATCCAAATTCTAAATATCTCTCAGTAAATACATATCCAAATGTCTCAAGGATTTTATATTGGTGAGATAAGGTTGTTATTTTTGTTGTTGTTGTCTGTTGATAAACAAAAAGGAAAAAAAGTGAAGGCTTAATGGAAGGAACCCTGATACAACAGTAAGGAAACTGTATTATAACCTGATTGTTGTTGTTTTTTGTTTTTTTTTTTTTGACAAAAGAGGTTGTGGCAGAAACTAATGGTTGATGCAATCTCGACTAGGTTGGCACCACAGCAACCACCAGCAAAGCTCTGCACAGACCGAATGCATTAATCAAAAGATAGAAGAAAAGACCATACAAGGAACCAGGGGGGTTAAAGAACCAAACCCTTGGAAGAAAGGCGAAGCTCTAACTAAACCAGTAATAAGGGAGAGCCTGTCTATCCTATACAAAAAAACTTTGTAATAAAAGCGGGTATAAAATCCCACCAGCAAAAAGTGTCTATAGAAGTCCTGTGAGAAGCTAACCTATCTGCACAAGTGTTTCCCTCACGGTAAATATGTCCCGCAATAAAAGTCATCGATTTTGTTAGTTGCACAGCATTTATCCACCTGTTTTTGATCTGCCAAGGAACAATTCTGTGATTTTGGAAGGCTTGCACCACAAGGCTGGAGTTATATTCCAGCCACAACTTTGACCACCCTTTGTCATAGGCAATCTCTATTGCTGTAATAGCTGCCATGATTTCTGCAAACAAGGCATGCTTGATGCCTTATATTAAAAGCAAAACAACCCATCATCCCACAGCCTGCCATGCCCGGGGATCCTCTGGCCACTCCATCCGTGTTACACTTAACCATTCCTTGAAAGGAGGGTACCAAGTGACCTGCATAATTTGCACTTTTCTAGGGTGGCAGATCACACCTAACTCTTTCAACTTGTTAAACTCATCAATTGATGAGAACATGGAGCTCTTTGAAAGGTCACCAGCAAGCTCTGATTGTTGTTGGTTCTGTAGGAATGCAAGAATCTTTCAAAATGAGATGTCCTCAGTGCAATCTATTTGTCATGAAATTAAGAACCATGTTGCTGATATAGTTCATTATAGCAAAGATCTTTAGCCTTATAAGAATAATTCTTATTGTTGGAAATCCTTGGGTTGGAAACCTCCTAATTCTTATTGGATCAAGGCTAATGCTGATGGCTCTGTTAAGAATGATGGTTATATGGCAGCATGTAGGGGTGTTTTGAGAAATAGTCAAGACTTTTGGGTTGCTGGATTTGTTAGAAATCTTGGGGCATGTAGTGTTCTAATGGCCGAGCTTCATGGTATTGCTATTATTCTTCAAATAGCTTGGGATAATAATATAAGGAAGATATGTGTTGGAATCTGATTATGAAGCTAGTGTTGCTCTTCTTAATCAACCCTTAATTCAAACTCATCATTATGCAGTTATTCTTAGGAAGATTCATCAGTTCCTGCAGTTTGAGTGGGAGGTGTCTATCTCCCATACTTACAGAGAAGCAAACAGAGTTGCTGATGGTTTAGCTAACTTGAGTCACTCTTTCAATCCTGACACTTATCTTTTCCATGGCCCTCCTCCCAATTTAGTTTATGTTTCTAGCTTGAACCTCCTTCTAATAAGAAAAAAAAAGAAGAAAAAAGTTATCAATTAAAATTGTATGAATATTTATATTATCCATAATTAATATAAGACCCGAGTATATCATATTTTTCACTATATAACACAAAAATATGATATTTTCAATAATTTAAATAAACGGAAAATGTTTATTATATATAAATTCTTTTAAAATAAGCATAAGATTATTAAGCATTTATACTACTACATTTACACACATTGTATCATATTATTTTTCAATAAAATATATAGTTTTACTTAAAATATTTTATTTTAAAATGTAACTTTAATTTATATTATGCTAGTTTCAACATACTTACAACATATAATATCATTAAAAATTCTTAATGGAAAATTGATTTAAATATTGTGAAAAATTCCACTCTTTTAAGAATTTATTATAACTACCGTAAAAAAATATTATAACTAATATACTTTTCTATGAGTAGCTAATATTGCGTGATTATATTAAAGAGAAAAAAAAATACTTACATTATTAGCTCATTTTTCGTCTCAACTATAAACAATACTAAATAACTATAACAACTCATGTTACACAAGCGCTAATAAAATTAAATTATCTATTAAAAATTATATAATAATTACTTTATTTTAAGTAATATTTTATTTCAATAGTTTTCATCTAATTTAATTAACTTTTATATTTTAAATTACTCAAAATATTATTTATAAATTTTAAATATTATAAAATAAATATTTTTTATTTACAATATAAATATAACATTTCAAATTCCAAAATTACGAAAATATTTGAATAGTCTAATTACACATTTAGTTCTTATAGTTTCAAACTTATCCCTGTAAATTTTACATTTTAATTCCAAAAAGATCATTGCCATTAAGTTTTTTTTAACTCTCTTAATTAAAGAATTTGAACAACAGAAACTTTTTGGAAATTAAAAAATGAACTTTAGGAACTAAATAATTCATTTATTAACTATAGTAACTAAAAATAATAAGTTTGGAATATATAAGAATTAAATGGATAATTAAACCTATTTGAATTTAACATAACTTAAATTAACATAAATTTCTCATGTAACTTCATAAATATTTTAAATACATAATAATCAATTTGATTCCTAAATTATTTTAAAATATTCAATTTATTTCTCAAGTTCTTAAAAGATTAAATTTAATCCTCAAATTTTAAAAAATAAACCAATTTAATCCTTTTCATCCAATTAAACTACCCAGCTAGGATTGCCAATTCCATTGGATATTACAAATTCTTTTCACAAATATATCTATAAAATTTTATATTAATCTAAAATTATTTGATATCTCATTCAATAATTAAAACTAAACACTCATATAATTTTAAAATATATAAAAATATGAATGATTTAATTTTTTATTATTCAATTTAAAAAAAATTAATACAAATAATTAATATAGTATATAATTATAATTCAATAGTTATATTAATAAAATCAACATTAGATAATTGATGGTGTAATTTTTTGTGTAAGTTACATTACAGTAATTTGTTTCCTCTATTATATATATATATATACATAAACAGAAAGAAGAATAATAATATATTCTCTAACATAGTCTATACTATTAATTAAAGATTGTCAAAATTATAAAATCATAAAGGAAACTTAAAATAAAAAAAAGTAAAACTTTCAAAATTATATAATTTTTAATAAATTAACTTCAACTAATAATAATATAAAAAAATGTTGCTAACAAGATAGGACCAAGATATAGATAACTGAATAATGCTGTAGTCATTCTCAAAATTTTAAGCCTCATTTAAATTGCTTATATGAAAGTATTTTTTTGACGGGCAATGGAAAAGAAAAAGAATGAGAGAGGTTTTTGCCTCCGCCGCTGGATGCTATGATAAACTGTTTGATACTAGTTTGCATTCATGTATTTTTTTTTATCTATGAAACAGGGTTACTTGGGCATAAAATAAGACAAAAGTGAGGATATTGCTGGATGTAGACGACTCTCCATAGCAATTTAGAAATCTGCAGTTTAAAGACCCGAACTTGTTGACCTATTTTCACCTATAATTGTCAGGAATTTATTTAGGAATACTTCAATGATTTTTACTAATTTTAGTTCATTTTAAAGGCTGGATTATAATGGTTCACTAAAATTTATGTCACTTGGAGTTTAGGAGCTGGCATGGACCAAGAGATATGATATGATTTAACGTCTGAACTTATAATTGTTCACTAAAAAGTAAGCAAACTATTAGGTGTAGTAGGTTCCAATGAACAAACGGAGATTACAAAAACGGAGGTGTAGTATGATTTAACTTTCTCTGTTTCTCTCTCCCTACTTTCTTAATACCTGTTTCCCTGGGCTTGAATTAATCCAGCCTTTTCTATTGCTCTTTCGCTATGCTTGGATCATCACATGACACAGGGCTCTATATTAGCTAAAGCAAAAAAATTGAATGATCTGTGAGTTGAAAATTGAAATCACCTGTATGCAGGGTCCAGAAGGTAAAATCCCATTTGAGACTTTACCTAATCATGTTAATGCCAATAGAGAGCAGATGGCAATTACACTAAGTATGATCCGCTCTCATAGTGTTTCTGGTGACCTGCATGGTGTGCAGCCTGATCCAATAGCAGCTGACATTCTGAGGAAAGAGCCAGAGCATGAAACTTTCACAAGATTGAGAATAACTCCTCTTGGTATGAACTCTGACATGTTACTCTTCCTCATTCTCTTGAGTGCAAAGAAATTGCTTTGAATGGGTTTTTTCATGGGATGTATAGAATCCCCCTCCTTCAAACACTTGTTTGATTACAATATTTGCATATCTGGAAAATTTATAGTAAACTATAATTGTTATATTTTTTGTTTAGAGGCTCCGTCACCTGATGAAGTTGAAGCTTATGTGGTTCTGCAAGAATGCCTTGAAATGAGAAAAAGATATGTTTTTAGAGAAGTTGTTGCTCCGTGGGATAAAGAAGTTATATCCTGTAAGAATTAATGTCTCATGTGAGAGGCATGTGACTTATGTAGGGACTAATAAGTAAATAATTAATGATTAAGGGCTAAATTGTAATTGGGCTTAATAGGAAAAGTTTCTAGAACTAACTGCTACTTGATGGGAGTAGTGGTTATAAAAGGGACTTAATACCCACTAACGTGGAATAAGGTCCCCTTCCTGACCAGAAAAGTGTTCTCTCTTACCCATAGCCATCACGAACGGAGAGAGACAGAAAAGAAAGGTCAAAGGAAGTGAAATCTTATTTCTCTCCTCTTTCAAGGAAATCAAAGTACACCGGAGAGAAGTTCCTATGGAGAAAGATACAAGTCTTCCTAATGGAGAAATGTACACATCATTATCTATTGTTGTTGTTTAGTGATTGTTTGTGGGAATCATAGGTTTCAAGATCCTGTTGTTTCCTATAATTGAAAGTCTAGGAAACCCCTTAAGAATTTTTACATGTGGTATCAGAGCATGTGTTATGAAATTTAAGATTCTCCAAGAATGATTTAATTTCTCTCAATTATACATGAACCCTAATTATGAAATTTAGGGATAATTTAATTTCTTTCAATTATGTATGAACCCTAATTATGAAATTTAGGGATAATTTAATTTCTCTCAATTATGCATAAATCCTAATTATGAAATTTAGGAATTTTATTTTCCGCTGCATACATTGTTTTATTGGCAATATTTTATTATTGTTGAATACCAATTTTTGGAGAAAGATTATTTGAAAACTTATGATTATCGGAGAGAAAGCTGCACAACATGTATATATTAAATTTGGAGAAAGTTATTACTTCTAACGGTGAAAGAAAGGAAGCGTGCCTAAACGTAAATATTCAATTTCAATTTTGAAAAACTGCGCAGGTATGAAATTGCTATTTGCAACCTTATGTTTGCTATTTCCAATCCCACTTGATCCTTTTTTTTCGAAAAATTATTGTTGAACGTGATTAAAGGATTGAAAGTTTATATCCTGTAACTAAATTAACGTGAATGCTTTGAAATTATTGGTAGCAGTAAATATATGTATATGTTACATATTTGCTTGAACGTATTTGAATGCAAAAACATAAATAAATACAAATATTATTTTATGGCCTGGAACAAAATTAATAGAATGGCTATGAATTGTTAATAGCAATAAGTATGTACAGGCCATATATATTTGATTGGAATTAAATGTATGTTAAATTTGTTAGTCACCAAAGTGGCCAAATTTGTAAGGTTATTTAATTTCAAATTAATGATTATTTCAATAATATTTGGTTGGAATTAAATGTATGTTGAATTTGTTAGTCACCAAAGTGGCCAAATTTGTAAGGTTATTTAATTCCAACTTAATGATTATTTCAATTACTCATAGAATAATGGATGCTAAATTATATGATTATTGGTTTATGGGTAATTGAAATTCATTGTTATAAGGCATTTATGGATCGCCCAAAGGTTGATTAGTTGTTCTTATAATTAATGAATATAATTGTAGGCAATTTGTGTGTATCATTAGTTTTATTTATATGCCCAAAGGAAATAGATACTACAAATTGGTGCATATTTAATTGCCAAATAATGTTAAAATTTTATTAGTATCATTATGTTTGTATGTTGTATGTTGGTGTATCACCCAAAAGAGAACATCAATATACATTGTCCGTTATCTGAATGAATCATATGTATGACATGTATTTTATGTCTCAAAACACATATGTGAATTTTATTATGTAATACATGTTTTGAATTAATTTGATTCTTATGTATCATCTGTGCCAATTTTAATGGGCTTAACTTCTTTGACTGAAATGAGCAAGTCCAATTTCACCTCGGTGTTTTGGATCATGATCTTGCTATGTTGGAATAGAAGTTTGTTATTATTATTGATGCTAGTAACAATGAAGAGAAAGTCCATTATAAAACTTGGGAAAGATCTAACAGACTCAGCCTAATGTTGATGAGAATGACTGTTAAAAACAGTATTAAGACAACTCTCCCTAAAATTGAAAGTGCTAAAAAGTTTATGTGATTAGTGGGAGAGTGCTCTCAAACAACTGATAAGTCTATTGTTGGGACATTAATGAGTACATTGATCACCATGAAGTTTGATGGTTCACGTACTATGTATGAACATGTCATTGAGATGACAAACATTGCAGCAAGACTTAAGACCTTGGGAATATAATGATTGTGAATGAGAACTTTCTTGTTCAGTTTATTCTAAACTCATTACCGTCTGAGTTTGGCCTGTTCTAAATGAACTATAATACCATGAAAGATAAATGGAATGTGCATGAATTGCACAGTATGTTAGTTCAGGAAGAAATGAGGCTTAAGGATCAAGGAAGTCACTTAGTCCATTATGTTAGCCACCAAGGGAATCAAGGAGCTTGAAAAGAAATTTATGAAGAAGCATGATAAAGGCAAAGGATCATTAAAGAACAATGACGACTTTTTGCAAATCCAGAAGAAAGTTATCAAAGGACAATAATTGTCAATTTTGTGAAATTAAGACATTTCCAAAAGGATTGCCTAAAGTGTAAGTTTTGGTTCGAAAAGAATGGTGATCTTAATGCTCATGTATGTTTTGAATCAAACTTAACTGTAGTTTCCCATGATACATGATGGATTAATTCTGGATGTATGACTCATGTTTCTAACATTATGCAGAGATTCCTTACAATCTAAACCATAAGCCCAAATGAGAAGTTCATTTTCATGGGGAATGAAGTGAAAGCTCCAGTGGAAATAGTTGAAACTTATTGTTTAAAACGCAACACTGGACCTCGTTTAGATTTACTGGAAACTCCTTATATACCTAGTTTATCTAGGAATTTAGTTTCATTATCTAAACTTGATGTTACTGCATACTCTTTTAATTTTGGTAATGGATGTTTCAATTTATTTAAGCATAATCATCTCATTGGTATTGGTATTCTTGTGATGGTTTATATAAATTGGAAATAGACAGTTTGTATGCTGAAACTGTTTTAACTTTGCATCATAATGTTGGCACTAAACATAGTTTACTGAATGAACGATCTGCTTTCTTGTGGCATAAACGTTTAGGTCACATTTCTAGAGAAAGGATGGAAAGATTAATAAAGAATGAAATTCTTCCTTATCTAGATTTTACGGATCTAAATATTTGTGTGGGTTGTATTAAGGGAAAACAAGCAAAACATACAAAGAAAGAAGCTACAAGAAGCACTCATCTTCTTGAAATTGTGCATACTGATATTTGTGGACCTTTTGATGTTAGTTCTTTCGGAAAGGAAAGATACTTTATCACCATTATTGATGATTATTCACGTTACGGTTATGTCTACTTACTGCCCGAGATTTCTTAGGCAATGGATGCCTTAGAAATTTACTACAATGAAATAAAAGGGCAATTAGACATAAATGTGAAAATTATTAGATATGATAGAGGTGATGAGTATTACGGAAGATATGATGAAACTGGGCAACACCCAGGTCCATTTGCTAAGCTTGTTCAGAAACGTGCATTTGTGTGCAATACACAATTCCCGGTACACCACAACAAAATGGTGTATCAGAAAGGCGTAATAGAACTTTAATGGATATGGTTAGGAGTATGTTAATCAATTAGACTTTACCCGTATCTTTGTGGATGTATGCCTTGAAAACTGCCATGTATTTGTTGAACAGGGTTCCTAGTAAGGCAGTTCCAAAGACACCTTTTGAACTGTGGACAAATAGGATACCTAGTATAAGGCACCTGCATGTTTAGGGTTGCCAGGCAGAAATAAGGATTTATAATTCGCAAGAAAGAAAATTGGATGCAAGAACAATCAGTGGATATTTCATTGGTTATCAAGAAAAGTTAAAAGGGTATATATTTTATTGTTCTAATCATAGTATGAGAATTGTCGAAACTAGAAATGCAAGGTTCATTGGAAATGATGAAATCAGTGGGAGTATTGTTCCACGAGAAGTGAAAATTAAAGAAGTTAGAGTGCAAGTCCTTTTAGCTTGGGCCTCTAGCAGTAATGTGATTGCTCCTTTTAGTTGTTGTTACAAAATTAATGAAGAGGAGCAACACAATAATGAACCCATGATGCATAATGAACCTATTATGGAAGAACTACAAGAAGTAGCATTAAGGAGGTCTCAAAGAGAAAGGAGACCAGCTATTTCAATGATTATGTGGTATACCTACATGAAACAGAAACAAACTTAAGCATTAATGATAATGATCCATTTTTGTTTTCACAAGTTGTAAGTTGTGATAGTTCTGAGAAGTGGTTAAATGCCATGAAAGAAGAGATAGATTCCATGGAACATAATGGTGTTTGGGACCTTGTAGAATTATCAAAGGGTTGTAAGAGAGTTAATTGTAAGTGGGTCTTCAAGACTAAACGTGACTCTCATGACAACCTTGAATGTTATAAGGCTAGACTTGTTGCTAAGGAATTTACTCAGAAAGATGACATTGATTATAAAGAGACATTTTACTGGTCTCACGAAAGGATTCCTTCAGTATTATCATGGCATTAGTAGTCCATTATGACTTGGAGCTACATCAGATGGATGTGAAAACTGCCTTTCTTAATGGAGATTTAGAGAAGAATGTTTGTATGGACCAACCAATGGGTTTCTCAGCTGAAGGAAATGAACACATGGTGTGCATACTAAAGAAATCAATATACAGTCTTAAAGTAAGCTTCCTGCCAATGGTATTTGAGGTTTAATGATACCATTATTTCCTTTAGATTTAAGGAAAATACTGTTTATCGGTGTATGTATCTGAAGGTCAGTGGGAGTAAGGTTATTTTCTAATTCTGTATATTGATGATATCTTGCTTGCAGCTAACGATCTTGGTCTTCTTCATGAGACTAAGAAATTTCTCTCTAGAAACTTTGAAGTGAAAGATATGGGTGAGGTAAGCTATGTGATAGGGATATAAATATTCCATAATAGATCACAAGGATTGTTAGGCTTATCTCAGAAAGTATATATATCGATAAAGTGCTAGAGAGATTCAAGATGAAAAGGTGTTTAACATCGCCTATTCTAATTTAGAAATGAGACAGAGTTAGTCTCACACAATGTCCTAGAAATGATATGAAACGAAAACAAATGAAAGTAATTTTGTATGCATCAGTTGTTGTTGCATCTTAGAGCTGAATTTGTAGTATGTTTTGAGGCTACAATTCAGGCTAATTGGCTGCGGAACTTTATTTCAGGGCTTGGAATTGTCGACAGTATTGCTAGGCCGCTGAAAATGTATTGTGATAATTCCGTAGCAATATTTTTTGTAAGAACGACAAGTACTCTAAGGGTGCTAAGCATATGAAATTGAGGTACTTTGTCGTGAAGGAAGAAGTTCAGAAACAAAGAGTGTCAATAGAACATATTAGCACAAACCTTATGATAGTTGACCCTTTGAATAAGGTATTATTGCCCAAGACATTATAGAACATGTTGAAAGTATGGGCATTATTGTTATTGATGATCATTAAGTGTAATTTACCTTGTGTAATTTTGCTGACACTCTGAGCTCAATTATGATATGTTTCTGATTACCTGTTCTCTATGTTTGCATGCATGTTTGTGTTAGAGTAATGTTAACAGGTTTTGTCTTGAATGAAGACATTATGTTGGACCAATTATGTACTCCTAACTAATGGTCATATTAAGGAAAAAATTAATTTGTAGTACATGGAAGGGACTATGTCGATTAGATGATGTACAACCGCCATGACTTGAATTGGTTCCTATTCTTAATCATGAAATTATGATGTACCCAATGTATAAAAAAATTTAGTCAATTTTTAATGCACATTATGTTAGTTAATCTATTTATTTATTTAGTCCATAATGTTTATTAATGTCACATGAGCCAAGTGGGAGAATGTAAGAATTAATGTCTCATGTGAGAGGCATGTGACTTATGTAGGGACTAATAAGTAAATAATTAATGATTAAGGACTAAATTGTAATTGGGCTTAATAGGAAAAGTTTCTAGAACTAACTGCTACTTGATGGGAGTAGTGGTTATAAAAGGGACTTAATATCCACTAACGTGGAATAAGGTCCCTTCCTGACCAGAAAAGTGTTATCTCTCACCCATAGCCATCACGAACGGAGAGAGACATAAAAGAAAGGTTAAAGGAAGTGAAATCTTATTTCTCTCCTCTTTCAAGAAAATCAAAGTATACCGGAGAGAAGTTCCTATGGAGAAAGATACAAGTCTTCCTAATGAAGAAAAGTACACATCATTATCTATTGTTGTTGTTTATTGATTGTTTGTGAGAATCATAGGTTTCAAGATCCTGTTGTTTCCTATAATTGAAAATCTAGGAAACCCCTTAAGAATTTTTACATATCCGACCCCAGCACACCCAAGCCTAACCCAGATCCATTTTTATACATTCCTGAAGGAAAGTCTGATGTGAGTTTTTTTCTCCCACCACTGAAAACTTGGATCTCCCTATGTTATATGCTGTGATTAAATTAGTTGTATTTCTCTTGTGCTACAGCATTATTTTGAAATGCAAGATGGGGTTATTCGTGTATATCCAGATAGAGATGGTAAGTAACAGGAATTTGTTATTGATAAACTTGGTAATTTTATCACCACTCAAGGTGGGATCTTATGCATGCTTGCCTATTACTTGCAGCAAAAGAAGAGCTTTTTCCTGTAGCTGATGCAACTACATTTTTCACTGATCTTCATCACTTACTTCGAGTCATAGCAGCAGGGAATATAAGAACTTTATGCCATCATAGGCTCAATCTTCTAGAATAAGTACATCTCTAATTTACTGAAACAAACTGCAGCCTATGCTTGTATTTTAATTACATACAAGAATCAATTGTTGTTTGACAATTTCTGTATTTTTCAGAAATTCAATCTTCATTTGATGCTAAATGCGGATAGAGAATTTCTTTCTCAGAAGAGTGCTCCACATCGAGACTTCTATAATGTTAGAAAAGTTGATACTCATGTCCACCACTCAGCATGCATGAATCAGAAACATCTTTTAAGGTTCATAAAGTCAAAGCTGAGAAAAGAGCCTGATGAGGTGATATTCTGGATCTTGCTGTGATGTAACATACTCTGCAGTAGCCCCCTTTTTTCCCCTCTCAGATGAACTGTATGACAAAAGTGATAGAGCACAAATTGGATTTTTTTAAGAGTGTAAATATAAATTTGTGCATTTTCTTGTGAGTATTTAATGTAATAATATATTAATATAATTTAGTGTATCTATTAGCTTGATGGATTATGAAATGTTATTGATATGCCTGAAATGATTGGCTTATTGTCATCCCTTGCAGAAGTATGTAGCATGATGAATTATGTTATTTTTTAATCTCTGATACATGTGAATTATATATTTTACGAAGCTGATGTGCACTGTATATACTTTTAACATTCTCAGGTTGTAATATTTCGAGATTGGACATATCTAACATTGGAAGAGGTTTTCAAGAGTTTAGATTTGTCTGGGTAATGAGCTTTTGTAATTATTATAGTTATAATTGACTAGCTGTATGTTTTAGGAATTAATCCTGTGCTGTCCTTTTTTAACAGATATGACCTCAATGTTGACCTTTTGGACGTTCACGCAGACAAGAGTACTTTTCATCGCTTTGATAAGTTCAATCTTAAATACAATCCTTGCGGTCAAAGTAGGCTCAGGGAGATATTTCTTAAGCAGGATAATCTCATTCAAGGTAACATTTTTTTTTGGGTATAACAGTCCTATCACCTGTGTTTACTTTAATCAAATTCAAAGTGGCTGAAATATCCCATGGTTTTGTGCAGTATTTTTACTTAATAAAATCTACTTAAAAGTTTCAAATGAGGTTTTTCTATCACAGATTAACATCATCCAAACTATGGATCATGTGCAGAAACTCAGCGTGCTTTTAAACCTATCAATATGACTCCCTAAACACCTGAAAGCACTCATATTCAATGTAGGGAAGTTTTCTGCACATGCCCGAGTGGGTCAATATACACTGGTTTGTGCATTTTGGTAGTGCAGAAGTTGTGTTGGTGTAGTTGGGTATTTTTGCATATGACCCAAAGTTGGAGGGCTTTCTTGAAGCCTATATCAATATTGTAGAATCCTGTATTGGACTAATTTCTTGAAGCCTATATCTTTTAGGTGGATGCATCTCAATGCTTGTTATGCAATATTATATCATCAATTTATTTAGGAAATGCAGTCCAGTATAATGTTCATAAGTATGAGGACCTATGTTGGCCAATGTGTTTGGACTTATTGACAATAATTTACCATTTCTTGACTGTAGTTTATATATGCTCATCCCCATCTAGATGTTAACTTATTTCTGTGCCTTATTTATTCACAGATGGCTGAATATAGAATATCAATATATGGTAGGAAGCAAAGTGAGTGGGACCAACTAGCCAGTTGGATAGTGAATAATGATTTGTACAGCGAGAATGTCGTTTGGTTGATTCAGGTATTCTTTAATTATTTGTTTAGAGCACAGATTGGTTTTATTTCTCATAATGATATGGCAACAATTTATTATTTCTCCCAATCTACAAATTATTTTGGACTGCTAAATAATAAGAATTTGGGGAGCTTTTCCTGCTTTTCATTTATTGCCTTAATTTGCTCAGCCAATTATATAGTGTTAGCAATTGATGGTAGTTCTTATAAATGTCTTGCTGCTTCCACGGTTGTACAATGTGTACAAAGAAATGGGAAATGTGACATCATTCCAGAACATGCTCAACAATATTTTCATTCCACTTTTTGAGGTCACTGTCAACCCAGATTCACATCCTCAGCTGCATGTTTTCCTGAAACAGGTGTGTTATTCATCTACGTGACCTTTTAGAGTAAACAGCCAAAGATGAAGTGTCTTTAGATTTGTCCTCCAAAGATGGTAGTTCTCCAAAGATGAAGTGTCTTTAGATTTGTCCTCATCATAATGTTTGGTTCAGCTTAATCCTAGATTTGTACTGACAGTGTAAAAATAAAAATATTGTAATAAAAAAATATATGTTGAATACGTATATGTTTTCATTTATGTACTTTAAGTAAAACTTGATTTTAATCTTCGGATTTTAACTTTAATTATTTTGATTCCAGCTGGCTTTTTTCAAAAAGAAGTATTTTTTTTATCCTTACTTACAGTAAAAACTGTATGTGATGAAAGAATCACTATTTTTCCAAAATTCGGGGTCAAATTAATCAAAGTAAAAATATGAGAACTAATGCCAATTTTTAACCAAGTCAAAGTGACTAAACATATTTTACCCAAGAAATAATGTATGTACTCTAAAAGTATATATTTTTTATATTATCACTATATCACAAACTATCATAAATTTATTAACTTTTTATAATGAATCATTTTATTTAAACTTAAATAAAATAACTTAAAAAATGATTTTCTAAAAAAATGAATTTTTAACAATCGTGAATAATAAATTTGTTAACTTTTATAATTAGTGATTTTTTTTAAATCTAAAAAAATAATTTAAAAATACTTTTCTAAGAAAAGTAATTTTTTAAGAAACATACATGATTTGCTTCTTAAAATTATAAAAAAAAAACTGTTATTTTAAGATAAAATAATTTAGATCAATACATAAAAAATATTTTTTATCAGAAACATTTTTTTAAAATATAAGCTTAAACATATGGATCCAATAACTATCTTATAACTCATATTAAAGATCATTTAATTGATAACAGTTAAATTTATTAAAAATCATAAAATGAGGGATAGAAAAACTCGTTAATTGATAACTAAATGTGTTTTAAAAAGTGAGTCAATAGTACGTACGTTACGTTACTAGCATTTCTCTAAACTCAAATATCTTTATAACTTTATATAATTTTTTTTGTAGGAAGTGGCATATGTCACTGAGAAATAGAAATAAAATTAAACAAAAGAGTAAATTGCATTTCACTACCTTAAGATTTATCTAAATGACATTATGCAAACTTACTCAAATATTACACTTCACTCCATTTATATATATATATATATATATATATATATATATAAAGTTGGGTACAGTATGTTTTAGACTTTTCTAAAATGATTAATGTTCAAATTTAATTCCTCTAGAAAATTTCATATTATTTTTTCGTCTATCTAATTTTAAAACGTAATTTTTTATCCTTACGAAAAAAAATACATCCTACACAATTGTCGCACCAATGTCATGAGAACTTTATTTTATTTTTACTGTTATTCTATTATTCACCGGTTCTTCTTATGACATACTATGATCACTGTTTTATTATACAACATACTATGTCTCCTTTGAGCAATAACTCCCTATTCTTAGACTACCATCGGAATCCTTTTCCAATGTTCTTCTTACGGGGTCTGAATGTGTCACTTTCTACTGATGATCCTCTCCAAATTCACTTAACAAAGGAACCATTGGTTGAAGAATATAGCATAGCTGCTTCTGTGAGCTCTCTGTCTCTCTCTCTCCCCCCCTCAATCTGTGCGTGGCATATGAACAAGCAATGCTCACAGCCAGGACATAATTCTTACTTTACAGGTGTGGAAGTTGAGCTCATGTAATTTATGTGAGATTGCCCATAATGCAGTTTATCAATCAGGTTTCTCACATGCTTTAAAGGTACATTTCTTGTCCTGATTCTCTTGTGAATGAAATCCTCTACCATTCAATGCAATTTTTTAAATTCTTATCCTGACATGTATCCAAGGGCACCCAGAGTTGTGATAGACCATAGATCACCATGACCCAATATGCAATATCAACATTTAATACGATTATCTTAATGTACTACACTCCATTATCTTTTAGTATTTTTTAGTTCGAGTTGATTATAGTTATTTTGGTGAAAATAAAATAAAATTCTACAGCCTGTTATAAATTTTTATTTAAATCTACGATAGAATATGGGGCACTGAACAGCAATACAGCATATTAGCTGTGAATATGTTGACTACAAATAGCTCTATTTTTTAATAGAGAAGACTCCAATTTGTGCCCTTTGACTTAGGTTCAATACCACTTGGTCTTCAAGCTTAAAATTACAAGATACCTTAACATTGTATTTATCCTTCTGTAGAGTTGTCTGTCAAACATCAATGGAAATTGCGGTGCTAAAAGCATGTCACCATTTGTTGATCTAATTTCTTCTTCAAAATAATTTAATTTATACTTCTCCAACATATTCTCTATGCTTAAATCTAGAGCACTTTGGTCCAGAAACTTAAAAAAATGTGTCAAGGATTATTGTGCATTCTTCAGAAAGCTGAGAGATTCATGTGTTTGAAGTTGGAGTGGGTAAACTGGACTTCTCGGAGAATCACACCACAAAAGCTACTTCTTATAGTTGGAGAGCCCAAGGCCGTGTAAACCCCACGTAGAATCCCACACCTTGTAATTGAATTCTAACATCCTACCATCACGCTCTGCAACCCTGGCACTTTGTGGGATGACTATGAACTAGCCATTGACTTGTCCTTGGCAAACATTGGAATGTTAGCATCACCACCTGTTTTAGGTGAGAAACAGTGGAAAGCTTTGATAGAGTGATGCCATTGATACCTTGGAAGACCCACACCTCAAAAACTAATTATTGTAGTCGGAGTGGCCAAGACCTTTTAAATCCCACATTAGAATCATTTGAGGGACTCAAGTCTCATACCTTACAATTGATTGGCTGAATCCTAACATTTTTCTTTCATGATGAAAGTGAAATGATAGTCTGAATCCAAATTAGGTTATTACATGAAACATACATACCTGTTACTAAATCATAGTGTTTTAAAACTAATCTGTTTCTTGTTTTAGTCACATTGGATTGGTAAGGAGTACTACAAGAGTGGGTCACGCGGAAATGACATCCAGAGAACAAACATTCCTCACATCCGGTTGGAATTCCGTGATAAGGTATGAACTTATTTATGGTTAAATTATTTATTTAACTTCTTATAGCTGTTAATTTTTCACATGATTTTAATTAAATTACACTATTCATGTATGGTTGAATTATAAGGATCTTGGGAATGGAAACAAAATTTATTATTTATTAAATTATGTTAATTACTTGAAGGAGAAAATTGAACTGCTTCTAGTTTCAATTTTCTATCTCTGATTTACATGGTTCTAAGGGCATTACCATCTTAACAAGACCTTTTTCTTGGTGTGTATATTTAAATATGGTGCAAAATAAATCATGTGGTCCTGTAAATTTTTGCAAAATCTATTGTAAATGGTAGACTTTCATTTATTATGTAAATTCTTGTATTATGTAATTGAATAATTTTATAATTGTTGAAAATGATGATGATAGTTTTGGTTCAAATCAATGTATAGTGTCTTAGTTAAAGATACCATAAAGCAACAAAAAAAATAAAAAAGCACAAAAAAAAAACAAATTTTAAGATGATTATTCACATAACCGTTTTAGAAACTTGGACATAAATCGTCTTAGTATGTCGTTAGTGTACTTAGGAATCTACGACAGTTATGAGACTAATCATCTTAGAATAGGATACATATTGAGATGATTATCAATATAACCGTCGTAGAAAGACAACAACACCAAAGACATATTAAGACGATTGTTCTACAACTGTCTTAGTATCCCTAACCTTCTAAGATGGTTATGCTAATAATTGTCTTAGATTCTCATCTAAACAAACGAGATACTAAGACGGTTATCTCAATAACCGTCTTAGATTTTAAAGACATATTAAGACGATTATTGAAATAACCGTCTAAGAAAGTCACGTATACTAAGACGGTTATCAGAACCGTCGTTATATTTTTTCGCCATTTTACGACACCACTTTTTACGATGGTTTAAAATCGTTGTAAAATGTCCAATTTAACCGACTTAAAAAATATTATTTCTTGTAGTGTGGATGCGCTATGCGTGAGAAGAGACAACATCCTCACTGGGTGGACTGGCTGCGCGCTAAGCGCGCTACTCTTTGACTTATCCTCTTTTAGGGTTTTGCATTCACTAAGCGAGCTGACAGTCTCGCTAAGCGAATGAGGCTCGCTTAGCCAATTTGTCTCGCTGAGGGAGTTCATCAGCATCATTTGACATCTTCTATTCTTTAACCTACAAATTGAGTTAAATTCAACATTAGTTCACAAAAATGAAGTTTCTATTTTATAAATTCATAAAAGAATAAAAATATTTACAATTTCCACAAAAAAGAACCATTAATTAGAAGCACATTGTTATTTTTTTTACTTATTTTTAATCCACTAAAAGCTCATGAATAGCAATTAACAATCTCTAATTTCTCTTTTTCCTTAATTGTGTGTAGCTTAGCTAGGCAAAATGAGCACAAGGCGTTGGCTGAGACATGTAACTGTAAGAGGAAGGAAGAGAAGGGCAAAAGTGTGTTTGGCCAATAATAATGTTGTGAAAGTGAAATCTTCCTTGCAAAAGAAGCTTAGGGAGCTTAGAAAGTTTTATTAAATTTTATAGTGCAGCCAAGGCATCCGAAAGATCCCCTTAAAAACCGGTTCATAAGGGGGTGGTCTACCCAGCTATATAAGCACTTATTATGTTCATGAATTACCCGATGTGAGACTATTCTTAACACGCCCCCTCGAGCCAGCGCTCGTCACCACAAAGCGAGGGCTGGCGGCACCCACCAGACAGAAGCAGAATATGGCTCTGATATCATATTAAATTTTATAGTGCAATCAAGACATCCGAAAGGTCCCCTTAAAAACCGGTTCATAAGAGGGTGGTCTATCCAGCTATATAAGCACTTATTATGTTCATGAATTACCTGATGTGGAACTATTCTTAACAAGTTTTCTAGATCGTGGTCATTCAAAGGAATTTGGACTCATGAGTCAAAATTTAGCATTCAAACATAACTATTAGAATGATAGTTCCAATAAAATTGAAACGTAATCATAAACTACAGCTACATGTTGTATTGTTGTTCTTCAGTACAATAATTATTGGTTCTATTGAGGTAATAGATCATTCTAATTAGAGCTACATTACTAGCAAATTAAAACAGGTTAAAAACACAACAAAACTCTGTTGAATTGCAACCAAAAAGTGAAATTGGAAATAAAACTACCAATCACTTGGAGGCTAATGTTTATATCTCAAAAAGGACTCTGGTTCCTTTCGGATCTGTCTGGTACAGGTACTTGGGCTATATGTAAACAAACATATATGCACCTTAATAAGAAAAATTACATGCAACAAAATCGAACGTGTATGTGTACTAAAGCTTAAAAGTAGAAGAAAAATTATTTTCTAGTTTAGTAGTTAGTATACTCATACGCATTAAAAGCATTTCAAAGTTACCATAATAATAGCAATAAAACATATAGCTCAAGTACAGTATAACTGCAGTGCTGGAAGTTTATATATATTATTTTGAACATTTTCATTAACATTAACATTGAATGCCAAAGCTTAGTGTGCGTACTATTGATCATATACACGTGATACTAGGACAAATGAGTGGTCCCTCACCGATACAATTCTAATTAAAAGATATCTCTCTAGCCCCATATCTTGCTGATGTCATGGTCATAACTTCCTTTTTGACCACTTCTTAACAAAAGGACAATAGTGTTTGCTTAGTGGAATTTGGGTGAAACGAATGCAACATGTGCTGTGTACGAGTTTTGAAAGAAATGGGACATACTTGCTTATTTTCTAAGTAGGAATAGGACATGGTTTTGCAAAATGATATAATCTTCAACGAGAGACTCGAGCGGTTGCGCTAACGCAAGCCACGCTATAGCAGTCACAAACAACGAATCACAGAACACGAGGGACTCGAGGGTAATGTCCATACCTGGTTCTGTGAGGAGAGATGCAAGGGATTTTAAATCTAAGTTCAACAGCATGCACGTTTCAGCGCGTTCGTTCTTGACCCTGATATGACCTGCTTTTTGTTTGTACTAAGTAATTTGTTTTTTGTATTGTTGCTTTCTAAACCACTATTGTATCTCCCATTAATTTTCTTTTTACTCAACGGCTCCAACTCTTGTGTGTTACCAAGTAGAGAATTATTAACAGCAGCCCCTAGTGGCAGTAAACAACAGTTAATCAGTGAATAATTACAGTGTCTTTGGATTAATAAGTTCAATGCACCACAAAATTTAGAATATTCTTTATGTACGGCTTAAAATAAAATTACGTACTACAACGAAAAGCAGTATCAAATATATGACCAAATCTGATGCTAAGGAATTGTTGGGTTGAAAAGAAAAATCAGTGTTCAAGAAGAAATTTTCAAAAAATAGCGTGCTTTTCACATTTTTTTCTAATTTAATTTAAATATTTATTCTTATTTTTTTCCATTTTTTTTCTTCCACAAAACCAATCAACTCCTAAAACTTTGACAAAGGGGATATCAAGTCATAGTGTATTTTGATATGGTCTAATAAAATGCAGAGTTTTTTCCGTATAAAAAATAAAATAAAAATGTATTAAATGTAGAGGGTTAAATTTTAATTCAACCAGTTTTTAACAATGAATTTTATTTTAGTCCTCATACATGGTGTCTAATGAATGAAAAAAAGAAAGAGATAAAAAATAAAAAAAGAAATTCAGAGATATAATAAAGGACGTGATAATAAAATGAACAGAGATGTAGAAGAAGAAAAAGAGAGGAAATGAAAAAAATGCAAGGGAGAGATAAATATGGAAAAATCAAAATCCTTTTCTTAATATATAATGATATTTTAAAGATATTCAACAAAAAAAAATAAAACTTTTTTTTGGTGAATGAAAATCAAAAAAGAGTAGCGTTCATTTTCGATGACGCACGTAGATTGAACTTAAGACTTGAAGATAGGGAGATGCTAGGTGCACCCAGCAATATTGCTGGTGCACCCAGCAACTTTTATGAATGGACAATTTTGCCCTTTAATAAAAAATTATAAAAAGTCCCCCCTTTCCGGAAGAAACTTTTCTGTTGCTGCTCATTCCTTCCGCGAACTGCTTCTTCTTCTCCGGCAAGGCAAGCGCGAACGTCGTCTTCTTCTTCTCCGCGAACGAGGTTAGTCTCCCTAACTCCCCTTTGATACAACATTGTTATAGCTTGTAGCAGTGGAACCTTAGGATAGTTACCTTAGGATAGTAACTTTAGGGTAGAAAACGAGAGGAGAGGACGGTAGAAAACGAGAGGAGAGGACGCCGGAAAAAATGGGGAAATGGCCGACGGCGGAGTCTTCCGGAAGACCCGTTAGGGGTTCTTCCGGAAGTTCCGGAAGAACCTTTTCCGGAAAGTTTCCGGAAGAAGTGTTCTTCCGGAAGTAACCAAACGTCTTCCGGAAGAACACTTCTTCCGGAAGACTTCCGGAAAACGTCTTCCGGGAACTTTCCGGAAGAAGTGGTTCTTCCGGAAGAATTCCGGAAGACGCGCACTTCCGGAAGAACTTCCAAAGTTCCGGAAGACCTTTCCGGAAGAACCCCTTCTTCCGGAATGTTTCCGGAAGAACCACTTCTTCCGGAAGTGGTTTTTTTGTTTTTTTTTTGTGTTTTTTTTTTTTAAATTTTTTTTAAACAGAAATTGTTTTGTTTTTTTAAAATGAATTATTTTATTTATTTTGGTTATTTTGTTTTTTAGATTTTATGAAAAATGAAGTTTAGGTTTTTGATGTCATATTTTTTTTATAATTTAAATTGTGTATTTTTACTAAATATTAATTTGTAAATTAATTTTTTTTTATAAAAGTAGTTGTGTTTGTTTTTGTTTATTGTTTTTTTTAAATTAGTGTTTTTTTTTTTTAAAAATGAAGTTGTCTATTTTTATAATTAAAGTTGTGTGTTTTGGAAGTTTTATAAAAATACTAATTTTTTATAATTAATTAGTTTATTTTATTATAAATGAAGTATTTTATTTACTAAAAAAATTGTGGATGTTTACTAAATAATTTTTTTTTTACATTAGTTGTTTAATTTTTTTAAAAAAAATTAACTTGTGGATGTTTACTAATTAATTTTTTTTACATTAGTTGTGTTTTTTTTTATAAATGAAGTTGTTTATTTTTTTAAAAAAATTAAGTTGTGGATGTTTAGTAATGAATTATTTTTATATTAGTTGTGTTTTTTTTTTTTATAAATGAAGTTGTTTAATTTTTTTTAAAAAAAATTAAGTTGTGCATGTTTATTAATAATTTTATTTTACATTAGTTGTTTTTTTTTATATAAATGAAGTTGTTTAATTTTTTTTTTAAAATTAGGTCGTGTATGTGTGAAAATAATTTGATTTAAGTTAGTCTTATTTGTTTATAAATAAAGTTGATTTTTTATAAAGAAAATTGTGTATATTTTGACCGAAAAAAATACGTGTTCGACATGATTTACAGATCATGGCCAGAACACGAGGTTTAGGTCGTGCCATAGGTAGAGTTGTAGGCAGAGATAGAGCTGCTGACGAGGATGCTGGCGATGTTCCCGAGAGGCGTAGGCCTACTGCCTCAGCCCGTAGGCTACGCGTTCATCAGATGACTACGGAGGGACGTGATATGGCTGAGGACGTCGCTGACATGACTGATGATGTCCCTGAGCAGCCTACGGAGGCACCTGAGATGCGTGCGGACGCACAGGGTGCTGATAGTGGTGAGGGGTCAGATGGTGATGATGCTGCAAAGGGATTCCCTGGTGGTCCACGTGACCCGTCAGTGCTCACATCATTTGCCGAGCATGTTGCACATGCCGTGTGGAGTGGACAGGTATTTTAATTTGTTAATTATTTGTCATTGTTTATTTATTTGTTTATGATTAATTTTTTTTAATAATTGTATAATTTGTACTTCAAATCAGGAACGTCCTGATTTGAAGTTAGTGTCACATGGGAGGAAGCTGACACTGATTGGGAGGCCAGTGCCTGAGATTGAAGGCCTGGTGGCTGCCACAGGATTAAGTCCACTGATAGATTGTTCAGTTATTACTGGCGATCCTGGACTTATATCCGCATTTGTGGAGAGGTGGCACAGTGAGACTAGCACCTTCCACCTTCCAGTAGGAGAGCTGATGATCACATTGGATGATGTGTCGTCCATTCTACATTTGCCCATCACTAGCGCCTTGCACAGTTTCCACGCTCTTTCTACGGAGGAGGCCAGATTCTTGCTCACGGAGTTGCTGGAAGTGTCTGCGGAGGAGGCCAGAGCCGAGACAGCACTCACACGTGGAGCATATGTACGATTAGGATGGGTTCGTGACATTTATGAGACCAGATGTCAGGCCCGGCGGTGGATTGTCGCAGCTCGCGCTTATTTGCTGCACCTTGTCGGTTGCACTCTTTTTGCTAATAAGAGTGCAACATACGTGCATGTGGTCCACCTTGACGCTTTCCGGGACCTCGCTCATAGTGGTGGTTACGCTTGGGGGGTTGCCGCGCTGGTTCATATGTACGACCAGTTAGATGAGGCTTGTAGGACCACCACCCGACAGCTTGCGGGGTACTTGACGCTATTTCAGGTAAATTTTGTGTTTATTAATATGTTAGGTTCGATTATGATTTAAACATGTTTTTATGTTATGTTAACCTCAATTATTGTGTAGTGCTGGATCTATGAGCACTTCCCTAGTGTGCATCAGTGCGTGACTGACGACACATACTAGGAGACGTCCCCACGTGCTTCCCGGTGGTTGACGTCGAAGGCGCACATGAAGGGCATCACAGGAGCACCCTACAGGGCACGTTGTGATGGTTTGACCGTCACAGATGTGTCCTGGTTGCCGTACACGGAGCATTGGGGTGTTAGGGCATTTAAGGAGATTTCATCGTTCCAGGGTCAGCTCAGATGGGGTCCTATGATCGTCGCAGTTCGACCGGAGAGGGTGGTACGCCAGTTCGGTTACATCCAGAGCATCCCTCCGCCGCCTGTTAGTGCACGATTGTCACAGGAGCAGATAGATGACAGGTGGATGGAGTTTGCGGATCACTTACTACCTGCGGGTCAGCCTTGTTTAGTGCCTGGGCAGGTATCTGCGGATTACATTGAGTGGTTTTTCCGCATATCTCACCCTTTCATGACACCGACCCAGGCAGCTGACCAGCAGATGGTTGTGACCGAGCCTTTGTTTAACTTTGTTTACAAAAAAATAGACACGCGTAAATGTGTAGTCAAGTCAGTCAATGTGTTGTCGCTAATGTGTAGTCAAGTCAACCAATGTGTTGTTGAGCGACTGCTAGTTTCAAAATGTGTACTGAAGTCAACCAATGTGTTGTCACGCTCAAACTGTAACACGCATGCATGTCATTATGTGTTGTCAATTATGACAATGATGTATGCTGTACGCGTAAATGATTTTTGTTGGACCAACAATTTCCTTGCTTAACCAAACGAGTAGTTGATAATATTAATTGGTTAGTGACGGGTTACAACGAATTATATCGCATAATGAATACAAATAAATAAACAATGAATGTTTAGTCTTCATTTAGGTCTACATAGTGTGTTTTGAATGACATTAAGCTTGTGTATTCCTGCATTCTACTAATATATGGAATTGCCCATTGCTTTGCCTGAGAATAACAATTGGTTGACCACAACAGCGCTGGGGGCGGCAACGGACAATGGTCTTTCAAATAAACCTGTTGTACATGAACAAACATTACATCATGCGCTGACCGTGCCAAACGAACAAGCGAAGTCATTGCATAATTGTTACACTAACTATATTCAATGTACCTGAACAAAATGATTTCCAAACACGTGACCGACACATATGATGCGGTGGCCAGAAGAGTCAGGTGGTGGTTGACTTCTAAGAGGGAAAAATGTCATGCTTTGTTGTTGGGACAACGATACAAGGATTACGTTATACCGTGAAGCAATCACATATCCCATGTCTGTTATATTCATCCACTTGTCCACACTAACCTGAATGAACCAAACATACACATGTAAGTAATTTAAACATTGTTATTAAAAAAAATTAACCTAAAAACATACCTTTGAAAATCCATCAACAAGTAGGGACAACTTTAATTGTTCAAATCTCTCTGTGCCACCGAAGAGGTTCATGTACTCATGCGACCACCTGCCAAGTTCTTTAAGCAATTCATTACGCACTAACGGCCACGAATCTTCCCCCATACCTAATAAAGCGCCAATGGACCGATATCCACAGTTACCGTCCGCTTTCACATCCACAACGTCACGAATGAAACCTTGAAAGAATGACGCAAATTGATCCAACATCGGGATGATCCTTGTTGGCTGACGCGGTTGAGAACATGATGCACTTCGTTTCACTGGAGAGTTGCTGCTTTGAACAGAATGAAAAGCATCAACATACTCCCAGTAAGACGGATCACGCTTTGTGGATGTTTGACTTCTTTTCATCGGTTTCTTCGGTGCACCTTTAGTGTTCACCTTTGATGGAGGAGGGCACATAGAGTTATGATCAGGGTATGCGATTTCTCGAAGTTTACTCTTCAGATTTACTTTGCCAGCCACATCAAGTTCATCAAACCTTTTAGATATGACCTCTATTTCTTTCTTGATGGTGACTTCCGTCTCACATAACCCTTGGTCTGAAAAGCAAAGTCTCCTCCAAAAAAGATGGACTGACTCCAATGGGATGCTGCTAGCAGTATACCTAGAAAGCTCACATGCACAAGGAAGCCCGTGCGTGCTTCTCATCACACAACCACAAGAAGAGAGATTGTTGCCGAGATAACGTAGACGGTCAATCTCAGAAGCAATCTGATTTAAAGCATCCCTCGAAACCATCCCAAGAAGCCTCTTGTATAAGGTTTTTTTATATACATGGCCAACCACATGCGTACTGGTTTCAAAGGATGCTTTAATTTCGACGTGTTGCAGCGTGATCATGTTGTTCATGGCATCCCAAACACTACATAGGTCTCCAACGCTATTTTGTAGTACTCTTTTGAGAGCCCAATGAGCTGATTCAACCCTACATTTAAAATACACAACAAACATGAAAATATACAACAATTAAATACCATTTAATATTAATCGTTACTAACAAATAAAATCAGTTGTTAATACCTGTTTGTTGTTGTGTTGCCTAGGTGCATGACCTTATTCGTCCATGCTGTAATAAATTTTTCCTTGTGGGGGATAATCCATGTGTCGTTAACATAGTCAACGAACATCGGCCAAGGCGAACAAGCAACTTGAAACTTCTGATATGACTCATGGAACTCGTATTCGGACGGACAATCAACCAAAGTACCCCAGTTATCCATTACATAGTCCCACGCATTTTTTTCCCCGATTAAAGATTTGCACTTCGCCTTCACATTCTTATCGATATGAAACCTGCACAACAAATTAGTAGACTCGGGAAACACAGTTTTCACTGCATTCATCAGTGCTAGGTCTCTGTCAGTGACAATAACAAGAGGGAGGCGATCGTGTCTTAAAAATAGGCCTCGAAATCGTTCCAAAGCCCATACAATATTATTAACACGCTCAGCCTCCAGATATGCAAACCCAGCAGAGAATGTCATCGCCGTTGGTGTCACTCCAACAAAGTCAAGTAGTGGGAGTCTGTACCTGTTTGTTTTGTAGGTACTGTCTATAAAAAACACTAGATGACATGCATTGCATAACTTTACTGCATCTGGGTGACACCAAAACAGATCACGCACCACAACTTCATCCTTCAATCTATGCCAATGAATGTATTGATCACGTTCGAGAAGCTTCATCAGATGCTGCATTTCGGTATCAGCTCCTCTTATTGAAGAACGATATGCACTTCTTGCATTGTAAATTTGCTTTATCGTGGTGTAACTGTCGGCATTGTGTTCCTTCAACGTTAGCAAGATGTTTTTCGATTTCACCATCGACTTTGTCATATCAGCAATAATTTTCTTTTCTTCCTTAGTCAATCGCCCGGCGTATGGATGTCCAACTAAGGACTTCGCCAATTCATGATTATGAATCCCACAGATCAACTTCACCATCCAACCTTCCCCTCCACGCACTGGTTTCCCACGAAGCCTGAAGGGACAACCACATTTCCTACTCCCGATGTCTTTTCTAACGAATTCTTTATTTCTACACTTGTACGTACCACTCCTTTCACACCCAATTAACACAAATGAACTTCTTCCTCTGCTACCGGTCTCTGTGTCAGATCTCATAATCACTGCAACAAATCCATTTTCATGGGCAACTGTTCGAGCCCATTGCAAAACATCATCTCGAGTAGCGAATACCTACAACGCAACCCTAACACATTAATTTTCGTACAAACCATCAATTCAACCAATGACTCAAATTATCTATGATTACCTGAGATGTATTAAAAGCATTTGAACAATCGACATGTCGTTCATTCACTCCACATTCTTCTTGATTATCATAATCATAATCCATATGAACTTCTTGTGACATCGCAAAGTCATACCTCCATTGATCTTCGTCCATCTTAAGGACATATGCATCATACACAAGTACATTCAAATTATCATATAACCACATCCAAAAATTTACTACACCTTAAATAACAAACATATTAATAGGACATATGCATCATACACGACTATATTAAAATTATCACTATATTCTAAATTTATAACTACATTATTTACTTAAACTAAACTTATCACTATAATAAACAACTAATAAAACATTTTTGTACCATTATACATTTAAGTTACCTAAATCATTTAATATTATACCATTATACCTAATTAAATCAATAATCCACAACATATATAAACCAGAAATAAAAAAAAAATTATAAAACAGAAATATATATATATATATATATACCATTATAAAACAAAAAAATTATAATCCACAATATATATCATTATACCTAATTAAACCAATAATTCATTATTAACTAACAGAAATATATATAAAACAGAAATTAAAAAAATTATAAAACAGAAATTAAAATAAATTAGTAATAATTTAACATTCCGGAAGAAGGTCTTCCGGAAGTTACGAAGGCCAATTCCGGAAGAAGTGCTTCCGGAAACTATTTCCGGAAGACCTTCTTCCGGAATTGGGCTTCTTAACTTCCGGAAGAAGGTCTTCCGGAAGTTACGAAGCCCAATTCCGGAAGAAGTGCTTCCGGAAACTATTTCCGGAAGAAGGTCTTCTGGAAATAGTTTCCGGAAGCACTTCTTCTGGAATTGGCCTTCGTAACTTCCGGAAGACCTTCATCCGGAAGTGGTCATTCCGGACCTTCCTCCTTCTGTGCCTAAAATTTCTTCCGGATACATTTTTTACTGTTTTTCTTCTCTAAAAGCTAACCGGAAAACGAAATAAACGCGTACCTCCGACAAAATAGGAACAACAGCCACTAATAAAACTTCAAATACGGAACACGGGACCACCAAATCTTCAAATACTTCACTTCACGGGACCACCAACAGACTGCTGAAGGGACCACCACCGAAACAACAGCAAACGGAAGAAACAAACAAAGCAAACGGAAGAAGAAACAAAGCAAACGGAAGAAGAAACAAAGCAAACGGAAGAAGAAACAAAGCAAACGGAAGAAAAAACAAAGAAAGCGCAGTAAAACACAGCCTGAAGACGTTAATTTAAAGAAATTTACACAAGGGCAAAATCGTCATTACATACGCATTAAAAAAAAAAACTAACTTCCGGAAGAAGCTTCTTCCGGAAGACTTCCGGAAGAAGCTTCTTCCGGAAGACAATGGAATTCTTCCGGAAGAAGCTTCTTCCGGAAACATTCCGGATGACGTTCTTCCGGAAATTGTCTGTGAGTATTTCCGGAAGACACAAATTAATCTTCCGGAAGAAGATTCTTCCGGAAACTTTCCGGAAAAATTAGTTCCGGAAACTTTCCGGAAGAACCTTCTTCCGAAAGAATAATTGCTGAAGGGCAGTTTCGCCACTTCACTGTTTGCTGGGTGCCCCAGCAATAATGCTGGGTGCACGTAGCAACTCCCTTGAAGATATGGTCAAGCCCTAGTAGCGACGAGGCCCAATTGCAAGTACAAAACTTCTAATACCCAAGTGCCTATAAATACAATTGCAACCTTAGCACGATACACACATTCATATTTAGTATTTACATTTCATCAAACTTAGCCAATTGTTGTTTCATCTAAAGATCAGTAGCTAGCAACCATGTGGTCTGCGGTAACAGATCCCATTAGAACTTTTTTTGCAAATTTTGTCCCCCATTTCATCCACAAAGACTTCCATGAAGCAGTGGCCAGAATGACCATAATTGACGCTTTCCTCTTCATTGTACAATATTACCCTCTCCATCTTATTGCTATACTTGTTACCTTATTAATATAGTAATATGATATATGTTCATCACCTAGTTGATTTTTAATGCATTTATCAAGGTTTTATGTTGTGATCACAGTTACAGTAATAATTTTGTTGCAATTCTTGATATTACAAGAAATTATAGATAATATAAATACATCTGATGAGACCACAAAGTCTAAAAAAACCTTGACGTTTCAACTGAAAACGTGATCACATACTGTTTTTTAAAACCTTGACAATTTATATATGCTCATCATTTATAATGGTTTTTTTTTCCTTGCATGGCTTACACAGATTGTGCACTCCGTTGATAAGTTGGGGATATGGCCACGCTTGCCTGTTTTCTTAGGGCTATTGTACCTAGCGTTTCGCCGCCACCTTCATCAGGAATACAACCTCTTCAACGTTGGAACAACGCCGGTGGGGGTTAGGTTCAACCATTCTGATTTTCCATACAGAACAGCTGATGGAAAATATAATGACCCCTTCAACGAAGTTTCTGGCAGCCACGGAACTTTCTTTGGCAGAAACATTCTCCCTGTGGATCAGAAAAAAAAGGTCCACAATAACTAATTAATATCTCAGCCTATATATTTTATAAATTTCTTTTAATATCAGTCCTAAAATATAGCTGATTATTCAACTAACTAAAAGTGAAATAATTTAATTAGAAATTATTATACTATTATTACATGGGAAGTATAATATATATATATATATATAAGTTTTTAATATATAAAAGATTTTTTATATTCTAAATGCTAATTTTGATTTTTTTATGCTACAATTAATTGGTTTGAGACTAGATATTTCAGACAAGAAAATAAATGATAAGAAAGAAAAATATTACTACACTAGTATTTTTCTTAGGATATGCATTTGCTTATCTGATTGTAAATGTTAAGATTCGGTACTTGTATTTTCTAGCTTCGGACGGTATATATCTTTATGTAAATCTTATAGACATTTGATTTGTTTAAGTCTCATGATGTGTGGGGAAGGGATACGTGTTGCATTGTAGACAATTCTGTTACTAGCGGTGGAGGATTTCAATTAATTAGTGCATGTGTTTGGTTGCGCACGTATCTTGTGCATATTCAATGAATATCTGTTGCTTATAAAAAAGAAAAAAAAAACTCATGTTTTTCTTATTCATAAAATATTACTACTAGTTGAACTTAATTTCAATTGTTTTCAGTTGATGAGCCTATTGGTTTTTTTTTATTTTTATTTTGGCTATCATTCTCAAGGTGGGGAATCTGAAAGTATAATCTTTTTTGTGTGCAGCTATTGAAGCCAGATCCAATGGTTGTAGCCACAAAACTACTAGCTAGCAGGACATACAAGGACACTGGGAAGCAATTTAATGTGATAGCAGCTTCTTGGATTCAATTTATGATTCATGATTGGATCGATCATCTAGAAGATACCAATCAGGTCCTTATATTATACCTACGTATATACTTATGATCTCATATATATATATATATATATATATATATATATATATCCTTTTTCTATTATACAAATCTCACCTAGTCAAACGTACACGTCACACACAAGTGAATTATGTTACATTTGAAGAATTATATAATTAGTCTGTCAAGTCAACTTTGCAATCGCCAACCATTACATTTTTGTTTTCGAATCACTCGCAAAAAAACTGAAAAATCACTCACATTTGGAAAAAGAATAAGAATTTTTTGTATGAATTTAATTAGAATTAACTGAAAAGTGTATAATTTAGGGAAAAAGCATTAAGATGCAATGAAAGTATACATATTTTTTATACTCATCCAAACATAGATTATTAAGCATGAAAAGATTATTAAAAGTCATGTAAAGTGATTTTCAATTGCATGATAGTGTAAATTTTTTTACACTAAAATCACTGCACATAAAATCATGCCTTTTTATTTACTCAACACGTTGTGATAAACTGATAATCAAGAAGATATTTAACTTGTGGAATTGTCGTGCATGTTTATATAGATTGAACTCATCGCACCAAGAGAAGTTGCAAGCCAATGCCCACTAAGATCTTTCAAGTTCTACAAGACAAAGGAAATTCCCACTGGCTTCTTTGAGATCAAATCCGGATCCTCAAACATCCGCACACCTTGGTGGTAAGATTTTATATATATATATATATATATATATATATATATATATATATATATATATATATATATATATATATATATATATATATGGCCCCGTACGTGCCTCAGTCTATCAAAGGATATAAAGAAACTCACACTACCAATAAAACATAGTAACTTCTTCTGCCGGATGTGTTTTACTTTCCATTATTATTGCAGGTTATTTAAAACGATTACATCAAAGAGAAATCTTTAGATAAGAACCATTATAGTAAATAATCAAGCAATACGTTTTGTTTAGGGTAAAATTAACAGCTTCGTATGATTTTTCTTTTAATTCTACATCAATAATCACTTAAGTAGTTATTGTTTATGTATGCAAATAAATGAATTTGTGCGTGTTGTGTGTGAGTGTGTGTGAATATATGAAAAACAATAAAAACTTGGATGAACAAAAGTAGTTCAAATTAAAATGCCACTTGTGTAGCGGTTTTTGTTTGTTTAGGTGCGTGCATGTTTAATATGCTCATATAATATGAGGGGTCGAGCACATTAATTACGGGTACTTGGAACAAAAAATAAATATTAATAAGATTTGGAGGCTTAAAAAAGGTTTATTTTTTTGGGGTGGCCGAAAGTAATGTTGGTTAGAGTTTGTTTATCCTCCACTACATATCCTTATTGTTTTATTGGGTTGGATACGATTGTTTTCTAGTATCATGATTGATCTGATACTTATCTTCGTCACAAATTATTAATTGTGATTCAAGGGTACTTTTTAAGTTTAATACTACATATCTAAACTTGTGACATGTTTGAAGATATTAACGTCGTACGTGGAGCGAGTAGAACGTCACAAAAAGATATATACTACATGGGTTGAAAAGTATTATTGGCGGCAGAAGGAATTTGAAAAGAAAAAAAAAACATGGAAACTGAGGAATTCCACATGGGTTTTCATTAGAAAGGATAGGAAGAAGATGACGACCCTTATGAAAAATGGAAAAGGGATCGAATGGGAGCAATGATAGTAATCATCCATATATTAGTTCTTAACAAATTACTTGAATCAAGAAAATTAAGAAATTCTGATAATTGTTAATAATTAATCCATATGAAGTTTATATAAGATGCTGATTAAACTATATTGCCAAGATAAATTAAAATATACCATGGCCAATAACGTGGAAAACAAACAAATATATATATATATATATATATATATATATATATATATATATATATATATATATATATATATATATAAATGGTTAGTTGTTAAACTTGTTTAATTTGTTGATGTATAATTTGTCCAATAAAAACAAAACTATCAATATAAATATAATAACCCAATGCTAATGATGTAATGTCTTATTTTTTATTTTATCTAATCAATTATTATATCAATTACCATACCAAATCAAACAACTAACCATTAATAAATACATTTTTTTAGTGCCCAATATAATTTTTGTAACTTTTCATTAAAAAAATATAATTTTTTAACCATGCTAGCATTCCTTCAAAAAAAAAAAAAACTTTGCTTGCACCTTGTATTTTATTTCATCATCTGGAATCACTTTGTATGTATGACAATCACAACATAATACATGTGAATATAAAACGTGTAACTGTAAATTTATGTGTATAGATTCATTATAACCTTTGAAGAGCTGATTTATGTATATAGTTCCGTTAATTAAAATATGAGCAGTTATTAATTAAGCTTGTAGTTTCTGAATAAGACTTTTAATTACTTGCATGGATTTTGTTGTAAAAAAAAAGGGATGCAAGCGTAGTATATGGAAGCAACGGAGAAGTTTTACAGAGAGTGAGAACTTTCAAAGATGGGAAGATAAAGATATCAAAAGATGGTCATCTTCTCCATAACGAAAATGGAACAGCAATTGCAGGTGACATCCGCAATAGTTGGGCTGGTGTTTCAACCTTGCAATCCCTTTTCATTCAAGAACACAATGCAGTCTGTGATACTCTTAAGGTATATATATTGACGCATGCGCATTTAATTAACACCTAAGGTGAAGAGGAACTAATTAAGGTTACATTTGGCCAATTCTTTTATTTATTTAAACAATAATTCAAAGGATCCACACATTCATAGTTTATTTTTATCGTGTGTAAAATTTTCTTGCAACAAACATACGTCACGAACAAATTTAAAATTTGGTTTAGTAGATTGAAGGACACTCACGTGGCTGATCCAATATAAAATTAAAGTCATAACTATATATATACGCATGAAAAGAAAACACTAACTGTGTACATCTGTCTCTATTTTAATGCACTCATTCAGAAACATTATCCTCACTTGGGAGATGAAGAACTTTATCGCCATGCTAGATTGGTGACCTCAGCTGTGATTGCAAAGGTTCATACGATTGATTGGACTGTAGAGCTCCTTAGAACTGATACTTTACTTGCAGGCATGCGTGCTAATTGGTAAGACACTCTGAATGCCACAAGTTTCACATGTACAGCCACACTCATTATCGTTATTAATTTAGTATCATTTAAAAAAATTTATGTGTTGTAATTATATTTGAATTTGGTATACTATAAAAATAATAATACATAAATAAATAAGTTTAAAACTCATAAAAGAAAAAATACAAGCTAGCTTTTCACAGAAAAGACTTAAAAGATGAAATAACAACCTAAGAATTATAAATATATCCTATTTATAGAAGTATATAATAAACTTGTGAATTATATCTTCTTCATAATAATTTTTAAGTTTTTATTTTATTTTATTTTATTTTATATGAGCAACTTAATTTTGTAAAGGAAAAATCATAAGATTGCGTATATTTAAATTTTTTTATCATAATATATGCAGAACAGAAGTATTTAACAATGCCTTTTTTTGTTTTGAAAATACTTGGTGATTTCAATCCACAATTAGTAGAAATAAAAAGTGAGGCAAATTAATGTATTACTTTGACAAAAATTAAGATAATGAAAATAGCATATAGTTTATTTCTATTTTTTTTTTGTCTAACATATAGTTTTTTTTTTTCAGGTATGGATTATTGGGGAAGCCATTTAAGGATACATTTGGGCATGTTGGTGGAGTCATCTTGGGAGGATTAGTGGGTCTTAAGAGACCAGAAAATCACGGTGTCACATACTCTCTAACAGAGGAATTTGCGACTGTTTATAGAATGCACTCACTCCTACCTGATAACCTACAACTGAGAGACATATCTGCTACTCCAGGGCCCAACAAATCTCTACCATTAATCAAAGAGTATGATGATAACATTTTATATAGTATCACAATTTTTCCCCTTATATATTACAATATTATTTCATATGAGCACCACTCTATTAAAAAAGTAGTCATTTTAATTCCTCTGAATGCTTAATAAGAAAAATCTTTCTTATTTGGTAATGTAGAATTCCTATGAAGAATTTGATTGGACTGCAAGGAGAAAAAACATTATCTGAAATAGGACTTGCAAGGCAACTTGTGTCAATGGGTCACCAAGCTTGTGGGGCACTAGAGCTTTGGAACTACCCAGAGTGGCTCAGAGACCTCGTACCACAGGAAATAGATGGCACAGATAGGCCTGATCATGTGGATCTAGCTGCTCTTGAAAGTATGTTAACTTTATTCTAGCCTAATCTTAACCACTCTTTATTAAACTATGTGCACAAGGGACCAAGAAGTTGGGACTAACCCAATAATATGATATAATTTTTTTTTTTATCAGCAAAGCAAATGTTAATTGTTAGTATTGTTAGTTTTTTTTAACAGAGGAGATCAAATTAATGACTTTTTCCCTCTTTTCTTCTTTCTTAACTGTGCAACCCACCTTATATCTTCCAATAATATGATATAAACGATGCAGTTTATAGAGATAGAGAGAGGAGTGTGGCTAGATACAACCAATTCAGGAGGGCATTGCTGTTGATACCTATCTCCAAGTGGGAAGATTTAACAGATGACAAGGAAGCAATTCAAGTATTGGAAGAGGTATACGGTGATGATGTTGAAGAGCTTGATGTGCTGGTAGGCCTTATGGCGGAGAAGAAAATAAAGGGTTTTGCAATCAGTGAGACAGCTTTTGTAATATTCCTACTCATGGCAACCAGGTAAAAGCAATTAAAACTTAAAAGCACCCTTTTTTCTAACTTACGTTTATACACCTGCCAAAGTTGAATGCTTCCCACAAATCATATCACTTCTATGTTGTAAGTTTTACTAGTAATAGAAATGTTGAAGACATAATTAGCAGTGGAGCTTAATTGAACAGGGTATAAAAGGATCAGTGGGAAAAAATGTGAAAATTCTTATTTTATAGTATTTCATGGTGTGCTAAACAAAATAATATACAGTAGGTTATAAATTGTTTCTTTAATACAAAAAAAAAATTAAAAAAAATAGATCTTCCATTTTAGCTCTTAATTCTGAATGATACATTGGGTGTGATATAGCCTAAGATCTTTGAGCTTTTGTGAAGTGATTTTGTAAGGCAAATTATAGTAATGAATAAGAACTTTTGCACATTTGCAGGAGGTTAAAAGCTGACAGGTTCTTCACAAGCAACTTTAACGAAGAGACATATACCAAGAAGGGACTGGAATGGGTGAACACAACTGAGAGTCTGAAAGATGTTATTGATCGTCACTACCCTGAAATGACACACAAGTGGTTAAACTCTTCAAGTGCTTTCTCTGTTTGGGACTCACCACCAAATACTCACAATCATATACCTCTCTATCTTCGTGTTCCCCACTAATTTGTTTGCCCTCACAATATCACTTTATTATTAGTTTCTTTTAGTAACTGGGTCTATTTGTGTGTTTGTATTTGGATTTCTATCCTTTGTTGTATTTGAGTAACGTGTATACTTATCGTGCTTGTATTTAGTCTTCTTAAACAATGTTTCGATGCATTTCAGTTTATGGATGAATGCTAGTTTGTTTGTATCTTGATGTATTCAACAACAAAACAAAATTGTATTTAGTTGTTTTTTTAGTATGTTTATATATGTTACATAAAAGTTAAATTTTAGGCTTTTTTTTTATCACGATAATGGAATTTTCTTGAAACTCTAAACAATTTTGTATTTCATTTTCTTCGAGCGTAAAATTTTCTTGAACTAACAGTATTCACACATTAAGAGTATGATTAATATATGATTCAATGAATTGGAAAACACCAAAAGTGTCTAACTCATGACAAAAAAAAAATATCTTAGGTGTGATTTCCAGAAAATGTGGGCTTTACTTATAGATATTGGAATTTTGAAGATTTAAAGATTGTGGTATATATAATACTTTTCCGTTAATTAAAATTAACAATTATTAAGCTTGTAGTAGTCTCTGAATAAGACCATTAATTAACTTGCACGGATTTGGTAATAAAAGGGATGGAAGCAATGGAGAAGTTTTACAGAAAGTGAGGACTTTCAAAGATGGGAAGATAAAGATATCAAAGGAACCAATACCAAATTTAAAGCTAAAATAGGAACTTCGATCCTCTCCAGGCAAGACTTATCATAAACGAGAACACATTTAACATTTCCACGGTAATGTAGCTGAAGCGATGTAAATCAATGTCAATATTACTTATAGCTGAAACATATTAATAGATATGGAACCACAAATCCCCCAATAATTAACTGACTATATTAAGGTGGTTTGCATTTCAAAATCCACAAAGGCTGAAATTCTATATGCTACTACATGTGAATTTACATATAGACATACTTCAGATCCACAAAGGCTGAATAACTATCTGTGAATCTGAAGATAGTTATCATGTCTAAAAACGCCACATACCAATTTAGACATGTAAAGAATTGCACAACATCAAACTTTCAAGTTATTATTTACATAAATTAAGCACAAAGTAAACACCACTTTGCACACGAAAGTATTTCACAGGAATACGAATACCATTTTAGATAGGTTATGAAGTGTAGGATAAATAAAAACAGCAACAGTATATACATGGGTCACGATAATAGACTCTTGTTTCATAATAATCATTTTCTTCATGTAATATTCCACTGGCAAATCAAACTCCAGTATTCTAATATCTGGCAAGCACAAAACAGAATAAACATGAACATGCACTAAACACAATTACTTTACATGATAAAAGTGTCAAATGCCTAAAGAGAACTTACATTATTAATATAGAGAACAACATACTGACATAGTGACATGAACTAATCAAAACACTCTGTATTACCATAATAGCTCAAATGATAACATTAGACATCTTCAACGGCAAGAAAAGATCAACAGTGAAAATAACCAACTTCCCAAGGAACACAGGCAATTAATAAGAAAGAATTTCAGTTACTCCAACCAGATGTATAAAAGGCAAATAAATCTCCACACAAACATCCACCAAACTTTCCAAGACTAACCAAGAATTATTCCTCCAAATATGGAAAACTTCATCTGATTTTCTTCTCCTAGAAATACTTACGGAAAAGTTTATCCGAACAGACCTTAAACCAACATTCGTTCTTGATAGTTGATACACATATACAAGGGAGCAAGAGCAACTAATACTAGTAAGATAAATAAAGCAAGTTCCATAATCTATCAAATTCGGTGTAACACGACACCATCAATCATTACAACAAGAGAATTTCAGGAGGAACCAAAACCCTCCCTCCCAAACCATTCTCCAACCAACAACAATCAAATTATCTAATCTCATACTACTAACTTAACATTACAAAATTAAAAAAAAAAAAAAAACAAAAAAGGAAAAAGAAATTAGCAACTATGGAGTTCTGTAGAGAGTAATAAGAAAAACCGTCGGTCACGAGTCTACGTTGTTGCCGAGCACAAACGAGAAGATTTCCCGAACCGGAGAGAACTGTACGAGCGCAACATCCATAGCGTAACCGGAAACCGGAAGCTTCAGTTCCCTCAAGAGTGAGAAAGCCTCAGGCATTCTGTTTTGGGGGACATGGTGCGCAACGGAGCAATAAGGGATCCACGAATTGAAAGCAAATTCATGAGCGATTTCGATGCCTTCTTTTCTGATAGCGTCACAGAGCTGTGACTGAAAGTGGAGGAGGGAGAGGGAAGGGGTTGGGGCGAGGAAGAGGAGGTTGTTGGGGAAAGTGGCGAGGGATGAGAAAGTGAGAGGGAGAGGGTCGTGCTTGGAGGCGAACACTTTTAGGAGAGAATCGAGCTTGGAAGGTTCTAGAAATGGTGCCGAGAATAGGGTTATGTGTGGCCGAGACTCCATTTCTATCAGCTCTGTGCTGATTTGTCTCCGCGCCAGAACGTTCCATGCTTTCAGAACCTGATTCTCCAGCGCTGGCTCTAAGTATAGCTCGATCGCGAACCCTTGCTGCGACATTGCGATTCGATTCAGCGGATTCAAAATTAACCTAACCTAGCTTAAATCTCTGTGTGTGTGTGAGACTGACACACACAAACGATATTTGTTTGAAGAAAGAGTGGATGGTTCTGAACTCTGAAGTGAAAGCTGTTACCAAGTTGGGGCCTGACTTTGCTTTGGTGAAATCGTTGGGCTGCGTATTGCGTATTGCGTTTGCGATAGGACAAATGTTTTCTAAAACTCCCAAACTCCCAGTGTTCATCATGCCTTAAATTGGAAAATAATTAGTTATCACGCTAAAGAGAGCTATAAACGTCAACAAGTTTTTTTTTCTTTGATCACAAGTATTTTTAACCAGATTGAGCAATCTCATACTATTTAATCTATACATTATATAATCATTGTTTTTGGTTACTTACGAAGAAGATACATAAATAAAAAGAAGGAAAATATTATATATAATATATAGATGATTGAATTATGACCACATGAGTTGACAAGATTTCGATGTCTAAAACTTACTAACATAATATAATTGATAAATAATTTTATATTTAAGTTAGCACTTAATCACAAATTAGATTCCTAGTTCCTATGTATGAAAATACATAGTTCTTATGTATGAAAATACATCATTCATGCGTTAGAAGTTGGAAGAGATCAATCCTTGAATAGATCTTAATACTTCGGGGATTAATAATTAGGTTTCAGTCGAATATATCTTATTTAAAAAAAATCTTATATTATTAAATTGACTTTGTAAATTAATATTTTGAATTGTGTAACATTTTCATAGATAATTTCAGTTATTATTATTACTATTATTTTAATGTTTTAAACAATATTAATTGTATAAATAAAAATATATGCAAATAAAATAATTTCACACCAAAATATTAGAGGCTAGGGCTATGTTGAATTAATTATTGTCTGAAATCATGTATTAAATAATCTCGAACTAGAAATCCTGTATTTCAGACAATAATTTGTTTAACGTGTATTCAAGTTTTTTTTAGTTTAAAAAAATATATTGACACTTAATTATGTGTTAATTATATGAAGATTAATTGAATCATTATAATTTTAGAATCATTTCTCGTAATTTATGTTGTGTTTTGTTCACAACATCGATAACTAATTAATTCCAGCATCCACATTCACAATTGCAACATATTCGACATATTCGACAGCACAATTTAAAATAAAATAAAAATACATAAATATTTTATTTTTAAATATTCTACTAATATTTTTTATTTTATTTTTATCTTTTTCTTCTTATCATATTATAAATCTTATTATACTAATATATTTTTTTCTTTCTAGGTGTTGAATGGATCATTGGGGTGTTCATGTAAATTTTTTCTTTAAAATAAGTGATAATCGAGGACAATATTATGTACCATGGAAAAGAATGTATATTCAATTATGACTGTTAATTTTTTATTGGTTCTAACTACACATAAATGTATCTATTTATTTATCTTTCATGTAACAAATCATGTTTGAGCCTAATTAATAAAATTCAAAACTCATTCACCCTCTTGAGAACAGCAAGCAGCAACTCACTCCACACATCAATAGGACCAGGCAAGCACCAATGAGTGCAATCATTGTATCCCCTCATCCACTTATTCCCCCAATGCTCCCCAGGGTGGCCATCTGGCCTCATCAACATAGCCCTAGCAACGTCCACCACCTCAAACCTATTATGAAGCCCTAATTTTCCCATAATAATGCCCTCACTCCTTGCTCTCTCAAACTCCTCCATCTGAATGCCCCTCACTTCCCAATCAAACCTCCCAAAATCAACCTCACTCTCACTCACAGGACTTGTCCTATTGCAATACCCTCCAGTGTTCCAATCCCCATTCTCAAAGTGTGCCGGTGCAAATGTCCTCAACACTGTCACCATTTTTTTTCTTCCACACTCCTTGCATGCATTGATGTGTTTGAAGGCTGTTCTGAATGCTTTTCTTATTGTGATATCTGGGTTGTAGCTTGTGATATTTGGTTGGTTGCAATAGACACAACCTACTTGTTTTCCTGCTTCGTGGAGGTGCATCACTCGGAAAAACCAATGGCCGGCTGAGATTATTGCGTAGTCTAGGTTGGGAAGTTCGTTGGCCCAATCGTTGTCGACCTTGTCGAGCTGCATGTCGAAAATGCTTGTGCCTACTGTGCCGTTTACCATTCTCTCCTCGCCTACTATGAGGAACCTGCTCCATACCATCGTGAGGGTGAAGTCGTGGATGGGGAAATACCATTTGCGGAACCTGTCTTCTGAGTCCTTGTGTATGTCCTTTGGAATTTCATCCTGCAATTTTTTCAAGAAACTTGTTACTTATACCCTTGTGAAAAGCTGAAAAACGTTCATACATAGATACTCATGTCTTATTAGATACCTAGAAAGAAAGAAAAAAAAAACTTATAAATATTTTCTAATGTAACAAACAAAATGGAGATATATAAAAATATATTATATTATTTAGGTGCAGAGATATTCATGTATTGTTAATTACTCCTACGTGAATTCAATACCATCAATGGAATTGTTTATTATATACAATCATTTAGTGTCAGATTGAAGCCCCAGATTACGATCGTGTGACATGAAATGCAAGATTATTCATTTATATTCACAAAGTAATGGTGATAATAATTTGTGGGATAAAAAAGAAAATAATGGATGGACATATGCACCTTAGCCTTGAAGACACTCTCAACAAGATAAGAAAAGCAGATGGATAAATATTTGATGTAATAAGTAGAGAAAAATGACGAATACGAATTATGTCTTTATTTTATACGATAAGATTATGTTGAAGCTGGTAATTGAAAATTAAAAAATTAATTTATTAAAATTATGTTTTTAACTGAAAGTTGAAAGTTAAAAAGAAAACTTATTAAATTACAAGTATTTAGTAAAATTAGTTATTAAAATAGTTAAAAAAAAATATTAAATGACAAAAAAATAATAAAATTATGATTTATTTAAAAAGAATAATAAAAAAATAGATAAATTTATTGATGGCAAAAATGAAAAAAAAATTAGAAGTTAAAAGCTAAAATTTTTAAAAATATTACTTCAAACAAAGTTTCAAGAATACTCTACTAAGCAGCTACTAAAATATTTAATATATTGAAAATTTCAAAAGCACCTAATACTGTTTTATTAAAATAATAGTATTTGCTAACAAGTTTATAAAGATAGTGGTACGTAATTAAGTAATTACATAGAAATAAAGTATTTATTATTTGAAGAATTCAAAAAAATTGATTACTTTTTAATTTCAAATTAATTAAAACATTTTAATGCCAGGTACTTATCAAATAGAAAACAAAAATAATCGAGAAATTTATTATGATATAATTGATTAAGGATTGGAATTAGTCTACTTATATACTATGATTGCTCTAAAAATAGATTATTGGCGACTAAAAAAAATTATTGGAGTCAATTGAACGTGGTACATAATCAGCGGGCATTTTGACAACTACTACTACTATTAATCCTTTAAAAATGGTATTCAAGTCTTCCCACCACCATCAAGAAAGAAAGTAAATTTGACATTAATTAAATTTTGAAACGTGTGGCCACTGAATCGATCACTTTACTCACACATGCCAACATTGCATATTAATTATCAAAACGTCCCCTAAGAGGAGAGTTCTTAATTTTGGGATATTTAACAAAACTAGCAAATAAATTGATTGGAAATTAGAAAGTTAATTAGCTGTTGAAAAATTAAGGAAACTGGAAGCCAATAAGCTAAGTTAACTAATTGAATTAAAATGCTGAGAAAAAAAAAACTAATTGAATTAAAATGTATGAATAAAACTAACTATTTAAACTGACAAAAGTTAGTTTTGTTAGTTATTATTAACTTTGTGATGTACAACTCTATGTAAGTTAGAGTGCTTATCTGAAATAAACAGAATGAATGAATAAACATTCTACAAGCTTTTATTGTTCTCCCTTTCTTCTTCTAGACAATTATTTTGTTTTTTGAGTGCAATCCCCAACAAACTAGTATTAGAGCTTATTAAGAGTGAGTAGACCTCGTTCTTCGCTGCTGCAACCATAGTTGGAAATGGAGGATTTCCTGAAAATCTACCTGTTCTTGATGGCAAGAATTGGGGAAGATTGTTCAACTGAAAGTCATGTTTCTTTCAAGATGTGCTTGAAATTGTGCAATTTGATTATCAAGAACTGGGTGAAAATCCCACTGATGCATAAGTTGCCTACAAAGATGCAGTGAAGAAAGACAGCAAAGCATTGTTCCTGATAAATCAGAGTGTGGATGCAAGCATTTTTGACAAAATCTCAAAATCATCCACAGCCAAGGAGTCTTGGGACATATTAGAAAGATGCTTTATTGGTGGAGAAAAGATCAAAAAGGTACGTCTCCAAGACAATATGAATTACTACAAATGGAAGATGTGAAGAGGGTGATTGATTACTTTAGCAGGGTGTTGAGTCTCACAAATCTCATGAAAGGTTGTAATAAGCATATCACAGATGAGATGATCATTGATAAGATCATGCACACTCTGACCCAAAATTTTGATCACATTGTGGTTGCTATAGAAGAACCCAAACCCTAATCTAACTACTATTGCGGCACAAAAAATTACTCTCAATTATGTTAGTCAAAGACGAAAGAGACAAAATAAAAGGAGTAGTGATAAGAGACATTTATATGTGGCATCACATTCAAGGATATTTTCCCTTTTTATTCCTTTCCGTCTTCCCTTCGATTTTGTTGACAGGAATCACATTCCCCTTTCTATGCAAGCAAAGAATTTCGCCTCCATCAAAAGCCAAAACTGTGTGTTACGCAAGTGTGCAACGTGTAAAGAATCGATGCACTTGAAAATATGGCTGGGTATGGGGGAAAATTTTATTACATACATCACTTATTCATTGTCTCAATCTATTTTTACACGATATACAATTGAGATTTTTAATTTACTTAATTATGCGTCACATAGACATTAGTCAAAATCATAGTAGCCCTGAAGTATGTAATAATTTCTTGTATGAAACGTAGAAAATTTTTTAGCCCTCAAAGAGTTGCAATTGGTACAGTTATTTGTTGATAGTTAAAAAGTTTGGACACACTAAAAGAGGGAGATATAAAGAACTTCTCAATAGCAATGCCAAACCTCTTAAATTTCTAAAAGTGGCATAGAATTGTTCTGATTACTATTAGACACTAACCTGTGACAAGAGGCAGAGGAGGGAATCCACATGGTTTCTGGCCACAGAGTCACCAATGAAAGCCATTTTCTTGCCACGAACCATGTGGAGGAAGGTTCTGGGGTCGAACCTTGGAAGATCACATTGCTCAGGCTTCCATTTCCAATTGAGAAAATCAGTGTCCACTCTCCCTTGCTTGAAACAGTTTTTGCTATCAGGGATTGTAGTGCAGCTTGAATTGGTGTAATAGGTTGATGACCCTCTCAAAACTGGTACCCAGTTACCCTTAGAAAGGTCACATGTTTTCTGTTCTGCCCCAAAAAAAAAGTACACAACTTGTAAGTAAGGGAAATTGAGAACAACAAAATCAAATTAGCCTACATAAAGGGGAATCATGACCATGATCAAGGTTTTAAATTGCAGTCGTGATCGCAATTTCATCCCAGTCCTTGATTTTGTGAGAAATTGAACATATGCGTAGCCAGAATTGCAGTCATGTTGCGGTCACCAATACTCAAAATCTTAACATTACGTTCGCGGACCATTATTTTTTAAATCTAATCATGATCATTAGTGTGTGATAATTTTGTGACATACCCTTTTGTGGTTTGGATGGTGAAACCTTTGTTGTTGTGATGGGATGTTCTTCTTGCTTTGGATCAGAGGGATTTTCAAACATGTCATGGCCTTGATGGGGTGTGAGGGTTAAAGGGTTTGGATTATAGAGGAAGAACAAACTGAAAATTGAAGCCATTAAGAGAGAGGTCAAGACAAAAGGCACACCCTTCCCTAAGGTCAGACTCAGACATCTCTCCTTTTTGCCACTGCTATGATTATGATGCCTGTCCTGAAACATCGTACTAGATGTCTTCATGGTCTTCTCCAACATCCCTCTGACACTAGAGAGAGAGGGGCGAGAAAATGGTGGGGTTCTGTTTAATAATGTGAGAGAAGAGAACCATGAGAATCCAAAATCATAATCTGAGGAAATTTTGGTCTTAAGAAGGTTAAGTATTTTGTAACTGCCATTGTGAAACACTGAAACTTTGGGAATATGTTACTGCTAAAAGGGAAATAATATTTGGACACGAATAATTTTATGCTATACCATTTGTACACAATGTTGATATGGAAAAACCAAGATAGAAAAGACAGCAAAAAATGTTTTTCTTGTTCTATTTTCTAGCAACAAATACTAATTTTCTTGTTTATTTACATTCTTGTTATGTTATTTTTTTTAATTTATGTTTTCAATCCAATATATATCCCTTCAAAGATAATTAGTAAAAAAACAATTTTATTAAAATGTATTAATAGTATAAAAGATTTTTATATTGATTGTCATGTATGATGAGATGTTTAAATTTTATAATAATTATTTTAAGATTGTTTCTAATTGATCTTGAAAGTGTTTTAAAATATGAAAAATCATTGAATAATATATTAAAAATCATTAATGACCAATTAAATACCATTTTTGTTTCTTTGTGACCCTTTTCGATGTATATATATGGATATGTGTGTTTTATAGTATTAATAAGGACAAAATAATTTATGTGGGTACAACTATTAGAATTCATTAAATATAACAATTAGTGTATTTTGAAAACAGATCAGGAATGCGATTTTTCACATCGAAATGAACATTATTAGTTCTAATTTTTGTATCAAATAATGAATACATGACAGTTCATGGTAACCCTTGAATAGAGATGGGTCCTCTAGAAGCAACCCTTTTTATTGTTGTTTTGTTAGTATTTGAGAAACTATTGTTTGTGAAAGAGCAGAATACTTGTGAGAAAGAGAAAGGCAAAAGAAATGAGGCAGTGAAGTACTTTTTTGGTCAGAAGTGACACATGTCAAGGTACAATTAAGCAGTGCATGTGATCTTGTTGGGTGTGTGGTCCAGTCTCATACATACAAATACCCTCATTTCACGGCGCAATCCCTACGCTTTTGCAGTGTTAATGGTGAATGAATATGGTTATGGATGGTCACACCAAGTAACGTGCTTGTGGAGCAATTCTCACTGTAGGTGCGTAAGGACGGTTACTACCGAGACAACAATTGTATCCTCAGGCAAAACAAAAAATATATATTATAATGTTATTAATTTGTGAACGTTGGAGCACTGCTCTTTTGCAATGTATTTTTAAAATAAAAATCTCTGTTCTAGCCGTTACAATTTTTGTAATATAAATAGAGTACAATGTAAAAAAAAATTTACACAACGAAACTTTTAAAATTTATCTCATTTTATTTTAAAAAAATTCACAACTTTTACTTTAATTTATTTTCATTCCATGGATATAAACCAAAATTCTCGTAGCATGAATTCGTTGTATAATTTCAGGTCAAATTCTCAACATCCCACAAATCTAAATTTACAAAATAATCTACACTCACATTTCATTCATATCAATTTTCTATACACCAATCATCACCCATTAATCCCGTACATGAATGAAGGGTCTTCAACGAATACTAGTAGCAGACAAAGTAATGAAAAAGAATATGACAATGTAATGATGTGTTGACAACTAACATCATCATCTAATCCTTGAATCATACTTAGGAGTAAAAAGTTCATGATTCACGAGGACGTCATCACCAACTTCAAGCGAATCTTCAGAAACATATTTGAGAATATTTTTCAACAAAATTAATTATTATTTAATTATGTAAATTTTATTATTTTAATTATTCTCTTTTATATTGTGCTATTTGTGTGATATTATTTTAAGTAAAATATAATTTTATTATGTTTATATTTATATTTATATTTGATTTTAAATTTTAAATTTTTTTAACATCCGCCAAAAATATTTAAAAGTTCAATTAATTTATAAATAATATAATTATAAATTAATAAAGAAGTTATTAATAAAATATTATAATAAAAGCTTTTTGGCTGAACATTTTAAAGTAACTATTGAGTGTTGTTTCTTTGTAGAGATTTTTTGTAGAGTTGCTTGCATGTGTTGAGAAAAGTAAAAATAAATAATGTGTATATGAGAGTTCCATTATAAGCAATTATTTAAGTTGTTACAGCATAGATGCTGTAAGGGTGGATCAAAAAGACCAACGAGCAATCTACAATTATGCACACTTTTTTTTCTATCAGTACAGCTATACACGCTTTGACCCTTCTTTTATGCTACACTAGCATAACACACATGCACGGGTTACATTAATTTTATTTTTATTCCAAAATTATATGTGTATTTATAACTAAAACAATCTATTATTATATTATTATATGTGTTTTAAAATGTGGTTGGAGGAGAATCATACTAAAAGTGGTTCATTAGATTCTTCGACAAAGATTAATTATCGACAAAATTAATAAATATTTCATACTAATAACATGATAAAAAATATGTTTTAAAATGACATGTTTTTCAATTTAAAAAATTAATCTAAATATAATCCAAAAACTAAATAGTATTAATGTAAAATATTAGACACGACTGATGTAAACAAATTTAAGTAAAAAATAATATTAATGCAATAACTAACTCATCTTAAGTAATTGATTATAAATGTAACAACAAATGATTTGTCAATTATTTTTATCAAAATATTATTAGAAAATTCAAACTCATGACATCAACGTTGATTTAACGTCACTTGAAAAAAAACCATCGTGAAATAAAATGCAATGATTTTGTAAATAAATACAATCATTTTATAATAGTTTTTTAAAAATCGTCTTAGAAATTACTGTTTCATGAAGGTTTCACGAAAATCGTCTTAGAATGATTGTCATTTCATGACAGTTTCCAAGAAATCATCTTAGAACACTGGCATTTTAAGACGGTTTTGTCATTCTACTAATTTTCTATCTCTCCCTCTAGTCTCTCGTGCTCTTGTTTCCCACTTTATCCTTTTCCCTCTCCAAACCCTCTTCATTCTTTTCCACAAATCCAAAACACTCCTAATGACTCCCACTGTCACTCTCTCTCCTTCGCGCCAACATCAAAACCCATCTCCAACCCATTTTCTACAATGACGACGACTACGATAAGTCGAACGAGGAATGCGACGTGGTGAACATATACAGTGACCTTGAGGTCTTGCGCCTCTACTACCTTGCCCTCCAACACCGCAGCTAAGAAGGTGCCAAAATTGTCACCGTCAACAACAACGTCCTCCAATCCATCACCGGCATGGGCCTCATCTCTAAAGTCTTCAACCAATCAAAACTCAACCAGCTTCATGACAACCTCTCCATCAGCCATGTTCGCTACTCCATTGTTGCCCAGTCCATGCAAAAAAACATCACGTCCTTCGTCATCAACTATAAGACCCTCTGAACCAACCTAGAGGACAACAACTCCATCTTCACCACCACCTCCGACACTGAGGTTGTTCTCTACCTCATCGAAACCTCTAAACAAAAACCCTTCATTTTGCGAATCATTAACGCCTATGAAAAGCTCAAAGGGGCTTACTCTTTTGTCTTCATCACCGAGGACAAGCTTGTCACCGTTCGCAACCCTTTTGGGTTTAGGCCTTTGGTTATGGGAAAGAGAAGCAACGGTGTTATTGTTTTCGCTTCTAAAACTTGCTTAACCTAATTGAAGCGATTTATGAGAGGGAGGTGGTTGTGCCGCCTGAGATTTTCTACGACGACGTCGAAGCTCGCAAGTACACCTCTTTTTCTCATATTGTTCAAATTCAGGTTTTTCCCTTTTTATTCTTCTCATTCCCTATTCAATTTTCTTTCGTTGTGAAATTCATTCATTCATTAATTTCTCTATGCCAAATAAGTGGCACTATCAAAGAGAGCTCTCGAACTACTTGCTTTGCCTGATGACCACGTTCCTAAATTACTCCTTGATATCAGTAATTTTAATTTAATTCAATTTAATTAATATCTCTCTCACTTTCATCAAATTTTAATGGCTTATGAGTGATCGACGTAGGTTGTGGATCGAGACTTAGTGGAAAGACACTCTCCGAGAATGGACACCATTGGATTGAGATTGGCATTTCAGCATCAATGCTTAGTATGTTTATGTTCTGAAATGTTGTTTGTTATTCCTATCTATTTTGCATTTTTATATTTTTTGCTAACTTTATTTATTTTTGTTAAACTGGTAGATGTTGCGATGGAGCGAGAGGTTGAGGTTGACCTTTTACTTGGTGACATGGGTTAGGTATATATACTATTCACTTGATTTTTGCTTAATCACTATCATTGCTATTGCTATTCCAGTTCAATGTTATTGTGTTATAATTTCTAAAGACTTTCAATTTGCTTTTTATGTTATAATACTCTTCTGTGTGTGTTTTTTGGTCATGATGTTTGTGTGCAACGAACGAGTTATTCTTAAAAAATAACATTTATGCTATGCATCTTGCCTTACCATTTTTCTTTCACTTTGTCTTTGGTTTCGAGGTCTAGGAATTCGTCCTCGAGTTATTGATGGGGCCATCAGTATATCTGCTGTTCAAGTGTGTTTTCAACGTAAATGGCTATTTTATGTGAATAATTATTCCTTCACCAAGTTTGATAGGGAGCATCTCATTTTCATTATTAATTTTGTGGACATGTATATGACGAGGCAAACTTTTATATGACAATGCAGTGGTTATGCAATGCTGATAATTCCTCTCACAACCCTCGATTAAGATTGAAGTATGTTCCTTTACTTGTTTATTGTATTGCTTTTTATTTTATTTTTTCCAAATTTTATGTTTTGGGTCTCTTTAACTCTAACTGTGTGGGAACTTGCATAGTTATGTGTTCTTTGCATCTCACTATCTATAGTGAGTTTCAATAATTTTGGAACTAGAACCTATCTCCTTTTCTCTGTTTCTTTAATAACATATAATCTCAATTTTTGGTGTAGGGCCTTTTTTACGTCTTTATACAAATGCTTATCTAATGGAGCTAGAGCAGTATTTCAAGTGTATCCTGAAAATATAGACCAATGTGAATTGATTTTAAATGCTTCAATGCATGTTGGATTTGTTGGTAGTATAGTGGTGGATTTTCCACACTGAGTATATAAATCTTATAATACTACTATGGCTCATTTTTTTAATAGAAATAATGCGTTGGAAACAAATATAGTATGTATTTTTTTAGTGTTTTTTTCTATGAGTCAGTACAATTGTTTTTTAATTTTTTCTTCTAGTTTTTGGTCAATAGGGTCATGTACTAGCAATCTCAATTTGGTAAAAAAAATATTCATGTATTATCTTTACCTTTTACTAAGATAACATAAAAGAAACTCAACTTTTGTCTATCGTGAAACTCAAATTTTGTCTATAATCCTCTCCTTTGTTCTTGTGTCACTATATGTTTTGCTTAGCAATATTCACGAAAACTCGCTAAAATTTAATGAATATCTCAAATGAATCTTAAGTTGTGTACTTTCTTCAGAAAAATATCCACCACCACTAGCTGAGGGGGAACCATAAAATATTTATCAAGGTAGCTAAATTATAAGATTAATGCAAGTCCAAAAGAATCAAGAGATAGCAATATTAAAGGCAAGTCTAAATTTGATGGCTTTTAACATTTTGAAAAACAAAAAAGGCAAGTAAACTCAAAATGATAGACAAAAATGTCCAAATGTTCTATCATATAAATTTTGGGGTAGCTGGTTACGATTATCTTAGCTACTCATGCTTAAAAATGTTTCCCCTAGAATGTGTAATATATCTAGACACTGATGCATTATTGATTCACTCCTCACTTCCTTATAGTTATTGATTTATCACCAATTATGTACACTACTAAAGAAAAATTATATTTGACAATAGGGGTGTAGTATTTTATTTGATGTGGTTTCTAGCTATGATTTATTTCGAAAAGCATCATTTTTCCTAGCCTTCTTGAGCATGGTGTTTCACTAACTGGAGAACAATTGTCTTATTATAGTTCTAAGAGGAGGAAGGAGTTCCTTGTTCTCACTTGTGGCCAACACTCAATAAATGTGTCCATTTCTAAAGGTAAAAATGAAGATGGGGACAGTTACTCTGACAAGGATAATGAAGATGAAGAAAATCAGACAGTGAGTCTTGCCACATTTACGAATTCAATTTATACGATAAGTTCTTTAAATAATAATCTTCCTAAAAATATGGCTTTCTCTACCGAGCACCTGGTGTTAATTTTTTCTTTATTTGATTAGTTGATTGTATTCATAGATTACTACCGATATTCCAGATTTTGGAAATGCAGGATATGGACAAGTTATGTAAATGTTATTTTTACTTGTAATTGCTCACAAGCTTATGACTAGTTTACTTATCAGACAATAAAAATATTGTAGGTATGCATATAGGCATATGCTGTGGAAGAAACAAAAGTCAATAGGTATGCTATTTATTTCCTTATTTATCGTTTTGTTCATATTTATTTCAAAATTATTTTTACCTCAATTAATTCCACTAGTATATTACATGGATACAAGGGAAACAGTTATCAGGCTCGAAATGTGGTAGGGATTTTGCTATTTGGATTCGAAATCCAACTGCAGTATCTCCAAAACATATGTTATTTGTTTCAAAGATTTTGCCAGTATGTAGAGCTTAAAATGATTGTTAGTCTTTTTTCGTATATGGATACATTTTTCCTCACTTGTGATTTCTTCTTTCTGAGTTGTGTTATTTTTTCAGGTTTGACTTTTGGTCTATTGAATTGAAGTCACTCACAATCAAAGGTAAACCATATTCTTAGAAAAGTGAATTCTTCAAAGCTTGAATATTTCATATTTAAGACCTAGAGAGAGATATAGCCATATAGGTACTAAAATTTGTAGAAAACATGATCCATGGTGAGAACTGACCAATCTAACTAACCAATAAATAACAAGTAGTAAGGAAAACTAACTTAACCTTATTTACTTCATAATGGTTCATATTTGCTTTCTTCATCAATTTTTGTTCCTAAATGCTCTTGTTTTGAATATCCTTCCCATTTTCACATAGGTATTTAAAGAGTTTCATATGAGTAACTTTCTCTTTCCTTGTTGGTGTTTCACAGGTTATTCAAATTGGTTCTGTTGGAAAAGGTCTCTATCAAGGTGTTAAACTTTTTTTTACTCATACAGAAGGGGTGGGTCTTCATTGATCTGTCATTGAAGTTCTTTATTTACAATGTAGGAAGTATTAATGGATGGACCACCTATATTCATGTGAAACACATTCATATATATATATATATATATATATGAACAATTCTATGAGCGATTCTATGAGCGAGCATGTATCTCTGGTTTATGTTCTCTAAATTAGATGGACCACCAGTGAGAAAAATATCCTTTGCATGGTGTGTCTGATATATAAAATGTGTCAATTTAATTTAAAGGGTTGGGCACAATTATTTCATCACATGTTATAGCTACAATATCTCATTTACATATTCCTGTTTTCTGACTAAATTATTTTCAATACTATTTTTATAACAATTTTTAAAAATTAACAAATTTTAATTATGTGGTAAATAGTAAAAAAAAATCAATAAACAATTTATTGGTATAAAATTTTAATTAAATTATATTTTCATTTTTAAAAATAATTATTATAAAAATTAAAAAAAATTAATTACGTGATAAATAAACATTAAAAAAAAGAAAAATAAATAAAACAACATTGGTTTCAAAAAACGGTCTTCAAATGTATACATTCTAAGAAAAATCATATTAGAAATAGTACATTCTAAGATGGTTCTAAGATGTTTGTTCTGAAAATCATCTTAGAAATTTTTTTTAAAATAATAAGAATTTCTACGTACATTGATATAAAAATCAAATATCTAAGACGGTTTTAAAATCGTTGTGAAAAGTCAATATTTTTCATGACGTCGATTTCAAAGACGATTAAAAACCATTATGAAAATTATCAAATAACTTATGTAGAAAACCTTTTGTGCAGTAGTGTTCTTTCCAATTACCAAGTCAATCTTATAACTCATTGATAAATGATATTACATGTAAATTATGTTTAATTATTTATAAAAAAAATACATAGGTTATTTTCCCACTAAAAGTATATATAAATTTTAAATGATAAAAATTAGATGCCACTGAATTTAAAATTATTCTTAAAAAAATATTTTTAATAAAATATTATATCCTAATTATTTCATTACATTATTAGTTAAGAATAATTATTACAGTGAAAGTGAATCATGGTTTTAGATAATATTACTTTTAATATAACCCGTTGATGAATTTTTATTCTAGGTTTTAAGAAAAAGAATATATTTAATGATATGAAAAAAAAAATTTAATAGTTGTATAAGTCAGAAAATTCTTTTGATCTGTATAAGAAAGAATATATTTATTGGTAAGAAAAAAATATATTTCAAAATAATACATAATAACAAATATCATATATAAATTAAATTATAAATAATAAAATGTTTTTATTAAATTATTTATAATATTGATCACATAGAAATAAATATTGACTGTTATATTAAAAATTATTTTTTATAATATTATATATTATTTATAATATTTGTCTAATAATAATATTATAATGGTAATAAAAAGAAGTTTAAATATAAAGAAAGAAAGAGAGAAAAAAAGAAAAAGAAAGAAAGAACTTAAAAAATGTAAGAAGAAAAAAAATAAAAAAAAATGTAAAAAGAAAAGGAAAAAGAGAAAAATGTAAAACAAAATATTGAAAAGAAAGAAAGAGAAAAAAATGAAAAAAAGAAGAAGAAAGAGATATTTGAGAGGGGAAAAACTTGCCAAAAATTGACATGCGATTGGAAATTTGTTACTTGCTTTACACTTTTGGTTATTGAATGTTATTGAGATGGGTTTCTATTTGATCAGGCAGTTATGTATATTGAAACTCAAATCAGGCTTACTGTTAAAGCTGGCAGATCTAAGAAGGAATACAAATTGTATGTTGTCTGACAATACAATGGAGAAGGTTAGTAATCTGATCCTAGCTATGGAAAGGTGTTCCATTCTTAGTCTCTTGCTTTGTTGCTTTTTTATATTTTGCGAATGTTAGATGCTCTGCTCACTCATTATGCTTTTGAATTTTTATATTAATATGCCTCATAACAAGATTGACAACACTTTGAAATTTATTGTGATGATGCAGCCACAATGATGCTCTTCGTTGCCTAATTGGGCCAATGGGTGCTCATGGAAGAAGAAACAGACCAATTTAAATTGTACTAAAACAGTTTTTGGCTCTGCATGTAGTCATTGGAAAATTGCACTTTGTTCATTTCAAAGTTGTCTCTGCATAAAGTTTTAGTTTTTGGCTCTTCAGACCAATTAGAAATTATGATGATAGGTATTACTTTTTAGATAGTTATTGTAAAAGTTGATTAACTTATTAGGGTAATTATTATAAAAGTCAATAATTTGATGAGATGACATTGTAGTAACTTCCTTGACTGTTTCATTTAATTTTTAGTTGATTTTTTATGGACCATTGTAGAAATAATTTTTGTTGAACTAATTAGAAATAATCAGTAGTTATTATAAACTTACGATATGGCAATGTGTAATTGGGTGATGCTGGATAAAACTTTTACACTAAAAGTGTGTTATCATTAAATTCTCTTTACTTCTAGTTTTACTATTATTTGTGATTTTCTTTTTTCTAATAGTGTAAGTATAACTATCTGTGTTTGAGATATATGAATCTGCTTGACTATGATTGTTAATATATTTGTTTGTGATATACTTGAATGTTTTTGCTAGTCTTATAGTCTAGATGTACAACTTGATATGGGTGTATGTGATAAAGGACTTTGATAATATCTGTGTGTTTACTCTCTCACCTTATAGTACTTTACTACAAAATCTCACTCCTTTTTCTATGTGTTCTGGTTTATCTCATGACGAACAGTAGATAGAGGTGGCAACTACCAGGGGGCGCAGCCAGGTGAAGTAGGAGAATGCTAGACATAGAGGCAGTTATACTACCTTGGGGATTTCCCGTGTTTCTCTACTTGTTTTGATTGCATCAGGTTCAGTGTATATACTACTTTGTAGGGATTTATATTTTGGTGATAACACTTACATGGCCATGTCACCATGTGACTTCTGAACTACTTTATTTTAAGGCTAAATATTTACTAGGATTTTTTAATGGTATATGCCTTTACTTGGATCTTTAATCTTAGACCTTTAAGTACAACTACTCAATAGGTACCTGAGGGTCACATAGGCTGAAGCCTTGTGCACGTTTTATTTACACTACTGGTTTACTTGATTTCTAAACAATTTATATACCATTGCTTAACAGGTACCTGTTGGTAGCTTATCCACTTTCAAACTTCCCACTCAGTTATCCATTTGATTTTATTTTAACATTACGATATTTCAAACCTTTCACGAGAAATGTTAATTAAGCCTTAAATAACAAACATCCTTATTTACAATACCAAAAAAAAGAATCCTACTATTTCCCTAAACTCTTCCTCTAAGTTGTTCAAATCCAAATCCGGAAGAACAAAAAAATCTGCCCCTCTCGCGTATGCTTTCTATAGGCCATTGATTGAATTGAATTGAACTGGCTTCAGACGTGGAAGAGGTTTTGTATGATGGTTGGCCTAAGGGGCGAGTAACTGGTATCATCATATAAATAAAGTACAACCCTCTGAAAGATCTGCTTGAGGTCCCAAAAAAAAAAAGGAACATCTCACCAATATGGTGAACTCTCCTTCCACCGCTCTAATTCAAGAGTTTATTGTAAACTCTTAAAAGAGATGGAAGCTGAGAACAAAAGTGCTGAGCAAACGCAGTGTAGGAACGAATAGTAAGAACAGATAAGTAACAATTCCGTTCCCAACTCCAAGCACGCCACTAATATGCATGCATATATTGTTCGTGTTTTATACTCCCTCCAAGTGACAATAATCTTCCACTTTTTTAAGTGACTAGGCAACGAGGATCAATGAACTTTATACTTAGCAAAAGAGGAAGTATTGCTTGGAAGGAGAGTGCATCATGTCTATTGTACGCATGCATATGCTCACTTAGTAGTTAGTACAACTCATTATTTACGATATAATGAGTGTAAACGAATCACGAATGTATACTGTTAGAAATATGAAGAATTCAAAGGAATTTTACAAACCAAATCCAGTTGTGATACCAAAAAGAAAATGTTGCAAGTGCAAGGCGATAACAATAAGAGAGAGAAGTGACACATTGGCCATGGAGGCTAACCTGTGCATATATCAATAGCCAGAATGTGATAAGTGACAAAATTCCAAAGTCAAGACTACAGCAATAACTATATATGTAACAAAAGTTGAAAAAAAATGATTTAAAGAAGACAAACTAGCCTCAAGCTTAGCCAGTTCATACATCCAATCCTCTCCTTCCAAATGCTCGAGAGCGGATTGGGCTCGGTGCTGTTGCAGAACAGTCACAGTCAAACACTTGATGCCAATTTCTCTGATTCTAGGCGGCATTATCACACCTGCTGTTTTCAGTTAGATATCTACACAGGAAAAACATTTATCTGCAAGCGACAATCTGGGAGCAGATTCATACAAAACAACTGCATCAGAGGCCCTGATCGCTTTATCAAGTCAGAACTGAAGAGGCACATCAGCAACAAGGGTAGCATCTTTGCTTGTTGTCCATGGCTCAACACTCAAAATAATATCCCCAATTTTTCTGACATTTTCCAAAATAGCTGCACCAGAACAGATGCAATTTCAATACATTATAAGTTTTAAACTTTAAATTGAATAAGGATAATGCATACAACCAAATAAGGAAAATGCATGGCAGAAATACACCAGTATAACCAAATTGAACCCATACAGACAGAAATTTGAAGCATGTGTACAGAACGGTTGGTTTTATCAGAGTAGTGAGAATCTTCCAATATACAAGATACATGATTATTGCCCATTTACAAATGCCAGGTACATCAAAACTCATAGAGCAAAACAACTAGTAGGGCACATGGAACATGAAATAACATCAAGTACTGCAAACTAAATGACTGCTCAAAAATAATCAAAAGGGTTGAGAGTGTCAGGGCATAAACGTGGCTCACCTCTTGAATATTTGCGTTGAAGAGCCATGGCACTACTGCCATGAAGTTTGTTTGTAACCGAATCTCTCGGCTCCCTCCCAACCACCATCAGGTTCTTTTCTTTTCAATGCACCAGCCATCTGAAACATCTTCAAGTGGTCCTCCATCGAGGCTTGTGAATTGGGGACAGACATTTGCCTCAATCCTGAAGGCAATCTATCATCTCTCCGTTCTGTATCCATACCACCAGGGCCCGAATTAAGATCCAGACTTTGACTTGCCCATTTTCTGCTGTCAGGAATCACATTACTTGTACCACCTGGAAGACTCATAACATATGGACGGGGATATGTGGATGAAACAACACCACCAGGCCCAACTGGCTGTGAGGGCATGGTAGGAAAGCATAATCCACCCACAGTAGATGAATCCATAAATGCCGTTGAACAACCAGAAAAGGAGTTTGAAGATAATGGAAAATTGGTTTCAAATGGAAATCCTGGATAGGGAAAAGGTGTAGTAGGTGGATAAGCAACGGCTGGAGAGGATGAAAGCACTGGTCCTCTGTAGATTTCAGGACCAAAAGGAGCACTACCTGTAGGACCCATTATCCGTTGTGCCCCAGCACCAGCAACATAACTCTGCTCCCCTCTACCAGACAGAAGTGGTGGGACAGTAATTGCAGAATAAGAATTGCCTGGAGGAAACCATGCAGAATAATTCCCAAATTCAGCATTGTTTGTTCGTGTGCTATGGACAGCAGTTGGGAATGGTACAGTACTTTTCATCTGCTGACTACGTGCAGGGACTTCACTGCCAACTTCATCAAGGCCTGGCCCGTTATTTAAGTCAAAGTCTCTTGAGACACTTCCACCATTAGATAACCCACTGGACAACGAAGGCTTACTAGGTAAAGAAGGAATTTCCAGTTTGCTTAGCGAGAAAGTGCCAATTTCAGGAGTCTCGTCAACTTTATTTAAATCAAGATCAAATCCCCCAGTGCTACGATCAAGTGGTCCAGCTTCTAAAGAACCACGCAAACCAACATCCTCAAAACATCTTTCATCTGCCACATTTAAGTCAAAATCTAAGGGAGGGCGACCTTGTTTGATAGAAGTGCCGTCAACAGAAGCAATATCATTAGTAGTGGATGCTGTCTCAGCATTTTTCCTAGGTTCAGCTGGCCGAAATGCACTGGTAGCGGCTGACCCTTTCCAACCAAGCTCCCCCTTAATCCGCAATGGGTTTTCAGGTGGAACAACAGGCCCCTTTGCAGCAGATGCCACTGTAATTGAAGCATGGAAGCCCCCAGAGATGGACGAAATAGGAAAAGGCAATAGGCAAGGAACATGAACTGCAGATGATGTGATAGGATCTTCCTGCCTAGCAATCTCCCCTTGGCTTACATCATCAACAGGAAAGCCTTCATTTAAATCAAAGTCGAGTTTTACAGCAGTATCAGACCCAGCAGCAGAACCTGCATGCCTCTCTCCTGCAACCTCAGATTGATTTGCATCCAACTTTCGCTCACATGCTTTAAACACATCATTCTCTTTCCTAGGCATTGTTGGTAAATCTGGCTGAACTGATGAGCCAGAACACTGACCTATAGCCTCATTTCTGCCCATAGTATCTTCAGCACATTCATTAACATCATCTGAAACTGATAAATCCTGCTCCATTCTTCGTTCATCAGGCTCAATCACAACTGACTTCATGTCATCAGCATTTTCATCCCTAGATACCATTACAGCATTACCAGAAGTAGGTGACTCCTTTTTTAAATATAAGGACTCACAGTTTTCTGCAATTGGAGAGGCCTTTTGCACTAGTATACCAGTACCTGTTGCTTTTTCTGAACAAATCTGGTTCTCATTATCCACGCCTGAGGATAACTCAGCTTGCTTTTCACCTGATTCATTTTCAGACTTAACACTTGCAACAGCTTTTGGAACCAACAATTCCTCATTCTCAATGGTTCCCTCATTCATGTGATCAACCTTCTGATCATCATCAATAGAGGAAGTGCATGACTTTAATTTAGAGTCAGAACCTCCGAGGTCTACATTAGTCTCCTTTTTATCTGGCAATATAGTTTCAGAAGTATCCTCTTTGATTTCAGGCCGTAAGCATGGACCTTCAGCATTTTGTAAGAAATCTGTAGGGGAGCTATTTATCTGAGATCTACCATCACCACTTTTCTCTACACAACTCGATGAAATGGCTTCACCATCTCCTGAAGTCGTAGCAGGATGCCTCAAATCATTTTTTATCTGCAATGAATCAACTGTATTCAAAGGATGCTCTGCAATAGCCCCACCATCCAACTGTGAAACAGTGCAACCAGCTGCTTCAACAGAATGTTTTAACTTGAAATCATTGGCTGAGCTCAATTCATCTGCAGGAAGAGACTTTCTCTCAGGGGATGACATGGGTGAGGCATTTTCAGATCTTGATATTTCCCCTGCAGCCACAGTAGCTAGTAGGTTCATTCCATCATCTCCATGGGACGCAGATGCACTTGCTTCAGAAATCTTCACACAGCTTTCAACTAATGCATTCATGGAGCTTAAATCATAAGTCTGCCCTGATCTGGAAACAAATCCAGATGACAAACTAGTTGGTTTTGATGTTTCTTCTACCTTATCACCATCTTCATTAGCCCTGCATCGCTCATCGAACATTGGAGGGCCCTTACCTTCGTCAACACCAAGCAAAGCTTCACTAGCATCGCATGCTTCATTCATCATATTTGACACATGGGTCAGCAAACACTCGGTTTTAGTTTTCACTCTTCTGTCCTGGTTCTCATTCCTGTCGGCAGGAGGCGAAGCTTTGCTGCACATGATACCTGGTTCTTCAAATGAGCCACCGCTAGCTCCCCTTGAAGGACTACGACCAGTGTTTGGCAACCTGAGAATTAATCGCTGATTATTCCCTTGATCAGTAAGGGGCTGGTCGGCTGATTTTTCATGGGAGACTCGAGTTGGTGAAACTTTTTCAGCAGGTGAATTCTTAGCTGAATTTTTTGCAGAGCTGTGCTCCTTCGGACCTACTGCAACACCAGCCCCATGTAGACCATTGCTTGATTTGCGAGTTCGAGACACACCACCAGGAATTTTGCCCACACTCGTTGACACTGCAGTGGAGCTCTTCGCATCTTCCCTGCAAGAACCAATAGCTTTAGCATGTTCACTAGAACAAGAGACACTGTTATTTTGAGATTGACTAGAACTGCTGCTCCTCTCCTCCTTGATAGGTGTCAGAGGCAGATCTGACGCTGCGGCTCCAACCAAGACTTTACTGTTTTGATCTTTTGAGTTACCACTCGCTGAGGTAGTCATTGACTTAGTTGAGCCAGGAGATGAAGAGGACTTGGACAATGCTTCTCCAGAACTTAACTTAGATTGGGAATTTTTAGATATTGAGGGTTGAATTGAAGAGCTCTTTGCAACATTATCAGAGGATCCTCCTCCTGTTTTCCTATTTCCAACATGAGGAGACTCAGAATTTGCTGGCTTTGCTGGCCAAGACATGGCACGGTTTGAACCAGACTTCGAATCATTCATATTCATTTCAGCTTCCACACGTCTCTTCCATGTATCCACTAGACTCCTAGCTTTCCTCTGAATTTCATAATTTTTGTGGGTGCGTAAATGATTAACAGACTTTCCAACATTACAGGTTTGCAGTGCATGAAGGTTCACAGGAAGCTTATCCAACGCACGAAGTAAAGCTAACAAAAATTCGTCAATGGACTTATCACTTTCTTTAGGCATATTTCCATCACTGATTTTGCCCTTGTGGACCTCCTGCAGCCATTCATCCAACACAGGCAAACCCCTGTGCTGTACAAACCCGCATAGACACTCATACCGGTCCGTAAGTGCAATTACATCGACAAGCATCATCCGCCCTGCCAAATCTATTTTTTTATCACCACTATCAGGTTGCATAAGTTGTACCAGTCTGTCAACTGCCTCAAAGTCCACAAGCCCACCTTTATTATCAGTTATTTTAGCAATCTCAGACTTTAACATGCTCTCCGGTCTGAATTGACCAGAATCTCCATCTTCTACCTTAAATAACCGCTCCTTTTTAGATGAATCAGAACCCTGATCACCCCGCTCTCTTTTTTTCCCCTTACCCTGTGCACCAAAGGAAGAACTATTTTGAACGTTATCGGAACCAGATTTCAATGACTGCGTTGATGTTGGACCATTCAAGGGCTTCGGAGAACGGCCTCCTGACTGCACAGCCCCATGCATTTCTAGTTTTGTCTTGTCTAATAGCTGGTTAACTTCTTCCTGTCGTTCCTGAATTCATCAACCGATCAATATGTATAAATAAAATAATTATACACAATTATTCGACAAAAAAAAGAGAGAAGAAAACTAACATTAAGGTAATCCTTATCGGTTAGCCACCATAAACAATTGTTCTCAATGTCATATACTCGTCGACAGACAAATGCGGATATCCCTGAAGGAAGTTCAACACCCTTACGAAGAAATGCGACTTTACACGGATGGAGTAAGGATGCAGCAGGTGTTTCATCCTTGTGAAAGGAGTAAAAAACTTCGTTTGGAGCAGCTTCCAGTACAATCCCTTTAGCAAGCTTCAAATCAGCAGGTCGGTATAGCCAATTTACTTCTAAACTCGGACTTTCTTCTTTGTCAAATGTTAACTTGCGAATTATTCCAATGAAAGGAGGGGAGTCCCTAGGTGGCTTGAAAAGTGCACAATCACCAGCACGAATCTTGCGTCCATCCTACAATGGACAATAACAGTGATTAAATAAAATAAATCTACAAATATTCAAGGGTTTTAAAGTAATCTATTCTGAATGTGGTTGAAGCAAATTAATTAAGAGAAAATTAAAGTAAATAAGCAGAAAAATATCAGATAACACAATAAGTAATGAGTTATCAAATGCAGATAGCAACTATTGCAAGCCAAAAAATACTTCATAAACGGGAAACAAATTATACATTATACATGAATAGAAATTTAGAATCGGATACCAGGAACACACTTCACAAACAGGATTTACATACATGTTAAAATAAATTTTAAGTGAGAACAAGGAATTCTAATTCAATTTCAGCCACTCCTATGTTATTAATTCATTCAATTCTTTCAATAGCACAGTAGAGCTGTGAATCTGATAAAGACAGAGCCATCCTCTAGATTTCACCCAAAACCCGATTTTCTAAATGAAGCCCAGTCAAAAACGTAGCACACAATCAATCCAATCCAATCCAACCATTAAAACACATGTACAACACAGAGCTCAAAAAAATGAAAAAACAAATCAGTAAGAAAAAAATAGAAGTTCCCCCAAATCAAACAATAAATCGCATAACAAGTCAACAAGGGAACCTACAACGACTGTCCCTCACGTTGCTGAGATTTCCATCATCCACACAAACACAAACAAAACCCAAACAAGACAACATCTCAAGCACAAAACAACCCCAGTAATGCCAACCCCAATATCCGTACAATCAAAACAAAAAAAAGTATATTCCCCCAAAAAAAAACACATAAATTAACTAAAAACCACATATCATCCAGATTAAGATCGAGGAAAACGAACACCCAAACCGATAACAACCTTTATCATCACAGCAAAAATAAAAAAATTAGGTCAAAACGAACAGAAAAACACGAACATCAGAAACAGCAGAGATTTCCAAATTATTTTTAACAAAAAGAAAAAAATCACATAATCGAGAAGCGAGAACAAAAAGCGCGTGGAAAATCCATCGAGAAATTCATCGGAAACGCAGCGAAAGGGTTAATAAAAACGGTTTAGATTTATATGTGTATGTATATATACTTTGCATTTAAATTGAGACGGTGAAGAATCGATGGCTACAGTGGTCGGGTTGGCAGGTACAGGCCACATGTGCCGATTGTGTTTCGACTGGTCACCACAGCACCCATGCATAATCCGCCATCTTCCGAGTCGATCCGAGCTTCGTCCCTGAAAAGAAACATCAATTCGAAATCGAATTTGGCACGCCTCCTCCTCAAAACCCTAGATTTGAAAACCCTAGATCAAGCGCGGCGTCGCAGATCTCCTCCTCGAATCCGCCATCGGGGAAGAAGTGAGAGGGGTTTTTGCTTTTTCAGGGCTCAGTTTCGGTGTGTGTTCCCCAATTATCAAGGGAGGGTTCTTGTTCGTCGCGCTCCAGATCGAGCGATCGAGGTGGAAATAGCGGAAATCCAGCGATTATGTGCGAAGGAACCGCGACCGATGAGAGAGAAAGTCGAAGAGAGAGAAACAGATTTGGTTGGGGGAAAGAGAAGAGGAAGCGAAACGGCGAGATTTTGTTGAGAGGAAAATATGGGAGAAAATTTTGGGGATTTTTTTTTTTTCGAGTCTGGTTGGGAGTGAGAGAAGAAGAATGAAAGAATAAGGGAAAGAAAGAAACATAGCAAGAAAAAATATGAAAATGAAATTACTATTATTATTGATTGATCGCCACGATTCCACACCCTAAAAACGATGTGGGCCTGCTAAACGACACCGTTTGCTGCTTCCGTTACGGACTCACATATCTTCTGCCTTGTGCGTCTACTTTACTCCCTCCTATCTATGGGACCTTTTTCGTTTTTGTAACATCATCTAATATAATCTAATTACTCCCTGTCTATAGTTATTAATGTGGCTTAAATATGGTAATATTTTTTTAACTAATATTTAACTTGTTTAGTGTACATAATGGATAAGGAGAAGTAAAATTTATTTTCGTGATTTGTATGTTTTAAGAGTTAATTTCATGATTTTTTAATGTGAGAATACTTTATTTCAGGTAAATAAAATAAAATATAAATATAAATATTTGTTTTATATAGTTAAAATTTAAAATAAATAAATATTTATAAATATATAAATTATCAAAATGGATCAAATTATATAACTATTATATTATTTTTATAACTTGATATAGATTAGTTTTTTATCAATTCAACTATTAAACTATATTTATATATTATAACAATTATTTATATCAATTTTTGTTAAAATTGAATAACAACTGAAAGATAATCAAATAATTTATATTTTAGTATATTTTGAAATATTTATATTAAGTTGATTTTAATTTATATAAAAAGTAATAAATAATATTTATTAATATAAAATTTTGTATATATGATCTATATGAAAAGAACTTTTAATTTAATAGTGAGTTTTAAGAAAATATTATTCAATTTAAAGTTATAAAATTATGTAATAATTATGAAATTTTATATATATAATCGATATGAAAGAAACTTTTAATCTGACACATTTTTTATTTATGGAAATTTGTTGTGTGTTGTCTTTATTTTTATAAATAAGAGATCAAATATGAAAAAATTTCTATGAAAAATAAAGAATGCGTCTAACATATTTCTATAAACGAGTGGGAAAAAATTGTTTCTTGGAGGCAAAAATATTTTTTTTCTACTTATAGGAATTAAAAACACATATATTGTTAGACTTGAAAATAATATTTGTCTAGTAATATATGTTTCCTTTTAGTTTTTATAAAAAAAATCAAGCGATCTTTATGGAAATTCTTCTTTTTGTTTTAGGTTGTATAGTATAAATTTAGGAATAGATGTGATTATGCTTATTATCCAAGCTTTCCATTCGACCAAAGTAAAGTCTTGGAGACTTAAAAATAATTGATTAAATTATATAAATCTAACTCATTCTATGTCTTTCTTTATTTCTCACATTTATTATTATGAAGATAATTTTTGTACAGATAGCTCATGGTATTATTGCTAATTATTTAATTTGGTGAGATTTTCTTTCATCTTTTATTCAAAAAGATTTTTTTAAGAATAGATATGTTATTCCTTATTTCATATTCACTTGATTGTACATGAGTTTTGGTTGTTTGTCCTCCATTGATGTTTATTTTATCTTTGATCTTTAACATAGTGGAATGTGTTGTTTTGGTTGCTAAAAAGTTCTGTGTCAATATAATTGGAATTGTTCTCCTTAATTTGTGGTAACATAACTCTAGATTTTGATTAAAAATAGTATATTTTCTTTCCTTAAATATGCGATAAATTTGCTTTTAGTCTCTATTACTACTTTTTGTGGGGACTAATTCAAAATCAACTAAATATTATGAGAGGTAAAACAAAAATATGAATAGAGAACAGAAATCAACATTGCAGCTACTTTGGGCTTTCAGTCCCTTTACTTCAGCCTCAGAAAAACATTGCAGCTTCTCATTTGTATTATGTCTTTGTTTGATGTATATGGTAGCAAATGATCGCTCTCCTTAATTATCTTGGGGGTTATTCCATTTTTCAATTACCCCCGTTACTATAATTACTTTCCCATTAATCTTTTCTGGTACATACTTTTCCGTAATATAGTGTGGGAGTTTGATATAGTTTTATGGCCAACAATTCCACGTAAATGACAATTTCATCTACTATGATCAAGTGGGCTCAAAATCAATAAAATAAAAAAAAAGAAGAAGAAAGTGGGCTTAAGAGGGGGGAAAAACTATGATCAAGAGGTATTTATATTATTTTTTCGTCTTTGACGACAATTTATTTTTAGGTGGAATGGAACAAGCTTACTTTCTCGCAATCAAATAATTCTTAGTAGTAAGAATAAAATGGAAAACAAAAAAAACTTAGCAATGTAGTAAAATTATGTTGCTCACCGTGAAAAATACTGGAATGAAATTACAATGTGTTCTACAAGTGTGTGTGTGTGTGTTTTAATGAAAGCACGGTATAACGACTAATTTTACTTTTTAGGCACAAAGAAATTAAAAAAAAAAAAAGATTGTATCTTATTTTTATCCCACCCTGTTTGACTTTAGGTAAAATCATTGAAGATCACAAAGTTTTTTCACCAAAACTTAATACAAAAACATTTGAAAATTTAAAATGAAAATATACTTCTAAATTATTATTATTATTATTATATAAATTAGAATCTTTTTTTTATATACTTTATCAGTAGAAAGGTGAATTCAGATGCTCATTTCCTTGCTAATATTGAGGTTCACCAACCTCAAACATTTTGTATTCATTTCCTTTCTTCTCTTGCCCTTGATATTATCCTGCTTAGTGATACTCTAGGGTAGTTTTTTATGTTTATTTCTCTGCAGAATAAAAGAAAAGTATAAAAATTTTATACGATTAAGTATAATTATAGGCATAGCATACAATATCAATAAATCAATTATAAAGTTATATACCGTTTATTTTTTAAAATATTTTTCCCTTCAAGAATTTAACAATTTTTTTATTTGATTTTTTAACTCATATATTCACATGATAATATTAAATATAGTAATTAAGGTCATTATATTATAATAGGTATATTTTCTAATTAAATTAATCAAATAAACCATTAAATTTTAAATATATTTTGATTTTATATTATACGATAGTATTATTAAATTTTATGAAATATCTTTTATAGTTATATGTTTTTTATAATTATTGAATTTCTTAAATAATCATGATAATTTTAAAATAATTATGCTAAATCTATATTATAATCACAACACCAACAATAATAATTAGTTATATTACCTTAATACTATTATATCGAATCAATCACTATTCAGTTATATATTTTATTTTATGGTGATAAAAAAATATATTTTACTTTATATATTATAAAATAAGATTTTGTCGCGGAAATAGATGTTACGTGACATCACCATTTAGATTCTTTTCTTGGTTAAATTTCATCATTTTTTGTTTTTATTCATAAAATATATTATTATATTATATTATAGTAACTAATGTGTTTATAATAAGTCAATTAAACTAATTAAAAAGTCAATTAAATCATTAAATTTTGATTTTCTATAATAAGATAATAATATATAAAAAATTATTTTTTTTAATTATAGAAACTTTAATTTATTATCTCAGTTGCAAAATAACTTACTGTAAACACTAATATTATCGTAAAAAATAACAATTGATACTGCCTTAAATACTAATTGATTGCATGTCAATAAATAAAAACTAATTTATTCAAAAAGAAAAACTAATCATTCTACTATTCATCTATATTCATAAAAAAAATTATTTCATTAATGATTGTAGGGGGTATGGGGTATCAATTATTTTCAAGCCAGTTAATACCAATTTAAGTTTATGATCATAAAAAAAGTTTGTAAATACATGTTAATTAATAAAATACCCAATAATGTAAGTTGTTCACTATATATTTTAAGATAATATTTAGTTATAATGTGTGTATATATTTTAAGTGTGAATATTGTGTATTGAACATAGTTATCATACTCGATTGAAATTGATCAGACACTCAACCAATCATCATATGCATATGATCCAATATTGAATAAAAATTGCATATAACTTGGTGTAATTTGGTGCTCTAATATATATTTGGTCGTCATATTTTATATAAGGATATTTTATATAAGGATGAATTAAATTACACTTATATAACTTAGATAATCACTACATTTAATAATTAGATCTAGAATGAGATTTTCATCGATATAACTATTAAATTATATTTACATATTTCCATGATTATTTATGTTAAATTTTGACAGAATTAAATAATAATAAGAAGCTAATTAAATGATCCATATTTTAATATATTTTAAAAAGTTTATATTATGTCAATTTTAACATGAATGAATGAAATAACAACTGATTTTTTATTAATATGAATTTTTGTATACATGATTTATGTGAAAGAAACTTTCAATTTAATGGTGGATTTTAATAAAACATTATCCAAATGAAAGTTATTAAATGGTGTAACAATTGGTCAAAGTTACACCAATATAATTTAATCTCTCTATATATTAAAATCGATGTAATATAAAGTTTTTAAAATACACTAAAATACATATCATTTAATTGTCTTCTTATTGATGTTTTATTTTGACAAAATTTAACACAAACAATCTTGATAATATGTATATATAATTCTAGTTGGATTGATAAAAAAATCACATTCTCTATTTTATATTAAGTTATTAAATGGTGTAATATACTTATTTAAGTTACATAGTGTAATTTGATCTCCTCTTTATCTATCTATCTATCCATCTATCTATCTATCTATCTATCTATCTATCTATCTATATATATATATATATATATATATATATATATATATATATATATATATATATATATATATATATATATATATTATGTCATACAGGATACAACAACTTAGATTCTAACTTAAGGTTGGGTATATGAATTCTCAAAAAATATGTTGCATGTTCAAAATTATAAACATGTTCATAATTACGCTTCTAAATATGATAAATTTTGTTAGTTTAAATCTTAGGTATACAAGTTTACGGGTTATAAAATTATTTATATTTTTAAATATAAATTAGGTCATGCGGATTAACTAATGACTTACTAGATCAATTCATGATTCAATATCTCAATTAAGTTGATGATTGGTTGAATCTTGATGCCAATGGTATTGGAAAAGTAATCCACTAAAAAAATGCAGTTTTTAGTTAAAAAAATACTCTCTTAAACAATAAAACCAAATTTATTTAATATTATAGTCATAGTTATTATTGAATTATATCATATGTTACAAAGTTATAATTTACATAATAAATATTTTGTGTATTATATTTACATTTATAAATATTTATGATATGTGGAAAATTATAATTTAAAAAACATTGGAGGAAAAATATTTTATTCTTAATAAAGTATTATAAATTAAATATGTATGTGTTTTTTTGTTTTAATTTTATTATTATTTATAGTGATATATAAATATTTATTATAAATGACGTTGATTGAAGAAATTTAAATATTAAGTAAAATAATAAAAAGGTCAAATATTTTTTATATTTACTAAACTACTTATATGAAAATTTGTTTTGATATAAGATTTTATAAAATATGTTATAACATAAAATAAGATTAAAATGGTTATATAACCACAAGAAATATAGAGTATAAAGAAAATTTTCATTCTTGAAAATAAAAAAATTAATTTTATAATATAAAAATTGAAATTATTTTAGAGTCAATTTTTTTCGTCGAAGTCATATTTTACCTAAATTAGATGGAAACAGCAACAATGTATATAAAGAATGGATTAGATGTGGTGAGTTCTATAACATTTATCATAGGATGTACATGTTATGAAAATAGATACTAAAGAAATTTATAGTGGTCAAACTCAAGAACAAAACTCATTATTTTAAGATTAATAAAGAATAGAGAGGAGAAAGTGTGGGAGAATGTGGAAATACACTAGTATTTATTAGCTTATGAAAGAATCAATTACAAGTCTTACGTAAAAACTTCACAATTAAGATTAACTCCTAACTATCCTTTTGGTATAGTATGTTACAGAGGATATAACATAATTAACCGACTCCTAAACAAGTCCAAAAACCATAAATTCTTAACAATTCTGTACCTTGCCTCGACTTTATGTTATACAATCTATAAAACCCTCATACAATATTTGAACTTAAACTTGGATAGTGCCCTAATGCATTAGCTGTCATACTTACTAATCTGTTCTAAATATACCTCTATCACTTCCCTCACAAAATGGAGTTTGATATCTATGTACTTAGTTCTTTCATAGTATTATTAAAAAGAATAACATCTATCTTCATGTTTGATCAATCTAATTGAAAAGTTAGCTAAAAATTAAAAAGATAGTTGGTAGTTAAAAATTAAAAAATTAAGTTATTAAATCATAAATGTCTGATAAAATTATCGAGTAAATTAGTTGAAAAATATTAAATGATAAAAATGAACACATTTATGTGATATTTTTATATACATTTCAATTTTATTTTATTAATAAAATAAATTATGGGTATTTATTGATAAATTATTTTAATTATATTTTTACTTTCGATTATTATATTATTAAAAATAAAATGACCCTTTTCTAACAATATTATTATCTTGAAGTATAAGTTAGAATAATAAAATAAATATTGTAAATAGTACAATTGTTGAAATAAATAGTGTTGAAAATAACCAAATAATAACAATAAAATAAAACAAAATAAACTTATTACATATCATTATAAATATCTTTTAATAAAATAATAAAAATTTAAAAACCCTATCTTATGTAGAAAAAGAAAAGAAAAAAGAGATAAAAATAATTAAATCCTACCTTACAAGTGGAAGGAGAGGGAAAAAAGATCTTACCTTATATAGAAATGATTAAAAATAAAATCTAAAAAATATTCAAGGACAAAAAAATAATAAATATAAAAATTTAGAAATTAGCCTAACGTTTCAAAAAATAATAAAAACTACTAAAATAACTAGAAAAAGTTTAAAAACTAATTAAATTGTCTTGTCAAACATAAACTAAAATAATTTGCTCATAATTAATTCAATTAATATTAAAAAGGTAACTTATATCGTGATTAATTTAATTTCAATTAAAAAGTAACTTTAAAAAAAAATTAACTTGCATCTGTAATTAAATACACAACATAAATAAGTTTTTGTTGTATATTTCATGTGAAATACTCAATGGAAATATGTTTCCATTAGGGGTGTTTGGGGATTGAATGAGATTGATTTTGAAGGAAAAATCATACATTTTAATGTGGGTATGGATTGAATTAGATCAGTTTTAAAAATTAAATCTAAAATTTGATCCAATCTAATATAAAATTTTGGCTTTTCAAAATTTTGATCTATTCGGTTTTCAAATTTTTGGATCGTTTTTTTTTTCATTGGATTGGGTCGGTTCATAAACGTCCTTAGTTTCCATCATGTTAATATTTTTCCTAAACAATTAATATATACAATGAAAACAAGTTTTGTTGTGTTAAATTTTGATGAAAAATTAACTCAAGGAAAACATGTTTTCATTGTGTAATGCAAAGTCACACCCCTATACACACAACAAAAACACCTTTATATCAAAGGTAATTTTATTAAAAAAAATGAAAGTTAGGGTGAACTTAGCAAAAAATGGGTGAGAATAACAATGCCCTTCATTTAATTTCGGTATTTGTTTTTTTTATAAAATAATGATAGTAATCATAAATAAAAATGAAATGATTATAATGGTTGGGAGTTGTCTTTTTATAGAGTAATTTTAGGGTTTAAAGATAAAAAAAATTGTATCAAATTTGATTACAATAAGATTTGTGGACTTTTCCATTGATCCATGTGCTGCAGTTTCATGCCTTATGGTCAGGAGACTATATTATATTTTTATTTTACTTTTTTATAATTATTAAATTGTAAAAATAATTTTTAATATTTAATTAGGGGAAAATTAGATTTAATTAATTTTTGAAATATTTTTACCATAATTTTTCATATATTTTTATGAGTCTTTAGAATTTTTACATTTATAGATTAATTATAGTAATTATTTCTCATAAAATAACTAATTAATTAGCTATTAAATCAAATTTTTGTAACAGTTTTATCTTTAAAATAGCATGTTTTAAATTAAAATAAGTTAATTATAAATTTTAAAAGAATTTTTCCCTAAAACTTACTATTCAGTTGTCTGTTGCATTTTAGGAGTACATAACTTATATCACAAAAACTGTGTCCACAAAAAAATATTAAAGAATTTTCTTAATTATTATATTTTTTAACATACATTATTTTAAGGGATCAAATCTCAGTTAGAAGTAATAAATAATCTTTCTAAGAGATCATGAACACATATAAAATAAATATTTTCTTGATTTATTTCATACTACCTAAATGTCAATGAGAATTTCAGTCATAAAATACTTGATTAAGTCGTTATCATTTATGTCATTTATTGTTGATACTTAATTATTATTAATTATTTAGAAAGAATTGATGATTTAAAAGGAGTTTTCTTTTCCGTTGTTACCCTATTATAAGCAGTTGCTACCTGTACGTCAGTCTTATAAAAAACTAACGATCAAAACTAGGTCGGGACTTTCTAATAGGAATGCAACTGTTAAAATCAAGTTTTAATATCCTCATTTGGTTCACCTGAACAACACAAATAAATTAAGTTAATAATCTATGTGTTATAGTAAGCACACTAAGTTAAGAAACTAAAAGAAAAAATTATTTATTACACAAATTATAAGAAAATATAAAAAATTATAAATAACACAATTTTATACCCTTCAATAAAAATATTTCTATTTTAAGTTATTTAACTAAAAATATGGTTAACATTCATAATTTATCTCTAAAAGTGGTGGTGTTACATAATAACTTAGAATTGATTTTTTTTTTTCTTCTTGTTGTGGTACTTTGGTACTTCTTTTAATAAGTTGACTTGTTCTTCTCTTTAACTTGTCATAGCTGATATTAGAGCTATATTTGTTACCTTTTTCACAATAAATGCTTCAAACATTTGAAAAGACAAAGAAAGATATAAACGTTAGAAAATTGGTCGATTTTTGAGAAAACATTTTGAGGTTTCAACACATAGGATAAATTTGTCCAAGTTATATATAAGCAATGGAACGTATAAGAGGTTCTTCATAAAATCATTTATGATATAAAAGATATGAACATTTTATTAAAATCATATACCTATATAGAAAAGCATTGGACGACTTATGTTAAACAAATATTGGACCCTCACATACATAGAACAAATAATTCTAATTAATCACAAAGCGATATGTTTTATGGACGCTTATGGTCCTAAAACACTTATGTCCTGCAATCTTGTTAGAACTTTACAAATTTTAATACTCTTTTGTTATAAGCAAAACATTTTTAAGGATTAGACATTTCATACGTCTTTAATTAGTTCCAACATTCCCCTCCAAACACTTGTCATTTTGTCACTTTTTGATGATCGATGTATGACTCTAGTATTGATGATATATAATAACAAATTATCACTGCCTTAGCTTCATGAAGTTAAAGAGAAATATAACCACATGCAGGAGCCATTTTATATTGATAAAGGTAATATAAGGACTATAACTAGGATTTTTTTCATACAAGGATTAGTTCATAAAGTAATATCACCTATATATAGGGACTAATTCATAAAGTTGTATCATCTATAAGGACCCAATCATGGATTTCTAGTCATCTTATCGCCAGATGTTTGTACCATATGCATCAATTGTCACATTAGTGCTATATGTTTGCCATGTCAACACCATTAACCACATAATCAATAATGTTAATGTTAGGGACCAAAACTTACAAATATTTTTCGTATAAAGACTAGAACTTAGAATTGTGTCAAGTATAAGGATGAAATGAATAGTTAAACAGGAATGAAACTAGGTATATCATTTGAGGGACATTTGCCCCCTTAAAAAAAACAAAAAGTTTCATAGTATCTAGATTTACCTTTTAGTAGTGTCTACTTAAAAGAAAATCCCCCCTCCTCTACAAATTGGCCCCGAGTAATTAAGTCTTCCACAACCAACTAATTGAAGGGATTAATCATGTTAACTATTTATCTTTATTTTAACTTCTTTTTTTCATTTTAACATTTACTTTTACTTTGTATCCCTCTAACTATAGTATATGTTAAATTTTTGTCCTCCTAATAATTTGTTTTTATTCATTCATTTCACCGACGATGACTTAAATTTATAACCTTTTTAATTTAGGATCATATATATCCTCTACTAGATATATTCTTATTTGAGTTTAAAACATGCATAAATGATAGAATTTTGAGTTGATTTTTTATAAAAGTAGAGCCAAACAGATGTTACTTAGGAATTAGGATCAACCAAAAGAATATTTATTTTCACATTTTTTTCAAATATGAGATCTTATTTTTTTAAAAAAATTAGGCATATATCGTTGGAGCCAACTATATATTGCTACTCAAATTTATATTAAGTGTCAAACCATCTACAATGTAAGTTACTTAATGAGTTATTTAAAAAAAATATTATTTTAGTATCACACATGAATTTGAATTGTTTAAAATTAGAGAGAATTATTTACACAAATAATTATTGTTAATGGGTTACTTAAATATAAGAAAAAGAAATAAAATATTTATAAATTAAATAATTTGTTAATAATAATACTCATTGAAAAGAAAGATTGAAATGACATAAATTAAATTATTTATTTAAACACCGAAGCTCAGTTTGTATTTTGGGTGTCAATAAATGAAACAATTAAATATGACATAACTCCTCGACGGTTCTAAGATTCTTCTCTGCTGCTTCCATACACAAAATAAGTAAACCTGCATTTCGCTTTTGGGCAAACAAAAAGCCTTGAAGGGGAACAGTGAATTTTTTTTGTATTGTAACTCTGCAAGTGCAGAGAGCAGTTTATGGTTAGGAACATGCCTTTTAACACACAAACCAAAACAACCATATTGTAGTACAATGAAAATCCAATAAATGTCACAAGCAGTAGGTCCACCACAGCATTTGGAATGCCCTTATATATATATATCATCATGCAAGGTACTGATAGTGATAACACGCACACGCATCAGGAACATGCACCATGCAGCCAGCTAGGTACCCCCGAATTAATTGAGAGGGCTATGTATGAAATTTCAATTTTCAAATTTAACATCACCCTGCAAATAAAAAATGGTTTGTAAATATGGGTTTCTGATATATTTTTCTTTTCTTTTTTGTGTCCAAAATATATTTTCAATTGAGAGTAAAAAACTAATTTCTCAATTTCTGTTTATTAAGTAATATGCATGAGCTATTTTAAATTTTTTGAAACGGTAATGCAAGTCTTTAAATTAAAAAGAAGACACTTTTTTTAATAGATACTCAAGTATACATATGAACCTAAAGATCTAATTTGTGACGACATATTTAAGGGATGTAGATATCTCCTAAATATTCCACATACACTTATGTGTTTTATGTGATTTTGATGATGTATGATGGGTCACACTCCACCTACTTTAGAAATGGTATAGCACACAAGAGAGTCAAGGTCCTCACATGCTTTGTCTTTTCCTTCTTTGTTGTTTATGATATGGTTGACAGGCTTGTTTGTGCTTTGAGGCTTTTGAGAAACCCCATAAGGAAGAGAAACCGTCCAAACCCCACGGGTCTTCGATGTTGATGGAGGAAAGTGATTGATTATGTTGTTGTTTTCTTTGGAGGTGTTTAAATGTGTTTTTCCAAAACTGACTCTGAAAGCAACGTTTGGGAGCATATCAAAAGTACTGTTCTCTCTCTCTTCTTTGTTTTGATTAAGACATAATTGTTTTGTTTTAATAAACCCCCCATCCAAACTCACATATTATAATATTATCTTATATTATGTAATATGTATGTATCATATAACGTATAGAGATAGATGAAAATGTTGGATGGTAGTTAGAAAGAGGAGTGGACAAGCATTAACAGTTCTTCATGAAGGATGATGGCCACATCTACATGTGGGTTACCTGTTATGATTGTGACTCATGTTAATGATGATTGTGACTCTTGTTAATGATGGTCCATTCATTTAAGATGGAAAACAATTCATGTCATTCTATTTGATAAGGAATATATTAGTAACAGGCTTTGGTACCATATGGAAAAAAATATTGTTAATTGACATTAACTGTGTTTTAATATTTTATGAAATAGATTAATCAATCTTTTCTGTTTCGTTTTTTCAAAAAGGCAAAATTCTTTTTTACTGTAGCATCATTTGTTTGATTAATTAATTTTCTAATCTACCTTTTCTTTTTATATTTTTATTATTTTTGGGGCCATTGGTTGCAAATTAAAAAAAAAGATCCTGATATGAAATAATTAATCGTTACTTTTAGAGATTAAAAAAAGCAAGCTAATTTTTGTATGTTTACAAACATCACTATTTTTAAAAAGAAAAAGCATATGATTTTATGTGAAAGTTATTTAAAATACTTTCTAATTTTAATAAATTGCAATTCCTTAAACTTCTGATTATTTTTAAAAGCGCGTATAGAATTTTTTTTCAAGTAATTATTTTTTAAAAATTAATTTTTATATAGCAAACGGGTCCATAAAAAGTTAAAACATGTTGCAAACCAGTATGTCTGCCAAGGCTCATAAATTGTAATTACTGAGCAGTAATAAGTTATGAATGACCAACTAAAATTTTATGAGAAAGATCAGCTAATTATAACTCGTGGTATATTATGTTTAAAAAGATAAAAAAAAATGTAAACATTTTATCTCAAAATGTTTATGAAGTAATTAAACGCAACACAAATGTCACTTTTAAAAAAAAAAAAGAAAATTGTTTCCGCGTGTGTGTTTGTTTCCATTTTCTTTTCCAAATCTTTTCAAGATAAATAGATAATATCATTTTATTTGGATTTTGATATTCAACCAAATGAAAGATCAAAATCTTTTGGGCAGAAAGCGTTCCATTTTTAATTTTTATTAATTAGGGGTTGGAGTCTTTACTCTATTTTTTTTAATGTAACACTGAAAACTTACGTTAAAAATCCTTAATTAACATTAACCAACACCCTTCCCTTTTGCATTTTTTTTTATAAAATTTTTCTAATATGTGTAAGTCGATTTAAGGTGCATGTCAAATTGTCAATCGTCATTATCACTAGTCTTTTTCCTTGTAATAAACTTCTGGTATAATGCAACCTTTCGGTCACAATCTGCTAGTAGCATATGATGCATCATCGCCAACATTTTCAAATTCCAAAGTCTGATTATTAGATTAATTAACAATCCAAGAAGACAAAAAAATGGAGAGAGGAAATCCGGCATGATTTCAAATTATATTATACGTCTCTTTCTTTCTATTTTTAGTATTCTTTTTTATGAGAAAATGGTCATTCCCAATACGTATAGCCGCACAAATTTCTTGAATCTATCTTATGCTAAACAAAAACGTGAACATCACAAATTTTATTATATCCTTGAATAGGTGATTGGGCCAAATCAATAACTTAAGTAGTCAAATAAATTTACATAAAATTTAGCTGTAGCTGGCCAAGTCAGGTAATGACTATCTACCAATGTAAAAATCAACTTGACCCAAAATAACATGGAAAAATCTTGTTTCATAATTGATAAAACGTTTCCTTAGGGATTAAGAGTCAAAGCATTAAGACAAGGGCTACAAGAGTCATGCAACAAAATTTTGTAGTATTATTACTTCTTGCAGACTTAAGTATAGGGGACATTTTAAACACAATTAATGAATTATTCCTTGACTTCTATCAATTGCCAATGTAAACATCAATTCTAATATTTTTATTTAATAGGCTACTAAGTCGTTTGTATTGTATCAATGTGAAAGTGTTGATTAAGATGAGATGACCTCAGGGTACAAAATTTGAAGTTGGAGGGAGGGGGTGCGTGTTTGAGTTTACAAAGAATGGAGGAAAGGGGGGGTGGTGGTGGAGATTGAAAACGAAAGAATTTGACCAGTTATGGCAAATGACAAAAAAATTATAATAACATAGAAAAATTGTAGACACGGAACTGCTTTTGATGCCTTCATCATTTAACTATATGCATATATTGATGCATGTCTCTTTCAACAACTTGTTTTTCGTTTTAGGGATGTTCCTAAAGTCAGTTCTTGCCCCCTTGAATAGCGGTGCCTGATGGCTTTGGACCCTATTTGGTGGGCCACCATAAAGGAGTTCATTTGCCACTTGTCTTTGTTTTTTTTTTCTTGGAAAGCCCACTGGACCAACAAGGTTGATAGTCTTCTTCCACTCCTTTTTTTTTTTATTACTTTTTCTTTTGCCTTTTTCTTACCATTCCTAACACTTGTGATGCACATATATTAGACATTGCGCAATCATGATAATGTGGACCAACAAGGTTGATTACGGTTGGTAGATAACTGAGTGATGTAAACATGTTGTTAGAAATTCGATTTCTGATCATATATATATATATATATATATATATATATATGAAAAAAAACTTTATTAAATGAGAAAAAATCTAATTCAGTGATCTATACTTCGAAAGAAAATATTCTTTGGTTGGAGATAATCTGGTGGAAATAAAAATCATGATAATGTGGTTTTGTCACTTTTTGGAATGTGTCCTATTCAATAGTGTTTTTCATTTAGCATCTTCTGTATTGGATGCTGGTTGTGGGGCCCAAAAAGTGAGTAAAGGTTGGAGAGTGACTGAAACCAATCTAACCATAGCATAATAATAATAATCATAATAATGCCCATCTTGCTAGGGAACTTGATGGTGTTGATAAGATAAGATACACGAATGTGTGCCACTGCCACTATGGCTCAATGATTATATATGAACACAGGAAGAAGCAGTGAAAAACTTTCCTTTGGGTGATGAACACCTTTTAAGGGACTCTTAACATTGAAGGTCAGTGTCAATATCTGTTTTTTTATGCCAAAAGTTATTCATTTTCCAGTCTCGCTGTAGACTTGTTTCCTCATGAATCTGTGTGTTTAAGTGTTAAACTATTCTGGTGGTGATGGTAAAGCAAAATAGAGTTTGTTCACTTTGATATACACACTAATATCAATCAGGGACAAGGTAGTACTTATCAGCTGGTATTCTGGGCTTGTGTAAGGTATGGTGTTTCATTTGACAGGTTTGGTTTTGTTGCTCATTGGCTGTTTTAGTACAATTCTTTAAGAGAATGAATTGAAAAGTGACATTCAACACTAGTTGGGTGCCCACTATATCTTCTAGCCAAGAGCAAGAGACTAATTCCTCAAAGTATGGAGATCCAATCAAGGGCCTGATCTTTCAACAAATATTTTTTCATACAAAAACCTGAGAATCAAACTTCTGAGATGCTTGAGATATGATTATGTATCAACCATAACCCACCACGTTGGCTCACTGGTTAGGTGTATAAATTATGTTCTTTGAAAACTTTGATTTGCTGAGTAGACAATGTCAGATGTTTTCCAATACTCCAAAGTCTGCTAGATTATGTTGTGTTGTGTTGTGCCTCTTCAGTCTTTTGTATTGTTGTTGAGGTTAGGTTTTTGATTTTTTGAATATGTACTTACGGTTGTCATAGGTACGTCAACATGACTTTATATTTATTTAATTATTTCTCATTTTATTTGGCAAATCAGTCTAAGATATAAATTTCCACAGTCTATATATCCTTCCATATTCACATGTCTACTTAATCGAAATCGTGGAACAAGGCACCAGTAATAATTAATTGCTTTCCAAAAGTCCAAGTTCAAATTCAGCAAAGTCTTATTCAATGTTCACATTACTTTATTCTTTGAACATTTCAAAATCTCTCCAAACACGATCAACCTAGTACATAATTTGTTTTGACTGTCCATGATATTTTCTGGTGCATTTGAAAGAACACTGCAATGAACTTAGACCATAGAGTCAAGTCAGAAGCCATCATGCAGCCCTATTGCTCTGGCTATGTCTTGAATTTTTTTATTTTGGCTTTGGTGATTTTACTTTGGCTATTTATGAGCCAATAATTTAGTGTTCATATTTCAGCACAGTATTTATTTCTTGGGCATAGCAATGATTATAAATAATTTAATAGGCACGCATGCAGTTCAATATTTCACCTAATGGTATGGTTATGGCCAGCTTTATATTAAACTCTTCAAAATGAATAAAAAATGATGAATTCAGATTTTCTTTAATCACTGTCAGCTATGCTAATAATAAGTTATTCTCCAAATACTTTGGACTTTGAATGTTATGTTTTCTCGCAGTGTACCTATCACTAATTGAGCTTAGCTTCAGATCAGGCCATTCCAAGATTGTAAATGCTTTTACAAGAGTAAGGAGTAATAAGAAGGGATAATATAAATAAAAAAGCATTAATATTTTCATCTGTTGTTAATTCTCATATATCATAGCATAATTAAAAACAAAGGGTATGCACTTATACTAGGTGTAGTGTATTTATATTAAGGAAGAATTGCATTTGCAGCTATTATAGAGGATCAATGATCTACATGCAGTTTTTGTAGGCACTTGCTCAGAATCACGCAAAAAGGTCTGCAAGGGTCTCTTTCACTGTTGAGATGTAAGAAATGTAGCTTCCAATGTTTAACAAGTATCACAAGGGGATGGGCCAGATTCAGTTATAGTGCTTATCCTCATAAGAAAAGGGTGTAATACTGATACTGAGTGATTAACAAAGGGAAGACATGCTTGATCAAAATTTCTGCTATCATGTTAATAATGGTCACATAATTGCTGAAGTACAAGTGAATAGAGATGGACATGTTGAATAACATATAAGTAACAAAGACTCACATATTTAATTACAGTGTATTCGATTTCGCGTTTAAACGTGATTTGATGTTTATTTGTGTTTAGACACGTACCAAACACACAATTTAATGCTGCATTGCATTTAGAGGTGGTTTGGTGTGGTTTACTTGCCTTTAATTAGACACATAACCGAAACACACATTTTAATGCTTTAAAATTTTAGGATAGATGTGATGTTGACTATGTTTGTGTGTTTCACTTCTTAATTGGAATTCTCCCTAGTGTTTTACAAATAGTGAACCTGGCTGCCATTTGAATTCAGTGCTCAAGTTAGTCTCTGTTTAAAAAATGTCTTCTGGTTGCTGTCAAGGCTCAAGGGAAGACCAGTGACAATGGAACACATGAATGAGAACTGTTGTTATGGTTATGAGATAAACACTCAACTATGATTTCTTTAGGTTTCATAGTTTTTTATTTTAAAAGTTTAAATATGTTTTTGAATCCTAATAAATATTTGTTTCATTTGCTTTCTAATAAATTTTTGTTTTATATTGAATCTCTAATAAAACAACATTTTTATTTTTTGACTTTGATACTTATTTTTAATCCTTAATAAACTAGTAAATTTTGTGATTATTTTCTGATAATTTTTTTTTTCATTTGTTATTAATTGGGACTAAAATAATATTCATTAATTTATTAAAAAATAAATATAAAATTTATTAATTTATCATAAATAATAATAAAATATCAAAGATAAAAAATAAAAATATTATTTTTTTTGGAACTCCACACAATTAAAAAATTTATTAAAAAATAAATATAAAATCAAATATTTATTAAACATTAAAATATATTTAAACCTATTTTAAAAGTAGAATTAAGGATTCATGTATACACGGAATCAGACATCATATTCATATCACAGTTATCCAACTCCAACACTTCTTTATTCTTTGATCTCTCTTAATCACACCGTCAATTTTATCTTAGTTTTACTTCTCTTTTGTCTCTTCCTATCTCTCTTTAGAGTTTCTCATTTTGGAATCACTGATGGTGATATAAAGAAACTTGTTTTATTTTCTTTTCTTATAAATGTTTATGAAAAAATTTATCCAAATTACTGTAGTAAGATAATAAAAGAGTCTATGCAAGAACAGTTTTTTCAATGGATGATGCAATTACAGTTGTACACTTATACTGTATTTTCAGTTCTGTCAGGTTCAGAACTCTTGGATGTAGCTTCGACCTGGGGAACATTTACCGAAACAGTATAGAACAGTAACAACATATGGGAAATATCTTCCTAAACTTAAGATGAAGATGCATTTTTGTCTCTGATTAAACCTTAATTCAGTGTGCCACATTGATGAATGAAGTAAACCATTGGAGCATGATTAGAACCTCAAGGGAAAAAGGAACAGATGTTCTCTGCAGAGATATTGCCTAATAACTAAATCCTCAAAAAAATTTATTTTATGCAGTCCAATAATCCAAAATAATATTAAAATTCTTGTAAGGTCTGCATCAATTTCACTATAAATAGAATAATATGATTTATCTAAATGAGGATATTATTCGTTGAAGTGTTTCAGTGAAATAATTATAAATGAGGATATTACTGAGAAAAGATAATTAACGTTTTCTTAATTTTCTAAACTGATTAAAATGTTTTTAGACAAATTAAATACTTGAAGAGAGATATATAACATGAGAAATTTAGAGGCTACACTCTAAAACTACATATTTTTACTTGCCTTTGTCCCTTGGTATTTTTCAAAGCTCTGAGCATAGTTACTAACATCTTAATCTTTTGCGATTGATTTGTGTACGACAACAACCACAAAATATTTCAATCCCGTGTGGTGTTTAAGTGCATGTTTGGCTTCATGTAAAGTTAAGAGACATGCTCAAAATATGTGAATTATACAGACAACAAAGAATAGTTTCTCTGTTGGAGGTGAGTGTGACGTTCTAGATTGGATTCCAAACACATACCGCATGAGTTAAACAGCATATAGGTCATTTGAACCAAATCATTGTTTCAGTGATTTCATAATCATAATTTATAAGTTAAAATATGTCTTCAATTTTTAATAAATATTTAAATTTTATGTTTGTTTTTTAATATGTTTTTTCCTCATTTTTGATTTATGTTTTTATTTTTGATCTTTAAATTTTTTTTAGTTCTTATAATTTAACAAATTTTGTATTTACTTTTGGATAATTTTTTTTATTAACAGGAAACAAACAATTTTTTTTTAAATTATTAAGGATTAAAAAATTGTTAAAAAACAAAAATAAAATTATTTTTTTATTAAGAATTCAATGCAAATATTTTTTTAATAAAAAAAATATAAAATTTGAATATTTATTAAAAATAAAAAAATATATATTTTAATCTGATTTATATTAAGCAGGAAATATGTGAATTATAGAAGTAAAAAGAGTAGTTTCTCGATCTCTTAGATTGAATTCCAAACACACTACTGCATTAATTAAACAAAGTTGATTCATATAGGTCATTTGAGCTAAATCATTGTTTTATTGATTTCATAATCATAATTTATATTAAGCAGAAAATATAATGGTACTTTGGAATTCACAAACAGTCAAGGGAATAGAACCTAACTAGTAATTAAGCAGTGGTGGTGGGAGGCAGGTAACCTTATTATTACGACAATTTTGAAGCGTCAGAATTTCTAATCACATTACCGACCATAAAGACCAGGAAAGGTGAGTTTCAATTAGTGTTAAATCCCAAGGTTGATATTGCAGAAAGAGATCGAGAACGTATTTGATCCTTTAACTTCAAAATCAATTTCAGATAAATTTTCACATATTTAATTTTATTGTTTATAAATATTTCAGAACTAATTTGGAGTCTAAAATTGATTCTAAACTAAAGTAACCTTAAATAGATAAAAAAAAATATTTAACTTAAAATACTTAAACATAAATCACATTATTTTAAAATTAACTTTACAAAATCAATTTCATCAATACTCATTCAAACACACTATAGAGGATATTTAAGGAAGTCACCCTAATAATTTTTATTTTATTTTTTTATTAACTATAAATATCCTCCACAAGAAACGATTCGAATAAAACTATTACTAGCAACCAAATTTTTCCTTCAAGTATTTATCCTAATTACATTCCTAGGACTCATTCAAAATTATTAGTTAAACTGAAATAATCTTACACTAATTGAATCATGCTTTCAATAGTCAATTTGATAAACCTGATTAACGGTGAAATTGTGAAAAACACTGACTGTTACCTAAGGATGTTCATAGCCTCTAAACAAATGTAAAACGACTAAAATCCAACAATTCATCATTCAATCCGCAAAGCTATGACCCTCGCAACAGAAGATGTGTTCTGTCCAAAATTTAATCGATTTGTGTTGGCAATACGAATTTATCAGTCCCGTCATAAAAGTATATTGGTCTTGAAAAGTCGCCATGTACACACACACACACTAATTGATACCTATATTTGTATACTCGCTATACACACACACACAAAAAATAGTTATTTTCTGCTTTCATTAATTATCTATAATTGATTTATAGTTGACTATTGTTATACTGAAATATCCAGTTGCCTTCCATGTAATTAACAAGATTCTATGCTATGCAACCATTTCCTTCACTGAGTTGCAAATCAACGGCTTCAATAAAAGGTTCTTAAATAGCTTTATCCTTTCCAGTTCAAAATTCAAGTCATGATTTACACCTATATGAGGATAGAGCTAAACAAATTACAAGCATCAGAAATCAACTGCTTACACATGGTGACATAGGCACACCACACGGTTATGGTCTTTTCCGAAGAGCTAAAGCCAATAGATAGCTGAGAGCCGAATCAACAGATGATAATGCAACAATAAGCATTGCAACAAGTATAAGAGTCAGAATCGCAGTCCTCAGCTGCAAAGGATTCATAAAAACATGCAATCATTCAATACATTTTCATAAATTAAAAAAATGAAATAAAAACATATGATGGATGTAGTGGGAAGCACTATGGTGAAACTATAAATAATGAACTAATTGGCATACCGTACTACTAAAGCTTGGCCACTCTATGTATTTAAACTGGCCAGGTTGCTCAACCAAAAATACAAATATATATCTTAGCCCCCTGAAAAAGAACAGATGGTTTACTAGCAATGATTGTATTTTTCTATAAAATTCATAAGTGAATTCTGCTAGTCTTTAATTAAAATAAAAATAGTTTCAGTTCACACAGCTAGTGTCTCATTACACTAATGCAATTTGATGACAAGTTGAAGTTTTGTAAATACCATATGACATCCTTGATCAATGTTAGCAAAAAGGGCTCCTGAGGTAAATCATCATCGTAGCTTAGATGATGATCATTCCTTGCAGCAGATGTCACAAATTTGGTGCAACTATGGTTTGCATGTTTTTCTCTTATTTTTATTCTAAAAATCTGCAAATCACAAAGCATGTAGTATCAAATGATATATTGCCACAAGAAACACATGCACAGACGCATAAATTGAAGGAGAGTGAAATAAGAATATAAGATGAGGGAGATAAGCAATAATTACCGTTTGTGATGTCAGAGAAACATCTCTGTGATAATCAACTCTTGCTGGAAACTTTGATGGTAGAAAAGGAGTACCTTGACAAAGGAAAGCTACAGTATATCAAGAAATATAAAGTTAAAGAGGGAGCAAAATAAGCATGCCTATGAAGAAACCAATGTAGTCAGAAAAAAACCTGAATAGTTCAGTGGCAACGAGCAAAGAATCACCATTTTGAGACTCAAATATTTGTTAAACAATCATGACCAATTCAATGCATGGAAACCTGCATAACCCAACTTAGTTATTAAAGGTTTATGCATCATCGATTCATCATTCATCTCAAAATCAAAACCTTTTTTCCTCATCTTTTCTGTGTTATAAGCAAGAACCTTAACAATTGAAAAAAAAGTAGCCATTGTGTACAAAAAATAAATAAATAAGCAGTAGACATATATCAAGCATATCAGAAAAGAAAAGAAAACAAAGGCTTTAATCTGTTGAATATATTGATAGCTTGTGAGATTGATTCAACAGTCAAAGTGTCTTACAAATTACACCTTAAATTTCTTGAGACTTCATATAAAAAAAAAAAAACAAAGATATTAAGATTCCACTAAACCAAGAATTATAACTGTCAATTCTTGCTTATGATGCTATAAACACGAGCATATAAGGCTTCTGGAAAGCTGTCAGCAAGTATGAAGAAAGATCACATACTCGTCAAATGTATCACTGTATTCTTTTTTTTATTAATATTTTTTTATAAAACATTTTTCCATGAAAACTCAGCCAAAAATCATGAGCAATCAATGTACAGACTGGGTAAAATAATACCAAACCAAGTCATCATCCATCCTTCGATTGTTATTTCAAGCTCCTAAATTATTCTGTGTAAAATTAACTAATTTGAAAGGGGTTGGGGACAACTAAAGTATACTGAAAATAGGAAAAGCATTAACATCTAAAAGATCAGAGAATAGAAAATAGATCCATATTGAAAGAGTTTCTTGAAATAAATATATATGCAAACCATCATCATGCGGTCTCAACTAAAAGATTTTAGGAAATATCTGTCACTAATCATCTGCATTTGTAGCTGCTCTTATCTAGGAGTGTTTCTGTTAACCAAATAGATTTGAAATTCAAATAAGTTTGTGATTGTAAGCATTACATGAATGACATCAAAAGACTCTACAAGTCTATACAAAACTCTAAGCCATAAGAAACCAACCAAGATCTGTCAATGTACAACAGTCATTGCAAACATCATCACCCAAGCCCAGTCAATTACACTGAAGGATAAAATAAGACAATGAACCAAAGCATTCAATATCAATTAACTGTTTCAAAGTCTAATGGATAAAATCATTCAGAATTTCCTTCTTATCACTAATTCACTTTTTCTCTTGTCCACTAAAATGAAATATTTCAGGATACTGTCTAAAAGATTAGTGGCATCCTATTCTTTATATTTTGTATTATTGAATGAAATTTCATGTCGGCCCCACTAAATTACTTGGACTCACTTTTTTATTACTAAAGACAGCATAATCCAATAATAAATAAGATATTAAAAAGAGGTGTCAAAGAATGTATTATTAACATTTCTCTTGCTCCCAATTTTGTAGACTTGCACTACACACACACACAGCCTTTTGTCTAAAAGGTTTAGAAAGGAATGAAAATGATGAAACTTAACATATATTCCAATATTCCATAGCTACCTATTTCCACATACACCAATGAGCATCAGACATGAGACAACATGCCTAATTTTTATTAACATTCAACTTAACACATCTATTAATACAAAATATCTTGCTTGAATAATGAAAAGGTCCTTCAAGTTAGTTTCTGTTTCTCTTTGCACTCTATCATGTGGCCTTAGCAACTTGGACTTGGTCCTGTAATACCATCTAATTAGCTGCTATCTTTGAAAAAAAGGTGGTGTCAGATACCCAGAACTATAAGATGTTTGAACTTTGAAGTTGCATAAAACTAGGAGAAAGAAGATCTTGGCGGCTTATTGTTCAATGCACCAGCAGTTGGATTCAACCTACAAGCACCTAAACAACAAAACAAAGTCTAAAAACAGGAAGAAAAGAGAAAGGGAGGTCTTCACATTTTTTCCTGCTTTTGTTATTTACATATGGTTTCTTTTCGGCCTTACTTCCTTTTAGAATGATGATTAGAACAAAAGTCCCACTTTCTCTATCTTATCTCTTCTCATCATTTTATCAACCCATTAATGGTTCCCAATACAATATAAGAAAATTTAAATCAATAAAATAGGAAGAAAGAGAACAGAGAGAGCGGGGGAAGAGACAAAGATAAGTGACCTTCTTGGCTGCTTCAGTAAATTATTGGTAATCCTGTAGTACAGTTATTATATCTTGCACTGAATTATTTTAGTGGATAGAACTTGTATATGTAAAATTTGTTGTGGAAAATGAACATGCTTTCTTGGAGTAGCAGGACCATAGACGTTGTGCGCTGCATATCTCTTTAGCCTTTACTACATTTCTTACATATTTATTTCCCGCCATTGTTGAAATTTTGACTGGAACAACTACAATTCAAAACTTTCATATCAGATGTGAATAACAATATCCTAGGGGAGATCGAGGACTGACTATGGGGAAGTAGCTAGACAAGAGTACTTGTTGCTGATGATGAGATGGTCAGGACAGAAATGAAAAAAAAAAAGATCAAGTATAGACATATGTTTGAGAAGAGAAGGCTACCAACCTACACTACCTTAGCCTCCCTTTGTAACTTCCAACTTCTTCCTCCTGTCACTATCCTTACTATTTTTTCTTTCTACCCCTATTCACTTAAACAATTGGACCCATAGTCAACAACTTAACATTGATGGATGATGATGGATACCTTTTCAGCTGAGCATTCTTAGATGACACACAAATGTGTATATGCCATTATATTTACCATTTGGGCAGGACATTGAACAACTGTGTTAAAAAATCTCAAGCCGCCGCCTTTATTTTATTTATTCTTCAGAATTCTAATTAACAGGTTTTCATCAAATTTAACAGCATGCATAATTCTCAAAGCTACCTAAATGGCTTCTCCCCTTGATACTCAAAACAACTACAACAACAAATGTGAATGCAGCAAAGGAAAAATGCACATGTTATTTGAATTCTGGTTTGTGAACGAAGTAACAGAGAACAACTTCAAAGGAAGAACAAAACACATATAAAAGAACCAAGCAAGCACTCTGATTGAAGAACTGAAGCAGTGAATCAAGAACCAATAAATCCCATAAGACTTTTATACCAGATAGGTACTCAGCCTATGCCGAAAACCCATTATACCCCAGTAATACCTTTGGAACACTAAAGCATGTTCCATGATAGGTCTCGGCATTCAGACCTGCCAAATACCAAACACCAGGTACCTGTTCCAAGGCCGAGTACCTAGTACCATCTATAGTAACAAGTACCTGGCCTAGTCAAGTACTGTCGTCCCCCATGGTATCAGACACCTGGTTTGGCCGAATGCCTAACACCCCTTGTGACATCAGGCACCTGGATTGGCCAAATACCTAACACCCCTTGTGGTATTAGGTACCTGGCTTGGCTGAATGCCTAACACCCCTTGTGGTATTAGGTGCCTAGTTTGGCTGAATGCCTAACACCCCTTGTGGTATCAGGCATCAGGCTTGGCCGAATGCCTAACACCCCTCGTAGTATCAGGCACTCAGCCAAGTCGAATACCTGATACCCCTGCTAAGTATTTGATCTGGCTGGATGTATCCTCATCCAATCTTTGGTAAAAGTTTAAAAGAGATTACCTGGATTAACTGGTAAAGAATCATTAAGGGAGAGATCAATTCCTTGATGATAATTATAAGGACATTATCTAAAGAGGCAACCTTGAGAAAAGGCCCATAGGTCTAAGGTTCACCAAGGTATATATAAATAGATGTGTGAATATCGAGATAAGAACACAGTTGATTCTCATTTATTACCCTTGCTTATCGCTCTCAACCAAGACCTGACTTGAGCGTTGAAGTGTCTTTTGGAGGTACCCACCCCTGATTGGTTAAGTGCTACTTGAAGAAGGAGGAAGAATACCCAGAGGAGAGGAAGTCAGCAAGGAAGAAAATTACCTGTCTATCCCTATGGAGATACAACTTTCACATTTTCACAGCATAAACAATCAGCACCCCCACCCCATCAATTTGTTTACAAACAGAGCCTATGTGAGACTCATTACTCAAGGCATCATATGTCACTAAAACGCAGAGAACAGGTGACTCAAAAGTTTCAAACACTTTGAGAACCATCATCCAGCATGCATATTCATAATCACTACAAGTCTACCTTCTGGCCTTTTATAAAGCAAGTTATGAGCAGAAAAAAAATGGAGATAAAGACAAATCCAAAGCTACTGAAACAATGGTGGCGGAAAATACCTGACGGTGTCGGAAATGGCTGAGAGGATGCTAGGAACGCCTACGGCGAACAACCACAACGGTTAAACTTGTTCTACCGAGGCGACAACTACACTCGCGTTTCGTTCCGGGTGAGGAAAGGAAATGATTAGGAATGTTAAAATTGGTTTAGATATGTTTTTGTGCTTTTTTTTCATCTTTATAATTTTTTTAAAAATAATTATTGTAAATTTTATTACTTTGCTTTAGTGTTTTTAATATTTTTTATTTCTTATAATATTTTTTTGATTTTGAATTGGTCCATTTGAGAAATATTTGATAAGAGATAAATATAATTAATTTATATATTCCAAGAATAAAAACAAAAACATGAATATATATTACAAGAATTAAAATAAATAACAAGAATCAAAATAAAAAATATGAGAATCATTTAAAAAATAACGGGGTAAAATATGTTTAAAATTCTTGTAAAATTTTAAAATATTAATTTGGTTTTTATAATTTTTTTTATTAATTTGATCCGTGTACAAATTAAATATATTTTTTATGGTCTCAAAAAATCTAAAGTGATTGAGAAATTTAATACAAATGAATTAAATAATTTGTAATAGTTAAAAATTTAAAATGAAGTAAATAATTTTTTGCATCTAAAAACTCCAAAAAATTGTAATTTTACATCACTTTCTAGTAAGATTTGGGAAAATATATAGCAACAATGAAAAATGGTGTCTCCAGGGTGTGCTCTAGAAGATAAAGAGAATGTAATTAAGTCTATTAATCATGTAAGAGAATCATATAAGAGAATTATTATAGAGGATCATAAAAATATGTTTGATTTTTATTGGGATCAAATTAATGAGAAAAATTTTATAAGGACTAAATTAATACTTTTTCAAATTTTATAGGAACCTTAAACATATTTTATCCAAAAATAATTTTATAAGAAAAAAAACTAATTAGAAGAACACAAAATATATTTTAAACCTTTAAAATTTTAAAGGGTTGTATTTGTCCATAAAATTTATCAAGAGATTTCCAAGGATATAGCTCATATAAATGTAGCAAGTATGATAGATCTTCTTTATTTAATTAGTATCATTTTGTCTTTTAAAAAAATAATCGCATTAGTTTGAAGGTTAAATTCACCAAAAAAAGAAGTTTGAATGTTGAAATCGCAAATCTGATAAAATCAAATTGGTATCAAATTTGGACACATAAATCCACAAACCTTATAATAATATTTTGTGAGAAGTTTATTATCATTTATAAAATCCTCCATGCCCCTATTATATAACACAGGGAATGTAAACTCAACCGATGATGGTTTGAATCAACTCAAAATTTCTATTTAACTTTTTTGCTTTTTCATAAGCAAAAATTTCATTTATTGAAAGGATACCTTAGCATAGGTTAGGATAAGAGAAATACTATGAACATATTTTTTAACATACTCTTTTGAATATATTTTATTTAAATGGTTAAAATTTATTATAAATTACAATATTTTGTGAATTTCACATCATATTTAATGCTATTTTTTTAAATTTTGTAATTTTAAAAAAAAAATTAACCAATAAAATAAAATATAATATAAAAGTGTGATAAAAAATATATTACTAATATTTCTCGTAGTTATGAGATGATAAAGTATGGTAATTAAGACGGTTATATAAGTAGAAAGGCTATAAGTCGAAAGGGTAAAGACATGTTGGAACAAATCAACCACTTAAAAGATAAAACGCATCAACATGTCCTCTCATAATCTTGATCAACAAGGCCCACACACAAAATTCTAATATAATTCTTAGACAGACACACTGCAGAATGCTTTTTGAATTTATACATGGTAACGGTTCAATTGAGCTGCTACTGAAGAATTTCTCTGCATTCTGTGCCTTATCCTTAGCAACATAATGTGGCACGTGGACTCTTCACTAAGGATGCTCAAGCTGGTCAAGTATCACCTCTCCTAGACAAACATGGGGAGGGTGTTGTCAGGTGATTAGGGGGCATACATGTTTGAAGTTTAATAGTATTTTGCTACCTTACTTGCATTTGGCACGTAGCATGTTACCCTTGTCGAACATATCTTATGCCACTATGGACTAGTTGGTTAATGACACATGTGGGTTATGTTTGCACCAAGAGAAGTGGTTCCTTTTGGACGCTTGATTCAACATGTTTCCTAACTATGATAGGACGGATTGAGTAAATAAGGATTCAGAAGCACTATTCCTAATTTGAGTTTAGAGTTTGGGTCCGTTTGTTTTATTTTAATTGGAAGTATACTCAAATTAATTTAATTCATAGATTTACATTGAAGCGTATGCATAATAAGAAAGAGTTGATTTTGCGTGTAAAACAAAAAACCAAGGTGAGTTTAATTCACCGCTAACCCAAACTTACACTAATCAAACTACTTAAATAAGTTTTATATGTTCATGAATAAAAAATATAAGAATTTAAAAATCAAGTTAATATTTAAGATTTTTTATGAATGATTAATTTTATTTATAAATTATATGAATTTTCAGATGTGGAAATTCTATCTAAACAAAAAATTGTGGAAATTCTAAATACATTCACTACTAAAAAAGTAATTTTTTATGATGCGCTTTTTAAAACGGTTCCCAAAAAACCGTCTTAATATATAAAGCGGTGACATTTTTGTAAATAATAAAATACATACGAGGATGGTCTTATCAAAACTATGTTAAAAATGACTTGAAATTAGTGTCACTCTCCCACATGAGCCTTATCCTCGTTGTCACACTCGGTCTTCAAGTGTTCAAAGACTATTCACATTCACTACTTCTCCTTCCACAAGACCTTCTCCTTCACTTCGTTACCATCTTCATTCTTCTCCACCACCTCACTTTTTGTTTTCCTCCTCGTCGTTTAGGTTACACTCCATCAGAGCCTCCTCCCAAAACAACCTCGCGTTTCACACCCCCTCTACTCCAAACCCTAACCTCGTTCATCGTCGCCATTGCCTTTTTCTTCATTTGCTTCCACAACACACCCCCTCGTTCTTCACCTCGCACCGGAACGCGTGGCTGGCGGAAGAGAAGTGCCTTCGACACCAGATTGATGCCACGACGGAGGAGATCGCGCACCTGGTGGAGCTCGATGACAGAGGAAAAGCATTTTTGGGAACAATAATGGCTTTGATTCAGAGTCTGCAACACCCAAATGAAACGACAATGACCAAAACAAAAAAAGACATTACCGAGAGAGCGATGATGCTGGAAGAAACGACGTTGATTGACTACATAATGGAGGCAGCATCTAGGTCTCACTTCTCTAGCCTGAGACTCGATGGCTAGGTCCCATCCTCCGCCACCGTCGCGTCCTCCACTCCCGATTCAACCCTAACCCTCAATTCCCTTCCCAATCAACCCTTCGTCATAGGTCACTACTCTTCTTTTTTTTTTTCTTCACACTTTTCTTTCCTTCAATGTTCCAATTCCAAAATTAAAACGAAAATGTGATTCACACGTGTATGTAGGAGTTTTTGGAGGTACTGCCTCGAGCAAAACCACCGTCTGCGATATGATCATTCAACAACTCCATGATCACCGCGTTGTCCTCGTAAATCAGGTATCTTTTTTTTTCTTCTTTCAATTTAAATTAATTAATTAATTTATAGTAAATTTTGTTTGAATTTATATTTTATAATTATAGGACTCGTTTTATCACGGGTTGAATCCTGAAGAGTTAGAACGTGTTCACGAGTACAATTTCGACCACCCCGATAATTTTCAATTGTACTCACTTTATGTGTGTGTGGTTGAGTTTAGGATGAATAAAGTTTCATTTCTTTGTAGATGCTTTTGACACGGAGCAGTTGTTAGAGTGCACAAGGAAGCTCATCAGTGGCCAGGGCGTGCATGTTCCCATTTATGACTTCAAGAAGCACCAATGCTCTTTCTGATAGTTTTCGCCAGGTTTTCGATTGAGCACTTCACTGCATGCTTTGATTGAATATTAGGTATAGACGGTTACAATAATGTGGATAGTTACAATAATTTATACTGCGAATAATGTGGATAGTTACAATAATTTAAAATATTTTTAATTTTTTTTAAAAAAACACATTCTAAGACAGTTCTTCGAAAAATCATCTTAGAAAGAAAACCGTCTTAGAATCCTCTATATATTTTTATTTTTTTTATAAAAAAATGCATTCTAAGACGGTTATCTTAAAAATAATCTTAGAAAGTGTACCATTCTAAGACGATTTTTAGCTAAAAACCGTCTTAGAATGATATCTTTTTTTAAGACGGTTGTCTATTGAACCATCGTAGAAGGTGCAAGTTTTCTACTAGGTCTCTTACAACGATGGCTAATAATCAACGTAGAAAGCCTTTTTTGTAGTAGTGATTTTACTTAAATGACTAGGAACACATGGCCTTGAAAGTACGAAAGTGATTGCAAATGACAAGAACTTTATTTTTCTTTTCAATCCTACGGTGTTGGGAAAGCAAGTGGTAAACATAAACAGTATGAGGATTGGAAACCTTAACTCATTAAAAAAGATAATGATATGTAGGACGAGTTCTAGCGTGTGAAGGATGAACTGAGTTTGGCAGGTGCTAAATAATAATATTGTGCAATGTGATAGGTTAGATATAATCAATGGTTCAGATAAGTGAGGATTATGGTGGACATGCTTACACCAGAATAAATTAAGAAAAAATAGAATCTATCGTTGTCCTCTACCATTTTTCTTCTCTGTTGTTGGTGACGTCGACACCGTTCATGGTCAGGTGCGGTATCTCGCAAGGTTTTTCCTCTTCTCAACAACAAACGCAAACGCATCGATGTAGATCTTCTCCTTTTGTTTCTTTTTTTGCATCTCGTACTCTCGTCAACGGAAAAGATCAAACATCACAACGACATCTGCATCAGCATCGATTTTTCCTGTTTGTGAAATGTTACTAGACATTGGAGTTTTCTGAAAAGGGATTTTTGTTTGAGGGTTTGGCTTTTGTGAAACAACCAGATTGACAATAGGGAGGTAGAGTAGGAGAACTGTGGCGTTGGAAGAACCAGGTCAAGTGAGCACAACGTCATTTCATTGTCACAACACACACCCCGAAGCTTGTGCCCCTAATCGAAGCACCTGCTAGAGAATGATATGGAAAACCGCAAATGTGAAAAGGCAATGACTCTCTTCACACCTCTAGTTAAAAAAATTTTATTTTCATCCAAACAAATATTTTAAAAATTTAAGAACACACTGACGTCGAGTGTGGAGGACGCTGACGATGAAGCTGTAGGAGTTGGTGAGGTGAAGGGGACAACAACAAAGGCAGAAAGGAAAAAAATTGTTTTAGATTTAATTTGATGTAGATACTTTTATTATAATTTTTCACTTATCTTAACTGTTAATTCTAGAACCCATCAAATCAGACGACCAGTTTAGGTTTCGCACCTATCAAACTCAATTTTTCTTTAGCACAATAGAACTCATCTATATGTAGAACCTTTAGTGTATATAGACACTTTTACACACCATACATTACATTCTATCTCTCTTTCATTTTTTTTTATCATAACTTAACACTTTTTTCCACTCTGAATGTTATAAAAAAATTGGTGTTCATCGATCTTTTCTGGGTTAAAATTAGAATTGACTCGATTCATCGTCTAGTTCGCAACACTATTAATTACATGCCAAATTAAAATCAAATGGATGATGTTGACAATGCCAAAGTCTAGAGGTAGAGTCCAGCTCTCAGGGCAACAGCCGGCGAAGAAGCCAATTAGTTACACAAGAAAAGCAAGACTGAAATTAAAATCAATGTCCAAATAATCAAATAAAAATGAAATAAAGAAAATACTGAAATTTTCATATATTTTTTTGTGTGTGCACCAAAGTCGATAATATTAATTTTTTTGTAAGATATTTTTTAGAAATTTATTTGGGTTTTTATAAGATATTTTTTTAATTCATAAATGCATTAATTATTTTTTTCCTATGTATTTTTATTTAATTATTATTTTTCCAAACATTAATGAAAAATAATTAAGTGAATACAGATAAAAAATGATAATTTTAAAATTATGGTATAAATCATTCACATATTTAATATAATTAACTATTTTTCTTAAGACACGTGAATTAATTAAAATGACCTTATAGTTAGGGATAGAAAAAGTATGTTGAAAGATAATACCTAATTTGTGGGGATTCACAATTCCCAACCAATAATATTAGTCATTAGTACTTTTGATGATGAATACTTTGTATCAATATCTTTATGAAAAAAAGGTCTATCACCAGTAAATTGTTTAAAAGCAAAAAGCTTGAATACATTTTTTTGTCATTGTAATTTAGCGCATTTTTTCCTTTTCTTCCATGCAATTTTTTTTCTTAGTTTTAGTTATTATCAAATGTTTTTGTTTTATTTTTCGTCCTTAAATTTATTTAGATAATGTTTTGAACAATAAAAAAGTGTTTTGAATAGTGAAAAAATACTAATAAAGTGTTTTAAAGACAAAAGACAATAAAAAAACACATTTTACAAGAATTAAAATGAAAAAATAAAAATTATAAAAACAAAAATGAGAAAAACACAAAATTACAAGAAGGAAAAATGCATTTAAATTATGTAAAAAAATTGCATGCACGCATCCAACAAGCGAAACTATCAAAAGGGGACAATTATTTTTTGAAATTTACCAAATGAGGATAAATTTTAAATTAATACCTACAAAGGAATAAGTCGTAGGATATCCTACAACTTTTAAAGCCAAAGTCATAAATTAATTGAAAACTTTTGTTTTTTTTTTTTTACCGAAATCATAAAAAAATAACTATTGATTTTTTTTAATTACAACTTTAAAGTCATAAATTTTTTAATATTTTAAAAAAAAATATTTAGAAGTGGTAATGTTTACAACTTCAAAGTCATAAATTTTTTAATATTTTAAAAAAATAATATTTAGAAGTCGTAATGTTTACAACTTCAAAGTCATATTTTTAAAAAAAATTAATTATTAACGAATTTAAATTAGTTTTAATTTTTAATTTATAGTTCAATGTTTTTAATATTTTTGTTACCAATATTTATAAATAATATTAACTTAAAATTTATCAAATAATATTAAATTGTTTTCAAATCTTTTTAATTAATTTTTATAGTTATCATTAAGTAAATTAATAATTTCACACAATATTATTAATGAAAAGTAGTTGTTAAAATAAAAACAACATAATACATTAATATAAAATGAACAATACAAATTAAACACAAGTATAAAGTTAAAAAGTAAAAATAATATTAGCCGTCAACTTACTTATATGGATAATTACTACAATTATGTTTTTCAATTCTACACAATGAGTATTTCTTAGACCTATTTAAAATTAATTCGTTCATCTCATCATGCATACGACTAATGATTGACCTTCTTGTGGTATTTCATCGTTTCGAAGGATCAGACATAAAATATGAATCAAATATTAAGATCATTTATCTTTACTTTCATTTTAATATTTTTATTTAAATTTAACTCTTTTATTTACATTATTTTTTTATTTTATAAAGCAAATAATAATACTTAACATTAGTAAAAAAATATAAAATAAAATAATATAAAAAAATAAAAAATATTAAATAAAATAATATAAAAATATATAAAATATTAAATAAAATTATAAATTAAAACTAATTTAAATTCATTAATAATTAATTTAAAAAAGTATGACTGAAATGGTAAATATTTTTATGACTTCTAAATACTATTTTAAAAAATAAAATGTTTACAGCTTATTAATTAAATATACGTACAGTTACCAATAAACTATAAACAAAAACTGAAAAATCTAATTCCTAAAGATGAGATTTCAGTCTTAATTTCCTTCTTTTCCTTGACAAGTTATTTTCCTATCGTGTCTTCTTATAAGAAAACAATGACATTTGGAGCATTAAAGACGAGGAAATAGACTTCTGGCTTTTTCAAAGAGATCTGCTCGCCGTGAAATGATACTATATATCACTCATGTCATATCTATAAATAATTTGTAATTATTTAAAAACAATATATTTGTGGTTAGTTATATGCTTAATACAGTTGGTATAATTATTAGTATTATAGATCTACAAAATATATCTATTCTAATAAGTTAATATGTTAAATAATTGCCATATTATATTGATGAAAATAATACTAACACTTGATATTTTTTCTGTAAGAATAACATTTTTTTAATAAAATTTGTATAACTATAGTTAGACGTCAACCCTAATAACATAGTATATATAAAGGTAAATAGGTAAATTTATCTTTAAAAAGTGTAATGCGATTATAAATTGATTCATAAAAGATGAAAAATATAAATTTAATTTTTAAATTTACAAAAAATGTGAAACTATTTTTCCGCCTTTAAATTTATGAGATCATTTTATTAATGAGTTATAATATTCAAGGATCAACTTTGTAATAAGTTGTATTTTTTATTATCAATTTCATATTAAGTTGTAAAGTTTAGGAGATAATTTATTATTAAATTATTTGCAAGATTAATTTATCACATTTTTACACATTTAAAAATAAATTTAAATTTTTTATGAAACCAATTTATCGACATATCATAATTTTATTCACAAATTTAATTATTTATTTTTTATATAAATATATAATTAACTGAAACCTAAGATATTCAGTTTTCACTATACACTAACTGGGACTTAACACATACTAGCATACTACTTGGATCTTGGGAATGTGTTATTAATTGGAGTTAGATTCATTAGACCACATGCATAATTATAAACTGCGATTTTATTCCGCAACATAAATCAATTCAAATAAGGAGAAAAAAAGGTTATTTTATTAGGTGTGAGAATAAAATCAAAACATTGTAGATCATTATGAAAATTAAATTGAAGTATCTGGAGTCTGTCAATGAAAGAGACGAATTAAATTATACACTAGATTGATGTGGACAGCCATAACCAGGGTAGCTCATCACATGGGGCTCCTTTTGTAAGGATTCTAGCCTCACATGACTGTGTTCAACTCAACCACCTAGACAACAAATCTCGTTGAAATGTACATAATGTATGTGCCCATATTCTGTGCTTCTTTTGAAACCCTAGTTCTTGTGGGGTTTGCTGGATAAAGATGTGGTTGCTGCGTTACAAAACCACCGAACCAAATAAACACTTGCATGCCCCAGGTGTATTCTTTCTTTCAGTGAGGAAAAAAAATTCAAAACATTGAGTAGCTAGCTAGTGTCTCTCTCTCTCTCTGTATATATATATATAATAATAATAATAATAATAATAATAATAATAATAATAATAATAAAGGTTTTTGTTCTTCTATGTCTCCTTAAACGAATGGAGTTGTGCCCACGTAACACCATCAAAATCTCAATTCGGATAAGGAAAAAAACCATCATCGATCATCTTTTTTTTTTTTTTAATTTATTTTTGGGTTTCATTTTTGTTCTAGTTGTTGTTGCTGAGTTTCTTTAGCTATTCATTTGGATATCGATCCACCTTGATCTTTTGGACATTAATGGTATTAATTAAAGTGATAAAAGTTTTGTTTGGAAAACCTTTTAATAATTACTTACAAGAAAAAAATTAAGAAGATAAAATATGAATTAAAATTTTTTCACAAGTTAAAATTATCTTATGAATAAGTTGAAAATCAACTTTTGAAAAAGATAAATGAAAGAATTCATATAAATTAATTTATACATAAATTAATTTTAAATTATTTTTGGGTGTGTTTCTACATTTTTGTTGTTAACAAAGTAGTTTCACATGATGATAGTGTAAATGTAAATCATGCATATATCCCTTCATTATTTTTATGGACACGCATCAAGCTACACTTTTAATTTTTTTTTTGTTACCTACACTTTTACATTCATTATATTGCATCAGCTGAGTAAGGTCGCATGAGGCATGATCACCAAAATTTAATCAATTACACTATCTTTCCTTTTTGGTTAATTTATACATATATATATAATTTCATTTTTCTTTTCCTGAAATCAGACAAAAAGTATTTTTTTACACACAAGTTATACTGTTATAGTATTCAATTTAGTAGCTTAACATATATATTCAATTAAAATACTTGTAGGTTTGCGTAAGAAGATTTATTTTGCATCTGTGTTTAATTACTCTACTGTGTAATGTCTGGTGACTTATGTGAACAAAGTTCTAAGTTTGGAAAGTTAATAATTACCAAAAATACTTAATTAAAGTATGTAAATTTAGATAATTATCTCATGTTTTCTTTTATTTAGAACCTTATTTGTGTCTTTTAATTATATAGATTGTGAATGTTTAGTCTTAGACTTTAGTTCATTATTTTGATAAGATATGCTTGCTTATTGATGAATCATTTTGTAGGAATGGAGATTGGATTGAAAGGCAACTTAGAATAAGAAATGAGAAAGCTTAAAGTGAGCCACAGAGGAGGAATTTGTTTAAGCCCAAAGAATTTTAGCTTAAACTGAAACAAAATGAATGTGGAGTTGCAGAGCATCAAAATTTTCTTAATCCCAATTTTTTTTAGCTTAGGCAAATTTTTATTAAAGTGCAGATTTTTAAGGATGTGCGCCCTTTTGTGGAGGTCATGCTTGTGTGTGCGCCCTTTTGTGGAGGTCATGCTTTGCTGTGTAAAAATCCTTCCTTTATGCAAGAAAGTTCTCTCCTTATTCTTTTCTTTTCGTTCATTTTTTTTCTTCCATCTTACTTTTGGATAATATTCATGGAGATGGGTATAGTTAAATCCTCAATTATTGGGGTTAGATTGCAACCAATTCTTATACTCTCATGTATTTATTTTCAAATTTAGTTATATATTTATATTGCTCTTCAAAGTTAGCTTTTTATTTTTATGTTTTATGTTTGTTATGGATTGGTCACTTGTAGCTTGATTTTTAGATAAGATTGTTATTAAAAAATGTTTTCTTTATCTTGAACTATGAAAAATGACCATTAAACCTTGAAGCTAAGAATAAGATGTGGGTTATTGGTTATCTTTGTGCCATTAAACTTAAAACAAACTCCTTTATTAAATATGCTAGAGATTGACATTTAATAGAAAAACTTAGACTCTTTTCACTTAAGGAATTAAGGATTAGAATATTATTTTTAAATAATGATTGATATTAACATTGAATCTCAAGTTAGGTATCATGTTTTAGTGTAAAGAGAATTTGGTTCGGTGAAATCTAATCCTTATAATTTTCTTCATTTGATTTTTATATATTTTTATTGTGTATTTATCTAACCCCCAAAATTATTTTAACTTTTGGCTTTATATATATATATATATATATATTATCTTTAGTCTCCGAATTCTATAATTAATACTAATTTTTATCTTTGTATTTATGAAAATACTCAAACTTTAGTCTGTAAAACTAATATTTTTCTCCTTATAAAGGCCTATTTGTTTTTATTTTTCTTAAAACTATTAATAAAAATATGAAACTACCTATATGATTTAAAATACTACTTATATATGAAGTAATTAGAAATTTGATTTGTACATAAATTTTGCAGAAGAAAATATATAAAAAATATAGAAATAAAAGACAAACACAAATAAATAATAAAAAGTATTATTAGAATAGTATAACTTAAACTAATTGTTTGTTTTGTGTGAAATTTCTTGATAAGTCTTTTTTTGCAAATTAAAAAGAATTTAATATATATTAGAGTAAATGATGGTATTATATATATAAAAAATAATCAGATGGCCTTAACCCAGCTTATTGGCTTGAAAATGGTAGCCTCTCCTCACAAATTAACTCCACTATCATATCTCTTATTCCCAAAACAAACAACCCCAAGACCATGCATATTTTTCTTTGTAATATCTTTTACAAAATCCTTTCCAAAGCACTTGCAAACCGCTTAAAGCCTCTTATCAAGAAATGCATTTCAAAGGAGCAATCAACTTTTGTAGAAGGGCATTCCATTCTTGATAATGTCCTTATTGCCTCAAAGGTACGTAATTCACCATATGATATACAAGACCAAGGATAAAAATGGTGAAATGACTTTGAAAATTGACATCAATAAAGCCTTTGATAGAGTGGAATGGAGTTACCTTTTCTGTGTTATGTCCAAGATGGGATTTCACAATAAGTGGATTAGCTTGGATAAAGCTTTGTTTTGAATCAGTGAATTATTCAGTTAGGGTTAATGGAGATTCTGTAGGACCTATTTCTCCCATGAGAGGACTCATGCAGGGTGACTAAGTGTCACCTTACTTTTTCATTTTATGTACCGTGGGTCTTTCATCACTTCTAAAAACAATTGGGAGTAGAGGTGATATTCACAATATCAAGGTGTGTAGGTGGGTTCCTTCCTTCTCGCATCTCTTATTTGTTGATAATTATTTTCTGTTTGCAAGGTTGACAAGATAGAATCCAATATTTTAAATGTTTTGGACATTTACAAAAAAGCCTAATCAACTCATAATTTTCAGAAATTAGAAATCTTCTTTAACACTAACACCCCACATTCTCATAGACATCATATCTTCTCTTGTTTGGGTGTTATTGATTAGATGGACAAGAGCAAATATCTTGGTCTTCCTTCAATTATAGTAAGAAGCAAGAAATCAATCTTTGGGTTCTCGAAGGAAAGACTTTGGAAGTGCATCAACCATTGGGTCATTAAGAGTGTGTTTGGTTTGCATTTTTATTTTTTGTTTTTATTTTCTGAAAATTATTTTCATTTTCAAAAGATTAGAATTCTGAAAACACATTTAGTTTGACTTCTTGTTTTCTACTTTCAAGAAATAAAAACACTGAAAATGCGTTTTCAAAAGAAAATATATTTTTATATTTGCTTAAAATTACATTCCTTGTCACCACGTTTTTATTTTACCCAAAATGAGATTCCTGATTTCAACTAAAAACACTGAAAATGAGATTTTATTGTTTCTAGTTTTTGGTTCGTTTGGAAAAATATTTCTACTGAAAATAAAAACAGAAATCCAACCAAACACATTTTTATCACTATTTTTTATTTTCAGTGAAAATGAAAACATAAAACAATCAAACCAAACATCCCTTAGGTATCTATCTAAAGCTGTAAAGAAATTCTTAACAAATCTTATGCTCAAGTTATTTCCTCTTATTGCATGAATGTTTTCTTGTTACCAGCTTCCTTAGAAGACCAACTCTTGTAGAAGATGATGAATTTCTTTTGGTGGGATAACAAAAATGGTTCATCTAGATGAAATAATTGGCTTAACCGGGAGAAATTGACAATGAAAAACATTTTGGTGGCTTAGGTTTCTATCATCTCCATGGATTCAATCTTAAAATGCTATGGAAGCAAGTGTGAAAATTTTCCACAAATGAATATGCTATTGTTACTAAGATGTTCAAAGTTAAATATTTCTCACAATGGAAGTTTCTTGGATGCCCCTCTAGGGAATAATCCAAGTTATGTATGGTATAGCATTCATGCTTCACAAGTATAGATCAAGAGCGGTTTGAAATGAAGAATAGGAAACAATCACTTGATAAATGTGTGGAATCAACCTTCGCTCAAACATGACAACAACCTTCATGTCACGACCCCAACACCAAGTGGTCTTGAGAATCATACAGTTGCATCCCTTATTCATCATGATAGTTCATCTTGGTCACTGGACTTGTTGCGACAAATTTTCAATGCCAATTATTCTCTTGCCATCCAATCCATTCCTTTATTATATGTTGCTTCTGATGATAGTTTAACTTGGAGTTTCACCAGGAATGATGAATATTTAGTTTGCACAGCATATCGCCATCTCATGGAGTCTATGCTGCAGAATGATCATCTCAAAGTCGAAGGAAAATGGCAACTTCTTTGCCAGCTTCATGTCCCTCCCAAGGTTAAGCACTTTATTTGGCATTTACGATGGGATTTCTTACCACCCAGACAACGATTAAAAACCAAAGGAGTCCCTTGCACCAACCTTTGCTCTTACTGCAGCACAAATTTCGAAAATGCATGGCACGTTATGTTCGGATGCAACCAAGTTGAACATGTTTGGGAAGCTTCAGGCTTGGTGGAGTTTGTCTCTGATCATGTTTTTGGTGCTGAAAGTCTCAACCAACTAGTTTTCAGTTTGTTGGAGTCGCTTAACACAAATCAACAACAGATTTTTTGCATGACTTTATGGTGTATTCGGTACCATCGAAATCAATGGATATGGGAGACGTGGATACACAACCAACAACTTCAGTTCATCTCGCTTTGCATTGTCACTATGAATGGTCCAATGCTCATGCCTTCAACAGACCAGATCGTGATCTTAGACAACAACAACCCCCTCCTTCTTGGTCAAAATCTCCCTCGGGATTTCTCAAGATCAATATCAACACTGCGATCAACAAATTTGCCAATTCACTACATTTTGAAGGGTATCCTAAACCTAGAGAGGCAGAGGCAGTGGGTCTTTTGCATGGTTTAATTTGGTCTCATCAATTTGGCCGCCAACAGATTGTGTTTTGAGCTTGATTGCAAGACGGTTGTGGATGGAATCTTAAGAAGTTCCTCTAGAATTATAGACTTCAATGTTCTTTTATCAAAATGTAGAATTTTACTTTTTAATTTTTCAAACTCTTTGGTGAATTTCATTAGGAGACCAACAAATATTGTTGTCCATTCTTTAGCAAGGATATTAATATTTTATGCTTGTATCCAAGTTTTTGATCATATTCTCAGTTGTATCTTTCATCATATTATTAATAGTTAGTCTTCTTCCTTTAAAAAAATATATAGAATAAATATAAATAATATTATATATAGAATGATACATACCAAGTTCTTAACGCTTTACTATTCGTTGTGTTACCTAATTAATCAGGTGATTTTGAACACCGCGTGATAACCTAATCCCACCGACACAGTTTTGATGCCAAAGCATGTCCAAAAGATACCTTGTGGGTCTACATATAGCATTGTAAAATTACGGAAAAAACATGTTCCTATGATGGTTTTATTAGAAACTTGTTAATAATACAATTCTCAAATATGCTATATATATTCCTTCCGGACTGCACTGAGATCCAAAACTAGAAGCATCACGCTGGTGCATGCTAGCTCCTAGTAGTGCAATTAAATTATGTCATTATTTACATTTGAGTGAAAGGGTCAAACAGATATGGCTAATTGGTAACATTTTTATTCGTGAATCCATCTTATCAGATCCACCATATTTGGCTCTACTGTCCTCTGTCTAAATTTAATTTGCATGAAAAGCCTAAACAAAGTCAATGCCATTTGCCACCTTGGTTAGTACTACAGAAAATATTTGCATCAAACTAAACAAAGCTAGCTGCACCCAAAAGAAACAAAAAATCTATTAATATTTGATCTCTCTAATTTTCTTTTGTTGGTGTGAGTCGATCTCGTTAAAATAGGAGTTGAACACACGATTTTGTCAACTTGCTCTTGGCTGTTTTGACTACATATCAAATCAAATTAAACCCCTAAACACGGCATCAATGATGGCACAAATTTTCCCTTATTCAATTTGTCATATTCATACATGGCTACTATGAGATGATCTGGCTTGACTTTTTGTCTTAACAAAATTTAGATAATTTTATAGATTATTGCACACAAACTACATAGGACATATAATATATACACGATACTTCGTTCAAATACATACACAAAAATAAGAAAATCTCTGTACAGCGGACTCATGTAAAATTCACTTAATAATAATAATTTTAACAAGTTTAATGATTGATAATTAAACAATCATAAATTCAATGCACCGATTGAGTGTAATCATCCAATACCTACCTGAAACCATTGAAAAAGGTTAATAAACTCTTTCTGCACGTACCAACACAGGAAAAGAAAAAATAAATATTTTATACAGAAACATATAAATTATTGATTTAATAAACAAACAGTCAATATTATACTTTTTATACTGTTATTACAATGTCAAACAATCACACCTACTCTTTTTACATGTACCAACAAAGAAAAAATAAAAGACAAACATTTTTGTTCACAAATATATATCTTATGAGTTTAGCAATAAATTATTTATTTGAGTGAAACCGAATTTGGTATTTTTAAGAGATCTTGGGTTTGAATTTTATGAATTAAAAAATATAATTAAAAAGAATATTCCACCAAAAGTGAATAATTAAATTTTCTAATAGAAATTAATTTTTTTTGTGAATGACAAAAATTAATTATTGACAAAAATAATAATAATAATATTGTAAAAAGAATATAAATTATGAGTTTAATAAACACATCTTATTAATGTAAAAATTAATAAATTTAATATATATATATATATATATATATATATATATATATATATATATATATATATATGATTAGGATGTAAGTGAACAGTGAATATATTATTTAATTATTCATAAATGATTATTATTATTGTTGTGAGAGAGGAGAGGAAGAGGGAGGGAGATTTCTGTGGGGATTCGTTTACACGCGCACACAGTGCAAATCTGTGCATCCAGCAAACAAATAGCAATTCCCCCTGTGGGGTGATCTGCACTTTAGCTGTATCTTATTGTCACCCTACAGAGAGAAAGTTTACTGTGTGGTGAAGTTGCAAACTCTTTATGGTGAGCTTCCTTATGTGTCCACCTAACATTGCTCCACATGCCAGCCTGTTCCTTCACCTTACCTCAACTTGCCAATTAACCAATCAAATCACACATATCCTAAGAATAAAATGCACCAACTGTACAACTTACTATTGCTTTCCATCCCATGTTAGTATACAAAATAATTATCATTTTAAATTATTTTATATGAATAAAAATAAATAAATAACAAAATAATTTATAAAATTAATTTTATATTATTATTAATTATTTTTTAGATTTTATAATTTATCATTAATATATAAAAGACATAAGTAAAAAAAAAAATATTATATTAAAAAATTAAAATAATAATTATTTTAATATAATTTTTTGTATAGACACTGAGAAGGAAGTATTATATTTTTAGGCTATTCTCACTGTGAAGCACTATTAATACCTAGCTTAAACCTGTCAAAGTGTATCTCTCTCTCTCTAAATCTCTAAATAGAGTGGTAAACTCTAAACTCAGAATAGCATCAGAGTTTCTCTGAGATTTGCTTTAATTCAGGTTTGAAAACAAACTATTACGCAGAAAAAGAAAAACTCATATGGGAATGACTCTTATTGAGTTTTTTGTTTCTTCTCTTTGATACATTCACGATGTTGAGGAATACTATCTGATTTGCTTCAATTGTTATTGGTGAGCATTGACCCTCTTCTCAAAATCTTCTCTTTATTTCTTTCTTTCCTTCCCGAGAACTTGAGTTCCTAGAAAAAAAAACAAATATTGAGAGAGAAAGAGAGTGATGGCACCAAATACTGAGAAGTCTAGTAACAACGACTTCACCTTGTTGCAAGTTCATGATTCGGATTCTCCCATGTTTCCAGAGAAGCAGAAAGCCACAAGCCGCAAGCAGTTTACTTGGTTTCTTCTCCTTAAACTCCACAGAGTTCTGACATGTTTGTCATGGCTGACCAATGGTCTCAAAGCCACTTTTGCTTTGGTCAAGAAGCGCGTTTCATTGGCTGACATGAGTGATGAGGGCCCTAAGAGTAGAGGAAGGTTGTACAGGTTCATCAAAATCTTTCTTGCTCTCTCAATTGGAGGCTTGGCCATAGAGATCATTGCTCATTTCAACAAATGGAACTTGCACAACATGATTCAGCCTTGGGAGGTTCAGGGTCTTCTGCAATGGTGCTATGTGGCTTGGCTCTCCTTCAGGGAAGACTATGTTGCTCCTCTAGTCTTGATGGTCTCAAAGTTCTGCATTGTGCTCTTCTTGATTCAGTCGCTGGATCGCCTTGTTCTCTGCCTTGGATGCTTCTGGATCAAGTACAAGAAGTTGAAGCCAACCTTTGATGCAGATGCATGTGATGTTGAGGATCCTTCAAACTTCCCAATGGTCCTTGTTCAGATTCCCATGTGCAATGAGAGAGAGGTAACACAATCAACATTGCAGCTTGCTATGACTATGATTAAGATTATGATTTTTTTTATATCAAATGTTAGTTAGTTAGTTTTGTTAGAAATGTCATTTGGAAGATTCAAATCCGGGACCTCTCCCCCTCCCTTCTCCCTTCTTCCTTCATCCTTCCCCAACTATTGGACCAACCTTATATCTCCTAAGATTGTGATTATGTCCTAGCCTAATTTATTAATTAGAAGAGTCTTATGATTGGTAGTTGTGGCAGGCTAGTTTAGAATCATGATTTCCAATTTTACTAATGAAGCTGAAATATTAAATTCTTTTTAATGTAATTAAGGTTTATTCACAATCAATTGGTGCTGCTGCTCAACTTGATTGGCCAAAAGACAGAATATTGATTCAAGTGCTGGATGATTCGGATGATGGGAATTTACAGCTGCTCATCAAAGAAGAGGTGGCCTCATGGAAAGAGAAAGGGGTGAACATTGTGTACAGGCACAGATTGATTAGAACTGGGTATAAAGCTGGGAATCTTAAGTCAGCCATGTCATGTGACTATGTCAAGGACTATGAATTTGTGGCAATATTTGATGCAGATTTCCAGCCCAATCCTGATTTCCTCAAACTAACCATTCCCCATTTTAAGGTAGGTTCTAACACTTTAAGCCAGATAAGGACAAGTTACATGTTTTCTATGTATGGTTTAAAGTCTAAAACAAATAATTGAAGAATTTATTATTTATGGACTTTTCTTTACAGGGAAAACCTGACTTGGGCCTGGTCCAGGCTAGATGGTCCTTTGTGAACAAGGATGAGAATCTACTCACGAGGCTCCAGAACATCAACTTGTGCTTTCACTTTGAGGTGGAACAACAAGTTAATGGCTACTTCCTAAATTTCTTTGGATTCAATGGAACAGCTGGTGTTTGGAGGATAAAGGCTTTGGAGGAATCAGGAGGGTGGTTGGAGAGGACCACGGTTGAGGACATGGACATAGCAGTTCGAGCTCACTTGAATGGATGGAAGTTCATCTTCCTTAATGATGTCAAAGTTCTATGTGAGTTACCAGAGTCTTATGAAGCTTATAAGAAACAACAACATCGTTGGCACTCTGGCCCAATGCAGCTTTTCAGGCTATGTCTTCCTGCTATACTAACTTCCAAGGTATTATTACTTTTCACTTCTCTTTCAACTTATTCTACATCTTTCTGGGTTTAATTTCTATGCACTTTTACTCTCAACCAATCAGAAATTATTGTTGGTATAATTTTTAATATAATTATTGTAAAAACCAATAAACTTACCATACGACTATATGTGATTCAATCAGTGTAAAAATCATTTACAACATCAGTGCATTGGATACACTATTTACTTAATCGAGTTTAATTTCTATATATGGCCAATGTAATAATTTTACACAGTCAACCAATATAAAATTATGGTTTGCATTACTTTTGGGATAATTATTATAGAAGTCTAACAAACTTATCATACTTTCAATGCATACACTGTTTATTCAATCTTTGTACAATTAAATGTATACAGTTTTCTGAATTCTTATTTGTTTTTCTTCTATGCAGATATCAGTATGGAAGAAGGCTAATTTAATATTTTTGTTCTTCCTGTTGAGGAAACTTATACTTCCCTTCTACTCCTTCACCTTGTTTTGCATCATACTACCCTTGACAATGTTCATACCTGAGTCTGAACTGCCCCTTTGGGTGATATGTTATGTCCCCATCATCATGTCTTTCTTAAACATCCTTCCATCCCCAAAATCTGTCCCTTTCCTAGTTCCTTATCTTCTATTTGAGAACACCATGTCAGTTACAAAGTTCAATGCCATGATTTCTGGATTATTTCAGCTAGGAAGTGCTTATGAGTGGGTAGTGACAAAGAAGACAGGGAGATCCTCTGAATCAGATTTGTTAGCCTTGGCTGAGAGAGAGTCAAAGTCTTCAAATGAAGAAAAGATTCTGAGAAGACACTCAGAGTCTGGCTTGGAGTTATTAGGCAAACTTAAGCAATCAGAAGCCCCTTCAAAGAAAAAAAGAAACAGACTTTATAGGAAGGAACTGGCACTTGCACTTCTTTTGCTCACAGCATCTGCAAGAAGTCTTTTGTCAGCACATGGTGTTCACTTCTATTTTTTGCTCTTCCAAGGATTGTCATTTCTCATAATGGGTTTGGACTTGATTGGTGAGCAAGTGAGCTGAAACAAGAAGTTGAAAATTGTTTTACTTGTTTTTGACACCAAAACTTGGTTGAGTCCAAATTTCAGTTGAAGTTCATCAAGATACAATCGTAAGATTACATAGCACCTGGCAAGACAATGAGATATATAGAGTAAAGTTGATTGTCCCATCATAAAAATATAAAGAATAATAATGATAATAAGCATTGAGGATCATAGACAAACAAATGTAATTTTTTAATTTCTTTTCCCATTTTTTGTGTAGACTTTGTCAGGGAGTGATGATTTATTGGCTTTTTTTTTTTTTTTGTGGATTTTCACTTATGTAAAGCTTTAGGATTGAGAGAATATTGTTGGAACATAACTGTATCTATTGTCTTTCAGAATAGCTTGTGAAATGAGTAACATTTTCTCTCTGATATTGCTTACGTGTTATTAACTTATTAATTAATTAATTAATAATATTCTGTCTAAAAAATAATTTAATTAATAGTATGATAACTCTTACTGTACTAGTTGTCTTTCTGATTCAAAAGAGAGGGAAAAAACAGTTGAGAAGAGAATCTCCATAATAAGCAGAAAAAAAAGTTATAATATATACCCTGCTTAATAGTTTGAAACATATACATCAAACACAAAGGAGTAGAAATACAAAGAAAATAGAAAGGAATGTGACATAAGATGAGTGATGTAATAGAAAAAATAAAATAAAAAATTAAGTTGTAAAAAAAAAGTTAGAATAAACAAAATAATATTTTCAAATGAAAATTTTGGCATATCAAAAGATATTATCCATCCAATTCTAAACTTTTTATTATAACTATCTCCATTACTAAAAAAAAGTTAACGATTCATCTGTTTATACCTTGTGTAAAGAACCTTTTTAATTAAAAGATATGTCTAAAAAATTTATAATACTTGTATTATTTTTTAAAATAAATATAAAAAACTATTAATACTTTCCTTCATAAGTAAAAGTTATACTTTTTTATATTTATTTAATTTAATACCAAATTATACATAATAATAAAAATTATAAATTATGTTAACAATCGAATTTACCCTATTCTTTCTAACATGTTATATAAGTTTTAATTTGATTCAGTTTGAATCCAAATAAACAGTTTATCAAAATTTGAGGTGACCTAAAATATTAAAATAAACCTGTCTTAATTCGTTTTCATATTATAAACATATATAGAGGAATCAACGTTAAAGGTAATTGAAAGAAAGACCTTTGATTGTTAAACTTCTTTTTCACCTGGGATTTCTTTTCTCTTCACACTGTTTAATTATGTATTATCATATCATTAAAAATATTTTTTTAATATTAATTGTGAAAATTATGTTTTCAATAATTAAACAATAGAAAAATCATTTATTTTAGACCATAAATCAACATTAAATCCATGAGATAGTTTTTTCATTGTCATAAAAATAATATTTAAGCTGCATCTTTCAAAAAGATAAATATTTATTATTGTTTTTTTTTATCTCTAATCTTATTACTCATCATTCCCAAAATCCAAAAAGTGAGAGAAAATAAAAAAAAAATCGTTTTTAAAATTTTAGTTAAATATGATCGGACTTTCTATTCTTTTTGATGTTTGAGCCATGAAAAATAATTGAGATAAAAAAAAAACATATTTAAGATGTGTTTGATTTAGAGAACAAAATTTTTTTGATGAAAGAAAAAGAGCTAAATTCACATGTTTTTAAAATTTGAGATCTAAATTTATCAATATGAAAATATTGAGACTTAACCATGCTAGACACTAGACAGAAAGTGTAGAAATAAAAACACATTTGGAATATGTTTGATTTAGAAAATAAAAATAAAAATAATAAAAATATAAAATAAAATTTTAAATTAAAGTAATGTAAAAAATACGAATCTTACTTTAAGAAAAAATATATAAATTAATAATTAAAAATTGAAATTCGAATTGAGATTCGAATTAAATATTGGTTGATGTTTTATTCGAAAATTACGACAATTTAATTTAAATTTTTATGTTGTAAGAAAAAAAAATAAAGATAAAAATACAAAATTTCTCTTTGTTTTTCTCTCCTCCATCTAGAAGTTAACACAAAAATGGGCCTTCGTGTGCAATTGGGCCTTTCGCTTTTGTGTTGCTAGCAACAGCTAGACAGGACAATACAGTAGCACACGGTTAGTCTTTAGTCAGTTGCAGTTTTGACATGCTATCTCACTCTGTCGCTTTCACTCAACATAGCTTCTTCTCATCAATTTCACGAACTTCGAAACTGTTGCTTTTTTCAAAACTCAAAAACAGGTTCTTCTTTCATAGTATCACAGAAGAGAAAGTGATTCTAGAGGTGGGTTTGTTCACTATTCAACGTTTAACATCAAATTTTGGGTTATTTGTTACCGTGATATTTTTTGTTGTTGTTTTTCTCAACCATGATCATACCTTTGTGAATGTGACTTTTCAGTGTTGTTGCAATGGCTGAGGAGAAAGACGCTTTCTACGTTGTAAGGAAAGGGGATGTTGTTGGCATCTACAAGTCCTTCAGTGACATCCAACCTTTACTTGCATCTTCTGTATGTCTTCTTCCAACCTTCTTGTGTTCTTTCATGGTGTAAAGTTTTTGTCTTTTGGTTTTTTCTGCATTTGGGTAGTGATACTTTCTGATGTTGAACTTTTAAGCCTCTGTGTGCTTTATTAAACTTGAAAAAGTAATTCCTTACCACTTAATATGCATTGCAAATGTTGAATGTACACCCCCATTTTTGCGATATATGAGTGGAAGGAAAAAAAGTGAACGAGAGAAAAAAAATAAACAGAAAAAGTGATAAGTAAATGATATGGTGTGAATTGAAGAGAAATAGAAAGAAAAATGAGGTGAAAATGAGATGGAAGAGAAAGTGGATGTAGGACAATGGTAATTCTTGCAATAAAATTTTGATGTTGTTTTTTGATTTCTTGAAACGATCATGTTTTCCTTGTTTTTTGGTTGCAATAGAAGTTAGGGGGGTATTGTTAGTTGAGTGTTTGCATATTCCATGCAGGTGTCTAGTGACCCTGTAAGTATTTACAAAGGGTACTCGTTACCTCAGAAGACTGAGGAGTACCTTGTCTCACATGGGCTCAAGGGAGCCCCTTATTCTATTAGTGCAGCTGATGTGAACGAGGGGCTTTTTGGAAGACTTGTTGCTTGTCCTTATCAGGTTCGAGGCACCCTTTCTTATTTGTCTTGATATTGTTAACTTGAGCTCTATGTTGGAACTTTTGCCTCTCATTTTTTCGTTGGATTGTAAATGTGTAATGCATTGAGGTTCATCTGTAATTATCATAATTTCTGATAACAGTTTGGGGAGCATTTGCTTGAATTTAGATGATCTTGATTTTGCAAAATTAATTTTGGTTAAAATTGATTTTGAAGTGAACTAAGTTATGTTTGTAAACTTCTATTACAAAATCAAGTTTGTCATAAAATTTAGTATTTTGTATAAAATTCTCAACACAATAAAAGCTAAATGTGAGTTGTTTATTCTAGAATCTTGTTTAAGGTCATTTCCTCTATGAAACATTATGCATGTTTTTCCAAACGTGTGGTTAGAATGAACTCATGGTGAGATAAACCGAATTACATTGCAGTACCAAATATCCAATTAAACTATTTTTCTCTTTTGTAACCTGGGGATTAAGGCTTTTTAAACTTATGTTATGTTATTTGTGTCTCTTACAATTGAAAAAGTCTAACCTCAAGAGGAGATGAATTTTCTTGCAGGATCCATATTCATCTGGAGGAAGAGCTTTCAATGTGAGTTCCTCATCAAGAAACTTGCAAGGAGCCATTCAGTTTGACACTGGCGTAAGTTATCGATGTTGACATATCCTCAAACAAGAATTTGCACTTATATTACTGAAGAAATGCTATGATTTAAGTGAAGCACATTTGGAGCTTGGGCTGAGAATGAGTTGAGTCAAGTTTGACTTGACTCAGCTTGGCTGAACTCTATAAGAGTTGGCTTGCTTCAAACTCAAGTTTAGGTTTATAAGAACCAATTTTTCAACTCAAGTTGGGTTTGATTTAAATTCAAGGACTATTTGGTTCAGTTCATGAGTTAGCAAGCCAAGTTCTTAAAACTTATATTTACTTCAGTATTTTTTTGTGCAAAAATGACTGTAAAATAAAATGAAATAAGATTAAATTGAAATGACTTTTTGTGAAGTCAGGGACTAACATAACCAATGCTTACAATATTAACTAATAAGGACTAGAATGGGGGTTTACTCCAGATAATTATATTATCAAATGTACTTATACTTTTATATATTTAATATATATATATATATATATATATATATATATATATTAAAAAACTGTACCAGAAGTACCAAGGTAACAGAATGTTTTACAACTGAGGCCAGAAACAATTCGCCTGGTTACCAAGTAATAACACCATTGGGGCATAAATGCAAGATATCGAAAAGTGTAACCATTGCCTGAAACCAAAACATCCCTCCTCTACACATTGATTTTAACCAAAAAGTACTTCCCCTAATATAGATGGATCCCTATAATTAAGGTCCTGCAATACAACTCCCAACAGAATACAAAATAAAAGATTTCCTAATTCCCAAACATAACTTACTATCCACGAAGCAAGGGAACCAAAGCTTCCGCCAATGTCTCGAGCCTTTGAAAAAAGGAAAAACTGCCGTAGTAATTCTAGCTTCCACGGATACAAGCAGCAGGGTTATAAGCCCATTTGCGAACGAAAAGTTGAATCCTGGCAGCCTGCTATTAAGCCAACACCACGAGAGTAATAGAACCTCCTCCAGTAGTGATTTCATGTTTACTGCAGTGGGATTAAAAAGATAGTTATTTCTCTGCTTACAGACACAGTATATTGCTGCACACCAAATGACGCACCAAAATATTACTGCAGTGTGTGTGCATAGTTAGTCATGAACCAAACGAATTGAATAATATTTGGCTCAAGTTCAGTTCATTTAATTAATGAGCTTAATTTTTAGCTCAAGTCTAACTCCTTTAGTTCTTGAACCAAATTCATCAAGCTAATTAATGATTCTAGTTTCGAACTAATATGAAGTTTGTTTGGTTCATTGCCACACCTATTTGGAGCCCTATTATGTCAGGTATTTTTCTGATGTGAAAGTTAAATTGTATGTTGCTGAGGTCTACCTGTAGCAATCAGTGCCCTATTTTGTGGCAGGGGAGGCCTTCTGTTGTATGTGATTTTGGCTAATAGGGATCCAATAAAATTAGTAACATTAGCACTTAGCACTATGGTCTCACACTCTTACTGTTTGGCCAGTTGATAGTGTGTTTGACCTTAGTTACTGTCTTTACCTTCTTTTTCTTTTTTGTTCAGAAGCTGGCTGGATCATTTTCATATCCACCAAATTCACTGAGGAATCATACACTAGGTGGATCCCAAGCTGAGTGGTCTACTTGTGTAAGCTGGTTTGATTATTTTTTGCATTGCTAATTGCTAATATCGGCATATACACTCTACTACATCATAATTGTGTAAGTGCCTTTATTGATTATATAATATATTTAACAACTGTCCACGTAATTTACATTTCCCATGATAATATTTTGTGTAGTTGCCTGGTTGGTGACTGCCCCAGCTCCATGTCAATTGCCTGATTTTCTTTTTTTGGTAGCTTATCTGCAAGTGATAATAAATGTATAGGTTCTGGAAGTTATATTGAAATCTACTATAACCTTTTGGCTGTTTTATTTAACTAACTTCTTTTGAGGCATTCATAAATGATCTATATCTTAAGGGCTACTATGTGAAAATTTAGTTGATTGTTAATTTATCATTGATGCAACTCTAAAATTTCAAGCATACTATTCTAACATGCGTATGTGGAAATAACGATTATTGTAGCTGAATGCTAGTATAATAAAGTTGCCGTTGGAACCATTGAGTCAATGCAACAGTTAAAATAGATGTCTTGATTGACACTCTAGTGTGGTATGTATTATCTTTCTTGGATGAGTTGTAATAAGACTCATTTGTTCTAAATATTTTGACAAATCAATGAATTTTACACTTCAGGACATTTTGTCCACTAAAAAATTCTTTTAGACCTTATATCTTTGAGATGTGGTGGCAGCACATGTGCATATGATCAGAGGGCCTTTAAATTGAGTTAAATGTTAAGTTTTATTGTATATGATGCTATGATGGCCTCTCTTGATTGATCTCCACCTCTCTTCCTAGTTGGAATATTTTGTGTACTTTATCTTTTAATAATACAACAACAAATGCTTACGTCTCTATTTGCAGCTTTCGTGTACCCTTCATTTTGATGGTGCTTCCAAAGGAAATCCTGGACCTGCTGGTGCAGGAGCTATACTGCATGATGGGAGCAAGGTGTTTCCTGTCTGCAACAATTCATTTTGTTAAGTATATTTTTTTGACAGAATGTAGCTAACTAATTGGTCTCTTCTTAGGTCTATCGGTTGCGTGAAGGAGTGGGCATTCAAACAAATAATGTTGCGGAGTATCGAAGTTTAATACTAGGATTGAAACATGCCCTTAAGAAAGGTTATAAGCACATTATTGTCCAAGGAGACTCTCTGCTTGTCTGCAATCAGGTTTGTTATATTTACATAGTATGCATCTCTTAGTACTTTTCAGTTTCCCCCCTTGTTTTCTCTACCTCTTAACTCTTAATCTGTGTTTCATTACTTACAAATCATCTGGATGGTAATAAAAAGAAAACATGCTCTAATTTTAAAAATATAAATTACACGGATACTTGAAATTTGAAGTAACAATATAGTTCCTACTTTATGAGCAACATAAGCACCTCCCCTCCCCCAAAAGAAAGGTTCTTTGGATTCATTAATTCATATCCTTCCTAATGGTCAGATATTATTGAGTTGAGTTGAGATTTACCAACAAATACTCTTCAGCTTTTATACATTTTGTGACCACTTTACCGTCTTATTATATGATTGCTGTTGCAACAGATTCAGGGTTTATGGAAAATCAAAAACCAGAATATGGGTACCTTGTGTGCTGAGGCCAAGGAGCTGAAGGATAAGTTTCTGTCATTCAAGATCAGTCATATTCCTAGGGTACCACTTTGTCATTGCTCTATATTTAATATTTACTTACAAGTCAGGAAATAATGGCCAACTCTTCTTCCCCATTTTGTGGGTGATGATAAGTGGACAACTCTTGATAAACAAAAGATGAAGAGGCTGTGGACAACTCTTCCAACTCATACTGTTTCTCATGGTTTTTAGTTCACATGCCTTCCTACAAAAGAGGCCATGTGATTGTTAATGTCTTAGTGCCAGGTTGGATAAATTTTTCAACAAGAACTTATAAGAGAAGAAAATAAAAGGGAATGAGGAGCTAAAATGGATCAAAATTTTCCCACAAGTTAAAAATCAATTTATTCATCTCTATTTATTGGAAAGTTAAATGAGAGAGCTTTTAAGAAGTTGAGGCATATAAGTTAATTTTAATTAATGGGAAAAGTTTTGATTCATTTTACTTTGTTTCTTTTTATTTTTTACCTCTAATAAGAAGTATTGTTTGAGATGTTTATCCAAACTGATCCATAGTTGCTAGATTTTATACTATTTATGTATGTGATTCCTATTAGTCTGTATGTGTATAATTATGGTCACTAGCATCAGGCATCCTACTTATACGAAGACTTGCATGCAGCTGTCACTATATTTATCCTTTTGTTTTTAGAATACCACTCCCATATTTTTTACCTCACTGTTTGGTAATCTATTTACAAATGACGTGCCTTTTGTTGATGTTTTAGGAATACAACTCTGAAGCTGATGCTCAAGCAAACCTGGCCATAAATCTCAGAGGTTAGACACAAGGCTCTTCTGAGTTCCCTATATGTTTTAATTGTTATGTTTTCATTATAATCACAAATGTGCTAACATTGCCTTGATTTTGTTCTCAAAAAGTTTGTTATAAAATAGCCTAAATCACTAACCTATTATCCCTTTTTAAATTTTATTTTCATGTCCGGTTTTGGAAGGGGAAAATAAATTTTATTGGTTCCTAAACTTTTGCAGCTTGTGAAGTTCAAGAAGATTGTCAGTTGCTTTAATGCTCAACTTTGGTATGCTTGTGCCTTGCTTTCAGCTTGTGAAAATTCGGGTGCATTTTAGCTGTAGATGACCTTTTTTTTTTTTGTACAGGCAGTGCCTAATTATTTGGGACTTGGGACACTGCATGCCACTGATAAAGTACTGTTGGCAATTTCAATTTGTTAGTCAATGTGCTATGACATGTAGCATTAGCTTTAAGACTCAGTGGTACTTAGGATGGTGTTGTCTCAGCTAATGTAACACCGTATTGTAAGTAACCATGCATGTTTCTGAATCTTAGTGTTATCTGTCTTCATTCATTCGCTTTAACTGGTAAAATGAGTGTAGTAACTCGCTGTTATTAGTAAGTAACATGAGTGATGTTGCTTCGTGTCATGATCCCAAAATGAAAATTCCTTTCAAATATATTATTTGTAAATTATGCGTGATTAGTTACTACAAATGAAAATTCTTTTTCTATAAAAAAAGGATAAAATGAGATTTGGCTATTCTATTGTATGGCAATGCTTGATGGTTATTCGTGCTATTTTTTTATTTAATTATTATTGAACGTCAAACTTTTTATCCATTTTCTTTAGAATATTTGATCGAAGTCTTGTTTGAGAGTTGAGAGGTTTTTCATTTGGAAAGAGGCTTTGTAAGCAGTTAGAAGCTTTCTTAGTTCCCTTTATTTCAACAACGTGAAACAACACATTTGAGGGAAGTGAAAGGGTGGGGTGAGTTTTTTTAAAAAAATTCTTATTTGGCGCATAAATTTGAAGGGAAGGATAGGAGAGGAAGTGATGATAACAACTTTTCTCTTGGTTGTATTCTCTAATTATTATTAGATGGTTGAGAACTATTATGTATTTATGATCCCAATTATTTCATACATGACACCATTGGATGTTATTAATTTTTCTTTATAAATCAAAAGTTTGAATACAAATATAGGGAATGTCTAAGATTATAACACTATTTAACAACTTTTCTATCGTTAGAAGGGGTGTTCATCGTTATAGAATACTTTTGAATTTGAATTTACTCAAACCAATTTAAGCAATTTGGGTTGAGTATTTTGTGTACGTGGGTCAAATCTAAATTAATTCATTAACTTGAGTTTTGATTTATAAAATCATTAGACTTTTTTTTTAATATTCAATTACTATTATTATTTTTATAAAATATATAGAATATATATTTTTAAATTGGAAAATCATCATTGTTATTCTTAGATTATTAGTCATAACAGAGACTAGTGGTTACAATACATTATATTTACACAAGTTCAATGATTGAATATCTCTATTGAAAGTTATTTAGTATTTTGTTTTTTTGTACTACGAAGCTTAAAAAAATTGAGGATAGGATGATTTGGCGAAATATTAAAAGGTTAAAATGAATGTTGTAACTAGCAATTAAAATTATTGATATTAAAAGGATGAGACATGTACATTTTGAGTAACACTATATGATAGGTATGAAGTCCTGAGATTTTATGTATTTACTTTTATTTTATTCTTTTTATATTAGTTTATAAATTTGTGCAGGGAATATTAAGTTTTATGGTAAATTCAAATGTATTTTAATAAAATTTTAACTTATAAAAAATACTAAGTTTTAAAAATAATAAAAATTAATGTCTTGACTCGTTAATCATACTCAAACCAACTTGTTTGTTATTGGTTTGGATTGAGTATTAAAAAAAATGTAAAAAAATTATTCAACCTAATCCTTTAATATTTGATTGAGTTGGATCATGTGCGTAAACATTTCTACTTGTTGGAGAATTAGAAAAAAAAAAAAAGAAAAGTTATTTATAATTTTTTAAGGTAAAATTGTAAGTTTGATTTTTTTTTAAATATTTTATCAAAAATTTTGATTTTTTTTTCTTCATGATTTTAGTTCTAGATTTTAGAAAATATATAATTTTGTACATATTTTTTTCTTTTACTTTTTATATTAATTAATTAAATTATTTTTTAATTATTCAATGTTAATTTTTATCTCATCATATTACAGTGTCATTCTCACACTCCTGTTCTCTATGCTCTCACTCCAAATTTTTGTTATGTATTATATTTAAGGGATGTCTTTCTGTTATGTATGTAGAACAAAGGCCCAATGGCTTATGTATATGTTTCAGATACATAATGGAAACAAATTTCAATTTAATAGATTACACAATTAAACCTTGTTTCCCTCAAGAATATTTTTATATAAAAAAAGCCAAAAAATAAAATAAAATTGGGATATGACTTATGAGAATAAGAAAAAAGGTTTGTTATGACTTATGACTTAAGAGGTGAGTGGTAGTTTTATGGACAACATGGGAAATCACCAATTTATTTGTGAGAGTATACAATGATGTTCTTTTCTTTCTGGTGTGGATAGATAGAATAGATAGGGTGTGGGAAATAAGAACAGCAACTTCTCTTTACTGTGTGTGAAAAAAATGGCCACACTCACACTTTTATCATCTCTGTCTCTGCGCTCTTCTTCTTCTTCTTCTTCTTCTTCTTTTACACTCTCTTCTTCTTTTTCTTCTCCCTCCTCCTTTGCCTTTTTTTGTAGCTTCCCCTTGCGCTCTGCCACTTCATCATTGAAGGTACAAACAATTCAGAAGAAGAAGCGCGTGGTGAAGGCAGTGGAAGAAGATACCCAGCAAGAACTCAACGCTGCTGATGACTCTGAACAACCATCAACCTCCGAAGCACCACCCGTTGTGGTTCCCGTTTCCCCATCAGATACTCTCACCATGTTCTTTCAGGTACATCACTGCACTTTTTCTTTCTTTCTTTTTTTCTTTTTACATCAATTATTAGTTTATTGTGTGCCTTTTGCAATTTGCAATGCCCATTTAAATTTTTATTGCAGGAACCTTGTATATAACTAGTATGTTTTTATCAATGTGGCTTTGAATTCGACTTTTCAGACCTACCCAAGTCACAAAGTTTGTTCTTTTTTTAACTCAGTGAATGAATTTGTACCTTTTTCCTGCAATTGGGGGTTCTAAATGATATAGGAATTGCATGAAATTAGATCACGGATAGGACAAGTTGTGTGCCTTTGAAAATCCAGACGGGACCAAGCCAAATAAGTTAGAATAAATACCAGTTAATTCCTAAAAGATATAGCATGTAAATAACGAAATTAATCAATGAAAGATAGAGCACCATCGTGTTAGTCCCTGAGAAATGAGAATTGCCACTTAAGTGCTTGATATTCGCTTTCTGTTGTTCAAATTCGTCCTAGAGTTAACAGTGCTGGGGACAATTTGACCGATGAAGTGATATATGTGTGTGTGTGTGTGTGTGTGTGGGTTATTGACTCTCTTTTATTGGATTCCTTGTTGTCACATAAGATTTTAGAACACTCACTAATTTTCACTGCAATCTGAATCATAGAATCCAACTTAAGTTCTTAACTTATTTTTAGTGGGTTTCATTTTATCTCTCCATTCACACAAGAACCCTCGTTTTGACCTGAAAATTTGATTTTATAATGGTTAAGAACTAACAGAAACACCTGCATTAGAGTTGCTCGAATATGTTTGAATTATATCATTCAAAGGCTAAATTGAGGGTTTATTCAATAAACTAACCCTAGTGCCCTCCCATCATGGGCCAATGGGCTAAGGTCTGAACTATATTACTCACACAGTCACACTAATCAGTGTTGTAGCTGTCTAAACCTAAAACAGATGGATTCATGGATCATTAGATTACCCGGCTGAGTCGTATTTTTTTTCCCTAAAAAAATTGTGCAATTGGATCTTCAGGTAGATACAATTCTGTTTGTAACTATATCACTTTTCTTGAGACTAACTGTTTACTTTTGCACATTTTAAGGCAGAGGGAACAGTGAGTGAAACAGCTATTCCAGCTTTGACCAAAGCTTTAGAGGTATCTCTATGAACTTTCTAATCTTTTTTTTTTTGTTGTTCAATCGCTTTAATGTGAATATAAATTTGATGCAAATACACCTTTTTTTTTTGGTGTTGTGAGTCTTCATATTTTCACTCATGTTATTTTGTTCTGAGTTCCTTGATAAACATAGCTGCAATAATACTTCTTATGATTTAGTTCCTCATTTTAGAATTATTCCTCTGAAAAAGACATGAGTGGTTGTTGTTGGCTGATTTCCTTTTACTGGATGATGATGTAGGAGACTAAGAGTAATTTAAGGTATCAGATGTTAGTGACATTTATTTAGACCCAGTATTGTATAACTTAGATTCAAATGTAATTTAAAATAAGACAATCCATACTATATTAGTGAAACCATGGTCAACCTAGTTTTTGAATGGGGGAAGAGGGGAAATCTCATCACATACGGTTCAGCTGTGAGACTTGGAACTCCTTTTTATGTTTGAGCATTTGTCTCCTCTTCTTTCTATAAGCCTAGCTTGTAGTAGCCTCTCGTCTGCGTGATTGGATTCAAGTGTAGGAATAACATGGGCACTATTGTAAATATATGCCACATTATTTTGGCCATCCAGAAAGTAAGCTTGTCATGTAACCAAATACTGCTTTCTCAATGGAGATGATTCAACGGGGAGTATGTTTCTTTGTTTCCAGCCACAACAATAGTTTAATGTAATAATGGGCAGGTCTCTTATTTATATGCCCTGCATTAAGGTTTTACAAATAGAAAGCTTTTAATTCAATTTCTGCAAAGGAATTTGTTGGCCACTTCTTTGATTGTTTTCTTTCTTCTTTTGCCATATTGTCATTGTCTTGGGGAAATTTTCTTGTTGCCCTTAACACTTGGTTATAATTGTTCCATTATATATTTTTATAGGAGACAGAAGGTGTTACAGATTTGAAGGTTCAGCTTGCTGAAGGACTTGCAATTTTAGAGGTATAATTCAAGTACTTTTATACAATTGCCAGTTGACAAAAAAGCTTAATTGTGTTAATTTTAAATGATGAACTCTAAATTCTTGATTTTGGATGATCTCCCAACATGAGTTAAACTATTTGGCTTACAGGTTGGCACCCTAATGGAATTGAAATCTTTAAGAATGTCTCCTAATAGTTATCACGTAATTGAATTGTTGAAACACATATTCCTGATCAATATAAAACTTATAAAATATAATACCTTGCCATTGAGCTTTTTATACGAGGGATGTAACTATCTATTAGGTAAACATTGTCCAATGAATTTAATTTTACTTAATATCATTAATGATTTTTTGTGCTCTTATTCAGTTGAAGAAGCAGACAACAGTCCAAGCTACAGGAGTGGCTTCTAGTCTTGTAGAAACCATACAAGGTTCAGGCTTTAAATTACAGACATTAAATCTGAGTTTTGAGGATGAAGAAGTTGCAGTTGCCTAGATTAAATGTACTGGTGTAATAACAATAGTTTGAGGGAGGTAAAAAAAAGGGTTTAAAGAACTTGCCTTTCACACTTTTTTGACTAGAGCCTCCAACAATCATTTTGGTTTGTATAGGGCTGACTGAGGGTATTGGTTATTATTGTTGTTGTTCTTGTTATCATTATTGTTATTATTTCCTGAAAAAAGTGAGATTATTTGATGATGAAAGCCTTCAATTGATAAAAATGTGAGATTAGGACCATGGATGACTACATTACATATAGACCTGTAAGATTCAGAAGTTAATTTTGCTAAACATTCTTTGCAAGAGGGAGGAAAAGTATCGTGTATGAATCACCACGTATCATCTGTGAAAAACTGAAATGGACAGACTAAAGAGTATCCAACTAAACTAATATACTGAAAAAGGATATTGTGGAATAAGCAAATCATACAACACAAACGGGACAATGGGAGGGAAGAGTCAAGTTTTAGTTGCATAATAACTTTTTATGACACCTGACTAAGGGTATTCTTGTCCTGTATATAGGGGTGTTTATGGGCATGGATAACTGAGGACCTGACTTGATCCAATCCAATTAGTTTGGGTATTTTTTTTTGTCCGGGATTTGGGTCAAACTTGAACCAACACTCAAATCCGACAATGCATAAGATGGTTTTGTTTTTGAACTCCTGAATCAACCTAATCTGATCTGACATTGTACGAGACGGTTCTGTTTTTGAACCCATGAATCGATTCAACTTGATTTGTACTTTCTAAATTAAGAAATACAAAACATTATAGTTTTCTGTTAATTTTTAACTACACATTAATTTTTTTCTTTTTTAGTTGTTACTTTTATTTTTATTTTTATTCTATTTATGTTTTCTGATGGTAATATAATAATTCATTTCTATCTAAAATAAAATATTGTATTGACATTGAAATCATTCATTTTATTAATCAAATACTATCACAATTTGATCTTTTTGGAGGAAATTTGGTCATTATATATTACAAAGCTCTAGACAAAAACAAATTGTTGTTCTAAAAATGATGATGTCTAGGGTGGAGAAGGTTAGAAAATGGTTAACTGTGGTGAACCCAATATTTTAATGTTACTTGCAGTTGTGGGTTTTTTTTTTTAATTTTTTCACCGGTGATTTAATTTTTTAAAAAATATTGTAGGGGATAAAAATAACCTTAATGAAAGATATGTATAATCAAATGGCACATACATCAAAAGAGAGAACAATATTCTAATGCTAGTGGGGCATTATAGTTTTTGCATGACATGAAGATAGGCCCATTGATGTTTGAAAGACACATACTTGATGAAGATGGGAGATTGCAACGTTTATTCTGGTGCGATGGAGAAAGCCAACTTAATTATGAAGTCTTTGGTGATGTTGCGTTTGATGTCACTTACCGTAAGAACAAGTACATATTTCAGTTCGTCATTTTTTCAGGTGTCAATCAAGCAGACAATTGTTTTTGCAACTGGTCTTGTTTCCAACTAGGCAGAGCAAAGTTGTGTGTGATTGCTGGAACAATTGAAGGAAGCTATGAGAGGGAAACATCCAAATTCGTTCATAATTAATGGTGATTTAGCAATGAAGAATGCAATTAGGATTGTGTTTCCTGAGTCTCACCACAGGACGTTCCCAAACTGGAATGTGTATTATCGATACAGGGGATCTTTCAAGTGAGAAGATCCATCGACCTGAGACTAAGAGAAAGAAAGGTCTATCTATTTTTTAGTTATTCAGTTAAACCAATGATTCCTTATTGGAGCAGATAGCAACAACCATCTCATCTGGAAAAAGCCATCTTTTTCTCAATAATGTCTTTGTCATTTGATCCAATAGCGCTTCGTTAGATAGGAAGAGATTTGATAAATATGGATAACTCTCAGATAGAGTATTAGAACGGAAATAGACTTTGTGCATGGCATTTACTTAGGAATGTGAACAACAATGTTACCATACTTGAAAGAGATGCATGCTAGGAGATTATGATGTTGGTCATTTTGAGGAATTGTGGGATGAAATGATACATAAGTTTGAACTACATGACAACAAGTGGATGAATGATTTGTATGAAAGGAGGAAGATGTGGGCTACCTCTCACATTAGGGGTCATTTCTTTGCAGGACTAAGGACTACTTCCCGTTGTGAAGCATTTCACAATCATCTTGGCAATTTTGTCCACTCAAAGATTGGTTTTAGTATATTTGTTGAACAATTTCAAATGTGTTTGACATACTTCAGATTCAGGGAAACTGAAGCTGATCTTGAATCTGATTATGGTAGTGACAAACTGCAAACAAGGTTTCACTCACTTGAGAGGTCTGCATCAGAGCAATTCGCTAAGGAAATGTTTTTACAATTTTGAGTTGTTTTGTCAAAAGCAGCGTGCTTAATGATGGTCAGGGATTGCCACCAGACGCCATTTTGTTCCATTTATTTTGTCTCTAAGTACTGTGATATTGGGAGCATTTGTCATGTTTCTTATTGTCCCTTAGTTGATTTTAGGTGCTTTTGTATGAAGATGGAATCTTTTGGGATGCCTTGTGATCATATAGTGGTGTTGCTGGTGTTTCTTGACTTTCGTGAGGTGCCAAAATGTTTAGTATTGAACCGGTGGACCAAAAAAGCCAAGAAATCAATAATTGGAAGATATGTGGATAGCTCGACTTTTTGGGATTCTAGTCCTGTTTCAAGGCATGCTCACTTGCATTTCCTTTTTACAGAAATGGCAGAAGTTGCCCCTCGTTATGAAGATGACTACAACGATGTTGTGAACATTCTTGTTCGACAAGTTATGAAATTAGGCAAAAACATGGGAACCAGGGTCATGCAGAAAATAAAGACAGTTAGACTGTGCATGATACAGTAGAAGATCCATGTGTTGTTAGAACAAAGGGATGTGGTGCTGGTACAAGTAGTAATGGAGGCAAAAGTAAGCAGACTAATCGTTGTGGCAAATGTGGCTTACTTGGCCATAGTAAAAGGTCATGTACTAAAGGCAGAACAAATGTTCAAGTGTCACAATCTACTGGAGATGGTGCATGTACTGCTGACATGGTATTGTTATGTGAACCTCATGTGTAATTCATTTATACCTTTTGGTGATTGTAGCAATAGGATTTGTTATTTAACTAATCTTACACTTTTATTATTGTTATTTTGAAGGAAGTGGATACTTTAGTGGGTTCTACAAGTTGTGTTGTGTTGTTTTGGATGAGGATTGACATTACAACTTTGCACTTTTTTGGACGTCAGCCAAAGTTGAAGATTGTCGTTGTTATATGGATGTTGAAACATTGGGTAGGAGAACTGTGTAGAAGTTTTTCAGGATGCATGTGTAATGAATTGTGTGCATGACCCTTGTTTTGGTGATTTCTGTCTTTATAATTACTATATAACCAATCCCTCTTGGATTTGTTTTAGCACTTCACACCACTTAAACATCTATGTGTTAGTTTTAAAACTTTTTTGGAACCATCCCATTTCAATATGTCTTCAATTTATAGAAATTATTATAAGGCAAGTTGCTAAAAACAGCTTTTGCTCAAATCCCATTTGTATAAAGTGTAAACTGTGAACTTATAAGTCAGAGGCCTTATTGAGTGCCAGCAAAATATTTGATGTTGAGGTGATTGTACTGCAAGAAATATCACATGTATACAACCTATTTGGTATTTTTATCAGAGGAAGGAGGAATCGCAGGTGGAGATATCTGTTATGGCATGAAACATTTGTGAATATTTTGGTTTTGGAGAAATACCATAGTTTTTAGAAACCAATCCTTTGATGCAGGCGCCATTTTGAATGTCGTGAAATCCTTATGTTGGCAGATGTTTTTATACAAAAGCAAATCGGAGGAACATGTATTCTTTTCTTCGTCGAGTAACAACCCATTACTGTGTCTTAATACATAGTTATGGTACTCTGCAACATGCTTTTTGGAAGTTACTTGGCCTGAGGTCTTTAGTATTCAAGCCTACAATGACTTAAGGATTTAAACATCACCTATTAAATGAACCACTTGTATAATAATATATGTATTAAATAATTTTGCTTTAAAAAAAATTAAAATTCGATGTTGATGGAGGGTAAATTTTGAAGAGTCTATCTATAATTTATTTTGGATTAAATTACAATTCCCAAAATTTCTTTATACACGCAGGTGATAAATATAGACAAGCACTAGATGCATAATTACCAAACCATGGGCCGGTCTCATAAACCTTAAGGGAGTGGCTATTTACACATCCCATCATTACTAATATACTCTTGTTTGCAATTCTTTTCCCCACAATACATTCACCGGAATAACATATGACTTTGCAGTCTCCGTCTTGAAGAGAAAACTTCCCCAACTAAGTAACTTGCGAGAACCATCAATCAACGGTAGATCCTAAGCACAACCTCCTACTAAAATACTTGTCTTTTGGAACAAAAAAAATTCTAACATAGCATTGGTAAACGAAAAATGGGCCGACTTTAACGGAAGAGACTAAGGGACATGCTAGGTGCATCCAGCAATTAGGTGAATGGACAAAATTACCCTTGTGTTAAAAAAAATAATTTCTTCTTCTGGAAGAAGGTTCTTCCGATAGAACAATTTGTTCATCCGGAAGAACCTTCTTCCGATAGCTTCTTTGGAAGAAGGTTCTTCCGGTAGAATAAATTGTTCTACCGAAAGAACTTTCTTTCGGAAGAAGGAATTATTTTTTTAAAAATTAGTTTTATTTTCAAACTTTGGCATAAGGATAATTTTGCTCATTCACCTAATTGTTGGGTGCATCACTAATCTTGCTGGATGCACATAACATGTCCCAGAGAATAATTACCATCTCCAAACATTAATTAGACAAAAAAAAATATACAATCCTGTGCATGATGAAATGGGCTAATATGATAAACGTTGCCCAATTAAGTAATAGTGTGGGTGGTCTAATTATTTTTATTTTAAACCTCTCATTAGTATTGAAAATACTTAAATTTTCGTAATTCGTTCAGCAAAATTGTTAATTATGACATTTGTTGTTTCACAAAGTTTTAATTTTTTTTTGCAAGGGATTATTTTTTAATTAATTTTTAAAGTGACTAAAATGCATACATACCGAAAAAATCTAAAATTCATGTAGAAAATGACTTTTGATATGATTTTTATGCAGAAAAATACCTAATAACATAAATAATATGTCCACAAATTTTATTGACAACAGCCAAAGGGTTGAATTTTAATGTTTTTTTTACCAAAGTGATGAAAATTTCAAAAATTCATAAACATGGAACATGAAGACTTTTCTCTTCCAATCCTTTTTATGAAGCAACAAACGATGCCTAATGCTAATTTTGGGTTAGTGCCTTGTGCTTTGTTTAGTCGTTTGCTAGTTTAGCTAGGTGCCCGGTGGTTGGTTTGATATTTAAAATGAAAACAATAAATACTTAAAATTCAAATTGTGTACCTTCATGTTTGTTCTTGAAGAAAAAAAAAAAAACTTCTTCAACAGTGAGAATACAGTACGTCTATCAATGTCTCTTTATCTTTTTTACTTAAAAATAAAAACTATGAAAAATCTTTTTACTTGAAAACATTACTAACATAAAACAAAAGATAATTGTCAAATAATGACATAACTAATTACGGTAGTCATATCAAAGAAATAGAAATAAAAACTATGGTGCACGATAGAAATAGAAAAGAAAGAATTGTGCAGAATGGAAATAGAAAAAAAATACTATTGTGTACGATAGACAAAAAAAAATATTTTTTTCAAGAAAAAATGTGGATTTTGGTGGTTTTTTTACAAGAATCAGATTTTCACGTGAAGATCTTTAACTCTAATAATAGATCTTAGGAAGATGAAGTTAAGATTTCCTTTCAAGAATTATTATTGGAGATGACCTAATATGTAATAATATAATATTATTTTTATTTTGTGGACAACTTCCACATATAAAAAAATGATATTCTACAAGTATAAATTTGATTAAACTAAATCATCTAATTTAATTATTAGACAAATTATTTTCTTTTGTAAAAATTAAAACACTTTGTATGTGTGTGATCTTGTATGTTTCGTACTAAACTGATAATAAATTAATCATAATTAATTAAGTAATCAAGGTAAGCATATGCCAACACTCTTTAGGGTCCGAATAACATGAACTAACATATTTTATCTTCAACAATTAAGAGAAGAATAATATAATATTTCCTTCCACTATGTATACAACTCAACATTAACGCTAAAGTATATTGAAAGAATGACTTAACAAATTTTTTACTTATTTCATTCAATTGTCATGATCTAGGTCTTAATTATATCATTAATTCTACAAGTATTTAATCATATCTAATATTTATTGAAGTGGTATCCTAAGACGTGTTTGAAATTAAAATATAAAGAATAAATTATCAATTACTATGATAATCTTACGTCAACGAAAACTATTATATTAGCTTTGAGAACTTATTTCTTGAAAAATTAAGGTTCCATTAAGATTTCTCAATTGAGTTAGTGCAATTGAGTTAGTGCAATGATGACATCTACATGTACATCATCTATATATGAAAATTAATAAATGAGATTTGTTAATGTTTATCCAATTCACAATAATCTTATAATCAACAATAATTTACATTAAAATTATAAAAAACTTGTTTCTCATTATCATAATTTGTATCATGTTAAAAAAAATTTATATTTAACCAACCACTTGTCAAATTAACAATATAATAATTTAATATAATTTATGATAATAAAATAAAGAATTATTATTTACTAAAATTGATAACATGATTCAAGTGTATGCCAGATAAGAATTGCAATTGCAAGGATAACTTGTGAGATTTAAATCCTACTTCAAAAAATTAACACATAACATTCTTAAATTAAGGAACCAAATGAAAGGAGAGCCTTCGTAGAGAAGAGAAGAGACTCGTGTGAAAGTCTTGTTTATGTGCTCCCTCACTTTAAAGAGAAGAGACTCCTGTGAAAGTCTTCTTTCGTTACGTGTTTATGTTATTTATTGAAATTTCTAGATTTGTCATGCCCACCACTCTCTCTTCTTAGTCAGGGATTGTTAGATAGTCATATTATTGTACACTTTTCCCCCGAACCTTAATTTTTTTTCTAGTAATAGCAAATTGGGGGATGTGCTTTTCTGCAATTGACAATAACATATGGGATCCACTAAATTTTTTATTGTAATACAATTATAACCAAGTCCATAGCATAGTTGGTGATAAATTATGAATAATCAAGTCCATAGCATAGTGGTGATAAATAATCAAGTCCATAACAATTATAAAAAACTGTCACAAGAGCATTTATCTTTATACACTATAATTTTTATAAATAATTATAAATAATCAAGTCCATAGCATAGTTGTGATAAATTGAACAATTTTTTTCCTAATAATTATTTAAATAGTTATTTATACATGTTGCACTCCCCCCGGTCTATAAACAAAATCCTTAAGGAACAACTTGATAAATTTTTAAATGAGTTAGACTAATTAAATTTGGCCAACTGATAAAGTTCTAAACTACTTTTAAATGTGCTTAAATATTTTTCTTAAACATGACACCGTAGGTAGTATTAATTACCAATCACAAATGAAACCCATAATCATTCATTAAACGCAAATCTCCGTTATGAGACTATAATAAAAAATAAATCAATGTAATACATGCGTTTATCCTATAAAAAAAATCCTAATGCACAACACTAACCTTTTAAAACACTACACCAACTATAGTAAAAAACCTAAAAATTGCTAACTATAATAGGACAACTGTAGACAAAAAAGGCATCTTCGGTTCAAATTGCTAACTATAATCCAACGAACATAATTTATATTCCTTGTTTTTAAAAGTGGGACTTTTGGAATTACCACAGCACAGTACAGGCTGGTCTCTAGGATGGCTATTGATTTATATAACAACATAAAAGTTAACTTTTACAAAAGGCTGAATTCATGTTCAGACACGAAACCTCTATTGTAGTATTTTGGTTTCCCACGTCGAAGGTCTGCTTTTCAAAGTCAGAAAAAGGTTGTTTTACTAGATACTATAATGCTATGATGGTCAAATCCCTCAAATCACACCTATGCAAGTGCAGATGTGTACAAAATATGCCCTAATATCATGTCAACTCATTAAATAACTTTTGTAATTACCCGGGAAATGGAGAAACAAGTCACCTTGCCCTACTTACCACCAACCGATCGAAACACTCTCTACTATCACTTGTTCTTCTTATCCGACTCCACAACAGATACAAGCCTTCTTGCAGAGATAACAATGGCAATCAAAAATTGCAGAGAATCGTGTTAAAGCCAACTTTGCTGTCATCATTGGAAGCAACGATGTAAGTTTTCAGCTTTGACATCAATACACATTCCAATCTCTTTTTTTTTTTTTTTCTATACAACCCGATTTTTCCAAAACATTAGCATACCTGTTCAAATTATTTTACCAGATAACGGTAAAGATTCCACGGTTCTTCTATAAGAAATAGGGAAAAACTCTAGGTGTAACTGTTATCATTGAAGACAAACATGGGAATTTTTTCTCTGCCAACATCTTAATAGACAAAACCAAGGGGAAGAAAATTGTATTTTTTGGCGACAACATACAAGACTTTTGGTAGCGTTAAATGCTGGAAAATCTTTTGGTATCGTGGGAATGGTATGTTTGGGATTGGGTGGTACTAGTTTTGTAAAACATTCAAGTTGGTAGAGGGTGATGTCCTGCACCTTATCAAACCTAGTCATGAAGACGACATTGCAGTGTCCGTTAAACGACATATGGCATGTTAAATATCTTAATATATGTTTATTCCTTAATTCTGATTACAATTTTAGATTGATAACATGCTTTCATGGTTGCTCATGATTTCAGCATCAAGAAACCTTATAACTTGTTATCCTTCAAACACCTCATTTCAATTTAAATTATATACACGCTAGGGCAACAAATCAACTTAATTGTGATGTATCATGTTATGCGTTCAAAATTCAAGGACTCTCTTCACATGTACAACACGATATCCCAATTTGTTCTTATTTAAATTATTGATAAATTCCACATGGAGTTAAGCTACAGTCATGGCCTCACCTGTGCATAAAGGCCATGTGCTAAACAATCCTTTCTTGTCTTGTGACTAGACCGATTGGGCGTATGTAATTCTCATTTTTTCGTGACTTCTTTAGTAATGTTTTTTACTTTATTGGTCTGAGGCTTCACAAAATTCACTTTGGACTTGTTGTATTAACTGAAAACCAGTTAATTACGCAACAATAATTAAAATTAATTAACTTAATTTAAAATAGTTATTATTTATAACTAAATACATTTAATTTTACATATATGTATGTAACAAAGAAAAAAGTTATGAACACAATATAAAAATTAGAGAATTTTCTTTGTAATGTATACTCACAAATACTAAACAAAAAATTAGTTCCAATTAGTTTTAATTTTATGTGTAACAAAATTAATTTTTTAACAATTATTATTTATTAAAACTTAAACAATTATAATGAAAAAAAAATAATTCCCAACTCCCTTATAAAATTTATGGATCCGTCAAAATATGTATATATATATATATATAATTTAGACTTATAAAAAAGTTACTATTATTATTCAATATTTAATATATATACGCTAACATGATAAAAAATAACGTAAGCATCTACAGTGTTCCTAATTCATTTTTAGGTCATTAGCTTATGATAAGTGGTTTGTTTTAGTTTCAAAACAAAATGACAAAATATATATAATATATTCATATTATTTGTCTTTATTCATATATATTTTTTCAATGTCAACTATTTCAAAATACTGCTCATATCATATGTCTAACAACTGATTATACTTTCAAAATTAAATTAATTGAACCAATAGACAAATACAACGATACACAAAAAAGAAGGTCGAAATAATGCAAACTCATATTAAAATGCCAAATTGATGTATATACCTCCATATTTCGGTAAAATACATTCCTTCTATATTTTTATTTTTATTTTTAAAAAAACATTTATGTTCAACACCTTGTTGTGAAATGTTCACATATACAACAGACCCCAAACAAAGTAACTTTAAGGTGCAGGAAGTAACAGCCCTATTTTGCCCATGTCTCCTATAGTCCTATGCGTGGGTGGGGCCTGAGTCTGTGACTATAGCTTAGCTCCACCAGTCCACCTGCTATGTAAAATTAATTAAAATAAAAATACATTGGGATAAAATGTGATACATGTCAAGAGAGTTCCCATTTAAATACACTCACATACCTACTAAATAAAGTGGTTAGATTCTCTAACAATTCATACTCCATGATTCACATATAATCGGAACATTTCATCACCTTTTAACCAACAACCAAATTTCCTACACGACCATGTTTGGGGTCATTACCAATTTGATATGTATCACCGGAACTTATCTGTTGCGACACCAAAGGCTCTACCAAAATGGATGGCCATTTTAGTTGGAGCCATTACCAACTTGCATCTGCAAAATACAAATCCATTTTAATTACCACATCAATACCTCATCATCATTCACATTATCTAAACCATACCAACCACATCAATGAATTCTTCCTCTAAGACCACTACGGCAATTCAATCAGTGAACATACACAAACCACAACAATTCCAAATACAAACAACACTAGTCCAAAATTATTAGAAACCACAACCATTAACAATACATAATATCATAACAAACCAAATCAAACTACAAAACTACACTACTAGTCATGCTATAATATGCATTTCATCAAATTCAAACAACTATTTCTACACATGAACCAGTCAAAACACCTCAACAAAAGTGCCAAAAGGAAACATCAATGCTTCATACATAGTAACTAATTATAATAATCAAATTCACAACTACCCAACAACATTACTAAAAATTTCAGAATCAATGTTTACTAACATCTCAATTCATTCATGGTGACACACACTCAAAACTCAAACATTACTTTATCAAAATACCAGAATCAATGTCAAGAAATATATAAAAGAAATTAACTCTCAATAAACGAACCTTCAAACTAATACAAATATACAAATAACCAACCTATACACAGTATGGCTGTTTCAAAAATTAACAATTGAAATCAAATTTAATATATAGTAATGATGTCTAGCATGGACCACCTTATTAAGAGGTCTATCATGGATTATTATTTTTAACCACTACATCAATCTAGTTATTGTGGGTCATGCCACACCTGATCCTGAAAAGTCTCACTGGTAAATTTTTCGACCACTAGTCACCGCCGTCGAAGGTGATATCCGACGGTGGACTTTCATTTTATTTTTTCTCCCCACCACCAACACCTTTTCTTTCCTCTTCTCCAGCGAGTTTTGCACACACCACTTTGGGGACCTGAACTTCTCCGACAATTACATTCCAGCGACGATTACCAAGCCTGCAATCATATTTGAGAAACTCAGATTTCAAAAATAAAGGTAAGATCTAAAATCAAAAAGCTACAATTGAAACATAAAGAAGAAAAGTAAAAAAACAACGACGATGACATTGAGGGAAAGGGGATCATCAGGGAAGGAGTTGAGAGTTGCGATTCTCTTTTATGACCTTAGGGAAAGAGAAAGGTGATTATTAGGTTCACATACCCTCGGGGTCCGTATATCATCAAACACTAATAAATCAATATTAAATCCTTAAACCGATAGTTAAAGTTAACATAAAAGATAACGTGGTGCTGAACAAATGGTGAGTGCTTCTCACCACAAAATAATGTAAACTTATATATCTATTGAATAATTTTATTTTATGTTAATTGGTTTTAATATGAAAATTAATATATTATATAAGTTATATTTCAAAGTGTGACACAGTCAATATAAAACTTGAATATTTTTTAACATTTCTTAGAAATAATTATTAACCTTTAATATCAAATTGTGTCTTAAGAGAGGATACACTTAAAAAAAAAATGTTTAGAAGCGAGAACCTAAAAGAAAGAAAAACACATGCACATTGCAATGTGGACGTCTTTCAAGTTGTAGTAGTTATTACTCCTGTGTTACTTGAGGGAGAAAGTCAGAAAGCTCTTCCCATTGGTCTCTGTTTCTTCTTTTTACATCTCATGTTCTCTTCATGTTTTTATTCCGAACAAACCCGCGTTTATGTCTTATTCATGAATCATTATAGAAGAAAAAAATCTATGCTATAGTGTATAGACTATGGTGATGAAGAATCAATATTGTATATGTAATGTTCCACTAAAATAGTAGATTATAGCATCAGATCCCAAATAATGATGTTTCAAGGAAACATCACCTCAATCACACATTGCTTAACTTATCGACTAGTTATTGGATGGCCAAGGGAGAACACCAAATACTTTATAAAGAATATAAAAAAAAAATTGAAAACTGAACTTCCCAAGAATAACTAACATTTAAAAATTCCAACAATTAACATAAATAGATAAATAATCATTTAATTCTTATAAGTAACACTCATCTAAGAATCCGTCTCTGTATAAAAAAATAAATAACATAAGTTTAATTTTAGTTTATTTTTAATATAGACTACATATATTTTTATTGGAAGAAATTTTATTCGAAACAGAAAGACAAAATTTTAGTCTTTACTCTTTATCCACCTTTATTAAGAGACCAATGTATTAACAAGGTTGTGGTTATATAGAGACTATCATTTCAATTTCTCTTTTTGGGACTGATTCATAAATGAGTGTCACATATAAGAACTAAATGTTTATTTAAACCAAAAAATAATAGATAAATACCTTAAATTTCCGGTTAGAAACTCCAACAACATAAATATTACCTCGTTTTTTTCTCTAGAACATTTTTATACATTCCCTTTGAAAACCAGAAGTATCATAAATTAACATGTTCTAATGCATTGTTGAAATAATGAAAATAGTGTACGAGAGACAATTTTAAATGGCAAAGGCTTATACTATATCATATATATGTAGAGCATGTTGGTACCGTGCACTTTTTTTTTTTTAATACATGATACCCTATAATTCATTGGCAAGCACATGTTCCTTGTTTGATTTATCTGGATTACTATAACAAGAATAATCATCAATACTTGCACGAGAAAGTAATTAAATAATTAACACTAAGAAAGAAATCAGACAGCAACAGAAAATAACAGTGAAATAAATAAAATTATTTGAAATTGGCTGTCGTCTTCTCATAAAGCATTAGTCAAAAGTTCATTTAAAAATTTTAAAACAAATATCATTCTTTTCACATTGATATGCTCTTGATGGGGTAAAAAAATGCAGACCAACTTGCTTAGAAAGAATTTTATTCCGAAATAAAAGTGTTTGAATGCAATAATATATTTTATGGATCTTTCATGGGCTCACAGAGAAACAATAGACAGGAGTTCTCTTTGTATAAGTATGATAAAAATACATTTCATATAAAAATAGATATAATTTCACTAAAAATAATATATTTTATGAGAAAATAGACTATGTTTAATACTATAAAATAATTTTATATTATCATTGAATCAAATCTTATTATGAATGATAAATTTGTTAACTTTTATAATAAATATCTTAAAAATCATATCATAAGTGATTTATAATTAAAAGACGGTTATAATGTCAATATATGATAATTAAACTCATATTTTATTATATTTAAAATATTTTCTCTACTCATAAATATATATATATATAAATATAAAATATTACATATAAATAAATATTTAATTTTTTTAGAAATTGAAATTTTATTAATTTTAATGCTTGAAAAAGTTAAAATTTAATAATTAAAGGAATGTAAGAAAAGCCGACAAGATATAGTTGTCTCTAAAAAGAACTGAATTTTGTTCCCTCCTCAGCTATCTAATTTTTTTTTGGCCCCCTTTAGTCATGGGGCCTCGACAATCGCATCGGAAAACAGCTCCTAGGACGAGCCCTGTTTTCCCTTTCATGTTGTGTTTAGAAATTGAAAGTGGGTTACGAATGTATACGGATTGGGTTTGGTGAAACCTATAACTCAATTTAATTAAATTTAAATGAGTTAGTTTGATCAGTTTTTTAAGAAAAAAAAAATTAAAACTCAACTCAACTCTTAGATTTAAGGGCCAGACCATTTAAATTTATCAATTATTTTTTAAAATAATATTTTTTATGAGATAATAAATAAATTCAAGAACCGCACACTTACAAAGTTTTAAAACCCAAAAACTAAAACTATTACAAGATAGTTTAAAAATTCTAATATTATCAAATAGTCAAATGAGTAGTGTAGTTGAAACTTTAATTAAATTTAAAATAATTTTGAAATAAATTTAAAAGTAAAATAGATGTTCTACTGCCCTTGGGAGTTAAAATTCTAAATTCTTAAGATTGACTAAGTGAAATCATGAGAAATGAGAAAAGAAGAGATTGTGTTACTCTTGATTACTAAGTCTAATAATAATAATAATTGATTTTTATAAATTTAATAATAATAATAATAATAATTTAATACAAATTAACAAATTAATCAGTTTAAATATTAAAACTTGTTACACAACTTAGAACTTAACAATTTAAATGAGTTAGGTCAAATTTAACTTCAATAAAAAAAAACTCAACTCAAATTATTTAAATTAATTTAAGTTAATTTGAATTCGTCTAAATCTTTACACGAAAACACCCCTAAAATGTGCATTGCAATTTTCAAAAGTACGTTTTTAATTATTACACACACATAACCTTAGTCAACTAAAAAAATGATTGCTTTAATACGTGGAGAATACACCATTTTTTGTCATAAAAGAGAGTGCAACAGCACTTATAGAAGTGTTGACGTCATTTCTCTTTGCAGTCAAAAGTTTCAATTTTAGGCTAAATTGCTAGTCACATTAATTATTAGTTATCACCTTAATTCAAAGGTATAAAATTAAACTTAAAATATATTTTTATCCTTAATAAATATTTAAATTATATGTTTATTTTTATGATAATTTATTTTATTAATTTTTAATAAAAGAATAATTTTATTTTTAATTATTGATATTTTTTAATTCCTGATAAACTAACAAATTTTATATTTATTTTATAATTTATTTCATTTGTATCAGTGCGTTAAAAAAACATGGAGTAGTATATGAAAACATGGAGTAAAAATAACACTAAGACACCTCCAACTAAAGTGCTTGTATTATTTTTGCTTATCAAACCATGATGATAAATAAGACTTTTACATTCGAATTTGTGTGTATTAATTTAAGCATTCTTCGAGCAGCAAGTGTTTATTTGAGCTCACTTCTTATCTTTTATACTTTTTTTTGTCAAATTATTAACAGTAATATTAATTAAAGAAACAACTAACAAAAATAATTGAATAAAATGTAATGATTTTGTATCTGTAAGACTCATTTAGCAATTTTTTGAAAGCTGATATGTTAAAAAAAGAGTTATTTAAATTGTAAAAAAATTAATAATATGTAAGAAACCACTTATAAGTGTTAAAAAAAAGATAAATTATGGTTGGAGATTGACTTTGATGAATACCAATTTGTGCTCAACAACATGCACGTCCCCTAAGATTGACTTATCAAATAATTGGGGTCACCCTCTTTTTTGTCATGTCAACAAACTTTGCTTTGGATAATGGACCCGTTGTACATGTACTGATGTACATGAGAACATCAGACCTACAGCAAGAGTTGAGCTGGTGAAAACTTGGAAATTTGGGTAAAAATATTTTTGGTGCTTGTATAATTTTAAAAATTTATCTTTTAGTTTCTGTTCAGTCTTTCTATTTTAAGATTTTTTCTCTCTCTAAGTTTAGAATACATCACTTTTAATTATTAAATGTTTTAGATAGTACTTTATAAAAAGGTGTAAAATGATTTAAATAAGTTTAAAATAAAAAATGAACATTTTAAAATTACAAGCACTAAAAACAAACAAATGTTTTGAACATGATCGAGTTACATACTTACATGCATGCTACCCTAAAAATGAATATGTGTGTGTGTGTGTGAGTGTGTGTAAATGTGTAGTACTGCCTTAACCAGCAGTCTAAGTTTATATTTTAATAAACGCTTTGAATGTATTTTTGGGTATTGAAGTTTTTTTTTAAATTCTTTATATCTTTTTTATCTTATGATAATTTTAAAAGAAATGTAGCGGATATTTAAACATGTACTTATTTTCATTATGATAGTTGAAGGGCATGCACCTCCCTTAATGCATGGTGGAACAAAAGTGGTACGCATTTTCTCATACTTCTAAAAACTTATTTTCTTAGAATAAATAAATTATTGTAAAATTAAATAGCGTTGAATTAGACGAATATTTGTTTGCTCAAGCATGTGGATAATAATAATAATTCTTTTAAAAAAATATTAACATCATGACTACATACCCCAGAGGGGACAATGGCCCAAACAATAAAAAGTCAGGATTTGGTAATGCGGTTGTCCTGTCCCATCATGGAATGGTCTTGCTAATGCTAGGTTGGCAATGGGTCTTTGAATAATTAAGGACTTACTGAAAATAAAATAAAGAAAGAAAAACCTTAATTTTATGGACATGTGTTATGTTATTGAATATAGATGCAGCACACTGTTAAGAATAAATATTTTTTCATATAACCATGGGAATCCTATGGTAACCTTGTTGACATGCCAATCAATGTTGGCAACGAGGCATATTAGAATTCGGATTAATTAGGAAGAAAGAAAGAGATATATTGGTCATTGATTCGGTTTGTAAAACAATTATAATCTAGTCGTATCTGTTTTCCTCATGTGCTAGCTATAAACACATTAAAATGAATTGATCAAGCACGTTTTGTTTAATGGTGCTAAACATAATTTGATATTTTAAATATATATATTAACAAAACACTTTAAATTTTATAAAGAAAAATAGAACGTTTTTTTCCCAGGTTCTTGCTTAGGATGATATTGCTCTATTAATTTGATAATTAGACTTGTATAATTAGTAACAATCTAAGATTTGGATGGTGGTGATTTTCCTTGGTGGGAGAACGGAAAAGAATCGATCAAATTTTATTGAATTTCGTTGTACTTAGTACTTAGTACTTACTATTGATAATTTGATATTCAATAATAATTGCAATTGCGCGTGTGTACAAATATGTCAAACATTTATTATTCGATAACTAATAAGCTTATCATATTCAACCATTTTGTAAGTGTAAAGACGTATCATATTTATAGTGTTTCTATTAATATATACAGTACTGTACTAGTAGTGTGTAATTAAATAACGAAATCTCCTTCCGAAATAATGGAAAGAGTGCATTAATAAAGAGGTCCAGCATGCATTCTTGTTTTATTTAATTTAAAGTTGCAGTAATTAATAACTCCAGCACTCAGATCTAGTTGGAAAAAATATGATATAAGCAAAACGGACATGGGTCGATTTTAGGCAAATTGACTCTAGCGAGTTCCTTTAATAAACTTATTTGTAAAATGGTTTATTTTGAAACTTTTTCTGGAGAGAGTTACTTTTTGGAGGCATTTCACCAATTATGTGATTGGTGGCAGAGAATTCATCACTCAATTTTGAGTATTTTGATATATTATAGATCTTAAACGAATATTTTTATAAAAAATTATACCTATTTTAAGTTTAAAAAAATTTCTATATAAAATAGTATTTTGTCATTACGAATGGAATAATACGTCACGTGATCCATATCTCGCCAATTTCAATGGAGCATTTTCTATTATCTGGTACCAGTCCAACTCGCCAACATGACTAGTAAAATGCCTCCAAAAAGTCACCTTCTCCTAATTTTTTTTTCAAAACAGACCCATTTTAAAAATAAATTTCTAAAAGGAACCGCTTTTGTCAATTTGTCTCGATTTTACTGTCATCCCTAAATCTGACCGCAAAGACATGTCGACCATTCTGATTGAGGCTGTTGGACATTGCACATGATATCACATGTCCTACTCCGAACGTTGGATGATGTTTACGCTATTACTCATTTACCAATATCAATTTAACATGTTTGAGTTTGACAACTACCCTATCTAGTGATAGATACATATGAAGGCACTTATTTGTTTGAATCGTATTTCATCGAGCAATTTGCTAAAGAGGACGTTTGATAGGAGAAAGATTTTTTGTTTTTTTAGAATCATAGGTTAAAAAATTTAGGTGGTGTTTTGTTTGATTTGCTTCTGTTTTTATTTTTTTAAAAAAATAGAATATAAGAGTAAAAATATTTTTGTTTCAAATTTTAAAAAAATATTTTATCGAAAAATATTTTAAAAAATAGACTCAAAATTAAAAACAACAAATGTTTTTAATTTTTCTAAATAAGTGAAAATATGATAACACTTTAGAGTATTTTTTTTGTTGATAAATATTTTTTAAATCTTGAAAATTTAAAAATAAAAATTATTTTCAAAAAATGAAAATAAAAAATAAAAAACAGAAAATAAATACTCAAATCAAGACTCATCTTAGTTTTTGATGTTTGATAGGTATTTTTTAAAAATAAAATTTACTAGAAAAGATATTTTGTGAAAATGTTTTTAATCAATTTTTCACGAAATTTTTTTCCATGGAGAGAGTTAGAAATTTTATTTTTTTCAGTTTAATTTTTTTTTATTATAATAAAAAAATTATATTTTTTATTAAATTATATAATATGGTAAATAATTTAAATAATTAGTAAAAATATGTGTAACTCTTAGATTCTTAGAAAATTTATCTAAATTTTTTTAATAATCAATCAAATAAATTTGATTGATTCAAAAAAAATATAATTTTCATGTCATGATTATTAAAAATTATGATTTCTGAACATGAAAAACTTCTTTAATACTGAATGTCCCTAAAAGTAATTTTTTTTTTCTTTTTTTCTATAGTCCTTCGTTCTCAAAACTCTTTTATTGTACCATATGAATGGAAATTACAATGAAAATGTTACATTTAAAATTATTCACATGAAGGAAAGGACTCTTACTTGAGTAGCGTCCTTAAAAATAAATACAAATATAATTTTTATTTAATTGATAAATATTAATTATTAATTTATTAATTTTTGTTAGTGAAAAATTTAAATTCACAACCTATCTCTTCTTTTCTCTCTTTTATCATCAAACCGGCTTTATATTTAGAAAAATATAAATAGAACTTAAGTCATTGAATGGGTTAATCATACAAATAGAAAGATAAATCTATGCCATTCATTAATTTCAAATGACTATATCTAACGGATGAGAAACACTTTTCTACAGCGTGAGATATTTTGGACTCCCCCACCCTAACCTCCGTCATAGTTTGCATAAGAAATAGCTCTTCAAGTTTTGACAACGCATGAATTGAAATAAATGAACATATTCAGTCCTTCTTTTTCATCTGTTTACCTTTTAATTTTTATTTATCTGGTTATTTAAAAATTAAATTTTTTAAAAATATTTTATATATTTATTATAAAGAAATAAAACAAATATAAAGAAAACAAAAAAATATCACCATACTGATTATAGTTTTTAATTTACATTTTTTAAGTGTAGTATGATTTACAATTAATACATAAAACTTAACTCTGTATATAATTATTTTAAGAGAAGAATTTTTTTTTTTTATAAAAACAAGGGAAGAAAGTATTGTTCTTTTTACCGAAAAGGTAGGCGTTTTATAAGAGAATTGCGTCAACCCATGTCAAGTAACGTGTCTTGTACTTCAAGTTTCCAACTTGTCCGTAATAATAGCATGGACATAATTAAAATACAATAACTAGGGTATTGTGTTTATCTTGAAAAAACCAGTGTATTGTTTTTCAATTAAAATTTATATATTGTTGATTCAGGTAATTAGAATCAAGATATAAATATTAAAATGGAGTTCATGTTAATGTTGATTTATTTTCAAAATTTATAATAATTACATTACCAAGCAATTTATGTATAGTATAAATTCTAGTTGATTTATAATGTAACTTTAGACGGAAATTAAATTCTTAAAAAAGAAAAATTGGTTACTAACTTTTTAATTTTATTTACATATTTTATTCTTATGCTGTCATACTCATCATCGACGGATGTAGCACAAGGTGACATGACAAATCGGGCACGACTATCAAGAAGTGTTGCATCGCTCCTTGGTGTTGATGATAATTGCGATTTCTGCATTGCAGGCAGCAGCTAGCTGTTTTTTTTTCCCTTCTTTTTCTTTTAAATTACTTCACATTTTTAATTTAGTTGATAATTATCAACAAATTATTGGTTTAGATTATATTAGATTTAATTTTTTTAAATATTATCTTAAATTTAACCTTATATATATAAAATATAATAAAAATAATTTCAATAAAAATAATTAGTTAATTTTTTTATAAAAATTAGTTATTAACAAAATTTAAAAATATTTTACATGAATAACAAAATAATAAAAAATTTAGGTTAAATGTTCCTATAATTTTAGGATTTTTATATTTTTTCCTTTAGGATTTTTATATTTTTTTCCTTATAGTTTAAAAGTGATTTTTTCAATCCTTATATTTTACATCTTAATTTTCTTTTAGTCCTTATAGTTTTGAAGATTATTTTTTTAGTCCTTATCATTTGTATTTTAATTCTCTTTTAGTCCATATAGTTTGAAAGTAATATTTTTAATCTTTGTATTTTATATTTTAATTCTCTTTTAGTTCTTACCATCAAAATATGAGTAATATTATTAATTACAATTAACTACAAAAATATTAATAAGTAATTCGTAACTAATTTATCGTAAGATAATTTGTAATAAAAAAATAATTAATAATTTATAATTAATTTGTAGTTAATTACTTTTATATTTTTTTAACTAAAAACTTAAAAGCAATTAAAATAAAAATTATAAGGACTAAAAATATCACTTTCAAACTATAAAGACTAAAAGAAAATTAAAATATACTATAAAAAATAAAAAAACACTTTTAAACTACAAGAACTAAAACAAAATTAAAATATAAATTATAAAAACTAAAAAAATTATTTTCTAATTATAAAAACTAAAAAAATAAGAATCATCAAACTATAATTTAACCAAAAATTTATTTAATAATTTTAATAGTCCTGGGATGGAAATAGATCTTCATTTTCTCTCTGCAATGATATTATCACGACAAAAAAATTCTATCCAATTCAAGTTTATTAATATAATATTTTTTTGTTATAAAATGAAAGTTTTAGAAAGTTAATGGTGACATTGGAATAGTACACATATAAGATTGTATTGTTTTTACCGCAGAAAATTCACTCCCGTCTTTCAGCTATTTTTTTTAATGATAATTAGACAAAAAGGTTGAAAAAAATAGTTTAAAAATTTGATTAAAATACCAAAAAATTCACGAACATACATAGTAATTTAATTTTTCTTTTAAAATAAAAAATTAAGTGAGCTAGAATTTTGAAAGCTCATTAGAGTGAGAGAAAACTTTTAAATTTAAATAACTTATAAATTATCTACTACTTTATTAAAATCTTATATAAATTACCTACCAATAAATCGATACATGTTCACTGTTTGTTTGGATTAAATTCTATTTTCTCAATCAATTTCAATTTTACGTTAAAAGGTAAAATAATAGATATGTGTTTCTATTTTTCGAATTCTTCATCTTGATTTTAAGAGTTAGAATTAATTTTGATAGCTTTTATCTAATCATATATACTAATAGTATTACATTTTGCGACAAATATGTCCAAATCTTATTAACTTTAAATTACTGCATGCAGCTGTTTTCCTCTTTATAAAGTTGACTTAAAAAGCTGAGAAAGGAAGGGTTAAATGATCGGTACGGGGGTGACAGTACCATTTGGCCATAGTGCCCCTCATTTTTAGTCACATCCCTGCATCTTATGAGCTGTGACCAGACCAGGTAGGTGATGTCACTATATGCTTAGGAGTTAGGAGGGTTCCTTCAACTAGCTAGTGGCTACTCATCAAATTCATTTTATTTTTTTATATATGAAATTAGTTTATGATTTTGGAGTCGGAATAATTAGTGCATATTTGGATTGTTGGGTCCTAACATAGGTTTAGGCCAATATTTATTTTCCATAAGCATCACATTTCTTATTTTTAGGTGAATGTACATTGAGTTTTGTGTTATCGCATCTCAAGTGATAAAACAAACCTAATTTTAGTACATTATACATACTTTTTAGTTTTTTAAGCTTAATGTTACAAGAATAATCACTTATTTTCTAGAAATATTTCAAAAAATTGAAAGAAATGAATGCTTATTTATCTTAAAAAATTGAGCTAAATAGTCATTAAATACTTAATATTTATTTTTCATGTATTATATAATATGTGCTAGTTTAATTTTCCATTAAAAACACGTAAAATATAATTATTACTTTTTTTCTTTATATATTTAAAATTCATGCCAACAAAAGATCAATCACTTGGATGTACAATATCATTGATTAAATATCAATAGGAAATGAAAATAAGTAAATCATAATTACAATGACATCAAACTATGATCACGATTTAGTGCATGTCTGAAAGGATGAATTTTTTATTTATAAATATGCTTTTAAGAAAGACTTGATTAGATTATATAATTAATTATATTTGAATAGATGTGAAAAATTATTACTTTTTTTCATTAAAACAAGTACTGATTTACCATTTATAATCTAGACACACCCTTAATTCAATCTAGACAATATTTGACACATCTTATACTAAAGTGTTTGGTTATATGTATACTCACCTTTGAAAGTCGTTCAATGTGACTAAAGAAAATTCATAAATTAACTTTCAACAGTAGTTGCATTAGAAAAACAAATAATCTAAATATAGTAGCAAGTTATAGTATGTTTGAAATAACAGTAACAAACTAGTTTGCAAAACACACTTGTTTAAGAGACATGTTTGAAATCTATTACAAAATTATGTTTGAGAAAAAAGTTATTTTATCAACAGATTAAGATTTTCTGTTTTATGTTTATTTTATTTTAATCTATTTGATTTATATTGAAATTCGCATTGCAGCATTTTCAATTATAAATCTAACATGCTCTGAATGTTTTGAATTAATTTGAACTAAATGATGAACACCTCTTCAACTTTAACCAGCTTAATAAATCTCGATCAAATTAAATTCAAAATAATGTCATTACTTTGACTAGTGTGTGTTTGTCAAACCAAGATTTCGTCAGAACATATGTCATGGCTCCAAACTTCTATGGACTACTATATAGTATATATACTATAGTATGGCTTTGGTTCAAATTCTCAAAGACAGGCCTTGTGTAGAGCTCCATACATTAGTGGGAACACGCACTCTTTGTAAGAACAATGTATTAAGATAATGCTAGTTGTGTAGACACAATGTTAGAGGCACGTGGGTGGAAGCTGTTTGAGTCAGTTTAATTTGGTGACAGCTAGGCATTAATTCACCCCAGCCTATACCCTAAAAACGTTTTCTTCTTGTACCGGGCATAACTTTTTCTCATCTCTTTGCCCATTCTTGCACCTCTATATAAATCAACAACTAGTTGTTGCTTGGAACAAACAAATTAACACTGAAGAATAGCTAGTACTAGCTCTTGACCCTTCTTCCCACCTTTTTCTGGTCCCTCCTAGAAATGGCTTCCAATTCCATTCTTCTTCTTTGTATCTTTCTTGTGGTTGCCACAAAGGTATACTTTTCTATTCCACTTTTCATAGTTCATACACTTATCATTTTCCCATCCACACCAAGAACCTTAAGTGTTTTTATTTTAGCATGAATATTCACCATTATGTTCTTGTGTAGGTTTTTTCCTATGATGAAGATCTCAAGACAGTGGTATGTTGACTATGTTCACTCGTATAAAAATTTTCCTTTCAATTTTGTTTTGTATCACTTTGATATACAAGCATCCTTATTTATGATTGCTCTTTTTAATTTTTGTCATTATCCGTGTGATTTGTTTATTTTCTGAAGAGAGGTCCAACTAGCCAGCTTGTTTAATGTGGTAAACTTTATTGATGCTCCTAAAAAAAAGGAAACAATAGCTGACAACACCAATGTGTATGGCATTCCAGTACTATATATGTACCATCGAAAATGCTTTATATTAAAATGCCATACACAGAAGAAAAATTAAGTAGAAAACAATTTGTAAATACCAATGTGAAAAATGTAGAGATATAGTTAAAATGTAGCACACCATTTTTTCATTTTTCATTACTTTCACTCCTTAATTTCTTAACTAGGACAATCTCTCCTTGACATAAATATGGAAGGTATCTTAAACCAATCAAAGATATACATTCATTATTTAGTAATAGATTGCATCTTAATTTTGTGACATATATACACAAATACATTAATGTAAGAGGTGTGAATACATGCATGTAGACATTAGCATACATAAATTTTGTAGTTAAAAGGCTAGAAATATGTCATTTGGTACAGGTTCCTGCACCTGCTCCACCAGTGAAGGCACCAACTCCTGCCTCTCCAGTGAAATCACCATCTTACCCTCCAGGGTCAGTGACCACACCAACTGTTAAGGTGCCCCCTCCTCCTCAGTCCCCAGTAGTGAAGCCACCAACTCCAACACCAGCCCCTGTTAAGGTACCCCCTCCACAGTCCCCAGTAGTGAAGCCACCAACACCAACATCCCCAGTGGTGTACCCTCCTCCTCCTGTTGCTCCATCTCCACCAGCTCCTGTAGTGAAATCAAAGAAGGGTAAGTTGGTACCACATTTATGTCTTTAGTAACTTTTTTTTAATATATATAATCTTTAGTAACTCTTCTGCAGTCTCTATTGTAGTTCACTGAAATGATTGTCACAATTTTTTGTGCTATTTTAATTTTTACGTTAGACATAGAATAATGGTATTTATATAACAATTTGTATAACCTTTTCATTATTGTAAATAAAAGAGGATAAAATGTGTGATAAAATATAATATGTTTGCAATTCCATAACAGAAATGTTTTATATTTATTCTGATTTGATTACTGTAAAATGTTTTTGTTTTACTTTAGGTTCTTACATTACTGTTTAGTTTTTATTTTAGATCTTCACTCTGATAATAACTCATCTTATATTGAAATATTTTTATTTTACAACTTACTGCTAACCATATTATAATTATTATTATATAGTATAAATTATAATTTCAAAATTAAAATGAAGAACTATATGGATTAAAAAATGGAAAAAAAAAATCTTAGAGAAGTTATAATACATGGATTAAAAAATTAGTTAAGCCTTACTTTTGTTTTTCTTTTGTCTCTGTTACCCGTCTTCAACTTTTTGTCTTTGTTATCCTTTTTCACATCTAATGATGGATGTGAGAGAAGAACAACTGTACTAATTGTTAATGTGATATTTGTTTTTACGTGTTGAACTGTTAAGTAAGATCTGGTGAATTAATTAATGGCACGTGGTCTTATTGTTTTGCAATTTTTTCTTGTGGGTGCAGATTGCATTCCACTATGTGATTATAGGTGCTCATTACACTCAAGGAAGAGATTGTGCATGAGAGCATGCATGACCTGTTGTGACCGCTGCAAATGTGTTCCTCCTGGAACTTATGGTAACAGGGAAAAGTGTGGCAAGTGCTACACTGACATGTTGACACACGGCAACAAATTCAAGTGCCCATAGAAGCCTAATATCTAGCTAGTACCTTATTACCTATGTTTTTTTGTTTTGTTTAAGTAATTAAGTTTGAATCATGAGTATGTGGTTTGAGTTGCTAGTGTATTTAATAACCGAGTGATCATCATAAATTATACTAGTTATCGTGTTAATCACAATAGTCAACACTGTTTGTGTTGTCTATAGGATCCATTTGTGGTCCATGAAAAAGTTTATATTCATATGATTAATATAAGGAAGTATTTGCTGTACGAAATTCAGGACTATAATTAATATGAATATGACCTTGCTAAATTTGATTCCTTTTTGGGCACATCTTTTTGAGATCATATTAGTTGGGTGGGTGAGATATCCTTTTGTTGGCATGGATTCAGCCATGGGGTCGTAATATTAAATCACCTCCATCTACCACTCTCAGAATGGCTTGATTGAAATTGTATTGAGAAAAGCAAAACAGAATGCCTTAAATCAAAGCACTAAATTTCAATGTCAGTAACTTAAGCTATAAAGGAAAAGTCTTTCCTGGTTGTGGCATTGGATTAATCATAGTATAAGCAAGTTGTCTTGGAAGTAAAGTTGGGCATATAGTATAAGCAAGTCGTCCTGCAGATTTTTTGTGGGCTAAATGTACTGGTCCCTATATATAAAAAAAATAAATTAAACTTTAAGCAATTATCTAAAAAAATCAAATTAAAAAAGTAACTAAAAATCAAATTAAGAACTCTTGTTATCATTTTATACAATTGAAATGAAGGGAAAATGAAAAACACAATTGTTTATTTTTATGTATTTCATTTTTTGAATAAATTACTTACTCACTTTTGTACAAACTATGCTAAAGTGGAAAAGAAAAAGATTGGAGAAGCCTACTAATTGGAAACAGCAATCTTCCAATAATTACCTTAAACCTATGCTCTTGTGTGGTCTTTTTTATACCAGATAATGTTTGATTGTTTGATTTATTTTACTTTCTACTTTGATTATTTATGGAAGTTATTAAAAGTTGTTTTTTTATTATTTTCTAATAATAAATAGGACAATATATATAATAACATTAAGCTTAAAATATTTTATTTAATATAAATTAATTAATTTTCAACTTAAAAACAATTACCACTGTACTAATACGTTAGCTTAAATCAATTCGTTGTTTTATTAATTATGATTTTTCAAAATTTTTTTACATAAATCAAGAAAAAATTAATTTCTTTTTTACAAATATATTTGTAACAAATAGTATATGCAGTGTATGTTGGCAAATTATAATAACTAGTGTTAAAATGCACCCGGGTGTAATTTGTTAAACGTGATTGTTTCATTTAGAAGGTGTAAATTGCTAACGTATTTCTTCTGAAATCCAAGCTGATAGCAAATCCCATATATATATATACATATATATATATATATATTGCTAATTTTGACTCGAGTTCTTAAAATAATTGTCATAATTCTGGAAAGCTTTTCCTGGAATTATGTTAGCATAGTTTCAAAAAGACTTTTATGAAAGTATAAAAAAACTAGTGTACTGTGGATTCCCGATTCAGGGATGGAGTCATGTTTTTCACCTTTCTCGTCGTCTTTTTCTCCATTTGTGTCTTTTTCCCTACACAAGATGTGTCAACGGTGGTGTTGGGTGGTTGGGTGGAGGGGTAGTTTTGTCAGTTTCGGTCTTTTAGGGGTGCAGGAAGTAAGAAACTAGTGCAAGAAGTAATTCTCTTTAACAACATTTTCCTCTCATAGTGGTCTCTTGTTTCGACCTTCCTTTGTTCCCCCATTGCGTCAATCTCTTCCTTCTACATTTGGGTTTCTTTATCTTCCAAAATTCCAAAGCAATACATTTATGCTCCCAACAATTTCCTCCACTTTCCCTTCCAATTTTGTTTTCCTTCACTTACATAACACCATTGATGTCTCTCTTGTTTTATATATGTAGCTATGCACGGTTAGATCTTCATTTTATCCAAGTTGGTGCAACAAAACATACTTTTCAAACCTCAAAATAATCGCATTCCATAAAGTACTTTTCAAAATGTTAAATAACAAAACAATGTTATGAAAAGTACTTCCCAAAATGTGATTGAATTAAGTTCCTAAAAATACTTTCCAGTATGTTAAAAATAAATAAAACAACATTCCAAAAAAGTACTTTCTAAAATGTTAAGAAAAACATAATGGGTTTCAGAAAGTATTTTCTAAAATAGTATCACATTCGGTTTCACCAAGTGTGTTCCAGAATTGAAAAATAAAAATAAAAATCTAGTCATGGCTCATCCACATAGTTTCATAATTGTCCGTGTTTTCCTTTTATGACAAAATTGAATATAAGCCCTGCAATAACAATATTAAAGTATTTTACATGTATGATGAAATTCAATATAGGAGTGTAATGAAACAAAATTAAGGTAAAATTCTAATACCTTTTACAAACAAAAGAGGAAAAAAATGATAAAGTACTTTCCAGAATGTTAAAAAATAAAACTATGTCATGAAAAGTACTTCCCAAAATGTGATGGTATTAAGTTCCTAAAAATACTTTTCATTATGTTAAACATAAATAAAACACTGTTCGAAAAAGTACTTTCTAAAATGTTAAGAAAAATATAATGTGTTTGAGAATGGAATAGTATTACATTCGGTTTCACAAATTGTTCTCTGTAATTGAAAAGTAAAAATCTCGCCATGGCTCATCACACAGTTTCATAATTATCATATTTTCCTTTTGTGACAAAATTGAATATAAGTCCTACGATATCAATTTTAAAGTATTTTCCTTGTTTGATGAAATTCGATATAAAAGTGTAATGCAACAAAGTTAAGGTAAAATTCTAAGACCTTTTTACAAACAAAAGAGGAAAAAGATGATAAAGTTTTAGGTAATAATGGAGATAGAGTATAGAGAATAGGGTTTATACCCCTTTTTATATAAAAGGGTAATTTTGGTATATAGGATATTTATGACAATAAAGAAAAGAGAAAAGGAGTGTATTTAACAAAAATGGACTGTATTTAGCAAAATCCATCATAAAATTTTGATGAGGCCCAACACTAATTTGAAGCTAATCGGCCTCCAAATTTACCGAAGGAGCTTCGTACCAATCTTTCTTTCTTTTTTTTTTTTTTTTACAGAACCAATCTTAATTTATAATACTCTACATATTTTCATATTAAAATTTCCAAATAATATATTGATAAGAATTTCATAAGAATATTATCAATTTCAGTGGGTCATCTGCAATAATATTTGCAATGAAGTAAGTTTACAAGATTTTTTCGACATGTCTTTTCACTAGGTGATTTTAAATGAGTTTTACTAAATAAAGAAATAAAGAATTAGTTTGGACGGAGAGAAAGAAAATAAGGAAGATTTTATTTTAAAAAATTGAAATTTATATTATTTGGTTGAAGACAAATGTGTAAAAAGACAGGGAAAAAAAGGACAATTTAAGAACTGAAATATTTATGACAATTTAAACTTTTCTTCTGTCTCATTTATGACAGGGAAAAAAGGACAATTTAAACTTTTCTTCTTTGTCTCATTTTTTTTCTCTTAACCAATTTTTTTTACAGGAATCATAAAATCAACTGAGTAGTAAAGCTTTTATTAGAAAAAAGTAAAAAAAATAAAAATTACATTGCCTGTATTTTTCATCCAAACTTAGTTTCCACGAAAACCTCTTCCTGTAGCTCTTAAGGGGGGATTCACTTGGATGCCATTTTCCTGCTATCTCATTGTCAACTTATTTAATTTGGAGTAGATGATGTTTTTTTTTTTCCTGAAAAATAGGGGGTAAATGATGCTTTAGGTCCCTAAAAATTATTAATGTTTCAATTTGGTTACTGTAATTTTTTTTTTTAATTTGGGTCCCTTTTGTTTTGATTTTTTTTCTCATTTTAAGCACAATCTAAACCACTTTTTATATTTGTATAAAGCATGATCTAAAGCATTTTAAGGATCAAGAGTGATACTATTTTTTTCTCAATTGAACATCATCACTCATAAAATTAATTAAAATATGTTTGTGATCCTTAATAAATACTTAAGTTTTGTGTTTACTTCCTAATAATTTTTTCTTCATTTTTGCTTCCTAATAAAATAAAAATTTTATTTTTCATCTTTGACACTTTTTTTAGTCCCTGATAAATATCAAATTTTGTATTTATTCTTTGATAATGTTTTTTCCTTTGTAATTAGTCCCTTTGAAAAAGACTAATACCAAATGAAAAAAAAAATATCAGAGATTAAACATAAAATTCGTTAATTTATCAGGGATTAAAAAAAAAATTTAACGACAAAAAAAAACAAAATTGGTACTTTATTAAGGATTCAATATAAAGAAATTTTTTATTAGGGAACAAACATAAAATTCAGGTATTAAAAATATATTATAGTTTAGAAAATTTAATTTATACCATACATCTGTGTTGTTTATAGATTTGTTTACTTTTTTTATCAAACATAACTGCATCTTGAAATTTGAGATGATAAAGTTGTTGCCTCTTTTTATTTTTTTCTTGACTAATTTGTATGTGTATTAGATTATATATGCCATTGTACAACAATAATATATATTTTAAATTCTAATTTAAGGTTGTTTATATTGAATTTTGAAAATATATGTTGGATCAAAATTTTAAACAAGTTTATAACTATGCTTCTAAATATGTTGAATTTTATTAAACTTTAAATCTTAACAAGTTTACATGTTTTTGATTTTTTTTAAATATAGACCAGGTCATGCGAATCAATTGCTGTCTCAGTGGGTCGACTCCTAACCTAGTGACCGAGTGACCCAATATCCCAACTCAGTGAATAACATGTGTGAGTCCAATAACCTTGGTCCAAATCAAGATCTATATAAAATATAATTGGAATTTTCAATTTACAAAATACAATTGTGGAGGAATCCGTATGAATGTTGTGTGATAGATTCGACGTTGAACTTTATAAATATGTTGGTGGTGAAAGAAGGTGGGGATTGTTGGAGGATGGTGGGTTTTTATGGTTACCCCAAAAGTACTCACAGAAGGGAGTCTTGCGAGTTAACCCGAAAACTTGTTGAGGATGGTTCTTTCCCCTTATGCATTATAGGGGATTTTAACAACATAGCCACGACGAAGGTGAAGAGAGGGGACCCAGATTGTCTAGGGTGGTTTATAAGGGATTTTTGTGAGGCACTGATGGAGAGTGACTTTCCGAATATGCCTATCGAAGGTTATCCATTTACTTGGTGGTGTGGTCAAAGGGGTGTTAGGGCAATGAAAGAGCAATTGGATCGTGCTGTTATTTCTAGGAGCATGAGGAAATTATTTTCCTCATGTTATCTTAGGAATCTATTAGTAGTCTCCTAAGATCATAGCCTTATTTTATTGGGGCTATATGATAACTCAATGGATAGGGGTACCACAGGCTTTGTTTTGAGAATTCCTGGTTGAGGGAGCCGAATTTACCCGATATTGTTGCAAAGGAATGGAAGAAGGAGGTGAGAATGGTTCTAGGGGAAAGAATTGATGGTTGTATAAAGAGCTTAAATCAATGGGGTAGAATGAAGAGCTTTGAGTTCAAACATATAGTGGGGGAGTGTTGTCGTGAGATGGAAGTTTATGTGAGACAGGATAATTCCCAATCCTAGGCTAGATACATTGTTCTTCAATAAAAGTTGGAGTCTTTATTGATCCAAGAATACAATTATTAGTGATAGGGAAAAACCTTCTAGCACTACGATGGTGATAAGAACTCGAGGTTTTTCCACCCCTCAACCACATCTAGGTGGAAACGTAATAGGATAAAAAAGTTGACGAAAGAGGATGGTCAAGTATTAAAGGATCAAACTGGAATGTGTGAAGTAGCTAGGGACTATTTCAATGATCTTTTCAAGCAAGCTCAATTTTATGTGATCCAAATATTGAGGTTCTTAGGCCTTGTATCTCAAATGAGGAAAACAAAATTTTAATAGCTCCATTTGTAGAGGAGGAGTTTCGCGAGGCTATGTTCCAAATTCATCCAAATAAGGCGCTTGGGCCTGACATGATGAACCCATGTTTCTACATGAGCTTTTGGAGTACATGTGGGAAGCATATTTTTGAAGCATGTGAGAGCTTGGCAGAGGATCGTGTCCTCCTTCATGGTTTAAATGACATAAACATCACTTTTATACCAAAATGCAAAAATCCCACAACTACGAAAGACTTTCATCCTATATTGTTGTCTAATATGGCTTATAACGTGTTCTCTAAGGTGTTAGCAAATAAACTCAAGCTAGTGCTCCCAAATTGTGTAATGGAGGAGTAATTAACGTTCATAGATGATAGAGTCATCAGTGACAACATCTTGGTAGCAAATGAGTTGGTGCATAATTTGAAATATAAAATGAAAGTTCAAAAAAGAGAATTTACTCTTAAGCTTGATTTTAGCAAAGCTTATGATAAGGTTAGCTGATCTTATGTTCGAGAGGTTATGTTAAAGCTGGGCTTTGTTGTGACGTGGGTGGAGTTGGTGTCTATGTGCCTTGAATCAGTTAAGTATTCAATTCTTATGAATTAGGAGAAGGTGGGACCAATTTATCCTAGTAATAGGTTAAGGAAAGGGGATTCATTGTCCTCTTACCTGTTCATTTTATGTGTGGAAGGCCTATCGGCTATGATCAAGAGGGTGGAGAGTAAAGGAGAGGTGCCTGGTTTTGGGTTTGTAGGAATGCCCTTCTATCAGTCATCTGTTGTTTGCGGGTGATATCTATTCTTTGAAGCATCCAATAAGGAGTGTATGAGTATTCAACATATTTTGAAGATTTATAGAGGAACATCACGTCAGGAGATCAATTTCCACAAGTCAAAATCTTTTTTATTAGAAATACATATGATCCTATTCGTGTTTTAATCTTGAATAACCTGGGAGCTAGATAAGGTTTTGGTTTGAGGAAGTATCTAGGATTACCTTCCCTGATAGGTCACAATAAGAGATCAATTTTTAACTATGTGAAGGATAGGGTTTGGAAAAAAATCCAATCTTGATTAGAGAGGTTCCTTTCTAAGCAGGGAAAAAGGTAGTGATTAAGGTTGTTCTGCAAACTCTATCATTGTATTGTATAGGTGTGCATTTGATACCAGAATTTATTGTTGAAGAAATTCATATGATGCTTAATGCATTTTGGTGGGGTTCACAAAATAACTCTCGAAAGGGGGTTAAATGGATGTGTTAAGAAAAGCTCACGATAAGGAAGGAGGATGGGGGTTTGAACTTCAGGGATCTATATGATTTTAACCTAGCTTTTTTGGCAAAACAAGCATGGAGGCTCATTGAAAATTATGACTCTTTAGCTACAAGGATTATTAAGGTCCAATATTATCATGGTAGAAGCTTCCTTCAAGCTAACTTAGGCCATAGTCCTAGCTACTCTTGGTGAAGTATTTGCACAAATAAGGACCTAGTATTGTTGGGAAGTAGGTGAAATATGGGTAATGGTAGCCTCATACTAGTGTGGGGTGATGACTAATTACGAAATGATGAGCATCCTGTCATTCCCACACAAGTCTGGTTGTGCTTAATGATATGGTAGTTGGGAGCCTGATAAAACACAAAGAAGGATGTTGGAATGACGAGGTAATAGGTAATGTTCCATAACATGAAGGCATTGAGGTTGTTCATAGAGTGCCTTTATTGGATGTTCATAGTGAGGATATGAGAGTTTGAAGGTGGAGTAAAGATAAAAATTTCTTTGTAAGATCAACTTACCATGGCTAGGGGGTTGCTTGATAATGAGCATTTGAAGAAAGAAGGCTAGTGGAATTTGGTGTGGGGGATTAAAGTCCCCCCAACGATTCGTCATTTTATGTGAAGGGTGTGGCGCGAGTGTATGCCAACGAGGACCAATCTCCATAGGTGTGGGATAACATGACTAGGTACGTGTGTGTGGTGTGAGACAAATCTTGAGAATTGTTGGCATGTTTTTCTAAGCTGTGACGTAGCTCAACAATGTTAGTTGACGAGTGATTTGTGACATGTGGTGGATGACACCATGGCTGATAATTGATGTGCATAAGTAGATTATGTAATTAAAACATATAAGAATTAGTAATATTCTCCCATTTTATTGCTTCTTTTTGTGTGAATCATTGGAATTTCAACATCCTCTAAGTTTTTGTGCATTAGATGCCTTAAACTGCTAAATTTATACTGTTTTGGTGGTTTTTGTTTTGTAGAAACACAAGCAAGGGATAGGAAGAGAAGTTGAAGCCTGAGGATTCACACTCAGTGCGCTAGGCTCGCATAGCGAGCTGTTCTCACTTAGTAGGAAGGTCCCTGCTTAGTGTGAGGAAGCAGCTTGGAGAGTTTGAAGTCATGCGAAAGGGTGCTTAGCTCATGTTGCGCGCTAAGCGCCCAGTCACTTACTTGCGCTTAAAGTGGGATCGCGAAAAGTCTCAACTCAGAATGGTTTAAGTGAAAAATAGAAGAGAAAAAGAGATATTCATGTAGAGACAGTACAGAACCCTAGAGCTCGAGGAAGAAGAAGAAGAAGATAGCCATTGGGAGCCACTCCTTATCCACTTATTCATCTTCATTCCATTTCCCTTCATATTTTCCACCCTTTTTGTATAGTTAAGTCTCTCATGACAATGAAAGGCTAAACAACCCATTGTTGGGGAGCTTTTCACCAAACTTTCTTGATGTAATGACTCTCACTATCTATTTAATATTATTACTAGTTTCATTGTCTCTTTCTATGCTTATTTCCATGTATTTGGTTTAATCACCCATTTATATGCTATGTTAGGGTTAGGGAATTGGAAAATGTGGTTAATCCTTAGAACTGGAATAAACATCTAAAATGCTTCATTGCTAGGGCTAGTGTGAGGTGGTTTAGCCTATTTATACATCTCTATTAGTCATGCAATTCAACTAATTTAATTCTTGAGGGATTAAGAAAGGAATTAGGGGAATTAGGCTCTCTCATGTAAGGAATCACGGTTAGAGTACTTCAATAGATGTATGTGATAACTAGAATACTATTAAATAGAGAAAAATTAATTATCTTATGTCAAGAAAAGTTTCGGTAAGAAGCCCCCAACATAATCAATTCATATGTTCGCAATTCTTCGTCATTCCCAGTGTTTGTTTTCTTTGCTCAGCCTTAGTTTAGAATCATATAAATATACAATTTACAAACAAAATCATTTGAATCCCATTTCTTAAATTCATTCATTAATTGCACACAAATTGGATATACACCATCTTAAGTACAAACAAAATCCTTGCGGAAATGATAATCAATCTTACCGTTTTAGAATGCTACTTGGACGATTTGGTGCACTTGCCAACGAGTTAACAATGGCTGAAGTGGAAGGTTTCATTGATTTTGTTTTCATGATGCTAGATCGCTTAGAGGAGGAAAAAGATAGTATGTTTGGTGATTCATGCTCCCCAATGGTTCATGATGCTAGATCAAATTAGGATCATGCTAAAAGAATGTCCAGACTATAAGGTTTGTTTTGTTAAGAGACAAACAAATCTAGTTTCCCACACTTTGGCTAGGGCATTTAAAGGTTATGCTATGAAACACACCATTTCATGTTTACCATAATAATAATACTAATACTAATAATAATAATATAACAACCCCCCTCTCTCTGTTTTAGAACTCCCGAGAACCCCTCCTTTCCCTCTCCTAATTCCTTTCTTTCAAGAATCCACTCCCATTTCTTGAGCCCTCCCTCTTCATCCCAATTTTTCATCTCTCATCCTTCTACTTTTTATCTTTCATTGTTCCAAAATTCATCAAGTTTATTGCATCCTTGTGGCACTCTAAAGCAAGGGAATGTGGTTGGAGAAAAAAGGAACAATACCCATCTCCTTAAAATTCTCTATTTGATCTATTTAAGGTGAATCTATAATCCATTGAGTTAGATGAGTATTTTATAACATAGATTAGTTGTGGGTTGTGTGAGATGGGTTAGAAAGCTAAGTATTAGGAATTATTGTAGTTTCCTTAAAACCCTATGTATGTTAAATTTGAGAATTTTGCCTAATCTCTTGTTCTTTTTATTTTAAATGCTTAGATCTTGTGAAAAAATACAGTGGTTGATCCTTCCAACGACATTGGAAGGCATTGATTGCATTCTTTTTGGTTGTGAGCAACTAATATACTTAGTGACACTTTTTAAATTCTTTTAGGAGAAGCAACTAATCTCCAAAATATACTCTTTTGCGATCTTTCAATTCTAGGACTATATGAGAATGGAGTAAAATTTTTATTTTCACTTGATTGAAATTTATTCTTTAAGATTCTTAATAGTTTTGATAAGGTATTTAAAAGTGGATATTGAATTATTTTATTTATTTATTGTGAGTTTATGATTGATTACCGTTCACTACAACGAAAAGATAATGTAGCCTATGAGTCGAATATTCATTGTATATATGTTTTTTGTTTGCTACAACAAATAGATAATGTAGCCTATGAGCAAACACTCTTAGTATATATGTATTTTTTTCCCGTTGGCTGTAACGAAGAGAGAATGCAACCTATGGGTTGGATACCCATAGTTCCTAAAGATTTGTTCACTACAACGAAGATATAATGTAGCCTATGAGTTAAATGTCATAGTTCAATAATTATCGTTCGCCATAACGAAGAGATAATGTGGTCTATGTGCACATATTAGAATGAAAGTTTTTACAAAATTGTTATTCTTGAATACAATTTTATATGTAGTTCTAAAATTTTTCAAGGGAGTATACAATAGTTTCTAAAAGTGAGTTGTATTGACTTCGCTTTTATTTAATGTCATTTAAATTCTTTTTGAATATAAAGACTCATGTTATGTTTGTACTCTCTTTCCTGTTTGTTTTATATTTTATGCTTTCACTAAGTCTTTGTGACTTACTTCTTTCTTTCATTTTTCACCCCTTAGATACACAGGTGGTTGAGTAGTCGATTTCCTTAGCTTTACTAACTTATTGAGGAATTTGTTTATTTTTTTGGTAAGTCATCATTATGTTTGATGGAGAGTATTTTTTGTGACTATAATATAATGTAACTATAGGGATAACACTAGCTAGGCTAACAAAATTATAAAGTGTGTCATCATAGTCCAAGAGTGAGTCATCACATTCTAGTCCTTAGTTTTTTTACTCATTTTTTCATGTATTGCTGAAGTGATATGATATAAGTTTTTCAATTTCAATTTTTTTTAATAACACTTAATTATAGGCTGAGTAGAGAGATTGATTGGGATTATACTAATAGTTGAATTTAGGATTAACTAATAAATTTCTCTTGTAAGAGAAGGTATGGCATTGACATTTGTCTTTTATTAAACAGTAAAAGAATATTTTTTTATAAAATAAACAAGACTTAGTTTCAAACACTACAATCATATCCTATCTGTTGGTGTTTTTAAACTAACGAAACTCACAAAAATAGTATAATCATAATGTTTTTATAAAATTAAAAGATTTGATTAAATTTTTTGATAATTAAGGAATTCAAATGAACTTTTTATATAATTAAGCCTGTCAAATATACAACACGACGCGCTTATGAATTTACGATGGTAGTTATGTACATGCAAATATGCAATGAGCCAATGACCATAAACTTTTTTTTTTTTTAACGGAGATGTCAAGACTTCAATTCACTTATCGAATAAAATAAGGTTGACGCGCTTTGTTGTTGACTTGCCAAACTCTGATGCTTTTCTTGGCAATGGATTCCACTCTTTCCTATTCTTTTCCACTGAGTTTCCCAAAGCCACGGCTAGACTTTTCAGTTTTCACCCCCTATTAATAACAAACCATTACCCCCACCCCTCACAATCTTCATCTTCAACTCAGCTACTCCTATTTACACCCCTCAAATCTGCTTTCAACTTTCACACTCACACCACCACCATGACCCTTCCTCAATCGTACGTTACATATTATATCTTCCTAGATTCAATCCTAGTACTTTTGTTTTTGTTGGATTTTGGTTTGTATCTGAAGACTCATTAACATGAACCGTTGAATTGAATTTGTTTGTGTTGCAGATTTGGCTGTGGACTTGTGCAAGCACCCTTGGTGACAAGCTCTGGTCTTCTTACTAAAGTTTGGAGTGTTATCTCTTCTCGTGATGAAGACATAGTTTCATACTCAGGAAATAATGGACTGTCCTTGAAAGTTTCTGAGGATTCGGGTTTGACGGTTGTTGCGTTTGAGGTCAACCCGGATTTTGATCTTCAATCTACAGTTGTTTCTTTCTCTGATCCCAAGGAGAATAATTTGAACCGCTTTGAGTTTCTTTGTACCAAGAAACATCCAGATTTCTCTGTCAACAAGTCTGTAGTTGATCTTTTTTCTAAAAATCTTCCGAGGCTTGATGAGTTGAAGTCCAAGGTACTTTTCCTCCTTCCCCTTTCATTGTTCTAAGATTTTGATTTGACCAATTGCAAGCTAGAACATAATTGCAAGATGGATCATAATAGACTGATTTAGGTATTAAATTGAATGTTTGACCTGCATGAAAATTTTGTGCTACAAATCTGGAGATGAGATTTTTTTTTTGTATAGACCAAAGGCCTTCAGTGGAGGTAGTTATGCTTGAGCCTGCAAGGACCACTAGGGGTAAAATGAGTTGAATTTTACTAATACTGTAAACTTTTAAAGTAATTGTTACAAAAATTTAACAATTTTCATTTATATGACAATTCATGCTTTCAATTGATGTGTGGAGTTTAAGAGTTGGTTTGATTTTCTTCTTACTTTTTGGTTTTGAAAACTGTTTTCTCAACGGTTAATTTCTCATCCAAAATCTATTATGTTTTGAAAATTGTCTTTTACAAGTGTTTTAAAAACCAAAAAACAGAAGGGGAAGATGTTTTCTCATCCTCTTCTCCTGTTCTGTAGTCCAAGCTCAAGAGTGTGTGTGGTTCTGTATGTAGTGAGACATGAAGTTAGTGTCAGTTTCTGCTATCTTTGCTTTTTTTTTTTTTTCCTGAAAACTAAAAACAAATTTTGAAAATACAAAACAAACACACTTTGTTTCTTTTAATTTTCTGGGAATTTATTGTTCTTCCTTTATAAGTCCTTATAACAATCGTTACAATCCTAATCCTAATGCAGATTGATAGCTCCCCTCGATTGATTGTTACTGGACGTGGTCTTGGAGGACCAATTGCTTCTCTCTTCACTTTATCGCTATTAGGTAACAAGAATTCCTCTGAGAAAAAGAAACCCCCTCTCTGCATCACCTTTGGTTCTCCCCTTGTCGGTAACAAAAAGTTTCAAGAAGCCATATCACGTAGTTCTACATGGAGTTCTTGCTTTCTACATGTGGTCTCTATCAAAGACCCATTTCTCAAAAGATTGAATCCTGACATCAAGGATTACATGCCTTTTGGGACATTTCTCTTCTGCTCTGATATAAGTTCTACCTGTTTTGAGAACCCCAAGTCTGTTTTGGAACTTCTTGTGATCTCAATCAAAGATCAAAATCAAGCATTTCCGTCCATAGATTATGGCAACATTGTGGGAAATCTCTATATTAAAGCAATTTGCAAGGACTTTACCCCACGGGGGCAGGACTTTACTGATTCTAATTCACTGCGTGCAAGTATCCGTTTGCAGTTGTGGGCAGCACTAGGATTGACACCAGATATGCAGGTAGCTGAATATCATTTATTTCTAAAACGCTTGTATTTTAAGTAAACCTCATTAGACTAGTATTTGGTAAATCAAAATTTTCCTAATCTCTTGTCTGTAATTGATTTGGCCAGCAACAACACCTGAACATTGATATAAATGCTTTGGTAACAAAGTTGGAAAAGCTGGAGAAGGAAGTGATCTTCCAGAAGGGGAACAAATTTGATCCATCCAAGAAATTGAATGTGATGAAGATAGAAATGGCCAAACTTGAGTGGTACAAGAAGTATTCCAAAAATAATAAGATTGGCTACTATGACAGCTTCAAGAGGGGTATCTCAACAAGCGACCTAGATGTTGTTCAGTGCCAGAAAACCCTCAGAAATTACTGGATTGACATGGTTGCAGAGGCAGAGCTGAAACCTCAGACAGAAGGTGCCGCTTTTCGTACTCGCTGGCTTTTTGGCGGAACTAATTACAGGAGAATGTTTGAACCCCTAGATATTGCTGAGTACTACGCGAATGGTGGTAAAGACTATGAGGCTAAGGGAAGATCTAGACATTATATAGTGTTGCAGGAGTGGCTGGAAGAGGATAAGAAAGAAAAAAGCAATTCAAACAGTACAAACAAAAAGGATGTGGAATCTATTTTAACTTTTGACTCTTGCTTTTGGGCACATGTTGAAGAAGCTATCCTTTCATGCAAAGTGTTGAAGGATGAACAATCTAGTGTGACAGAGAAGGAAGAGGAAACTGGGAAGTTGCTTGAATTCGAGAAGTATGTTTATGGGTTGCTCACGAAATATGAAGTGTCATCAGAGATTTTCCTAAGGCAAAGCAGCTACATGATTTGGTGGAATCAGTATAAGGCAATTAAGGGAACTTCTTATAATTCAGCACTCGCAGACTTCATGAGCAATCCCGATCATTATAATGTGCTGTATATTAAGGGAACTTATAATTTCCCCCCTCAGGCTTAGTGATTAGTGAACGTCCGTATGGTTGAACAGTGTAAAATAAATTGTGGTTTTATCTCACTGTGCACCTTTTAATAAGCTTTTTTTATATTTTCCCTTGTTGATTTTTGTTAAGGATCTTGGTTTTACCCTCCCTTGTGTTGTGGTATTGGAAACTCATGCAATTGTCTTGACTTGTGATATTGGAAACTCTTGCAATTGTCTTACCTTGCAAACCTTCACTCATTATTCTTGAAAATTTAAGTTGAGAGCAATGGATGCAGGCTAGTTTGTATTAATGTAATCTGAAAGGCTCGCTGTGAAAAATCTTATTTTTTGATGTTAATTTTCTAGCTATCTCAATTTCAATTAGAAAATTGAACGAGTTTGCCGTCTATTTGATAGAATGAAGGAATAAGAAGCTAGAGCACGATAGAGAAAATGTAAGTAGACGAGAATGGGAAAAATTGAAGGATATACGAAAGAGAAAATGATAGTTATATTTTAGTTCATTAGTTGTGCGAACATGATGCATGGTATACTTTTTGTGAGTGTATACCATCTCTCATTAGAATCTACTTTTATAATAACTACTTAAAATGTCATACTTAATTTGATTTTTGATTAGTTTAAACTAACTGTGCTATGTGAGTTTTTTTTGTTGACAGAAACAAGCTCAAGGCTTTTCATTACTAATCAACTGAGCAATGCAACTTGGAACAAGGTGAAAATATTGAAGATTAGGATTTGATGGAGCCACTCTAGCTAGGCCATGAGCTGCACCATTTGCTTGTCTTCTAATAAAACCAATGGCTAAAGGTTTGATTCTGAGATAAGAGTTGCTGACATGCAGCAAGGATAGAACCCAATTCAGAACCATCAGTAACAAGAATTATAAGTTTATCAACAATGACTTTACAATCTAACTCAGTGCGCATTCTGTAAACCCAAGGAGACAACAGACTTCATAGCAGATAAAAGTCATGGGTTAGTCTATGAAGATATAAGGTTAGTCTAGTGGCGAAGGGAGAAGAAAAGGGGGAAGAAGTCGTGGGTTCAAATCCTCCCACTAACAAAAACTAACAATACTAACGATTAACATTTGTAGATCAATACACTTATAATAAAATCACCACAATCATCTCTAATACAAAATCCAAATCCTGTGTGCTATTTCTATCTTGGAAAAACCCTGCTGCATCCACAATACACTTATAGGCTCCAGCCTGAGGAGTCCAATGAAGTATATCATTGACAGCAACATGTTCCTCAATATTCACATAAATCTCCTTTGCATGAGACTAAACTGTGCTATGTGAGAGTTAAATTCTAAATACAAATGTAAAAATAACTTATAGTTACTCATCTTTTAATTACCATTAAACTCCTTTTCTTTCCTTATAAGTTTGTCTCATTGCTCTCTTAGAAGCTTCTTGCATAGGGGCATATATTTACTTGCATAGAGTGGCTCAATTTCACTGTCAATAGTTTGTTCTGCAAGTGCAACGCGGTTAGTTTGCTACTTCCATACGCACCACATACCAACAAGCATCGATAGTCTATGTCATATTGACTAATTGACTTCCTCGATACACCCAAGAACTTGCTCACAGCTTTCTTAGAGATGCTCGTGTCAAACTATTTTAAATTGCTAAATCAATTAAACAAATTAAAAACTCAATAAATCTTTAATTGAATAAAATGTAAATTGAAAAGATTGTACTTTTCTCTGAAAAAAAAGGATTGTACTTTTATTTGATTTTTGGTTCCAATGTTTAAAACAGAATTCAAACACAAACATATTAAATTTAATTATATATATTAGCTTTATATTTTACCAGCATATAAACTTGAAATTATTTTGATTTATCTTAATTTAGACAAAGTTGTGGTTAATTTATGCTAAGATTTAATAATTTTTTATACTGAACTTTTCTTTAATAAATATTGTTCCTCAAATAAAAATTAATCACTAAATAAATAATTTAATTTAAATATATTGATAGTGTAAATTCTTTTTATACTATTCAATCATATAGATATACCATTTCCCTTCTTTACAATGGCCTCAACTTCAGGTCCATATCATTGATCAACCCGTAACATTTTCACTTCTGTCAAGAATTCACTGCATCACAAGTTTGTAGTTCTAAGTTACCCGTGCCACTTTAGGAATTAAGCACCATGACACAGTCTGCATTGTATGTGATAAGTGAAACATTCTTCCTTCCTTATTTTGTTTTGGTTTTTTACCTGATTTTCATAGTATTACTTATTATGTTGGTTTTTTTTTTTTTTTTTTTTTTGTGTGCTTGTGGTTGCAGATTTAGCAGTGGAATCGAGCTTGCATCCTATGTGACAAGCTCTGAAGTTCTTCTTCGCAAACCATGGGACGTAATCATGTCCCGTTGTGCAGGCACCATTACAACCGAGGGAGAGGGAATATCATGCAAAGTTTTTAGAGAAGCGGGTTCGGATTTGACAATTATAGCGTTTGAGGTCACGCAAGATTCTTCTAAGTTTCAAGTATGGATTTGGTTTCATCTAAGGCTCTCAGGGAGAAGAATTTTCATCACTTTGATTTTCTGTCCACCAAGAATGCTCCAGATTTCTCTGTTAACAGCACTACATAAATATTTGTGGAGTTTAATTGTGAGAGCTTATATTATGTTCATAAATTGTTTAAAACTTATTTCAATAGGTTCTCCAAATAATTTATGAAAAAAAGATTAAAACGTATAGGAAAATAATTTAATTGAATTTTTCTTTCATTATATAAACAACTTATGCATAAGTATTTGTTGGGAATGAGAAGGTTATATGAGTTATTTAAGAGAAATAATGGAGAAGGAGAAAATATTTGAAAAAAGATTAATTTTTATTATCTGAAAATTTTGACTTTAGTTATAAATGACAACCTTTCCCTTTTTTATAGGTTATAAGAGAGACTTTTAGATACATAAAAAAAAATTCACTCACTTTAAAGGAGAATTTTACATATTTCTTCCAACTGTTTTTAGTTTTATACCTTTCTCCTAATTACTTAGTTCTACACAATTCTACTAATTACTTGTTAAATATATTTCTACACTTCTCTAAAATTTTGTTTGAAATAGTTACACATAAAGGCTAAATCAAATTTATATTATTGAATAACATTTATGCAATATACACGAATTCAATAACTTCTTAATTAAGGTTTTTACCCAAAGGCAACCTACCACTGAAGTGATTTAAAATACACATATTCATATGTTTATATTTTGAAAGCACAAAATGTTCCCGGGTTTATAATGTTCTTCCTCAACAAAACCTTATCGCATTCTTAATGGTTAATGCTGAGTAATGGCTCCTTCGATTGATTGTTACTGGACATGCTCTGGTAGGACCAATAGCTTCTCTCTTCACTTTGTTGCTGTTAGGTAACATTGGTTCAGGAAAGAAACGCCCTCTCTGCATAACCTTTGGTTTTCCTCTAATCGGTGATAAGAAAGTTGCTAGAATCCATATCACGTAGTTCCACATGGAGTTCTTGCTTTCTACATGTTGTCTCTTACAAAGACCCTCTTCCGAGAAAATTGAATCCTCACACCACTGCAAGGACTTTATCCCACGGGGGCAGGACTTGACTCATTCTAATTCACTACGCGCAAGTATCTGCTTGCAATATTGGGCAGCACTAGGATTGACACCAGATATGCAGGTAGCTTAATATCATTTATTTCTAAAATGCTTGTATTTTAAGTAAACCTTCTTAAAAGAACACCAGAACATTGATATAAATGCTTTGTTAACAAAGTTGGAAAACCTGGAAAAATTCATTGACCTGAAAAGGACAAAATTTGATACATCAAAAAAATTGAATAACATGAAGATAGATGTGGCACCCTCTATCCTACACATATATACACTATTAATAAAAAGAATAAGAATACGAAATTAATTCAAAGTTTTTAAAACACATTTAAATAAAAACATTTCAAAATGATAAAAGACTCGCATTCACTTTTCGAACATCATAATAGAATGTGTCTAAATAAATAATATAATCATCTCGACTTAAAATAAGGTCGTCCAAGACTTCATGCAATTAATATAGAAACTTATGCTCCAATGTCACATCCTATCAGAACATTGTATTCCAGCGTCCTCTAACATGAAGTTCTCCATAACCATCCACCTAATCATCTACTCCCACGAACACAAAATTCGATATTATCACAGGATCCAAACACAAACAATACAGAGATTGATTTTTCACATTCCTAACTAATACAGAGAAACAAGACAACATAGATATACATATCATATAAACGAAATACAACTTACTTAAACATAACCATGTCATTCCACCACTTCTCATGTAACATCACATCTCAACACAACATGTCTTATTCATTTTCACATCATTAACTTATTCAAGGATCAAACACTATTACTCAACCAATCAATATCAATCAATACACAAGTATTATGCAACAGATATACTAAGATTCAATCATATATGCAATGTGGTATTATGTTAGTGAAAAATCTCGTTGGGCGTCCAGGAGTACATGGCAAGACAAACCACACACTAGTAAGTCAGATCACTCTCACTAGGTAAACTCATAGGGAGACTAGTCAGGGTTACGTTGTTTTGCGAGAATATTCTAACCATGTGAGATCAGCACATGTTTTAAGGAGCACTCAAACCGAGTGTATTTACCCCCAAGGCCTAGACTCCGAAGAGTTCGTCAAGGCATCTCCCTCCTGATTCAGGTCCAACCCAGAAAATATTTTAGCTCACAGACTCTATCTATGAATAGTACAAAACACACGACTCCTCAATTGTTCTCAAAATAATTTTATCTCGTCGCGCTTATGCTTATACTCATTGAGTCCCCACAGTAATTCCCATCACAATACTCGTTGCGCATTAACTCGTCGCCCTTAAAGGGTCTTATAGTCGTGTGATTGTACGATTCATAGCTCACAATTCAATGCATACAATATCTCAATGCACATATATATTACAAGTCAATACATATTCAATTTATCACATACACTCGATCTCAATCACAATGGTATAATCCCAAACTAACATATTATCACACCTTATGAATCATATACACTTTACCTATGAACTATGCAATACACACAACTACTCAATTGTTTTCAAAATCATTTTAACTCATCACGCTTCAAAGTGATTCAATTTTTCGGGTTCCCACAGTGGATCCTATCATAATACTCGTTGCACAAAAACTCATCACCCTTAAAGGGTTTTACAATTGTGTGATTGCACAATTCATAACTCAACTCAATACATACAACATCTCAATACACATGTATCTCACCACTCATCACATGTTCAATTTGTCACTTACTCATGATTTGAATCACAATTTTATAATCTCAGTACAACAATTTATCATGCCAATCTAGCAAATATTGTCCAAAGTATAAACAATTTAAACAAAAAATTTTCTCACAACATGGGGAGTAAAACTCCTCAAATAATTTCACACAATCATATAGGAAGAATTTCAATACAATAAATATACCAAAATAAATCTCAATTCTATCCTCTAAGGATCCTTACACATGTTCATTTTAATTCCAATTGTGATAAACTCATCCCTTACCTCTAAACGGGCTCACGTGTGTATTCCGTCAACGATAGCGACATCTCTAGTAGTTCCCTGAAATTCCTTAAGTTTTTTCTTTATTTGCTCAGTTAGGATTTTCAAGTGTTAGAAAGAAGAAGAAGGGATTGAAACCTCTAGTTCACTCTGTCTACGTGCGATGAGAATTTCTCCCTCCACAGACATTACGTTGCAAATCCCAACAGTGGAGATGTGCGTAAATGCATTTTGAACCTAGTGTTCAAATTTCATGACAATCCAACAGTTAAAGAGTCCGAGATCTTTGTTTTACTAAGACATGTTTGAGTGCATGCGGGAAAAAAAGGTTTGGGAAGAGGAAGAGCAAGCGTAGAGACGTATCGTTAGTCTAAAAACCAACTTAATATGTCTCTATTTATACCTAAAGTACTCTCAGCTTATTATTTATTCTATTTTTATTATTTTATAAATAAGAACTCTATTTTATTTCCTATCAAATGAATAAATAAAATATTTTTTTTTTCTTCAAACCATTATTTTAATTAATAAAGTTATTTATCCTTATTTATTTTAATTATAAAAATCACATCATTTTATTAAAATTATTTATTTTTAAATAAAAATTCTTTTTAATTTATTTTATGAAAAGTTTGGTGTTACACTAAATGTGACTATGTCACCATTTACCCCGACATATATATAAATAAATAAAATATATAAAAATATTGGTAAACAAATTCACGTGGTTAAATAGTTCACTTTCACTTTACTATTATCAAATAAAACTCATTAAAAATATATTAGGCTCAAAACAAGGCCGTCAAAATTTACAAAAATATTTTGTTAAATTAGTGAGATAAAATAAAATAGACTAACATCATGCAATTAATATAGAACTTATGTCCCTATGTCACATCCTATCAGAGCATTGTGTCCCGACGTTCTTCAGCACAAGGTTCCTTAAAGTAATTCACCTAGTTATCTACTCCCCCTAACACAAAGTTCAAGATCATCATAGAATCCAAACACAAACAACACACAAGGAGTGAGTTATCACATTCCTAACTAATAGAGAAATAAGACAACTAGATATACATATCATATAAATGAGATACAACTTACTTAAACATAACTCACGTAATTCTATCACTTTGTCATTCAAAATTCACTTTTCAATCATCAATCACATTACACAAGAATCACACACTCCAATCAAGACATAATAACACATCAATTTCATAATAAACAATTAGTAAGCGTTATGTAACAATTATGCTAAGATTCAAGCCTATATGCAATGTGGTATCATGTCACTAAAAAACCACCCTAGTGCGCTTAGAAGTACATAACAAGACACCATAAAATGAGTATGTCAGGTTACTTTCACTAAGTAAAATCATAGGGAGACCAGTCAGAGTCACGTTGTTTTGCAAGAATACTCCAACCATGTGGGATCGGCACAAGCTTAAAGGAGCACTCAAACCGGGTGTATTTACCCCCAAGACCTACACTCTGAATAGTCCGTCAGGACCTCTCCCTCCTGATTCAGGTCTAACCCCTAAAACAATTTTTGCATGCAGACACTGCTCATGAATTATACAATATCCATGACCTCACACTCGTGTTTTAAACACGTACAACACACTGTGCTACAATTTAACACTGGTTCCTAAATAGGAAACCTAAATTTTTTCTTTAACACTCCACATCAACACTTTTCTCAAGATAAACACTGATCGGGTTATTGTACAATTCATAGCTTACAACACAAGTAATGCCATATCAAGTGTTAACCACACACTTATTCACAACCAAAACTCATTCACAATTTCACATCTTATAATGTCATAATCCACAATCACGTGTTTACACGTATATCACAAATTAACACATGTTCAACTTTGCACTTATACTCAATCTCAATGACAATACTATAATCTCGAAGCAACATGTTATTCCACAATTCATCACATATTTCATTCATAGACACTGCTCATGAATTATACAATACCCACGACCTCACACTTGTATTTTAAACACGTTCAACACATTGTACTACAATTTAACATTGGTTCCTAAATAGGAAATCTACACTTTCTCTTTAACACTATGCATAAACATTTTCTCAATATCAACGTTGGTTGGTCGAGTTATTGTATAATTCATAGCTCACAACATAATTATTGTCACATAAGTGTTAAACACACACACTTATTCACAACCAAATATCATCCTCACAATTTAATATCTCATAATGTCACAATCAATCATCTCACATTTACATGTATCTTACAAATTGACACATTTCACTTTGTACTACTCAATCTCCATCATAATATTATAATGTCATTATAATAACTTATTACATCTCATAACTCATATACACATCACACAATAATAATATTTGCATGACACAAACCATATATATGTATAAGTATATAGTAAATAAAACTACATTATTTTTTTAATCAAAGAGTTTCTATAACAATTAATTTAAGATTACATCAAAAGAAATTACTACTAGGAATCAACCTTATAACTTTATTTAATTTATTATTTTAGTATATATATACACACAACATGTTGATTATCCTCGTGGAAAAATTAGAACAAGATAATAATTTGTATAAAATAAGTCATTGAATAATATTATTTAGAATATAATTTACGTTAATAAAAAGAATTCAATTTTTTAAGAGTTCACACTCAACATAAGAACACATCAATTTCACAATAATTTCTCATTGGGACATCAACTGGTTCATCAAACATATATAATTCACAGTTATAATTATAAGGATAAAATAAAAAATTACAAAAACACCCCAAGACTCATTCCAATTGATAATCTAAGGATCCCTACATATGTTCTCATTAATTCCCAATTGTAACTCATCATTTCTTTAAAACTCTATTTATTTACAAATACTAATTCTTTTAAATTAGTTTATGAAAAATAGGATGATACAGTGACCAATTCTTTAGGTATTGGTTACTATGACAGATTCAAGAAGGATACCTTAATGAGTGACCAAGATGTTGTTCTGTTGCAGAAAAACCTCGGAAATTACTGAAAAGACATTGTTGAACAGGCAGAGATGAAACATCATACAGAAGGTGCAGTTTTTCATACTCCTTGGCTTTATGGTGGAACTAACTACAGGAGAATGGTTGAACCCTTATACATTTCTGAATACTACATAGAAGGGAAAAAAGACTATGTGGCTAGCGGAAGATCTAGACATTATGAAGTGTTGGAAGAGTGGCTGAAAGAAGGGAAGAAAGATACAAGCGATTCGAATGCAAACAGTACAAGCAGAAAGAACGTGGAATTAATTTTAACTGTTGATTCTTGCTTTTGGGCATATGTTGAAGAGGCTCTCCTTTTGTGCAAACAATTGCAGAATGTACAATCTAGTGAGAAAGATAAGAAAGAGGCAACTGAGAAGTTGCTCGAATTCGTGAAGTATGTTTATGGGTCGCTCAAAAAATATGAAGTGTCACCAGAGATTTTCCTGATGGAAAGCAGCTACATGACTTGGTGGGATAAGTATAAGGGAATTTCAGGTAATGAAACACTAGCAAGCTTCATGATCCCAAGGGAGATTATGTTTTCCCCTGAATATGCATGTGTGGTTGAGCAGTGTAAAATAAACTGTGATTTCATCTCACTATGAACCTTTTAATCCTTTTGCATTTCCTTGTTGATTTTGGGTAGGGATCTTGGTATTACCCTCCCTTGTATTGTGATATTGGAAACTCTTGCAATTGTCTTTCCCTTGCAAACCTTCACTCTTATTCTTCTTGGAAATGTAAGTTGAGTGTAACGGATGCAGGCTACTTAGTATTAATGTAATCTGAAATGCTTGGTATGAAAAATGGACTGCTCAGAAAATGAGATCAGTAGTTTAATTTTGATACATTTTCAGTATATAAAGATATCTAAATTGTGATAACTAAAAACCATCCTAAATACAAATTTTATAATGAGTTCCATTGACATGTAGTGTTAATACAAAACTTTATTAATAAATCAGCAATCATCGTTAATAAAGTTTTACAATAATTATTATAAGTGTAATTGTTTTTTGAACTGACAGTGCATTATGATTAAGTTAATAGTTTTTTATGCTTTAAAAGTTACATTTCTAAGATTTTAGATGACATCGTAAAATTAGTTTAACAATTCATAACCACTTCTATTTTTCTTGAAGACTTTGAAAGATCAGTGCCCCTTCAATTCCGATAGAATTTGTGCACTCATTTTGATTCTAGTTTAGACTCTTTATTAAGGACTTGGTTCTTTTGAAGTAAGCATATTGCTAGGTGGACAAAACCTATATCTAAGTTTATGTTTTTCATACATATATACTAAACCGTTTGGTAGTGTCATATTGTTTATTCTGCAACCGTACAACTTGCACACTACGATAGTCTATTTGGGAGTTTGGAAATATGTCACATAGACATTCCTTTCAAAGTCAAGTCGTCTGTGTTTGAGTAGAAGCTTTTATTATTGGCATCAGATTTTCCTATTTTATAGGCACGTTTATGACCTAGCAATGTGAAACCAAGCACATCATATGACTTGACTTCAAAGAAACACCGAAGAACTTAGAGATGTTCATACCAAGCTTTTTTAAATTGTTAAACCAATTAAAAAAATTAAAAACTAATAAATAGTTAATTGAATAAACTGAAAATGGAATAGATTATTTTTTTTATTTGATTCGATTTTTGGTTCCTGTGTTTAAAACTGAATCACACTGCAAACATACATTTCATTATATTAATTTTTGTATTCTACCTTCAAATAAACTTGAGGTTATTTTAATTGATGATTTATAATATAGGTGAAGTTGTGGTATGCTAAGTTTGATATTTTGATTTTTTTTATTCATATATTTTACTTTTTTTCTTTAATAACATTATTCCCATTAATAAAAATAAGCCACTAATTAAAGAAATAATTTAATATAAATATATTGCAGTGAAATTATTTTTTTACATTATCCAAATTATTAATTTATTAATTGTTATGTATGATAAAATTATTAATTTTTATGATAATTACTAGAAAAATTATAACTAGAGTGATTTCAATTTCAATTTGATGCACACCTTAAAAATCTTTACAATGATGGTTTATGAAAATTAATCTCCTATTCCTGCTATGATTCCAGACTTTGCTATTAATGAAATTTTATTTGTGTATTGATAAAAAATGTATAAAGCACCATTCCTTGAAAACAAATTAAAAAACAAAAAAGACAAAAGCCAACATAACCAATATCCAAATTACAGAAAAGATTGGATTAATTGTTTCAGATTCAATATTACTTCAAACTGATCCATATTAATTACCAAACTGCAAACCTTTTTATTAATCGAATCCAATTATTTCTATCTCAAAACCAATTCAAACTAAATGCGAATACTTTTTCTAGAACGAACACAAGGACTCCATTAACAACCTTGAATAAAAGGGAGAAGGGAAAGGAAAACAAAAGATGGTGACAAGAATTATTTAAAAAAACATCATGTCTAGTATAGAATTTTACTTGGACTACCAATTGTACGTCTACGTACCAAGTTGTCTCAATTTTATGATAAAAATCATAGATGCGGTGTTGACTTGACTTACCTTATTCCCGTGTTTACAATGGCCTCAACCATTCAGTGACTTCATGCTCATTATTGATCAAACCCATATAATAATATTTCTTCTTCATAACCATCATCTGTCAAGAATTCACTGCATCACAAGTTTCTAGTTCTAAGTTAGCTGTGCCACTTTACGAAACAGCATGACACAGTCTGCATTGTATGTGATAAGTGAAACATTCTTCCTTCCTTATTTTGTTTTGGTTTTTTACCTGAAAACTCATAAACATGAACTGCTGATTTTCATAATATTACTTATTATGTTGGATTTTGTGTGCTTGTGGTTGCAGACTTAGCAGAGGAATCGAGCTTGCATCTTCTCTCACAAGCTCTGCAGTGCTTCTTCGCATACCATGGGACGTTATCACGTCCCGTTATGCAGGCATCATTACCAGCGAGGGAGAGGGAATATCATGGAAGCTTTTCAGAGAACCGGGTTTGGATTTGACGATTTTAGCGTTTGATGTCACACAAGATTCTTCTAATCCTCCAAAGGAATTGGTTTACTCTAATGCTTGCGGGGAGAAGATTTTCCGTCACTTTGAGTTTCTGCATACCAAGAAAAGCCCATTTTTCTCTGTTAACAGCGCTGCAATTTTACTCTTGGATAAAAATTATGAGCAGCTTGATCAGTTGAAATCCGAGGTACATCTCCTCCCTTCCCTTGACCAGTTAAAAATTGTTTACTTAATTCGGAAATTTGGATACTGAATTGCATGTTGTATCTGTGACTTGAATGAAAAACAAGGTATTCCCTGTGAATCTAGAACTACAAGTAATGTGTGGTTGATCAAACTTATTAAAATTAAATAACATTCCTACATAAAATTTTGTGGTGTTTGTGAGAGCTTAAGTATCATATGTCTATGAAGTTCTAGTGGGATAAGGTGTTGTTGTTGTGGAGAGAGCTTCAGTATCATATGTCTATAAAGGTCTGTGTGGATAAACTTTTCTATGAGTACTTATAAGATAATAAGATGAAAAAAACTTCTCTGTAAACTAGCATTTACCTATGCATAAGATAATTTGCAGAAACTCTATTGTAAATTACGTCAGTGCTTTTATTTTCTGCAATCAAACCCACTTCTGTTAAATAATGACATGACTAACTTGTTGCCATGCTACAAAAATTATATCACATGGCAATCTATATCCCCATGTTATCTTTCTTTTCTTCCTCCTCCTCTGTTTTGCCGAGAATTGAGCATGAAGTTCTTGTTAATTTAGTTTGTATGATTAACGAATGAAAGGATGCTATATGATAATTAATCTGGTGAGCTTATTTACAGTTTATTTCAACTTATTTTAATAAGTTTTCTAAATAGTTTATGAAAATAACTTATATGCAAATAATTTAATCTTATTTTTCTTCCCTTATTGAAACAACTTATACATGACAAACACTTATTCAATAAGTTCCTAATTAAACTGTTTACCCAAAGGCAACCTCTAGAAGTGATTTATATTACACATATCAATATGTTAATATTTAGAAACCACAATATGTTTCCGATCATACATTGTTCTTCATCTACAAACCTTGTCACATTCTTAATGGTTAATGCAGATTAATAGCTCCCCTCGATTGATTGTTACTGGACTTGGTCTTGGAGGACCAATTGCTTCTCTGTTCACTTTATCACTATTAGATACCAATAATGACAAAAAGAAACCCCCTCTATGCATCACTTTTGGTTCTCCCCTTATTGGTGACAAGAAATTTCAAAAAGCCATATCACGTAGTTCAAATTGGAATTCTTGCTTTCTACACGTTGTGTCACTCAATGACCCACTTCCAAGGCTCTTCGTTACAAATTCACCTGCTGCATCGACTCCTCAAACAAGTGCCTACATGCCTTTTGGAACATTTTTATTGTGTTCTGATGTAAACTCCACTTGTTTTGAGAACCCTGACTCTATTTTGGAACAACTCATTGCAATGGGCTCAATCCACACTCAGAATCAAGGATTTCAGTCTTCTGACTATGGAAATATTGTAGAAAAGCTAAATGATAAAGTAATTTGCAAGGACTTCAGTACAACACATTTGCAGGTATGTGAATATCTTCTGTTTCTTGAACAACTAGAATTATCTAATTCTAATTGAGTCTTATTTAGACTCGTTATGTGTAATAAGACTAGTATCTTGGTAATTGTAAATCAAATTTTTTTCCTGATCTTGTTTCTAAAATTGACTTGGCAGCAGCAGAACATTGATACCAATACTCTGGAAACAAAGAGTAAAATACAACAAAAATTCATTTTCCCAAGGAGGGTAATTATTTATCCAGCCAAAAAATTGAATGAAATGAAGGTACATATGGCCCAACTTGAATGGTACAAGAAGAAAACAAAAAATCAGCGAATAGGATACTATGACAGCTACAAGAATATGAACTCACCAATGGATAATGATGTTATTTACTACCATAAAATGCTCACAAATTACTGGGAAGAGATGGTTGAAGAAGTAGAGATGAAGCCTCAGAAAGAAGTTGCAGCTTTTCACACCCGCTGGCTTTATGGTGGGACTAATTACAGGAGAATGGTTGAACCCCTTGCTATTGCTCAATACTATAGAGATGGGGGTAAAGAGTATATGACTCAAAATAGGTCTAAACACTTTGTACAGTTGGAGGAATGGTTAAACGAAGAGAAAAAAAGCCACAAGTGATTTAAGCAGTACAAGTAAGAAGAATGTGGAAGCACTTTTAACTTTTGACTCTTGCTTTTGGGCACATGTTGAAGAGGCTCTCCTTTCATGCAAGGAGTTGGAGGTTGTGAGAGAGAAGGAAGAGACGTTGAAGAAATTGGTTGAATTTGAGGAGTATGTTTATGAGTTGCTCAGGAATTATGTTGTATCACCAGAGATTTTCTTGGCGCAAAGCAGCTACATGCGTTGGTGGAATGAGTATCAAGCAATTAAGGGAACTTCATATAATTCAACACTCACAAGTTTCATGAATGATGCAAGGAAGCGTGAGCAGTATACTTTGGGAGCTTATGATTTCCCTTGATGCATGATAACCATCTTATATATAAAGCATGTCTTTCAGAAGTGTAATAAATGAGGATTTCATTGAGAAATTAATTACTGGTGGATTTGGTTGTTTTATTATTAATAAAATTTTATTTCTATTTAAAGTTGTTTAGTGTTTATGCTGGTTATTGTGATCATTACGGAGCTTTTCATAGAGGCAACTGGGGGCAGCTGTCCCTCCATTTTAATTTTTGTCATAGCAATGTTGCACAATCTATCATTTTTTTCCTACATAAACTATATCCCTTTTATGATAAATATCTTATTGTGGTAATTTTTTAGTTTGGGGTTCTGGGAATCAATTGGTCCAAAGCTATATAAATCTAAAATCTGCATTATGAATTCTAACAAACCAATTTATCTTATTTCGATTTAATCGATCCTCAATTTTTAGTCCGAAACTAATAATAATGTGAAATGTGAAGAGCCTTCACTTTATACTATTACAATAAAAATTTATTATAAATTTTTTTATAGCTCAAACTTTGAAAAAATTTCTATCCTACTTTTGAACACATCAAGCAATCAATAAAGAAAGAAGAAAGAACTTATCTAATACTAGATTTCATGAATGATTGTGAAATTTTATTGCTTTGTTAGAAGAAGGATAGTTATATTGATTTGGTACACTCAAAAGACGACATTGATATAATATGAAATCATCATTATAATGATTCAAAATATCACATATTTGATCAATCAAAGAGATTCAACAACTAAAAAAATATTGATTCTTCATTGAGATCCTTCTTTTCTTCAAACGAAAAAAATAACAATAGAATCAAATCAATTTCCTAAAATTCTTTTTAGATATTCCTTAATATACTAACTATTCATGGAACATGAGAAGCAGATAAATAATCATCCGTTTCTCCAAGAAATCAAAGAATTTCTTGGGAATCTTGCAAGAACTTCTCGATTTCTTTTTTCTAATAGATGACCTGAATTTTGTCTAGGTTGAATCCTAATAAAAGGTCTACTAAAAATAAAAAATTATTGATGAAAGAACAAAAGAAACATCTATGTTCTTTTTAGGTGATTGGAAAATAAAAAAAATAATTATGTATTTACAAAATACGTCTCAATTCATCATATTTCATCATATCTTAAATATGATATGGTTTCAAAGTGAACTTACTTTATGAGTGGAAAAAATAACCTGATATTGTTCTAAAAAGATATATACACTATCATGTGAATTATTATGGCTTTGCGAATTTATGTATATACATGGTCCATGATAAAATTGAGATTATTGTTATTACATGAGGTCAAGTTCATCTCTGCTCTCTCCACTATTTCTTTCAATCAAAATCTCAAGAGCTTCGAACGGATTGCATGTTGGTCATTGGGAATTTGGATCTGTTACTGTGCTTTCTTTGCTTTGGTGCTTCTATCTGAATTTTTAAGAGTTAAAGTGCGTTTCTATGCTGAACCGTGGGTGATACGAAATATACCAAAATGTTTGGTAGGGAGCACACAATCCAAAGATTGAAAACAACAACTCAAGTTATTTCTAAAACACTTTTATCGTATTTTAAGTAAGCCTTATTAGACTAGTTATTGTGTGTAACTAGACTAGTATTTGGTAAATTCAAATTTTCCTAATCTTTTTTCAAAAATTGATTTGGCAGCAGCAGCAACAACAGCAGGACATTGATATTGATACTTTGGTAACAAATTTGGAAAAACTTGAGGATAAATTCATCTTGCAGAAGAGGAGAAAATTTGATCCATTCAAGAAATTGAATTTCATTAAAATAGACATGTTCTTTCTTGAATGCTATAAGAAGTATTGTAAAGATAAAGGTATTGGGTACTACGAAAGCTACAAGAGCATGGCGAAAACTTCCGATCTTGATTGAATACGTTTGCAAAGACATTTCACAAACTACTGGAAAAGTATGGTCGAAGAAGCAGATCTTAATCCCAAGATAGGAATTGCAGCCTTTGGTAAAAGCTGGATCTATGCTGGTACTAGCTACAGGAGAATGGTTGAACCCCTTGTTATTGCTGAATACTATAGTTGCGGAGGTAAAGAGTATGAAACTAAGAACAGACCTAGACACTTTGCACAGTTGGAGGAGTGGTGACAAAAGCCAGTACAAGTAATGAGGAAGATATTTGTGATTTGGATTGCAATTGGGATTGGGGTTTCTATTGGGACTGGTGTAGTAATGTTGATAAGGATCTTGCTTCCATAGCGGGTTATAGTTCACATATTGACCAGCTTTTGCTTTCAAGCAATGGGTTGAACGATGTAGAAGAGAATGAAGAGAATTTAAACACAAGAAGCAAGAACAACGAAAAAAATAATTCCTGCTATGAAGCATGTATTGATGAGTTACATCTTTCCTGCCAAGGGTCAGTTAAATTAAGCAGAAAATATAAAGAAATTTGAGTTACATGTTGACGAGGCTGTTCTTTCCCACCAAGGGACCTTTGCTGTCAAGGAATTGGATGAAATTTTAAATAGAATGAAGGAAAATGTGCAAACTATTTTAACAAGTGATTCATGCTTTTGGGCACATGTTGAAGAAGCTCGCATTTCATGCAAAGAGAAGGAATTAAGAGACATTACAGAAATTGGTTTTGTTTGAGAAGTATGTTTATGGATTGCTCAAGAATTAAGAAGTGTCTCCCGAGATTTTCTTGCCGGGAAGCAGCTATATATATATATATATGTTATGGTGGAACGAGTATAAAGTTATGAAGGGAACTTCTTATGATTCAGAACTCGCAAGCTTCATGAAGGATGTTAGAAACTACGAGCAGTATGCTATAGGGGATTATGATTTCTTTTGAATTATATTGACCATCTAAAAGTTTGATGGTGAAGGTTCCTATTATTTTTCATAAAAAAATTTAATCTCTAAATTTTTTAAAAACTCATTATTTTAGATCCCAAAATCTCATTAAATAAATTTTTGTTTAGGGACTAAAATCTAAAATTTATAGAAGTTTAGAGACTTTAACTGATTAAACAAAAATTTAGAAGGTAAAAATCTAAACAAAAAAAAGTTAAATGACTTGAGAAGTCAAACTCTTGTTCAAAGAATAAAATTGAATTTCGAAAAAAAATTAAAGACTTGAAATTTTGTTAACCCAAAAAATATAGGGAGAGTGTTAGCAACCACCTAAACGACATCACGACTGGGCCCGAAACTGCAGATACAAGGCCCAAACGAAGAACATCGAGACCCAGCTACCTAATCGACTACGAGACATGATGGAAAGAAGAAGCTTCCATAGTTAGCTGTTCCAAGTAGTTAGGGTAGTTATCAATTCTGTTATCGATTCTGTTAGTACCGTTATTCGGTTAAGAAAGCAACATAACGTCCTTACCTTGTATAAATACTCGAATATGCAATAATAAAGGGCATGAAAAAGTTACGTAAATGTTCTCTCTCTTATATTCTTAGGAGGTTACCTTCCCTCGAAGCAAGGCCCATTCCCCCTCCCGCTCTCACTCGCAACCTCTGCTCTTATCACTGGTCCGACCTGCCGGCGCTACGTCCACCATGGCTGACCATGCAACAAGGAAAACTACCACCGATAGGCTTGAAGAAGCTATTACTCGTCTCTCTAATAGCCAATCCTCCCTCCTAGATAAACATGCGGACCTCGTTGACAAGTACTCTGAACTTTCCGGCAAGGTGGATACACTTCTTGATCATCTCCACCTCCGATCTCCGGCTCGAGAGCACCATGGGACCTCTTCCCAGTTTCATCAGCGTAACTCCGTCAAGTTGGACGTCCCTAGGTTTGACGGACGTGACCCTATGGGGTGGATCTTCAAGATCTCACAACTTTTCGAATACCAGAATACGCCGGAAGAAGAAAGAATCACTGTGGCCTCTTTTTACCTTGACGGAGCTGCGTTAAGCTGGTACCAATGGATGTTTAGGAATGGGTTTATTACGTCATGGTCAGGTTTCTTACAAGCCCTCGAATCCAGGTTCGCTCCTTCCTTTTATGATGACCCGAAGGGGGCGTTATTCAAGCTAACACAACGACGCACGGTTAATGAGTACTTAACGGAGTTTGAACGGTTGGCCAATCGTGTTATTGGCTTACCCCCACCATTCCTATTAAGCTGTTTTGTTTCAGGTTTAGCACAGGATATTCGAAGAGAAGTGCTAGCTCTCCAGCCCATTTCCCTTCCCCAGGCCATGGCCCTTGCCAAGTTACAGGAAGACAAGATTCGTGACCGCCGGCAAGCACCACCACGAGGTCACAATACACCATCACCATCCTATGCTCCTCCTAGCCGGAAACCACATTCTACATACGTTCAAAGAACTCCAGAAGAAATGGCCCTTCGTCGAGAAAAGGGGCTTTGCTACAATTGTGAGGAAAAATGGAGTTCCACACACAGATGTAAAGGACGCGTTCTTTTATTCATCGCTGACAACCCCTCCTTGCTACCAGATGAGCCCAACCCCGAACCTCCTTTACTGCCGGAACCGATTCCAGCGTGTCCCCTCGACCTAGACACAACCTCAGATTTTACTTCCCCTCACGTGAGTCTCCACGCCCTTTCTGGCCTCCCCTCCTCCGAGACCTTCCGACTCGTCGGAATCATCAATCATTCCTCCCTCACCATTCTCATAGACAGTGGAAGTACCCATAACTTCCTTCAACCCCGACTTGCCCAGTTCCTTCATCTCAAAACCGAAAACACAAACCCACTTCACGTCCTGGTTGGCAACGGCTCTGTCCTTGAATGCAATCAAGTTTGCCGTGCTACTTCACTTCTCCTTCAGGGCCACCAGTTCACGGTCACGTTCCATTTGCTCCCTATCAGTGGTGCGGATGCTGTATTGGGCATAGAATGGCTACGACAATTTGGGCCTGTTATTACTGACTACACCGCGTTTTCCATGAAGTTCACCCATATGGGCCGGCCCATTGAATTACACACTGATATCTCCACTGGACCAAAACCAATTTCGGCCCCTCAAGTTAAACGGTTATTACAAACCGGATCCGCTTCAGCCCTCTTCCACTTAAAAATGATACCCGACCAACAACCCGACCCATTACTTCATCTTCCTCACCCGATACCTGCGGTTGAAGCTCTTCTCACTCAGTTTCATAAGCTATTCCGACAGCCTTCATCCCTTCCTCCCCCACGATCCATCGTCCACCATATCAACCTCCTACCAAACACAACCCCAATAAATGTAAGACCGTATCGTTACCCACAATTCCAGAAATCCGAAATAGAAAAGCAGGTCTTAGAGCTCCTCGAATCCGGTCTAATCCAACCCAGTATGAGTCCTTACTCCTCGCCGGTATTACTTGTCAAGAAAAAGGACGGAACCTGGAGAATGTGTGTCGATTACCGAGCTCTAAACGCAGTAACAGTTCGAGATCGGTTCCCGATACCCACGATCGACGAACTTCTGGACGAGTTAGGAGGCGCTGCCTGGTTTTCTAAACTCGACCTCCGGCAAGGGTTTCATCAAATACTCATGCACGGCCCTGACGTGGAAAAGACTGCCTTTCGAACCCACCAAGGGCACTACGAATATCGCGTAATGCCCTTTGGGTTATGTAACGCGCCGTCCACTTTTCAGGCGGCAATGAATACCTTGCTAACGCCATTTCTGAGGAAGTTTGCCGCGGTTTTTTTCGATGATATATTGATATATAGCAGGACACTAGCTTCACACCTTCACCACCTCGAGCTCATCTTCCAGACTCTTCTTCAAAGCCAGTACCATCTAAAAAAGACCAAGTGCCTTTTCGCTCAGAAGCAAATCGAGTATTTAGGGCACGTTGTGTCCGGCCAAGGAGTCGAGCCGGAACCCTCCAAGGTCCAAGCCATGGTGCAGTGGCCCACGCCGTCCTCAGCCAAGGAACTCAGGTCCTTCCTAGGACTCACAGGTTTCTGCAGAAAGTTCATTAAGAACTATGCTATGATTACGGCCCCCCTCACTTCCCTCTGCTCCAAGGAAACATTCGAATGGCCCTCGAAAGCCCAGTCCGCGTTTGATCGATTAAAGGCAGCTATGACTTCAGCCCCAGTCCTTGCGTTACCCGATTTCGATGAACCATTTATCATCGAAACAGATGCTTCCGGCGCCGGCATGGGCGTGGTTCTAATGCAGAAAGGCCACCCTCTCGCGTTCTTTAGTAAGCAATTCGGCCCACGAATGGTTCATGCCTCCACTTACGTCAGAGAACTCCACGCGATAGTAGCTGCAGTCCGCAAATGGCGCCAGTACCTTCTGGGCCATCCTTTCACCATTTTTACCGATCATAAAAGCCTCCGCGAGCTCATGTCCCAAGTTATCCAAACACCTGAGCAACACTACTATCTTTCTAAGCTTTTGGGTTTCGACTACACGATACAATACAAGGTGGGTTCCTCAAACGCAGTTGCGGACGCTCTGTCCCGTACTACTCCCTCCGGCGAGTTCCTACTCCTATCAGTGCCTCACCTTGACTTCATGCGTGACTTATGCAACACCCTCCATTCCAGCAACGAATTTCAAGAACTATTCTCCAAGGTACGTGACAACCCTGGTGACTTTCCTGACTATCGCATTCATCAGGGACTCATCCTCTTCAAGAATAGAATCTGGCTCAACAGCGATAATCCGTCCATACCTAGCCTCATGTTCGAATTTCACGCAACTCCAATCGGAGGCCATCTCGGAGTGACCAAAACCACCCATAGGTTAGAGTCTAACTTCTTCTGGTCCTCATTACGAAAGGACACCAAACGATTCGTGAAGGAATGCACCACGTGTCAGCAGACTAAGTCTAGCACACAGCGACCTGCCGGCCTTCTTCAGCCTCTTCCGCCACCGACTGGAGTCTGGGAGGACATCTCCATGGATTTCATTACCCAACTCCCTTCTTCTCACGGTTATACTACTATAATGGTAGTTGTCGACAGATACTCGAAGGGTGTTCACCTTGGAGCTCTGCCGTCGAACCACTCAGCCTTCAAGGTCGCTTCCTTGTTCATCGATATCGTCTGTAAACATCACGGCTTCCCGAGAAGTATTGTCTCCGACAGAGACCCAATCTTCCTCAGCTCCTTCTGGCGTGAGCTTTTCCGACTCAGCGGAACGAGACTCCGTATGAGCACGGCTTACCATCCACAATCGGATGGTCAAACCGAAGTCATGAATAGGGTTCTGGAGCAGTATCTCAGATCCTTCGTTCATGCTCAACCCAATACCTGGTATTGTTATCTAACAATGGCGGAATGGTGTTACAACACCTCCATTCACTCCAGTTCAGGAATGACGCCATTTGAGGTCATCTATGGCAAACCACCACCAACACTTCCGCATTACCTCCAGGGAGCATCTACGAACGAAGCTGTGGATTCCATGTTACACTCACGCCAAGAAATTCACCGAAAGCTGCAGCAGCGTCTTCGTAAGGCACAAGACGCCATGAAGAAAGTAGCAGACGAAAAACGCCGTGACGTCAACTACAGCATCGGCCAGTGGGTCTACGTTAAGTTACGACCCTTCCGGCAGCGTTCCGTCGCAGGTTTAATACACCCAAAATTATCCAAAAGGTATTTTGGGCCATTTCAGATAAGTGAACGTGTAGGGCAAGTCTCATACAAGCTCAAGCTACCCGACGAGGCAAGAATCCACCCCGTATTCCACTGCTCACTACTACGCGAGCATCACGGAACTCCACCCACCCAACCCGATCGCTGGCCCTTACAGTTTATAGCTCACAAACCCGTCGCACGACCCTTGTGTATTTTGGACTCTAAACTCGACACTTCATCCTCTCCGCCAAACCAACTTGTGTTAGTGCAGTGGGCGGGACAACCTCCTGAGGACACCACCTGGGAGTCATGGCCGGAAGTTCGCGACCTTCACCACCTTGAGGACAAGGTGGTCTTCACGGGTGAGGGTATTGTTAGCAACCACCTAAACGACATCACGACTGGGCCCGAAACTGCAGATACAAGGCCCAAACGAAGAACATCGAGACCCAGCTACCTGATCGACTACGAGACATGATGGAAAGAAGAAGCTTCCATAGTTAGCTGTTCCAAGTAGTTAGGGTAGTTATCAATTCTGTTATCGATTCTGTTAGTACCGTTATTCGGTTAAGAAAGCAACATAACGTCCTTACCTTGTATAAATACTCGAATATGCAATAATAAAGGGCATGAAAAAGTTACGTAAACGTTCTCTCTCTTATATTCTTAGGAGGTTACCTTCCCTCGAAGCAAGGCCCATTCCCCCTCCCGCTCTCACTCGCAACCTCTGCTCTTATCAGAGAGTCACCGTAGATTTTACTGATTGATGAAAAGCAGCTACATGAAATGGTGGACTAAGTATAAGGGAATTTAAGGTAATGCAGTACTAGCAAGCTTCATGAGCAATCCTCATGATTATAGTGAATGTCCTGTCTGGTTAAGCAGTGTACAATAAATTATGATTTCATCTCACTCTGCACCTTTTAATCATTTTACATTTCCTTTGTTGATTTTGCGTAAGGATCTTGGATTTATCTTCTCCTTTTGTGATATTGGAAGCTCTTAATTACTATCGTCTTTCCCTTACAAACCTACAGTCTCATCCTTCTCAAAAATTTGAGTGTCTGACTACAAGAATATCATGCTTAGCAAGGGAAGTTAACGACGAAAAAAATCTCTCTCTAGCCAGGATTTTGTGAAGGTAACATCTCTAGCTAATGAAGGATTAGAAAAGGATCTTTTCAATCACAATTTTCTTTCTGATCAGAGAGGAATTAGTGATAAAATAAAGTGTCCTTACAAATCTCTTGTAAAAATTATGCTAATTTTAACAAAGAAATTATTCCATCGCAATTTCCTAATAATATCTTTATAAATTTTAGATGAAAGAAATTTTAACACACGCTAAAAAAAAATATTTGTTGCTAGTTCTTCACAAAGGTGATTAATTATTTGAAAATGTTTGTTGCTAGTTCTTTACAAAAGTGATTAATTATTTTTAGCGAGGGACTACGCTAATCCCTCCCAAGGCATACTTCTATTTTGCAAATTAAGTTTAGTATGTAAAAATAATATGAAAAAAATAAGTATTATTAATTTAATAAATAATTCTTCTTTTTATTAAAAAATACTATGAATAAATAACAGTATTACTTAGTAGCATAATTTAATAAATTGTACAAATACATTATAAACATAAAATATGCATTAGATGATATATATTAGATTTTAAAATTATTTTACATCATAAATCATAAATATTACTCACATAATAATAATATTGCAATTTAGAGATTTTTTAATTAGATATTTTCACATAGTAATTAACACATGATTCTCAATTTGAATTTTTACCCTCGAGTCTATCTTTATTAGACATTTTATATCTGTTTTTTAAATTTTTATTATAATTTAATGTCTTATTACCACTTTTATCACAATTGATTATTTATTAGTAAATTTCAACCAATAATAAAGAATATGTTCAAAATAGTGTGTTATCAGCATTTTTCTAACTAGTTTTTAGCTTGTGCATTGCAAAGGATAAATATTTAACTAAATTTTATAATAAATAAATATTTTTAAAATATATAAATTAATTATATTATAATTTAAATCTATAATAAATAAATATTTTTGTACTTACAAATTAAGAATCTTGCTATCTAGGGTTCTTAAAAAATTGGTTAAGGAACTAAAATGATGAAGTATTTAATGTGAAAATCATAACAGAATATAAAACAATCATGAGCGTGAAATTTTGTGCATCTCAATACAAAAATTTCATTTTACTTTGTTAACCAATATCCTAAAAATACTTATTAGTATTTATTATAAGAATGTGTTAGAGAGTCTCTTGTTAGCGCTCCTCTTATCATACATTAACCTAATTGGAAAGTTTAGCCAAGTGTAAAAGATAGACTCATCACATGAAATCATAATTTAAATTTTTACACTATGATCATTACATTATTGACTAATTAAAATTTATCAAATATATAAATTTTATAATAAGAATTTAATATACGTGTATTATTAGTTTTAAACTTTTTCTATTATAATTAATTAGAAACTATCTGTTGATATATTTTTTGTAGTTATTCTAAAATAAGAATTTAATATACATGTATTTTTAGTTGAATTTTTTATTATTAATTAAAAATTATCTTAGATATAAGTTTTTATATAATTAAATTTTGAAATTCTTACTATAAAAATCATATAAATGGGCATTGTTATTGGCACCTCCCAATTTACTATTAAAGCCTTACAACTTTTTTCTTTTTTTTCTTTACCAAAATACTCCTAATGGAAACAAGTTTCTATTTATGTTAATTGCTTCAAAATTTAACACAGAGGAAACAAGTTTCTGTCCGGTTAAATTGTTTTTTAAAAAATAACCCAATGGGAACAAGTCTTTGCTATGTTATTTTTATAGATTTAGGGGTGTGAATTCAAATAAACAAATAGAAATAAGTTTCTTTTGTATTAATATTTTTTTTAAAAAAGAAAATAAATAACAGACAAAAAAGGATATGAAATCAAAATACACAAGAAAACCAAGTTTTCACTAAATAACACAATGAAAACTTGCTTTCCTTGCATTCAATTGAAAATATTTACCATGACCGAAACATATAAATAGAGTTAATTAAGTTTTTACTTCTTAAATTTTTATTTTTTTTAAATTCAACTTTTAATTCTTAAACTTTTATTTGACGGGTCAAAGTATCTTAATTATTTTTCATTAAAATTTTTAGTTCTTAAATTTTTTTTAGTCATCAATATCCTTCAACTTTTAAAAATTTTAATTTTTAATCCCTAGACAAAAATTCGAACCCCATTATTTTTATTTATTTAATGAAAATTTAAGGGATAAAAACTGTATTTTTCAAAAATTAAAAACTAAAAACCTTAATGAAAATTGATAAACATTAATCAGTGAAACAAAAATTTAAAAACAAAAAATCTTAATAAAATAAATTAAAAAACCTTAATCAATCAAATAAAAATTTAAAAATTAAAAACTTAATTAATCCTAGCTATAAACATTGGTGGTACCACCACAACCTCCCTATTGTCTCTATAATGAATATCACCATCACCACTAACAGTTCACTTTGCATTGGTTAAACTGGTTTTATATTTTCTTAATTTTATATAATATTTTAATAGTAATTAAATGATAATATAGATAAAAAATAATAAAAACTTTAGAATTTTAAAACATCAATAATTTAAAAAGAAAACCTAAAACATTAAATTACTGATAATAACTATTAGTTTCCTCATCGTGCAAAAACCAATTTCGATCCTCTCCAACTCAATTTTCTTGAATCATCACGCTGTCAGAATTTAATCCTTAAGCTTTACAACAAAAATATTTAAATCGCTAAATTTATTATTATACAATAATTAGAGAGAAAAGAATATAACGAGTAAATTATTATTTTAGCTTCTAAAAGTGTAATGCCCTATCACATTAGTTTCTTAAACTGTTTTTTAAAAACAAAATCATGAAATTTTCAATTATTCATCTAAGTCTTTAAATTTAACAAACAGCAACAGTAATAATGCGAAAACCCATCCAATCAAATACAGAAAGCTATATCCATGTATTTCCTTAAATCAACCCAACCATCTTTAATTCAAAAAAATAGGTCTTGAACAGAATTGTTAAAAAAGTAAGTTCTTTAAGTCGATTTACGTCGACTTGGTCGGCATCCAACAACTCCTCAAACGAAAGGCCGCCATAATTCTGGGGAGTGCTCGATCGACCAAAACTGGGGAATATTTTCAATAAGATCTAAAATTTTCTTTGTAGGCTTAGGCCAAAGAACTTATCTTTGAAGCCTTTGTATGACCAAGTATACAAATTCAATAGTCTCTGTCCGTGGACACTATTGACCGACACCCATGCTGTTTTTTTTTGTGTGTGTGTGTTTGTAAATTCAAAAAAATAAATTTTTTTATTAGTCAGGCACAATTGCTATTCCTAGGCAACACATAGAACCTTGAAATACCAAACAAACACCCAATTATTATTGTGTGTCTGGATGAAGCAATTAAAGTAGATAAAATATTTTATTTGTGATATTAAAATGCCTTTTTATAAAATAATTTGTTTGGATAAAATATTTTAAAAGTAATTAAAATGTCATTATTTTTTAAAGCATTTTAATAGACTAAATTGGAAGAATTTTAAATTCTTACAAAAAATAGAAAAATTAAAATTCTCCATCCACAAACACGCTCAGAGACCTCTCTTCCCCTCTGAGCCACTTACGCAACGCTCTCTTCCCTTCTCAGCCACTCTCTCACGCTCTTTCCCCTCTCAGCCACCACTCTCTCACCTTAGGATGGCATAGCCTTAAAGTTAAGGGCGAGGTTCAAACGAAGAAAAGCTTATGGTGGATACCTAGGTACCCAGAGACCAGGAAGGGCGTAGTAAGCGACGAAATGCTTCGGGGAGTTGAAAATAAGCGTAGATCCGGGGATTCCCGATATAGGTCAACCTTTCGAACTGCTGATGAATCCACGGGCAGGCAAGAGACAACCTGGTGAACTGAAACATCTTAGTAGCCAGAGGAAAAGAAAGCAAAAGCGATTCCTGTAGTAGCGGTGAGCGAAATGGGAACAGCCTAAACCGTGACTCTCTCGCACTGCACACACAAGTAAGTTTCCTTTACGATTTCGACCCACTCTCTTGCTATGTCACATGTTCATTTTATTCATTAATTTGTGATTTATTTTTTATTTAGTTGTTTGATTTCATTGATTTTGTATTGTGGGTACTCATTGTTTGACTTCTATTTAAAATATATAATTATCACAAATAATAAAAATATAAGTTTAATAATCTTAGAAAATATAAGTTAAAAAAATATAAGTTTAATAATCTTAGAAAAATACCAAAAACATACTCCTTCAACAGATACTTTAACTTATTAATTACAATTTATTATAAACTATTTGGAGTCACAGTTATTAAATAGGAGAAAGTGTGTCCCTATATACTTCTAAAGACTAAAATAATCTATACTCAAATAGTAGTCTAATGGACGGTTTGATAGGAGAAAATGGGATTTCCTGCGCTCATATAAATAACTACGTAAATTCTTAAGCATAAAAAATAAAATTTATAAAATAATAAAATAAAATATACTACTTATTACAATTAAAAAAAAAAAGATAAAAAAATAGATCAGTTACAGCTGAAGGATCCTGCCATTGTTTGCTAAATGCAGCAGGGAATCTTAATCCAGACCGGAGAGTGTCTGTATTTTGCAAAATCACAGCAATATCCTCCGCCCCACCGCCATGTTAATCTAGATTGTACGGCTAAATAACTAAATATTAATAAAATTTATTTTTTTTAATTTTATTTATAAAATACTACCAACATTTTTTAATCCGGAGTAAAGTTTAACAAAATAATTATTTCTAAAAAAAATTAAACTTTAATATTATTAAGAAAATTGAATCTTAATACATTAATGATAATCCATTGATTAATACTATTGCCAACTAAAAAACGATAGCCGTTGATTGTCGCCAATCCATTTCCAGCAACAACATTGCCAGCCCACAGCGCGTCGCGTCCCCACTCGACCTTAACCAAACGCACACATCCCGTGATTCCATCTCCCACTCCCCCACACTGGCGCGTGTCCCTCACTCTCCACCTCCTTAAACTTCATCACTTACTACTCACTACTCATCCATTCTTTTGTTTTCTTCAAACATCACAACAATGTCTCCATTTTCTCTCTTCCTCTTCACCACATTGCTATCTTTTCTCGGCGCCGCCAACGCGCGACTCACCTTGGACTTCTACAAGGACACTTGTCCGCAGTTCAGCCAGATCATAAGGGACACCGTCACAAGCAAGCAGATCGCCAGCCCCACCACCGCCGCCGCCACGCTCCGCCTCTTCCTCCACGACTGCCTCCTCCCCAACGGCTGTGACGCCTCCATCCTCCTCTCCTCCACGCCCTTCTCCAGGGCCGAGCGCGACGCCGACATCAACCTCTCCCTCCCCGGCGACGCCTTCGACCTCGTCGTCCGCGCCAAGACCGCCCTTGAGCTCGCCTGCCCCAACACCGTCTCCTGCGCCGACATTCTCTCCGCCGCCACCCGCGACCTCCTCACCATGCTCGGCGGCCCCTTCTTCCCCGTCTTCCTCGGCCGCCGCGACGGCCGCACCTCCCTCGCCTCCGCCGTTCCTGACCACCTCCCCACCCCCGCAATGCCCATCTCCCAAATCACACAAATCTTCACCCACCGCGGCTTCTCAATCGAAGAATTCGTGGCTCTCAGTGGGGCCCACACCGTCGGATTCTCCCACTGCTCCCAATTCGTCACCAACCTCTCCAACTCCTCCTACAACCCTCGCTACGCTCAGGGGCTTCAAAAGGCTTGTGCAGATTACAAAACTAACCCTACCCTCTCCGTCTTCAACGACATCATGACGCCCAACAAGTTCGACAATGCTTACTTCCAGAACCTTCCGAAGGGTTTGGGTGTTCTGAAATCTGACCATGGTTTGTATAGTGACCCCACTACGAGACCCTTTGTGGAGACTTTTGCGAAGGATCAAAATAGATTCTTTCAGGTTTTTGCTAGGGCCATGCAGAAGTTGAGTCTCTTGAATGTGCAGACTGGGAGGAAGGGAGAGATCAGGCGCAGGTGTGATCAGATTAATTGATTTTATTTATTTATTTTTTGTTGTTTGAATTTGATAATGAGATGAGATTTTATAATTTATAATGAGAATGATACCTCTGTTGTTGATGAATTTGATGGTTTTGAGGTTGATTATTTATACATACTACATAGTGTTTATGAGGTGGAAAGTGAATGGGGGCATTGGGGTATTTAGATTTGAGGAGTTATTGTTGTTCTTCGCCCTCTTGTTCTTTGGATAAATGATGAGTCTGAGTCTGGTTCTCGAATGTAATATTATAAGATTTAATTAATAAAATTTCTCATTTTGAGCTCTCATTCGTTTTTGGAAGATATTAGAAGCTAGTGTTTCGGTTTGAGATTCCACTTGATTAATGATATATATAATGGTGAAACAATTCTTATTTCAGAAATTAGCTTTTGCCATAGAGTTAGATCTAAAACTAAATTCTAAATGTCATGAAGAAAAAATAAGCTAAATTATACTAATATTGTATTAGTGTATATCATAGTGATTGTTGTTGAATATGTTAAGCTACGTGTTATGGTTTTTATTGCAGCATTCACGTATGTCTAGTCATGTCAATTTCATACTACAAAAGATGTCTTGCTCTATGAGAAGTGTGTTAAAGATCTCATATTGATTAGTATTAATGTCAGAATAGTATATATAAGTTGGAATAATCTTCACCTCATAAGCCAATGGTATTGAATTAAGTTCAAATTCAAATTTATATCCTCCCTTAACTAACTATATGGTGAGAATAGTATATGTGAATGAGAGACAATTTTCACTTGATGAAGTAGATTTTAGGGATAAATTCAAGTTTCAAGAGTCTGTATTGATTTTGGCGAGCAGATCAGTAGTACTGTAGTTTATTCATCGATAATGGATATAGAGTTTACTAATAGATTTGTCATGGAAGTACGCATTTTTTGTTGGATAGTGTAATTAGTGCTAAGTTAGAGGTTGTAGTAAAATAATAATTATGCGGAGGATGCGTAATCAAGTTATGATCTGTGCTTAAATAATGAAAACGTTACTGTGGGTGGGGGGTGGGGGAGAATTTGGCAAAGCAATATTAAAATGCAGGAGATACCCTTTTGATTTTGAAAAATACATTTTGTCTGCAGTGTAGCACAAGTTTTGTCCCTTAGGGGGGTGTCTTGTAACAGCTGGTTTTAAGGACCATGCATGTGCATACATTATATATACGCCCATTTTATTATACAGATGCAGTTGTTGCGGATGTTTTAATGTAACAGAGGCGCCGCGTACGCTATATCTAGTTTCTAGATCAGTTGAAACTAACTGAAAGTGATGAGATTCATCTTCAAGGCATAGAGATTATTGATGAAGTATACTCTATCAATTCTAACAAAGTTTTATTCACGGTTAGAAAATCAAACACCTATATGTTTAAGAAATTTAATCATTTACTAATTATATTTAACCTGGAATATTAAGTATTCCTTCAAGTTTTATAGAAAAAAATATAATTAAAAGAAAAAATTTAAAAAAAAACAACTATTAATTAAATTTTTTATAAAAAATTAATTATTGATAAAACTAGTAAACATTTTATATCTGATACATAAATCATCCATAAAATCATCACTGAAGTTTTAATGGTGAAAGTTATTAACTTAAAATAACTGTTGAGTTTTTAGGAGGTAACTTTTTTTATTTTGACTGAAGGCATGGGGTGCTTTGACTATTGGGTGGGTTTTTTAAGTTAAAAAATGTTGAAGTGAAATTTGCGGTGATTGAGGAACGAAATCTAAACCGACACTGGCTTTGTGTTTGGTCAAATGATGAATGTGCAACCCCATAATGCAGTTAACGTGGGACCTGGTATCATGGTTTCTTTTCCATACTCCACGGGGCAGAGTTGCTTATCATTCTTCAGGACGTTAAACATCTTTATTGATTATTGCCGAAAAGAAAACTTTATCATGGAATCCGGAACATCTTTGTGATGGTTTTATTTTGGTACACGCGGTTTGCTGTTGTTTCCAGACCAATTAGGTTTGTCTCCCATTTTCAATAAAATAAAACTCTCAAAAGGATTCTCTGTTAAGATTTTTCTTGAGTACTACCTTTTAAAAATAATGAATTTCATACTAGATATCATTATTTAATTTTATTAATCTCAAATAAAAAATAAAATTATTTTTAAAATATCTTTTATTAAAACTTATTATCATAAATAAAAGAGTCATTAAAAATAAAATTAAAATTAAAATTAAAAGATAAATATTTTAGAAATAATAGCATTAAATAAGATAAGATTATTTAAATTTATTTATATTTAAGTTTAACATATAATATTTTTTTTTATACATAAGTCCAGAGAGAATATTACAAAAAGTGAACTAGATTGAATACTAGAAATTTAGTTTAAATGTGAAATAGAAATGACTTGCATAATTAAAGTGACACATGTTAAATAGTACAATGTACTAAAACATTTTTCTTCATCCTAGGGCATCTAATCTAAATTTTTTTTTAAAAAAATAATGCTTAACTATTTAACTGTTCTCTTTTGCATTTTGGAGATTCCTATCAACTGACCCTTTTCTTCTTTTTTTTGGAGGGCGATGAGTGTGGGGACAAACAAACTATCCCCTTTCTTTATGAGCCCCAAAATTTGTTCATTTGGGTCTCAATAAATTGTTTGGGGTCTCAGTATATGCGATTGAGAAATGCGAGGGGCCTATTCTGGCAGATCTGAGATGGAAGTGGTAGATTACAGTTTTTTGGATTTTACTTCCTACACTTCCATCTTGATCCTGCACCCCCCTAATGAAAAGAAATATCCCTCATCCTCTTCACCAACACCCCCATGCAGGACAAATCTTTGCTATGCCTGCACTGCAGCCACCATATTTTTGTCTGTTGAAGTCTTTCTGGGGAGCCAAAAGCAAAAAGGAGGGTGTAGAAAGTGAAAGAGCAGTATTTTTGGCTGGCATATCTTGATTACATCTTCACCAACACCCCCCATGCTGGAGAATCTCCACTATGCCTACGCTGTATCCATCGTGTTTTTGTCTGTTGAAGTCTTTTTGGGTTCAAAAAGTAAAACGGAGGGTGCAGGAAGAGAAAGAGCAATATTTTGTTGATTAGTCCTTACCTTAGTTGCGTTATTAAAGTAGGGCCACAACTACCCTGCATCCCATAAATATCAAGCACCGCCCTCTTTACATTTGGAAAATATAAAGAGACAAAATTATCCTTCCTATCTTACCTACAACTACCCTTACCCTCGTTCCTTTTCAGTTCCAACGGAATCATGATTTTGTTGTGTTGGGGATACAACAAAATTATGATTCCGTTTTATATTTGGCACAAATAAAACATAATTATGTTCCTGTTAAAACAAGAATGTTACATTGTAAAAAATATACAACAAAAGGTATTTACATTGTAATATAAGTGGGTGTGAAAAAAAAATCAAAATGGAAATATGTTTTTGTAACAATAGAAATGTTAATATATTTCTTTTTTGATATTTTTTTTATACCCCCACAGCAGAAACATATTTCTGCTAAAAGGGCATTTTGGGGAAAAAATATTTTAATGCACATGAAGTAATCCTCCGCGTTGTCTCCACAACTAATCTATCTAGTTGGAACACGTTGAAAATGAAAAGGGTATAATATATGAGCTTAAAATAAATTCAGATACCAAAACTTTGAGTGAAAAAGGAAAGAAAAAAAAAAAAAGAGAAAAACCCAAAAGGGAAACATAACCCGCTACAGTCTGTAGAAGATGGAATAAAGTCGTAGCATAAGCATATACACCGACGCTCCTTCAGCACTTTCTGCTCCAAAAACATCAACTTTATTACTCTTTCCCCTTCATTTATTCAATCAGCATCACCGTCCTTTATTTTCCCCAGCTACATAAATCTAATCAACAATGAACTCTCACAACCTCAGTTCAGCTGAAAAACCTTCGCTATTTCCATCCCTCTAAACCCAAAGAAAAAAAAGTTAAAAATGAAAGAGTTTAATTTGTATGATCTATCAGTATACTTTTACACAAATATTTAATAGGAATTTATCCTCTCATCACATCTATATGAATATAATGACGTAATAATATGATTAAATCCTATTGAAAGACTATGTAAAAAAGGTTAACTTAATTATACCTTTTATCTCTCCTTTTCTCAATTTCTTCAATTTTGTTCCTCCATTCTTTTTCCTACAAATTTGATTTTATTATTCTAATTATGCAATTTTGGATGATTTGTTAACTTAATATGCAATATTTAATAGAAACATTATTGTAATGCCACACCAACATTTCTATCAAATATTGAATGTTAAATTAATGATAGAGCAAGATCACACAATTAACATAATGAAGATCAAATTTGCCAAAAAAAAATTAAAATAAATAATAAGGAACAAAATTCATAAAACTAAGAAAATCAAAATTATAATTAAGTAAAACAATTTACACTGATAATACATATAAATCAAATTAAAAAGAAAATACTCACATTTACCAATTCTTCATCCAACTTCAAAAATGATAAAAACAATGGAATTTTTTTTTTTAGAAGAAGAATCCAAAAGCAGCCTGTGAACCAAAAGAACCTTAATTAACAACCTAATCTTAAAAAACCAAACATTTACATTTTAACAAAATATTCAACTGTACTCAAAACTGGGCCGAGTTAGGAGTTGAGTCGTCCAACCCAGCACCGAGTCTAGTCCTAGTCCGGCAAGGCAATCCCGAGTCGAGCAACTCCTCCCAATCCACATGATCCTCTTCCTCCACTTCCTTGGCCCTCATAATCTCCAATATCTTCCTCACCTTATTCCTAGCTCTCTCAGTCCCCACCTTCTCCACCTTTTGCATCACCTCCATCACCCCAGCCACCTTCGCCACTGCCTTAAACCTCAACCCGCCGTGGCTCAGCGCGTACATCACCGACACGCAACTCTCTCGAGTCGACCCGCTCCTTGACTCGGCCCCACTGAGCAACCCCACCAAACACTCCACCATGCCCGCATCAAGCATCGTGGCCCTCCCGTCCGACCCGGAACCCAAGTTCCCCAAAATCAACAAAACCCGACCCGTCATGTGACCCGACTTAACCATATTCAATAGAACCGGAACCGAACCGAGTTTAACCATCTTGGATCGGTTACTCTGGACCAAAGACAAATGGTAAAGCGCCAATGCCGAGTCATGCCGAGTCCGCTCGCTCTCGGATCGGAGCATGTGAAGCAACGGTGCCAAACCCCCCAAAACCCCAATCGCGGTTTTGTTATCATCATCCAATGCCAAACTAAACAACGCGCCCGCACCGTGCTCCTGCGCCTCAGAGGATCCAAACTTCAAAACCTCGATCAACGGCGGAACCATCCCCGACCGCACGATCTTCACTTTATTACTCTTCTCCAACGAGAGGTTCACCACCGATGCCAGAGCGTTCACCTGAACGTTCACGTGCTTCGACAAAACGAGTGAGCGTAACGCGGAGAGTAACCGAGGGGTGCAAAGTTGAAGCCTTGTTTCTTCTCTTATTCTCGTTAGTTTTCTGAGAGAGATAAGCGCTTCTTCGATTGCATTGAGTTGAGGGTTTTTGAGCTTTGTCATGATCTCTTCTTCTTCTGGGATTGTCGCGGGTTCGAGTTCTGAAGACGAAGGTGAAGAGTAGTAGCAGCAGCTCGGGCGCGTGGAGAACTGAAGCGGCGGCGTTGAGGCCGAGGTTGTCGCTATGGATTCCTCGGAGCTCGTGTACAAGTGTGTCGGCCTTATGGGAACCTCGGTTTCCGCGTGGTGGCAGAGGTTCTTCACTGGTGGGTTTTCGTTCAGAGAATTCAAAATCAAATCTTTGTCGGAGATTTTCTCTGGGTGTACGAGGTTTGCGTTGGAGGAGATTAAGGTTTGTACGAGGTGGTTGTTGTTGTCGGGGTGTGGTGGGTTTTCGCTCAGGGAGTTCAGAATCAAATCTTGGTCGGAGATTTTCTCTGGGGAGGGGTTTGGGTTTGTGTGTACGAGGTTTGTGTTCGAGGGGTTTATGGTGTGTACGAGGTTAGGGTTGGAGGAGATTAAGGTTTGTACGGGGTTGTTGTTGGGGTGAGGAGGAGGTGTGTGGGTGGATTGGCACCATTTGAGGATGGCTGATTTGAGGGCGAGGTTGGGGATGAGGGTGGAGAAATCGGGGGTGGTGCCGTCGGGGAGTTGAGGGGTAAAATTGACATTTTTGCAGGCTTCGACGGAGGAGCGTTCGTAGGAGTGGCCGGAGGAGACGATGACGGGGTCGAACATGAGGGAACGCGAAATAGGACAGAGGAATTCTTCTGGTGGGGTTTGTATTTGGGTTTTGGTTTTGGTTTGGAAGAAGATTTTCTTCCATTTCAGCTTTGGTGTGTTGGGGGTGGGGGTTATTGGTTCTGATTCTTTTGGTGGTTTTTTGGGTGATGATGGCCATTTCTTGTGGATTGTGAGCTTCAAGCTTTGTTGAATCTCCATTGGGATGGTTCAAGTTATGCCCTCTCTCACACGGTTGAATGTGAGAGAGTTAATTGAGGGGTGTCATCGGAGTTTCAATAACATTGGGTCTTTTGTGAGTTTTGAGTTGATGGGGTTACTAAAATTAGGTGATAGTGTTTTGGGCTTTTAGGTGTGTTGAAGAGTAGAGAGGAAAGTGTGTGTGTGACCGAAGTGATGACTCGGTGTTGCAGTTGCAGGGAAGGGTGTGGGAGAGAGAGAGAGAGAGAGAGGTTTGGTTCCTTTGCTTTTGGAAAATCTGCCCAATTGGAAAGAGATTGAAGGGAAAGTTGAGGACTACATTGAGCACTACACTAGCCTGTGAATATAACTAATGATGGTTAAGAATAATGTTTTTTTTTTTTACTTATAAAATTAGACTACATTAACCTGACAATAGACAACTCGTGGAAATATAGGTATTTATATATTTATATAATATAATTAAATTTTAATCTAGATACGTGAGGATTAGTTTTGATTTGTATGAGTCCTATTTCTTTTACACTCATACATTATTTATCCTTTTTATATAACAAGAAGTGGCTTTCAAACAGTATGTGTGAGAGATAATTACTACGCGTGGTAGATTGGCTGTACAATGTATCCAGAGTATGTATACGGGGAATAGAAGAACACAAAACAAAAGTGGCTTCCAAACTGGTCCAGCATTTGATGTCAACGTGTAGAGATTAGAACAGATGCGTCCAAGCCAATAGAACATTACTCCTTTCGAGTTTTAAAGTTATCACTTACCAGCTTTATTTGGTTAAAACAACTCTGGCCTTTTACCCAATTTTGAACAGTCAAACAATGCCTCCATCGTTTTTGATGCCAATACAATATATATACTTACTTGTTGGCCTTGAGTTACAAATGTTGATGAAGTAATAACAAACCACGTTTCTAAATTCTATAGCTGGGATTATGATTAATGGCCATGTCCTCATTTCCCAGTCTGTATCAAACAGAACAGATCTGGAAAAGCATTAATGGTTTGGAAGAACTCTAATGAAAAATTATTACATAGTCTAAAATCTTTACACAACATATAGTCGATTTTTTTTAATTCATAAAGAGTTAACAAAACTCAAGTATGTATCAGATAGAGATTGATTGAGATGTAATTCATGACTAAAATAATTTCTCAAAAAATTTCCTTGTTGAAAGGCAAAGGAGCATAGAATAAATTATGGTAATCACTCTAGTTGGGGAGGAAGCTCTAGCATGAGGGCACTTTATGTGAGAGGACAGTGCCACATATTCCTTTGAGGCAAGCCCGCAATCAGCACAAAAAGGTAAAAAATAAAAGGATGTTCTTTTGTCTTCGCCAGACCCCACATGTAAAACTTTGCAACTTGTAACTGTTTTTTATGCATACTTTTGTTAACAAAAAATGTCAAATGGTATCTTAACATGCAATGCTTTGCATGGAGAAGGTTGTTTTTCCAACTAAAGCCACAATTTCGTATATCATTTAATTATTGCAATCTTAATAGCTAAGTCTAAGTCGCACTAAGCACCCTGATATGAGTGTACGTAATTGGTTGGACATATTTGTTTACCTCACTTTATTTGCTAAAAGTGATTGATTCCTTTTTGCATTTTCCTGACCCACCCCCCATTCACGTCCTCAAACCATATCGTGTTTTTTTCCTCTTTCTCTTTACATTACGTTACATGGTACAATTATCGAGTTTTGCATTCTTCCTAAGTGATTCAATAAGTGTGCTCCCAATTCTTAAGCTTCTGTCTTACTTAAACATTTACAACCTAGAAGACATTATCAGAATATTTTAATTATTGGGTTGATCCACACACCACGTGATAAACTTAATAATTCATATTTCAATTAAAATAAGTCTTATATGAGTCCGATGAGGGAGAAACGATATGTCCAGCTTTTATCACTAATGTTTTTTATTTAATACGTTGTGTGAACTTTTCACATACTAGGTGGTGGGTCTCTGACATTTTATTTTCTGAAATTTATAAATAACTGCATAAAAAATCTCATCCATTAGAATTTCTGTTTTATTGTAAAATAATATAATTTCAAGCACCGAAAAGTAATTTATTACTCTTACAAATCAAAACTGGGAATAGTTATTTTTATCATGTACCTTATTAACTGTATATTTATTTCAATTTATTGTAAGAATTTTTCTTACAGTTGTTTTGAGAATATTTTTATAAAAAAATGTTTTTAAATTAATTTGTTTGAAGAGACACTACTACAAAAGCAGCTTACTACGTCAGCAATTCAACGACGGTTTCAAAGAAACATCGTAGAAGCTCAACCGGTGGCATATCCGTAATTAAGGGCTTCAGAACAACGACGTTTGCGGCTACCCGTCGTAGACATCCAACTGTTGTGGCGATTCGTATTTAGCTGGGTAAGTTACAAAGACGGTTTTTTGGAAAGAACTGTCTTTGTATCGTAAATGATAGCACGTGGCAAGCATTTGAGTGGGCCGACGAGTATACAAAGACGGTTCACTGGCGAGACCGTCGTTGTTTTTAAAGTACTTTCACGTGGCTGCCACGTGATTTGAGGATTTAAAATCCAAAGACGGTTTTATCCAAATACCCGTCTTTGGATTGTTGGTGGTTTCACGTGTAGGCCACGTGATTGGAGGCGTTAAAATACAAAGATGGTTTTTGGCTAACACCCGTCTTTGTATGGTTACAGTATAAACACGTCATCAAAGACGGTCCTACCGCAACACCCATCTTCGTATTGTTTGTGGTACACGTGGATTGCACGTGATTTAATGCGTTAACATACAAAGACGGGTTTACCCGAAGAGCCGTCGTTATATGTTTAGTATAGACACGTGGTGGCCCCCTGGTGGTTGTTGTTGTTGTCATTCAAAGACGGTCTTTGGTAGGACCCGTCGTTGTATCCTAAATTGTATCACGTTTACGACACGTGCTTCTTACTATCTCTTACGTTGGCGCACCGTATCACTTCTTTTCTCCATTTTTTCGACTACTCATTATTGCTTTGGCGCCCTAGCTACACAGAGCATCTTCTCCGACAAAGACCATCGTCTCCGACAACCACCATCTCGTGTCCGTTGCGTCTCGTTCCGTTTGAAGCCGCCGCCGACAAAGGTATGGGTGCATTTAGCTCTTCTTTGTGTATCCCTTCATTTGCATGTGTTATATTCCTTCATTCATGTTATGATTCTGCTTCGTTGTCGTCTCAGACCCTTGGTTGTTGTTGGTTGTCTTCATTGTGGTCTACATTGTACTGTTTAAGGAAGATAAGCTGGTTCCATAAGGTAAGATACATTGTGTGTTTTGTGAGAGAAAGTACGATTTTTGTCTACCTTCTTATGTAATCTGCAGCTATGGGTTGTAAATTTTTTTTTTTTTTGCGTTTCAGTGGGGTTTATGTGGGGCTCGTTGATGAAGCTGACTTGCGAGCAGTGAGTGAACGACTTTCGGGAACAGCCTGCTGCCATCCTTCATCAGTGGTGTGTCATCCTGTGCCACATTATCAGTTTCGTTGAGCGTTTGGTCTAAGTTAGTACACTGAACTTGATGAAACCCATGATGTTTAATTTGAGCTTCAGATTTACTGTCTTCATGTTTAGTTGTGTCTGTAATTGAATAAACTGGAGAATAAATTATATATAAGTATGTTGTTTGTAAAAGTTTTATTTAATGAATTACATAAGTAAATTGATTTATTTTATAATTGCCGTTAAGATGAAACATTTTGGTAGTTGCAGTAGCTTGTATGAAATGTTATGAGTACTGATGGAAAGAGTTGAATCTCCCTCTGAACCCCTTTTCAACTCATCCCCTAACTAACTCTCTAATTATTCAACTAACTATGGGGGTTACATATTAATACTGGTGATTTTTTATTCTGATCCTGGAAAGGTACTTGAGCCACTTTTAGAAGTCCTAGAATTAAAACTGAACATCTTAACTTCATCAAAAGAAGGGTAACCACTGTATGGTAAAGCACATTCAGCTCTAGACCACGTAGTAGCTGATCTTATTTTTCCAAGCAAACTCATTTCCATGTTATCTTCATCAGACTCAATGCTGTCAATTTCCACCTCCAAAATTTTCACAACCTGCCTCATTGTTGGTCTAATACTAGGGTCTGTATGTGAACACAACAAACCCAAATGAAGCAATCTCTCACCTTCCTCTATGGTGTATCCCCCTTTAGCCTTCAACCTTTCATCAACTGCACTGTGCAATTGGCCTTGCACCATTAAGGACATCAGCCATTCAATTAGCCCCGACTTATGTTCTTCAATAGGTCTTCGTCCGCAAATTACTTCCAACACCAATATTCCAAAACCAAACACATCAGACAAAGTTCACGTTGTTCCTCTTTGAATCACTTCAGGAGCAATGTATCCTAGTGTCCCTATTACTCTTGTTGTGCTGACCACTTGTCCCTGATAATCATGCATACGAGCCAATCCAAAATCTCCCAGCCTTGCATTCATGTCCTTATGAAGAAGAACATTGTTTGCTTGAATGTCCCTATGCAAGACCTTAACTTCCCAACCCTCATGCAGGTATAGAATCCTTGTGGCTACATTTTTCAAAACTTGAATCCTTTCTTCCCATGTTAGCATCATTCCCTCTTCACACTCAAATATCCATTTATCTAAACTTCCATTGCTCATGAAGTCATAAACTAGAATCAAATTTCCCTTTTCTTTTTTGCACCAGCCTCTTAATCCTACAAAATTTCTGTGCTTCATTCTGCCAAGGCTTGAAACCTCGGCCAAAAACTCTCTCATCCCTTCTTCCCTTTCTTGAGGAATTCTCTTGACTGCAACTTCTACCCCATGCAAAACCCCTTTATATACCTTCCTGGTCCCTCCTACAGCAACCACATTCTCTTCAGAAAACCCTGTTGTTGCTGCATCGATCTCATGGAAACCTATCCTGTGAGGCCAATACTCCAGTTCCCAATCTTCAACTTCTTCTTGTGTCTTTCTTCTGCGGAGAACGAAAAATGCGACATAACCAAAACCAATGATTAACACAAACACAATACTGGTGACACCTACCGCGAAAGCTTGTGCTCCAGGAAACCACTTTTTATGATGAACAAATGAAGGCAAATTTTCTGTCACTAATGTATCACCAATTGAAAAATTTGAATCACTAAAACTCCAAGCAAGAATCTTAGCACTGTCTATTATCCTCCCTGTTGAATAATTATTTGATATCAGTAGTGATGTTTTTGTTCTTCAACTGGGTGTTGACATCAGCCACAAACAGTTCACTTTTCCTGGTTCCTGATGCTGTAGTAGTCTTTGTATTGTGAAATTTGAAATTAATATTGTTGCAAAGGCAGAACAATGGAAATTTCAAAATATGAAAGTGCGAACTCACATGTGGAAATCTATCAATGAATTTTGCTGCATTAGCAACTTCAGTGGCAGCTCTGATTTCTTCATTTGTTGCCCCATCCTTACCATAGGCAATGTTTTCTTTGATGCTGCAACTGAAGAGTATTGGTTCCTGACTGACAAGGCCTATAAGCTTTGGTTAAGGATTGACCCCAGGCCTAAACCAGCAACCACTCCATCTTGCACTGCAGTCCTGTAAGCTTTGGTTAAGGATTGATTGTATTGAGCTATAGCTTGACTCTCGCCTGTAAATGATGCAACCTGCATTGGAGGAATGTGTATCTTTTATATTCTACTGTCTACAAACATGTAAAAGAACAAGATTGACAAGTTCCATTATGAAGATTGGCATACTTGTCGAATTGAATCAATTGTGCGCTCTACTACAGTTGCTGCTTCAGAATAAGCTGCTTGTCCATGGGATGGCAACTTTGCAAAAGTAAAGCTCATCATGGAACCAGAGATTACAAGAGGTGGAATACAAGATAGAAGGACAAGGGTTAGAAGCCAACCCTTGATGAATGCTATGACTAAACGTCCTAAAAAACATGCCACACACTGTATGAATTTTCCTACCTGGTATTATCACACAAAGGATAAAGAAAAAGTTAATTTTTATTTTTATTTTAATTTTGTTGTAGAGGAAATAGTGATGATTTGGTAGTTGTAGCTTTTCATTAATACCTTCTCTCCTAGGGCTTCTTGAATAAGAAGTGTGTCACCTGACATCCTTCCAACAACCTCACCAGTATTGGTTTCCTTGTCAAAGAAGCTGATATCTTGCCTTAAAATTGCTCTGAGGTATAAGCCTCTTATTCTTGCTGCTTGTCTCTCCTCGGTGGACACCCAACAAGCAACCTCTGAGTAATCGTTTACCCAACATATCCAACCATGAACACTCCTTCATACTTGATTCACTTCTTGTTTGTTCTTTTAATTGGTTACTTTCATCCAATAGTCTTCATGATGCAAACCATTTACCTTTCAAAATTTAACCTATACCTCAATTTTTTTCTTGTGTTTTTCGTGTAATTATATAATGAAAAGAGAATTTATCTCTAACTTAGAGATTTTTCATTTGTTGTTTGTATAAATGCTGTTAATAAAAATACAAAGTATATATCCCTAACTTTTGGCTTGTTGTTTATATAAATGTTGTTACTAATGGAACGTGATTGAAATGAAGATAGTAAGACACAAAAATACTTTGTATAAATACTGAGGCTTGAAATACTCCTTGTGATTATTATTAAGAGAGTGCAAACTAAAGAAAATATTACTGAACTGAAATGGAACAAAACACTTTGGTTAAAAAACCTTAGACTTGATTTCAGCTGCTAGCCCTTATGGGTAATCCACTATTCATTATAGTAAATGTTAGTTAGTATCTTATCACATCATGCTAAAAAATGATTATGTTGCTCTAGATCAGTATCTGTCTATGATCTATGGTTCCGATTTATTTTATATGCAACTTATGAAATTATAAGACTGACTTGGTAGGGTTGAATTGTCGATCTAAATAAAAAGAATTTTGTTTCAACTTGAATCTAATTTAGGAACATCTCTAATAAATTATAAGGTTGTATAAATGAATTAAAATTTATATATTCTCTTTTATGATCTCTAATTAAACTATGAAAAATTAATAAAATAACAACTAAGAAGTTGTCTATACTAGTATATTCAATTTTTTTCTTCCTACCCTTAAAAGTAAGAATCTGTCTTAATTTATTTTGCTTTTCTCAATACATCATAGGACCTATTTTTATTTATTATACCATGTGTTTTTTTATACATGTGTGTGACTTGCTTGGTCGGCTTTTCACTCAATGAACAATACTAGTGGCACTGTTTTTTTAACAGTATTTTTATCATTGATTGAAAAGGTTTAAAATTTATTAGGTGATGAGTACTACTTCTAAATATATATACAAAAAGAGTTATTAAATGGCCTGTGTGATCCATCAAAATTCAAGATTTTTAATAATAATATATTTGAACCAATCATATAGATTATGTTGAAGAAAAAGATCCAGATAAATACAGTGTTACTAAAATGGTCTTCATTCCTATTAATTATTTAAGAACTTCAGTTTAATTCTAAACCATCATTTTGTTGAAGTTAGCAAGAGAAACAGAAGGGTACAGCAGAGGGGGCTTGGTGGGGGCTTGTTGTCTATTGTAGGGCAAGGTGGGGGCTTGTTGTCTATTGTTTGTTTTTGTTCCTGCTAGTACAAGATTCCTTCTATGTATATCTTGAAGTACCTCTGGTACTTTTTATTAATATAAATTATCTTTGCATTTCAAAAAAAAAATACTATTTAATACCTTTAACAACTAGAAAGAGTAAAAAAAAAAATAATAAGAACAGAAATACCAAGATATTAATGGAAGATCGGAGCATCCTGGTCGTGTACGTGGGGCTGGGACAGGGGTTACAATTACGCAATACTTTGGTCCATCATCGTGTCGGTCTACCAGTTCATCAAACATCATTGTAGAACAGTTGGCTGATATAATTGGTAACCTAAAAGAAGAATGGCAAAGACAGGCTGAACAAGAAAACATTAAAAGAGAGGAGGTGTGGATGAGGAGGGTTGAAGAGGAAAAACAGCGCACTATGGACACATTTAAAGGACAAATACAAGAAGCTATCAAGTTGGAGTTGTCACAAATTGTATCACAACATTCAGCCCCACTTCAGCCAAATGATATACAAGTATTAGCAGCAAGGGTAAGCACGAAGGGAAGCTGTGCAGCAGCAGAGACAAATGCATTAGCTAAAAAACCCTCTGAGTTGAATGTTGAATGGTGACAATGTCGGCCTGCATGTAACCGTTGAGAACTCCAACAAATTAGTGGCAGTGGGCAAACGGTGCGACAGTTTTGGCACCATCCACAACGTGCCCTATGCTGATGATGTTGTTCGCGTGAGTGTGGTGGAAGTTATTTTCGGTGATGCGGAGGTTCCAATCCCTACATCAGAAATAAAGTTTGTCAAAGAAGCTTTAGGTAGTTTTGTTCCATGGCCAACACATTTGGTCAAACCCATCTTGCCTGAGGTACGTAATAACATTAATTCCTATAATTTAAAATGGTTACTTACGTAAGTCTTTTTTAAATGTTTTGTACTCCTGTAGGAAGCAGAGAAGGATGTGAGCTCACCATTGAAGACTGTTGAGGAGGAAAAGGCAGCTGAGGTTATTGATCCATTGGGAGAGTTGGTGAAGAACTTGTTCGACATTTACCAAAGGCCTGTTGAGGTGTCATGGGATGGTGCTAAATTTGGGATCAATAATGTCAAAGATGGCTTCTTCATCACACACGCTGATGTGAGCGAGATAATATTAGGAGACAAGTGTTTAAACATCTCCATTCTACAACTATGGCTTATGTAAGTGTATACCCATATTAGCTCAAACATTTGTACACTGTAGAATTGAGTTAGCTACCTTAAATAACCTATTAACTGTATTTTATGAAACCATGAATTTTACATAGGTTTATTCATGATTGGAGTGCGAGCATTGGTTATGGACCATTGTATGGGTTCCTTGAACCTCAGTGTATCCACAATGCAAGCAGTAGACGTCAAGAGTGTGAAAATTACATTGGAAGGTGGTTGAAGGAAGCAGGAAAACAAATTTACATAGCACCTTATTTAAACCAGTAAGTTGAGCAAATAATGTTGGTCGAGTACGGTAATGTTTAACATATTGACTTAATGAAGTATCTTTACCTGTTCAGGGCCCATTGGCAGCTCGTTGTATTGTGCCCAGGCGACAATGTAGTGGTTTGGTTTTGTTCTTTGAAGAAGAAGCCGGATGCTACCATCAAGGGTGCAGTAAACAGGTTAGTGCTGCCTCTACCGTGCCTCAATACTCCTACAACAAACCACCAATGATCGTAATGCTTTGTTTCTATTTTGAAAATAGTGCAATGAAATCAGTCACCAAAACTGCAGAGGGAAAGCCACCTCAGCATGGGCCTCAGTGGATTGAAGCAAAGGTACATGTTTATTTAAATTCCAAATGCCATATGGATGTCATTTCTGTTTGCGTTGACTGAATTCACAACGTAATGTGTGTGCGTATGTCGTGTAGAGTCATGTTCAAACAGGAAATTACGAGTGTGGATACTATGTTATGCAATGGATATGGTGCATCGTAAGTGGTGGATTGAAGGATGACTGGATTCACGTATGTTTCTGATTATTGATTTACTTGTTAATGTAATTAGACGTCATTACTTTTTACCTGATGCTATGTCATTTACTAATAAATTCATATATACATGTGCAGTGGTTTTCTGATCGATCACCGCTAACAGAAGAGACCATGACCACACTCCGGCATAAATGGGCGGCCTATTTTATCCAAATGAAGAAATGTGAACCAAGAAAAAATTTGATAACTTAGGAACAGTTTTCGTGTAGGCTAGAATTTTATTTGTCTGCTAAGAACAGTACATTGTTTAGATAACTTGAGTTGTATATTTAATTTAATTTTCTCTCAGCTTGAACAATTTCCTATCCAGCCCTTCAATGTGGCCGTGTGCCTTGAACAGTATATTGTTTCAGTTAATGCTTGAGTTGTATACTGAATTTAATTTTCTCTCTGCTTTTTGTTTCACTTAACATTTGATAACTAACTTTTTTGCTTGTACTTAATTGTCTATCATAATGTTGTCGTGTCATTAACTTTTACTGTTACAATTGCTGACTTTAAACCCAGCTAGGTAACTTACACTCAGGGTGGTGCTGACAAGGACTACAAGGAGTGTTATGAATGTGGCTGATTTAGAGGTTCAGCTCCTCCAGAGCAAGAAAGGAAGACCAAGAGAAGAAGATCTAAGATAAGGAATTCCCAGCTTTTTCATTATTAATCCTTATGTTATTTACATAGTATTTATAGATCCTAGGAAGGAATAATTTGCTTCTAGAATTGGTATAATCCTAGGAATATTACATAACTAATTCTGTTATGGCTGCTTCCCCTCAGATATACAGCATCAGAAGGAGGATTGTGGAAAATTGCGTGAGCTGCAAAATTCTCACTAGATTCCTTCAGACGAAATCCTTCAAATAGGTGGGCTTTTTGACCTTTCTTTTGAGTATTATTTCCTTCTGCACCCCTGTGTTTGTGAGTTCACCCTCTGTCATTGCTGTTATGTCTCTGCTGCCCTCCATTGAAGCTTCTCTGTTCATAACAAGGAGGTACCCCCACCTCCTTTGTTTAAACCTGCAGGTGACCTGAAATTACCATCAGGGTGGTGGTCACTTTGTTGTTCCTCTAAATTACCATATTAAAGTCTATGATCTATTGGGTTTGTTTGTTCTTGTTGTTGCTACAGGGGGACACATCAACCAAGCTGTGACCTTCAACAGATCTTATTACAAGGTAATCACTTCAATGAACAAATGGTTGAGTCACTAGGGATCCTTAATTAAGCTCTGTGTCTTAATTTAATGACTTTAAAATCAACAGACATTATATATCATGCATGTATCCTTCTAAGAAGCATTTTCATCTGCTTTTAGGATTTTCAAAGTGCTTATATCATCTTTTTATTCCTTAATTATGTGCTCTTATGATTATATTTGACTAATTAAATGTATATTTCTCCCGATTATTATGATCAGGTTCAAATTATAGGACAATTGTGCACGTACTATAACCTGAACAGCCATCCACAAGGCTTGGGTTAAAAATAAAACCGTGGAACCAGCACATTATTACTGCACAATTTGCTGTTAAAAAAAAAAAACATTCCACGACGGTTCTAAGGAAACGACCGTCGTAGAAACGTGATGTTTCTGAGACGGACCTACAAAGCAAACCATAGTAGTATTAATACAAGTCTACGACGGTCCATGCCATACAACCGTCGTAGAACACGTTTATCTCAACGACGGTGTTGTTACGTGACCGTAGTAGTATTAACACCGTCTCTTACGACGGTCGTCCGCAACAAAACACCGTTGTAGTGATAGGACCCTTCTACGACGGTTCTGGGAAGACAACCGTCGTAGTCTGTTGTTACTTCTACGACGGTGGTGTCCCCATGCCCGTCGTAATCTGTTGTTACTTCTACGACGGGGCTGTTGACAGCCGTGTTTGAATTGTGGACCTTACTACGACGGTCCTTTGGAAACAACCGTCGTAGAACAAGATTATGTCTACGACGGTGCTGTCCTTATGGCCGTCGTAGTCTCTAGTAAGTTCTAAAGACGGGGCTGACCGACAGCCCGTCTTAGAATTCTGTAATATCTACGACGGTTTTCTATAACCGTCTTTGAAAGCCATCGAATTTATTACGTCGTCGCAGACGACGACGGTCTTCAATCGACGTAGTATACCCATTTAAACCGACGTTGAATTCTGCTTTTGTAGTAGTGTATTGAAATAGCAGTCAGTCAAAACTGGAACTATTTTTGGCTGGAAACAGATTCAAAGCTCCTTCTTCATGCTTACTCCAACCCTCTTTCGGTGCCTTGGAATATTTACACTAGATGGTTGAATTATATAAATTACACTGCGAGTATTAGTTTTAGAATGTCTAACATTTTCCGTGAAGACAATGCTTGTGCTGACAAGCTTGCTTCTTTTGGTGCACAACATACAAGATATATTTGGTGGGACTCACCATCATCTTTTCTTTCCCAGGAACTCCTTAGGTAAAAGAATGAGCTCCCTTCCTTTAGGTTCTCATAGTCTATTTACTTTGGATATGGTTTGACCCTACCAATTGTTTGTTCTCTTTTTCCTTCAATATATTCAAGGTGAGTCTTTTGGTGTTGCTGAGGGTTGAGGTGCCATGTCAATCCTTGTTAGCTTTAGCTCATCTTCCGTTTTGCTACTAAAAAAAAAGAAGAGAAGATGAGGAAAAATAATAGAAGTATATCATTATACCCTCTAGTGTAGGAAAAGGTAAATGAACAATAATTGGGAAAGGGGGGAAATGAAGAACAATGATTTTATATGCTCTTTCATCTCTCATTCTTCTCCTCAAATTTCGAAATCAGAAAAGATAAGTTTTAAAAACTTCATCCCCTTCACTTCCCACAATACACATTTTATTGTTGCTGAAAGATATGGGTTGTTTTCAGGGTGGAATGTTCAATCCCCACTTCTTTTTTCTATTTCTAAATAACAATTTAGTCTTAAAATCAGTAGTATAATTGAATTTTATAACCATATAAGTAAAAAATGGTATTGGTCAATTTAATCATATAAAAAAAATATTAATTTGGTCTTTGAATTTGACCGTGAATTTGACCGTGAACCTTATTGATATTAATTCTAATCCCAAAGATTTGACAACTTTTTCGATGTAGAAGAATAACTTATAGTTTATGGTGAATCATATTTTGTGATCATATTATTAGAAATTTTTTCATATATTTCTGTGGGTTATAATTAATTATGATATTTTATTTTGTCAAAAACAGGTTAATATTATGATCCATTTAATGATACTCAAGTCCACTAATATTGTGATTAATTGTTTATGGGCTTTTAACATCTAATTTTAATCAATGTGGAAAAATAATGTGGGTCTAACCATTAGACCCATAATAAAAGGTGGTTATAGTTAATAAGTAATAAAGTTAGGTCTATTTTGTCATCACTTTATCAATTGCTAAATATGATTTATCCCATTGAAAACTTTAATACAAGGAAAGTGTAATAAGACAAAGTAAGACTTAATTTTTGAGTTTTGCATAAATCATTCTCATCTTTTTTATTATGTCTTCAACAAGTAAATATTATTTATGTTATATAAATACATTTTTGATAGATTTATTTATCTTAACTTATCATATATATATATATATATGTGTGTGTGTGTGTGTGTGTGTGTGTGTATTCATATAATATTTGTTACGATGATTGCTTATTCTTTTTCAATTCAAGCAATCTGTTATACATTATGTTATTAGTTTGTTCCATTTTATTGAATGCCTATCTGATATAACATTTTATCCTGCATATGTTATATTCAATTCAATTTATGTTGGGCTTTGATTAAACTACCGGAATATGAAATTTTGGTATACTTTTAAATTTATTTTTATTTATTTAATTTTTCTGCTATAAATATTATTGATATTTGTTTAGTTAAAACTTAAAAGTTAGAATGCCTTAATTTATGGTTATTATTGTTTGAGTTCAAAATATGTGGAGAAGGCTCTTTGATTCATTTATGACTGATAAGGATGTTCTTTTGATGCATTTGTCCATTGACTGGATCATTATTTTGGATAAGACGAAACTAATTCCTATCCAAAAATTTTCATAAGAAATCTAATTGTGGAAAGTTTAAGACTTGGCTAAAGAACAAGCAAAAATTAGGAGGGGTTCAAAATTTTAAGGGAGCCTTGTCTGAGGAAAAACAAGTTAAGGGTAGGAAATGATCTTGAAGTTTGCGTTGAGAAAGTAGAAGATGTCAACCTAGTTTTAGCTTCTGGATTTGAATAGGTTTTGAAGGATACCTTTAATGTACCTTCTTTTAAGAGAAATTTGATTTATGTTTCTCGTTTAGACAAACTTGGTTTTAGTTTTACTTTTGGTGATAGGAAAATAAATCTAATATTAAACTCCCAAATTATTGGTTATGGATTTTTAGTTGATAGTTTATATAAATTGTCTTTGGATTCTAACAATATTTCTTTCATATTTAGTTGTTAAGAATTCTATTGCTAAAAGGTCTAAAGTTGAAGAAAAATCATATATGTGACACAAGTGCTTAGGTCATATTTATAGGAAAAGGGTTGAGAGATTGACAAAGACATATATTCTACCTCCTTAGGTTTTGATGACTTGAGTACTTGTGTGGATTGTATAGGGGAACATTTACTAAAAAAAAGGCACAACTAGAAGTTCATACAACCATTAGCGAACCCTTAAATTCTACAATTTATGGTAACAATTTTTTTTCATTACATTCTTTGATGATTTTCCTGATGTGGTTATCTTTACTTGATTAAAGAAAAATTTGAGGCACTTGAAAAGTTCAAAAATTTTAAAACCAAAATAGAAAAGGAGTTGGGAAAAGTCATTAAGATTGTAAGGTCTGACTCTGGTGGATAGTATTATGGTAAATATGGTGCCACAAGACAACATATAGGGCCATTCACCTTATACTTGTAGGATATTGGAATAGTTCCATAATACACCATGCTTGAGACACCTGAACAAAATCGTGTAGCCAAAAGGTGTAATAGAACACTTAAAGATATGATGAGAAGCATGATGAGTAGATGTAACTTACCAAAATTTTTGTTGGAAGAAGCCTTGAAAACAACCCTTTATATCCATTTGAGACCATAGTTGCGACTGGAGATATTATTGGCTCTCAAGCTAATTATATGCTTGATCCTTCTACTGTGTATGAGAATGCACAAATCAGTTGAGCATATTTCACAAGTTCCTTTGAGGAGGTCAACTAGAGAGAGGATACCTGCTATTGGTGGTGACTTTCAAGTCTATCTTAGTGAGGATGCATATGACATTAGAGATATTATTGATCCAAAGACAACTTTTTTGAATAGTGATTTGAGTGAGACAATATACATGCAACAATTGAACGTTTTTGTATTAATGGTAATGAGGACTTGGTATGTAAACTAAAAAAGTCAATTTATAGCTTGAAACAAGCTTTTAGGCAGTGGTACCTAAAATTTGATGAAGTGGTGAGCTACATGGGATTTGAGGAGAATAAGGTTGATTAGTGCATATACCTCAAGGTCACTGGGAGAAAATTTATCTTCCTTGTGCTATATGTGGGATATAATGTTGGCTTCTAATAACCTCGACATGCTGCATGAGACAAAGCATATACTAACAAGATCTTTTGATATGAAGGATCTTGGTGAGGCCTCTTTTGTGTTGGGGATTGAGATCCACAGAGATAGATCGTGCCATACACTCGGGTTATCACAAAAGGCTTCATTGATAGAGTCTTATAGAGATTCAATATGCAGAATTGTAAACATGGAGATGTTCCAGTTGTCAAAGGTGACAAATTCAACAAAGACCAATGTCCTAAGAATGAGATTGAGCGAGCAAAGATGAACAACAAACCTTTTGGGAGTGCTCTGGGCAACCTCATGTATGCTCAGGTATGCACTAGACTCGATATTGCTTTCATAGTTGGTGTTCTTGGTATATACCTGTCGAACCCTAAGAATGACCATTGGATAGTTTCTAAGAAGGTGATGAGGTACTTGCAGAAGACTAAGGAGTATATGCTTGTCTATAGGAAAGTTGACAACTTGGAGGTTGTAGGGTACACAAATTCATATCTTGATGGGTTCCTTGATGATAGGAGATCGACTTCTAGATACATCTTTATGATGTCTGGGGTGCGATATCTTGGATGAGTAAGAAACAAACTTTTGTTCCCTCTTATACTATGTAAGCAAAGTTCATTGCTTGTTTTGTTGTCAGTACTCATGTTGTTTGGTTGAGGAATCTTATGATAGGACATCACATTGTAGACTTCATTGCTAGGCAACTGAAGATTTTTTGTGATAACAACGTTGTTGTGTTTTATACAAAGAATAATAAGACTTCTAGAGGATCTAAGCACTTGGAGTTGAACTACTTAACTGTTATAGATCTTGAGAAAGATGGTTCTATAGTGGTAGATCATGCGGACAGAGATTCCATGTTGGTTGATCCATTGATCAAGGGACTTAGGCCTGTTGTTTTTAAACGACATCTTGAAAACATGGGCATTGTGAGTTCTTTTGATATTTTTGGTTAGTGGGAGCTTTAGATTCACATTATTTCCTTTTTCATGTTGTTGGATCCTTATTTTGAATTTTGGAAAATGACGTATTGATGACATTTTACATTTGATTTGATGAATAAATGATAATATGAATTTCATTACGATACCTTTTGTGTGTGTATATCAAATGTGAGATTATTAAAGCTCGGTGTTGTTAGGACCCCTATGCTAGTGGTCAACACCAAAATTCGAGCTTAGGCATAATGATATTAAAGCTCGGTGTAGTTAGGATCACTGTGTCGGTGATTGGCACTAGAATTGGAGTTGGCACATGACAGTTTCTTGATAAATCATGTAATTTGTCTGGCTTTCAGACACTTGAGAGAAATTAAGGATTGCTAGAGAAAATGATGGTATGAATTTTTAATCACATTGTCACATCATTTCTTGCTACACTCCACATTAATGACTAGTCGATAATATTTGTAATCATGGAAGGTGTTGCATCAATGAGAAATGTAATTACTAGCATGATTCGGTGTTACATGATTTTTGTTGGATGGATTCTTAATTAGGTGTTGTATCTTGGGATCATTTGTTTTGTGGCCATAGTATGTTATTAGCTAGAGAGTCATTTTTTAAAATATTTTTAAAATTTAAAATACACTATTTGTTTTTCCCAAGTGGGAGAATGTTAGAATTTTCACATATATTCTTGTGGGCTACAATTAATTGTAAAATTTTGTTTTGCCAAAAATGGATTAATATTATGATTCATTTGATGATACTTAAGTCCACTAATAATGTAATTAATTGTTTGGGGTTTTGGATACCTAATTCTGATCAGTGTAGCAAAATAGTGTGGGCCTAATCATTGGGCCCATAGTGAGAGGTGTCTAGGGTTAATAAATAACAAGGTTAGATCTTCTTTGTCGTCATGTTATCAATTGCTCTATAGGATTTGTCCTATTGAAAACTCTAGTATAAAGAGAGTGTGATTAAACAAAGAAAGACTTAACTTTTGAGTTTTTAGAGGTCGCACTATGCACAAACCATTTTTATGTTTTTATCATGTCTTCAACACGTAAGTATTATGCCAGCATTTTAAACTCATAAGTTCATTTTTGGTAGATTTATTTATCTTACGCAAATATGGTAGGTTTTTTTTTTGTTTTTTTACAAGTTACCGATTATTTATTTTAGATCTAGACAATAAAGTTTACACTCTTCATATTGAAATGAAGTCATAGTTGGCATGAGTAACATCATTGTTCAGTCCATTGACAACTATTATAGCGACAATGACACCAACTAGCGAGAGTAAAAGCTTTTGTGAAGGCTACACTAGAACGCGCTGGATGCATTGTTAGCGAGCACATGCAGGTCTACTTATTGTGGTGGTATGCTCATCTTCAAAGAACCCAAAATCCTAAAGCAAATCACAAAAGTCGAAAGCCCTTTGCAGATTTATTCCTTTTCACAGATCTAACACAATCCCCACCCCTCACTCAAAGGGGAAGCCTTCGATTGTCATTTTGTGACTTGAACTTAGTTTCTAACTCTGCACATAAATGTATAGTTATTCATCAAAATTTAGTGGTTATGATATCAGTTTCCTTTAAAAAATGAAACAAAAATGGAAGAAATGCACTGGAAATGGCTGGAAGTTTGGCCGCTTGATTAAGGGGTGGATGAATAACTTCTAGAACGAATTCGTTTTGGTTTTCTCATAGAAGAAGGACATTACTTTTTCAAATAAAGGACAAATGTGTAAAATACTCATGCTATATAAAAAAATAATTGTTTATAACCCTTACAAAGGGTTGCAACCAACTCATCTAAACCCCTCAATATTCAATCAATAAATCTAACGATTATTGTAAACTTGTCCACCATAAACCACATCCTCCACTTGTCTAACTTAGCCTGTCTTAAATATCAATAATCAAATTGATTGACAAACACAAACATAAAAAACAATTTAACTATAATTATAAAAAAATTCTCTAATGCCCTTTTGTAGGATCAAAGGCTTACCACTAAGCTATAAGTTATACTTGTTAGCAAGGACATAAGTTTATTTCTTTAAACATTTTTTTAAGCCACACCTAGCTCGAGGGACTTCCAAGTGCCAAAGGTTGAAATGTTGAGCCTATTCACTAGGAGAGGTTGGATGTTAAGTTAACAAATTAATCTCTCCCTAGTGTCACTCGGAGAATTTAAACCCATGGCCTCGCTCTCTGATGCCACTTGTAGGATCAAGTGGTTATTACTAGGGTAAAAGTTATAACTATTATCAAGAGTGTAACTTTATTTCCTTAAATAATTTTTTAGAGTAGCATATAGCTTAAGGGGTTGCGCCTATTACAAGCGTAATAGGTTATGATGTTAAGTCCATCGAATCCAAGGAGGGACACCGGATGTTAAGCCAACAAATTAAATACACTATTGGAATCAAAGACATGAAAAATGTCAAGCCTCTAAAATCTTATAGTTTTGATTATAAAAAAGGTTATTAAATTTTGATGAACAAATGAGGCTATTTGAGGTATGCAAATTGAACTTGCATCCAATGAAGAAATAGGTATATTCATTATAACTTGCATATGCTAAAAATCGATTTTGTACTTAGAGTCCAATGAGCTGTTAAAATCCGTGTCCAAAGTTTGTTTTCATAAAATTCAACATCTAACACACTATTAAAAAAGAATCGTCTAATGCTTCTATATAGAAAATTTGTATCTAATGTTATTTTAGAAATAACTTAAGTCTTCTATTGTCCAAAGTGAACACATGTTTAAGCTCTTCATTCAATATGTTCGTTTCGTTAAGGATTCATGCTTTGGACTTCCATCCTCGAATAAACCTTAGTTGAAATTACCTTTGCATTGAAAATGCTCTAACATTTAAATATCTTTAGCATTTAACAAAAAGTTTGATATTCTAAATATAAATACAACCCTTGATCAAAAGTAGTCAACCAAGGCAAGTACAGAAAAAGAAAGTCAAAAGAAGGAATGTACAAAAAAGCAAGTTTGCATTCCAGAAAAGTACATACCTTTTGGTGAAAAGAACAATCACAAATTCTCTCCTCGTTCAAAGGAAGACACGTATGAAGTAAAAACGAGAAAAATCTCTTCATGCATTAAATGAAGACTCGAAAGAAACAAAAACTTATTTGTTCACAACAAATATTTCCTAAAGAAGCTTATAAAAGGAAGACCCGAAGAGAAGAAAACAAGTTACACACTGTGAACATGTTGTCAAACATCTTTCTCTTTGCTCCGAAACTTGATGATAGTTCCTACAAGCTCAAAATAGTCATATCATTTGCTTAACAAGTTTAGCTTGAATTGCTTAGCAAAAAGGATTTAACCATTTAAATTAAGAAACACAACATGGACGGTAAAGTTTACACTTTTTTTTATCATATCAATTAGACATTTTCAAGATCTCTCTCTTTTCTCATGTGGATATGTGTTTTATACACTATTATCACGGACTCACGGCTAGTAAAAAAAAATCTCACATTCATCTCAAACTACTGTATTTTATATTTATCTAGAAACTTATGTTAGCAATCACTTATCACTTTTAATCTACAATCTCTAATCTCTATCTCTAAATAAAATTTTAATGTTTTTCAAAACTATTAATAGTTAAAAGTAACTTTATATCAATATTTTGTGTAAATCTAAAATATAATTTTTAACTTGGTCATTTTAAATCTAAAGCATTTATGACTAAGATATATAATAAAAATACAAATTATTAGGGGTGTTTACGAGTACGAGTCACCTCTGAACTCGAATTGACCTAAACGGATCCGAACAATTTGGGTTGGATCATTTATGTATTTGGATCAAAATCGAACTAAACCGATCAAAACCATTCATATACGGGTTGAGTCATGGTTTTAGATTTATAGATTCGATTAAAACTGATCAAAAATTTTAGAGTTGTTTAATTTGGTTTTAATTATGTTTGTACTTAGAGTTATATATATCTAATGATTAAGCAATTAGTGACTCAAATCGAATCTTGTTCATTGATTAACTACAAATATAACTAAGTGAATTTACTACAAAGCAAGGAACATGAAAGGTTAAGAAAACAAATGCTTGAATGTTGTTAGATGATGTTGTGATGAGTTAAGGAAAGTGTTGGGGGCTCCGCTTGCAAGAACTACTCTTGATGTAATCTTAATAGATTTTTCTCTTTTTAACGTGAATATGATTATTACCCGGACCTTCTAACATACTCTAGTCATGATCCCTCAAGTGAGAGAGTCTAAATCACCTAATATCGCTCCTAATCCCTTAAGAGTTATATTAAATAATTTACATTATGAGCAAAGATACATGCATAGGCTAGACAATACCACTCTATCCCGAGACATAGATTACCTAAATGTTTTCCCCAGTTCTTAGCATATAAATATTTTCCATGCCTAAATCCTAAAACAGTTTATGAAAATAGATGATCAAACCAAAGACATGTGAATGAGCACAAAGATGAACAATAATATCAATATCATATTAATAGATAGTTTGGAATCATTACATCAAAGAGAGTTTGGTTTGTAGAGCTCCCGACAATGGGTGGTTTTAGCCTCTGATTGTCATGAGAGACTTACAAATATAAAAGTGAGATGAAAGGAAAGAAAATGGAAGAAAAATGGATTGAAACGGATTGACCAGAGCTCTAAAAACATATTTTTCTTGCACTGACTTCTTTGTTTTTCTCTTCTTCTTTGTTCCTCTGCTTCTTCTATGGTTACTTGGTGCTTAGGAAAACAAATGTTTCCTTTCTTTTTATATGCTTCACCAACTAATGGGTTAATCAGAACTTTCCTGTGCGCTTAGGGTGACACTCGTGCTGAGCGCGCATGTTCAGCTAGATCAAGTGGTTATGCGCTAAGCCCCAGGAAGTGCGCTTGCTCGTGAAAATTGTCTTTCAATGCGAGTTCTTCAATTGCCTTCCATGCCTTTGCTACAACTCTACACAAAACTCAGCCAAAGTTACTATAAAATCATTAACTTAAGCATCTTTTGGACAAAAACTCAGAAGAAGTGAAATTCATATTGTTTTAACACAAAATAAGCAATAAAAGATAAGAAAATGAGATAATTGCTATGTGATTTCAGTATATAAATGGCGTATGCATAACACTTATCAACTCCAAGTGTAGGAATTACAAGTGTTGAGACTACTAGTATTAAAACTTCTTAAGGTATTACTTTCAGATACATTATTATTGGTTTTACCTTTTTTCATATTTATTTTTTTTGTCATATTTATAATATTAATGGATTATATTTTTTTTCATTTGTTTCAATAAATCTAGTTGCAACAAATCTGGTTGCAGCAAAACTTATTGCAAAAAATTAATTTGTAAGAAATAGTTATGATTCAAACTATTAGAGTAAATCTTGTTAAAAAAATATTTTATTTTAATTTTTATTAGCCTATTGTAGAATATTATGTTGATGGTATTAAATAGATCAATTTTACTACTTTCAGACATTTAATAATATTGTGTTAATTATATTGGATATTTGGATGAATAATGATTTAAAATAGTAATTCTAAGAAAAAAATGTCAAATTTAAATATATATAACACGTTGGCCCGAACTAAACCAAACTGTTTATGAATGGGTTGGATTGGGTTTTAAAAAATAATGAAAATTGAACCAAACCAAATCGATCAAATTTGAGGATTGAGTCCTAAATTTGGCCAAAATTGACCTGAATCGTCCCAGGAACACCCCTAACCCTAAATATTATAATCCATGTGAACTAAATATGTAAAAATAAAATCTCAATAAGAAAACAAATAAAAAAATAAAAATAGGCTAAATAGTAAAATTTCTCCAAAAAGTATGAGATGTTAATAAATTAATCCATAAAAGAGAGAAAAATTAAATTTAGTACTTAAATATACAAAAAATATAACAAATTAATCATTAAAACACTTTAATAATAAATTAGTCTATAAATTTTATAACTTAATATTAAATTGATATTCAAAAAATACAACTTATTATCATATTGATTATTTAACATTACAACCTAATAATAAAATAGTCTCACAAAATTTATGATAAAACTAACTTATCATACTTTTTATGTGAGAAACTAAATTTATATTATCCATCTTTCAATGTTACCCGATAAAAATATCATCTTGTAACCACTATCCAGATAGTAAAAGGAAAAAAGATAATAAGTTATCTTGCCGCGTAGCCGCCCAGTGGGAACTCGCAATTGGCGACTGCTGCTAGAACCTTCTTTTGTTATCTCGCAATGGCTGACTTAAGCCCCAAGCCATTACCAAACCTATAAATACACGCCTTCTTTTTATTCTTCTTCTTCAATTCATATTCATAATCCACATTTATTCATCAGTTTTTCGTTCCCTTCACAAAACTCAGAACCCTAACTATATCCATGGCATCGGGTGGAACAGAAGCTTTTCCAGATTTGGGTAAACACTGCCAGCACCGCGATTGCAACCAGCTCGATTTTCTTCCTTTCACCTGCGACGGTTGCCAACAGGTAATTCATTATTCATCACCCTTTTTAGTTCCCATAGCATCATAATTAGAACGCCTTATAACTTATGCACCTAACAACTTGTATTTTTTTTTATTCTCAATAAAATAAAATAAAATCTCTTGTTCATCATGTCTATAATCATTAATCAAAATATCGGTGCTGGAGATGTATAATACTTTTGCGTCAATAATTGGAATAGCATAAGTGATTAGTATTGTGTCTGGATTTGTATTTGAGAGCTTTCAACTTGCGTTTCAGAGCCTCCAACGTGTTTTTCTTTCTTACAAAAATATCTTATATTTGATTATTTTAGTCGGGGGTAATTTTACTTTTTCAAACATGTTAGGCTAAAAATTGAAAGAAAAAGCCCTTTTCACGGCAGGATAAGAATTTTACATTAGAATTTATTTTTATGATGAAAATTGAAAGTATAAGTTACTTTAGACGGTCATTCAACCCTAAGTTATGCACAGTAAAATGGTTGAATGTATAATAATTACTTCAAAATCACAACTTTTCAATTGATTCATATTGTAAAACTTTTTATAATGATAATGTATTGAAATTAAGTTCTTGTTTGAAACTCATTTTAATCAAAATTATTTTTATAAAATCAAATTAATATGTAATGTTGTGGTGTGATTAATTTGTGCAGTAGATTTTACAAGGTCAATTGAACAGTTATCATACCGATTATTGTTTTCTCAATCGGTTGTAATGGAAAATTAACTGTTATCAATCAATCAAATTTGTGGAATAAATATTATTACTCGTAAAAAAATTAAAAAAATAAAATAAAATTTAGAATAATGTACTACTAATCAATTCAAATTGGCATATGTAAGATATATGAATTACGATCATGTATGTGGAAACAAATAAAAGTATCTTGATTTTATTCTCTTCTTATTAATGAATCTATAAGTCTATTTTGATTAGAAAAATCATAATAAATCCTTGATTGTTGTAGTGAATTACTAAGAAATGTTTGTAAATAGTTCACATGGCCAACAACACTAACATGGCTGCAATGCAATGGCAGATCTTTTGTTTGGAACACAGATCCTACAAGTCCCACGCGTGCCTGAAATCCGACCACAACAGCAGAAAGGTTGTTGTTTGCGAAGCATGTTCCATGTCCATCGAGACCACCGGCCATGTGGGACAAGACGAGGAGGCAATCTTGCAGAAGCACCTCAAGTCTGGTAATTGTGACCCTACCAAGAAGAAGAAACCAATTTGTCCCGTCAAGCGTTGCAGGGAGGTTTTGACGTTTTCCAACACCAGCACATGTAAAACTTGCCACATTAAGGTGTGCCTCAAGCATCGTTTCCCTGCTGATCATGCCTGTAGCAGAGGAGCTTCAGCTTCTTCATCAGCTTGTGTTTCTAATGGTTTGTGGAACAATCGGTTCTTGACTGCTTTTGCCAAGAGGACTGGACAAGAATGTGCCAAAAATGGTGCAACTTGTTCTACTTCTCCTCCTAGTACACCTTCTGTTAAGGCCTATTGATTGCTACATGCTTGATGTGTTACTTATTGATTCTTGGGTGGTTTGATGGCAATACAGTATTGCTTTACAGTGTAATTTGAATGTTCATGATTACATTGCATCCATGAACTACGATATTGAAATCATCTGTATTGGGATTTGTTTTGATTTGGATCATATCTGTCATTGTACACAAACAAGGTTTTAAATTTCAGTGGAGGTTGTCACATTCTTTGATATTACAACAAATTATAGACAAAAACGACTGATGCAGTCATGCAGACACAATTGTAGTTGTGGACACCTTAAAAATCTTGACATTGAGTCACATTTTAAAAATCCTTGCGAATTAATGTTACCCATATAAAATAAGCTCATAAATATATCACTTTTCAATGTACATCCTTGTTCATAGAAACATACTAAAGATTTCCTTGTCATGCATACTATTCATCGGTTGTGTTGGTTTTACTGATGGTAAAGATATGAAACTTAAAACAAAACTAGCTAAAACAAAGCTGCGTTTTTTGCATCTGCAGCCAAAAAATGAAATGAAGAGGTGAATGAGATTTGTAATAGAGTAAAGTAGGAATGCAGTTAGAAAAAATACATCTCATTTTCGGTAAATACAAATATATTACCTACTTATCGTTACACTTTTCTTTTCACTTGTCTTTCAAAACATACAGCCTGTAACAACGGACAAGTAACTCAATACACAATAATCTGTGCTACATGTTGGCTGTTGATTCTTTAATTTCATCCAAGGTGATAGTCTGCAAGGAAGAAAATAGCAAATTTAATTTAAGAGCAGGAAATATTATATTCTAATAAAAAATATGTATGAGCTAGATGAAGGAGCAAAACCATATAGCAGAGCACTTGCAGACAACACAGCAAAATCAAAATTTGAAAAAATTGAATTAAAGAATTACCTGTTCATTGCCAGCAAAATCGTTATCAGGTGTGAGAAATAGCATGCAGTGGCACTCCTTCCTGTCAAACAAAACCACAAGTTGAAAATCAATATGACAATTTTGAGCTTACGTTTTTTCATCCATCTTTCTCAACAAATAAAAGCACAAAATATACAAGGGCTTTCATAGCATAAAAATACACGGGGTATAAACCGAAATAGTGAAAGTTACACTGCCTCCGAAAATATAAACTAAGAAAGGCAGCCAGGTTTAAAACCTGATAACAAGGTCCCTACAATGGTTTTTGGCCGACTTTATCACAAGCTATCTTGAACAAATAGTATTTACAAGATAAATAAGATCTGTGATACGGTTGTTTCATGCATAAATATCAAGTCTCTAGCTTCTTGCATTATAATCAATGCATAGCATCTGCCAAGAATGCTATATATGCTGATTTCAAAGAATTATTAATACAATCCCAAATGAAACTGGTTTAAACAAGCATATGCTTGTATTGTAATAAACGTAGTCATTACAAAAAAAGGAGCTTCAAACTTGATAACCTGAAATCAAAGAAGGCATATTTTTTATACTAGTAATACAGATATGCATACCTCTCTCTCATGGGAACACAAGGGCAATTCCAAAATCCTTGTGCAACCTCAGCAGCTTTATCATCGTAATGCCTAAAATACAATGATTTTGGGCTTAGACTTGGAAAGTTAGAAGACATCAATACTGATCAAACTATGCAGCCACACTGTCAGAACTATAGTATGAAGACAAATTCTGCTTGACAACAAGCTAAAAGAACAAGTATCTACCGGCAAGGGCACAGTGGTGCACCCAACGTATCTTTATGGTCAGCCAACCCCTGTTTCAAAATAGAAATAACATAAGAAAATCAAGAAAATGACTAGCTCCAATATTAGCATTATGCAGATATGGTATGTTCATTTTCGTCTGTCAATTTCTGAATTGCACAATTGAAGTATGAGTTATTACTGGAATATAATACAGCTCATCAGATCACAATCTGGGAAAATTTCTTTCTGATAACATGTAACTTTATTTCAACATGTCAATCATTGTTCAAATTTTCCTTCATTTTCCTGATTTTCTTTTTTCGAAAAGCCTTAATATGACAATCAAATCACAATCTGAGAAGCTTATTTCAGACTACATATATCTTCATTCCACATGTCAATCTTGGTAGTTTAAATAATTTTCCCTTCATTTTCCTAATTTGATTTTTCCAAAAAAAAAAACCTTGATATGAACACTATCAAAATGTACCACAAAATTTTCTCAATTAGATTACCCAACTGTGCAGATTCTAGCTGAGAAATGTCATATTATGCACTGGCAGTTATGAATCAAGCTAGTTAACTTATTTAGCTATATATTACATATATTACATATTACAAACTATTCAACCAACTTCAGCCCCTATTGTAATTTTTAGTCATTTTCCCATCCAAGGATTCTGTCCACCACATGATCAATTGGACAACTAGAAACATAAAAAAGTTGCATTTTACATATAAAAAAGACAAACAAAATTCAAACAGATGCATTGAAACCAGAAAAACATTATATGACAAGGGGCATGATTTGATAATGTTTAAAATGAACTATTGTGAGAAGATGTTTTTTTGTCTGAGACACTCAATATCTGGAAGAGTGGAAGTTACAGTTAACTCTGATTAATGAGTCAAGTCAGGTGTGTTGGGTTACAAGTGTTAGGTGAAGTCCCACATTGGGTAGAAGTGGAAAGGTTGAACACCATATAAGTGAGGAGAAGACCCATAAACCTGAGCCTTAAGGTTTTGGGTTAGAGTATAATGTCAGGCTTCCTTATGTGGTGGTTCGTGGTCCACAGGTATACCCCTCGAATCTCCCCAACAATTGGTATCAGAGCCGATGATTCAAGTTGGTGACCGACTCAGACGAGTATGCAAGTACCGCAGGTGGCCAGAATGGCTAGCGGCACAGCGTGCCCCGCAGGTGAAGCGGGGTGGCCAGAATGGCTAGCGGGCAGGACAAGTACCGCAGGTGGCCATGGCTATACTCGTGGATGATAAAGACTTCCGTTCGAGGGGGAGACTACCATGTGGAAGAGACTCACAATTGAGGGGGAGATGCGTTGGGTTACAAGTGTGAGGTGAAGTCCCACATCGGGTAGAAGTGGAAAGGTTGAACACCATATAAGTGAGGAAAAGACCTATAAACCTGAGCCTTAAGGTTTTGGGTTAGAGTGTGGTGTCAGGCTTCCTTATGTGGTGGCTCGCGGTCTACAGGTGTACCCCTCGAATCTCCCCAACAAGGTGGACCCAACTAAGGGGTCAAAGAGTCTATTTCTCCATTCGCAAGATTCGAACCAAAGACCTTTTATATAAAAAGCAACTTAAAGTTTGGCGAAAATCTTCCTAAAAGTACTTTGGATATTAACTATATTACAATATCAAATTGCAAATATAGTTATTATTCTTGAGATATTACTAGATCAATTTAAAAGGATGTCATAATATTATCATAGTTTCAGGAAGAAATCAGCCAACCAAAATCTAAAGTCATAGAACCTGGTATTTCGGAATAGGAAAATATGGAAACTGGCCCTGAAATTTATAGGTAGCCCTTGGTATTAAAGTAAAGCAGAAAGGAAAAGGAAGAAAAAAAGTCACAAAGACAGGTACACAGGAGTTCCAAATGCTGAGAGATTCCTCCCAATTCACTCAGCAATTGCTTAATTCCCTTGTTCCCTCACAGTCTCACTGGCCAGTTCCCCACACTTATTTATCCCACACTTTAGTGATGCAGAATCATTCTCCCCCCAAAATCTCCAATCAACAGATACCAGCTTTTTTTGTTTGTTTGTTTGTTTGTTTGGCTGCTAAAAAAAACACATGCCAGCTTGCCTGTCAGTTAACAACCTCAACAGCCTCCTCCAATTCCCTATTGATTTTCCTTCTCCTCTACATGCAGCCCAATCTGCTACTTTGACCCTTTACTCTATTGAAGCAGCCCATGCTGTTTCTTCTTCCTACTGTAGTATTGGGCTAAGGGTTTATGACTAAGATAAAAAGCAAATTCAGCTTGTAAACCTAAAATATAAAACCACCTAGAAAAATCTTGACTTAAAACAGGTAATTGTGGGTATCTAAGAGTAGTAAGGAGTGGTTGATTTTCTTCAAACAAGTCAACCAACCTCCTTCCTTTCTTGCGACAATTTCTTCTTTAAACCAAAAGAAAAATAATTACCTCTGTAATGTGCACAAAATTTACTAAGCAAGTAGCTTACCATTCTCCATCCAAAACTTTAAACTAGGTCTTACTGTAATTTCAATTCTTGAATAGTCTTAAAAATCCTGGAAACCCCACTATAAACATACTACATCAGAAAAACCTAATATTTAAGACAAATCTTCAGCTTACCAAACAAGCTAAGATTGACATCTCCCAGCATTTTCATCGAAGTAATTTAAGTATCCATGACTTCTACATTGCCAAATACCAAATTGGACAGATGGAGAACTGAAGGAGTGGGGAACATATTTATGAATCCTAATAGTAATAGCTTGACAAGAAAACCTAGTAGTCATTACAAATTCGGGCTTCTTTAACAAGAAAGATGATGCCCCCTTGGTCTTATCAACAAATAAAATTTAATATCCCTAACCCCTACAGAAATTCCCCAGTTTTTAAGCATGTAAGGTGACAGACAGAGGAAAAAAATCTAGTTATTTGATAAGAATATCATACTAATATAAAGAGATGGATTGCTTGATAAAGATACAAGGAAATTTGGGGCAAATGACTAATTGCAGGAATATGTAGCAGCACAATTTGGAGACAGTTAAATCTTGTATAAGTAATGCAAGCAGCACCTAATACACACCTAATGTAAAATTCACTTGATATGCTACGAAAACAGGTATAGATACCACAAAGCTTAAATTCAACTAGAGATGAACCCTTTAAAAATTCCTAACAGTTAATTTCAATTTATATTGAAATACAACAACGAAACTCCCATGACATTCACTTCTTACAAAACTGCATAACTTCCTAACATTACCGGACTAAGAGGACTTACTGCCCCAAGATTCATATCATCAATTAAAGGAGTATCAAACTATGAGATTGTTATTTGGCAAGGTCTTCTACTCAAAGTAAAAGGGAAACCATGTATTAAAAAAAATTAGAATTCATATTAACAAGATAATACTATGCCAAAGATAGAGGGTGAGTGTACCTTGATAACAACAGAAGTGACCCCCTTGTCAACACAAAAGTATGTTCCTGACTTACGGGCGTATTGCTCTGAGAACTTCCTCATAATTTCAACGGATTTATCTGAAGGTTCCGCTGAAAGAACAAGAAAAATATTACTATTGAACTGCAATGATATCAAATCCTCAAATTAAAAGCACAACCATTACAAACAGAAAACTGACCTTCAAAAAAAAAATAAATAAACAAATAAACCACGGGGTCATAGTTTCTCAAACTTTATTTTTTCTTTTTGGAAAAGAAAATGAATTAAATTAATTTATTATTTCTATAAACACCTCCACAGTCTACGCTCTACACACATGCAATGCATGTGCAGCTGACAAGTGACAACCTTTTATTCTACCTGATACAAGTTCTGTCAAAATCGAAAAAGTTTTCAAATTTGACAAACACGAACCTCAACCCCAAAACCCAATTGACGAGTTACAAAATTAATCGTAGTAAAAAAACACTCCAAATGTCAGGACTTAAGAGCATTTCCACAAACACCTTGTTGATGACACACACAATGATGAAACTTACAAAGAAAGATAAGAGAAGAATTGGGAAGCAACACCAACACCTAACTGGGGCGTTGAAAATCGGATCGGAAGAAATTGCGTAAAAAACGAAGAGAAAGCACAGCATTGGAATGAAGCGTACCTTGGGCTCGAACAACGAAGGGATTCCGGTGGCGGCGGAAAGGGGTTGCGACGGAGGGAACGGCGACGGCGAAGGTGGAAGCTTGGGTGGTCATTGCCGTAGTGAGAGAAGGGAATGGTTTGTGTGTGTGGTTCCCAGATTGTGTGAGAAAGAAAGACCGAAACAAAACAACACCTGTATGCTCTGCACTTTATATGTTCTTATCTTCGTTTTTTTTGTATTATTTGTAAACCATTTTTTTAAAATTGATTTATTATGCTGTGGTTCATGGAAACCATTACCGCATAAATTAAATTAATGGGTAAGATTGTTTTAGTCTATGGGGCTGATAATAAGTAGTTTTAGGATATTTTTTATGAAGTTTAAAAAATATTTATTATAAAAATTATTGGGGAATATAAAAAACATTAGTAGTGCATATCTTAATAATTTTTTAATCAATGCTTTAAGAATATTAATTAATATTTGTCTTAGTTTAATTATTGGTTTTAAATTTTAGTCTCATCGAATTAAATGGTGTGTGATTTTATTGAATGTATACAAACTTTGTTAAATAGTGAAATACTTTCTAGGAGAATTTTATTTTTTTATAATATATATTTTTAACATATGAATTTAATTTTTAGAAGTTTGCATATTTTAATCTTGGGTTTTGTAAGTTTTTTTTTTTTGCTTTTTACTGTAAAATTGAAAGAAAAAAAAACTTACATAGACTAAAAATAAACAAAAAATTTACAAGGACCACAATTAAAAAAAAAACACAAACATGAACTATTTAAGCTTAATTTCTACTATTTAAACAAAAATTAGTTCTTCTTTATATAAAGGATATTTGTGATTTGTACTTAAAAACTTTGTTAAATACAGAGACAGGGAGAGAATGTCTATTACCAATAAGTCCTATATAAAAATCAGGATTATCTCTAGTAAAAAATGTTTTTTTTTAAATGTTGTGATATTTGATTCTTGTAATTTGTTAGAAAACGAAAAGGGATATAAAATTGGGGCTATCATATTTTTAGAATATAATAAGGGGTTATTATTATTATTATGGAATAATAATATAAGTTGCAGCAGTGAGTTGAAGCCACTCGTTGCAGAAATATCTACGTAGTTGTTGACGTTGAAGTTCCAAGTTCCAAGTTCCAAGTTCCAGCCATATCATTCTTTGGCTCTCTTCATCTTATCCACATTCCACTCGTCACCGTCAGCTTCAGGATTTGGATTTTGGATTACCCCAAATTTAAATGCTACTATTACATGGGGTGGGAAAATCATGCAAGTACAACGCGTTATTTTAGATGAATGAAACATGCATTGGTTTTTTTTTTGTACTGGGTTCTTAGTTTATGTGTTTTTTAAATAGTTTTATGCATTTTTTTACTCCTTTTGCAAATTTTGGAAGAATTAACACAATTTTCTTTATGCTAGTTTTTACTATTCAATTTTTCGTCAAAACACACAACCGGTGAATTCAATAAAAAGCAGCTTTCATGTTCCTAAATCTTTATAAACAATATTTTACTAAAGAAATCACCAACGTTTATTCCGATTTTCGTGCAATTCCTTTGTTCTCTTAGTAACAAATAGCATGCTAAAAAAAAAGAGAGATGAAATAAGGATGATTAGGATTTTAAAAGATTTGTTTTTATAAAAAAAATGTTTTGAAATATTTAATCAAGACTTTTAAATAAAAAAAAATAAGTTTTGCTTTATTCAATTGGGATTATAGGATGTTTTAAAGAGTGTTATAAAATTTAATGGTATTTAATTAAGATTTTTCATAACTAAAAAAATTAATATATAAAAATATATAAAAATTGATGATTTTTATAATATGAATTTTGATCAAATTTATATGATTTTCAATAGAAAATATGTATCAAATAATCACACAAAAACTTTAGACTTTGCTGAATTCTTTATTTTTCTTTTTCTTTGCTCATAATTTCTTCTCATTTTCTTGAAGGTCATATACTGATTTTGAACTATTTTAGTCAATTTTCATTGTAAGATTTAGCAATTTTCTTCTTTAAACATGTGATTTTTGAGACACATGCTTTGATGCTTTTTTTATTATAAAAAAAACTATATTATTTATATGGTATTTTGTACAACACTTTTTTTTCTATAGATTTGTAACACTTTTTATAATATACTATTTTTTATTTATTTTTTGCATCACCTTAATTATTTTGTCACTCTTTTTGTTTTCTCTCGTTTTTCTCTTTATTATGATTTTTTATTATAAATTTATTAATTCTACCGTATTTTTGCCAAACCATCACTATTTTTCGATAACTTTAATTCAATGTTCAATAATGGAATAGAGGCATGTGGTTTCTTCAAATTTCGCGCACTGATATTAGCCAACACACCTAGCTTCTTATTCCTTCATACAATCAAATAGAAGCCAACACACCTAGCTAGAAAAGTTAACACATTCAAAAATAAGATTTTTCACACCGAACCTTTCATATTACATTAATACTAAGCTATCCATACTCATCTTAAATTTTCAAGAAGAATGAGAGTGAATGTCCGCAAGGGAAAGACAATTCTTCCAAGAGTTTCCAACATCACAACACAAGGGAGGATAAAACCAAGATCCCAACCAACCCAAAATCAACAAAGAAAATATAAAAAAAGATGAATTAATAATTTATTGCACCCTGCTCAACAACACGGGCATTCACTATGCCCCAGGGAGGAAATTATAAGTTCCCTTAGCATACTGCACATTATAATAATCAGGATTGCTCATGAAGTCTGCTAGAGCTGAATTATATGAAGTTTCCTTATTCTTAATTGCCTTATACTGATTCCACCAAGTCATGTAGCTGCTATGCTCCAGGAAAATCTCTGATGACACTTCATATTTCGTGAGCAACCCATAAACATACTTCTCGAATTCAAGCAACTTCCCAGTTTCCTCTTCCTTCTCTGTCACACTAGATTGTACATCCTCCAACACTTTGCATGAAAGGATAGCTTCTTCAACATGTGCCCAAAAGCAAGAGTCAAAAGTTAAAATAGATTCCACATTCTTTTTGTTTGTACTGTTTGAATCGCTTGTATCTTTCTTCTCTTCTTCCAGCCACTCCTCCAACACTATATAATGTCTAGATCTTCCCTTAGCCACGTAGTCTTTCCCACCACTACGATAGTAATCAGCAATATCTAGGGGTTCAACCATTCTTTTATAATTAGTTCCGCCAAAAAGCCAGCGAGTACAAAAAGCAGCACCTTCTGTCTGAGGTTTCATCTCTGCCTCTTCAACCATGTCAATCCAGTAATTTCTGAGGCTTTGCTGACACTGAATAGCATCTAGGTCGCTTGTTGTGATACCCCTCTTGAAGCTGTCATAGTAGCCAATATTATGATTTTTGCAATACCTCTTGTACCACCCAAGTTTGGACATTTCTATCTTCATCACATTCAATTTCTTGGATGGATAAAATTTTACCCTCTTCTGGTAGATGAATTTATTTTCCAATTCTTCCAACTTTGTTACCAAAGCATTTATATCAATGTTCAGGTGTTGTTGCTGCCAAATCAGTTATAGACAAGAGATTAGGAAAATTTTGATTTACAACACAAGTGTTTTAGAAATAAATGATACTCAGCTACCTGCATATCTGGTGTCAATCCTGCTTCCCACAACTGCAAACAGATACTTGCACAAAGTGAATTAGTCGAATGAGTCGAGTCCTGCCCCCGTGGGGTAACATCCTTGAAAATTGCTTTACGATGGAGATTTACCACAATGTTGCTATAATCTTTGGGCTGAAATCCTTGATTTTGATCATTGATTGAGCTCACGAGAATTTCCAAAACTGACTCGGGGTTCTCAAAACAAGTAGAGTTTATATCAGAACAGAAGAGAAATGTCCCAAAAGGCATGTAAGCACTGGTTTGAGGATTCAATCTTTTGGGAACTGGGTCTTTGATAGAGACCACATGTAGAAAGCAAGAACTCCATGTAGAACTACGTGATATGGCTTCTTGAAACTTATTGTTACCAACAAGGGGAGAACCAAAGGTGATGCAGAGAGGGGGTTTCTTTTTCTCAGAGGACTTCTTTTTGTCATCTTTTTTCTTTTTGTTACCTAGTAGCGATAATGTGAAGAGAGAAGCAATTGGTCCTCCAACACCATATCCTGTAACAATCAATCGAGGGGAGCTATCAATCTGCACTAGGATTAGGATTGGGATAAGGACTGTTATAAAGAAAGAACAATAAATTTCGAGAAAATTAAAGAAACAACAAAGTGTGCTTGTTTGAATTCTATTCACAAAAATTGTTTATAGTTTTTTTTTTTAAAATAAAGATAGCAGAAACTGACACTAAGTTCATGTCTCACTACATACAGCACCACCATCACACAGGCTCTTGAGCTTGGACTACAAAACAGAAGAAGAGGATGATAAAACATTTCCCCTTCCGCTTTTTGGGTTTTTAAAACACTTGTACTAGAGACAATTTTAAAAACTTAATAGATTTTGGATGAGAAATTGATTGTTGAGAAAGCCGATTTCAAAACCAAGAAGTAAGAAGAAAATCAAACCAACCGTTAAACTCCACACATCAATTGAAAGCATGAATTGTCATATAATTGAAAATTGTTAAATTTTGTAACAATTACTTTTAAGAGTTCATAGTAATAGGCAGACGGTTTAGTAAAATTCAACTCAGTTTTACCCAAAATGGTCCAATCAGGTTCGAGCAAAACTACCTCCACGTCTCTACCAAAAAACCCTCGTGTCTAGATTTGTAGCACAAAATTGTCATGCAGGAAAAACATGAATTCAGCTTGCAATTTTTCAAATAAAAATCTTAGAACAATGAATGGGGGAGGAGGAGAAGTACCTTGGACTTCAACTCATCAAGCCTCTGAAGATTTTCAGAGAAAAGATCAACTGCAGACTTGTTAACAGAGAAATCTGGATTTTTCTTGGTACAGAGAAACTCAAAGTGGTTGAAATTATTCTTCTTGAGATAAGAAGAAGAAACAAAATCAGATAGAAGATCAAAACCCGGGTTGACCTCAAACGCCACAACCGTCAAACCCGAATCCTCAGAAACTTTCCAGAACAGTCCATTATTTCCTGAGTACGAAACTATGCCTTTATCACGAGAAGAGATAACACTCCAAACTTTATTAAGTAGACCAGAGCTTGTCACAAAGGATGCTTGCACAAGTCCACACCCAAATCTGCAACACAAACAAATTCAATTCAACGGTTCATGTTAATGAATTTTCAGATACAAACCAAAATCCAACAAAAGTACAAAAAAAAAAAAAAGTACTAGGATTGATTCTAGGAAGACATAATTTGTAGCGTACGATTGAGGAAGGGCCATGGTGGTTGTGTGAGTATGATGCTTGAAAGCAGGTTTGAGGGGTGCAAATAGGAGAATTGAGTTGAAGATGAGGATTGTGAAAGAATTAGCGTTTAGCAGCTTCACAAGCGCGTCAAGTCAACCTTATTTCATTCGATATGTCATGTGTTCACATTCTGTTTTCTCGTTGTTGTGGTGCGTCTTTCTATCTGTTTGTTCCTTCCAGATTTTTTCTTTTTCCACAGAGTCGGCGACTATTGCTGGCTTGGCTACAAAATGGTGATTGTAACCAGAGATCGGTACCTGGAGAAGCTGGTGCTTCGGCTCACTTTCACCTCAGTTTTTAGGTAAAAGTTGGGAAAAAAAAGTTATTGTATAATCACAGCTCACAATTTCATAACCCCAATCTAACCATTCATTAGGCTAATCTTATTAAAACACAAATAAATTATACAAAAATACTTCTCAATCCACAAAGAGTAAAATCCCTCAAACAATCTCACATAATCATACAAAAAGAATTTCAATAGAATAAATATCTCAAAATAAATCTCAATTTAATCTTTTAAGAACATCTACACGTTTATTTTGATCTTAATTGCGATAAACTCATCTTTTATTTCTAAGCGGACTCACGTGTGTATTGTGACAACCATAATAGTATTTCTAGCAATTTCCTGAGATTTCTCAAGCTTTTTCTCTTCTTGGTCTGATGGAGAAGGGATTGAAACCTCCATTTCCATTGGTGGGATGAGTATTTATCCATTCAGAGACATTATTTTACAAATCCCAACCCCAACGTTAAAAATATGATAAAATGAATTGCGGCGCCAGAATTTCACAAAGATCCAACGGCTAATGAAACCGAGATCATAGTTTTAATGGGACAATTTTGGATTTATGTGAGAAAAGAAAAAAGTTACGATGCGAAGGAAGGGTATTTTTCTCTGCTCCGATATGTTTTCATGATTTCCAACGGTGAGATCGAGTTCCGAACCTAGTGCTCAAATTTCAGGATGATGCAACTGTTAACAATTACAAAATCATAGTTTTAGAAGGAAAAACAAAAATTGAAAGGAAGAGGAAGAGTATAAATGTATTGTCATTCTAAAAACTCATTATCTATTATTTACTCTATTTTTATTTATTTATTATTTTATAAACAAATACTCTATTTTATTTTCTGAATAAATCAAATATTTTTTTATTTTTCTTCAAATCATTATTTTAATAAAATTATTATTTTTTATTTATTTAATTACAAAAACTTTATCACCTTTTCTTCTAAAACTCTATTTATTTTAAATGATTTTTTAAAAAATTTATTTCACTAAAAATGAAATATTACACTTCACTTCATCTGTGAGGTGAAAATTGTTTCATCTCAACTTTTAGTATTCCAAACAAGACGATACTATCTATTTTATCGCTGCATATGACTTTTCATCGGATGACTTTCAATTGATCCAAACATACTGTAAAACAACTCTATATTTTACCACAATTTTGAACATATTTAACATCACTAACTATAAGATCGAGATTAACGATAAAGACTAGCTATATTAGAGAAAGATTTAGAGCACACTGTTTTTAGAAATTTGTGCTAAATGTTTTATTTGTTTTTCGTACCTTTGACATTTTAATGACAGTTTTCTTCTATTTTTAATCTTTTCTTTTAATTAAAGGACAAATATTGTAAGACACTAAAATTTTATTTAAGAAATAACATCTTCCAACAGATTTTTTTTATTTATATTTTTAACAAAATCCTAAAAATGAACTCTTCCCTGCAAACTTTAGGGGTATAGTTATAATCTTTTAAAATATTAAAATTCATTCAAGAGATTAATATATTATAAAAATGTTTTTTCATAAGTGAAACCTAAATATTGAATTTTTATCACAAACTTAAAAGATATAATTATCTAACAATTATGTTACATTATATTCATTTTACTATTTTAACACTTTTTAGTGTAAACTACAAGAACCTTTACCGGCAATGACGAGGGATCTTAATGAGAGCTATAGAGGGCCATGCCCCCTCCCCATGCACGCAAATATATATATATATATATATATAGAAGTTATTTATATATTAGTTGTTTTTAATAAAAATTCGGTAACATTTTAAAACTAATTTTTCTTGCTTGTGGATTTTTCAAGCAAATTCTTTTATGGACTTTGTGATTTTAATGTAAATTATTTCTTCAGTTTTTGCAATGATTTTGGAAAATTTATGATTATTTATTTAAATTTGATGAAAGTTCCATTAAATTTTTGTTATGTTTTTTTGTGTATTATGGTCTAACTTCTTTTTTTATAAAATAACTTAATATGTCTTGTTGATTTTTCACACAATTTACAAATAAATTTTCTATTTCTTTTATTCAGCAGGAGATAAAGGTACAAACGATATTAAAAAATCAAAACAGTGTTAATAAAGTAAAAAAAAGATATATTAATGACATAAATGATAAAAACACTTAATTGAAAAATAATAATTAATACAAATAATATAATTAAATGTTTAAAATCATCCATAAAAGATGATATTATCAAAAGTATTGTATTTAGTTTGCATATTAAAATTTTAATTATTTTGGTCCATCCAAAATTTTGTGAAGCTCAGCCATTGTATATTAGAGTCTAGAGACAATTCTGGCGAGTAGCTAGCAAAGCACTGTAATTCACTTTCCGTGCTTCACACGCTCTCTCATTACTCTATTTTCCAAATCATCGTGTCGTGCCATAGACGTGAAAATCAGAAAGCTTGACTTAAGTCGAATTTTGAAAAACAATCAAACTTAACAGTGAGACTGAGGCGTTCTTTTTATTGGGTCTAAACAGCGAGATGATTCTTGTTCCAAAACCGACAAAATTAACGTGTCTTGTAGCTCTTGGTGCATTTGGTTAATTCAAAATATTAGTTGTACAAGATCATTGTGTTTGAAAAAACTAGCTAGCTAGTATATATTATTGATTATTAGCATGTTTTTTGTGACACCGTTTTCGCTAACATGTGAATTGACCTAGCTTGTTTCGTTTAGTCATATATATAGAGTATATCATTAAATAGTATGTTGGGTAGTTGTGAAATTTAACTTTTCTACTGTCTTTTTTGTGCTGTCATTTAAAATTATATAGTTTTTATAATTTTTAAAATTAAATATTATCATTAAATATTAATATAGTTATTATATATTTTTTATTTTAATGAGACAACACAATAAGTAAGGTTTGTAATTGTACTACTAAATTTGTGAGAGAAATTATTAGTTATCTTCATGCACAAAAGGAAAAAAAAGGCTACAGCTATAAGTCAAAAGAGTAATGTCTATAGAAGCACGCGCGCGTTTTGATCGCAATTCATGAAGAAGACCTGTGTGAACCGTCAACGTAGTACGTAGAATAAATTACAGCGGGATAGTCAAACGGGTTAATAGTCAATTATATACGTTTTTTGTAGTACACAAATTAAAAAAGGCGTTGTTTTTGTGTACAATAATTGTAAGAGGTTTCTTTCTTTTTTTTTAAGAAAAACTAATATATATATATATATATATATATATATATATATATATATATATATATATATATATATATATATATTCTCATATAATGTGTTCACTTTGTCGGTAAGTGGCTAATATTCGAACGCATATATTATAATCAGCTTTGACCACACCGTTTCGTGCTAACAAAAATTGAATTTCTCACCTTGTCTTTGTGAGAAGAAAAAGAATAAAAATAAAGAGAATACACTAAGTTATATATATATATATATATAAGAACTAAATTATATTGGTGTAATTTTGATAATTATTATATTATTTTTATAACTTGAGATAAAATATAATTTTTATTGATTAAATCATTAAATTATATTTTTATATTATCAAGATTTTATCAAAATAAATCATTCATATTTTAATATATTTTAAAATATTTATATTATATGTATGAATGAGATGACAAATAATTTTAAATTAATATAAAATTTTGATGATCTATGTAAAAAAATATTTCAATCTAGTGGTGGATTTTAATAAAATATTATCCAGTTAAATATTATAAAATAATATAATAATTATTAAAATGATCCTGGTGTTAATTTGATCTCTTCTCTCTATATACATTGTTTGGTTGATTAATTAGAATATCATATATATTAAAAAATCTATTTTTCTTTTTTTTTTTCTTCACACTTTAAAATTTAAAACCTTTTCTCTTTCAATTCATTCATTATTTCTTCTAATAAACTAAAGAGAGGGTAAGACTATTTATATTTTGTTTAATTAAAATGCTACAAAAATATTAATAAAAATGATCATTTAATTATACTAAAAAAGATATATGAGGAAAGAAGTAACAAATGCGATTAATAAAGTAAGAAAATAAAGAAAGAAATAAATGAATTAAAAATATAATGTAGATGAATGAAAAAATTAAGACATGATCTTCAAGGTTAAAATTGTAAATAAATTCTAAATAAGAACTGTTAATGATGAACTAGTTAATTTACGAATGCATCAGAATTAATGATCTGAACGAATTTCAAGACCAAGGAAATCATGAGGACCCGTACCATTGAATTTGGTAGATCTCATTATGAAGCATGCAATATATAACTATAATTATAAGGTGCATATCGTTAAATAAGTATTTCTGTCAAAAGTCCCTGCTACATTATTTACAGGCAAACTTATACATGGACTCCTAATTAATATGCTAATAAATATCTAATGAGAGATAAAAGTAAGAAAAATATAGATTTAATAAGTAATATGATTTAACATGAAAAGAAAAATTAGAGAGAAATAAAAGATATTTATTAGGTATTTAAAAAATGAGTGTTTATGTATTATCATTGTATTTGCGGTTCCCCAGAAAATAACAATTAGGGTGTTTAATATCATCCAAAAAAAGAACAACAAAAAGCCATCAATCAATGGATCTGCTTTAAACCGAGTGTTGATCAGTACATTTTAATTGATGTTTTAATTTGAATGCGCAGGTCCTAGTTAATTTTCAGAAAGTAAATCCTTCCAAATCTGTTAAATATTGATCAAGTACAAAGAAAACCTAGGGTAGCAGAAAGCACAATCAAACACAAGAAAAAAATTGTCATCATACTCTTCCTGCAGTGTAGGATTTGAGTTCAACTTAAACTACCTTGTGGAAATCCGAGCGTTAATCCCACACTCAAACCTGGGTGAGAAAAGAAAAACACCAGGAGGAAAAAAAAAATAGGCACAAACCCAATTGTTCATTGTGAGAATCCTTTTGAATGATTTCAGATGGGTTCAACTTTCGCAGAACCTCAAGAACATTTAACAATGTTATGTATTCAATACTATTGTACTTATCCATGTAAAATTATAATATATCTCTCTTTTAAGTAATTCTCCAATGAAGTCATCATCCCATATGTGAAAGGAGAAAATTGTAACCAAAACCATGCCACATAGATCTAACTAGAAAATTCAAATTTAATTTGTTTTCTCTCACAAGCTCAAAGCCTTGATGGTATAAACATAAATATAAGAATCGCTAAACACAAATACATATATAAAAGGGATGTTCATACAAAGAAGGAAATTACCAAAACCACAATAGTACAGCTTAGCTCAAAGCAACAAAGATCAATAATACTCTCTCATATATAAACGCACACAGGAATAACATAACATAAGATAACAAGCTTGCAAACTTTCCACTTTTCAGATACAACATATAAATAAACCCTAGATATGTAAACACTCAAAAGAGAGAAAAGAAAAAAAGAAAAGAAACCCACACCAATTAAGGAAAAAGGGTTTACAAAAAGAGCATGACTAAAATAAAAAGCTAGTAATATAAAGTAGATCGACTAGTCAAATTAACTAACTTCCGGGATGTAGCAAAGTTAATTAATGATCGGACCACAACGCTTGATTCCCCAGAAAGAATGAAGAGAGAGACAGTACAGTACCATACCCTTGTTCGGTGAGAAACTAGGAACAATGGTCTCAGAGAGAAGAAAGTGATATCGATGATGTTGGCTAGCTTTTTTTTTTTCTTTCTTCAATCAACAACAACACATGAGAGTGGAAGGAATATTGAGATCTTGTTCATCTTCTAAATAATTTTCTTTACCTTTTTTTTCTTTTTGGTGTAGTGAGGTGTGAGGAGTAGTAATGATGGTGGTGGGTTTAGGTATGTGGGGTGTGTGGGGGTGGTTGAAAGAGAAAAGAGGAGGAGGAGGATGATGTGGGCACAATGATGGCGATAGAGAACAAAGCAGAGGGACATGATGATTTCTGGCGTTGAAACAGAGGCAGAAGAGGTTCAAGGATTTTGTGCACCCTTGCTTTATCTCTGACAGCGTCACTCCATCCATTTATGAAATCTATGGCATTGCCTATGTCTACCCTCCGCAGTAGTCTATTCTATACCGCTGTAAAGTCAATAAAATACTATTATATGGTGCTTGTTTGTCTCTTTGCTAACGTGGGTTTGGCCTAGACAATTTTACATCCCAAGGAGAATTTTATCTTCTTCACAATGGAAACCCTTGGTTTATCTTTTGCATGCGTGGAGGAAAGAAGAAAGAAATACGGTAAAAAAAAATATAGGTCTAATTACACTTTTAATTTTTATAATTTTTAAATTTTTCTAATTAATAAATAAATATTTTAGTTCTTGAAATTTAATAAGTGAATTTTTTAATTCTCGAAGTTTATATTTTAATTTTTTTTGTTAAAATTTATTAATTTTTGAGAATTAAAGTGTAAAATTTAGGTATTAAAAAATTCAGTTATTAATTATAAGAATTGAAAAAGATAAATTTAAAAAAAATAAAAACTAAATAGATAATTAAACCAAAAATATAAAAAAGATAAAAATGGTAGAGCAAAGTACAGCAACAGTTCTCCATGTGATTTGTTCTAATTTATTACATATGTACTCTCTTCATTCTAAGGCATTTCTTTAGCACTTCCCTAGTGTAATGAAGTTAGGTTTAAGTTCGTTTGCAAAGAAAGAGAATAAAAAAGAAAAAAACAAGTAAAACGTAAAATGAAATGAGATTCACACCTTAATGCTTAAAGTCCAATTACAGAAAGGTTTTCAGCAATTTTTTAAAATCCAAAATTGTCCTTCAGTTAAGTATAAAAATAATGTCCATTTTTTGTCCTAAACGAAAGGCTAGCGCGCGATAGGGTTTGGAGGTTTTCTTTCTTGGTTTCGTTGTCATAGTATCTGTAATTCCCAAAAATCGAAGGCGCGATAGGGTTTGGATGTTGCATTTCTTGGTTCCGTTGTCACAATGTTTGCAATTCCCCAAAATCAAAGGCGTGATAGGGTTTGTTGGTTGCGTTGATGGGTGTCGTGTGATATCAATGGACAAGCACACGTACAGTTTCCACAAGCACCAAGGCCCTTATACCAGATTCACCTGATAACATAGCCAAAGAAGAAAGGTCTGAAGATTTGGCACTACTGTGTCTTCCTCTGTTCAAGCAATTCATTCTTACGATTAGTAGTGCGTAGTTGAGTCTTGAGATTATTGAGATTTGCTTGATGTATTATAGCATTTTTGAATGAATTTTTTTTTCACTTTTTTATTTACTGTGTAAATGTATTGTTTTGAACAGTTGTTAATGGAAGCTTTTTGAATAATTATATATATGATTGTTTTTTTTTTTGGATTATGTGATTGCTAATAGATTTTCTAGATGCTTTCTGAATGTGATTCCATTAACAAATTGTTTACCATATTTTCCCGATGCTTGTTGAAATTGAACATTGATTCATATGGGAATCATTGATTTGGAAAACTATTTATAGCCATGACCATGGGTAGGATTTGTTGATTTGGAAAACTGTTGTCATGACTGTGGTACAGGTGGTCAAATGGACTAGGGGACATTTTCTAGTTAACATTTTATTTAAAAATTATTTGCCATACATTTTAAATGGAATTAACACCATTTAAAAGTTAAGGAGTTTCTTATAGAAAAAAGGAAATATATGTGTAGTTTGTGTAAATTTCAAGAAGTATTAGTGTAATTTTCTTAAAATATTATTATTTTAGTTTAATACAATTTGTCTAATTAATATAACTTTTTATATAGTTTATTTATTTATTTTTAATTTCTCTTTATCTTTGTTTTATCCGATCTTTTTTGCTTATTTTAATAAGTGGACAGAAAATTTTCTATTTTTTTCGTGTCTTATTTTATCTATTTTGAATAATAGGTTTTTTCCCACTTTATTCGGATGAGAGATGAAATAAGGTGGGAAAAAAAGAGAGGAACAAAGGTAGAGTAAAAATATGTTATTTAAATATACAGAATTAAGAGAGAAATTTATAGAAAAATTCTCTCCACTTATTTAAATGGGTAAAAAAATATAATAAAAATAAATAAATAAATTATGTAAAAGATTTTATATAATAATAAAAATGGATATATTAAAAAACTTAAATTTTCACTATAATATTTTTATTTATATTTTATATATAAAATATCATTAAACATTCACCCCCACTTTGAGGTAAGGTTTTTTCCTGGTGGTCCTCCTCCTCCCTTCACCCAAACAAGCAATGTATTTCTTTTCTTAATTCTCTCCCTTCCACACTCTCATCTCTCCTCTTAGTTTAATATTTTTTTTTTCTATTTCATTTTTAATCCATAAGAAACTTAAATGATGATAATGTTTTTATAAAGTTATAAGACCACATTAATAAATGAATATATATATATATATATATATATATATATATATATATATATATATATATATATATATATATATATATATATATATATATATATATATATATATATATATATATATATTAAAAAATTAGACCTTTACTACTCTTTTATTATTTACATTGACATTTTCATTAGCATAATCTTGAGGTTAACTCTCGAGTAAGAGATAATGATTGGATTAAATTTTCTTCAAAGTGAACCCCATAATAGTTTGATCATTTTGTATTTTGATTTTTAAATTCACATAAGCACACCTCGGAATATTTAGAAACCTAACCTATTCTTTATAACTCGAATCAACTCTTGGTGCCTCTAGTCAAATTTGAACTCATCTCTCAAGCAAAAAGAAGTCCTATATGTTAAGAAAATAGAATTTGGTCATTTTCATTGATACGAAATAGTGAATAAATACATGATCATCTCTATCATCTTTTCATGATTATTGAGGACAAAATATCAAAACATAATCACAAATAAAAAAGGAGAAAATATATAGGGATTTAGATCAATTATAATTTAAATTCAAATCATATTTATTCCCTACAATTAATGGATTCTAACACACTCTCTCAAGTTGGTGCATGAATGTCACACATTCCCAACTTGTCAAGAGAATTAATAAGGTGCATGGATGTCACACATTCCCAACTTGTCCATAAAATTACTAAGGGCCTTTAAATCTCCATTGAAAAAGTGGCTAATCTTAATTTGCTGCTAGTGATAATAGCACCCTCACTGTATTGAGCTTTGCAATTGGTGCAAAGGTTTCTTGGTAATCAACCCCAAATGATTGAGTGTAACCCCTTGCAACTGATGCAAAGGTTTCTTGGTAATCAACCCCAAAGGATTGAGTGTAACCCCAAAGGATTGAGTGTAACCCCTTGCAACTGATGCAAAGGTTTCTTGGTAATCAACCCCAAAGGATTGAGTGTAACCCCAACGCCTACGATCTCTGATCTTGTTCTCTGCATTTAGGGCACATTCAGAATAATTTGTACCATCAAAACACTCAAGTGTAAGGATTGGAGACAGATCCTGCATATGTGGAGCAGAATCTAATTTATTTGGCCTATCCTCCATTTTCATACTCAGAAGCTAATTTCTAATTCCTAAGGAAGAGAGGTAATTAGAGTTGGCTCTGATACCATGTTAAGAAAATGGTATCAGAATAATTAAATTAATTATACATAAATAAAGGATATTTTATTTCCACTAAAGCAAAGACAATATCCCTATAAACTGTAATTAATACTAGAATGAGAATATTAATTCTAATTTTCAACACTCCCCTTCAAGCTGAAGCTTACTATAAGAAAATTTATTCCCACTAATAAATAAAAAACATAACAGAAATGGAGTTCCACAAAAATACATTTGACGGGCAACTCAGGGATGTTGACGAAGTCAGAAAATATTGCTTGAAAAAGAGAGAGTTGGAAAACACATCAGCCTCAGAAGGTTCAAAGCAAGTTTTGACTTTCTTAAAACCAAGAGTTGGAAGCTTCAGAACCAATGGTGGAGACACAACGGGGGATAGAGAAAAAAAGAATAGCAAAAATAGAATCTGCAAGTAAAAAAAACGCAAAAAATAGTTAAACATTGAAATCCACGACGACAGCAATGGTGGCTGACTACATGTTTAGACTCACTGGAGGAAGACAAGCACCATGGTGATAGTGGGTGCACTTAGATTGCACCGGAGATGAGTAAATGTGACAAAATGTGAAAAGATTAAAAAAGATGGTCAGAGAAGGTGGTGGCACATGGCAACTTCGATGGCTCGGAAGAAAGGTGGGCTTGACCAGTGGTGCTAGCAGTGACAGCTTTTGCACAGCGAAATATGGTTCACCGAATAAGAACACTCGCCGGAAAAGTTACTGGAAAACAGAAACAGTTCTCCGAAAGAAGGGCAATGAGTGGAATGGTACACCAAAAACTAGAAAAAGAATGATAGAAGAAAGACAGTGAGCAAAAGGGCTCACCGGGGACAGTCGGTCCCTAGTGAGAAAATGTACAAAAATTTGGATCAATTACAATTTAAATTCAAATCATATCTAATCCCTACAATTAATGGATTCTAACACTCCCTCTCAAGTTGGTGCATGGATGTCACACATTCCCAACTTGTCAAGAGAATTACTAAGGGCCTTTAAATCTCCATTGAAGAAGTGGCTAATCTTGATTTGCTGCTAGTGATAATAATGCCCTCATTGTATTGAGCTTTTCAACTGGTGCAAAGGTTTCTTGGTAATCAACCCCAAAGAATTAAGTGTAATCCCTTGCAACTGGTGCAAAGGTTTCTTGGTAATCAACCCCAAAGGATTGAGTGTAACCCCTTGCAACTGGTGCAAAGGTTTCTTGGTAATTAACCCCAAAGGATAGAGTGTAACCCCAACGCCTACGACCTCTGATCTTGTTCTATGCATTTAGAGCCCATTCAATATAATTTGTACCATCAAGACGCTTAGGTGTAAGGATTTGAGATAGATCCTGCATATGTGGAACAGAATCTAATTTATTTGCCCTATCTTCCATTTTCGTACTCAGAAGCTAATCTCCAGTTCCTAAAGAAGAGAGGTAATTGAACTTGGTTCTGATACCATGTTAAGAAAATGGAATCTGATAATTTTCATTGATATGAAATAGTGAATAAATACATGATCATCTCTACCATTTTTCCATGATTATTAAGGACAAAATATCAAAATAGAATCACAAATAAAAAGGAGAAAATATATAGAAATTTGGATCAATTACAATTTAAATTCAAATCATATCTAATCCCTACAATTCAAGTTTCGTCAACCTTCGTAATGCAATTCAAGTTGACCCTGTAGCCTATCCAGATTACTCTTTGACTTAGGATTTCATTATGCAGAAAGGTCGTATATGGTTACCACCTAGGCTCCTTTTCATTGCAGCCTTATTAGCAGAATTCCATCAGTCCCCAACGGGAGGTCATATGGGAGTCTGTAAAACCCTGGCGCGTTTGGAAGATAACTTCACTTGGAGCACCATTAGGGAGGATACTCGAACATTTATTGCCAGCTGCTTGGATTGCCAACATACCAAGTATGAAACTCAAAAACTAGTTGGATTGCTTTGTCCCTTGCCTGTCCCTAATCGACCCTGGGAGGATCTATCCATGGACTTCATCGTGGGACTACCTGCTTATCGTGGCCACACAAGCATTCTTGTAGTGGTAGACAAGTTCTTAAAGGGCTTCATTTGGGTATGTTGGCCAAGCACTGCACTGCGCATTCAGTCGCTCTTCTTTTTATGAAGATAGTTGGCAAACTCCATGGCATGCCTAAAAGTATTGTTTCTGATCGAGACCCACTGTTTATTAGTAAGTTCTGGCAGGAATTATTTTCCTTAAGCGGCACTAAACTCAGGATGAGTTTGGCATATCATCCACAATCGAATGGCCAAACCAAAGTAGCTAATTGCATTGTTGAGCAATATTTACGTGCCTTTGTTCATAGAAGACATTCGTCTTGGGGGCGTTTCCTCTTATGGGCAGAATGGTCTTACAATACATCCTATCATTCAACTACAGGCATATCTCCATTCGAAATTACTTTTGACAGAAAGTCACCTAATTTTCCTCAGTATATAGCAAGTACTTCTAAAATTGAAGCAGTGGATGAAATGCTTGGTCAACAGGAAGCTGTGTTTGCCTTGTTACATAGAATGTTGTTGAAGTTACAAGCCCGAATGAAACAAATTATAGACACTCATCAAAGGGAGCGCGAATTTCAAATTTGCGATTAAGTGATGGTGAAGTTGTGCCCTCATCCTCAAGTGTCGGCCACTTTCAAGTTGAGGATCGAATTGGGAATATCGCTTATAAATTGAAGCTGCCAGAACAGTCTCGCATACATCCAGTGTTCCATTCTTAAACCGTATTTTCAAGCTTCTTCAGCTTCACCTGAGCCAGTAGAAATGCCACCTTCAGCCATGGAAAACCAACCTGTCATTTCACCTTTGACCTTCCTCACAACAAAATGGATTCTTTTGTCTTCTGGGCCGAAGCAAATGGTATTGGTACAATGGCTTAGGTTGCATCCTGATGAAATCGCTTGGGAGGAGTGGTCTGAATTGAAAGTAGCATACCACCTTGAGGACAAGGTGTTACTTGATGGGCTTGGGAATGATACAACAAACACTGGGGGTCTACAAGAAGCAAGAACCACAAGGCCTAAAAGGAAGAGTGGACCACCTACTTATTTGAAGGATTACGCCTAGGAACAGCTAGTAGAATCAGGAATAAGATTGTTAGGCTGTTAGAAAGAATAATATTGTTATCATTCTGTTAGGATAATTTTTGTTTGTCTTTATCCTCTTTGTTATTGTTGTCGAGAGCTTGTCCCTCAGCAATTGGTATTATATATAGGAATTACCTTTTCATTGAAAACGATAGAGAATAAAAACTCAAAAACTTCCTTTCCTTCTTACCTTCTAGAGGTTGTCTTGGTCCTCGAATTCCAAGGCTTAACAAATAGTTTATTTCTCATCAAAGTCATGTACTTATCTTTGTTTCTTTAGGAATCACCAGACCAATATTCAGGTTCATCTTGATGAGCTCCACCACCATCAATCAGCTCAACCGACTGCCCCTGTATTGCTTGTTGATTGTCAACAAAAGCTTCTTTAGGAGAATTCCAATTTACAGAATTTTCTGGTTCACCTTGATGAGCTTCACCACTATCAATCAGCTCAACTGGCTGCCCCTGTATTGCTTGTTCGTTATCAACAGAAGCTTCTTTGGGAGAGTTCCAATTTATGGAATTTTCTGGTTCACTTTGATCAGCTCCACCACCATCAAACAATTCAACTGACTGCTCCTGTATTGCTTGTTGATAGTCAACAGAAGCTTCTTTAGGAGAATTCCAATTTATGGAATTTCGTGGTTCAGCTTGATGAGCTCTACTACTATCTATCAGCTTAAGTGGTTGTTCCTGTATTGCTTGCTGATTTTCAACAGAAGTCTGCTTACTATTTACCTCCATATCTTTAACCTAATATGGTGAATAATCTACATTTCTTAATTGAAATCAAAATGTATGTCAGGAACATAATAAAGAAAGCAAGGACCACTCACCATTTGAAGTTTCAATTCATTTATGTTCCTATCTAGCTTCAAAACATGGAGCTTCAATGACTGCAATAAGTGAGGAGAAAGGAATAATGTTGTGACATTTATTCCATATAAGATAAGGTTAGCAAACAATTCCCTTTTAAAATGAATGGGTGAATGAATGACAAGGAATAAGACCCATGTCACATGTAGTGGTCACTAGTCGAGCACCACTAGTAACATAATATTAATACTATCTATCTACCAAATAAAACATTGTATATAGCCTAGGGGATTTTACGACACTGTTTTCTAAGACGGGTCAAAATCGTCTTAAAATGACCCAAATGACCGACTTAAAAAGGCTTTCTTCTAGTAGTGATTATTTTCAAATTTAAAAATAAGTCCTTTTTATTTGAATTAGATGAAACAAAGGGAAAAGAAATAGGGAAGAAAATTTACAACTGACCATCTAAAAAGAAATATCCGAGAGTGACTATTGAAAAATAAAAGAAAAAAGAAAAATCTTTCCTCGGTAGAAGGGAAAAGTGAAAAAGTATAGTTTTTAATAGTTTTAATTTCTTTTAAAACTTAAATATATATTTTTGAAATTAAAAACTAAAACTAATTCTAAATAATTTTATGTAAAAAATATATTGAACACTTTAATTTTTTAAAAATTAAATTTTTTTAATTATCATGAAAAAATTTATATACAATTTATTTGTTTATCATATTATCTTTTTCATTCATTTAAATGATAGAAGAAAAATTTCTCCACCTTTTCCTTCTTATTTTTATTTTTCTAAATAATAGTTTTTTCCTTTATTTTTTTAATTTTCACTTTTCCAATTTTTATTTTGTTTCTATTTGATTTTTCTAAAAATTGTAAACCTCACTATCGAATACCGATACCGACAATATTTTCATCACATGGAAGCAGCAGCCGCAGTGGAATCCTTGGTCGTCAAGTATCCTTGGTCACCAAGGTTGTGATATTGACAGTTCAAATAATTTTATACTAGTAATACTTTTATACAGAAATTCTTGTCAGAAGTACTACTAACGCAGAAGTGTCAACTAAAAAATATTTTAAAGAATATATCCATAAAATATTAATTTTTTAAAAAAATAATTTTGGATTTTGAATATAATAAATATATTTTGATTTTTATATTTTATCCATTCTGTTATCCTTTGCATTTTCTAATACAATCAAGCGGAAACAAATGCAAAAGTGAGCAGCCAGCCAGGTTTGAAAAAGAAAAAAGAAGTCAAATCGCATTCAAACACATGTATGCAGTAGCATCACCTAATACTATAATCATTGCAGATCAAGTTACGATATTTCCTATTTTAGATTACCTCATACTTTATACACATCACGATAATTCTCTGACTATTCCAAATAGTTTTAATACATTATAATAAACAAATGAAATCATATTGGTCCAACCATGCGGCCATGCCCTTAAATCCTAGACACATCTTCTACTTATAAAAGGAGATAGGAGAAGAGTTTCAAGAGCAAGGCATGCAACAATTGCAACATAACTAGCAAAAAAATGGACCTTCTCCTAAATTGCCTAAACCTTAACACCATTGCTATTGCATCAATCCTTTCTCTAATCTTCTTATGTTTGTTTCTATATCGTAAAAATTCTCGTGGGAAAGATGCTCCAGTAGTGTCTGGTGCATGGCCAATACTTGGTCACCTCTCATTGCTGAATGGTTCACAAACACCACATAAAGTGTTGGGTGCTTTGGCTGACAAGTATGGACCCTTATTCACCATCAAGCTCGGTATGAAACCGGCTTTGGTACTCAGCAACTGGGAAATGTCTAAGGAATTGTTCACCACAAACGACCTTGCCGTTTCATCTCGCCCTAAACTCGTCGCCGTTGAAGTCATGTCTTACAACCAAGCCTTTGTTGGCTTGGCACCGTATGGACCCTATTGGCGCGAGTTACGTAAAATTGTCACGTTCGAGTTTCTCTCCAATCGAAGAATCGAACAACGGAACCACATTCGTGTCTCCGAAGTTCGAACTTCGATTAAAGAGCTATTCGACATTTGGTCGAATGGAAATAAGAACGAGTCTAGGTATACTCTGGTGGACATAAAACAATGGTTGGCGTATTTGACATTTAACATGGTTGTGCGAATGGTCGTTGGGAAGAGGTATTTTGGTGTCATGCACGTGGAAGGCAAAGACAAAGCGCAAAGGTTTATGAAGAATATTAGGGAGTTCATGAATTTGATGGGGACTTTCACGGTGGCAGATGGGGTTCCTTGTTTGAGGTGGTTGGATTTGGGGGGTCATGAGAAGGCTATGAAGGCAAACGCTAAGGAAGTTGATAAATTATTGAGTGAGTGGTTGGAGGAGCACCGTCAGAAGAAGCTTTTAGGTGAAAATGTTGAAAGTGATAGAGACTTCATGGACGTGATGATTTCAGCACTTAATGGTGCACAAATCGGTGCGTTTGATGCTGATACCATATGCAAAGCCACAAGCTTGGTAAGTAGTTTATGAAATTAGTATTACTTCTATTTTCTAATGAGACAGTAAAATTTCATTTTTATGACATACAAACTCATCGTGCATGATAATTTAACTGGGCAGCTTTCATTGCCTATCCTGGTGTGGTACCACTGGTACCCTCAACCTCTTTTTGTACTCCTTTTTATCTTACATTAATGAATTAGTGTTTCAAAAGAAATCGTGCATGATTGACATGGGGAATATTGGTTGAATTAATTTTGGAATTATAGTATATATATATATATATTTTTAAAAGAAATAACATTAAGATTTTTTTTTAAAAAAAATAACTTTTTGTAACCGAGAGAATGTTAAGAAAAATAGTTTCTGAATTTTTTCCCTACTTATTCTTTCTTTATTTTAAATTCTTCTAAGATTTAAATTTATAATACCTAACGTAAAAAAAAAAATTGCAATACCTACAAATTTCTAACTTAAAGCTAAATTTAACCCTATATATTTATAGCATTAACATATTATATAACTTTAACTTAATTTGTTTTAGCAATAGCTTTAGTAATGTTTAAATTCTAAAAAGATTAAGATATATAAGCATTACCTTAGAATCTCATGCGGTGGTCTGCATTGGCTTTTCTGAACTATAAGATGAAAGTGAGAAATTGAGTACCAATACTATTATAAAGTTGAATATAAATATATAATATTTTCATTGTATTTCTTTTTCTTAGATAATTTAATTTAGACGACTCTTTTGACAAGTTTGAACTTCTTTACAGGAATTGATTTTGGGAGGAACTGATTCAACAGCTGTTACTCTTACATGGGCACTTAGTCTTCTATTGCGAAATCCTCTTGCATTGGGAAAGGCTAAAGAAGAAATTGATATGCAAATTGGCAAAGATGAATATATACGTGAGTCAGATATAAGCAAACTTGTGTATCTTCAAGCTATAGTTAAAGAGACACTAAGATTGTATCCACCAGCCCCTTTTTCATCACCTCGTGAATTCACAGAGAATTGCATCCTAGGTGGATACCACATCAAAAAGGGAACTCGACTTATCCATAACTTGTGGAAGATCCACAGGGACCCTAGTGTTTGGTCAGACCCATTGGAATTCAAACCAGAAAGGTTCCTTACCACTCACAAAGATGTTGATCTAAGGGGTCACAATTTTGAGTTGTTACCCTTTGGAAGCGGGAGAAGAGTTTGTGCTGGAATGTCCCTTGGCTTAAACATGGTTCATTTCACTTTGGCTAATTTATTGCATTCCTTTGACATCTTGAATCCATCGGCTGAACCTGTAGACATGACTGAATTCTTTGGATTTACCAACACCAAGGCTACTCCACTTGAGATTTTGGTCAAACCACGTCAGTCTCCCAACTATTATGAAACTTTATAACCCTTATGTCAGTCGTGTGATCCTTATTGTTCTTTTTCAAATCGTGGTTTGTCGTCTATTCTAAGTTAAATTGCGTCTGTTTTGGAAAATTTTGTTATGTAACCTTGCGATATTTTAATTTTTCTTAATTAGGTAGATGCATTGTACTGGCTTCTATTTACTGATCGTGAAAACCCGTGGTTTTGTTATCAATTTATTTGTATTGGCGTATGGTTAAAATAATATTTTAAATGGGTTATAATTTTTTTATAAGCAAAATCAATATTAGGAAAAAGCATTCCAAACATAGCACAAGCTATGCAATTGATTTGATGTACACATTTTGTTACATATCTTTATTCCTAAATTTGATTGCTAGCTCCAACTGTTCCTCATATGCAATTGTAATATTTGTACATTTTAAGGATAAAATGAGAAAAGATATGAACACAAGATCTCTTGTTAAATTGATACAAAAGAAATCGCAGACCTCTATTAAATCGTGTCTTACATTTATTCCTCACTGCAAATGGAGTAACCGACACTAGTTGGTTTTATCGCACCATGTTTTATGGTCTCTCTCTTGGTTCAATATCATGTCTCTCTTCCTGTCTCACATTCTCAAACCCTCTTCTTATCCTAGGTGTTCTAAAGTTGATTAGGTTCTCTTTATTTTTACTACTTTGTTCGTCTTGATGTACAAAGGAGTCCACTAACAGCAGAAGAAGAGCGAAAGGGAGAGAGTAAGAAATCTTCTAGTACTTACCAGAGGACAATAACAGACAAATCAACCACAAATTTCAGACATAATTAGGGACATGAATATTGGGTTGAAACATGAAAATTTATTTCTTCAGACATGCATAAAATGATGCCTTGCAATCTTACTTTTGAAAATTCATCTTAATGAGTTTATTTGTGGTCAATTACTTTTTAGCGCATCTTACAAATACATTGGTTTCTTCCTTCTAAAATATTTTATGCTTATGATTTTGATTCTTTTTATTTATTTATTTCCATTGTTGAAGTTGTCTTTTAAGAGAAATAATGTGTTGGCGGTTTATTTTTTGTGTTTTTTCCCCTTATGTTTGATTATAGGAACAAATAGATAATGGAGGATTGGGATCAAGAGACTGTGAACAAGGTGGTGGAGTCAAAGAAAACAGAGCATAATCAAAACAAACCTACTGACATAGTATGTTTTATTATATTTGTTGAAATTATTGGCTTTAAATTAATTTGCTTTGTAGGCATTGTTGTATTGCTGTTTATCTCTTTAAAACAGTGAATGAAAAGGTTTCCTCTTTCGTTTCTTTGGTTTAAATACAGTTATTTTTATTTTGGGGTGTTTGTTGTAGATTTTGAGTTCATAATTGGTACTTCTTCCTTATCAAGACCCAAGAGAAAGGCCTGAATCTTAATATATGTATGCATAACAAATTTTTATCTCTTTGCTCTTCACAAATTTATCTACTTTTTTTTTTTTGCATGTTATCTTTATTTTTTAGGTTTTCAGTTTTTTACATGTTTCAATCAGAAACTGTTGTTATAGCTGCACACTTAAAATTGGTTCGCGTCTAGATTCAACCTTTCCTTCACATTGCCACTTAAAAATTGGATTGGCGAGTTACCATTCTCTTTGGAACTACTCTTGGTAACCAACCAACTCCCCTCAACAATGGGTGATATATTGAACTCCTTCTTCGTGTCTCCCTGTTTTGCAATGTGATGATCAGGAGAAGAAGGAAGATAAAACATCTACCCCTACCCAAACCATGGTGGTGATGACCTGGATTTTGTATGCAACTTACCGCTCAGACTTTGAGGTATCCACGGGTCATCATGTTGCTACTGTGATTTTCATTGTGATGTCTTATATTTATAGTTTTTGTTTTCTATCTACGTGTCAGTGTGGGGATATAAAGTAATGGGCATATATAGTTTGTAGCATTTTAAACATAATTTTGTTTGATATTGCAGTATAATCATGACGTTGTGTTGGCATGTACAGATGGAGTAGTAGTGTAGAGAGGTTGAGTCAACCGATGAATATATTATTGTGAGATGTATTGTAAATAAGCAGTGCTTTTACAGCATGTGTCTGATATGTATAGTGAAATTTTTGTTTTGGAAATTTGAGAAACTGTGATCGGGATGTAATGGATCCTATCCTGGTTTGGGTCACTACTTCTGTCCTATCCAAGTTTTTGTGAATAAATTTGTCTTGGCTGTTAAAGAAAATAGTTATGGCTGTGATGACAAACAAATTAAATGTTAGTCAATGATTTTTGCATCTATCAGGAAGCAATTGAGGACATTACCAAAAGAATGGGAGCTGGAATGGCCAAAATTATTTGCAAGGAGGTTTGTCACACATGACAACATCAAGCTAGCTCGAGCTCGATGGGGATGCATTCTCATTGGTTTTCTCTCCGTCGATGGCCTCAAGGTAGTAATTCAATGATGGTGGGGTGTCCCTGCAAAGATATAAGATTAAATCTACATACACACGAATGCATATGCATATTAAATTAGACAATCCTCATTTAGGATGGCAAGGGTTTTTCTAAAGATGTCAGGGTTTTATAAAGATGTCAGCTAGTTGGTTGTTTGTGTCTACAAATCACCTTTTAACACATGATCTTTAATGAAATGATGTCTTATTTTTATATGTTTAGTACTAGAATGCATGACACGATTTTTGACCATGTTGATTGCACTTGTGTTGTCACATCTCAAAGGAATATGATCAAGGTAGATACCAAAATCCTCAAGTTGTTGTTTCATCTAAATTATCTAAGCACAACAACAATTGGCAGTAATATACTCAACATCAACTATGGATAAAGCCACACAAGCTTGTTTCTTAAAGTGAGAAACCAAAGCACTCCCAAGCAGATGAAATGCTCCACTAGTACTCTTCTTATCTACTTTTCATCCTACATAATCTGAATAGGAATACCCAACTAAGCTTATAGGTGCACCCTTAGGATACCACAATCCTACTTTTAATGTACCCTTAATGTACTTAAAAATTCTCTTAACAACTATTAAATGAGATTTCTTAGGATTAGCTTAAAATCTAGCACATACACAAACACTATATATAATATCGGAGCGACTAGTAGATATAGTAGAGAGTTAATCATACCTCTATATCTTGATTCATCCACATGTTTACCTTTTTCATCTAAGTCAAGATAGCATGAGGTAGTCATTGGAGTTATTGCCTCTTTGGATTTCTCCCTATCAAATCTTTTAAGCATATTAATACAAATACTTGGATCAATTGATGAAGATTCCAATTTCTAACTATTTTATTTGGAATCCTAGGAAGTAGGATAACTCCCATGTTACGAACATTTCAAACTCTCTCCTGCATAGTCTTAGCAAATTCTTTGCACAAGACATCATTAATGACTCCAAATACAATGTCATCTATATATATTCACTAGTGCAAAAAATACTTTTTTGAACAATTATAAAACAATTATTCTAAAAATGCGGTGACATTTCAATAAATAAAGACATTATTTTTAGAATGGTTGTAGGAAAACAATTCTAAAAAAATTAGAATGATTATAAGTGAAACTATTATAAAAAGTTACCTTTCTGGAATGGTTATAAGTTAAACCCTTATAAAATATTAAGATATGTTTGATTTGTATTTTCATTTTCTGTTTTCATTTCCTGAAAACTATTTTCATTTTTAAAATATTAGAATTCTGAAAACATGTTTGGTTTGACTTCTTGTTTTTTGTTTTCAGGAAATAAAAACACCGAAAATGCGTTTTCAAAAGGAAATATATTTTTAGATTTGTTTAAAATTACATTCCTTGTCACCGCGTTTTCATTATACACAAAATGAGTTCTTGGTTTTAACTAAAAACGATATTTTATTGTTTTTAGTTTTTGGTTCGTTTGAGAAAATATTTTCACTAAAAATATTTTCAAAAATTCAACCAAACACATTTTCATCACCATACCATTTTTAATTTCATGAAAATAGATGCTTTCTGAATTTGATTCCATTAACAAATTGTTTACCATATTTTCCCGATGCTTGTTGAAATTGAACATTGATTCATATGGGAATCATTGATTTGGAAAACTATTTATAGCCATGACCATGGGTAGGATTTGTTGATTTGGAAAACTGTTGTCATGACTGTGGAAGGGGGTCAAATGGACTAGGGGACATTTTCTAGTTAAAATTTTATTTAAAAATTATTTTTCATACATTTTAAATGGAATTAACACCATTTAAAAGTTAAGCAGTTTCTTATAGAAAAAAGGAAATATATGTGTAGTTTGTGTAAATCTCAAGAAGTATTAGTGTAATTTTCTTAAAATATTATTATTTTAGTTTAATACAATTTGTCTAATTAATATAACTTTTTATATAGTTTATTTATTTATTTTTAATTTCTCTTTAACTTTGTTTTATCCGATCTCTTTTACTTATTTTAATAAGTGGACAGAAAATTTTCGATTTTTTTTCGTGTCTTATTTTATCTATTTTGAGTAATAGGTTTTTTCCCACTTTATTCGGATGAGAGATGAAATAAGGTGGGAAAAAAAGAGAGGACCAAAGGTAGAGTAAAAATATGTTATTTAAATATACAGAATTAAGAGAGAAATTTATAGAAAAATTCTCTCCACTTATTTAAATGGGTAAAAAAAATATAATAAAAATAAATTATGTAAAAGATTTTATATAATAATAAAAATGGATATATTAAAAAACTTAAATTTTCACTATAATATTTTTATTTTTATTTTATATATAAAATATCATTAAACATTAACCCCCACTTTGGGGTAAGGTAGATACCAAAATCCTCAAGTTGTTGTTTCATCTAAATTATCTAAGCACAACAACAATTGGCAGTAATATACTCAGCATCAACTATGGATAAAGCCACACAAGCTTGTTTCTTAAAGTGAGAAACCAAAGCACTCCCAAGCAAATGAAATGCTCCACTAGTACTCTTCTTATCTACTTTTCATCCTACATAATCTGAATAGGAATACCCAACTAAGCTTATAGGTGCACCCTTAGGATACCACAATCCTACTTTTAATGTACCCTTAATGTACTTAAAAATTCTCTTAACAACTATTAAATGAGATTTTTTAGGATTAGCTTAAAATCTAGCACATAGACAAACACTATACATAATATCGGAGCTCTAAAAAAATTTATACTTTATTATTTAAACTTTAGACTAATAATTAATACTAATCCGGTATATTTTCCACATTCAGAGGAGTACGTTTATGTTTCTTCTTTACGAATATGATATTTTTTGGGCATTTCTAATAATATCAAGTTTTATTCCTATTTTGGCATTTCTAATTTCTGGAATTTTAGCCCCGATTAGCAAGGGACCAGAGAAACTTTCTAGTTATGAATCGGGAATAGAACCAATAGGTGATGCTTGGTTACAATTTCGAATTCGTTATTATATGTTTGCTCTCATTTTTGTTGTTTTTGATGTTGAAACGGTTTTTCTTTATCCTTGGGCAATGAGTTTCGATGTATTAGGGGTATCCGTATTTATAGAAGCTTTCATATTCGTGCTTATCCTAATTGTTGGTTCAGTTTATGCATGGCGAAAGGGGGCATTAGAATGGTCTTAATTCTTGACTATTTAGACAATTAGATTAGACAATTAGAAAAAAATATTGAGACAATTATGAATTCCATTGAGTTTCCCTTACTTGATCAAACAACCAAAAATTCAGTTATTTCAACTACATTAAATGATCTTTCAAATTGGTCAAGATTATCCAGTTTATGGCCGCTTCTCTATGGTACTAGTTGTTGCTTCATTGAATTTGCTTCATTAATAGGATCACGATTCGACTTTGATCGTTATGGACTAGTACCACGATCGAGGACTAGCAGTAGATATAGTAGAGAGTCAATCATACCTCTATATCTTGATTCATCCACATGTTTACCTTTTTCATCTAAGTCAAGATAGCATGAGGTAGCCATTGGAGTTATTGTCTCTTTGGATTTCTCCCTATCAAATCTTTTAAGCATATTAATACAAATACTTGGATCAATTGATGAAGATTCCAATTTCTAACTATTTTATTTGGAATCCTAGGAAGTACGATAACTTCCATGTTACGAACATTTCAAACTCTCTCCTGCATAGTCTTAGCAAATTCTTTGCACAAGACATCATTAATGACTCCAAATACAATGTCATCTATATATATTCACTAGTGCAAAAAATACTTTTTTGAACAATTATAAAATAATTATTCTAAAAATGTGGTGACATTTCAATAAATAAAGACATTATTTTTAGAATGGTTGTAGGAAAACAATTCTAAAAAAAATAGAATGATTATAAGTTAAACTATTATAAAAAGTTACCTTTTTGGGATGGTTATAAGTTAAACCATTCTAAAATATTAAGATATGTTTGATTTGTATTTTCATTTTCTGTTTTCATTTCTTGAAAACTATTTTCATTTTCAAAATATTAGAATTCTGAAAATATGTTTGATTTGACTTCTTGTTTTTTGCTTTCAAGAAATAAAAACATCGAAAATGCGTTTTCAAAAGGAAATGTATTTTTAGATTTGCTTAAAATTACATTCCTTGTCACCACGTTTTCATTATACACAAAATGAGGTTCTTGGTTTTAACTAAAAACGATATTTTATTGTTTTCAGTTTTTGGTTCGTTTGAGAAAATATTTTCACTAAAAATATTTTCAAAAATTTAACCAAACATATTTTGATCACCATACCATTTTTAATTTCATGAAAACAGAACAACGCTTAATAAATCCTAAAAACACATTCGCGCTCTGCTCTCACTCCCCTCTCTCAGTGAGCTTTGCTTTCACATTGTCTCCCTCATCGTCCCCGCACACCCTCTCGTACCCACCACTGTTCTTCCGCTGAGCAGCTGCCGCCATCTTCCTTCTTCCTCGCACTCCCTCCCTTGCGACATTGTCTTCTGCGAAGGTAAGAACCCTCGCTTCCTTCTCCCTTGCGCTCCCTCGCTTGTTGCTTCTCTTATTCATGTTGTCTAAATGGAGGCTCAGCTAAAACATTTCAGGGTAAAACGTTTTCCCACGCCACCGTCACTCAGTCACTCCCACAACCTCAAAAAGCTTTTCGCAGTCCCTCGCCGCAGTGAGCGCGCCAAACTCCAATGAAGGTCCTTGCCACTGTTGAGATATGAGGTTTTTCAATTAGGTAAATAACAATTGTTTTTGGCTGTTATTGATATTTTTTTGTTGAGTTTGAGTTGGATGTTAAGGCATGTTGCATAACTATATGTATTCCGTCAAATCAACCTTGGCAGCAGCATTGAAGAAATTGGTCCATGCTCGTTTAATCCAGATAAAACAAACTGAATATTCTTAATTTTTGTTCCTAATTTAATATTCTTAAAAAATTGAATTGGTGATGGACGAGACCGAGAAAGGGATTGTGATGAAGAAGAAAGCTGGGGATGTTGGAGACATGATTAGGGATGTTGTCAAGGATGAAGATGGGTTTAAGGGGTCTTTTGTTAGGGCCATGGATGAGTTCTTATCTGCTACTGAGTTCTAAAAGAAACTAGAGTGAAATAGTAGTTTATTCTATTTTATTGTGTTGGTATTTTAATCACGGAACAGAAAGCAAGATTTTCTGGCCATTGAGTATTGGTTCTGGGTGATGTCTATGAGTGTGATTGTATAGATTGGTTGAGTATTGGGCTTTGTTATACTCTGTTTTCCTTCATTTATATAGATATATATAACATTAAATTGATATATTGTGTAAAAAAAATAGATCAATATGATCTTGTTGCATATATTATTGGTCTTGATGATGATGTTTGGTTCAGATCCAAATAAATATCTCTGATAATTTTAAGTTAGTAAAGGGGTAAAGATAAAACAGTCCCCAATTACACCCTTGTCCAAAATTGCTAGGATTGGGCAACTAGTACTACTGGGATTTATACTACAAAGTCTGCATATTTGTGCTATGTTATAATGTACTTTTTAAAAGGAAGGTATGTCTCATGCAACTGATGGTAATTTTACAAGGCATCTTGATTTCATAAAAATGTTTGAGAGTATTAGTTGCTCAGGATTTCCAGCTATGTATTTGACTACTTGGTTCTTGCATATTTTTAGCCTTCCTTGACAGGGTCTGCAAGCTGTCACCAAAAAGCAAAAATATGACAAAATTTGCAAAAAGAAGTTATCAACTCCCATTGAGGTGTGTTCATCAATTATTTCCTGCTTTTACCTGTACTGGTTCGGTTTGCTTTAATCATATATGAACAATTTTATGGTGAATTTATGGTCCAAAAACAATAGAAACTAGAATGGAGTTCGATTGGTGTAGACTTTGATTTTCTCACTTCCACTCTCTTTTAATTTTTTAATTTTTTAATTTGAATATCTTTTTCGTTGAGGATCATTTTGTCTAAATAGAATTTGGATTAAGGTGGAATTTTTTAATTTAACTCCAATTCATGTTTTGATGATTACCAACTCTTCTTAATTTACTGGTATATTGATATGTTGAACTGTAAATATATGCATAAAACATTATTTCAATTATAAAAAAATTTAACACCGTTTTTATTACAAAAGATGAAAAATTTTATTAACTTAATTACTCTTTTTTTAATATCAATTAAGTCTCTAAAAAAGATCAAAGTTGATTAATATATATATGTTCATTTTTTTTAGACAAAATGGTGATTTCCATCTTTTTGACACACAGTAGAAACATGACTTTTTTGTTTTTTCTATATAAAAAAAGGAAATTACAACCTTGGTTTATAAACAAAAAGTGTGAAATTATATTAACTTTTCCATCAATTTCTCGTATTTATATATGAAAAGTTATTCTTAAAATAAAGGTGTTGGTGAGATATTTTTTTTAAAAAAGAAATACTCTAATATCATTATCCAAGTTATAATTTTAGGAACTCATCTGACAAGTGATACACTCATATGACAAACGACATACCATATGACACATAGCAATCATGTGTGTGCCACCATAGCTTCCACATTTGCGTTATGTATGATATGGTTTGACATATCATCAATCGATCAACAAGTCACATTAATAATCAGTGTGTCATGTTGGCACTTCCATTAAAGAAAACAAATTTCAGTTTACCGAGGGACTAAAATGAGTGGTGGATTATAGTTTTAGGATTTCTCTTTTGTTTTATTAGTTTTAGGGACTAAAGTGATTAAGATCACAATTTTAAAATCTAAAACAACCATTTGTTTTTTAGCTAATGTTTTGGTAAAGAATTAGTGGATTCAGTAAATTATCATTTTGACTCTTGAGTTGGAGGCCATAGTCACATTAATCTTAGAATTGAACGAAAGTAGAAATAAATCATTTGAAACTAATAATCAGCACTCATATAAGTTTAAAATTCAAAAGAATATGTGATAAAAATAATAATAATAATAATAATAATAATAAAATGACAGTAAATAGTTAATTTTAAAAACTTAGTGTTTGACATTTATTTAATTTATTTCACATTTTAAAAAAATTAGGATTATTATGACTGTTTACCAAAAAGAATGTGCAACTAAAGTAATAATATTAATAATAAAATGACATTAAATAGTTAATTTTAAAAACTTAGCATTTGACATTTCATGAATTCATTTAAGATTTTTAGGATTAATATGACTGTTTACTAAAAATAAAAGGGTAAGTACTGTGACTGTATAATTATCACTTTCAGATACCAACATAACTGTAATTAGGAGGTTTTGTTGAGCGGTGCATGTTGTCAAATGAAGCATCAAGCATACATGTGACAGGCTAAGGGGCAAATGATTGATACGTGTCATTGGAAAGAAGGGAAGACACTCTTTTGGCAATGAATGGGTTGGCACTGTTTAGCAGAAAAAAGAAACAGAGCTGTGAAGCGGCAATTGTTTGGAACAACACAAAACTTCAAAGGATTTTGGCCAGCCTGATTAATAACATTGCATGTGGTTTGGATACAGTTGCATTGAATGTTATAATAAAGGCTTTTGATGGAGGTGGTTAGGGATAGTTGGTGTGTTTTTTACATGGCCTCCAAGAATTGAAGTGGTTTATTTCCATCTCGGATGCTAATGCCTCATCGAAATATTAATCAACTTAAATTTTAAAAGAGCAAATTGAGTAAGTTAATAAACTTTTTCATCTTTTAGAAATCCAAATAGAGTAGTATTTTTTTTTTCATTTAAGAACTAATATTATCAATCTTAAATTATTCAATAATCGAAATAATGTTTACTTGTATTAATTACAATTTAAAATATCAATATACCAATAAAATTAGAAAAAGTTGGTAGTAATAGAAACATGAATTTGGGTTGAATTAAAAAATTTCATCCTTCATTCAAATTCTATTATGACGTAATAATCCTCAACAAAAATCTTCATATCAGACTTCTCCTCAACAATGCATGGTTGAAATAAATGTAAGAGACAATTAAAGAAGATAATGGTCTATTAGCCAAACCTTATTTAAGTAAAGAAGATCACATATAGTTTAACAATGGACTTTAAACACACCGCTAACACACAAGAATCACATGCTTTCATACATAACAACTAGGAGATAATCGAGGTTTAATAAGAATCTCAAGTGGAGTGGCTTTAGTGTTGGTTAATCCAAGGGTTTCAGTCATATCAATGGGTTCATTTGATGGATTTAAGAATTCAAAAGAATGAAAAAGATTGGCAAGAGTGAAATGAACCAATTGAAGGCTAAAAGATATTCCAGGACACACTCTTCTACCACCACCAAATGGTAATAGTTCAAAATGATGTCCCCTAACATCAATGTCTTTATGGGTGGTAAGAAACCTTTCTGGTTTGAACTCTAATGAATTTGACCAAACACTAGGATCTGTGTGAATCTTCCAAAGATTTGTAATTAGACGAGTTCCTTTTTTGACATTATAGCCGCCTAAAGTGCAATCCCCTATGAATTCACGAGGTGCTGAGAGAGGACCTGCTGGGTACAATCTAAAAGTTTCTTTGACCACAGCCTGAAGGTATGCTAGCTTCGCTACATCAGATTCACTTATACATCTCTCTTTTCCAACTTGGAAGTTAAGTTCGGCTTTAATGTTTTCCAATACAATAGGATTTCTCAATATCAAACATATTGCCCATGTAAGAGTAGTAGTGTTTGTTTCAGTTCCTCCTGAAATTACTGACTGCAAATCAAAATTAAAAAAAATGTTGAACAAAAGTATCATCGTATAAGTGAGTTTAAATAAGTCAAAGCAAATAGATACATATTTGCATGCTTTAAGATAATGTAGTTACACATCCTTCGAATCTCTGTACATGAAGTTGAAACTATCTCTCTCTCAAAATACATTTCCAATAGATCATAAATAAATTAATAAATTGTGAACTCATCTATTATAGTCCAACTTAAAATTTATTTAAATCATTCAATTGACATACCCTTAATTAAATGTGAATGTTTCTATATGTGAGAATTTTTTACCATTGTTTCTCATTTTCTGAAAAACTTAAACCTCTTTTACTATATTCATATTTCATACCCCAATATTCTAATCATAAAATTATTAGCCAGGCAAAGAGAATCTTCACTTCTTTAATCTTTACTTTTGCAGAATCACAAGCTTACGTTTGCAGTATCAATATCAAAATTGAAGATTTTGTTTAGTTCCATTTAAAGTCACCTGTGCTAACAACCCAAGGTTTTAAAAAATGATCCTATATCATGATTTGAAATGCAACATCAAAGATTTTTTTTTTTTTTAATTATACACGATCACATTTGAAACCGCATCAACTACATTTATCCATAATTTTCCGCAATATCAACAAATAAGACAAAATCGTAATGTGATCATCATGGCCAATATTTAAAACCTTCTAACAATCTTATAACAGTATAGTAGGTCCAGTATACATACCAGTAAAGTGGATTTGATGATGGTATCCGCATGTATGCCATCAATTGTTTTTCCATCAAACAAGGAAAGCATCACGTCCATGAAGTCTTGAATTCCATCAACGTTCTCACCAAAAGCCCTTTTTCGTTTGTGCTCCTCTAACCACTCACCAAAAATCTTGTCCAAATCTTTGGCAGTTTCTTTCATAGCCCTCTCATGGCCGCCAAAATCAAACCATCTCAAGAAAGGAATGGCATCTGCCACCGTGAACACCCCCAACAGACGCATGAACTCTTCCACAGCCTTCAGACATCTCTGAGCCTCCTCATCATTCATAGTTGTAGCACCGAAAAGTCGCTTTCCAACGACCACTCGAAGAACCGTGTTGAATGTCAAATGAGAAAACCATTGATTCAACTCCACCAACGCATAGCCAGACTCATTCTTTTTGCTTGACCAAACATTGAAGAGCTCTTTGATTGAACTTTGAACTTCTGAGACATGAACGTGCTGTAGTTGCTCTACTCGGCGATTGGAGAGGATTTCTAAGTTTACAATCTTTCTTAGTTGGCGCCAATAAGGACCATAGGGTGCAAACCCAAACATGGCTTGGTTGTAGCACATGAGTTCAATGGCAACAAGCTTGGGGCGAGACGAAACGACAATGTCGTTTGTGGTGAAGCATTCCTTAGCTATTTCCCAGTTGCTAATTACCAAAGCCTTTTTGACACCAATCTTGATGGTGAATATGGGTCCATACTTATCAGCCAAAGCACCCAAAACCCTATGGGGTGTCTCTGAACCACTCAATAGTGGAAGGTGACCAAGTATTGGCCATGCACCTGCAACTGTGGGAGCATCTTGTTTACCTAATGCAATTTTGAAAGGATTATACAAGAACATACAGAAGAGGATTAGAGAAAGAACTCCAATGGCAGTGGCATTTAGGTAATTTAGAACAAACTCCATTTTGGATAGTTGTGAAGATTGTTTATGGTAGGATCTGCTTCTAGAGAGATGTGCAATGATGCAGAGAATCATTTATTCATTATTAAATAGATCATTCATTGTTGGATAGAGAAAGGAGTGTGAAATATTTCTTTTTTTCCATTATTTACCAAGAGCGGCAAATTTGCCCCCACTATATTTTGTCCTCAAGATAATGTTTGACAGAAATGAGATTACTATTAAGGCCCCCACTAAATTTTGCAGCCTTTTTCGGTAGAAGTTAAGGCGCCCACTAAATTTTGCCGCCTTTTTCGGTAGAAGTTCTTTCATAATAGTTTTTTTTAAAATTAATTTAAAATTAATGATTCCAATAAAATCTAAAATTATGACTTTCGAATTATTAGTTTAACGTTTTAATCAACTAATAAATCAATTACATTATAAAATAAATAATATTATTATACATAATATTGATATACATGTAAATTTAAATAATAAATTTTATGATAATTAATTTTGATATAAATCATACGAAATATTTAATCTGTATATTTTTATAAAAATAAAAAATATTTACTATTAGAAAATTTAATATATATTAAATTTTGTAATAATAAATATATATTAAATTTAATATTTATATTTTTAATTATTAATATGTTAAATTATTCAATTGTGTGTTAATTTTTTTACTATTATAAAATTTAATATATATTAAATTTTATAATAATAAATATTTTTTATTTTTAAAAAGTATACAGATTAAATAATTTGTATGATTTATATCAAAATTAATTGTCACAAAATTTATTATTTAAATTTACATATCCATTTAATATTCATCAAAAAATTTAATATTATATATAACAACATTATTTATTTTATAATGTAATTGACTCATTAGCTTAATTGGTTAGAGCATTGAGTTAATAACCTGAAAATCACAATTTTGAGTCTTGCTTGGATTATTAATTTTAAATTAATTCATCATAAATGTTTTTCAGATTTTAGATTATTTTACATTGATAAAAAAAATAGATGAAAAAGTAATAATCGTATAAAATTAGTCTTATATTTTATTAATTCATTTATAAATTTTATTGTTTATTATTAATATTATAAAAAATATACATAAGAATTGATTAATATTATATTAAAAAATTAAAATAATTTTTTTTACACAACAACTATAATAATGATGGGAGTATAATTTTCGTGAGATAAAAAGACAAAATACTACAATGCAATCACAGATAAATACTCAAATGTGGGTCCTCATGCATGACTTAACTCCATCTGTTAATTTATGCTAGTGTAAGGGTGTGTTAGTGAACCATATGCAACTGACTTTGAAAATAAAGTTTCTCTCACGTTACTTTAGTTTTTGCGCTTTGGAACTTGTGTTTTTCTATAGAAGATAAGTTTTAACGATTAATCAAACACACATAAGTTGTATGAGATTCACTTAATAAAATATTATATATATATATATATATATATATATCAAAGAATGCTAACGATTCACTTTAAAATTAAAAGGTGTATGTTAGCACTTAATTCTTTTCGTTTGTACTAAAATATTATTCTCACTTTAAGTGCTAAAATAAAACCAATGAATATTCTGTGTGCTTTTCTTTTCGATCTACAATATAAAAAAAAAAAATTGATAACCAATGCATTACCATTCAGAGGTTTAAAAGATTCGGAACAGGCATCCGCCACCGAAACCACCGTCATTGTAAGCTTTTGCCGAAACCGAGCAATTGGAAGATGAATGAATATTCAGCCCCCAATTTGAAATAGAGATGACTGAGAGTCGAAATGCTCAAAGGCATGAGACTGAATTGCAGCCACAGACTACCGGAACGAAAACACATGGGTGATCAATGATCATGACATTTTAGGGTTCGAGGCAAAACAATAAACAAGTGCCTCTTAAATATTTCAGTATTTTAAAATATAAATATATGTTATAAAAATAAACGTGTAATTTCATTAAAAATAATATATTTTATTACATTGAGTAAATAGCATAATTTAGACAATCTTAAAAAATGTATTTTAATCAAGTCCATTACCATTATTTATCATCAATCTTTTTTAATCTTCTTGACTGTTCAATCTTTAGTAATTAATTTTAACTTGTTATTTTTACTATAGTATTACCACTACACTTTTGTTATTAATTTTTAAAGTAAATAATGAATTATTTCTCTCTTTTTTTTATGAAAATAAGGCTTTTAATTTATCTAGTACCAACTTCAACGGTTACTAACTAGATTAACTTCTTTTGTATCTGCATTTGGTTATGTGTTAGTATCACTTGTTTTCTTCGGCTTCCATATTATTCAATCACCTGGAAAAAAATTGTGTTGCTACCACAAAGGCATAAACTTAGAAAATAGTGAAATTATTTTAACAAAATTTGAATCTTCAAATAGTTGAAAATTTGAAATGAGATTAAGTCATTAATTGATTAATTGGAAGTTGAATAAGATAAGTTAGAGAAATAAAAAGGTCGCACATGTAGATTTTTTTTTGAAAATATTGAAGATGGAATTTTTTTGGGCTCCTTTTTTCAACATGGGCCCAATGTGGGTGCACTGTCAAACCATGCTCAGGGTTGGGTTGGGTCTGCGAGAACAAATAGATGACATGGGCAGCCGGGAGAGAGAAAAATAGGTTAATAAAATAAAATGAGATAATTAAACTAAAATAAATTTACGTAAATACATTTTAACTTAATTACAGTCATCTAAATAATAAAAAAAAGAAAGATTAGTTTGCCCAAATAAAAAGGTGTAAATTGCTAAATTACATCATTTATTATTTTTGTTGATTTATGTTAGCAGTTTCCGTGTAAGAGAAAAATATTATATATGAGTGAAAGAATTAAATATGTATCATTTAATCAAACATGAACGACTAAAATTTAATGTTATATAATCGTTTAAAAAATTATGTGAATTTTTAACATGAAATCTTAACTTTTCATATATGATTATATAGTTTAAATTTAATTATCTTTTTTTTTTCTTCGGCTTCCATATTATCCAATCTCCATGTTGGAAAAAAATCATGTTGTTACCACAAAGGCATAGACCTAGAATATAGTGAAATTATTTTAATATTTTAATAAAATTTGAATCTTCAAATAGTAGGAATGACATTAAGTCCATTAATTGGGAGTTGAATAAGATAAGTTAGAAAAATAAAAAGGTGGCACATGTAGATTTTTCTTTGAAAATATCGAAGTTGGAATTTTTTTGGGCTCCTTTTTCCAACATGGGCCCAATGCGGGTGCACGGTCAAACCATGCTCAGGGTCGGCTCTGTGAGAACAAGTGGATGACATGGGCAGCCGGGAGAGATAAAAATAGGTTAATAAAAAAATTAGATGAGATAATTAAACTAAAATAAATTTACGTAAATACCTTTTAACTTAATTACAGTCATCTAAATATAAAAAAGAGAGATTATTTTGCCCACATAAGAAGGTGTAAATTGCTAAATTACATCTTTTATTTTTTTAGATGTATGTTAGCGGTACCCTTATAAGAGAAAAGTATTGTATGTGAAAGTGAAAAAATTAAATATGGACCACCTAATTAAATATGAGAGATCAAGATTTGATGTTATATAACTATTTAAAAAGTTAAGTGAATTTTGAATATTAAATCCTAACTTTGTTGTTGCATTGCAACTACCATCACCTCTATGGCATGGACCATTTGGGTCACTTCAAACGAAGGAGGAGGAGGTCTAGCTGGTCTCACCATCCTAACGTAAGACCGAACCAAGTTAGATGGTAACTTTGACTAAAGCCTTATGCTCGTCACATCAAACACACACACATAACAAACATATCCTGGTCGGCTTGTTCCAAAAGATACGACAAGCTCTAATGCCACTATTGTAGTGATCCATCTTCACTATGAGTTTATAATACTAAAGTAGTCATAACTTTATTATGCTCCTATTAGAAATATTCAATTTTTTTAAAACTTTCCACTTACAAAACATACAGTTATACTATTCAAGCATTGTTTGATATTAGAACACAAGGTTATTATATGTAAAGTAAACTACAAGCTTCAAAAGGATTCCCTTTAAGGGAAAATATATATACAATAACCCAAAATACTATCATAAGGCCCTAAGTTGGTCCCCTTTAACATTATATGCGTAGCTAGTAGAAGGAAAGAGATCTCGACTCCTATTCCATCTTCTAGATCTAGGTCTTCAAGAAACTATATGATCTCCTGTAGCATCAGTACCATTTACTCTCGTGTCAAACACGATCATCACAACCATAAAATATCATACAAACAAAATGAAACACAAGGGTAAGCTTATATAAAAAAAAAAATCATACTATAAAAGAAACACAAGCATGGGGATATAGTTTTAAAGAGAAATTTGAATAAAACAATCATTCCCAAATCCATTAAAACATACGATACAATAAGCTCAATTCACACTTTAATCTCATATGCATAAGTAATTTGAATAAAACAATCATTCCCAAATCCATTAAAACATACGATACAATAAGCTCAATTCACACTTTAATCTCATATGCATAAGTATTATGTAATGATATGCTACACAAAACCATGGAGATTTCTACAAACTTTTGGACAGTCCCCAAAGGTACCACCCCCTACCATGGTTAAGTTCTCTAACCATAGTCCTTTGAGCTAACCTTATGGAAGTAGTTTGGTTTTTATCGAAAATAGACAAGTGTGGATAATGGTTTACCTCTGTAAGATTTGCATGACCTGACATTTATAGGATTTTGCCTACTCGTCTATTCTATAGGCCCATTCCCATTAGCTACCACCAAAACTTCCAGCATCAGGTTGAGAGCCCACCAAACACTCTTAACTTACGTGTCTACCCATATGCAATGCCATGCATGCATTGTTCATTAAACCACTATGGTACTACAAGTCCATTCTCAATCTTAACAACATACCTAGGAACTCATCTAGCATGTCCGTTAGTTCAACAAGACATTCTACACTCTCACAAATTATTAGTTTTTAGACCAATCATATTCCTAACATAGTTATAGGTTTCCAAAGCACAGTATACCCATAATTCTTTATGTTAATTTCACAATTAATCATATTCATTATTGAGATAAGAAAATGACTATTAATTATAATTTTGGAAACTCTATAGCCAAAACAAAAGAAGTGACAATTGACATTTTCGCTTAGCTAGCATTTCTGGTTAAGCCAAACTTGTATGTCTCTCTTAGCGAGCTAGTCTTGCTTAGTGAGTTCCATTTTTTTTTTGTCAATGAGGTTTGCTCGTTTAGTGAGAATGACTTGCTTAGTGAGTATTATGAAATTTCTAAAATCTTATAAATCTTTGCTCGCTTAGCAAGACTGCAAAATTCTACAGATTGTGATATGGCCTCAAAATAGAGCAACCTAGCCCCTAAATCCACACCAAAACCAAAATACGACTAATTTAACTTAAATACTTAACATTCAACAACCAAGCATCACAAAAATCAATATTCAAACTCAGTACAAACAACAAATTACATAATAAAAGCTCCCTTTACCCAAATCAAGGCCCTAAGGTTCCAAGCCCTTGTAAGAGGAAGGTGCAAGGAAAGGATGAAGTTGGTGAATTTTGAGTGAACCTCCTCATCTTGTGATCTAAGACCAACTAATAAGTCCTAGGCCAACATCAAAACAACTTCACAACAATATTCTAACACAACCCATAAGAAAGCTCATACAAAAAGTAAAAATGAGCTCAAGGGATCAAAAAGAGAAAAAATTGTTGCTTACCAACTGAAATCAAGTGAGAAGACTTTTGGGATTCAGGAAACCAAGCTCTTATTATGGGATTCTCACAATCATTTGCTCTCGATAAGGAAGGGATTCAAAGCACAAGAGGAATGAAGAGAAAAAGACATGATAAGGAATTGAGAGCTCTTCAAGTTGAAGGGGATTAGTAGAAGTGATAGATTACTTGTCCTATCTAACTCTCCTTTCTTCTATTTTCACCCCTCCTCTGATTTTTTTTGTAACCAACGTTAGGGCCCAAAATTGTTTGAGTCCATTAATACTTATATTACACCAAAGTTAAGCAAATTAAATTAACTAACGTATCAATTAACATAAAGTCATATATAATTTTATCTTACAATTAAAAAAAATACTTATTCACACAAGTAATAAAATCATTACATTGCGCTATGCATTAATAGTGTAAACCATTTTTACACTGTTACCTAATCATAAAAATTATCATTTGAATTATCTTAAGATAATTATACTAAAACAAATATTAACTAGTTCTCTAAATGCATTGATTAGGGAACTTAAAGTAAAAATGTTATAATTGTGAGATGGAAAATTGTATCATCTATGATTTTTTTATCTTCTTCTATAATTTACACAATAAATATTTTTCCTTTTTAGTTTTTTAATTAATATCCTAAAGATACTAGTTAACAAGACTCTTATTTTAAAAGTTAATAAATTTATTATATATGATAAGATGATTAAATAATTAGATAAAACTTTTTAAATTGTTATGCATAATTTTTTTTCTCTTTTCACTTTTTCTCTCTATCTCTCTCCTCCAATTCTCCAATGTTCAGGCATTAAATTTAAAAAAAAAAAAAATATTTTAACGTACAAAAAACTAGCTTTACTCCACTCATTTGGAATCCCGTTTTGGATGAAACATTTGACATTTGAGTAAGGGATAGCAAATGTTTGGTCCATTCCCCCCTCTGGGTTCAAAATCTCGCGGGTTGGGGGCACGTGGGATAATATCGTCACAAATCACAATGGCTGTTCGAAGCATAAGAAGCAACCACCAATAGCTGCTCTCCACATACATAGGAAGCGTCACAATCTCAACGACAGCCACACAGTTCAGCAACGGAACATGAGAGAGACACGTGGTACACCCACGATGGCGCTTTCCGTTGCAACAAGTCCTTGAATCGAAGAAGCATGAGTTTATGAAAACAACTTACCTGGTTGTTCCGTTCCTCACAACGATTGAGTTGTCCCTCCCTTACGCCGAGGAACACACACACAAAAAAAAAAAAAACTTATCGGTTAGTTAGTTTTATTAGTTCCTCTTTCCCAACAACAACTCTTCTTGTTTTTACCGATTCCACGTTTTGTTTTTCTAGTTTTCTTTTATAAGATGCTTGCGTTCTGATTTTGAATTCACTTTTCGTCATTTTCATTTATAAGGGTAATTGAAAATCTGAACATTTTTTTGTGGGGTATTGAAATGAATTGTAGCATTGTGAGCATGATGGAGGAGATGGAAGTTTCTCGGCGGGTGGAGTGGTGGCAGAACATGATGTACCCAGTACGAAGGGTTTGGTTTGTCGTCGCCACGCGCCTCGGCATTCGCAAAAATGGTAAAGACCTCTTCTTTTCATTTGTTTCCATCAATTTCTTTCTTTCTTTCTTTTTATGTTAATGTGATTGCAAGTGTGGTTGGGATTTTGAATGTGTTGGTATATTTTAAATGATCTTGGATTGCCTCTGTTCGTTAGTAATGTGTTTTAGATGTCATTTTGGTCAAAATTAGTCTATATTTGATGAATTTTCTCTCTAACTCATAAGTCATATCTTATTTTTCGGATCGGACCAAATGCACCAACTATACAAAATATGAAGACTAAAACATTATTTTTAAAGTATATAGATGAAGACCAATTTTGATAGAAAATTGAGAGATTCGAAACATATTTTACCTTTTAGTTGTTTTAGTTGTTTTAGTGATGGCTTCATAATCTGAAGATTACTTATTCTGACGATTTTGATTAAGCATTCTTATGCGGTTTAATTTTAAAATTGGGGAAAAAGGGGTTGGGGTGAAATTAATTAGCATGTTTTTTAAAGCAATATGCAATGTGATTTCAATCAAGTTAATGGTGCTTTTCAAGAACGATATACTAGGGGTTTAATTCAGTTCAGTTGGTTGCACATAATTATTGTAAATCCTGCTATCTGTCTTTGATACCTACAGATAAAAAAAAAAATTACAATGTTAAGGTGTTTAGGGGTCTTTGTGAATTGTGATTAATAATGTTTGGGAAATAAATAAAATTGCAGGGTTACTGAAGCTAAGGCATGATGTGAGGGCATGTGAATATGAGGACATTCGAGTGATGTGGGAGATACTGAACAGAAACGAATCAGAGTTTGGTCATTCTTCTAGCTCTAGGAAAGGCAACAACAACAATAACAACAAGAAGGGGCATTGCTGGAAGTTGTTGAGGTGGGCAAGGTGTGCTCCATATATGTGCCGCGCCTGATCATAATTGCTGTGTACGTGAGTGAGTCTTTTCTCTTCACAGAACAAAAATCCAACCTGTGCGTTGATTTGGTTTTTGCTTCAATCATGAATAAAGAGTTCTGAGTCAGAGGGGTTCGTGTAGAACACGGTTCTCTTTTCCTTTGAATCAACCAACTCAACCATATGTAAATATCAACCGCATGCATCCACCAAGTCGATGTGACCATCTCTTACTCCATCCATGTGCTTAATTAGTGTGGTATCAAAATTGTTATATGTGTAGTTTGTGCTGTGTTTTATCATCATCTTGGTATGTTCAACCAGAGGTTCATGTATTGCTTTTAGAGATCCATGAATCATGTCTATCTCTGGCTTTCTGCTTGGTTTTTGTATCGGAAACTATCTGCATTCAGAAGAAGAAGGCATATAAATATGTGTAGTTATTATAAATATTCGGAATCTCATGTGCATCAAATACTTCAATATGCATATTATATGTTCTTTTTTAATTATTAAGTTTCACTTCATTTGGAGAATATACGTTATATATGCTTGATTGTTTGCATAATTGAGATTTAAATTTCTTGTTCCAAATATTAAAGTAATTTAAATGTCGGCAAAGTTACTTTTAACTTTTTCTTTTTTTCAAGAGATTTTTCTTTCTTTCCTTTCAATTATATTGAATTGTTTTGGACACACTTGGTGACTTGAGTTTCAGGTTAGGGACATGAATTTATTACTTTTTTGGCACAGACACGAATACGTTACGTTACTTTACTTTAGCTAAACGGGTAAATTAATTGAATGCTAATGATGGGAATGGTTGAAAGTGGATCAAATTACCCCCACAAACAAACTTAAGGGAATAAAATTCACTGTACACGAACAAATTTTTTTACTAATTAGTTTACAAAATTTTGAAACTATTTATAAAAAAGGGTAAAACAAAATTTTAAAAAAAAGAAGATAAGTGTGTGAATTGTAATCATGATTTTTGTCACTACCACATTTATATATGTATGTGTATAGCACACATATCTTGTGTTTCACGTGTGTAATGTTTCACGTGTATAAGACGAGACATATGTTAATAAGATATATAAAATATATATCATTTGTCATTATTTAGAGTTATAAGATTGGTTTGATAGTAAAAAAAAAGGAGAAAAAGTTTGTGGGTTTGATTTTTCCCACTAATAAAAAAAAGTTTAACAATTAGCAACTAAGACCCTATTTGAGGTGATTTTTAGTTTTTAGTTTATAAATTTTAAAAATTAACAAACAATTAGCAACTAAGACATTGTTCCCTGCCTCGTTGATGCGGCGTTTTAGGGCTTCAATCCCGTGGAGGACGATGCGATCCTCCTCGGCCTTGGATCGGGACTCGCAGGTGGACTTTATGAGTTCTAGAAACTCCTTTGAGTTGTCATGATTATTGGACCCCATTGCTATTGCTAGCTCCCTCCCCACCAGCGTCTCTGCTCCACCTTTGAATGTATGAGAAGAAGAAGAGTCTGAAAGAATGTTGCGACAACAACACACAGCCACCTTTGAATGTATGAGAAGAAGAAGAGTCTGAAAGAATGTTGCGACAACAACACACAGCGTTGTTTGGAACTTTTGGGTGTCGGAGAAGCTTTATAAACACACACTTTAGTGTCACGTTGGATAGTCTACGTGACACTAAAATTGTCAACAATGTACCTCACTATTGGCGTTACTTTCAAATATAACGACAAAGATAGAGACTATTTTTTACATTTTAAAAAGATAGGGACTAATTTGTAAAATGGATACAAAGACAAGGATCAAAATCCCTATTCACTTGAAAAAAAATTGTTTGGTTGAACTAATCATGTGCAATTTTCTTTTCAAAGTTCATGTTTTATAATAAACTTAGGCATTATATCAGCTAAAACATCTCAAAGTTCATTTGGACATTAGATCAAACACATAACTTGCAACTCATAAATTAGTTCAAAACAAATAAAAAAACATAATATCATTCAAACAAAATGCAAAAAGACTCATATAGCATTATCCAGATAAAATAAAGTAGTGGATAGTGCTACACAGATCACAATTATTATAAACAGAACCACTATATTACAAAAAGGATAGAAAGTAAAAAGCTTACATCTTTACCAGCGACCATTAAACTTTCAACAACAACTGCAAAATTTTAAAAATATTGAAAACATGGTTGTTAAACCATCTTTAAAAATCCATTAATGTAAATATAAAACAAACCATGAGTCCATAGATAGAAACATGCTTACAAAGTGAGGTGAGCTTATTGAGTTTATTGAGTTTTAAGACGTGCAGAAGCTTCATGCAGCAGAGGATGAAAATGCAAAAATGAGCTAAGGTGACAGCAAATAGAAGTGCGATAAGATAGAAAAAACACAAGAATTCAAAAAGAAGGTTGTTAAACAATAGATAATATACCATTAACCCATGTATAATATAGAGCATGAGACGATACATAGAAAAACCCTTACTAAGTAAGGTAAGCTTCTTGAATCAGCATAGGTTGAGACCCTTACTACAATGGAGAATGAAAATGCAGGATCCTGTTTAGGTTGCCGAACATGCAACTAGAATAGAGAAATGAGGTTGAAAGAAAACTAATCGAAAGTTAAACACAAAGGTTGAAATGGAAACACAATAACTGATATCTGGTTGGGATTTTTGCTATAGTATGCAGAATCAACATAGCTACCCTAGGTCACCAAATAGGTCTGGAAGCTAGTGAGATGAAAGCTTCTGTTTTTGAAATTGAAATTGAAATTTGAAATGAGCCACAAAATGGTAGTAGAACGAAGAAGATGAGGAAGGTCAACATGGGTCTTTGAAGATGAGCTTCAGCAACGTGACCTATGAGGCCTGCAACCTAACGTCGCCGTAACCTAGCCTATTAAATTTGAAAATGAAATTTGGAGAAAATCGTGAAGGTGACGCATGGGAGAAGTAGTCATTCTTTTATTACTAAAGAAGATAAACAAGATTTATGAAAAGGATATTTAAATAATCTCAAATCTCCTTTTCTCTTTCGTTTTCCGTTGTGATGAGGAAGTGCACTTGCTCTCACAATGTCATGATGCCAATAGCAGCCCATAAAGTGAATTAAATAGTCAAACACAACAATTCCCAAATAGCCAAAAACATGAATAAAATTGGAAAGAGAGAAGGGGCTTGCAGCAGCAGTGGAGGTGGGAGGACGAAAGGGAGGGGCACGGAGAGACAGAAGATGAAACTTCTCCTCCGACTTTCGCAATTGGATTTCTCGTCTATGGAACTCTCCAAATACACAATCTCGCTGGAAACGTGTTGCAGCCTCAACAAAAAGAAACCATGACGGAAAGTGGAAAAGAGAAAAAGAGACTTTGAATTAATTGTTTTTTAAAAATAAAATAAATTAAAAGTATATTGTTGTCCTTTAATATATACTAACATAAATAAAAAGAAGTCTTGTCAACAAATGTTTTTAGGGTATTCATTAAAAAAAAAAATTTAAAAATATATTTATTATGTAAATTATAAAAAATGTAAAAGAAAATCATGAACAACACAATTTTTTTTTCATAATAAAAATATTTATATTTAAATTTTTTAATCAATATCCTTAAAAAATTAATAGTATTTTTCAAAGAAAAATTATGTTTTTTTTCAAATAAAAAGATATTGGATGTTAGCATACATCTTCTATTTTTTAAGTGGATTTATGTCAACATTTCCTTTTATATAGAGAGATAAAAATTATAATTACATAAATTTTACAATATTATATCACATGTTTAACACATAATTTTATTTGTAGATTATTATATTACTAAAATATTTTTTGACATAATTATTATTAAAATAATTTATTAAATACTGAATTAATAAAGTTAAAAAATAATTTAATAATTTTTTGAATTAAAATATATTTAATTTTTAAATGAGAAAAAAGGTCAAACTCAACATGAGATACAATTAGGAAATAAAATAAATAAATGAAAATAAAAAGAAAAAGACAAAGAATTGAGCTGGACGAAGAAGGCACATTCTTTAATGTGAATGTGGTCAAAATAGTAAATAGAACGAAATTGATATTTATTTTGAAATTGAAATAAAAAAACAAAAAAATAAGGTCAAAGTTGAGTTTCACACAATGACTTAACTAAAAACAACTACATGTCTTTTCTATTTTTGTTTGATTTAATACAAATCTAATTCCTTTTCTAGGTAACTCTCCTTTCTTATTTATTTCACATTTTTATCATTATAAAGTCTCACTCATATCATATTCAACAAAGCTTTGTTGCTTATGATGATATTTGACGTGCTCTTAGTTTGAGGCTATGAGATAATAACAAATCTTTGTGTCTCACCTAATAAACATGAGATGTTGTTCATGTGGCTGTTTTTTTTTTTATATATATAAATGTTAATTTTGTTAGTAGAAATAACTAAATCTACCTCATATCTTCTTATATGATTGTTGGTTGGAAAAACATAATGACTATGATACTTAATTGATTTGGGTGATGGTATGAAATTAATGTGATGTTGGGCTACTATGTGTCCCGATTTAAGTGATGGTAATGATAGGATTCAACGAGGCTCTGTAATTAATTCTATGCTTCGACGCTTCCAAATGTGATATTGACTACATAGTTCAATAACGTGTGATGATGATTGATAAGTTGAAGGTGAAGTCCCGAAGTTCTTGAATGATATTTTTTCCTTTGTTTTGTTAAAGCTTTTTCTTTATGTTTTTGTTTTTTCACTTTTCTTCATTTCTAATTTTCTTTATTTATTTATTTATGAACATTATTTAATTTAAACTGAAACATTTTAATTTGATAATTTTAGAAAAAATGAATAAAAATAAAATAAAATAAAACAAAAATTGAGACAAAATTAAGTATACAGCTTTAATCCTCAACTACCATGTCAACCTATGAGTTAGACTATTATATCATTTGTTATGTTTATATATCAATGTCACCATTATTATTATTAACGTGTCATGTTAATAATTTTATTAAAATATTAATGATAAATTATTGATAAACTAACATCATTTCATAAAAAATGTGAGAAACTAAATATATAATAAATTTTTAAGAGAATAAAATTACACAATTATTAAAATATAAGATTAAAAAGTAGATTTATGCCTTTAAATAATTAGATGTGGAAGCTTTGAAGGAGTCCACCAAGGACATGACCAACCTCGATCATAGGACCTCATGTACTTAAGGAACCTTCCTTTGAGTAGGTTAAGTTCTTTTCAAATCTGTAGCAACATTTACCGACAAAATTGTGGAAATGCTTACTTTAGCGATTATGGACATTGGACAATCCACATTAGGACATTGTGGGGGGCACATATCGCCCCCACCCACTCATCATTTTATTCTTTTTCTTAAAAAAATAATTAATTCCAAGCATATCCAGACTATAGCCGTATCAGTCATCCAAGAACTCCAAATGCAGTACTATCTTCCCAAGTCAACATATCTTCTGCCCAAAAGTCTTCCACTAGGTTTTGATGCTTAGAAGTAAAGTTTTTATAACTTTCCCTGTTAATTTATGGGTATTTACTTGTAGCATAAAAGGTTTTTATACTATTAATCAATTAAAAATTAATTAGCTGATAGTATAAAAATCTTTATATTTATGCATATAAAAAAGGTTATATTAGTAAAATATATATATATATATATATATATATATATATATATATATATAATGTAAAAATTATAAGAAAAACGTAAAAGAAAATTATGTGTAACATAGTTTTATGTATTTTAATAATTTTTTTATCATTTTAATGTCCTAAGAATACTGAATATTTATCAAATTGATATTATCAACTGCATAACTATTGATAAGTTAGCCCACATGCAAATGACAAAGTTGTTGTATTTTCTGACGGTCAAGTTGTGCAATAATTATCGATGCTACTAAGCATCTGTAGTTATCGATGATTAGTTTGTTAGTAACACCTAAGGGTCACCGATAGCGATAAAGATTTTCCCATGTAGTTTCACTTGTCCAATTAAGGCGTTGACATAAGTATCTTAATTTATGTGTGTATTTGTACTCAGAGTGAAATAAAATATCTATCTCAGGACAAAAATAATTATAAACTCTTGGCTTAAGTAGGAAAAATACGAACATCAGATTTAATTGTTTATTAATATATTGTGTCCAAGCTCATAATTATCTGCCTAATGTATAATGTATGTTTTTGGGGAAGAGAGTCAATCAGATTAAAATTCCTGAATCCGGATGTGCCCGATAATGTGAAAATGAATATAAAATTAAGAACATTTAATATATTATACTTTGTCAAAAATGTATTGTCATCTTTTAGTTTTTAACTCCTTCATTTTCAGTTTTTCACTTGGTCACATGAAACACACATCATATCATGCAATTACTGTTATTGAATATCATGTCAAGTAGTTCAACAAACTTTAGCCCAAAAGGAATGTGGGAAGATAACATTTTTTTTTGTGTGTACGCCTTGGAACCTATGATCTCATGTATTCTATCCCAAGTTTCCCACCACTAGGCCAACCCAGTGGGTTTGGGAAGATAACACTTGAAAACTAAAGAGGAAGGAAAAAAAAACCCTCAATATTCATTGTCCGAATCACTCTTCTTAGGGTAATATCTACACAAGAGTGCATACAATAGCAAGCTCACTGTACTTAACCATGCTAGAAGCCAATAGTAACTGTCCAAGCGTGCTTCAACCATATCATCACAGAACCAGCTTGGTATTCCCTTTGAACTTGTGTACACTTCAACTAGTGTGATCAACAGTGCACTCACAAAGCTTCCAACCCCAAAAACACTTGTATACAACGCAATTCCCATTGTCCTCATATGCCTGGGAACTTCACCATAAAAGAACTCTTGCATGCCAACAACTGTGAAAATGTCTGAGATGCCAAGAAGAATGTACTGTGGTAGCAGCCAGAAAATGCTTAGAGGAACTGTTTCTGATTGTGACCCTGCACTTCTCATTTGGCTTCCAATCTCAAGCCTTCTCATTTCAACTAGAGCAGCAATAATCATGGCTATGATTGAGAGAACCATTCCAATTCCCATCCTTTGCATCACACTTATACCCCTCTCCTGCCTAGTGATCACCTGAGTGATTGGTATGAATATTTTGTCATACAATGGCATCAAGAGTATTATGGACAGTGTTATAGCACTTTGGAGTGTAGCTGGTGGAATCTTGAAGCCTGCACCAATGTTCCTCTTCATTGTCATGCCTTGTTTTGTGAAAAATGTGGCAGGCTGCTGGAAAATCACTGCAAACATGAGAAGCATTGTCCATATGGGCAAAAGCCTCACCATAACCTTGGCATTTGCTAGCAGATACATGCCACCTTTAGGATCCTTATTCAAGTCCTTGAGGCTTTCCAACTTTTCAGGACAAAGGGGTTTCTCTTGAAGCCTGACATAAGAAAAACAAATATTCAGTTCTAAGTACTTTCAAATTTGCTTAAGAAATAGTAGTAAATGTGAAGTTGATTGTATTTTTGGTCTCTCTATATTTATTTTTTTGCATGAATTTGATCTTTCTCTTATTTAGATGGAGCAATTTTAGTCCATCAATTAACTTACTATCAAATATTTAACAAAAATGCTGATGTAACACTCTATTATGATGTGCTGACATGATATTCTCTTATACTGTCATGTCGACATCTATGTTGAATATTAGATATGAAATTAATGAATGAATCAAAATTTTACAATAAAGAGACCAAATTTGTTAAAAAAACAAATAGAGGACCAAAATCAAATATGGACGATAATAAGGAAGCCTAAATATAACAACTATCTGCGAGTGATAGTGGAACTTACTCTAGCTCCACCACTTCAGTCTTATCATTTGGAAGGGTAATTTCACAATGGAAGCATCTCAATGCAGAAGCTTTTACGGCTTGAAATATGTTCCTGAGGGGCTTCTTAGCTTGAAGGACATCATGTTCTTTATATAAATATATAGGGCTTCCACCAGAAAAAATTAAAATTGACAGAATCATTGAAATAGCAGGGATGGCAAAACCTAGCACCCATCCAAAGGTATCTTGGATGTAGGACATGACTGTAACACCCAATAGGCTTCCACTACAGACACCAAAATACCACCACTGGAAGAATAGAGTTTTTTTGTTGCAACTTTTATCTTCTTTGCTACAAGGCAATTCTTCCTCCTCACCAAGTTGATCTGCTCCAAAGGCTTGCAGAGATGGGTTGTATCCACCTTGGCCTAATGAAATTAAGTAGAGAGACAGGGAGAGGAATGAAGAAGACATTGATCTGTTTTTGTGATGCCATGACCTTGCTAGTGCTGTTGTTGTCAATGCCGCAAGTCCCTAAGAAGAGAACACAAAATAGATTATAGTCAACTTATGAAGCAAATGTTGAAAATTCAAATTGTCTAACAGAAGCATCCACAAAATGCTGTTTATGTCATTGTGCATGTATTTAAAAAAACCACATATCAAATAATATGAAAAATTGTTCTCTAAGCACTTCAAAAATCACTGTACTGCGGTTTTACTTATGCTTTCTGGTGAATAAATTACCTTGTTGATATAAATTCATGATATCAACATCAATGCTCCATGGATTATAATTGGTAAATAACTTTAGGTCATTTCACTGTGGGGTTTTTTCAATAATGACACCCTTTTAGCAAGTGGTGCTATAGTTCTTTATTTAATAACTTAAAAGGAGTAGTGGTATGCTTTTATCCAAAGTTAAAGTAAGACAAGAATTTTTATAATAATATAATCATCGTTGCCTTGTGTTAATTGTGTCGTGTAAATTTGGTGACAACTTCACTTGAATTACTTCCATGAAGTTGCATATCATTGATTGCTACTCCTTCAAAGCAAGGATAAGACAAAATAAAAAATACTTCCACTATTTCTTTTTATTTGTCCACTTTTGAAAGAAAACTTGATTTCTATTTATTTATTCATTTAAAAGTTAAAAGACAATATTAATTACTTTTTTTAATCATGTCCTTATTTCTCCCTAATTTTCAAATATACTTTACAAACATCATAAATAAGAGAGACATATTAGTAGCGGTCATGTAAGGAAGTTAAAAATAATTTTATTATTAATGATGATAACAATATTCCTAATCCTAAACCTTTGAGATATCCTCCTAAGTCAACAGATAAGAAGAAAAAAGAAATGAAGGCAGTATAAAAATGAATAATTATTTTAATTATTGAGATGTCCTCCTAAGTCAACAGAGCAATGATAACCTTCTATATAAGAGCATATCAATTTTTGAGTTACTACAGGAATGGTAGCATGGGTACTATTTAGTAATTATATAGGAACACCCAAAAATTACAAACACCTATTTGACATGCTTTATTTCTTTCTATCTTTCTCTTCCTATCAAATTATAGCACTTATTATATTTATATTTTCTCTGTTTCCCTCTCAAGGTATCGTATAGCGTGAAGTATCTAGACATCTTTATCCTATTATTTATTTACCACCTGAGGCTGAGGATGCACACAAACCAATAATAATTATCTAACACGTGTACGGAGAGAAATTGTAGACTAAGCATATCTAATTCAGAACCAAAGAATGCTTGTTGCAGCTTGCATGCAGGGCTATAAAGGATTGTTCAAGCTAAGGCATTTACTCCTAGGCTGTCTTGGAATATTCCATTAGATATTTTTAGTGTTCGATATTTCATGTCTGGTGTGAATTTTGTTCTACTGATGTAGAAGAAAATCCCACAGATAAAAAAAAGAAGAAACTGGAAGAAAAGAATCTTGCCTGGTTGAGTATAGATTAAAGGAAAAGCTTTAAAACTATTAAAGAATATAAGAAAGTATCATATGTTCTTCCTACTCTTTCCATCAGTTTTCATTTTTAATCAAAGTCTGAATACATATTCTGGTGGGATGTAGAATCTGACTTCAAAAGTAGTAAAACATGTGGCACTAAGGTTGAGACAAGGTGAAATGTTCATCAATTGAGAAGGGGTATCCTGCATCTTCCAAAACATCAATAACTGTAACTTTTCTCTGGCTGCTGGAACTCTCCAATTGGTTCACAAAACTCTAGAAGTCATTAGTCTCATTCATCCATAAATAAGAGTGGTTATGACTCAGACTCCAATTAACAAACTTAATGGATATCCTAATAACATGTTATAACAAAGTAGGTCAGCTAAATTAGCAGCCACATACATGTGTCATATTTCAATTCCGAAGTGGCCAATAAAGTTAAGAGGCAAAAGAACCAAAAGAAGCATGGCAAAGCTCCAATATATAACTTAGGACAAAACTTATATGCAATTATGCATATCCTTAGATACTTCTGATGTTGTTCACTAATCAGAATAGAATTTTACTTCCGTGACTTATGTTGATCTTTAATGTAAAACTTTATTAGGCGAATTATGGAAGTAAAACTCCAATTCTAATTAAAGATCAATATATACCTAAAGCACTTAGATAGTTGCATCTAATCTTTGTTCTATAACTAATCTGTACGTAGAATTTCATTAGCAAGGGAGATACTTTTCTAAATACATGGATGTGAAAGGCAGTGTAGAAGGGGACTCACCACAAAATACAGGAAAGATGAGACCATTATAGTGGAGTATTTGCGCCAATATGCGTCAGCAATTGGTGCCACCAGCAATGGCATTATGGAAGTAAATCCTACCCAGCTGTTAACCATCTTTGCTGCAGATGAGTTGCTCAAGTTCACGACATCAGTTAGGTAAGTCACCAAGTTGGATGCCACCCCCTTGAATGCAAACCTTTCTATTCCTGCAATGGCTGCCAAAGTTCACCCGCAAACAAGTCAAAGTTATATTTTAATCCCAAAAATGGCATTACAGAAAATCTAAGGGGCAAGAACACTAGAAGTAGAATATTGGTTAGATTCTTGACTCTGGCTCTTTTTCTGATATTCTATAAGATTGCTAGAATATGATTGCTTTTCTATGCTTTGGATTTTTTTTTTTTTCATTTTCACTTACTCTCAAAAAGGTTTTTTTTTATAAAAAAAAACCAAGGATAACTGAGAGTCAAACACTAATCTTTCAATGTATTAAGATTCATTTGATATCTCCCGATAGAAGTTATTCTTACTCTCAAAAGATGGTAATTAGGATACATATATACATAAAACTATAGAGAAAATGATCAATGGGATTGGTGTACTTTCCTCTTCCCATCCAAGAATGATTCTCTAATCTCTACAACAACAACTATTAAGCAAATTCTAGTGCAACAACATGGTCGAGAACACGAAACAAGACACAAAAAATGTTTACCTATGAGGAGAATGCATGACTTGCTAAGCCTCTGTTGTCTCTGTCCATCAGCCATGAGAAAAAGAGAAACCAAAATGCACCAACAAAATGAAGCAACCACACCAACCAACCAACCAACCCAACAACACTCTGAAGTTCACCAAAAGAGCCTAAGAGGGAAACAAAAGCACCACAAACCAAAGTGGGTTGTTGTGCTTCCTCATGATCATGTTTTTGGCACTTTAGTTCAGTCACAAATATCATTCACTGTGGACTCAACCCCCCACCACCTCTTTAAACACCTTAGGAGATTGTATAAAACGTATTATATAGCCGAGATGGATTGTCTTTAGCTCCTGATAATGGGACACTAGGCTTTTCACTTTGAACTTTGAAGCATGCCACACCAAAAAGCATGTCACACATGAAAACGTTACTATATACTTGCTTTGCTTGTTGTTGTAGCTGTTTTATATTTAACCGTCACACAGGATAATTTTCACAAAAGTAAGAGCTACATAGCGAACTTTCAGTTTTGAGAATGGCGTTATATGATTGCGTTACCGAGGAATCAAGCCAATCGTGCATAGCATCAGGTGGATTCCATCAAACACACTCTCCTCTCCTCATTGACACGTGACCATTGCATGCTTTCACACATCCAAAAAGCCACTTCCCTACTCCACGTAACCAAACCAAGAACAATGTAAAAAAAAAAATAACATGACAAAATAGTGGACAATTTTTTACACTATTATTTAATTAAAAAGTCGTTTTATATGAAAATTTACAAAAGATAATAAAAAAATATAGGTTTGTATATGTTTTTCATATATGTAATTTTATATTTTTTTTTTTACATTTGATTTTAGTATTTACCGTTACTTAAAAGATTTATTTAATGATCAAATAAATAACAAGGTAATAAAATGTCATATAATCAGTTAAGTAATAATGTGATAGACTAATAAAATATTACATCATTATTTAACAGACTTTATTGACGTTAGATATTGAAATTAAACATAAAAAAATTAAATAATAAAGTAAAAAAAATGAAATTTAAGTAATAAAATTAAAATAAATTATATTACAAATATAAACAATATATTTAAATATAAAAAAGTATATATCTACTATATTTTTTTTATTAATTAATGGTGTAAAAAAAGTGTTATGAATGTATAAAAACTAAACTCAAAATATGTTATAACCATAGGTGTTGACATGATGGTGCCATAATGCAAGTGACTGGACTGTTCCACGTGGAAAAGTTAACAATCATAATTTCTTCGGGTCTTATTTTTTACGACCCCCTCTTATACCTTTTAACATCTGTTTTCATTTTATGATCTATTACATTATTTATCTCATTTATTATACGTTCTCTCTTATCTTTCGTATTTTTGTCATCTTTTCCAAGAATATGTATACTTTTATTTTTCAAATATTCTATATACTTACAAGTTTTATGCAGAAATATATGAATGAGTGAGTTGTCGAGTTTAATGGCAAAGTAAATCTTATGTATATATAGGCATGGAAACAATTGATCAAGTGGTCGATAATATATTTAACTTATTTTCTAAATATAAAACAACATTTGCTTAATATGATCGTGATTTTTCTTTTTCCTTTTGATCTGATTTAACTTTTTTGAGGAGTGGCCTGGTGAGCCTATCAACTTTAAAAGGATTTTTCAAATCTAAATTTTAATTAAATATTTTCTTATTAAGGTCTTAACATTTTTTTAAAAACGGGTAAGATAGAATTATATTTGAACAGGTAAAATATCATATTATTATGATATATCACAATTGCATGGTTACACTACAAACTAAATCCTAGGATTCTAATCTTTTGTGCTTCAAATGGAATGGAAGGTTAGGTGACAAATTGCAAATTTGGGAAGGTTACTCCTTCTCTGTGCATGTAAAATCTTACTGGCCGAACCTCTATAAGGTATAGAAACAAAGAATGCATGATACACAAACATACGTGAGACAACATTGTATTTTTGCACAGTTTTTATCATCCAATCAATGTTTGGCCTACCCTATTTTCTATATGTTTACTCCAATTACGTCACTTGTACAAATATGCATATACAAGGAATGCGAGACAAAACTCGGCAAAAAAAAAAAAGAAAAAGGAATGCGAGACAAATGGTAATGTATGATAAGCATATATTCCGTGTAAAAATGCATGTCCTCCATCATCATCAAGCTTATAATTAAAAAAAAAATCCTAAATGGCGTGCGAGCCTTTTTGTGCTATCATAATGTCCTTTATCCTTTTTATTTTCATTTTCATAACTTCAGTAAATTGCCTTTCCAATCCAACCATTAATTTTTTTTTCCTTATAATAAGTACAAAAGGTTGAAAGTTGACTAGTGATTGGAAGTGTACTCCGTGCTCAATGGTTAAACATCATTGGACGAATAATACATTACACTAATTTTAAAATTTTCGAATGCTAATCAATTTAACTCTCTTAGAATTACAAATTAACACATCATCAGTTCCTAAGATTATTAAATAATAATGATTTTAGTTATTAAAACTACAAAAATTAAAATTAGAATAACTTACTTTTAGTTAGCTAAAATAACTTTTTTTTTTATAATTTCAAAGAATAAATTCATTTATACTTATATTTTATTTTACGAATTAACATTACGAGGGAAAAATTATAAAAAAAAATATTAACACATTTTATTATTAGTTAAAATTTATTAAAAAAACCACATATTTTGTTGTGCCTAAATTCTAATTAATTTGATGATTTTTATTTATTATGTAATTTTTAATAAATTTTAATTGTATGCTAGAAAATATGTGTTTGAGAATATTATACTTACACTCTTCACAAATTATTGTATGGTCTAAGATCATGTGGTCTCAATCTATTTTCACCTAATAAAGTTTTTTTAAAATTAAAAAATGAAATTATATGTCATGTAAAAATTGATTGGACTAGATAATCTTAAATTATGCAGTAATTTTTCATTTGTCAGGAGCAAGAACATTTTAAACTAGAGCAAGCACACCACAATTTCCACAAAGTTAGCAAACACGTCATGAACAGAGAGAGGGTAAGAGGAGCTGAGTTCACAAGTCACAAGTATATCCAATAGATTTATATACATATTAACTAACTACCCATTGAACAGGCATAAGATAACATCTCCATGCATCTCTCTTCTTGCCTTTAATGTTGGTGCTTCAGTGAGATGGACACCACTTAGTTTTATTATGATACGAAAATGTAGTGGGGTGGGAGAATATGTGTATATTAAAGGTTCCACGTTCAGATGCAAGTAATGTGATCATAAAATGTTTGGTTGAAACTTGAAACTTGAAAGCATATATATTTGGGGATTGGGTTAAGAAGAAAAAAAAAGGGAAAATAATTACAATTTTATTTTTAAATTAAAAGAATTATGTAATGTTTATAAAAAAAAACAAAAGATTAAGATATTAACTAGTTAATGGTAAATCATTATTTTATCTCTTTCATTTTTAAAAACTATTGAATTAGAGAATAATTGTCGGGGAAAAAAAAGTTGCACTTCCCCCTTTTTCCTTTTAAAAATCAACTATCAAACTCACCGAAATTATTTTTCATTAAGGGTAAAGGTAAGTTCTCTGTTTGCACAGTCTTCTCTTCACAAGTTGAGATATTACTTATTGGATTTAAACGTATGACCTTCAAGGAAAGCTTGTGACATCAAACTTACCCTTAATTCAATGAATTATGCAATATATACACACACACTCTGTGAACTTAAAATTTTAGATTATTCTATATTAATCTCTAAGAATGTTTTCAATAGGAGTTGCCTTCAGAATTCTTAAAAATATAAATGAGTTCTAATTTAGTTTCACTTGGAGTCACATGGGATATCGATGGAAGTCACGTGTAAAAACAGTTCTTTTACAAGAACATATAGTTAACATCAGAAAATAATTTCTTGTGAAACCTATAAAAATATAAATATGTAGGATAAGTTATAAAACATGTTTTAAGTTCTTAAAAATTGCACCGTAAATGTAAAAAATTCTTAAAATTAATGTGACATAAAACAAGGAGTTAAACAAACAACCTTAGAGACGCTCAAAGGATATTTCAGTACTATTTGAAGTTTTTGTAAATTAATTTATCACAATTACTAAGGTAAATAAATATAGGTCTGGTTAACATGGATCCTTAACACATTAGTTAAGAAACTAAAATAAAAAATTATTTATTGTAAAAATTATAAAACAAAGCATAAAAAATTAACGATAACACAATTTTGCATATTTTGATAAAAAAAATATCTTTTTAGTTTTTTAATCTATATCTTCAAAATATTAATTAATATTTACCATTAAATATATACTGATTTTTTTCTATGGTTTTCTTGAGAGGTCAAATTGGACCGTGGCAGCATCGTGACTGCTACTGTTGTTTATGCTGAAATTCCTTAGTTGACACCTAGGAAAGAAACACTACTATGTTGGCATGAGTGCGCTTACGCACTACAATTGTTCATACCCTTTTTTCCTTTCAGCAATTAGGGGGTAAAAAAACAATGCCAATTGTTTTTTCTTGGCCAATGATAACTCGTATTCATTAACATATGGACATATTACTATATATGAAAGTCTTAATTTTAATTTATTGATGAAATTAAGGTTGCATATTGTAAACGTTATACGAAAGAATATACTTGTGCAATTATCTGAATTCAAGCCACCACTGATCGAGCTTCCCTTTGCTTATAATCTATCTGCGCTACACATATTTTAGAATTGTTCTAAAGAAAGTCATCTAAAGTATATCTACATTATGGATGTGCCAACGAAGGTTCATTTGGTTGGTAAAGGATAGGATTCAAGTTCGAATTATGTTGCCTACATGAAGACTTCATAAGTACGGCTTCTTTGCATAATTTTTTTTCATAAGCACGCTTATAGGAGAATAAATAAGATTATTCGAATTGATTTAACTCACATAGGTTCGTAACAAGTAATTTGAATGTATTTTTGTAAGTATTTTTTAAACTATAAAACCTCTTTTCATAGATTTTTGGGATCCAACTCACCTTTATCTTTTTTCACACACTCGAAAAATCTACCTTATGATTGTTTTATAATTCTTTGTCAATGACATATTCTACAATATCTTTCCATCTTGTCACTCCTGGTCCTGGCTCAACTCAATCACATGAAATATGCAACTAATTAACATATTACGCGACTAGTCCATTAATAGTTTTCTTTTTTCATAAAGCAAAAAAGGTGTTCTAAAAACAAAAGAAAAAGCTGCATAGTCCAAACATTTTTTCCTAAGTATGCTGCATGCACAAGCAAATGCTTTATTTCTCTGGCTGATCTAATCTCTAAGAGCAGTGTTATCCACAGGGAAAAACATTCAAAAAAGGAAACACACAATGTCTACGTGTTAATTATTGGACATTATTTGAAGTTCTGAACATTACAAACACTATTTCGTGAATGAATGAAATTACTAAGGCATGCATGAAAGCCATTGACAATGGCTTATATCTCTGCCCAAAGAGCAATGAGATCAATGCCATTCTTTAAAGCAGACTAGGATGCATGGAGCAAGCAAGTAATAATGGAAAGGCTTTTAGGACAGAAAGTGATGCCCCTTAAGATTCTGATCAAATAATTGTGAAGGGTGTTATCAAGATATGTTCAAAAAGGTATTATAGGTAGACCAACTTTAATCTCCACCAAAAGGGACAATAAGGAGGTCTTCAATTTGGCAATTTGTTCCAAATTAGGCTATTTTTTGAGAGGATCAAAAGGGGATCTGAATCTGTGGGTTGATTCCACTTTGTGTGAGTGATCCCAGCATTGAACACTAAAGTTTTGGCCTAGGTGTCTCAATGTTTCAACTTTCAACACTGTCCTTCCATAAAATCTTTGATAAAAGGCACCCAATTAACTTTCTACATTTCAAATTATTACACAGTTTGTCGTTTGCAATAGTCTTTCTCACACTAATTTAGTTAAGACACAGGTGGCCTTCATTTAAAGCAGTATATATATTATGTGTGGAAACATAAACTGGCAATAAACAAATTGTGAAATTATTACCTAATTTAAAGAAATTAAAAGGAGGTAATGACATTGATGAGTATTATATATTGAGTTAAAGAGAATATTGTTACCTCTAGAGTTCTTGGAAAAATGATCTCCTTTGTGAGTCCCCAAAATTATGTTGGCAGCATTGTAGCTATAGATGTTGATAAATCAAGAAGATTCATGCCACCTCCGAGAAGTTCTCTGGTTTCTGGCACAAGTACAAAGATTCAAGCTCGTAAAATTTGTGGTATTCAACAGAAAACTTTGTTGGAAATTAATCAATCCTGAAGTATCTCCATGGAATGCTCAAGCCCTTTGGAAATGTTCAAGTTCAGAGATCTGTTTCAACCTCTTCTAACTTCAATTTTTTTTTCCTTTTTTTCTGCTTAATTAATGGTATACCATACCAGAACAATTTGACAAAAATATAGTAATTATTGTTACTACCTAATTTTTCCTTTATTATTTGTTTAAGAAAAAAAGTTTGTTGGTTATAATTTTTCCTTTATTATATTTCTGTATAAGAAAGCAATAAATTTGTCTATTCCCATCCTAAATTTAAATGTTAGAAATTGAAAATACTATATCCTCAAAAATGTCGTTTGGTATATGGTAATGCATATTTGTTACTCATGAATTTGGTTTCTATCGTATGTGATTATGTATATAAAAAAACTTTATTAAAAGAGGTAACTATAATCTACTTCATTCCCCCTCAAGAAAAAAATCTACTTCACTCGTCTTTATGTCTTACATGATTAATCTTTTATCTTTGATAGTTGGTTAATTAATTGGGGAATACCCCTAATATAAAAAATAAAAAATAGAAAATAAAATACTCAGCAATTTCTTTCCTTGATTAATTTCTTTACATGACTCACAAAGCAACGAAACCTTAGGGCCACAATATGCTGGAAATGATTCTGGAAAAGTTTATGTTTCCTTTTCTTGAAAAAACGAGTCAACCGTTTACCATTTTAGTTTGAAATGGAACCAAATTATAAAATATCAAATAATAAATATTGGTACTACTAATGCTTAATTTTACTATCTTTAATTTAATAGTTGTTACGCTTTGGAATAGCTGAGAAGCCGGGGATTCTTGGAAGACGAAATCCCTTAGCCTTAACATTCATTATTAATTCAACCAAAGGAATTAATTTAAATAAAAAATGTTGGAGTAGTGATATATGGAAAAATGACAGTTGGAAATTTCCTTTTTTTCTCATTTGAATTTGGCTGAAGATCTTCTTAAATTTTTAATTGTCTCAATAAATTGACATGATCGCACAATGGTGGGAAAATATTAGAAATTCACGCACTAAAATCAACATAAACATGATAAGAATGAAGTGTCAATGGCAAGCTAGCATACGTCTTAGGGAAATGAGTTATACTCAATGATGATATTCAGAAAGAATAAAAAATAAATAAAATTTGCATTAAAAAAATTAACATTAACCATATTACAAATGTGTTTGAAATTATAAACGAAAACTACGTACATTTTTCAAAAAAATTCTTTAAGAAATTGTAAAAAAATATCTTTAGAAAAAAAAATTGTTCTAGACAATGAAATTGAGTTCTCGCTTTTTTATTTAGTTGGGAGATCCACGGGAAATAGACATCTTCTTTTACCGTGTAAAATTTAAATCCTCTTTCCTTAGTAATTGTTTGAGGTAGATATTAGTTTTAACTTTTAAGTTTTAAAATCTTTAAATATTAAAATTAATTTTTAGTTAATAGTTTTTAGTTTCAGTTTTTGTCATTAATTTTGAAATTTAATATTCAAATCACATGAATCATTTACTATTTTCTCATATCAACTCATTTAGAGACCATAATATATATGATTGATTTATATATTAAGAACATCAATTATAAAAAAAAAAGTGACAATAAAGATAACAAATATGATGAAAATTATATTGGTTAGTGGTAATGATTCAATGGTGATAACAACAATGATGATGATAATGTTCTCTAGTTATATAATGATAAAAGTATTGGTGAAGATAATAAAGGTAATAATGATGATGACAACGATTAGAGTGATGACAATAATAGTGGTATCGTTATCAATGACACTAATAATAATAATTGACTAGCTAGTAGTAGTGTTGGTAACAAAAATAACAATGATTAGTGATAGACATGATGGTGGTTATAGTGATGATTATAACAATGATGTATATGATTCCAAGAAGGATGATCATATGGATAATTAGTAGTAACATTAATATATAGTTGTATTAGGCTAGTAGTAGCAGTGTTACCATCAAAGTAATAAAACTGATAATAGTTAATTATCCTGATAGCTACAATGATTACCAAAATTGTGATAACAATGATGATGAAAAATAGTCATGATAACTACCTACATATAGCAATAGTACTGAAGATAATAATGGGGTGTGATAATATGTGAACTTTAGAAAGAGATAAAAGTAAGGAGGTTATATGATTGGCATGATGGTTGAAGGAAAAAGGAAAAGAAGAGGTTGTGTTTTTAAATCTCTCTCACTAAGAAATTAACAAATAATATTTGTTAATAAAAAAAGAAAGAGATGAAATAATTAAATGATTATTTTTAAAATTAAAAATCAAAATTATTTTGTTTTTAAAATAAAGTGAGATATAAATATATAGTTATATTTTAACTAAACCTATTTTTTTTATTTTGAAATTAGCATTTGCAAATCAAATTTACGAAATTTCACACAAAGACTTGGTCATCCCACTTTATATTAACATACTAGAGTGAGAGCTCATGCTTTTTTTTTTTAATCAGGGAGATCCCATGCTATATATAGTGAAAAAATAATATATAAAAAGTGGGCTATACTGTATAAAATGGTGACATGTGACAATGGCTTGGAAGATTTTATATAAGTATAGATGATATATTATTTAAAATATAAGCATAATAAAGATATAATCTATTTAGTTATATAGATATGTTTAAATCATGTAAAATTTTATATACATTTTATTGATTGGGTAATTTTATGTACATAATCATCATGCATGATTTTCTTTTGAAGTGAAAAAATATTGTTAGTGTCATTTTACAAAATATATTCTCTGTGCACTTGTATGAATCAGGAATAGGAAGCAAATTATATACCCATGGCATGTGTGCTTGCATAGAGATTAGATTAGGATAATTTTATGCACCCGATACAATTGATTATTACAATGAGATAAACATCGAGCAGTTGCTCAAGTGTAATTTGATAAGTTATAGGTTCGAAATTTTACTCGTTTCTTTATGATGAGATAAAGATAAGTTTCTTTGTAAGTATTTTTTTTAGCTTAGATATTTTTCCTACCTTAAACTGAGATGTTATCTCCTAATTTTTTTACAACAGAAAATATAAGAAAATAATTCATCTTATCCTATCCTATTTTATTATGTTTAATTTACCAAACGTACGTAAATGCTATTTCTCATAGTTTACTTTGTATCTCTCTTTGGATATTTTGCGCATTGATTCAATGAATTCCATTAATTTGTCATGCAGCTCATGTTATTTGTCCATGTTGTACCTGCCTACTTGATGCCTTAGTTTAATTTGATTTGTATGATTCACTAGCTAGGGGGTTAAAAACAAGCTGTATATTGCTAAATATAATCAACCCTTAACTAAAGCTTATAAGATGGTATGCAAGGGGGAATGGTTTCTGGTTTGGGATTTAAATTTGATTCAATTTTTCTTCTTCTTCGTCCTGCACTTGTGGTTTTGGCCGCATGGTTTGGTGGGTAGAAAACAAGCTATATTGCTTAATATAATCAACTTTTAACTAAAGCTTATAGTGCAAGGGAGAACGGATTCTGGATGGCTTGGGTTTTGGTTCATTTTTTCTTCTTAATTAATTGTTCCTGCACTTATGATTTTGGCCATATGGTTTGGTGGGAAGTTGACATTTGCTACTGGCCAGAGAAAAGATATACAAGAGTGTTGGAGTACAAGTGTGAGGTAAAGTCTTATATCATATAGGAATGAGTAGTTTGAGCATAATATAAGAAAGAAGAAAACTCATAAACTTGAGCCTTAATGTGTGGTGATATAAATGAATTTTTAACCATAAAAAATGAAAGTTTGTTCCTTCTTTTTGCTTTTTACTTTTTATTGATTCACTATAAAAAATTGTATACTGAAAAAAAAATTATGTATATATATATATATATATCAGTGAATTAGAATCAACGTCATACCATAATGTGTCTTTATTTATGTTATGTATTTATAGATAGATATAGATATATATTAATTTATCTTCTATTTATCATATTAATACTCGTGGAGCATATCATAAAACATACTAGGTTTTATGCAACCAAAGCAAAAGCATGACGAGCATCTAAGAAGATTGAAGATGAAATTAAATTTTAATTGAGGGAAAGATTATTGGAAAACAATTCAAATTTATAATTTCAAATCTCTAGGATATTGTTTAGATTTAAAAAAAGGATAGTTTTATTTCTAGGATGTTTTTTAGAATTAAAGATATATTCTATAAATTAAAAATTTGTTTTCAGGTTGTGGACGTAAGGATGAGGGTCTGAACTACGTTAAACAAATTTGTGATCTTTTTCTATTTTGTTTATGGTGTTATCTCTTATTCTTGGTTGTACGATTTTTGAGTAATAAAGATATGAGTGTGTTTTTTTCCCCCAACAGTTGGTATAAGGGTCGATGGTTTGACTTGGTGTTCAGCTCTGATGGCGACGATAAATCCTTGGCTTGAGAATTCTTTGTTCGAAAGTCTTCCTAGTAGTGAGTCCAAGTGACATGTCTCGTGGATGGAGCGGCGATGCAAATATTTAGAGCATGTGGGGTCTAATGGTCATCATGAAAATACTCATGGATGAAAATGACTTTTGTTCGAGGGAGAGACTACCATGTGAATGAGACTCACACTTGAGGGGGAGATTGTTGAAATACAAGTGTGAGGTGAAGTCTAACATCGTGTAGGAATGAGAAGTTTGAGCACAATATAAGTAAGGAGAAGACTCATAAACCTTAGCTTTAAGATTTTGAGTTAAGGTATGGTGTCAAATTCATTTATATGGTTGCTCATTGGTGTAAATCTCTCTGATATTTATTCTCGTTGATTTTCCAACAAAGAGGAAATATGATGACTCTTATTTTATTCTTAACTTTTTATATAAGAAAATTTAGGTGAATTGGATCTTAGAATTCAACAAGAATAAGACATGCTTCAAGCTTCACTTAATGCTTACAAATCGATTGCCAACAAAATTCTCACATCTACAACGAGAATAATGACTCTTACTTTTAAAGTACAAAAAATGTTAGGATGAAGAGCTGATTTAATTCAACCTGAAGTAAACTATCGGATTAGATTGGGTTGATAAGTCAAATTATTTTTAAAAAATATTAACTTGAAGAAATCAATCAGAAAAAGAAATACATGATTAATCAGAAAACATAAAACAAGATATTATAAATTGCTCTTGCCTGATATGTTGTTAGCTTTCTTTGGGAGACATTACCAAGGCCAAAAGTGATCAGAATCAAAGTTCCTAAATAGTTTCATGCAGTGAAAAATAGAGTCGAGTAAGTCATGAACAAAGAATCAAAGATTGTACAAAATTTTCATTCTGTAAAAAATGTTTTAATTTCTTTAAACGTTAGGTGAGAATAGAATTAAAGAAAAAAAAACAAAAAGGTGAGAATAAAATCGAACAATACACTTAGAAAAACTCAAAGAAATCTTACATGCACTCACTTGCATTCTTTTGAATTGGTACCACAAATGTCTTTGTGGGAGTTACTATTTATAGAGAAAATCTATGTTCACTACATTTTTTTTCTATGACCAGGGTGTTAATTAATTCGATGGTTTGAATAAATTGAGTTGAATTATAATGGAAGGGTAAAAAAAATTATAATGCATTAATAATATATTTTTTTTTGTTTTCATTACATCCTAATTTAAAATTGTTTATTTTTATAATAATTATTTTAAAAATTATGTTTAGAATATTTTTAATTAATTGACAATTTAAATATATGCTAAGTTATCCACATCTAATTGTGTTTCTTATCCATACAGTTTATCAAATGGGTGATTTTAGTCCCTCTAATATTAATTGCTCAAATCAAGTTCCTATATTTTTAAAATTAATGAAATAAAGTCCAAAACTTAATTTATTGTCAATTTCTAATAGCATTAATTAGGTGACATTAATTTATTTAAAATGAAATTTTGTCAAACATAGCATATTAGAGATGATGTGATACTAACATATTAACATGATGTTCGAAAATAGGATTTCAAAATTAAAAAATAAATTGTACAGATTTTAACCTAGTACTCCTTGCTTTAAAAAATTATTCAACAAATTAAAACTTCTTCCATTTGTCATATCTCGAGTTGCTCCATTAAAAATAAAAAAAAAACTTTACCATAAATTGCCGGCCTAAGCATGTGGGAGCAGAGAAGATTTTTGCTTCCCTCAATTAGAAATCAACATCATTTATTCCAATTACTTTTCAGAGTCTACAAAGTGGCCTCATTACTTTCACAAATAGTAATTGGACGGTTTTAATGAACCTCATATTTAGTCATAGATTATAGGTAATGTGTGATTTCTTTTCTCAATTTTGACTTTTGGACGAAATTTATCCATTTTGACTTTTGGACGAAATTTATCCTTTGATTCATTTTGTTATCAATTTAAGTGTTTCCTTATTTTTGGAATTTTATTAAGAAATTAGGTTATTTAAGTTAATTCTCATTTTACTTAGTTGTGTGTATATGTTATGAAGGTAGATAAAGTCATCAAAGATCATCCACGCGAGGAGTTAAAAAGAGAACTCCAAAAATTGAGGAAATGTTTATCTAAGGGTGCCTAAAGAATTAGGCACATTGTGTTTCTCATAACTCCTTTTCTTAAAAAAAAATAGTTTTCTATTTTTTTTAAAAAGCATATATCATCTACTTATCAAAAAAATCATTTAAAAAACAGTATTTTAGAATATATTTTTTTAAGTTTAAACAAACTGGACCATTGGACCTTTGTGTTTAAACTTAAAAAAAACAATTATAAAAAAGTACTTTTTGAAAAACGTTTTTTCAATAAACAGATAAAATTTACTTCTTAAAAAACAATAAAACATTTTTCAAGAAAAAATAATTTAAATATATACATCATTTATAGAAAATTGTTTATTTTATTTCTAAAAAATATTCTTTTAACAAATATGTTTAAATAATCAAAAGAATTTATCTCAATTAATTGAATAGATACATCAATTGTTATAAACATTCTGATACTTATGTTTCATTCCTACAAATAAAACAAAAAGTTTAAACAAACATAGTCAATATCTCAAAAAATTATTCACCTACTCTTAACTTAGGGATACCCCGAATTCATAAAAAAAAAATAAAAATAATTGTCTTCTCTGTTATGTTTGACTAAATTCTCTTGTTGGATTCTCTATTAAGTTATTTATTTTATATTAAAATTTTGTACTTAATATCTATTCAGGCATGATAAAAAAAATTTAAACTTGTAGTAGATACCCTTTCGATTTTAATCAAATCTTGACCAGAAAAAATACATTTTAATTAGGTTTGAATTTTTTCAACTTGTAAGAGTGGGACAGAAACAAGTTTAGGGATGTAACTGTCCACACTGCCCTTGATAAAAAAATAATAATAGTTGACTTGCCCACCCTAGATAATAATTAAATAATAAACTTAAAACCAAATATTGACTAAAATTATAATTCAATTTTAAATTTTTTATTTTTAATATTCTTTTCGTTCTTAACAAATTTGTTCTCTCTTGGTAGTTCAGGAACAACGAGGCTAAGGCCCAAGACTTATATAGCTACAGCTGATCCGGATCACCTTGGTTGTGATTTTTATTAATCAACTGAGTTAATAAGTCAATTATGTTATAAAATAAATAATATTACTATATACATAATACTAAACTTTTTAATGTATATTTAATGTGCATATAAATTTAAATAATAAATTATGACAATTAATTTTAATATAACTCATACGAATTATTTAATCCGTATATTTTTTTATAAATAAAAAATATTTACTATTAAAAATTTTAATATATTAATAAATTAAAAAAAACATATTTTTGAAAAAAAAAATACTTACGGATCATGTAATCCATATGAGTTAACTCATACGAATTATGTAATCCATACATAATCTGTATGACTCGTACAGATTACGTAATCCGTATGAGTTAATTTGTATGACTCATACGAATCACGTAATCTGTAAGTGTTTTTTTTTATTTTTTTTCAAAAATATGTTTTTTTAATTTATTAATATATTAAATTTTTTAATAGTAAATATTTTTTATTTATAAAAAAATATACGGATTAAATAATTCATATGAGTTAGTTATATTAAAATTAATTGTTACAAAATTTATTATTTAAATTTACATGCGCATTAAATATACATTAGAAAGTTTAGTGTTATGTATAAAAACATTATTTAATTTATAACATAATTGATCTATTAGTTCAGTTGATTAGAGTGTTGTACTAATAATATGAAAGTCACAGGTTTAATTCTTGCATCGCCACAACACCATCATTGCACCTCCATTTGTGTGCACAAAACAACATATGAGGCTCCCTGCGCACTCAACCTCCAAGGCTCCGCATCACCCATGTGGGTGTTGTTTGGGCATGCGATGATGTTGTCGATATGGTGGTGATGGCACCACGATGATGTTCTTGGTATGGTGGTGGTGATGGCGTCGCACAACATAATTATGGTTGAGGTATGAGGATGTGAAGCACAGAGGAAGAAGAAGAGACAGACAGAAACACAATTTTGTTGTACATTGCACATTGAAATCATATTTCCATTTTTTGCACCCCCTTTAAAAAAATGGAAATACAATCCATTGTACAGTATACAACGAAATCATATTTTCATTATTTATTTTTTTACACCCCCTCCAGAAAATAACATAATCGTGTTTTTGTTATTTTTTTTCTGCACCCTCTTTAGGAAACACCGGCAACTAGATTCCATTATATATTGTACAACAAAATCATGTTTCCATGAAAATAGTGTTTTTGGAAAGAAAAAAAAAATTACTTAGTAAGGACCAATAGCAATGGCGTCAAGAATAGTAACACCCAAGGTCATAATATTAGGCCCATTTTATTTTTACTCTTTTTTCTCTTTACACTTCTTTTTTTTCAGAACCTAATTTTTTAAATGTATTTTTAGATTCTAAAAGCTAATTTTCAAAATAGAAAAAAAAAATCAAATAAGTAGGAAGAGGGGGGGGGGGGGGGGTCAAAGAAGTACGTAGAGAAAAAAAAAATACAAATAGTTTTTTTTACTACAAAAATGCAAATTGTATTCACCTTATTATTAATAGGCTAGTGAGATTTCAACTGTGGGGTACTTTGTTTATTAGGCTAAGAGGTTGTTCCATGGGCGAAAATTTATTGCGATACCTAAAGGGTACTTGACTTGCTTAGGAGGTGGTACGGTAGTGGTACACTTTCAAGTTTCAACTTACAAAAAAATGGTAAAATAATTACAAATCTATAAAATAATCACCCCACTATTGTTCACAGAACATGTATATTATGGAGTTTCAGAAACTAGATTATCTACATGTATAAGTATTCTTTTTATTTTATAAAATTACTCGTTTAAAGTTAAGTTATTACAACATTAATTAGGTTGATATCGTTTAAATTAGGGTAAATCACTAATTTTGTCCATAAAAGCATAAGGCGCAGTTAATTTAATAGCTAAAAGTAATAAAATGACAAAAAAAAATCCTAAAAATTTCTGTTATCACTTTAATTCCTAAATTTAATTATTTATTATCATTTTAATTTCTGAAATAGTAGGTTAATATTGTCACCAAAGTCACACAACTTCTAAACCAAAATGAGTGACAAATTATACTTTTAAGAACTTTTTTGTCATTTTATTACTTTTAGAGATTAAATTGATAACATCTTGCACTTTCAAAGAAGAAATTGGTAATTTATTCTTTAAATCATTAAATATTTTAAACAAAATAAAATATTAGAATTTATTTATAAAACTAAATTATTTATTTAATTAGATTATAGAAAATTACAATAACAATAATTTTATTTTATTTTTTAAAAGCATTGATTTCAAATAAACCAATTAAAAATTAGAATAATGCTTTTCACATCATTTCATATTTTAAAACTCATTTGATATCACAAAAATTTGAAAGAGTAAACTAATGTTAAATAAATCTTAAGAAAAATAAGTTAATAATTTAATTATTTTTTTTTAACCATGACATTGATATGAAATATCCTTTAACTTTAATGTCTAGAACCTAACATGTTATGTTTAGGGGGATCTCTCCTCCTAACTATATTTTTTTCATTAAGAAGACTTGAATTCAAAGAATTTACTTAAGAAAAACAAGTTTATTATCACGGGGACCCACGACTTGATAGTAGTTAAAGATTTAATCTATAAAAAGGTTAGAGTTTAATATCTAATTTTTTTTACATATTAACTTTATTATAATATATTAATTATAAATTTGAAATAAAAATATCAAACATATAAACTTAAGGAATCTTTTAACAAATTGCTTTTAATAATATGATTAATATTTTTATTTTGGTCTTCATTAGTCTAAAATTCAAATTTGATCAAATTGAGAAGAGAAAAAATTAGAAGGAACTTCAATGTTAGTGTTGACTTACATACTATGTGTGTAAGTATATATGGTCTCCATTAGTCTAAAATTCAAATTAAAGCTCACATTAAAAACTGATGAAGAGGAGAGGAGAGGGGGTATGTGACGTAAAAGGTGTGGAGTGTTTTTACTTACTAGTTTTGTCTTCTACAGATACCCAATTTAGCTCAAATATATCTTACTGGATTCTACGAGGATCGAGAATTTGCTTTATATGTCTCTTCAATCTCAAATGAGCTGAAATTGCCAGCAAGGTGATTAGTGCATTAGCAATTATATTATGTAGCTTTAATAAGAGAAAGCATGTTAAGCTCTGTTAAATGCTAGACCTAACCATGGTGTGTTATTGATATCTATCTAGATATTTGAAGACAACCCGGTTAGAAAAACTTGTCTTATCACTGCTTTTACCATTTATGTTATAGTGTGGACTAACTTTGGAATTATTAGTGTATAGATTCTAACAGATTGGCTACGTTATGTTTGCAGATTGTTAGTTAAATAGATATACGTTATTTAGCGCAATCAAAAATAAAAGCTTCAAATGTTATTTATTATGAAACCTCTCGGGACGAAAAAACCATGCGATCTATTTTTTTATTAATTAAAAAATAGTTATCTTTCCACAGTTTAGAAGCATAAAATTTGAAAGCATGCTCTATCTTGGGGCGTGTTGTCCTTCAAAATGGCTAATCCCTTTACATTGGGGATTGTTGGGAAAAACAGAAATTGAACATCAGGACAGCAAGAATATAAACGTATAAAAAAATAAAGAGCAAAAATTGATATGATATATTTCAGATTTGTAACTTATATTTTGAACACTTTGAACTATTATAAATATAGCTTAAATAGAGAAACTAACAAGGTCTTTGATTGGTTGAAATAAATAATAAATTATGACTAACTGAAACTAGAAATTGTTAGCAAACAGCTATAAGTTGTTTTTTTTTTTTTTTCTGAACACAAGTAACCTTTAAACAAACTTACAAACAACTATATAGTTATTCTCAAAGAATCAATGAATAATACATAAATAATTCGGCTGAGAAAAATCTACAAGCAACGAATCTCCCAATACTTTTGAGAAATCCAAATTAGGATGATTTCATGGGGCCATTAATTGATGAAGAGTGCTAGCAACATACTCTTTAACATATTTTTTATTGGTTAAAATGTATTGAATGCTAAGTCTTTGGGCTCCATTGTATATAAAAAAATAAAAAAGTTTAAAAATATTTTTTATTATTGTAAGTTAGCATTTTTTTTTATTTTTGATCCCTATAAATTTATTTTTTTATTTTTTTGTCCTTATAAATTTACATTTTTTCTATTTTGGTCCATGTAAATGCAAATTTATGGGGATTATAAATGAAAAAATTAAAATCTTAAAGGAACTAAAATTAAAAAACACAAACTTAAAAAGAACTAAAAACAAACAAAAAACTTATAAGGGTCAAAATTGAAAAAAAATATCAACTTACAAGAACGATTAAAATTGGAAATATAAATTTATAGGGATCAAAAATAAAAAAAATGTTTATGAATCCTAGAAACTTATTTAAGCAAAAAACAAATGTATTGAAACTACAAAATCAAGAGGGGGAGAGAAAGGATTATTAAATAAGAAGATGGGTTAAGAGGGGGAGAGAAAGGATTATTAAATAAGAAGTGGAATCCATCGAATTTTATGATTTTCAATCAATTTCAACCAATATGTAAAAATATGTTTAAAAGAATTAGTAGATATACTAGATAAATACTAACCAATGTCCTGAAAAAGGAAATTATTGAAAACAGTATTGATATACCCTGCCATAATTTTTAATGTAATGTAAAATTCAATAAAAACTTTCTGTTATTAAATCCTAAACCAACACCAGCTAACACGATCTAATAGAAATTTAAAATCTGTTCCTTAATCGTTAATGTCAACTTTTTGCCAATTTATTCTAGTAATTGTGAAGCATGACAAGTATTGTTTTGTAAATTGTTGAGCCCACTTCCAAAAAAGATTATACTCTCTCCCCTGCATGGAGGTATTAAATCTGTACATGTATCTAGTCTCTAAGAGACATGTTATACAATAACATGGACAAAGCAAAATTCATCTTTTTAAGTCTGAAAACGTAAACAAATGCTACAGCAAAGCACAAAAACAGACAAGAAGCCGCAGATGCTACAATCTCATTCATGTCATGTCTTCATAACAGCAATCTACAAAAGTTCATTCTCACACTTCATCAACCAATGTAACTCCTCTTTGCTTGGACATTCTCTTACCTGCTCCACCGAGCAAGCAGTCCAAGAATAACTCATCCCTACCATCAATGGAGCAGTCAAAAAAATTTGCTAACAATTCGTCTTTGAATCGGTCCAAGAATCCCGTGTGGTTCAGCTTAAATCAGCAGGAGCAACTCAGTAATGAGTATTCTATTGTGGTTGTGGCCTCAATTCCAACTTGTAAGCTTGCATTTCCATTGGAGATATGGCTACATGCCCCTCTTGTGCAAGATCTCCAAACTGCTCTGAGAATCCCATTACTTCAGGGTCTTCATGCAAGAGATTCAGGGAAGTTGCTTTGGCCTTCGAGACTGTAAGATTCTTGAACATGCTGAACAGATTCATGGTGCCATTGGCCAGATTAGTGCATTGCGATCTTCCCTTCTGGCAGTACGAAGAATCCCAATGTCGCCTGTGCAAAATTAGCCCAAATCTAGGACCTTCAGGTGGTTGCTGCAAAAATTTTAAGGGCTTGGGAACCTTGAAGTTCACTATGTGCAAATCACACGGCAAGGGGGCTGCAAGAGGAGAAAAGGATCTAGGCGGTGGCTTCATAGACATATCCTGCGGTTTCTTAGAAACAAATGCATGTATTGGATAGTTCAAGTGAGAACCAACTCGGTGAGACAAAAGAGAAGGGCTGTAAGGAAAAGGGGTGGGAACCAGATTTGATGTGGCAGAAACATTGGCTTCCACGGTTAGGTGGAAGACAACGTTCATTACACGATTATCCATCACTCCTTGTCCCAAACCACGACCGTCATCTCTTACCAACCGGCGGTCAACCATTATTTCTAGCCATCCATTTTTAAGGCTAGTCACACCTAATGATTGCCGGGAATGGACAGAAAACCGCCGACCATTTGATCCTTGTATGAATGCTAGATAGGGCATGGGATAGTAATTACCTTGCAGAGGAATCTTATCGTAAGTTTCTCTTCGACTCATCTGAAATCCATTTAAATCTGAGTAAAAAATCTTCTTGTTATCAATATCTGTTTTATATCTAACTATCAATTCCCTATCATTGAAATCATGGCCAAGAAGCTCAACATGATATTCCTTTTCAATGGCAAACCCTTGGACTGTACTCTCTCCACTATATATTCGGGTGCTATGAGAAATGGGGGATTTCTCCCAAGCTGTCCTTGGATAAGAGTATACTTCCTGCATCAAAGGACCCTCTGACACCAACAACTGGCCACCTTCTTCAATAATGGACTGGGCATCGCCATGGGGCTTGAACAAGTATGCCCCACCAGAACTAGAATACATACCAATTTCCTCATTTACAGTATTTGGGGAACTATTTTCTGAGATTATCTTCTGCAACAAGCCGTACTTCACATCAAAAATTAGTTTTTGATGCTCATTCTCAATTTCAGCCACATCAGCCTCTATTTTCACACAAGAATAGGGTGTAGGACAGGCAACCGAGCTAGATTTAGAGAAAATTTTCAACTTTGCAGGCCTGGCCTTTTCACACTGAGCAAAACTATTGGAAATATAATAAGTTTCCAACCCCATTGCAGGAACAGAAACTTTCCAGTAAAGTCGATGCTTCCCAGTAAAGATCTTGCTACTATGATACTGCAACTCGGGCAAAATCTGGCTCTGAACACAAGTCCAGCTAGAATCAACAACTGTAACATCAGGACTGTCAACAACAACCATCACAACTTCTTCTCTGGTTTGCTCCAAAGGATTAAAAAAGACCACTGATTCATAAGAACCCTCATGAACACTAATCACTTTATGCAATGGTTGAGCATCATATTTAGATCTCACTATTGCTGGCTCAAACTGAGCAGGACTGTGGTCTAATTTATCAAAGCGGATTCCAAGAAGTGCCTCAGCTGCCTTGGACATGAAAATTTGCAAGTCCAGTAATGAAGTATGCATGCGCATTCCATAGTCCATAACCACATGATCTTTTGCAGTACCAGTCACCCCATCATGATGCTGAAAAAGAGCTAAGTTCCTTCTAGCAGCTGTCAACTTATAAGAAAACCCCATTGCAAACTTTTCACAATGTGATCTCCAACAGGTGCCAAGTATTAGAGCTACCATCATTTCAGTGGCACGAAGTGTCTGTTCTAGTACCCTATCAACAGCCTTGAAGAAGGGTCGTGAAACATAATAACCACTCCAGTAGTCTTGTTGCCGATCAGCATAAGTAAAAAAGTCACCAGATAGAGAAGGAAAACCTTCAACTAGACCAGATCCTATTTCACCAGGAGACGAGTAATTTATTCTCTCTGCTTCCTCACGCAGGGTTACAAAGTAGTCTTCCAAAGTACCAAACTTGGCCTCTGCATTCAAACTGGGGTTTGAATTGATATAATCAAACAACATTTGGTAATTTCGGAATTGGGCTTCTGCTTCTTCAACATTAATATACCGAAAATCATCTCCAAGAGGAACAAGAAGAGTATTGGTTCGGTACAAAGTTGACTTTTTCTTGTATTGATCCAGTAATTTAAGAGCTCTTTCCTGAACATTTTCCTGAGTGGTCTCCACAGGATACTGCCCCCATGGGCATTGTTCATAAGCAAAACCCGACATGCGTGCAAAGTCAAACTGACAGCAAATAGCAGGCTCTGGGCCACATGTATGAGGTATATCATACGAATAGAAGGGCATCATATGGACAAATATATCAGTGGTTTCCTCTGCATCCCAGCTTTGACGCCATATGTATTCTAAATTTTTATGCCATGCAAGCTCCTTCTTCAGCTCATAATGGGTCCTCTGGATAAGCATGTTGTCAAAACCCATGCGACGCAGAAGATATGCCATGGTAGATGAGTATCCAAATGGATCTATTGCCCAAGAATTTTTTGGAACAAACCCAATGGTGTCATTCAACCACATGTTTCCTTCTGCTATCTGTTACACAAGTGTCAGAGATCAAGCACCATCGCAAAATAATATACAAATCTCTAGAGCAGAAAGATCATAGTCTGATATGAACATGAAATCACAAGACACAGACAGGCTGAAACATGGAAACATAATTTCCTCTTCTAATGAATGAATACCAAGTGCACTACTGCATACTCAAAACTTGAGAATGTGGTCCATTATTAAGAAAAGGTACGCCCTTTAAAAGTTTACATGATCAATACACAGTACCCTTGCCTTTATGTGTTGTTGAAACTTTGTATTGTTGTTTGCAATAACATGATGTCTGAGATGCCAATTATAATAATAAACTAAGTTCAGAAAATACAGGGAAGACATAGAGTATTGCAACGATATATAAGCATGTTTATTTAAAAAAAAACATTGAAAACATACTTTTGCATCAATCTACTTATCACATTATAAAACCTGATTAAGTTATCTAAAAAAACAAGCAAGATAATGGTTTTAAATTTTAATCATCTAATCTCACCAGTATTATTAGGTAAATGATAAAATGCATCCCTATTGACTAACTAAAAGTCCTAACTTTAATTACAAAACATGTATATTATCTGTACCTAGCATACCTGAGTACTTATTAGCACATCCAGTCTTTAATACAATAACTAATCACCTTTAAGACAAAATAGATCACTACGACCTTACATTCATATAATGAGCCATTTTTTCAGTAATATTTCTGAATAACTAAAAAAGCATGGAACTGAAGCATTAACATCCATCAGCATGCCAGCCAAATACCATGCATAGTGAGACAATACACTACATTCATATAATGAGCAATTTTTTCAGTAATTTTACAGAATAGCTTAAAAAGCATGGAAGAATTTGCATCCATCAGCATGCCAGCCAAATACCATGCAATGTGATACAATACATAATTGGACTGTCCCTGTTTCTTACATAATGATCAACTAAAAAAATTATAGCAACACAGCCAAGAAATAAATAATATATGCATTTGCAAAAGTAGACAAAGCTTTCAGCATACCTGTTCAATTATAGCAAAATAATGGGAATTGGCCTGCACAAATGAGAAAACAATTAAATGTCAAATTTCCAAAAGCAAAACGGGCACCAATAATCAACTTTATTCACAGGAAGGCTTTCATGAGATTCTTATTTAGACATAATTATTCCATTGACATGTACATTACTAGAGCATGAACTTCATTAACAGGAGAGGAAACTGGAACTCTAGAAGGTCCTTAAATTAAAATAACTTAAGCAACAAAACAAGTATGATGAAAAGCATCACAAAACCTACCTTCCACAAATTCTCATGTCATAATTACTTCAACAGGAATGAAGTATCAACATATATAAATGCTATTTGTTGTAAATAAGATAAGTGTAAAAATACCAGTATCATGTTACCTCATCATTCATCACCCAGCCACCTCCAACAATTTCTAGCTGTCCATTTTTTACCAAATTGATGAAGGATTCCTTCATCTCATCTGATGCATCCCTCCACCATCTTTCTAAGTATGACATCTCCTCCCATATGAACTTCCGGCGAAAATCCTACACAGCCAAATCATCCAGTCAATATCATAGATTCATAGCTCAAGTTGCTCTAAAAATGAAGATTAAAATAAAAAGGGCTACCTAGGGAACTGGCGGGCTTATTAGCTCCATTTCACTCGGGCTTTTTAATCTCCTACACTACAACCTAACATGTAAACCTTATCAAATTAAGAAAACAATTTTCACTTTTAATGTCTAACACTTTTTTTATCACAAGCACCGCCCAGCACATGATCTGCAGCTCCAAAGCAGCAAGTTAACTACTTCAACCCAGAAACACAAATTTACTCAACCACTTCATTCAACAGGGCATTTGTTGACTAACTCATTACTATCCTCCAATCCAACATTTAAACAACAACATTAATATTTAATTTTAAGGCATACCATTTTTGTCATCACATGCAGTGCTCCATCATCATTCATTTGCAGCTTCAAAGCACCTAGTTAACTAGTTAAAACGCTCAACCAAGAAAAATTTGTACCATTTAACCTTCCCCAATTTCACTCGCATCACAAGTCACACACACCTCACATCACTCCAAATGGCCAAATGCTTCAATAAAACAAACTAAAGCTATCCACATGCACACCTCCCATCACTTCACACGAACCAAATAACAACCTTATTTTTTTTTTCAGAAATAACAACCTTATTTAACCAACTGCAGTCACCTACAATTTCATCAAGGAATGAACAAGCAAAAAAAAAAAACAAGAAAGAAAGAGCTTAATAATAATCATGCTCTATCAAAAATTGTCAGCTATGGCAACTCTATTGACTTTTACAATAATTATCCTAAAAGTCATACTTACCATGATTTCCAATTGGTTGACGATGTAAACTACAGTAATAGTGCATGGAAACTAAACATAGTTATAAAAGTCCACAAAAATAGATGATGCTGTAAAAGACCTTATACACCGTCAATGTATATACTATTATTATTTATTCAAAAGAAGAAACACCAAAAACCCATTAAAAGTAGTATAAAATAGTATGTGCATTGACAATGTAGAGGATTTTTATTTTTACACTGCCATCTAGTCACAGTCATCCTACATGATAATAGTGTGTTTGGATTAGATTCATGCCTTCATGGTGAGAAATAATCAATAATTTTTTAATGGTGAAGGCAAAGCAACAAATAGTTGCTTCTACTTTTTCATGGTACCACCATGATTTTGAGGAGTAGAATTGATTCTTGGTGCTATCCAAACACACTATTAAGTTTGTTACATTAACTACTTTAAAAGTCATTACCTATCACGAATTCCGGCAGTTCCACAAAGAATCCTTTTTTACACTGACGCCATTAACAACGTAAGAGATTTTTATTCTTATAGTGTCTGTCTAGTCACAATCATCATGCATGATAAGTTTATTGTATTAACTACTTCAAAGGTCATTCCTTCCTATCACTTCCACAAATAAACTTTTTTTAACACTAAAAATGAAACTCTTAAAAGTACTACTGAGGATGAATTGAGATTTGACTTGGACCTTGGTTAGTGTTTGCACAATGGTATCAAGTATATGCCTCGATTGTCTATCATAGTACTCATCCACAGTGAGCTTCCACCCAGGATCGTTATGCGAGTGTGGCACCACGAACACCTTCAGCTTCTCCGAGTCCCACTCGTTGCCCCTGTAGGTCACGCTCCACCCCTGCTTCCACGCTCCGCCGTCCACGTCCAAAAACTCAATCTTGTCATACAGCGCCTTGGTGGTGACGTCCACGGCGGCGCCGGCGAGTGTGCTGCGGTTGGTACCGGCAGGGAGGGGCTTTCGGGTGTGGCGGGCGCGTGAGGAGCGCGTGGTGGTGCGGAAGTGCGTGGAGAGGGGCTTGGGGACCCCGAATCGGAGGAGGATGAGGAGGAAGAGGGAAAGGGAGAGGACGAGGCCAATGGCGAAGAAGTTGGAAAAGATGAAGTCTTTCACCAACGCGCGTTTTCTACCCTTTCTGGGTGCCTTTGATTTGGGTGGGTTCGAAGAGGGGAGGATCGAGGAGGCCCAGGATGTTCCACGGCGAGAGGAGGAGAAGGGCATGTTTGGTTTGGGTGAATTGGGATGCAAAGAAGGAAAGAAAAAGAAATGAGTTTTTGGTTTTTGGTCTTTGTGGGGATCTGTTATGTTACGAGATGTGAAGGGTTTGGGAATGAATTTTCAAGTAGGATCGTGGGAGGTTTCGACCTGGGAGAGTGTTTTTCTGTGTTGTGTTTGTGTTGTTGTGTCGAGTGAAGCATCTGGTGTGTGTGAGTGTGTGTCTGTGTTGAGGGAAATTGGAAATTGGAAATTGGAAATTGGTGGGGATATTTTGTTTGGTACTTTGGAATTGTCAAATGTGTTTTTGGAAACTGGCAAATGTTCTGCACAAAGACTTTGGGAAAGTAATGCAGTCCGGCCAACATGTCAAGAAAATTGAAAATAATATTGTTTTTAAGGGACAGAATAATAGATTTATTTAAAATTATAAAATTAAGAGAAAGACATTGGATATGATGTGGGATAGAAAGTTTTAATAAATTTTAATTGATAAAAAAAATGTGTTAGAGATTGTTTCTATCATTATTATGATAGATTTTATTCAAATTAGTTTTAGTTTCTATGAGGCCATTTGTTTAAATTTATTTATTAAAAAAAGTGATTTTGTTTGGTTCTTAATATGTTTGTTTAAATTTTTTTTACTTAAAAAATAATTTTTTACTTATTTTAATTAGCAAATCATATCTACTCATTAAAAAATTAAGTTTAAACAAAATCATTCTATATTTTAAAAGTGGTGACATTATAAGCCAAATATGCTTAGAACTACAATTTACTTTTACTATTATTTAGTGTGTGTTTGGATTTGTGGTGTACTTGCAATAACACAAAGTCCAATGTTGTATCACATAAGCATGATGAAGTTCCTTCTTAAAATGTAGGTTTGAAGAATCCTACCAACAATCCAAATATGCTCTTAATTTATTAGTGTTGGGAACCTAAATTAAGAATTGTCATATAGTTTTTTTTTCTTTACCTTATTTTTTGATTTAATTTATTTATTTATCTTTTAAAAAATTCATTTTAATCCTTTATCTATTTAAATTGATTCAAATCAATTTAAAGTTAACACCATTTATAATATTTAGATACTGGCAACTTTTAACTGCCACAAAAACAAAAATAAGAAGAACCAATTTCATTCTTCGTAAACCTTAATCCCATTTCCCCAAATTGATAATCACATACTCTATTTCATGCAAATCCACATGGACAGTTCCAATCCAAGGTCCACATGATCCTCACCTGTGTCAACAAGGCCAATTACAAGCTTGTGATAAACATAGAAGAAGGTGGTCATCAAAGGGTTCTTGCACAACATCAACTGGCATGTCATCACCATTAAAACTTGTTCACGCATTGTAGTGGTGAAGGAAGGGTGGAGTTTGTGCCACACCTCTCAGTTCTAGTCCCAGTTACAAACCTTCTTGTCCATGGTGCACCCCATTTGTGGGTCATAGTAAATTTTTTTTTGGGAAGGTCAAAGTTGAAATTGGGAGTATCATGGTGCAAAATGTGTTGTTTAGGGAAGGTCAAATCTAAATATTGTTAACAATGTTAACTTTAAATTGACGGAATGACCATTTTGGATCAATTTAAATAGATAAAGGATTAAAATAATTTTTTAAAAAGATAGAAGATCAAATAGATCATTTAACTTTTTTTTAGGATAAGAGTTGCCATATAACTAAGTTAATTATGAAAGGTAATCTTAGTTAAAATATGAGCATTCTATCCATCAAGAAAGGTGATTTTTATTCCCTTTTTTCATTTTATACACATATATGATTTTGTATGAGAAATATGTTGAAATTGCATCCTACTCAATCTAAACTAAAGTTGGTAAAATGAACTATGTATAGAAGACTGGATTATTGTCAACAAGAGTGCCATACAGTCTAATTAATGAGTTGAAAAGTGACAAGTCTCCTTAACGTATTTTTGGACACAAGTTAAATAATTATGCTAGAAATTATGTAAAGATAAATATCTTAAGAAGAGAGTTAAAGTGTAATTTTGAAAAATTTCATAAGACTTTTTCTAACAACAAAGCTATTGTCTAATGAAGATATAAAAATAGATAACTTGATTTTCACAAATACACTTGGTCAGGCGATATCAACCCTTTTTATAAAAAAAAAATCAAAACACAATCAAATTCAAATCCTTAGTCAATTAAAGCAAGAGAGATAAAGACATAATACACACAGTTTTATACTGATTTATCTCTACTACTAAAACTACGTTTAATTCTTGACAATCCATCAAGTTTTACTAACATTAAAAGTATTCTCCACGACCACTTCTGAATCTTACAAAAAAGAGCTTATACCCAAGCTTACAAAACAAATAAGTACTCTTTAACTACAAAGTCACTCTTAGATCTACACAAATCAGTATATTTTTTGGTGTGTTGTTTGCACACAAACTACTCTTATTATTGTCTCAAAGACAAATATACAAGTTAATCACTAAGTCTTTTTTCTCTCAGGGCTACAAGGTGTTTTGAGAACTTTATAATTTAAACAATTATCGAGAAATGGCTTAAAGAAGAGCGAAAGCTAATTTCAAATATATCTTACAAGTTGGTAGCTTTTTCTCTTCAAAGCTTCTTGTATTTATAAACAAACTTCAGAAAAGTGTTTGTTGTCTCTAAACTTCTTTTTTCTTTGTGAGCTTCTGTATGAAAACATGCCAGTTGGTGCATTAAATGCACGTCTTCTCCATGTTGCAACACCTTTCTTTTATCTTTCTTGATCTACACTTCAAAAAAGGTTAGAGTGCTTTTGCTCATAAAAGATATTGTCCACAACAAACACATATTTTAAGAAAAGGATAAATGTTCTTTAAATCTTTGATTATTCTCTCACTTCCTTTGGCCTTTGAAAAATCATAGGAAGAATGTTTCAAGACATTTTCTGTAAAAATAAATCTCAAACACAAAGCATTAACTTAAATGATTGCCAAAACTTTGTGGAACATCCTTGATTGTCAATTTCTCAACAACTCACACACTATGATACTTCACACGGTGACACTTCACTCAACATCCTTGTTGGTCAGAATCCTTCACCGGTCAGAATCCTCTATCTGTAGCCCTTTTTGAGACCTCAACAATTAGGTCTAACTGCTTCCAAGATCACTGATTATCCCCACAAACCAACATGAAACTTTTCAACGTATTTTATCCTCACTCACACGTTTTTTGAGAAACGTTCCAAAAGGTCACCTATCTCATAACTACTCAAAGTCAAACATGCTTAACTATGAAGTTTTTAAGTGATAGGCTACCGAAAAGTATATGTATTTTGTTGGTATATGTAGTACCAATTAATTCCTTTAAGTTATCCTCATTTGCACAGTCTCATACATGCACAACCTCTAGATTCCTCTCATTCTAGTGTGATTCATTTAGAGTGTTACATGCTCACCAGCTTCTGACTGGTTCGTCCTCGAACTATACTGTATTGGGAGAGAGCTTTGCTATGATACCATTTGGAACATTTTTTATTTTCAATTTTTCAATGACTCACACACTACAATACTTCACTCAACATTCTTATTGTTCATAACCATAAAAATTTTGTCACAGACTTATACTCATTATTAGTTTTTTTATCCATAGGAATCGAAGACAAGTACCAAGGGATTTACAAGACTCATGCACTTTGCTCAACAAACTGAGCTAGACCCTGCTCAAGTAAAGTAAGAGCCACCAAGACATCAACTTCCAGGGGTGTTACACTTTGAATCTGTTTGCTTTCATTTGAACTTTCAGACGCGGATATAATGCATATGCATATGTCTGATGACATATAAGATACAACTTTAATACTTTGTAATTATTTGTATCAATTCAAAATATTTGAGGATCCTGATCCGTCATATGACTCAACAAATTATTACATAAAAAAATTGGTGACCTTATTTACATTGTAGTATTTGGTAAGATAGAAATGGTTGTGAAAGTGAGAAGAGAGAGCATAAATAGAGTGAAAATTAGGGATTGTTTGGTTGAGATGAAATAATAAAAATAAATAAATAAATGAGTAGGTTCCATGTGAAAAACAAATAAAGTACACAAGAAAGGAAGTTAAATTATATGTAGTTAATTGTGAAAACTTTTCACAAAACTTAAATATATAAGGAAAAAGTTAAGTTCAAAGCATACAATCGAAAATGTGATAAACATTAACTTTTCAACCAAAAGTTACGTTTAGTCTCTTCACTAGAAAGATTTTCCCTAACCAACAAAAATTACAACAAGTATTTTTCTTAGCATTTTCAAGCCTTTACAATCATGTAATCCATAATCAAGATTATTTAACTCAAGTATCATTTTTAACTAATCATCTTTAGACTTTCACAAGATAACAAGGTTCTTTTAAAAGAAGATAACTTACAAAGGAGAGGACGTAAGACAAGATTGGACTCAGTTTTGATATGAGTGAGTGAAGGCAGAAAAGGATAAAAGAAAAAAGCAATGAAAGATTGAAGTTTTGAAATGTGTATTTAGCAAAAGGGGATGCATTTAGAAGAAGCCTTGTAAATTATAAATAGCTTGAACCAGGCCCATACAAACATTGGACATCAGGACATCCGTCCGAGCTGATGCTATCTTAAAAAATAAAATAGAAAACAAAAAAAAAACTCATTTTTTTTATGTAATAACTCATTTTATTGTCAATTTAGCGTCAGTCTAAACAACATCAATATTGTGATCAACACTAAAGTATTGCAGCAAAAATACATGTTGTAGTGTTCTGTGTTTCTCATATAACTTTATTATGTGAATTTGATATACCATATCTAATTTGCCATGATAAGCTCATTGAACACTTTCATTTCCCACCTGTTATAATCAGATTAAGATCCTCTTATACTAATCTTAATCATGACGAATTCTACGGTGAAGAAACAAATATAATTTCCACCAGCGTGTGCCCAGGTGGGAAGATGTTTGTGAAATCTACATATTGTTTATTTCTCTATAGTTCTAATAATTTTATCATAAATTAATTCAATTAAAATTATTAAAGAGTCATAATGCCTTTTCTGTCTTTGCTTAACAGAAGATCATCATTGTAAACCGAAATAATTTCAAGGGCTCCCGTGTCTTCTAAGACCCATGCTTCGAAATACATTAAATTAACCATGAAAAGTTTAAAATTGTATAATCAACGACAGATCCAGTAAGAAATTATAAAATAAACCACTGTTAAGGATGAAATCAAGTAACCACTAGCACAGAAGTCATGTAGAGGATTAAATTTACCACATGTAATAAAATACTCCATGATTTATGTTAATTGTTTTGCCTCTTTTTATCATATTAATAGAGAAAAATAAAAATAACAAATTAAATTCATCATTATTTATGTAGGCTTCATTTATTTATTAATTTAAGAAGATTCATATTTTAGAACCACCGCTCTAATCACCCATCTTGTCATCATCATTATTTATGTAGGCTTCATTTATTTATTAATTCAACATGAACTTTTTGATAAGTATTTAACTGTACACTAAACTATCAACGGTTACGCATGAACTTAATGAACTTTTTGTCCCATCATGTTATATTTTATTAGAACACTGAATGAGCCAAAACCAAAGTTTAACGTGGCTTTATAGTTGGCCTAATGGCACAAGCTGCAGCACCGTAGAAATATAAATAAAACATAAAAAAGAAAGAAAGATTGATAGAGATTGACAACATATAGATTATAAGAAACGATGAATGCAGATTTATGAGGTGATAATATTGTTTAATTAGCACTTTCAAATTAAGGGATAAACTTTATAATTGTTTATATAAAAAATAAAAAAATTCAGGGAAAGAGGTTGACAACTTATCCCACTGCATCCAATATGGTACATTAATTAACTCTTTATTTTTAAAATCAGTTTTTTTTTTCATTTATCCTCTCTTAACAGAGTTTAATGAATTAACTACCACTTGCTATGCTTAGTAAGTATTAAATAACCAAAAGGGCAAGGGCACAAAGGCAATTGATATGCTTTCACTTTGGTGTCAACGACTAAATATTAAAAATTTAAAATAAGTAAAAGTTTACTTTTGATTAAAAAAAGAAAAGTTCAAGTTTAATTATCAGGTTAACATGAAATTTTAGTATTTTATTTATATTTTAAATTTCAGTTGATGCCTTAAATTAATAAAGTTTCACTTTATTTTTCTATAGTCTTCATGCAAGATTTGATCATTTCTTTAATTTTTTATAATGATAATGTTAATTTTGACTAACATGATATTTCTTTACAATTTGTCTGCTGTCACTGAATTAACCAAATTAATGTGATAAATTAACAAAAGTACTAATTTGATTTAATAGATAAACTTTAAAAGATAAAAGTGAAATTTTTTTAACTTTAAGAATCAAACTAATTATTAGACAATTAAGAGACTAAAATGAGAAAAAAAAAACTTTTGGCAAGCTGCTGTTTTGTATCATTAACTTTTTGCCGAATTTTTTTTTCACAGCCAAACAATATATATTAATAAAGAGTGATTGAGAATTGTCACAAGGAGTATCAACCCCAACCACTTAAACAAAGATTTTTAATGAGTTACACAAAAAAAGCTGTGAAAAAAGGAATAATAGAAGTCCTTCCCCCCACTTAAACAAAGAGCTGAAATTGTTGTATAAGTCAAATAAGTCACTGTAGCAAGTGCTGCTTGAAGAATTCAAATTTGGAGTGGGAAATTATCACCACTAGTACTATTACATGGAGGGTTATGTTGAGAGAAGAGTAAAAAATAAAATCATGTTATTTGTGGTGTTAAGCGTAAACCAGCATGAACGCCACGGCGTCTTAGCAACGAATCTAAGCCACACCCTTAGATTTGGAATATGGTCCACTTTCAAGTGCTAAGTGAATTTGTTGGTGTTTGGAATTACAAATGGGACCTAATTTAGATGCGTACTTCTTGTTTCCTTTTAATGTCATTTCATTTTCGTTTCCTTTACCTCTCTTTGGTTCAGTGATTCAATCCTTTAAATTTAAGATTCCAATTTCATGCTCTTGTTATTGACTGACTAGAAGTTAAACATATATATTGTTTTATGCTATCTTTAAGTTCGTGTGTTATATCATACTTATCCTTTCCTTATGTTTTTTTTAATAATTTTAATTCCTTTTTATGGCTCTCAAAAGTGATGTTAGAGATGTAAAAACATATTTTTTTTTTTTAAAAATTGATTTAACATAGTTGAGTAAGATACATGAATTATTATAAATTTTTTAAGATTTATGTTTGATTTTTACGAAATTCAACTTAGAATATAATATATAGGCTAGTGCAAAAACCATATTGTTTCCGGAAGTTGAACCGAGAATTACCCGAAATTCATCAATTGTGTTTAGCCAGATATGCTAAAGTGGATGTTTTGACATTTGATACAAACATTTAATTACCTATAAGATTTAAATCGTATTATTTGCCTGTAACCTACGAAACTTCTCGTAACCTAGGGTAGCCTATAGCAAAAATATAAAAAGATAAAAAAACGTATATCAACAAAAAAAAAGTGTAGTATCCTTCAATACATTTATTTCTATAGAAGTAAGATTTATGTTCATTTTTCAATTAGAAAACTACTTGAGTAAATTATGCTTTCAAAATAAAGAGAATAAATAAATATAGTAGAGAATCGAACACTCCATAACATTGCATCCCCCAGTCAGAAAAATTTAAACTACTGACCTACAAGGTCACTAACAATCACAAACAAATTTTGTGGAGTTTATACTACGAGTCTTTGAGCAATATCACATTTTTTTTGTTAACCATAAATTTTATTTTGTATGTACTTCCGTTTGTTTTGATTTGGCATGGTATTGTAGTTTGTGAGGCTGGGAACGCAAGAAAGAGCAACGTCTACAGATTCTCCTTCTCAAATTCAAAGTGACCTATACAGGGGGGATCTGTAATTCTCTCAAATGTCAGGGGGCACATTACACTACTGATAAAAGTGTAGGAATATAACTAATGGTTTAAATATAAAATATGTTTTTATTCTCTTAAATTTAAATTTAAAGGTGTGTCATTTTTAGTCATTCAAATTGAAATTTATATTGTTTAGTTCTTCAATTTGTATAATATTTTTTAAGTCTCCTAATCCATCACAAATTGTCTTTTCAAACGCCAAAAAATCAGCACAAGAAACTAAAAGAAGTATTTCACAAATTTAAGGGTCTTAAAAACACATTTTAATTCGAGAGATTATAAAATAAACTTTAAATTTGAGAGAAAAAATGCATTTAAACTTATTTTTTTAAGCCCATTCTATAAAAGGACATAATATAAAATAAAATAAATGATACGATCAAAAGAAATAATATTATATTAATAATTAACTTCATTAAATATATTATTAATATAAATTTTTATATTAATATTTTTTAATTATAAATTATCATATATAATAATACATTTAATTCTTATAATAACTATTTTACAAATATATTTAATATGTTTTTAATTCGTTAACATTAAAATTAACTTCATTAATAATATAACTTTTCTTTTATTATTTTATGAATTTCACATGAATCATTTTTTCATGTTTCTTGACCAAACTACTTGTGTATAAGACTAACTATTAGCAATAACAACTAAAATTCTAAAGGATACGAGAGATATCACACACACAAACACAAGAGATTTAAGGAGCAAGTGTGCCTAATCTTTGGGAACAAAGCCACTATTTTTATTCTTTATTCATAAACAATAGGATTATATCACAACATATAATATTACACATTTTGTGGGCTTTATTCGCACCCCCAACCCACATTATAACCTAATATCAGGTGACATTTATGCTCTACTCTAGGGTGTTACTTTGGGCACCCAACATTTTTGTTGGGATACCCAGCACCCTAGGTGAAAGAGCTAAAATGTCCTTCACTCATTTAATATATAAAGCAGCAGTGGCTTATCCGTATGAGTCACTTGTTCTCTCCCTCCTGTGACACTTGGTGAATATTTAGGCCCGTGAAAGATAAATAATAAATCCACCTTGGTCTCCTGGTTGGGGGTCTTGTCACGTCTAGCACTTAACAACATTTAACGAGTCCAAGAAATGCTTGAACTTGTTAGTTGTGACCATCTTGGTTAACATATCAGCTACATTGTGAACCTTCCTGGACAAAATCTGACCAGATGCCATCAACTCCTTGATCTTGTGGAACCTCACATCAATATGTTTGGTTTTAGCATGATATACCTTATTTTTTGCCAAGTCAATAACACTCTAGCTATCACAATGCAACTAAACTTCACCTTGCTCAATGCCCAACTCTTTCACTAGTCCTGGTAACCACACAACTTCATTGCTAGCCTTTGCTATTGCCATATACTATACTTCAGTTGTTGACATTGCCACAAGTGATTGAATAATGGACTTCCAACAAACAGACCCACCTACAAGAGTAAAGACATATCCTGTTGTAGACCTTTTATCATCCAAACCACCAGCATAATCACAATCCACATATCCTGCAATTGAAGGATCACCTTGTTGACTATCAAACATAATATCATGACCTATTGTACCCTTTAGGTACCTCAAGATCCACTTCATTACTTCACAACGTCTCTTGACTGAGTTAGACATAAACTTGCAGACTTGGCTAACAACATGTGCCAAATTCGGTCTAGTGCACACCATAACATACATCAAACAACCAACTACATTTGCATAGGTAACCATTGACATGTACTCCACCTCAACATCTATCTTCAGACATTGATCTACAGAAAGCTTAAAGTGTTTTGCCAATGAAGTACTCACAGGCTTTGCATTGCTCATGTTGAACTTATCTAGCATGTTTTCAACATAACCCTACTGTGAGAGCCATAATCATCTGGATTTCCTGTTCTTGTGAATCTCCATCTCGAAAATCTTCTTAACAGGACCCAAGTCCTTCATGTCAAAGTCTTTGCTTAATAGTGATTTTAACTCATTCACATCACACAAACGGTTACTAGCAATAAGCATATCATCAACATAAAGTAGCAAAAAAATAAAAGAGCCATTGTCAAGGCTTCTCAGATAAACACAATAGTCATACTTACATCGTCTGTAGCCAATTTGAAACATGTAGGAATCAAATCGTTTGTACCATTGCCTTGGAGATTGCTTCAATCCATACAACGACCTCAAAGTCATAAATGTTTTTTTTTTATTTTTTTTATTTTATGACTTTGAAGTCGTAAGTTATTTTTTCTCTCCATATTTTACGACTTTGAAGTCATAATCCTTTATTTTTTTTTACATGTTTTAGACTTTTTTAATTACTTGTATTTTATTTTCTTTTGCTTTCAATTTTATTTATTTGATTATTAAATAAATATTTTTAATTTTACATGTTATTAGTTTTATTTAATATCTTGTATATTTTTAAGATTTTATTTAATATGTTATATAACATATATTAAATAAAAATAATAACAAGTAAAATTAAAAATATTATTTAATAATTAAATAAATAAAATTATTTATAATTTTTTAAAAAATTGAAAGAAAAAATATAAGTAATTAAAAAAAAGAATTAAAATTCACATAAAGATAAGTGGTAATAGATATTATGATTTTTAGCCTGTAATAACTTACAACTTATTTCATTTTCTAAAATAATTTGAAACAACCAATATAAACAAATCGAAAAAAAAAAAACCCTTTTTGCTAAAACTTCCGAAAGCATATGTTATCAGTGGTTGGAAAGACGCGCAAAGCATCCGGTTCAGTGTTAGAGCCGTTGAACCGAACCGTTCGGTGTAGTTGTAGAGTTGGCAAGTAACAAATGGAACAAACAAGATCAGTTGTAATCGCATGGTAGATAGATAGATAGAATAATAAGTTGGGTTCACCGTTCACCCTCACCAGCACCACCACCACTCCATGGCACTCTCCTTCCGACCCCTCATCCACCCCCGCTTCACCGACCGGTCACTCTTCCAGTTCCTCCCACCCAAGCCTCCCCCTTTTCCTCCTCCTCCGCCACCCTCCGTCCTCCTCCCCCTCACGCGCCGCCGCGGCGGCTTCATCTCCTCCTGCCTCTCCGACGACGCCGTCTCCACGCGCAACTTCGACCGTGGCTTCACCGTGATCGCCGCCATGCTCCGCCGCATCGAGCCCCTCGACAACTCCGCCATCTCGAAAGGCGTGTCCCCCGCCGCCCGAGACTCCATGAAGCAGACCATTTCCACCATGCTCGGATTGCTCCCCTCCGACCACTTCGCTGTCACCGTCACCGTCTCCAAACACCCCCTCCACCGCCTCCTCTTCTCCTCCATCGTCACAGGGTACAATCAACACTCCTGAAATTGATTTATTGCTGAAAAATTCATTTGGTGTTAAATTAGTGTTTTAAATACCAACAAGTCGTTGGTGCAAGTGCTACAAACTCGGTCCCTCTAAGCAAAGGCTCGGTTCGAGCCTTGTAAAATGTTGTTGGGAGCGGAGAATTCCACTAAAGGTGGCGCCAGCCAGATTCCCAATGGAGATTAGTCATTGGCCGGTGGATACTTCGAACCAATAACATGTTAAAAAAATTAGTGTTTTAAATGGTACCATAGATACTAATTCCATGACACCATCTGTTGAATGAATACTTGGGCTCTAGTTGAATAATCTTCTCCACAATCAATTATATAAATGAATTGAGCTTCTATCATAAGCTAAATTCAGATTCCAAATAAGTTAGATGAGAGAGAGAGTTTCTGGAAAAGTTTTGTGCATTAACTGATTTTAGGTTACGAGAGAGTAGTTGAATTCAGTTTACCTTCTTATTTTCTTTTCCCTTTCTTCTGTTCTTCTGTAAGTGCTTGCTTGTAGAGAAGTTTACTGACTTTGCAGAAGCACTTGAAGCAGAAGAAATTTTACAGACAAGTTTACTGTTTTCTCCGGAAGCACTTGAAAGGGAAGATATTAAGAAGGTAAAATTAATTAGGCTCTGTTTGGATAAAGATAAACGTCTCTATAAGCACTCATAGGATAACAAAATTACAGTAAGAAGGTAAAATGAATTGAGCTTCTTGCATTAGGTATAATCAACTTATCTACTTAGCTTTAATAGAAGTTTTTTTCATTTAACCTCTCTAAAACCTAAGGTGCATATGTTGAGTTTAGCTTATGAAGAAGCTTTTTACCTTCCTATTTTTCTTATCCTATAAGGGTACCCAAATAGGACCTTAAACTTTTTCTGAAAGTTAAAATCTAAGTTATGCGCTTTAATTTTGGAGAAGTTAGATAAGAGAATTTTTATGTAAGCTAAGGTGTATAAATTAGTTTTGACTCGTGGGAAAAGCTTGATTCATTTTATTTTATTTTTATTTTCTTCTCTTATAAGTGCTAAGGAAGAAGTTTATCCAAACAGGGTCTTAAAGTAGTGACACAATGAAAATTTGATGGATAAATTTAGTGAACAAATTTTATAAGGGAATAATATTGTGAAGTATGTGATTTTGGAGGGGCAATTGCTGGATAGATTCTGTGCCAGGTTGAAGGTTTTTGTTTTGATTGAACTTTTGGGGTTGTTTTCTTTTCTTTGTTAGGTACACTCTATGGAATGCGGAGTACAGGATGTCTCTGGCGAGGAATCTGGATATGTCGGGTTCTAGGAATGAGGGGTCAGATTGTGAAACATGTTCAGAGGTTTTGGAGGTGAAGGATGTAGCAAAAACAGTGGGTGATGAGAAAATCGATGTTGTTAATGATTTGGAAAGTTGCAGCAGCAGTGGTAGCTTGAAAGAATTTGGAGATTTGCCTTCTCAGGCTCTGAGTTACATTCAGCAGTTGGAGTCTGAGTTGACAAGTGTGATGGAGGTAACCCTTCTTTTTCTTTCTGTTTAGTTTAGTTTTTTCAACCCAATGATTGTGGAATAGCTGCATCTATAAGGGTCTTATGCAGGGAAGCGCCTTAGTTTGGGGACTTGTAAAATGTTTGCTTTGTATGTCTGTGCATGGGTAAGTTAGATTGTGTTGGTGTATTGGAATTTGGAACAAGGATCTCATCTTAACAGGTGAATTGTTATTGGAGCATGTAAAATGTTTGCTTCTTGTGTGCTTGCCAAGTATACTTGGCTCAGTATGGTCTCTGCTGATAGTCATGTGTTTTTAACTTCTACTGAAACAAAACTGTGATTTTAGAGGGGAGGGGAAGGGAAGGGAAGGGAATGGAGAGATGATTTTTCATTTTTAAGTTGAGAAGATTATAAAAAAAGAATAGTGGATGATAATTTCTCATTTTTGAAAATTTTCTCAAATAAGAGGAATGCTTACTTAAAATGAAGAAAAAGTTACTCCTTCCTTTACTTCCCCACCAAACTCCTGCATTCAGTCACGTCCTAACTTAAAGTATAATTAGTGAAATTTGCTTCAAATACCTTGAAAGTTATTAAGGGAAACAACATGAAGGAAATTTCTTTCAGCCAGAATGAAATTTAACGCCCCTTTTGGCTTCTTAAGGCTTAATGCCTTGTAATTAATGTGCCTTACAACGGCATAATCTGATTAACGGGGTAAGGAGGCACCAGTGCACCACTCCTGTTGTGTAATCTAAAGATTTACTTTCACCCTCTGTAGTCTGTGCCCCAAAAGAAGTGATTTTATTACTCATTTGGGATCATTTAAAAGGCAAGCTCAAAGAATGAAACTTCCAAAACTTTGCTTTTTGTTTTCAGGAACTGAATGCCCAGAAGCAGGAAATGATGCAATTAGAATATGACAAGGGAAAATGGAATAATTTGTTGGAATATCTTCGGTCTCTGGATCCTGATATGGTAATGCCTCACTGCTTCTATTTAATTTGTATTCCCTTGCAATTGAAAATGGCATTTTAAAGTTAGATTGCAAAAAGTCCTTCCGTCCTCTCCCTTGCTCATTTCCATTAATGTAGACAGTCTTGTTTTACTTTATGAATCTTTTCATGTGTAAATTTGACAGGTGACTGAATTGTCCCGGCCTTCATCATTAGAAGTGGAGGATATAATTCACCAACTTGTTCAGAACATATTGAGAAGATTCTTTGTGGATGATGCTAGCTCTAGTTTTATGGAACAATCAGTGGAAGGAAACGTAGACAATCGCACAGACAGTGATGAGCTTAGTAATACAGTAGCCACTTCTCGTGATTACCTAGCAAAGTTGCTTTTCTGGTTAGTACATCAGTACATGTCATTCTATTTCTAATTGCACTTCTAAAATGTTTGCTTAGAACTGAGTGATTGACATCCTAAAATTAATTATAGACTCAATGTTTTTAAAACAAACTAATTATTGAATTAGTGAAGACATTGGTTCACGGTTTGTTGGTTCAACTGTAATTGAATTGAGATTGAACAAGTATATATATTTATTGATTCGCAAGTCCTTTATCATGTCTAATTGCATTGAGGTTTTCTTTCTGTTGGCAGGTGCATGTTATTGGGTCATCACTTAAGAGGGTTGGAAAATAGATTGCATCTGAGCTGTGTTGTTGGACTGTTGTAGAGAAGGTGATAGGCATGTATATTCTTTTTTCTTCCTCTATTTCCATTTCATCCTTTTTCCCTTCTCATATAAATTTTTCTGTTCAATGAAAAACTCTGAAATAATCACCTGTTCTCGCTTCTGGCACTCTTTCTCTTGATTGATCATACCAAGCATTCAAGCATACCTGTCATATAATATTTATGCTTGCATGAATAATGAAGATAACAGTACGTCTTAGAAGCAAGATTGGTTGTGAATAGAGCACCATACTCATTATACACAAGATGTTATGCAAGAAGATACTTTAAATCTTTTTAAGAACTGTACATGTGTGTCTATACAATGGCGTATCAAGTGAGAGGAATTTGTCTCGAACCATTTAAACGGGTTACTTCTGCATAATGCGTTGAGGTTGGTCTGAATCCAACTCCAAGTGAGAAGAAAGAAATTAATAAATTGTTTCGTAAATAATTTTCACAAGAACATGAATGTGAATCTCATGATGTCATGATAATAATTTTCATATTTTATAAGAACATGAATATGAATCTCATGATGTGATGATCAGTGAATAATTTTCTCTTTTTGAGTCTTCGAATATGACCTCACCTTAGTATTTTTTGGGATTTAACTCACATAAATTTTTATCTAACAAAAAAAAAAATATTTCTCAATCTATCTTTCTAATTAATACTCTTTAAACATTGGTCAATAATAAACATTTTTTAATTAAAAATGTTTTGGAATGAATTAGAAATTATAGTAAACATATATTAAAAATATTAGTTTATTAAGTTTCGTTTCACTTATAATTTGTTGATAAGCAAAGCACCGTCCCTATTTATATTTTTTTAAGGACCTGTACAGCACCCCAGTGCTTAACAAATTAATGGGGCCTAACAAATAACTAATAATAATAATAATTAAAGATTAAGTACTTTACTTACTATATTTTTAATATTGTCTTGGACGTAAAACGTCTAAACCTAATACCTAATCCGAGTACATCAAATTTATATATTTTCAAAACGATCTGTCCCAAACCGTAAACCCAACTAAACTTAATATTTTTAGTTCAAATTGATGAGTTTGACACAACTCATAACCACCGCTATCTTCAAAATCGATTCCCCTGACTTATTATCCCAAGCTCATGTAATTTATTTCCTGCAAACTTGTCACTCTATCTTGATATTAGTCTTTAAGCCGTCTATCACTAAACATGCGTGGTTTAACTAATGTGAAGTTATTCGAGTTTAATTAGTAATATTGAGTTTGAATTCTAGGTACACAAGACGTAACTTTGATAAATAATTAGAGAGAGAATTTTGTCATCATAATCGTGATTCCCAACTCCAAAAAGATTGCTTCTAGGGTGATCTATACCTCAACTGAGTTTTTTTAGTTTTGTTCTCTTCTGTTTACTTGTGATATTGTATTGATGTTTCCAAACCAATGCGTATTCAAAAATCTTGAAACTTATCGACATTAGAGATAAACATTATAGGCCATAGACTATTTTATTTTCATTTTCTGTATAGTTCTACCGAGTTACACTGATTAACTTTTGGAATTATGCATTTGCTGATCGAAAGTCACCCAAATTATACTTCGGTTTGCTAACTTCACAGGTGCACACAGGAGTTTGATATTTATAAATGTAGCTCGGATGTGTATTTTCTTTAGCTAATGTCCTTTTGCCTTTTGTATTAACGAACCAAACATATATGCCAGCCAGACATTATTCCAACATTTTATGTTTTCACATGCTCTACTTGATTGTAGGATCATAATGTTGCATAATCATAATTGATCTTCCAGCACTTTTCTCTTCATTTTGGCTTCCCCTTCCTCTTTATGACTTACAGCTAAGTACTACTAGCATCTTTTCTTCGCGAGAAAAAAGGGAATTGATCCACAGTATATTCAATATTCTTCTATAACATTGAAGCAATAAATTAGACCCCATCCTGTTAAATATAGTATATTTCTTCTATCCGTATGAATAGAAGACAATGTCACGAAATATATAATAATTCATATATTCTATTCAATCAACTGAGGTAGACTTCTTTGATTCTGGTAAATAATTTTAGAATTTAAGTAAAATATGTGTAACAAAATAAAAATCTAGTTAAAATGTATTGAGTAGCATCTAATCACATATCTATTGGTAAGTTTATTTATTTTTATAATATCATTTAGATAAATGTTAGTCAGCACCCTTAAAGGACATTAGTCAGCAAGATCCTATATCTTTTAAAAGTACATTAGATAATTTGGATGAGGAAAAAATATATACACAATTCGTTAAGTATTGTGTGTTGTTTATCAATTAAAATTGGAATTTCATTTCAGTAATCTGCATAATCCTTTAATTCAAGTTTTTATTACATGAATTATCAAGATAAAATTATGATCGGAGAACAACACAAACAACACCTCAGGAACTTTTTCTAATAGGTGATATCTGATTGGTTTAGAGAGTAAATATCTTTAAACATGAAAATTAAACTCATACTTTATCCAATTGTGCATCAACATGTTTCGCATGACATTCTCTGTTACAATACTATTGAAGATGTATCAACAAACATTACAAAATCTTTTAATTGTTCTGTCTATACAAAAAAATAATATTCAGAACAAATGAATCAGAATCAACCAATATAAAATTATGTCCTAAAATGATGAATGTGTTGAGCCAATAGCAATTCTTTGATGGTGGTGGTAATGATGGTATGTATGGTGATGGGGTATGTAGAGATCATAAGGTGCCCAAAGAAAATCCACTGAGCAAGGCATCTTGGCATCAAGCCTAGTCCATGGTTTCCCTTTACCACTCCAATGTAGCAAACTAACTGGACCAGGATGCAGAGTCCTACAACTATTTCTTACATTATCCCCTCCAAGACCATGTTGGTTCCATCTATGTTCAATGGCCTCAACATTACCACCGAAAGCCAGCAAAAAGGGAGGGAGTGACCCCAACTTGTAGATCCTTCTCTCCTTTTGAATCTCCATCCACTTCTCAATCTTCCTTGTGTAGTCACCCGCTCTCCATCTCACCAAGTCCATCACCATCACCCCAGTGTTGAAATAACAAGGCCTTTTCCCTTGGAAGACCTCAGAAAACTCAGCACTTGACCAAAACTCATAGGAGAAATATCTGGTGAAGTTTGCATGACAGTATTCAGGAGCACCAATGACTCTTGACCCTGTCAATGAAACCTTCCAAAGCTCTTGAACATCATCAACAACTATAACATCAGAGTCCAAGTATATGACCCTTTCAATGCATTGATCAAGCAAATCAGGAAGGTAACTTCTTGCATAGTTAAGAGGGTTGTCAAGTGCCTCCCTAATTGAAGGAGATATGAGATTGTCAACAAGACTTTCCCTAAACACATAAACTTTGAATCTCAATGAAGGGAAGGAGGTGTGAACAATCCTTTCAAACACATCCTTGCTATCCAATCTTGCATCCGATGCAATGAAATGAAAGAACAGATTCAGCGGGCAGGAAGTGTGTTTCACGACAGAATGCACTGCAGCAATAGACCCTCTTAAGTAGTGCCAATCAATGGTCATGGCAACATGAACAAGTGAAGGATCACATACTAATTGCGCATTGGTTGTGTCAATTAGAGTGCACTTTCGCTGGTTTCTGTATTCTGGGGCCTCTCTGAATTGCGCAAAAGGATCAACTTCTTCAACCTCAGTTTCATAACCATTTGTTCTGGCAAATGATCGAATTCCATTGGCTGGAATGAGAAGCAAACAAGCTGAGAACACAAACACAAAGAGAATTGATCTCGAGAGGAACATCACTATTCACTACCCTTTTCAATTCAGACCAAAACAAAGTTTAATTGAGACACCAAAAATAATCAAGAAAAGAAAAAGAGAGAGAGAGAGAGAGAGAGAATTGGATTCGACAAAGTAAGAGAAAAGGCTAAAGTGCATATAAATGGAACACAGGAATTGAGTAAACGCGTTTGATATATTTTATCTATTTATTTGGTGAATAAATTTAACGCGTTTGTTATGATGTCATGCGACCAAGTTAATGTGGTTCTTCTAGGAACCTTCTCATGTGTTTCTACTACATACCTATGTATATGTGTGTGTGTTTTTTAATTATTCTTTGATTGAAAAGGTAAAGAAAAATATTCATTTAACCTCGGATGCTAAAACGATTCCGCTTTCGGTTCGGTTAATAGTACATTGAAGACAGAGATACCATCGTGACCACGTGCTCTGAATTTACATTACACGCTTTTTTTAATTGAATCCGTATCTAATTAAACAATAGTAATAGTCTTGGCTTGGCTGGCTCAACAAGGAACGTGTCTAACTCCAACATTATTATAAGATTTTTTTTAATCCTCTGTTTCGTTACCAAAAAATCATCTTGATTAATCTAAAATTTAATCAAAAAATAAATTAAGTCTGATGAATAATTCTTTTATTTGAATATATTTCATATATTTTATTTTCCCCCATAAAAATATTGGTATTGTCTCCATGAAATATTTTTTCAAAATGAATGTAAAAAATTACAAAAGATAAAAGAGAGAATAAATTGGTATTAACTTTACAATTTTATCTTTTTTAAATTTTGACAATAGTGATAATGAAAAAACAAACAATTAGCGTAGAATATGTTTTTAGTTCCAGTACTTTTGGTAAAATGAATATCAGTCCCTATATTTTAACTTTGATCAATTTGATTCCTGAATTTTACAAAAACAGTGTTTTTCATGCCTAGTCAGAAATGGTTTTCATTGTGAGGAAGGATAAAATCATTTTAGGGACTAAATTGGTTAAAGTTGAAGTCCAGGGATAATATTTCCCAAAAGTCACACTAAAGACATATTTTATGGTAAAAAAATATAATAAAAGCCTATTTTAAAACATTTTAAATCTAATTTTTATTTTTTTAATATCTACATATACATACACGTAGATAGTTAAAAGGTTAAAATGTAATTTGTATCTTCAATTTTTTCAACTACAATTTTAGTTTCATTAGTTTTTAATTAAGACATTTTATCTTTTGCTTCTAAAAAACTTACAATTTTAGCTCTTAATTTTTTAATTGAGATATTTCGTTCCCATTTTAAAAAATAATAATTTTAGTCCACGTGACAAATTTCAAACGTTAATTGTATATTTTTTAATTTTTTTATAAATTAAGTTTATCAGTAATTAAATAATTTTAAAAAATATTTCACATGTGACACATTTAAAATCAGCATTAACATGAAATACATATCAACATTTAGAATTGGACACAGAGATTAAAATTGTTGATTTTTTAAAGGTAAAAAATAAAATATTCCAATTAAACATAAGGGACTAAAATGATAAAAGTTTAAAACGGGTTGAGTGTCTATAAATATGGATAATATTAATAAATTCATAATAATTAAGTATTTTCTAACAATTTTTATAATATATTTTTTTTACATTTAGAAGAATTGAGAATTATAATATAAACTAAAATATATTTTTCTTTCATGTAAAATTACTAAAACATGAATTTCATCTAGCAAAATTTTTTCTCCTCATAAACTTAAAATATACTACTTTTTAGCTTAAAATTAGATTCGATTGATTTCCATACCAATCTGTGACTCTCTTTTATAAGTATCACTCCCTTTGCTTACTACTCTCTATCCTGTGGTGCGTTATTTGTTAGTTGCCTTTGTGGTGGAATTAACAGGATCATAACAAGCCCAGATGTTTTGTGTTGAGCTACAGTTGCGGCAGCTTTTTTGTAATTTGCGGCGGTTTAATCCCCTGAAAGCTTAAGAAAAGAGTAACCAACATTGTCTCTCCGCTGGACTCACACATAAATACCAAAATCAATCCAACCTAATGTAGTAAATTTTTAATTTTATGAACATAAAAAAACAGATAATTTTTTTTATAGAAATCAAATTTATATTTTAATAATTTTACATGAACGAAAAACATATTTTAGTATATAATATATTCCAAACAAAAATAGAGAATAATAAAAAGAGACCTCTCAAAATTTTAAAATTCTTATTTGATGAAACAAATATTTTACTTTAATTAATTCTTTGAATCTCAACAATTGACTAAATGATTATTATGATTTTCGAGTTGCTGCTACTGGGAAATTGATAGACACACTGCTCTTAGTATTTATTTGACATAAACATACATAGTTAGTTGTGGAAATATACTGCAGCAATGATAGTTTGGATTTTGGAGGGTCATCTTAAACAAAATAAAAGTATATGTAAAGTCTTCAAAATTTGAAAAATCGAAGGCAGCCAAAAGCTTGCCTTATAATTGCCTGTGCGAATATTTTTTTTTTACTTAATATTTTATGCATAACACCATTGATGCCTTGAATTTTTAATTAAGAATTATTAAGTATTATAATAATATACATCACCCTACCTTTGTCTCTCTCCATGCATCTTTCCGATACAACTTTATTTATATATTACACTTCTAGAATTCAAGTAAAATTCTACGGCACAAAAAAGCGTCTAAAGTCAAAGTATTACAGTCAACGATGTACAAACCTTATTTCGGTGTGCTGCGTGCATGCATACTTTTGTCATATATATTTTTAAAAAAGTTTGTTGCATCCTTAAAATATGAACTTCAGTAAAGAGGGTGAAAATACATGTTTATTCTTAAACTAATCTATTTTTTATATACGGTATCTGTGATTATATAATAGAGATTGAATGGACTAACTTGTGTTAGATCGGTCTAGTAGTGATGAAGGATTTTAGAAAGAGTTTAGAGAGAAAAATAATTTTCAATTTAAAATAATTTTTTTAATCAAACGTTTTTCAAAATAAAAGAAATGAAATAAGAAAAAATATTACCATTTAACTTACTGATAATTCATTATTCATTTTTTTAAAACATTTTCTAAGTTTAAAGTTAAAAATTAACCCTTCCTCCCTTAGAGCATTTCCGGTAGTAGATTTTAGGCGAGTTCTTAAAAATTAACAGTTCTTAACTTAGTTCACTATTTGAGGAGGATGTAGATGCTATGTGAATGTGTAACAACTGTTATTATATAAAAACGGGGTTCTTGATCTTAAAAAAAAAAAAAAACAGTTGAGAAGTAACTTAGAGTAATTCTAATGCAAAAATTTAATTTGGGTTCTTAATTCTCTTTTGATGGTACGTCCTTTATTGTCACATAAGTATTAAGAACTTTTATTAATTTTTACTCTAATGCTAAAGTTTAAGTTGCATTTTTTTATCTTATTTTTAGCAAGTCTTATTTTACTTTTCCACTTAGACCAAAATCTTCTTTGACTTAAAAAATTGTTTTAAATTTTAAAAAATAGTTGAGAAGTAACTTAGAGTAATTCTAATGCAAAAATTTAATTTGGGTTCTTAATTCTCTTTTGATGGGTACGTCCTTTATTATCACATAAGTATTAAGAACTTTTATTAATTTTTACTCTAATGCTAAAGTTTAAGTTGCGTTTTTTTATCTTATTTTTAGCGAGTCTTATTTTATTTCTCCACTTAGACAAAAATCTTCTTTGACTTAAAAAATTGTTTTAAATTTTTAAACAACCTTAATGAGAGTTGTTTATATAAACAATTTCTAAAAAAAAAACTCAATAAAAAATTCATTTGTTTCAATGATATTTACAAGTTCTTAAATTTAAGAACCTTTCAATAATAATAAAAAGCACTTTAAAACCAGCATGTAATTTCGTTGGAAATACTCTTACGAAACCAATATAAAGAATTATAAAAATATAAGATAAAATGTGAGACTTATTTTAAATTCTTACTAGAGTGAAAAATTATTAAAGTACGACGGACCTATATAAAAAAAATATGTAAGAACCTTTGATATTAAATGCTCTTAAATCCCTCTGTTCCAATGCAGCAATAAAAATGCACACATTTAACATATACCGTTTTGTTACCAAAATATAAAGTTATAATTTTATAAAAAAAATCAAAAGTTTACATACAATTCTTTAAAAAAATTGAGCCAAGGGTCGTGTCATGCTTCTGAATCTGATTTCTTTGTTGTCCTCTTTTATTATTATTCTAGTATTGTCTCTCTAAAATGATGGAATTTTGAAAATATAACTTTTAAAATGACATGATTTTGAAGGGACAACACGAAATTCTCTCCCTCGATAAACCGTAAACCCAATATATATGCTAAAATATCATTTGAACCCATAGCTTAAAGGTCAATATCTAACTTCACTGATGGCAAAAGAATTGTAGACAAGACTAACAACCCTCCCTTCTCCAATCAAACAAAATATCGCTATCAACTTTGTTTGGCCATAAAAAGGTTGTTGCTATTTGCTAATATTACTTTAATGGTCGTTGATCGATGTCAATGGTCACCCAAAAAAATTAGCAATTAAAATAGCCATGATGTCAATGGTCGTTAGGGATATAATATGCACTTACTAAATTAGTTTATACTTCAGTATTCCATTACTTAAACTGATCAGAATTCGCATCAAGAAAAAGTAATGGCATGGTGGAAAGATGGACACGAATGGTCAATTGGAAGCAATAAATTGCGTAATATTTGGTTTCAATGGACAAAAATACACCGAAAAAAATGCTTAAATATCCGTAGATTGGAATACATAACTTAGCAATATGGTATTTGTGACAAGTTTTTAGATTGTTTGATTATGTTTTTTAACTGGGAAAATAAGGTATTCATTGACGGTGTAAGTTATACAGTCATCAGTCATCAAATTGTTCATGATAAATTTGTTAATTTTTACTATAAATTATATTAATTATGATTTTTGATTGATTGACTATATTAAAGTTTTTACACTAACAATGCATGATCAAACTTTTTGAATTTAAAATGATGTTAGTTATGCTTGAGAATAAGAGATGCATGTTATATTTGAGCTCAAAAGAAAAAATTGTAATTTTTAATAAATTTTGGTCAATTATAAAAAGTGTGTTTAAAAGAGTGGGTTGTTAGCATTTTCTCTTGGTTGAAATTTATTGAAAATTACAAAATCACAAGAGTTATCTAATGAGATGTGAAATCCATAAGTTTTTGTAACTTCTAATAAATTTCAACTAAAACAAAGTGTGTTGTAAGTATTTCTCAGCCAAGTGAGTGAAGAAAATTTACAAGTTAAAAGGTGTGTAGGGTCTTAAACAAACCTAAGATAAAATAGGACAAGTAAATTTAATCATCTTAAAGACCTTGGATTCATCAAAAGTTGATTTGGGCTACATTATATCTCAAGAAGGCACAAGTAAATTTAATCATAATTGCTATTTATGTTGATTATTTGCTGGTTACAGGAAATGATTAGGAGATGATAAAGGAGTTCATAGCTGAAATGCTCCTAGCCTTTGAGATAACAGATCTTGATTGGTGACACTTTCTTTTTTCTTGGAATGGAAGTGCAACAAGATCTCAATGGATTCTTCATATGCCAATCAAAGTATACAAGAAATACTAAAAAATTAGCGTTTATCTAAGTATTTACAGCTTAGAATGAATAACTTAGTTTTAGGAATCTATTATTTGTGACAAATCCTTAGAATATTTGATTCTTTCTGGGCCCTTAGTGGAGATGGGCCCAAAAATGTTGTTAGCTTTGGTATTTCACAAATGGGACTTGCTAGGTGCACCAGCAACATTGTTGGGGCACCCAACAATTATGTGAATGAGCTAAATTGCCCTTTTATTAAATTAAAAAAAAAAAACAATGCGCCCCATCTCACTCTCACTTCCTCCGCACCTACTCTTCTTCCTGTTGCCATTTTCGTGTGTTTTTGGAGCTCCGTTGGTGTGTTTGCTGGCATTTTCTGTCATCGAGGTTAGTACCTCCTATCTCCCCTCCTCTTTAATTGCCATTGGTGATGTAGTTTAGGCGTTGTGGCTTTAGGGTAGAAGACTTCGTTTTTCTGAGAAACCATGGGAGGAGAGGAAGCGTTTTTCGCTTACGGAAGAACCTTCTTCCGTATGCGTGATTGTCTGAAAATGCTTCGTACGAAAGAACGTTCTTTTGTAAGTTCCTATGGAAGAACCTTCTTCTGTAAGAACTTACAGAATAAGGTTCTTCTGTAAGAAGAAGTTCATTCGTACAGAAGAACTTTCTTCCGTATGTTCATTTGGAAAAAGGTTCTTCCGTATGAAGGATTTTCTTGTTACGGAAGAAGGTTCTTTCGTATGTTCTTACGTAAGAACCTTCTTCCGTAACAAGAATATCCTTCATACGGGAGAAGGTTGTTCCGTATGAACTTACGGAAGTACCTTCTTTCGTATTAATGCTTTTCTTCTTATGGAAGAACCTTCTTCCGTAAGAAGGTTTGAAATTTTTTTTTATTAGTTTGCTTAATTTTTATTTTTTTGTTATGTTTGGAGATAACATTTTTATGTATTAGGTAACATTTTTTGTTTATGATTGATAGATAACATTTTTATTTATGCTTGATAATATTTATGTTTGAGATAACAAAAATTAAATTTAATATTATATATTTGTTTTTTATGTTTTCTGGATTTGCATAAAATTCGGTTATTAGGTTCTAGTAGAGTGTATGATAAATATGTAGTGGTTAGGGTTGAGTGTGTAGGGTTTAGTTTATGTGTTAATGATATGAATAGTTAATTTGACCAAAAAAACTGCATGTTCTTCACGATTTTCAGATCATGGTTAGAACAAGAGGTTTAGGTCGTGCCTTAGCTAGTGTTAGAGGTAGAGGCATGGGCCAGGATGAGCATCATGCTGATGTTTCCCAAAGGCGTAGGCCTACTGCTTTTGCCCGTAGGCAAAGGGTTCATGTTGATGTTACTGAGGATGTTCCTCAGGTGACTGAGGATGTTCCTCATATGGACGAGGATATTCCTGAGAGGATTGCGGACGTAGATGCTGCAGACGTAGAGGGCATAACTATTGATGGTGCTAAGGGGTCACCTGCTGATCATGCTGAGGGATTCCCTGGTGGGCCACGTGACCCATCGGTCCTGACTTCATTTGGCGACCATGTGGCACATAGCATCTGGAGTGGAGAGGTATTTTAATTTTTACGTAAAGTTATTTGTTAATTATTTGTTTTTGTTGAGTTGTTTGCGATAATGAATTTTTAATAAACTGTTATGATGTGTTCTTTAACTCAGGAACGACCTGAGTTGAAGTTAGTCTCCCAAGGTATGAAGGTTGATAAATTTGGGAGGTCAGCACCTGAGATAGAAGGCCTAGTGGCGGCCACTGGATTAAGTCCACTAATTGGGTGTTCTGTAGTCACCAACGATCCTAGACTTATATTCGCATTTTTCGAGAGGTGGCATAGGGAGACCAGCACCTTCCACCTTCTAGTAGGAGAGTTGATGATCACCCTGGACGATGCGGCGGCACTCCTCCATCTTCCCATCACAGGCGTGTTACACAGCTTTGAGCCTCTGCTTATGGATGAGGCAATCTTCTTGTTGATGGAGCTGCTTGAGGTCTTTGGTGATGAGGCTGGAGTTGAGACTGTACGGGCGCATGGGGCATACATACGAATTTCGTGGCTTCGGGAGGTCTATCAGAGTAGATGCCATGTCCGATGGTGGATTGTAGCAGCCCATGCTTATCTCCTCCACTTGGTGGGTTGCACTCTTTTTTCTAACAAGAGTGCAACACATGTTCATGTGGTTCATCTGGAGGGTTTTCGAGACTTGGGTCAGACAAGGGTCTATGCTTAGGGAGCTGCGACACTAGTGCACATGTATGACCAGCTAAATGAAGCTTGCCAGACCCCTACACGACAGATGACTAGGTACTTGACTTTATCACAGGTAAATGTTGTGTTCGTAATAAGTTAAATTGGATTATGATGTAAACATGTTTTTTATCTTATGTTCATGTCATGTTTGTAGTGCTGGATATATGAGCACTTTCCTAGTGTGCATCAGTGCGTCACTGATGATGCGTATGCTGAGACGACCCCATGTGCCTCCTGGTGGCTGACTACGAAGGCTCACATGAGGGGGGTCACAGGAGCGTCGTACCGGGCACGTTTAGATGCTCTGACGATCACAAACATGTGCTGGATGCCTTACGCTGGCCACCGAGGAGTTAGGGGCTTTGACCTGATTTTCTGCTTCCAGGGTCAGCTGAGATGGGTCCTATTGTGGTCTTTGTTCGACCAGAGAGGGTGGTACGACAATTCGGGTACATTCAAATGATCCCTCTGTCGCCTGTTAGTGCTTCACTGTCATATGAGGAGATAGGCGACAGGTGGATGCATTTCTTGGACCATGTAGTACCTGCGGGTGAGATTTGTGTTGTCCCTGGACAGGTATCAGCAGACTACATGGATTGGTTTTTCTAGATATCTCATCCATTCGTCACACTGACCCAGGCAGGTGATCAGCCCAGACATCCACCTACCCCACATGATGAGGAATACGTCGAGCCACATATCCCGGAGGTTCTAGTGGCATTTGATCTCCCTAGACATTCAGTGGTAAGATTAGTTGGTTTAATGTTTTATAAATTGATTTTTATTTAAAATTTTGTAATAACTGTGTTTTTATGACTGTCACAGGATGCTTGTGAAGGTTGTGAAGCAATCGCAGAAAGGTTGGAGCGTGTGCTCAACCTTAGGATGGTCACTGAAGGCACAGAGTTACACGAAATCATGCAAGATTGCCTCAGGATCGCTAGGGGTAACACCTCAGATGGAAGTCTCAGGGCGCGACATAGACGCCGCATAGATCATTGATACATGTCTTTTATTGTATTTGATAACATTTTAGTATTTGTTATATTATTTTTGGTTACAACTTTTATTGAATTTATTTTTTGCATTGATTTTTGTTGTGCACTTGTCTTTTAAAGATGTTTAGAAGTTCAATGCTAAAAGTATGCATATGATAAAACACTTTTTTACAAAAAAAAATCATAATGATTTTAAATTTCTACAACAAATTACTACAAATAAAACATGAAAAATATCAACCAGTTTAAAAGATAACTACATGTAGATTTATGATCTATTATCAATAATGTTTTTAAGTTTATTTTAATTTAAAAATATCAAATAAATGAACAACATAGAATAAGAAAAAAAGTGATATTGTGTATAAAAGTTACAAGAACAACTTGAGGCAAGGCTTGTAGCACTTCTAATGGAAAGTAAGGCGTATTGATGACAAGACTTGTCATATTTGACGATCCTAACACTGATTTCCAATGTTGGGAAAGTTGTGAACAGTCTTTACGTTAGGTATGCCAAGATAATGGCATGAGGTCTCTGGTTATTTTACTCCGATGTCACATTCCTTGTTGCTGTTTTCTTCTTAATGGTGACTAGCATGTCATTTGTTTAATATATTTTTATTTTTGTTGAACTTAATTATGGTAAACCTCTTGCGATGGATTTTGAACAATTAAATGTTTTTGTGGTCACTGCCACTTGTCTAACCTTGGTATCATAAAAATACATGTGTTCTACAATTGCGTTAGAAACTACAATAATCATAAAAAAAGCCAAACACAATTTTTTTTCAAATTCAAACATTACATTCACTTCAACATGCTGGAAAGAACTAAAATTTGCATGAAAAATTAGGAAATAAAACTTGCATTCAATCCTGTAGCGATGTAGCCATGTCGTCTTCCATTTCCATAACCTGTTTAGTAAAAACAGCTAAAATTTCTATTGACCCAAATTATTTCCAATAGTTAGATTGTACTAAGACCTTCAACACGTCATCGTTAGTTTTCAGTTCAATAATTTCAAATTTGATAACTTTGTCTGAATACTCAAAATAACCTGGTTGTCGAAAAAACAATCGCCTTACCGTTTGTGATGCATGAATTCCATGAGGGAGAATCCCTTGAGGTGCAACTTGCTTTATCAAATCCTTCAGTTCATCGATGGTACATCCTGAAGGAATTTTAAATATTTTAGGATTTTTTCCTGTGAACGCGTAACCTACAAAGTTATTTTGGCGTGGCATGTTCCACCCCGCGTTGTAATACAGAAGCGCATCATGAATAGGGGTCATAGTGCATTCAAGTAAGTTTATTATTCCATCTGGTGTTCTTCCAACGGTGCATAATAAATCAATCGGACCAACACACGAAAATTGATCATTACACATTAACATTGTGTTGACATTGTCATCATTTATCAATTGCATACATTGAAAGCGAATTTGGTTACCCGTATCTATGAATGACTGTCGGTAGTGAATTTCATCCAAAAATTGTTTGTCGGTTAACTGAAGGGTATTGTGTATTTTAGTTTTTAGCCTTGCAAAATCACAGCTGTTTGGTACTCAAATGGTCATCGGAGTGGAAGTTTAGAAGTAAACCCCGCTATCATTGTGAATAATCGATCCATTTGAAAAAATGAAACCCAACCTTGAGTTGACAATCGTCTGACTGCTAGTTTCTCCTAAAAATGCCATACTTTGTGTAACAATTGGGAGAGTATGTGAAAGCAAGCTCATGTGTCATTTTTTAGCGTTTTCTGTGTCTCATATATATAGATGCTTTTCACCGACAGATTGGTTCACTTTTTATTAAAAAATAGACACGTGTTAACATGTTTCGTGTTTATGTTTCCTACTAAACCAATGTGGTGTCAAGCTTAAGGATTCTTTAATCCGTAAGACTTATACGCAGAAAACAAATAAAAAAAAATACGCAACGTACCTCCGGTAACAATCACACCACCACCGTCATAATCATCACTTGCCAACGTACCTCCTTAACATTATTGCCTTGACCAAAGTGGTCACAATGCATCTCTCCTCTCACAAAAATAAAAAAACGAGAACAAACCAACACATTCAACAAATGAATGCATTAAAAACATTATTGTTTAAAGGTAAAAAGAAGAAGAAACCAACCATGGATATTTTTGGAATACCAATTTATTGTTGAGTGTACAAACTATATGGCTGCTTCACGAGTTTCATTAAGCAAATCCATTTTAAAAGATTGAACGACATCTTTTGGGACAATTATTAAATCATTTTTTAATTCCCTTGAATTAGATTTAAAGTAAGTGAAAGTGTTGTCTTTCTATCCATTTGATAAACTATAAAAATCAGTTGCTCTCAGTATAACATGCATTTCAATACAAAATTTGTTACCGATATTGATTTAAACACGCATATCAATCATTTTCAATAATTCAAAATTAATTTTATCAAAACCATTTATATTGAATTATGAAACAAAGATCCTTTATCAATGACCCTACCCTACTTTCAGGCCGTCGACATCTGTATTTGATTTTCAAATCATCATGCCAAGGGAATAATGTAGAATGTGTAGCCCGCACCCCCTAATTGTGTAGTCTAGTTCATGCCAACGTGTCATGATTTTTATTCTTCTAAAACTCGAATAGACTTCAACAATGGAGAATTGATGGAGAAACAAAATGGTCAAAAAATAAAGCAAAAACACATTTAAGAACAGAAAAATGAAAAATGCAAAGAACAATATCAAGTATAAACTAGGGGCACGCAAGCTTTGGAACGGAGGAAGCAACTGTGTTGCAACTAATAAACAATTGGGTAAACAATATTCTACAAATATATAACGAAGCAAACTATTTACAAAGGAATGGGCACAACGCATGAGACCTCATAAACATATTACACACTCCCATCTATATACCCCTCCTCCACTTTCATGTGAAAATTCAAGTACTGACAACAAATAAAATTGTAAACCCAAAGGGTTCCTAGGTTGCTACACCAAGACTCAAACATATAGAATTATGTATGAGTCTCCTCAGCTGTTTTAGAAGATGTTAGAGAACAACTCTTCATGAAGATACAAATTACGAGCATGCCAACAATTTGCGGAATCTTTCCTCTCTGTCCCTGCGGAACCGAGAGGTTGTGGTCCCTGAAGGCGTTCGTCTTTTCTTTCTTGGTCGGAAGAAAAAATCTTGTGTGTCAAGAACATAAGAAATCTGCAGATGAAATTCACGAATAAGAAAAACAAAGCATTGTTCTAACCATTGGTTTTAAAGAAATAAAACAGAAGATCAATAGCCTTGTCAGTGTGTGGTGCTTTGAATGCCACCCTAGGCAGTTAACATTCTCAAATCCACACCATTGGTCTTACAATTGCAGCACCACACTGCAACCCCAAATATAATTTAAAACCTTTATGGAAAAAGAGGGCATATCTATATCATTATGAAGAGAAGATGAACATAGAAAAGGAAAGATTATGTCAATAATATTATAAATAAAGCAGTAGAGTGCAAAAATGGAAAACCAAGAAGTATGAAAAAGCAGCATACCTTAGATGAGCTGCAAGCTATCTTACATTCCAATCCATTAATTACTTTAACACCTTCCATGGCAGAGCATATTGCAGAAAGCTCATCTAATTTTCCATATTGGCGTTTGTTTCTGCATATATCAAAATAAAAAGCAGAAAAAACTCAGTGTTACCTAGTTGAAGAGAATATGCAATATTTCCATGTTGCTAAAAGTATGCAATAAAATCCACAACCAAAATGTTTAACCCCCAATTAGCAAATAAAGAAATAACCTGTGGTCAGTAAAAGATTAATCATGCTTACATCACAAAGTAACTGCTACCCCAATTGTCATTACAGAAAAGAGAGAAGTACTAAACCAAAAAGTTTAATCTTGCAGAATCTGTACCTATGCAGTATGATGCCATGGGGCTCCTTTTTGTTGGGAAAGACAGACAGAAAATCATTGTGCAGATAAAAAGAGAAATTTGGATCAATGGAAACGGCAAACAACTCAGGCTTTTCATTCATATTGTCCATGAGCTGGATGGATAGTCGTGAGGGGGTAGAGGACTGCAATAAGATGGCAAAGAAAAATAATATTAACCACAAGAACTCATGCTCCTGTTCACAAATCTGACTTTTTTCTTTTGGTTTTAGACTTGGGTACAAGGGGCCTACACATTGTAAACGATATATATTCTCCTCATGAAGGATGACATGAGCATTTGCATGATATACAGAATCATTTAACTTCCCAGGCTTGCGAGACTTTTCATATTCATATAATTGGAGAAGCTTATTGTCTACCTCATCGGTTGCGACAGTTTGAAGCTGCAGAAAAGGCAAATTAGAACCTTTGAAGTCATAAGCAAGTAGAAAATAAGATAATATGGCAACATACCTGTCTGACCAATTTGTATATTAACTTGTCCAATGTGAATAACACATATGACTGGTTCCCAATAATTGCCCGGCATTCATCTTCAAACTTTGCATTTTCGGCAGATCCATCAAGCAAGTTGTACAATGCATTGATAAATCTAAAAAAGTATGGACAATTGACATGTAATGAACACTTTTTTTGGGAAGGAGGGGGGGAAATAAGTTGTGAAAATTTACCTTGAATAAGGATCTGGTGAACTAGCATCTTTTGCTTTCCATTTCATTTCTGCGCTCATTGAATGTGTTTTTGCTGATAAGAGCCTCTCATAAAGAGCCTGCCAAGTTCAAACAGAGTTTATGACATCCACTGAGGAAGAAATTTCAATATCAACAACCACAAAATAACATTATCCTTACTTGATGAAGTCTAAAAAACACATAGAAGTCATCATTTCCATAGAACACCCTTGAGTCCTTCATTTCTTCGACAAATGAAACTGCTGATACATGCTTTGTGAGAGGTTTCACAGATGAAAGGAACCTCTCTGACAATGGCAAAGATGTGCCATCTCCTCCTGCTTGTGCATCACATATCCCCTCAGCTTCACCTTCACTCTCAGCCTTACCATCAACATCATCATGTTCTATATCCTCCTCCTCTTCATGATCTTCACGGAAGCATTCATCACCAGCAGATTCACTGCCTGAGACATCTTCACCAGCTTCAGAAACATTTTCACTGTCCTCATCATCTGCATCTGCATCATTGTCACCTCCAGCCTCAGGACAAGATTCATCCTCTCCATTTCTAGACTGATATTTCCTTCTTTCAATGTTGTGCTTTGACTTGGCCATTGATTGCACATTTGAATCTCCATAAGCAACAATGTTATCCTCCTCAGAGTCACCATTTGGTGACAATTCACCCTCTTCCTTTTCAATTTTGCAAGGCCCAACTGATTCATCGTGAGTTTTAACTTTACTGCTCTCACTTAGAACACCATTGGCCACTGGTACTGGAGTTGCCATGTCACATCCCTGAAACACAAAGATAAGCAAAGAGACATACCAATATCAATTGGAGAAAAATAAAATAAAATTCCCTGGTTTCAGAGAATGCAGAAAGAAAAGGAAAAGAAAAAAGAATGAGAAAGTAAATAGATCTAAACTGATTAGGTGCTTTTGCTAAAATGAGTAAGAGTTAAGTCTGCCACAATTGAGAACTCATACCTCCACCGATGGTGCATTAACACCCTGAGACTTGGATACAGAGTCATCAACATCAGTAGGTCGCGATGGAGTAAGGGCACGGCCTAAAAAAATAAACAAAATTTAGGATTGTGACTAGAGTAACATTAACTAAAACAGAAATGTAAAAGAATTGAATTGAGTGCAACAATTTCGCAACTATGCATAGAGACCTGGAGACACATCTAAGTTAGTTCTGTTCAGGCTGTTTTCTCCTCTAATTGCAATTGATACATTGTTTTTAGCTCCTTGCTCATCAGAGGTAAATTGTTTGCTAAATCCAGAAGCTTTATCATTGTATTCTACATTTTTCTGTCCTTTATCCATTAAAGGATCATCTCTACTAACAAGTTCGCCACCAACAGACCCATTTTCTTTATCATTGGATGCCACAGTAGTCCGGTGAACATTCTTCACTTCAGTTACTCTACCATCAGCTTCATTCTTATCAGATTTTGGTACCCTTGAATTCATTAAAAGAGAGTCTCCACGGGGACTTCCATCACCCCCGATATTTGGTGCACCAAAATTGCGAACATTATGCCCAGTTTTTCTGTCCTCGGCCCTTTCTGTTCCATGAGATTGGGAAGGAACACCAAGCATTGGCTCCAAGAAGGTACTCCAGAGCCTCATAATTTTATTTAACAACTCCTTACTTGAGAATAACTCCTCACATGAATAACAAACAAGTTTATACAGGTCTTCATGAATCCCAACATCAGAATATTCAAATTCCAGATGTGGAATTAGAGGCTGTTTATTTCCAGCTGCAATAGACTGAATAATATCATCCTCTTTCTGCTGCTTTTCTTTAATTTCTTTAATCTCAGTAACCAAAGCTGTATAATATCAAACAGAGAATCTTAGAACAGACTAAAAGGATCATGATACTGAAACATGCAATAATGTGTAATACTTACAATACAATTTTAAAGTTTTATAGGATTGTTACTAATAAATTTGTGTAGGTGGCAAGGCCAAGGCTTGCTAAGACTTATTTATTGCTGAATCTCTCTTTTATTCCAACAGCTGTGAGATCCGCAAAAACAAAGCAACTGCTTTCCAAGAAGTGTGTTTTCAGTATAATACATGCATGGGTTATAGGCAAAATGTGCCTTTGTATGCAGTCTCTATCAGTCTTTTACTTTCCAGACCAGTGTTTCTAATTTAAAACAGTTCAAAGAACTTTAAGCAGAAGGTAGTAAGGATATTCCAATCTCATCTGAAGAACAATAAGATAAGACTAAGAGTTGAAGAGTAGATGGCATACCATATACATTGTCATGCTTATAATACAGCTAGCTTCAAAATATTTATCATCTATACCCAGAAGACAGTGTCACAATATTGGCCATTGTAGCCATAACGAAGGCAAGCAGGAATTATAAACACTTTTTGTCATGCTTATACCATGCGAGCTACAAAATATCTATTGTTCATAATAGGCTTTTAAGCCACAGAACAGAACCAATGAAAATATTTCCTAATTGACCCATGTAAACTTTCTATGGTTCTACTGTCACTTATTGATGCATGTTCATGGAGCTCATGGCAAGTCAAAACAATAAAATCAAAATGAAATATGAACATAAAAGAAAATAAACTTACATTTGGTGCTCAAGTTCTTTGAATCTTGCTGTTTGAAGTAGAAGCTACGATGATCAAGTGATTTGTAGTGATTTTTAGCATAAATTTCAGCCCATACTTTATTGAAATCTGAACGACACTTACTCCACTCCTCTTGCTTCTGCTTCAGTCGAGTCAATATTACAGGCAGGGCATGGGTTGGGTTTTTACGCAATATGTCTATAACATCCAGACCATGATCACCGTATAAACGTTCAATGCACCTTAAATTCAGAACTGCAATGCATAACCTCAGACAAAATCAATTTATAAAGCTCTAATGTTGAAAAACAGCAGTTATATATATTAAAATTTTAGATCGAGGTTATTTTGATACATACCAGTAAAGTGATCTTCAATACGGTTCAGAGTCTCCATGCCAATTTTATTTTCATTGATGTTATTATACAATTCCTCTGCTTTTTTAGCAGCTGAACTCACAGACTCTAATAACATGTCCAGCTCATATCTAAATTAGAAATAAAAATACCATCATTCGATTATACATACAAAACTTTTAATCTTTGAGAAAATAATGACTCCATAATGAACAATGCAGCCAGGAGGCAGGAGAGATAATGCAAACAAAGAAAAATTGTCAGATCCAGGAAAATGAAGATAAAAAGAAATGAACTAACCAAAGTAAAAGGTAAACAGGAAAATCCAGCACAAGTTTTACCTGTCATCTTCACATCTGAACAAGCTCTCTTCATACTGATTTCTGCGCATATGTTTGAAAGAGTAATCCTCACTTCCAGAAGTCACAGATACCCAATGGTCATTCAAGACTTGAGCACCAAGCTCGGATCTCTGACTAGCTGTAGGAATTGGATACTGCAAAAAATGAGAATTGGGGGGGGGGGATAAGAGTTACACAAGAACTTAATTACATTATTGAGAATGCCAACAAGAAAGAAATAAAATAGAAGTTATATACATCTGCAGGCAGAAGTCGGTAGCTGGGAGTGCAACGTTTACAGTCACTAAGGTCAAGTTCTTGAATTGATTTTCCCATGTATTTCTCCCTGTATCTTTCCTTCTCTTTAGCTCCATCCATATCGCGCTTGTGCTCTTTGTCCTTGTCCTCCAATTTTGATGATCTTGATAAATGAGCATCAGTAGACAGCGACTCTGAAATCAACATTTTTGCAACATCAAATTGACCATCAATATATGGGAAGAAAAGAAAAAAACCTTTAAAATACTCAGCATAATTCAACATTATCTCTGAATGATTTCTTAAAAGATAATGATAATTCAGTCTACAAACCGGAGAACCCTACTCCCCAAAATAAGAAGAAATGGAAGTAAATGCATAAACATAAGGAGGACAAGATATATATTGTATATTAACGTACTTTTACTCATGACACCAGCAAGGAATCCATCTGCAAGAACAAATATGCAAAATATGATCTCAAGGATTGAGAAAATACAATAGTAATATTAAGGAGAAAAAAAAATAAGACTTGAAAAACAATTACCAATATTTTCACAACGCTCCAAGAAATCATTGAATTCATCCATAAGATCCGAATGCTTTCCGAGTAAATCAGTTACCTGAAATGTATATTTTGAAATGATATACATTAAGACTAGAGGCAACAGAAACTCATAAGAAAGAGTTTGAGCTTGCACAAAATCTGATGACCTAGATCTACTCATGTTTTAGTTAAGTGAACAGAAACTAAGAGAAAGGGTGAGAAAACTGAGAGAAGAAATATTAAAATACATTCTGCATATTGTGTTTCTGATGCAATCATACAAATGAATTGATTCTGTATTCTGAGTGGAACTCAAAATATATTGTGTTCCTGATACAATCATTCCGCATTCTGTCACCTCTATCTTTCTATCATGCGACCAGCATTTTTGTGACCACAAAACCTTCCTACAAAATCCCTTTCATTTTCTTTTCAGCTAAATCCTTCATGTCAATACTGGCTAAAACAAATACCAACATAATCTTAAGAAGCATATACCATCGGTAAAAAAATAAATAAAAACTAATTGTCTGAACTGAAGTAGCATATACCATCAATCAAAGCATTGAATAGTCTATCATGAGAAGCATATTTTAAACTGTCTTCTAGAATTCTGAGCAAAACTAGTACCAACTAATTTTCATACTTCAATTAATGAAACTTTATAAAATTCCAAGATAAATCATGCAAGTAATGTAACTTAAATAATGCAATGTCAGCAAGAATACCCAAAAATGAAGTATGTGAGTAAAAGCAGAGAGATGTCTTCTTGCAAGACTTTTAAGTATGTGACTCACAGAGGCAATCACATACCAAATTTTGCAAATCATTCCTTTTAATTATTCCATTGCTGAAAATATGAAGGCACTTCAAGAACGTTTGGTAATCATCAGAACTGCTCAACTTCTCCTTAACTTTCTCACAGAAACTGAATGCTTGACTATACATGCCTGGCATGAATAAAAAACAAACAAATAAATAATCAACAGGTTAGGAAAATATACAGGTCAATATGATCATCCAATCTCCCCGTTATTTATTTAAAAACGAAGGCAAGAAAAACTTGTAATCAAGAAAGATACTATCAGGACATATAAATGCTAAAAAGGAAACAAAAGAACTCCAAACAACTGGTGATGACTACATTCAATCATGCATATGATTTATTTAAACTCTAAGTGTGTGCTAGGTTGAGCTTGTTTTGAAGAAATAATCACTTATTTATGTTCACTTCCTACAAGAACTTTTGAAAAATAAGAAGTTATTTCTCCAAACTTCAGGATTTCTAAACATGCACTAATATTATATTACAACACTCTACAAATTGATCAACTCTAAAATATAAATATTTTTTAATGATGCATTTACAGTTGAACGAATTTTCAACAACTACACTAGTTTACTCTGTATTTACAGTAGAGTGTTCGACACAAGAGAAAAGTCAATATAGTTTCATATCCTCTGTTTTCTTAAGTGGAGGTTTTCTTCAATAGTGCCAATTATTACATTTAAATAGATAAAAATCTGCAGCATATTGTAAACAAGTTACTGGCAAACAAGAATAGCATTATGTATCTAAAATGCAAGATTATATGAATCATGTGTTCAAGCAATGCATCTATCCAAAGCATAACATTATGTGTTCAAGCAATGCAAGATTATATGAATCATGTGTTCATAAGAAGTAAAGTCAGAAGCCATTCCAAAACCTTCAGCCTTCTTGACAGATTTCTTTTTGTCAGGAAAGCGTTGCAAGTTCAAATCCCTGTTGTTATCAAGATCATGTTCTCTCTCATCTTGATCACGCATTCTCCTCTCCCTACTTTCACGCTTCCTCTGCTCCTTGTGTATGTTCATCATTGTCTTGTCATCATCCAGCTCAGGGCGTTCAGCACTCATATCATGATCACGATCGTGAGAAGGAAGCCTGTCTCGTCGATAACGTTGCTGTAAAAAGAAGTTTGTAACCCAATCATTAAAAAAAAAGCAGTGTACAAGATTCATGTACTGTGGGAGAGGAACAATCTTACTGCCTTGTCAGCTGGCATTTGGCGGATCATAGGGGCCATAGAACCCCGCTCATTGAAGCGATGCAATGAATTTCGAATATATGGAGCATGCTGTGTGGAAGGTGCAGCAGAAGTATCTGGTAAGAATCTAGTGAACTCCTCGAGCAAATCTCGATGGTCCTTAAAAAGGGTAGCAACCTAGAAAATATTTTTTTAAAAAGGAAAGAGAGTAAACATTCAACCAAAAATCTTTTAAAGAGAACACGACAAAATCAACGAAGAGTGCCCCCATTCAACAAAAATCTTTCAAAGAGAACACAACAAAAGCATCATAGAGTGCCCCCGAAAAAGTACATAGCATATTACCTCACTATAAACCTCACCAATGTCCTTATGCTCTTTGCGGTACATATTTAAAATGTCCAAGAATGATTTGTAAACAAGCTCATCATTTTGGAATCGTTTCTGTAGAAGAAAAACGTATCAGTTACAGCTAGTAATCAACAATATCAGTGAAATAAGTCAACTTCTGAAAAGGTCATTCACCTTTATCTTGTTCACAAAGCTGATTGCTTCTTCAAATTCAACAGTTTTCTTTGGAGGAGCCTCATCCTCATCAAGCGTTATCTCATAACCTTTTGGCAGGAATGTATTAAATCCAAAAATCAAATTGTTGTGCCCTTTGAATAACTCCTTCACCCTTTTTATGACACCGGCAGTGTCAGTCCTGGAAAGAACCAAAAGAAATATTGAGAAAAGTTGTTTCTTTATGTAGAAAACTCCACATTTCAAAATCATCATACAGTGTAAAGACTAATGAGTGGGGTAAGAATCTACCGTTGGGCCTTGAAATCTTTCATGACCTCAAGGAACATGTCGTACTTCTCTCTTTGGTCCTGAAACATGTCTTTAACTTCCTTCAAATAGGATAAAGCATCATTGGTAGTAAGCTTTTGGGAAGTATTTGCTCCCCCGCCAACAACACCTCCATTGCCACCTCCTCCTCCCCCTCCGCTTCCAGGGACTTGGTTTTGTCCATAGCTTCATCGCATAACATAAACACATGCACTTTCAGATACCCAGAATATTAACAATCATAATATGCTAATCTCTACAAGCCATCAAACATTTCACTTGTTCAACGTCCAAACTATCTAAAATTTATAATATCCTCATTCCTCAGGTTGAAAGAATGTAGACATTTATCCATTTTCTAAGTTAATCAATGAGGTAATTTACAACGTTACTCATATTACTTGCCTGGTAACTAATATTCACACATACAATTAGAACAAATCAAATTGCTTTAGCCATACCCTAATTAACACGTCCATTTCTTCTAAAATCCATGATCCCACCAGATAACCCATTCCAAAGTCAATTCAAGTTGAGTTAAACACAACCCTAACTAAACTCAACAACAATTCCACACCACATGCGAAAACACACACTTAACAACAGACCCATGTTCCATTCACGCAGCACAAAATAGGGCAAACTAGCAATTTCAGAGTCATAAATACAAAATTGGCAGATAAACAAAACAGATAACAAAAATAGGGCAAGAAATTGGAAAAAAAGGAAAAGAAATATACGAATCAGCACGTGATGAAGCAAAGGGGCGTTTGAATTGAGAGGCAGGATACATATCATCCCTTGCCCTCTTCATCTCTGCAAAATCAAAACCAATCCAATTAACAACAACAAAGAATGGTACGAGAAAAGCAAACGTAAAAACAAACCAGACCCAAAAAGTGAAAAGGGTAAAAAATGGTACCTTACGAGTTTCCCAGAATTTTTTCCCTTGAAAAATTTGCTGGAAAACAAGTTGAATAGATCGGCGAGAAACAAGAGAAATGAAAGAGGGAAGGGGTTTGATCAGACAAAATAGGTGGCTGGGTTGATTTGTTGTGTGTCTGTGTCCCTCTTCTTACGTTGGTAAGTTAAGAACAAGAACGAGTAATTGAGACAGAAACAACAACAGCAGAAAACGAGATTTGGACAGAGAAAAAAAGAGAGAGAATTTCGGGTGGAAAAAGGAGGAGAAGCGGTGGTACGTGCATGAATAAAAACTCAAAACTCAAATTTTGGAGTTAGAAGAAACAAGAGAAAAAAGTATAAAACATTCGGTTCGGAAGGCAAAAATATGAAAATGGTGAGTTGTGAAGAAGTGTGCGCGTTTTATGTTGTTGCAAATGTGGGAGGCTTCCTTAGTTGTTTACTCGGGACTTTGCCTTTTTCTCATTTTCGAACACTTCTTTTTTTTTTTTAAATTGTCTAGTGATAACCATTTTCTCATTTAAGTAACTAAAACAAGAAACATTATTTTATTTAAGATTTCTTTTAGATTCTTATATAATTTTTACGATAAATATTATTTTTTTAATTCTTAAACTCTTTTTTCATATTATTTTTTTAAAATTCTTAAGTAATTCTTTTTATTTATTTTTATCAAAGAATTAATACAAAGTAACTTATCATCGAAAATAGTGATTAATCTTTTTTGAGATGATAAGTGATACAAAATAAATATTTTTCTTTTAACATAATTTATTTTATATCTAAAGTCAAACAAACTTTTATCATTGTATCAATTGATGTGTATTGGTTACACATTCCTTTTTTAATACACTCTTGTTTTTATCTTATTTGTCCAAATTTGTTAAAAAAAAACTACAAATTTAAAAGAAAAAAATTATTGAATATTTTTATAACTATGTTGATAGTATAAAGTATCACTTGAGAACCTAATTAATTATTAATCTTTTGTTAAAAATTTGACTAAACATTTTGAATAGTTATTTCAAATTAGGCATGAGAAAATTTTGTATTTTTTTAATAATTTCTAACTAATACAAGTGCGTTTAATTATAAGGAATGTATTAGAGAATGTATGTTTAACTATCAAATATTGATTTAAAAGGATGATACTTAAGTTAAAAAAAAAAGTTTCAAATCTTAAGGTATATTTGTGTTTGTAAGAGTTATTTGAATCTTTAACCCATGTTAAAACATGTCTAGAACCCAGCCACTTGATCCATGGGTGAGTTACTACTAAGTCTACTACCAAGCCCATGGTTTCTTCTTTACCATTTTTGTTTTTTTCTAGTTTATTGGGTTTCACTTTTTGGTTTTTGTTTACGAAATGATTAAGTAACACGTTTTGTTAAAATTATAAAATATCATTTCAGTTTTTTTAAGAATCATTTCAGTTGTTATAATTACCAAATCACAATTATTTTGGTCTGTTTATAAACATCATTTTAGCAGTTATAATTATTACATGACAATTATTTGGTTCTATTATTTGACCATTATTTATAAATAATTATTAAATAACAGATATAAATATCATTTGACTGTTTTTGTCAAAAAAAAAAATCCTTTGACTATTACTGCAATTCTTGAAATTACGAAAATAAGAACTAAAATGATTGTGTAATAACATCTTGGACCAATATTCTTGTAAGTATCGTCCCTTTAAATGCGTTCACCAGCTCCACTTGGATTGTGTTGATAATCTAAATAAATAAAAGATGTCTGAGATTTGATATTTGAATAATTAAAATGATTTTTTTTATAATTTTAGAACTAAATTTAAACAGAATACAGTGAAAGTGTAAAGTTTTTTTTTAAAATAATGTTATCCAATTATCAAGTGTCATATATACATGATATAATGGTTAATTTTTATAACAATTATTTTAAAAATCATATTTAAGATAAATTCTAATTGCTTTGACAATGTAAAAAATAAAAATATTTATTTATAGTATACTAAGATTAAACTATTTTAGAAATTAAAGTAATTTTCATAAATTTAAAGACTAAGTTAATTAGACTGAATTAATTTGAATCAAATAAACTAACTTTAAACCATTTAACAGAGATGAAATATAATAAGTAATATATATATATATATATATATATATATATATATATATATATATATATATATATATATAACACTATTATTTAATTACAAATTGTCATGTTAAAAATAATCATTAATTAGATATAAAAACTTTTATTACATTAATAATTCATGTTCATTAAACTCGATGAAATATGATATGTATCCGAATTAATTTTAACTCCATATTTTATGTCTAATATGTGTTATGATATATATTTTACAAAAGGACACCCAGAATGTGTTTATTTTGTATTTGCTCAACTTGTATTTAAAAAATAAAAAGTAATAATTAATTATTTTTTATTAACATTCTTTTGACCTTTCGATCAATCCAAAACCAGCAGTTGTATAAATAACCTTTTAAAATAACCTGTATTTTGCGTTATGGTAGTTTCATTTTCTCTCTCTCTTATCTTATTTTTGAAATTTGCTTTTCTACTGAGTTAGGGGCCCATGGTTTTCACATCATTCTTCCAACGTTTTCTGATTATTTTCAAAATCAATGATAATCCTAATAAAGAAAATAGCACGTGGATTTTGAAAAAACATATATATATATATATATATGATATTTTAATTTATTTAAAATATATATATTTTAATAATATTTTTCACTTAAGAGAAATAAAATAAAATTATTATGAACAACAAAGTTTTTCTTCTAAATAATATATATATAAATATATATATATATATATATATATATATATATATATATATATATATATATATATATATATATCATTTGAATTTGAATAAGTTAAGTGATTTTTTCTTATTTAGATTATCGGATAGCTTTTTTAATCATATACAATAGCTTATTTTTAGAAAAGGTTAAAATGTAACATTTTTTTCTTCATATTTTAGTTGAGACATTTTATTCGTATCTTTAAAACATATCTAAATTTAATTAAAATATTTTTGTCACTTTTAAAAATTTATAATTTTAATCACTTTGACTAGGAATCATAGCAAGGGTCTTGTCCCTCCCTCCCTTGGAACATGTTGTGTATATAAAAAAAATATGAATTAAATTAAAATAAAATACATATAAGAAAAATTATTTTTAAGTTGACATTTGTTTTATTTTATTTAGTAGTAGATCTTTTTTTAATTTCATCTATAAAATTAATAATAAATATTTTTAAACTTATTATTTATTAGAACTTAAATATTTAAATAATTATGATAAAAATTTGCCCCCCTTTTATACACTCCTGGGTCCTTTCTTGTCCGTGATTAATTTCATATATGTATTTCGTAAACATTAACTAAGACATGTATGTTTATCATCCGCATGATAATCTTTTTTTAAAATTATTAAATTATTAACAAGTTTAATTTATTAAAAAAATACACAATCAAGTATAAAATTGATTAAAAGGAACTAAAATTACTGATGTATTTAAAATATCTCAATTAAAAATTAGGGGCTAAAATTGAGATTTTTTTAAGATTGGAAGATAAAATATCTCAATTAAAAATAAGAGATCTAAATCACAAATTTTAAAAACTAAAAGGATGAAAATTAGGTTTTAGTCTACCACTAAATAGTTATCATGTTTTGGTGTTTAGATTCTGGAAGAATATGTAACTTATTGCAAATTTAATGAGATCTTTGCACTTAAATTCAAATGACTCTTATGTGAAATAAATAATGTCAGAAAATATAAATTAATTTTGGTAAGATAAAGCATTTCTGTTTTTTTTATTAAAAAAATATTAATAATTAATACATTTTACATTTTTGCTAAAGAAATAAATTTTATAGTAATTTATAACAAGCATGTATATGTCATGAATAATCAAATTATTAATTATACACTCAAAAATAAATAAAATTTTTATGACTTAATAATATTTTTAAAATATATAAAATGATCAAACAAAATAGACAAAGAAAAATTAAAATAAGGGATAAAATATACTTTTAGTCTTTTATGTTTTTGATTATATTTAATTTGATTTCTTATATTTTAAAAGTTGAATTTAATCCTTTATGTTAAAATAATCTTTTTACAACAATGATCATTTTGGACATGATTTTAATTTATTTATTTTTACTAATTTGAGACATGAATATTGTTTTCAAACAAAAATGGTCATAAAACATGATTAAAATCACCTGAAATGTTAATCAAACAAGCAACTAATTTTTTTTTAAAAATCTAATATCTTAAAATTTATTTTTCATATAATTTTCATCATAATTATAATTCTATTTGGTTCGAGCATATAATTTTTTTATGAGTGAATTTAATAAGACAAGTTTTACATTTTCAATCAGTAAAAAATAATTTAAAATTATGTCTAAAATTAAAAATGATCCTTGTTTTAGGAAGATTATTTTGACTCACTTTAAAAATGTAAAAGACTAAATTAAATTTTTTAAATTTAATGTATCAAAACTTAATATAATGAGAAAATAAAAGATTAAAAGTTTAATTTATCCTAAAATATGTTTTATTTTTCAAGTTCTTTAACATGTTGAATTGCTATTAGTGTAGCAATTCTTTAATCGTTAAGTTTTTACTGGATAAAAAATAAGATATATTATATATAAAATAATAACTTAAAAAGATATTTCCTAAAAAAACTTAAAAAGACATTACTAAGTAATTTACATTCATAAAAAAAAGACTTATAAGTAAATTGTATCACGTAGTTTGGTTGAAGTTCGTGTATCTTCTCATGTCATTAGCCAAATAAATAATTAAAAAACAAGAAAGTACATCTAACTCGAAAACAAAAGCATAACAACATATGCAATTAATATAGTTTAAATAACACTTCTTGTCAAAAACACAAAATAAAATCATGAAAAATATCTATTGATGTTCCAAAACTAGGCTGATTTTTTTCTTCTTACTCGTTTGGTGGTATAATAAACGTAAATTATGATGAAGAAAATTAATAATCATCCTCTAATTAAAAACATTTGTTAGATTTTGCCTGCATAATTTCTCAAACTTAAAAAAGCATATCTCATTCCCTCAAAAAAAAGAAGAAGCAAAATTCATATTGTTGAAGATAAAGAACTAATGATAAAAGTTCCGTTAGTTAATAGTAGTAAATAAGAAAAATACACTTACCTTCTTTAAGGTTTGTCAAAATGACAATCGCATTTTTTTCTCCAAAATCCTCACTCCACACTCCACCCCACTTTGCCTAACAATGTAAATCTTATTTTTAATATTCTAATGGAATATCCTTTTTAACTTCTGTTAAAACATGTTTTTATTTTAAAAATAAAACAAATAAAATAACTAACTTATTGACCATTGCACACAATATCATTGAGGAAATGCATCAAAAGACTTGAGAAGTGGTTCCTGTATTGTCTCCTTTATCATCTCTGCATATTTCCTTAACATACTATATGTTTTTCCATGGCTATCCTCTCTAAGTTCCCATTCTTTCTTCTTAGCTTGGTGACTTTTGGACACTTTAACATAGCCATTTTATTGGCTATCCATGTTAAAGTCGCCTCATAATTGTTATTATTTTTCACACACGTAGGATTCCCTTCATAAACCTTCTTTTCAAAGGTTACTCTAACATTTTGTTAAAGCATGCAAATACCACTCACACCCCTTGCCAGCACATATAACACTAATTCTATTTTTCTCATTTTTAATCTAACAATTTCAAATCCCTCTTGTATAACATAATCACTAAGCACCTCTCTAAATGCACTGACATTCTTTGGATTTACAATAGCTTATCCGAGTTTGCAGCAGCTTTGAAGATTAACAACTTTTAATAGATTATGGCTTGTAGAATGTAATTTTGTGATAGTTCATACATAAATTAAGACCTATACAATAATAAAAAAATATATCATGTCTAAAAAGCAACATAAAATAAAAGGTTAATTCAAGAACTATCGCATTATCAATACAGAATTTCACTCATCTATCAGGATTAAACATTATTATAACATCCAAGAAAGAATATAATATGAGAATCGTTTAAGTTACAAGACACAATTTTTTTTATTATTTGATGAATAATGGATAGTACAAGTAAAAAAAATATTTAATTCACTATTATATACTTTTTACTAATAATTATTTCAATACAATTTATATTATTTTTATTAGCAAAAATACAACATTATCCCGCCTAATATTTCTACTGTCATATTTGATATATTATAAATTTATCTTATTATGATGTGTATTAAGTTAAAATTAATATTCAAGTTAATGCACAGTTAGACAATCTAACTCTATCCCAATAATTTTATCTCGAGAATTCTCTCTTTAATTTTATACATCCTTAAAAAACAATTAACTTATGAGCTGCATTTATTTTTTGCCAATATTGTGAAATTTTAGTTTTTAGTCCGGCTCAGCCTAAACCCATATTGAGCTGGGTTGACTCACCAGATTTAGGCTCCACTTTGACACCTCTCCCAAACAATCTTTTTATAATCTTTTTATTATGAAATCAAAGCACTCTTCAAGATAGTTTCATACCATTTCCAACAACTTATGAGCAATAAAAGTCCTTTGAAAACCAAAACAGAAACACCAACAGACAGCACTAGATGCATCTTATTATATGACCGAACACATTTGAGATCACTGAAAAGACCCTCACCCTTAAGTCTAAGCCAGAAATCACTGATGCAAATCACCAGCCAACTCTAAACGAGGACCGTAATTACAGATACAGCATTATGATGTAGCCTTTAAGAAAAAACAGCATTATACTATAATTACAAATAAAAATTTCAAAACTAACAGCATAAAATAGAAGAACCATGAACCTATTTTTCTTTTAAATCAGAGGTTTCTAATCAAAACATTGAACTCAATAGCTACCTCTACAAAATACAGGAATAATAAGAATTGAGAACAATATATACACAAAAATATCAGAATCAATTTGTTAAAAATTTAGCTTCTACAGGCTGAGTTTAGACGAAAAAAGTAAATGAAATCTTGGTGGGTTATCGACGGGCAATGGATTATTTTCTCAAATTCATTATTGTAGCTAGATGTCTAGGATTGCTTCAATTCCAACCCCAGCTGATCATCCTTCTTAGTCCTTTTCTCTCTCTATAGCCCTCCTGTGTGTAGTATCAAAGCATCAATAAGTATGGGAGTAAAAAATCAGGTGAATGCTCATGTGCTGTCTGCTGTGTATGAATATGATCATGAGTCTCATGATTTGTGCCACATCCAAAATATGAGTGTGTGATGAGAAAGTTAATGCGTATATGTAAATGAGTGAAGGTGGATGCTAAAGGGTGTGAAAAATGGATTAGTACGCAAAATTCACAAGTGCTGCATTGACTACTGCAGTGCATTTGTTTCTCGGTGAATGAAGGTGAAACAGAATACAATGAGTGCTGCATTTTCAGAGGGTGAAAGAATGAAAAATGGTGGTTTAAAATGACTGATGAGAGTATCTCTGAGAATGAAAGTATCCACGAGAGAGAAATGGTAACTGTTTACCACTCCATGTAAATTTATGACGCGTGGATGAGGGAGGAACGATTAAGTGAGGAATAAGCATATAGGAGGAGGCAAATTCTAGAGAATGAAACTTTATTCTATTTATTGAAGAAGCGAAGCTTTTTTAATTTTTTTTATGGCATACAAAGAAAGATGTAAACAAGGTGCCTCATCACAATTTGGTACAAACCTGTCTTGTAGAGCATATTTCATTTGTTAATGTAAAAAATGCAATTATTAGAACCAGACGCAAACTAGGCTGATAAGACGTATATTCTTTTTTCATAGTTGTAATATATTAGCAGCTTACATTATTGTCTATATTAGAAGCAGATACATTGTAGCTTGGAAAACACAACCCTCCACTAGTATAGGTGCAAATCTTATTGCTATTTCACGGTTATAAAAGCACAGATATGCTTTGTACTTTCTAGAGCCTATAGCAGAAACACTGAGCCCCCAGCAGAGACAAAGGATATGTCCCATTACACAAAATACTAAAAAGGCCAACAAGGTGATGAAAAGTTATGCAATTATTTCAATCAACTCAAACTATCAATGCTTAAAACATCATATTAAAACTCAATGCTTAGGAAACAATAGACAGGACGTATATATAACATATGACAGTGGCATAACAATAAAGTGCAAAATCCCTCACCTGTAGAGTTATCAATTTGAGATTGATCAGTTTCACAAACTTGTCAATCTTCGTCATCAGAGCTGGCATCATCACTACTATAATCACTAGTATCACTTCCTCCAAGGTCCAGATTAACTGGCTGCACTTGAATAACTTCTGGTTGCTTGGGCTGAGGAATGTGAGGTTGTATTTGTTGCTCTGCAAATCTCGGTATTTGAAGCGAGTCCATGGGAGGCAACGGCACAGGATCCCCTGGTTTCCACCCAGGTGGGGGCAGTGGCAAATCAATAGGTAATTGCACAGGCATTCCCGGCTTCCAGCCAGGTGGCATCGGAGGTAACATCCCTTGAAATGCAGACAAATTCGGAACTGCATTAGTATCCACCTGTGGTGGAGGCTCAACAATAGCTTCAACAATTTTCTCCTTGGTTTCAACTTCTTTAGGCAATCCAACATCAAGGTCAGCAAAATTATACAACTGTGAAGCTCTCATTTGCTCTTCTTGTGGTGCAGGTGGCAGTGCGCCACGGAGAGGAGCTTGGCCAGCTCCGAATTCTGGTGGTGCAAAGGTGGTGTAACTTATCCGGTGGGCGTATGATAATATATCTGACAGCTTCAGCTGAGACGAGACAGTTGATGAAGTCATGGAATCATCATCTCCAAATTTCAGTCGCTTGGAGCGGCGGTAATCAGAGTAATCATCAACAAGGATGTCGAGGCAGCTCTCAGCATCTTTGAGTTTGTTGGCAAATGAAAGTAGTGTTGAATCTTGGGAGTGAATTTCGCAGTCAATCTTTTGCTTGGCATCTTGGAGGTCAAGAATTTCTTGGAGTTCAGCAACAGCTTCAAAGATTTGGGTTTGGAGAACAGTAAAAAGGGAGATGATTTCTTTGGCATTAGAAGAAGCGCAGAGTGGGGTAGACGAATGGGAAGAGAGGAAAGTTGGAAGGGATCCACGGAAGGCGGTGACCCAAAGGGACCGATTGGGGGAAACTTCAAAGAGCTTGGAAGCTAAGGAAGCCAGTTGGACAAGAAGTGCTTGGGCTCTGGGGAGGGGTGGGAGGAGAGACAAGAGAGCTGAAGAAGGGGTTGAAGAGTTGCGGTCTTGAGTATGTGTTGGAGGGAGCTTTGGAGGGGTAGGGTTTGGAATTGATGGGGAGTTAGGATTTGCAAGGCCTAGCCTAGCAGGGGACAGAACTATTTGGTGTTGAAGCATTTTTGTGGTTCTAGAAAACACAATAGGTAATAGATTGGAATGAAGGGAAGAAGAAAGGAGAACTAAGTTAGGAGGTTGAAGGGTATTTGAACTTCAAGGCGCAAAGAGCATTTTCTCCGTTCACCGAATCACCGTGGTATAAAAGACATCACTCTCACTGCAAAGGTGCAAGCAAGAGACTATAGCCTCACAGTTACAGGGTTTTAGATGCTGAGCTTTGCCTCAATGTTCCATAGCAGAATCAAAGCACCATGTAGCTTTCTCGTTTTGTCTCTGCACCTGCAATGAAAACATCCTGATCTTAACTGAAAGGCTGAAACAGTTGTTTAAGCAAGTTACAAATTGTAGCATGATAATGCAAGACGATCACAAAAACAAGTAAAACTGTAGCATATTGAACTGCTAAGAGTCATAGAATCACAAATCTACGAATGTGAAATGCTGTAGAATTGACAAAATCACAATTCAAAAACACTATCAAAACATATTGCTGACAAAGCTTACTAGGTAATCAAACAGATGAATGACTGAGAATGAAGCACAAAGCTGAAAAGCATCATAAAAAAATTTGAGTTTCTCAACCTGGATCCAAAATCCTTCCTGTCACTGTCGACGATAATGGCAACGTCGCCTACGACACCATCGTTAGGCAAAACGAGAACAGGTGATGGGTGGTGTCGGCAACTCCCTCTGCTCCGCAAAGTTGGGAAAGGGTGGGTCGATGATGAGTGGCAGTGCGGTGCGGATGATGGGTTTGGTGTGAAGTAATGTTAGTTAATGTTAGTCTGTTATCTATTCATTTTTCCATCCACCACTCTCTCACAACAAGTCAAGACCTGAAATAACAAATATTTTCTTTTCTTAATTTTGAAAGTCTTTGCGTGAATAACATAATTAAAAAGTAATTTTTTAATAATAATTGACAACATTTTTATGTGTTTTCCACAACGTTTTTATGTGTTTTCCCATTAAATGTTACTAAAAGCTGTAACCGCAGTTGTGTAAACTTGATCACTTAGAGATAAACAACTAATAAAAAGGTTAGATTTTAGAGTTTAACGAGAGAGACAAATATTCAAATTGAGCACAAACGAAATCAACTTGAATTCTTGAAGGCAATCAATAACTTGTTATATATATGCAGTAAAATAAAAAAGCTTGTTATAAACATAATACAGTGAATCATGGCAAAGATGGGATTGATGTCCTCTACAATATAAAAAACTGTAAAGCAACTTGCGCATATACAAAGTGTTCAACTATATAATCAAAGAAAAATCATAAATATATATAATGGGCAGGTGTAGACAACTTAACTCTCATTTCAAAACAACTTAAACCAGCACCATAACTCTTGAGGTAGAATCCTTACTCCTTAGGGAAATCAAGGAAGCTCTTTTAAGTCCTTTGGGCTCAAGCTACTACACAACTTTCACCCAGTCGGTGAAAATTAAATAATCATATTCCAGGTCAGTAACAAGGAGGTTGGTCAGAAAGAGCTGTTGGTCAGAAAGAGCTGCAGTGGAATTCTTATGAAACATTGGATGAACAGCTGAAGCAGGACTGGTTGATGAGTGTAGAACCAAGGAAACAAATCGCAAGGACACCATGTAGCAAAAGAGCATCCAAGTACCATAAACAAAGAAGGAAAAGAGCACCCAAATACATTGATTTATGGTTTTCCTGCCATGGACACTAAAGAAGCTAAAAAATAAGTCTGCCATTGTTGTTACCTATCTAAAGTGGATGTTGATATGTATCTGTTTGTTCCATCCTTGCTGCGGAATTTGACTTGCAGTCTTACATGTGTTGAAACAACTTGTTACACCAAATGTGGTAGATAAGTTTTGTCAAAATAGTGTACCATAATAAATAAAGTTTTGTCAAAGTATTCCTGTTAAGAACCTCAAAGCAGATTTCACAAAACAACCAATAAAAAAAAAGCTTCAAGAATTTCACAAATGAGCATGCAGATCAATTGGACCTCTAAATAAAATTGACAAGAACAAATTAGACTCTCAATATAATGTCAACAAAAGGAGAGTCAGAAACCTAAGAATATAATAAATTAAAATCAAAATCAATGGATAATACAAATTCTGCAAGACTGTAACAAAAGAAAATTTCACAAGACTATAACAGTAGTATTGGGAAAACCCCCACTGAAGCCACTACATAAGCAACCCACTTCAGAAAAAGAAGAGAGATTTACCAATTTGGAGTTTAGGGTTTAGAAATTGGGTTTGAGATGATTTTAAGAATTGAGATTTTACCAATTTGGAGTCTACAATTTCTCGTTTTCGATTCGGCCTTCGTGAAATCAGATCAAATTCGTGCCTTCAATGGTTGTAGCTGTCAAATAGAAATAATCTCAGTAGTTAGAGCAACTAGTGATTTAGAGGGATAAATTAGATAAATAGGGGTAACAGAGTATAAAGAACTATTCAGAAAATTAGATTTGTCAAGAAAGGGAAACCCTTTGTGAAGGGGAACCCTTAGTAGATAGTTTTTTTCCCTTGTTCTGTCCAATTTTTTTTCCATAAATAAAATCCTTCTTTTCTTTTCTCTATGTTCTACTCTGGATTCCTAACAATTATCTAAGATGTAGATGAATCACTCTTCTTAACTGGCTATGGTTCCATAAGAAATTTTAACAAAGTGTGGTAAGTAACGTACAAGACTAATCTTTGATTTTGAAAGGACACATTGGACTTGGAGTATATTAACAAAGGATAATATCAAGGAATTTGTTAAATCACAAAAAAAATAAGCCAAATTAGGAATTCAAAATTTTAAAAGTCACTTTACAAAATTCCATGCCTCTGTACCTCGAATTTCCAAGACCTTCCTAAATTTACTTCGCCTCTACAAGAATCAACAACAAACAGATCAGTTTCCTCGTCAAAATCTAAAACACACAGAGAGGGAAGATAAAGTGATAAATAAAAGAACCTTCTTCGCAGGTGTATCTACGACTCTCTGTAAGAATCAACAGTTTTCCCTACTTAGGGTTCAAGACTTCAACCCCTCGTGGAGGCCACCAGTGCACGACGAGCGGTGCACGGTTTGTGGTGGCGCGTTCAGACGATGCCAACAAACATGAGCAGAAACACCAGAGACTTCTATTCTGGTAAAAGCCCTACGAGATTGTCATCTTCGAGGCCGTGCTGGTTCCAATTATGGCAACAAACACGAGCAGGAACACCAGAGAGATCTATGAACAGATCTGTCACCTCTAAAGCTCCATCAAGAAGATTTGTTGCCTCTAGATCTCTCTTGCAGTGTTTGGGGAGGAAGCTGAGGGGCTTGGAGAATGAGAAGAGGAGGATGATGGAAGAGCTGAAGTGATTTCGGATTCAGATCTTCTTTTCAAGTTCAATGAATTACCACCGCGTTTTTCTCTTGCGACGGGTTTTGAAAAACCGGTGCTAAATTCACTAGTAACCACATCAGCCCAAAAACCGATGTTGTATTTCGAGTTTTAAATCGGTTTCAATTTAACCGATGTCAATTTCTAGCTATTAACTTTAGCAGTGCCACCGGTTCAGCATCGGTTTTTAAGAACCGATATTGTTAAGCGTTGTGAAAAGTATATTTTGTAACAGTGCAAAAACCTTTTATTACTAGGCACCTCCTTTCATCTTTAGCTTCGTCTCATAGTCTTCTTTTTTATTTTTTTTGGTGAAATACATCAACGAGAGGACCAAAAACCTCTCGGGAAATGAAACTAGTTTATACAAGGAGAGGAACAAAACAGCAGCTACATGAGCTCTGAGAGCACCATAAAATGAAACTAGGAGCAACATTCAATGAACCTCACTGGGTTGTATAATATTGAAGTTGTCCCCTACTGTTCTAAAACAGAATGTGCCCTTATAAATTTTAACCTACCTCAATGGTTTAAGTATATTCTGCTCTTAATAAATTGATTCTTACTTGTCCATCTTTTTTTATTATTAAAATTTATATTTTTTTTACCAGTGCAGTGTACGGTATGAATGGATGATTTGATTTTTTTTTATTTCTTATTTAACTATAAAAATGATCATAAATATCTGCAAAAGAATATAATAATTTTTACTTCATTTTTTTTTGTTTTTTTATCTGTCTGATACTATAATTTTATGTTAAATGTATTTATTTTTATTTAACAACCGAGCAATTGAACAATATTTATTTAAAAATAATAAGAAAATATAGTAAGTGTAATATTTCACTTGTACATAAACATACATATTAAAATCGAACTGCTTATTTGACCTTTGTTATTATTCACTAAATGTAATTATTCATAAGTGTGAAAATAGGTATAAATAATTGTTAAAGAGTGTGACAAAATTTACTTGAATTTTAATTTTTATCCAATTAACACCTAAATTTTATCTTAAATGTGATTGTCTTTATTTAATGAAAATGAACTATTAAAAAAAAGCTTACTAAGAACATGTTTGAAATAAGCAAAACCACCACATAACTAATATATAAAACATATTATTTAACCCATGTTATTTATCTAATGTGATTTGTCAAAAGTGTGAAAATAAACATATAGGAAATTATCAAAGAGTGTGACAAATATTACTTTTTTTTTTTTATCCGGCGACGTTATAATTTTATCTAGAACTTAAACTAAATGATCATAATATATTAAAATTTTAAAATGATATAAAATTCTCTTATATAAATTATAAAATATGAATTTAATACCGTACAAAAACACCGACACTAGTAACATTAAAAATTGTGTTTATTAAATAGAATATGTAGTAAATTATTATTGATAAACTATTTTATGTGCTATAAATTTATTAATACTATGTTACTTTGTATATTTTAATTTTTCTATTAAAATGTTTCATAAACTAATTCTATTATACAATCATAAAAATAATATAAATTTTACTGTATATTATATATATGTTGATAATATTTTTTATTATAATAATAATAATAATAATTCACTTAATTTTAATAAATATATCATATAGAATAAATATCATAAATTAATATAAGATAAGTAAATTAATGGACCAATATAAAATGCGCAGTCAATTATTAAGAATAAAAAATGAGATATAAATTATTATAATTTATATATTTATTATATATATACACACATACATATCAAATTTTTTATTTTAAAACATTTTTTATCAAGTAATTATTTTAAAAATTAAAAAAAATTAATGTATCCAAACATATATTACATTTATTAATTTTAATGAATATATTATATTTAATACAATATAGGTAAATTGACATTCCAATAATATTAGATTCTGTATTTATTTAATAATAATAATAATAAAGAAAATAGTATTTGGATTCCCATAATAGATATTATAAAATTTTAATTTATTCAACAAAAGGAGATATGGTAAGTGATTTTTTCTAGTTTGGTTTATCAGACATGCATTATTTATCATACATACATAGTATTCATTAACCCTTTGGTATTTAGATTCATAGACGAATCTGTATATAATTAATTTATTGCAAGTTTATTGAGATCTTTGCTCCTAATTTTCAATTATTCTTACGTTAAATACATGATGAAATAAGAAAATATAAATTAATTTTGGTAAGATATAAATTAGTTTTCAAAATAAATTAAAATATAGTCAATAAGGAAATGTTAATAAATTATTTCAATTGCCTATAGTATTAGATATTTTTCAATTTTTTCAATTAAATTAATTTGTATTATCAGATATAAATTAGCATATTTATCAGTATTCATTAAGCTTTTGGCTTTAGATTCGTAGAGGAATCTGTATCTAATTAATTTATTGCAAGTTTATCGATCTCTTTGCTCTTAACTTTAAATAATTCTTATGTAAAATACATGATGAAATCAGAAAATATAAATTAATTTTGGTAAGATATAAATTAATTTTTAAAATAAATTAAAATGTAGTCAATAATGAAATGTTAATAAATATTGCAATTGCCTATATATTAGATATATTTCATTTTATTCAATTAAAATTAATTTGAATTGTCAGATATACATTAACATATTTATCATACTTAGTATTCATTAAGCTATTGGTATTTAGATTCCTGGATGAATCTGTATCTAATTATTTATTGCAAGTTTATTGAGATCTTTGCTCCAAATTTTAAATTATTCTTATGTAAAATACCGAAATCAGAAAATATAAATTAAATTTTGGTAAGATAAACCATTTTAGTTTTCAAAAGTCAATGAATATAGAATGGTATTTAATAATTTTAAGAAATTTAAATTAATTATAACCCAATCATTTAATAAGAAAAAATCAAAAGGTTCCCAAAAGGTGCGATCCAGTATAATAGTACTAAATTACCCCAGAATTAATCCAAAACAAAAAACAAAAAAACCCAGCAGCTAAAGGAAGGAAGCCTCCCACATTTACAACAGTATCAAACACACACACACACTTAGCTACCAGGGGGTTGGGTCATAAACTTGAGAGACTTAAAGCAAATTTAAGAATGAGACATTTTATTTACTCATAAAATAGTTTATTAAAATTATCATTATTTTATTTAAAATTAATTTTTTGGGTTTTTTGTGATGCAAAATTATCAATTAAATTGTCGTAATTAATTTCATTTAACAATTCTTTTTCAATAGACAATAACGCCAATCCATTCAATCTTTGTTGAGACATTGTCGATCTTAAGTAAGTTTTTATTATGTTTAGCTTTGAAAAACTCCTTTCAGCTCTATACAGTCAATTATATTTTTTGTTTTTACTTGATATTGACACACTCAAAAGGAAGAAATGTCAATTGTTCCCTCTACCTTTCAAATAGAGACACATGCACTTAAGAGATAAGAATAAACAAATAGGTATTAAGGATCTATTGGCTAATGTGTCAAAGTGAAACAATAATCAAGTAAACTAAAAAAGCATGTGAGAAGACAAAGAATTATGAGAGACAATGAGAAAAGAAGACAGAATTAGAATTGAATAGGAAGGGAATAAAGAGAATAGAAATAAAAGAAAAGATTTTGGGTTTCTTTAACTATTAACTATTAAATATCTTTTTTCTAAACAAAGCTATGATATTGGTGAAAAGTTGTTGTTCTTTAATTGTTACTTACGGGACCAATAAAAAGATTAAAAGTTACTTATAATATTTTAATTTAAATTTTTTTAAATATAATTTTACAATAAATTTTTTTGAGGTATATTAATATTAAAAAAAATTGGAACCTTTTTTTTTGGGCCTAAAACCATTCCTTGGGCTGCTTGGGCCTTAAGCGGACCTTGTTAGCTATTCGTGGTTCACTAGGTCTTCACATAAATCTCCATTTCCATTTTTTTCCATTTCATTGTGTGCCGATTAAGTGTTTCACTCTGGAATTGCTAGTTTTCCCTTTGCCATCTTTTGTGCTGCGATAATGGAACGCGGGTATGCTGTTAACTATGTGTTTTCACTTGTGGTGTTGAATATTGTTGTTGAATTTACTTAGGGCATCGTGTAATTCAACTTAAATTGACTTTGGAATGGGTTATCTGGTGGGATCTTGGGTTTTGAAAGAAATAGATGTGTTAGTTAGGGTAAGGGCAAAATAATTTCATTTGTTTAAGTTGTGTGTAGTGAATTTTACTAGGCAAGTAATATGAGTAGTGTTGCAAATTACCACGTTGGTTCATTTAGAATATTGATAGATGGAAGCACTATGGTTCATTTTGATTTGATTTGGAACTTTTGATTTGTTGTAGAGATTAGCATGCTATGAATGTTAATATATGTATTTTGGATATTTGAAAGTGTGTTTCTGCATTCTGTGTATTAAGCTTTGGACAAAACCAAGTCCCTGGAAGTGGCAATGGTGGTGATGTTTGTCGGGGAGCAACTACTTCCCAAAAACTAACTATAATTGATGCCGTATCCTATTTAAAGGAAGTCAAAGTGGCGTTTATGGACCAAGTGGTGAAGTATGACATGTTTTGTGAAATCTTGATAGATTTCAAGGCTAAAAGGTAGATGGATTCTTACCCTTCACTCCACCTTTTTTTGGTGAATCCCTTGCCTCTTTACACTGATAATTTTGAATATTGGAGTGATTTACATCAGAATCAATCTGTCTCAATATTTCTCTTGGATCTTTTCAGGGTTAACATTTATGATGTCATAAAAAGGGTGAAGGAGTTATTCAAAGGGCACAACAATTTGATTTTGGGATTTCAAACTTTTCTGCCAAAGGGTTATAAGATAACATTTGACAAGGATGAGGCTCCTTCGAAGTAAACGATTGAATTTGAAGAAGCATTTAGTTTGGAACTTTTTATGTGTTGTAAAAATTAACATGCTATGATTGTTAGTATATATATTCTGGATATCTAAAAGTGTGTTTGTGTTCTCTGTATGAAGCTTTGGACAAAACCAAGTCCCTAGAAGTGGCAATGGTGGTGATGTTTGTGGGGGAGCAACTACTTCCAAAGAAGTGACTGCCGCTGATGCCTTATCCTATTTGTGGGAAGTCAAAGCAGCATTTCAGGACCAAAGGGAGAAGTATAACATGTTCATTGAGATCATGAAAGATTTCGAGGCTCGAAGGTAGATAGATTCTTACCCTTCACCCATCCTTTTTTTGGTGATTCCTTTCCTTCTTTACACTATGATAATTTTGAAAAGCGGAGAGTGATTTACAAAAAGAATCAATTTGTCTCAATATTTCTCTTGGTTCTTTCTAGGATTCGCACTAATGCTGTCATAACAAGGGTGAAGGAGTTATTCAAAGGGCACAACAATTTGATTTTGGGATTTCAAACTTTTCTACCAGAAGGTTATGAGATAACAACTGACAAGGATGATGCTCCACCAAAGTAAATAATTGAATTTGAAGAAGCATTCAGTTTGTTGAATTTAGAATGATGCCTTAGGAAATGTATTGAATTGAGAGTTTAAAAGACTTTTTTGTGATAAAAAAGTCTTGTCCATTCAATAAATAAAGACTTTTAAATAATATAAATAATTATTATGGTCAATGAGTACTACCCATATTTTTCTAAAAAGAATGTCAAATCTGATGTTATTTAGATAGAACTTTTTACAACTTACAAAACATTTATTGATATTAAAATTCATACAAATTTCAACAAATTATTTTGTATAATAAACTATGTGTAATTTTTTTGTATGATGCATAACTATCCAATAATTTCACTTAAATTCTTAAGATTTTTCTAAACTTTTCTTTCTCGTCGCACAAAATTTAGTATATTTTCGCTAAAGGTGATACAAACATTAGAACAATTTTTAGTCATGTATTTCTACCTATCCTACGTGCATTTTCTTTATAATTGCTAAAAAGACTTTTTAATTTTTTTTTACTCCGCTTGTATGGACAAATTCATAATGCGCATCACTAAAAAGACAATGTCAAAAACACAAAGATCTATTCATGCCTTTCGACCCATTGTTACGATGAAACTAAAAAATATAAATATAAAAATAATGTTATTTACAAATATTTTATTTGATAACCACCGTAAATAAGGTCTTTTGCTCCCTGGTGGAACTTGAATATCCCATAGGCTTTGGATCGACTATAGGATTAATTCTTGGTCTGAAGCTTAAGGATGTATTTTGTTGGAATCAAACTCAAGTTTTTCCGGTGTGTATTGCCAACAAAGTCATAACTATTGGGTTGTTATTTACAAATATTTGAAAGCATATTACTTTATTAGTACGATAGATATTCTTATGAAGTTCATTTTCTTGATTGGCATGATAAATATTCTTATTAAAAAAACTGGATTCAAAAACTACTACAAAATATACATTTAACATCGGTTATAAGAAAAACTGATGTTAAATTACTTGAAATGACATTTTCATAAATAAAGAGATATCGTTAACATTAGTTTTTTTTTTTTGAAAAATCGATGTTACTGGAAGAAACCTAGCATCGGTTATAAGAAAAACGTATGTTAAATTACTCGCAATGGCATTTTCATAAAAAAATTGATGTTACTGGGAGAAATGTAACATCGGTTTTTTAAGAACCAATGTTGAGTAACTTGTAGCAACGTCGAGTTCATTTAAAAACTGATGTCATTAGATCTTTTATAATAACGCAAACTTTGATTGCTCCTCCACCAGGTTCTCCCTCCAAGCCATGGACTCCAGCCATGTCGCCCTTGTTGCGTTCCTCCTTTGATCCAAGGACTTCAAGCACTACCGCTGCGACTACAACATCATCACCATCAAGGCCGATGATGGTAGCAACACTCTCACTTTCATGTTTGAAATCACTAGATCACATTTTCATTTTGTTCTTCAACATTCAAAATCCTAAATCCATTTCTCTTCACCGTTCTCTCACCTTGCACACAATGCCAATCATCGACGCCAAGCACACATTGTGTTCTCACCTTTCCTTACCCTTCGCAAATCTCCCTGCCAATGCACTGCCATAACCCGTAATTCCAACCCTACAGTAATTCCCAGAAACCTTAATTCCCCAGTGTTCACTCTCTCCTCTCTTTCAATACCCCTAATTAATTGATTTATGTTCATTCATTTGTAGAAAAATAGATTCGACGCGGATGAAAACCAAGTTGTCTTCGGTTGTGTGTCGTGAGGAGGAATCCCAAAGGTAAGATTCTAGATTTGTTTCTTTTCTTTCTTTCTTCTTCTTTGTAGTGGTAATTTTTATTTATGTTTTTATTGTGGTAGGAAAAACAATTAGATGGTGAGAAATTGAAGAGGGCATAAATGGCACTACACTTGTCCACTGCACTGTCTTTTGTGTGCCGCGAGGAGGAGAAAAATATGGTTTTGGAGTTCTGCAAGGGGTGCATTGAGCACCAAAAGGCTGGGAATCTCTATATATACAGGTTTCCTGAAACTGGAAAATCATTATCTATGGAGAAAGTGAAAGATAAATTACTCGATTGGGCTAAGGAGGTATGATATACTTGCTGGTTTCATGCTCTTAGTGATGTCATGGATTGATGATTGTGAACATGTTGCATACATATTTAAAGTTATGTTTTGCTCTTTTCCCCCCTGTTTTCTTTTGAAAGTTAATTATCCCTTGTTTATTATGTCTAAAATGCCAAATGTGAACCAAATGTTGCATTTCTTGTTGAATATTATTATTATTAACTTTTTGTTTCATCACCAAGAACTTCCTTACACTATTTTCAAACAGCAAGTCCTAGAACTATGTGCTAGGGCGAGGCCATTTACATATTTGAAAAAATAAATGCTAGGGTGAGGCCATTTATATGCTTTTTGTATCATTATCTGTGGTTTACGAGTTGAGAGTGGTGTTGTTAGTCAACATTGAACATAACCAGAAAGGTATTAGTTGTTAGATAAGAGCATGGTTTGAGGCATAGGATATTGGGATATGTAAAAAGTAATGTAATGGTAATGTCTGCTTATCTTGATGTTTGTTTCTTTATACTAGTAACGACTACTTAATTCATATTTGATTTATTGGGTTATGTAGACACTTTTTTAATGTAGCTCGTAGATTGGATTGTGTCAGTGAGCATGATTTCATGGCAGTAATAGCTAGTATGTTCCAGCTTTTTTTCCTAGCAATAGGCTTTCTTGAGCATAGTTTGCTAAGGACATGGTCTTGCTATCCGTTTCTGGTTAAGTTCATTTAAGTGCTTTTTACTGCTACTTAGTTTTCTTGCTTATTTCATTGAGTTGCTTGTCAGTATGTTGTGGTCAAGGTCGTTTAAGTGTTATTTTGTTTTGCTTCACACATTAACACTTTTTGAATTTTTTGCTCAATTGTTTAAGCGAGGCATAGGCGTCACAAATTTGAAATTTGTTCTTTTGTATTGTACTACTACTTTCTTTGTGTGTGTCTATTTATGTGCTGAAAATCTTGGGAATTATGGGGTTTGAGGAATTGTAGAAGACCTAAATCCATTCTTTATCATTTGTGTGATTTCTTCTTGATGTTGGTTTGTTCTCAAAATCTTGGTTGTGTATGTGTGTGTATGTTTATTTATGTGCTGAAAATCCTGGGAGTTGATGAATTTGAACTTTGAAGAATTGTATAAGACCTAAATCCGTTTGGTAAAAGTCCAGGTAGTCATTGTAAAATGATTCAAATTCATGAAACTTGTTGAAATCAAGACAATGATTCTAATTCTTGACATGATTTGTAAATATGCAGCAACCGGAGTTTTGGCTAATTTCAGGCAGTTTTGTGTTTCCATCTAAAAAAATATTGTACTTCAAAGGAACCACATTTATTGAATGGCTGGCATGAGATATGGTTTAGATGAGATAATTTTTTACTTGATTTTGAACCTTTTGCAGTGAAGGGGGAAAGGCTAATGGAAAATTTAACACTGAGCTTAATATGTAAAATGAAATATGATAGAGGGATTTCCAAACCAAGTTTGTTTACTTCAGGAGCTTATTTGGAAAAGAGTCTTAAATTCCCCTCCCCTCACCTCGCCTTGCCTCCATTTTCTTCAAATTTAACTTGACTTTTTTCAAATGAGCCATAACAAGTTTGACATTATTACCTCCTTTTTTTAAGAAATGTGCAATTAGGAACAAGTGAGAGCTTTGTATAGAATTTGTTGTAGTACATGTACATCTTTACAAGTGGTTTTTCTAACATTGTATCATTTTTATTTGAAGTATATAGGGGAGTTAGGGTTTCAGTTTGAGGTCTACCGCAATGATGAGTTGACAGTGGAGTTGAAAAGGTAAAATTATTTTTCTGGTTATGCATTATCATATAACAGTTCATACTGATGAAGCGGTTTTTGGGATAATGCATGTTCCTTTGATGTTTTTAATGTGAAAGGCTAACTATGTTTAGTTATTTATTTTGTCTTTTCAATAGTAAAAATCCCAAAGGAGTATTGATATCACTTGGGCTAGGTAAGGCTTGGCTTCTTTAGAAATTTCATATTTTTTAATTTCTAAATTAATAAAAACTTAATACATGATCAATATTTAGATAATAGATAAATAAAAATAAATAATAGAATAAACACAAGGCTGCTAATTTACATTTTTTTCATCCTTGCTGGAGAACCTCAAGATTCTGGCATATCTTTGCAAACAGTTTTGGAGCTTGGACCAACTATGCCATTGTTTGGTGTGTGCATGGCATTTGGAGGTGAGTGTATTAGGTGCCTTGTAATCCCCTTTGCCACAGATTTATTAGGTGCATAGAAATGAGTGTAAAATTTTCTTAATATATATTTGTATGTTGTTCATCATTAACCTGACATTCATTTTAAATGACAAGCATCCCCTACATTCTAATCTTTACCATTTAATATCCCTCTCAACTTTCATTTCTTCCTTTTGGCTGGGACACTATAATAAGATCAAAACTTTCTCATGTTATCCTGTGCAAGGAAGATTGTTCATGCTCCTCGGAAAAAACTCTCAAGTTTACTATGATGAGAAGGGAGAAGATGGAGTACTTGTTGGACTATCAAAGTAGGGTTTTGTTACTTTAATATGAATTTGGGGGCTTTATTCTCTGCTTCCAATTTTTTTTCTAATCCACTGTGTATAATGAACTATTGGTTATCAGCAGCAGCATTATCCTTGCATTTCAAGTTATAACTTTTTCTGAGCTCTAACATAATTTTCTTTATTTAGTTCGTATCATTTTCAGTCCTTCTTGGCTGGTAGATATCATGGCCTTGTAATTGACAAAGATAGCTTTCCTGATGATGAACTTGAGGTTACAGCCTCGACAAAAGATGGTCTCATAATGACTGCTCGTCATAAGAAATATAAGCATCTAAGGTAACATCTTAATTTCCTTTCAGAACTGATTGTCTTATTCAACATTGAAATCGATGTTCTATCATATGATAATTTTCCACTGTTTTGTATCAATCTAAAGTAACTTGGTGTAAATGATTGAGTGTTCTAGTAATACATGAAAGGAACATAAAAGGAATATCATGTTATGTAGAATAAATAAAGTGGGAGTATTGAAATTTGATGATTAATATATGGGATTGAAGTATTCATATTGTAGTTTAATTGGTTTAATTGTAACTTTTAATTCCTGGTGTTCATTTAGGAGGAGATAAATCCACTACTTGGTATTTTCTAATACAATCTAGAAAGGAATCTATATTCTTTACACATATAAAGGAAAATAGTGTATTCAATTTCATTCTTGATATGGAGTGTAATTGACATCATCCATAGGCTGCGTAGTATTCCTTATGTTTGACATGTACTTCAATAATTTTTCCATGTTCAAGAGTCTTGTATTAACATAAAGTAAATCAAAATAAATCTGTCAGTTTTTTCTTGCAAATTCAGAAAAGTTAGAAAGGTGAGTGCATAAGCCATGAATTGATGTGTTCTCTGTCTAAAACCTATAGTATTTTTGTCAGCTAGCCTCAAATGTCAAATCACCTAATTCCTAGTATAACTTCTGTTACATGCCCTTAAAATTTTTAAACTAGAACATATTTTGTACACTTTTTACTCGTGTTTAACAAGTCATCAACATAATTTCTATATTGGTTGTTGAAGAACTAGCTTGTGTTTGATTCAACTTATTATGGAAAAACAATCGCTTTTAAACCAACTATGTGAGAGAGCTGAAAAATTCAATTATTTCCTAGCATTTAAAGCCAAAACAAACATGGGTTTGATTTCATGTTTTGTCAAGTAAAATCACATAGTAACACTGTAATTTATTTTACCATTAGCTAGTTACCTCTCCAACCCCCCTTCCTTTTTTCTTTTGTATGCAAGTACCAAGTAGTATATAATGTGAATAAATCTTAGAATTGAAATGGTTAGTGGTTGCTGCCAAATTTTGATAGCAGATAAACTGTCTTGTAGAAGTTCATGTGTTAAGGTCTGGAAGAGTTAGTCTTTGATATTTTAGGGGACTTTAGATCTAGAAGTCCTCTTTGAAGCCTTATTGGTCCCATAATTTTTCAAGTTTTGTAGAATATTTGCTAAATATTCTTGTTAGGTAGGTTTCAATGCCCGTTATGAAGATTTATTTTTGGCACAACTGCTATTTTGGCTTAAATGGATTAGGTGTGTCTTAAACTAATAAAGAAAAATGCTTACTCTAGTCCTGAGTAACAGTGGGAACCTCAAACTTTATATGTTCTAGCTTGAACAAGTAATTGAAGCAACCTAAAGGTTAAGTAACTTGAGACACCAAAAACTATGAAGGTTGTTGAACTTAAAAGTGTCTACCTTGTCTTTTTATTCCTTTTCTTCTCACAGTTATGAATTTTAATTAGGTTAGTTAATTGGGTGAAAATTGAAATTAGCGTAAGATTTTGTTGTATTTAGGTATTTAATTTAATTGATTTCGTGTAGGGAAATATGAATATATAGATGGGATGATGGGGAAAGAGAGAATTCTAATTGACATCGAAAGCTCTTGCATGGTATGAGAAAACTAATTGTTAATTGAATTATTATGAGTAATTGTTAACCTTATTTACAATAACTTTGCTTTTATATGAAATTATTATGAACCAGTTCAAATATTAATTTTTTTTTAAAAAAAACAACATCATTTGGTTTAAAACCGATGTAGAAAGTACCCTTACAACATCGGTTTTGTCTGCCAAAACCAATGTTGTAAGGACACTTCCTAAATCGGTTTTGGCCAAAAATGATGTCTTAAGTACATTCAACATCGATTTTTGGAAAAATTTATGTTATAAAGGAACTTTTTACATCGGTTTTTCTAGAACCAATATAGAAAGTACTTCAAAATACACGATTTAACATCGATTTTTTTAGAACCGATGTTACGTACCTTACAACATCGGTTTTGACGAAAATAGATGTTGTTTTTGTAGGTTTTGCTTCTTTTTTATATTTCTTACTATACGACATCATTTTTCGTAAAAATCGATGTTGTGTAATGTATGTTAACATCGATTTTTTGAAAACCGATGTTAACATTAGCAATATTAACGTTGGTGGTTTCAATATCGATTAAAAACCGATGTTGAAAGTCGAAAATAACCAATGTTAAAAGTCTATTTTCTAGTAGTGAAAAACTTGAAAAAATGTCATGAAAACATTGAAAATTTGTATTAATTTTCTTTCTTTTTTATTCAAATACTATTATTTCTTTATTATCTTTTGAAATGATTTTTATAACTTTGAGTGTTTGCTAAAAATTCACAAGGTTCTTCAAATCCTACAAATTCATATCTTTTTAATGAAGTCCTTTAAAATCTTAGGGTGTGTTTGGTTTGCATTTTCATTTTCTGTTTTCATTTTCTAAAAACTGTTATCATTTTCAAAAGATTAGAATTCTCAAAAGACTTTTTTTAATGGAAAAATAGCATTTTAAAATTGTAAGATATTGTTGTTTGTAGTTGTAATTGATGGGTTAATTTTGCTTCTATAGAAACAATTTCAAAGTGATGAGCATGTTTACAAATTATTTGAACATTTTAAATATGTATGGTAGAGATTTTAAGGACGCTGATGATGTTTATAGTAAGGTAATATGCTTTGTCATTTTTTGTGGGACTTTTTTTATGATTTTTTCTAGCTCTTTAAAAAAATTAATGCTTACCATTTTTTTTCTTTTAAACAATATATTTTCTAGTTTCTACCCTTTTTAAGGACCATCCGGATTTGTTTTAGGAGTTCCTTGGATTCTTATCCCCACCACTACACATGATCTTTAACACATTTTGGACAATACACAACATTTGATAAAATGTCAAGAAAACATATTAATTTGATTTATTAATATTTGATGATATTTTTAAATGTTACAAAAAGTTTTCAGCAACATTTTTACTAAGCGTTAGGCAAGAAAATGTTGATAAAGGTCACATGTAGTAGTGCTCATGCTGGTGGTGACAATGTTGTTGGAGAAGTTGCCAAAGATTAAAAAGCTAGTACTGAACGTACCCCAAGAGGAAGCAAGCACATTTAGGGTGTTTAAATGCAATGCTCTTTAGTGCAATTCAATCATGTATGCATTCACATTAGGATTAGTGATATCAATATACTTTCTCCTAGACCATGATGAGATAATAAAGAAAACCACGATCTATTCACTTTATTTCCTAGGGTTGGTTGTGTTCACCTTGATCGTTAATATCCTCCAACAGTACCTTTTTGCTTACATGGGAGAGTGCTTAACAAAAGAGGTCAGAGAACAAATGCTTTTAAAGATACTCATTATTAAAGTTGGATGGATGAATTCCAAAAGTGTTGTTTGCTCTAGACTTACCAAAGACGCCAATGTGGTATGTTTTTATTGCTATTTATATTTCGCACCAATATCTTATGCTTTTTGGCATGCCATATATGCATTAATTTTAATTTATTTATACCTACTATATAAAGATCAAACAATTACATTAACTCGCATTCCTAAATTAGTGGTTGATCCGCAACATTTATTGGAATTTTGACCTATATTTTTTATGGAATGTATGTACAAAATCTTGACAAAAGTTCTTTCAAATAGGATTAAAAGAGTTTTGGGAGGTGTCATTTATCAAAGACATAGTTTATTCTTGGAATGAAGATATTTGTTGCATAGTACTTTTGTGGCAAATGAGGTGGTGCAAGAAGCAAAAAGATAAAAAAAAGAATTGCTCGTTGATTAAAGTCAATTATAAAAAAGTATACGATTCGGTGATTTGGAAATTCTTGCTTTACATGTTGAAGATCGAGGTTGGCATTCCATGATAGGTGGATCAAGGGATGCTTGGTCAGTAGTAGGATCTTAGTCTGGGTGAATAGTAGTTCTACTAAGGAGTTTGGTGCCTCTAGGGGATTACGACAAGGTGATCTGTTAGCTCATTTCTTATTCAACATTGTGGTGGAGGGTTTATATGTGGGATGGTAAGAAAAGCTATTGATAAGAAGCTTTTTAAAAGCTACCTAATTGGTAAGAAAAAGGTAGAAGTGAATATTCTCCAATATGTGGATGATGCCATCTTTATGGGAGATGTCTTTGTCAAACATACTCACTATAAAAAGCATTTTAAGATGCTTTGAATAAGTATCTAGTCTCAAGGTGAATTTCTTCAAAAGTCGGTTTGGTGCTATTGGAGTGGAAAAGCAATTGTGGAAAGGTATGAAAATGTGTTGAATTGTAAATTATTGCTTTTGCCTTTTGTATATCTAGGAATTCCTATAAGAACAAACCCTAGGAAAATTTAAACTTGGCATCCTATTTTAGAAAAATACAATAAAAAAGTTGTTAGGTTGGAAATTCAAAAGCCTATCCTTTGTAGAGAGAATTTGTTTAATAAACTTGGTGATCTATTAGCAGGGAAGGAAGCATCTTGAAATGGTTTGATTCTTTGGTAAAATGTAGAGTTGGGAAGGGTGAAAAAAATTCTATTTTAGAGGGATGCATGGATGGGGGGACAATCCTTGGCAAATAAATACACTAGGCTCTTTCTAAACTCATTAAAAAAAAAAAAAGCAGTTCATTTGCAATGTGGATGGATGAGAGGATGATAGGTGGTAATTGATTTTTTTATGGAGGCGTCAGTGGTTTTCTTGGGAGTGTGAAATGGTGTAGAATTTTCGACAAGATTTGGTGGGTGTGAGTTTATAGAGAGAAACGTTAGACATTGGTATTGGCTTGGAAATAAATCTGGGTCATACTTAGTGAAATTTGTTTATTTTAACTTGCATGACCTCACGTATGGAATCTGCAATGAGGATATTTTTTAGTAGTTCTGGGATATCAAGGTGTCATCCAAAATCAAAATCTTTGTGAGAAGCTTGGTAAGAAATAGGATATTAACAATAGGTAACTTGAGGAAAAGGAATGTTGTTGTTGTTGGTAATCCATCCGTGTCTTTTTTGCAATCAAACGGAAGAAGTGACACAATTTATTTTCTGATGAGTGAAGGCCAAAGAGGTTTGGAAACTGTGCTACTCATGGGTGGATATCATTACAATGCAATCGGTTTGTATCATTTCATTTTTGGCAACTTTATCTAGAGTTTGCTACCAATAATGTGAATTCGGAGTGGAGAGTAGTTCGGTGCAGGGTGGCATGGTCACTTTGGAAGAGTAGAAATTATATAATCTTTAGGGGAAAACAAATTTGAAAAAAATGATGGTATTCACTAACCAAGAAATGAAGGGGTGAATTAGTTTTCAAAACAAAACGAACTTTAAAAACTAGAGTTACAAAAACTTCTTTTGTACAAATTGTATCACAACTTTCATAAACCAAACTCAATCAATACTAAATCAATCCACCCTTTACACAAGATTATTGTTAAAGTTCCTTCTTTCAAAAAATATTTTCTCGAACCTTTAGAAAACTGATCAAGACTAGAATGAGAAAGAAAGATAAAAAAGAAGAAGTACACAATCTTTTTATACTGGTTCACTCTCTATCATTAGAGAAGTTAATCCGATTATCTAATCCAAAACTTGAATTAGATTTTTACAATGCATATAGAATCCTTACAAGCAATCGTTTCGAGACTAATCTTGAACACACATTTGTCGGTTTGAGACCATCATAAGCCACATTACAAAGTTAATTCACCTTTAAAAGATTTACTCTATCACTGTTTTTTAATTAAATTATAATTAACAAAAGACACAAAAAAAAGAGGCTCTCATTCTTTATTTATAATATTTTTTGGAGGTTCTATTTTTATTTTTTCTTAATTAAAAAATATTGTTTCTTAATCTTATTAATTAATATTATTTAAATATGACAAGTGATCCTTGTAATCTTTCTCTTTTTAATGTCATCAATTGAGACTTAATTATGGAAGATCTTCAATTGTTTAAGTGGCGCATGATGCAAGTGGACCATAGACATACAAAATTAGTATGTTATACTTCTCTTTTTTTTGGAAGAGGATTGAAGAATTGAAGTGTCGCGCCCAATGCGGCAACCTCACTTAGCACATAAGGACCGCTCAGCCCAAGAAGCCCGTTTAGCGCAAGAAACAACCTTGAAAGCCAACTATCACATGCAAGCACGCACCCTACAACTTACCGCGTGGTCACTTAATCTAGCTAGACATACGCGCTTAACGCGAGCATCACGATAAGAACATAATGGTGGTTTTGAGCTAATAACAAGTGGGAAGATATTTTTGAAAGAAGATTTTCCTTGATTCTAAAAAAAGTAAGAAGCAAAGGAAGAAAAGAGCCATTTTTGGAGAAAATCACTCTCTGGAGCACTAGCTGATCCATTTCGTTCCATTTCTCTTCCATTTCATATTACCTTTTGTATTTGTAAGCTTCTCATGACACTGAGAGGCTAAACTCACCGTTGTTGGGAGCTCTACAACCCAAACTCACTTGATATAATGATTCTAAATATCTATTTAATGTTGATATTGTTGTTCTTTTATGTGCTTATTGTTAGTTGTTATTCATGAGTTAGTTTGGTATTGAATATTTGTAAAGAAATAGCGCTCTGTCTCCAACTTATGATTCTTTTGTAGAATTGTACATACTTTTCTTTATTGTGTGATTTTATAGAGTAGAAACTCCATTTTTGTGACTTATTGTTGAATCCAACTAAGTTTTAGGCCAAAGAAGAGGAGGTTCAAGCAGCTGATGACTCGCTTAGCGAGGTAGATCCGCTCAATGAGAGGCATCCACTTAGCGAGGCATCTAGCTTGCTTAGCGGATGGGAAATCCTGGAAAAGGATGAGCCAGAGATCTGCACGCCCAATGCGCAGCCAGCCCGCCCAGCGAGGATGTTGTCTCTTCTCGCGCTCAGCGCGCCCACTCTCGCTAAGTGAAAATTCACTAACTCTCGCTTAGCGAGACATGCTCACTAAGCGAGCCTTCGGAAGCTGAAAGGTCCAAGAGCCTTTAAAACACTGAAGTTGGTAGAAATGAAAAAAAAATGCAGTAGAGAGACGAGTTTTAAGCAACAGAGGGAGCTTAGTTTAGGAAAATAGAGAGATTTAGGGTTTAGAGGCTGGATGAGACATCCTCCATCATCTTCTTCCAATTTCTTTCACCAAAAATAGTTTCTTTCTTAGTTTTGATGCTTTGCTTGTAATGGAAGGCTAAGCCTCTTTGTTGGGGAGTACTACTGAACAATCTTGATGTAATATTCTCATTATCTATTTAATGTTATTTTTCTGTGTTCATTGCTTCTATCCATGCTTATTTTACATGCTTGTAGCTTGATTACCCATTTGCATGTGTAGTTAGGCTTTTTAGTATTGAAAAATGCTTTAAAACCTTAGAACTTGATAGAGCAAGCTAGAAATTTGTATGTTTAGAAATGAAGTGTAGTGATCTAGTCCATATTATATTGTAGGCTTAGTGCAACTCTTTTAGAACAAGTTTGTTGAGGGATCAAGGATGAAGTCTAAAGAGAGTTAGACCCATTCATGTGAGGAATCATGGTTTAAGTAGTTTCTTAGCATAAGAACACTAGGATAATGTTAGATAGAAAAAAACACATTTTATATATCAAGAGAAATTCAGTAGAACACTCCCCAACGCTCTTAACTTGATAGTTTTCACTTTTAATAACTTTAGATATTTTGTTTATGTTCAAATAGATTTTCTAGTACATAATTCACATTTGCTTTGTTTTTAATCCGTATAAGTGTTTACATACTGAATGTATATGGTCTGGGTGAAACAAATTCCCTGAGGATACGATACACAGTCTTACCGTTTTATACTACTTGTGTGAATCGATACACTTGCCAAACGTTCAACACTTATTATCATGTATTGTGGTCTGATTGTCCATGCTCATGTAGTGTTTTAGGATTTAGACATTGAGAAATGCTCATATTCTAAGAACTTGGAAAGAACATCTAGCTGATCCATATCTAAGGATAGAATGGTATTGCTTAGCTTGATTTATGCATCTCTGCTCGTAATGCAAATCATTTGATATAGCTTAAGGGATTATGAGCATATTAGATTATTTAAGCTCTCTCACTGCAGGGATCATGGTTAGAGTAGACTAGTGGATGTGAGTAATAATCAGTTCAACGCTAAATAGAGAAAAATCAGTAACGATTGCATCAAGAGTTGTTTCGGTAGGCTGAGCCCCTAACATATCCTATAACTCTACATCAACGTCACTTTATAGCTTTGAGTGTTTATTTTTCTCACCCTTGCATCTTTACTTTGTAGTTTAAATTACGTCAAATTTATATTTATAGATCATCATTGGACAAGATTCGATTTGATTCATTAATTGTTTAAGAATTAGATATATATAAACTCTGAGTAAAGTTTCTGTGGACTTGATACTTGATCTTACCATCTTATTTACTACTTGAACAAATTAATACATTTGTCAAGGAGTCAACCATAAATTAGAGAGTATTGACTTTTATTTTATTTGAACAAATTAATATTTTACAATTATTCAATGCAATAATTCAAGTTAATATTCTAATATCTTCAAAATATATAATTTATAACCGTGTAAGATGCAAAGATGATTAAGGGAGAAAAGAAAGAGGAAAAAGTCACATGTTCAATCTTTCCCGTTATTAAAAACTAGTAATTCTAACAATTAACATTTACCGATAAAAAAAATACAAATCTCTATTATTTTAAAATTAATTCTATCATAGTTAATTATACCCAATTTTAAACAAACCCGCCCTGAAATTTTGTTATCACATTGCAATGAAACCTGCTTTGTTCATGTTGCATGGTCTAAATTCGAAAAGGCCCTGCATTCTAGCAATGATGAATCACGGCATGTTTTGCATAGGAGTAGAAAATGAGAAAAGTTTGGGAACGCAATGAACCGAATATTCTTTTTTATATTAGTTTTTAGTAGATTCCACCCTTTCTGATCAATGATATTTGTATAATTCACAAAATTTATATTGTAAATTATTTCTTAGTTGGACTTAGACCTTTCAACAATAGACCTAACATCCACCTTGATTATCAACACCAATTGTATTTACCATGCCTTGTCATCTAACAATAACCTTCCAAATCCTGCTATCCAAAAAAATGTGGGGTTTTAGGAAAAGCAATTATGTGTCATTTTTGTGATGACCATGACCTGGCTGAAAATTTGTGTCACCCCTTTAAACGAAAGTTTTATTTGCTAGTGTTAGCAGCCTTGTACATTCTTGGTTAACGACGATAATAAGGAAGATTTTCCGTCTTCATCTCCTTTGTTCATCCCCTGCCACAATTAATGGGAATCATGAGCTAAGAATATGAACACTTTTTTTTATATAGTTAGTTTGATTTTGTCACCGTGATTTAGATGATTTTGTCACCGGTGGCTTAAATAATAACTCTTACATAGAATACCGGGAACTTACATTCTTGGGATTCAACATTGTTGGGGGGATATTATGCAACCCCATAAGTCCTCTGTTAGATGATTTAATTTCAATCTGTGTAGAGAAAAGTGCTGAAACGGGGCGATGATCAGAGAACTTGCTTTCACTCCGAAAATAGTGAAGTTGCTCCACTCCTTTACCATACCATAGAATTCTATCACACCTGACCACATACAATTAAGTAACCACTTTTTAATTTTTTTCATGCAAACAAATTCATGTATGATGTAACAAATCCATGGTCTATACTCTATACTAATATAATTTAATTCTACTTATTGTCAATGTAAAAAAAAAATTATACTATCAATTAATAAAAAATTATTGGTAATATGACTTTTAAGAGTTATGGGAGAAAATAACAAATTTATTCAGCAACAATATAAAAACTTTATATGTTATAGGTGAATAGACCAACTACTCTATTAGTAGAGTATAACCAAGAAAACATACAAAAGAAAAGTAAAAGTGATTGGTTAGTATGTATATACCATGCTGGAGTTCTTTGTTTTTCCCCGGATCTACTAGGGAGGCTACCACAGTATCTATTGGTAGTGGAGGATGAGTACTTATATGTTGGGGCGAATTCTATGTCACCTTCTTTCCAACCCTCGAACACTCCACCTTCTTCTAGTTCTTTCTGGAGCTGGTCAAACTCTTGCAAAGCCTTCCAATCTTGTTTTCTTATCAAATGCCTCGCAAAATTGTCCTCCAAGTATAGCCTATAGTTCAGATCCCCGAACCAGAATATACGGCTGGTACAAAGTCAAATGCCACATGCTTAACAATTATCATAATATGTTGTCTAGCACATACAGGGAATTAATTAAATTCGTGCTTTTATTAGAAATAATAGTGTTTTATTGATATCAAATATTTATTGACTTTGTTAATGATTAATCTTTATCAAAAAACTTCAACTAATATTTACCTTCGTTAGAATTCTCTCACTCCAATCATATTATTTTTCATTAAAAAAATTCAAACTCAAAATCTTACTTAAATTAAGATCGATACCATTCAGACTTTTTTTTTAAAGTAAGGATTAAATCTAAATTTATATATATTAAAGTTCGACTACTAAATTTATCAATATCAAAATATAAGAACTTTGACCATGTTCTACTAAAAATACAGAATTAAAAACACATATTTTTCCTATAAATTTTATGAAAACAAAAATTGCCTTACTGTTTATATTTATTGATAATTATGGATTGAGTAATAATGTTGGATCATGTTATGGACTTTTAGTTTAGGCCCAATTCATGTATACATACGAATTATATCATTTTATAAAAAGCACAGTAATGGTGGATAGTGTTAAGGAACAACCTAAAGTTTAAATTCACATTCATATTTTTCTCTCTATTCGCATTATATTTGTTGGGAATATTCTAATATTATTGGCTTGTAACTTAGAGACAGATGTCATGTGAATTATAGTTAGCGAGATACTGTAGTTAATTAGTGACTAAGTTTTTAGTTTTTTTTTTATCATTCAGAAAATCACTAAGTTTATAGTTTAGTTAGTCAAGTAGATAGTCAGTACCAATAATTATAAACAATAAATTGGGAAACCAATTGCATCAATCAAATCATTGATCTGAAGAACAAGGTCTAAGATCTAATGTGGGTAGAGGACCCAAAACATCGACTATAGAATGGGCATCCAATATTTTTTATTTTTAACAAAAAAAATTCAAAAAAGGAAATATGACAAGATATAATTTTGTATGAATTTAGTGTGCACCTTTTTTCTTGTTACCTTTTTTTTCTTAAATCTCTAATTCATTATAAAAATACAAATACTGATAAATCTGAAATTCAATCAAAAAATAAATAAAATCTGACTGATAATAATTTTAGTCTATAATCAAACTTGAATATCACTTAAACAATCTAATCTTAACTTTAACATAATAATCACTTATTCATAAATCAAACAATCAAACATATAGAAATACTGCCTACTACTTAATTTGATGTATACGCGAGTAGAGTGACTTCTTTTTATGATGCAAGCTAACAATTTTCTAGCATTTAGGAGGGAATTCGAGCCATGTTGCTCAATTTAATTGACATGACTCTAGCTACCACACGAGATATGTTTTAGTCTCATAATTGAAAATGACCTGCTGGTACACAAGATATATCCCATTTTTTTCCACTCTGTCAACATCTACAAATTGTGAGCTCATCATTTACTTTTCTTTATCACAACTTTTATTACTTAAGCTACAATTTAAAATCATATTCTCAGTTATTGGATTGGTATTAAATACAAACTCTATAGTCGAATTAATTTTCAGGTTGGTTTTGACTTAATTGGCAACCCTGAAGATTTTCTCTAGCACCATTCAAAACCAGTTTTATTAATTATTATCCTAAAAACAATAATTAAATAATTAAAAGTAAAATAATTTAGACTTAATAGTTAATTACAATTTTAATCCCTTGTTTATTTCAAAAATTTAACCCTTCTATTTTTTTCATAAATTTAGTCTGATAATTTTTTAACTACAACGTAAAATTTAATATTTAACAAAAATACCAACGTGACACTCTATTACACATCCACCTCTGCATTCTGTTGTTACATTACCAATTCAATTAAGTATTAGAAGTTAACGATGAACATATTTGCGAAATTAGGATAGTAAAGATATCAAAATGAAATTAAGCCAAAAGACTATCAAATATCAATTACTTGTGAGAACAATAAAATACTAGTAGTAAAATGCAAAGTAGGGACAAACTTACTCGTGGCCTAAGATGGTTAGAGGAAAATGATGATGGTCTTTTGTGGTCCTAGAAAAAGAGGTTCTCCTAAAAATTTCTGCTACCTGATGGTTCCTTCTCCCTTCATCACCCTTCTTCTCCCCAGATGCTAGGTGTGCTGCTACAAAACAAAAACTTGTTCCTTCAATTGACATGCTAACTGCCACTGATCCTTTGTTTCCCAAATACCCCATCACCCCACATGCCACTGAGCACACTCTCACATTTGAGACACAATGCTTCCTCAGCACCTCTTCCCTCATCCACACACTTATGAACACTCCAACCATCTTCTTGCTGGCCACTAGTGTGTACTTATCATTGTTGCTGTTGTTGCCACCTTTGGTGTTTGGATTCTCCACATACTGGTAATTATTGTCATCATCATCACATGATGAACAATTTAGCATTGGTGTCATCCAAGGGCATCCAAACTTGGCATTCAGTGTTTTTCCTATTAGCTGGTTCCAGCTTGTTGCCACAGCTGGATCCTCTGCTCCTATCACAGTTAAGGTCTTCAAAGGTACAATCTCTTGAAACCTAACAAGATCCAAAATAAATTTCTTAATCAAATACAATATTGAGAATTCTATCTTAATTAATTAGGCCAATTTGTGAACTCCCTATCCTCAAATTAACAAAATCAAGAGAGGGGTGCTACTTTCTTAAGAAAATGATTCAAATTAGTAATTATATACATACCCCAGAACATATACATCTGCAGCATTCTTGAGATTCAACCACTCATCCAAGTCAACAGCCAAACTTCCTACAGGAGATCTTCCAGCAACATTCCAAGTACCAACAAAGACCCTGAAATATGCACAGAACTATATACATGTCACACACATAAAAACCAGACTAAAAACATTACATTAACATCTGAGCCAAATGGGAAGAACTACACACACATATATCACAGTTGATTAAAAAAAGTGATCACATGAGGAGACACCCCAATACTACCTCATGAAGGCGTCAATGATATGATGAAGCTGTCAGTCGAGGCCTACCCAGAAGATTAATATACACATATATAGTAATTAATTCATTTACCTTAGTTTATTTGTTGAAATGCATGGATCTAATTCCAATGACCGCAGGGAGAGATTGCCCTCATAGTCATCACTCTCATCTTCTGCTCCATCTGAAATACATGGTGCATGAACCCACAAGATTAATTCAAGTCTTTGAAAGCAGAAGAAAAGCATAGATAGATACACATAAGGAACATATATATGTACATATTTAATAATAAAGAACCTTGTATTTCGTTCAAACTGAATGAAGATGGCCTATCTTCCTTTTGCTTGCTATTGAACCAATTGCGTAGCTTTTGATATCTTCTTTGCTTCTGATTCTCCACCTCCATGACAAGAAAGGAGGGTACGTAACCTCTTCTGAAATTTTTTTTTTACATACAGTTCAATTATAAGATGACAAGTTGATGTGATATTGCTGTAAAGGTTTATTGTGTTAATCGCCCTTTACCAACAAGAGGAAGTGACAAAGAGGGTTGCTTTAAGAAGGGGTTAGGCTAGTTTTTTTTAGCGTTAAACACGAGAGAGGGAAATAAGGCATGTAAGTATATATTTATATTTTATTTTATATTTTGTTAGATTAAGTATCTTTTCTACAAGATAATCTTATTATCTTATGCGAGTTAAATAGAATTATTATGGGTGTCAAAATTTCCTTTCTAAATACTCAGACTCAAATTCAAAACATCTATCTAGTTGAACTGAAATAATTACAAATCAATTGAACCATGTGCTTGATGTTATTTGATTTTTTTTTTCAAGTCAACCAAGTGGGTAAGAAGCCTCATTTTCCAACACTTGAAGGTGAGGGTAAAGGTGCAATAAATGATCTACATCCAAAGGGGAAGGAGAAATTAGATATAAGCCTCACAAGGTTCCATCATTTGTTTGATTATTAGAGCCCCGTTAGGTGGTGCTGGTCACGTATGTCTCATGAGATATCTACGTGACATAGCTGTTGTTTCGTTATTATTGCATGTTAAGTCAAATAATTTTTTGTATACCCTAACGTTCCTCCTCCTGTTTGGATTGGACCATTGTTCATCGAATGAAGACTAATAATATTATTGTACTACTTAAATAGAGTCTCTTGCTTTTACATTGTTAGGGAGCTAGCATATGGTTACAGGGCTACCTGTCGAGGTTGTTTTGGTTATCTATCACAAATATTGTCTTTGTTGATCGCATTTATATAAACAAAATATTATATGTTGTGCATTGTATTTAATGTAATTACAAGGTTTTGAAAAATTGAAGGCCGTGTCCTCCTACAACTATTGTTGAAAGATTATGAGAGTTATTGTAACGCTCTCTACCCCTCACATATATGTACTAATAATAAAATGAATAAGAAATCAGAATTAATTAAAAGTTTTTAAAACACATTTAAATACAAGCCTTTCAAAAAAGTAAAAGGCTCACATTCACTTTTCTAACATCATAGTAAAATTTGTCCAAATAAATAATAAATTATCTCGGTTCAAAACAAGGCTGTCATGCAATTAATATAGAAATTTATATCCCAGTGTCACATCCTATCAGAGTATTGTGTTTTCGTGTTATCTGACATGAGGTTTTTCATAGTCATCCACCTAGTCATCTGCTTCCACGAACATAAAGTTTGAGATCATCACAGAATTCAAACACAAATAGCGCAAGGGGGGTGAGTTATCACATTCCTAACTAATAGAGAAAAATAAGACAACATGTAGGTATAAATATCATATAAATAAAATACAACTTACTTAAGCATAGCTTACGTTATTTCACCACTTTATCGCGCAATATCACATCACAACACCACACGTCTCATTCGTTTTCACAACATTCACGTACTCAATGATCAAAACACAATATCACTAAATCAATCAATATCGATCAATACACAAGCGTTATGCAATAGATACACTAAGACTCAATCCTATATACAATGTGGTACTATGTCAGTGAAAAACCTCGTCGGGCGCCTAGGAGTACATGACAAGACAAACCACACACTAGTAAGTCAAGTCACTCTCACTAGGTAAAATCATAGGGAGACCAGTCAGGGTCACGCTGTTTTGCGAGAATGCTCCAACTATGTGGGATCGGCACAGGCTTAAAGGAGCACTCAAACAAGGTGTATTTATCCCCAAGGCCTACACTCCAAAGAATTCGTCAGGGCCTCTCCCTCCTGATTCAGGTCCAACCCAGAAAATATTTTAGTACACAGACTCTATCTATGAACTGTACAAAACACACGACTCCTCAATTATTCTCAAAATAGTTTTATTTCGTCGCGCTTGTGATTAAACTCGTTGGGTCCCCACATTGGTTCCCATCACAATACTCGTCGTTCTTAAAGGGTCTTAGCATTAACTCATCATCCTTAAAGGGGTCTTAACATCAACTCGTCGCCTTTAAAGGATCTTAGCATTAATTCGTCACCCTTAAAGGGTCTTATAGTCGTGTGACTGTATAATTCATAGCTCACAACTCAATGCACACAACATCTCAATGCACTAATATATTACGAGTCAATACATACTCAATTTATCACATATATTCGGTCTCAATCACAATGGTATAATCCCAAAATAGCATGTTATCACATCTCATGAATCATACACACTTTACATATGAGCTATGCAATACACACAACTACTTAATTGTTTTCAAAATCATTTTAACTCGTCGCGCTTGTGATTAAACTCGTCGGGTTCCCATAGTGGATCTCATCACAATACTCGTCACCCTTAAAGGGTCTTATAATTGTGTGATTGCACAGTTTATAACTCACAACTCGATACACGCATCTCATCTCAACACACGTGTATTTCACCATTCATCACAGGTTCAATTTATCACATATTCACAATTTGCATCACCATTTCATAATCTCAACATAACAATTTATACAAAAGGTTTATCACAACATGGGGAGTAAAACCCCTCAAATAATTTTACACAATTATATCAAAATCAATTAATCAAAATCGTAGGTCAAAACACAAAAACATCAAGAGCACTCAATTTTATCAATCAATTTTCATCAGAACATTAATTGGTACGTAAAACACAACAATATTGTATTTATAATCGTAAAGGGAAAATTATAATTCAATAAACATCCCAAAATAAATCTCAATTTAATCCTCTAAGGATTCCTACGCATGTTCATTCTAACCCCAATTGCGATAAACTCACCTCTTACCTCTAAGCAGGCTCACGTGTGTATTCTGACAGTGATAGCGACATCTCTAGCAATTTCCTGTGATTCCTCAAGTTTTTTCCTTTAACTGCTCTAATAAGGTTCTCAAACGTTTGAGAGAATGAGAAGGGATTGAAGCCTTCATTCTACTGTCTATGTGCGATGACTATTTCTCCCACCACAGGCGTTATTTTACAAATCCCAACGGTCAAGGTGTGTGGAAATGATCTTGAACCACATATCAAAATTTCACGATAATCCAACAGTTAACGAATCTGGGATCATAATTTTATTGAGACGGTTTTGAGTTTCTGCGGGAAAAGAAAAAACTACGATGCAAAGGATATTTCTCTCAGCTCAAACATTTTTTCTTAATTCTCAACGGTGAGAATGTTCGGAAATGAGTTCCGAAAGATGCTCAAATTTCACGATGATCTAACGAAATTAAGAGGAAGAGGAGGCGTATCTTTGGTCTCAAAACTAACCTAAATGCCTCTATTTATATGTAGGGTGCTCATAGCCTATTATTTACTTTATTTATTTACTTTTATTATTTTATAAAAATGAACTCTATTTTATTTTCTATCAAATGAATAAATCAAATATATTTTTTTCTTCAAACCATTATTTTAATACAGTTATTTCTCTTTATTTATTTAATTATAAAAACATCACCATTTTCTATAACTTTATTTTATTTTTTACTAAAAAGTCTTTTTAATTTATATACGAAAAAATGGAATGTTACACTTATGATGGGTCACGACTCATGATAAATGGAATTACCTAAAAGACATCTATGAAGACCAAGATTCAGAATAAAATGAGTGTATTTCATAGTTATTTTGATCAAAATATAAATAATGTTAATCAAGATTAAGAAAATTTACATCAATAACATCAATTTCAATCCAAAAGGTAACATTAAATGTATATGACCACTTAATCATATATTTTTAGTTGTTTAAATCCTATAAAATTTGGATTACATTAATTTAAGTATAATTCAACTGCATTAGTTGAATTTTTTTTTTACTTTTTTGTTCTACTGCAGAATTTTTTATATTCTCTTGTAAAAAAATATTCAACTATCGTAATTAACTCCTTTTATTCCGCAATTCACTTGTTAAATTATGTAAATGTGTCAATTTTTTTTATAACTCCTTTGTGAGACCTTAGCTGTTTGTTCCTTTTTTCGTTTCTGTTTTATTGTTTTCTACCTGATAAAAAAAAAATTAACATCTTGCATCTATTATTTTACATATGATCTAATGTGGCTTTATGCAATGAATAAAACCATCGTTTTCTCGAAAAGGTCTTAAAATCGTATCAAATTAATTGTTAGCCTATCATAGAGTTTGACTTTGGGGCTGTAGTTTAATTTCATATATAAATGGTATGATGCCTCTTTAGATATTATCTCATTCAAAATTATTATTAAAATGTATATAGTTGAGAAGTGATACATTTCGTACGGATAAGGGAGCTTCCGTGGTGGTCAGTTGAACTTGAACAAGGCCAATAGTAATGTTGTTGGGTAGCCACAAACTCAATGTAGTTATTAGGAATAACCTTTATTTGAAAAAATAAATAAATAAATCAATCAAAACTTGGACTTATTAAGGCACCACTTTCTTAAATTTTATATTATAAATTTAAGTCTCTATCGTAAATGCCAGGACATCTTTTATCATGTTCTGTTTTTTTAAGTTTATTTTTTTAAAAAAATTACAAAATAAATTCAAACCACTAATTATTTTTGATATTTTTCTTTCTTGTTAATTTTTTATATTAAAATTTTAAATTCATAAATATCAAATTTAACTATTATAGTTTTTTTTTTGTTTTACGTTACAATTTCTTCTTAATTTTAAATCTTAATAATATATACTTTAAACTTACTCTTTTAATTTATTATTTTTCTCCTAAATTTACTTCATTTGTTACGTAAATTAAAAAAAAAACTAAAACACAATGAATGTATTTGAATTAATATTTAAAAGAATTTTAAAAAAATCATTTATAAAAAAATCTTGGAATATTTAATTTCGACTTTTAAATAATTAATATAATTAAATAAGTCTTGTGTGTTATTAAACTAGAACAATCAAGGTATTTTAGAAAGACAACAAAATATGGTGATATCATCTTTTTCTTTCAATCCAACACACCTTCTCAAGAATCAGCTAAAAACTTTTTACGTTTTGTTTTTGTTTTTGCCTTTTTCAATTTGTTTGAACAACAAATTTCCATCTTCAATATTAGTAGTTAACCAATATCATATCATAATTTTAAATCTATTATTCAAACTCAATGGAAAGATACTAATAGGCTCTTATAGTTTTAAATATGTGGAAAGATGCCACTTAGAACAACGTGCTAGAATCAAACAATAACCATTAACAAATAGAAATAATTGGATTGATTTTATTTTTCTTTATTCAAATCTTATAATTTTTTTGTTCTTTTTCATAGACATGTAACCTTGAATGTTTTCATAAAATCTATGAAATTCTTTTCAATCTTATAAATCTATTAAGATCTTTTTTTTTATTTCTTATCATATAAATATATTAAAATTTAAATTACAAAATCTCAATTATAAAAGTCTTTTTAAAAAAAATTATAAGTCATTACATTTTGATATAATCTTATAAAATTCAATTTTTTTTTATCAAAATAATCTTTTAAAAATCTCAATCCAATACATCCTTAAATTTTAAAGAATTTGACTTTTCTTAACAAAAATATGAAAAGTCTTATGAACAAAATATATGAATAAATACAGCGAGAAATTGATCATTTTAAATAGTTCATTCAAGTCAAATTAATCAGATATAAAATAGAAAGACACTCAAATATTCGAGCGGTGATTAAAAGTGAAAATTGACAGATTTTTCTTGAAGTTTTACGAATTTTGAAGCTGTCTGATGGATGAGTTTCATGCTTTTTTCTTTCCAAAGGAACATATACACAGCTGTAATGCGTAATGCATAGTAAGCGGAAAAGGAAAGTTTATTACTTTTTAATAAACGTGTATTATTGATGTAAAAGTTTTCATATTATTAATTAATTAAAAACTATTTTTAACAATCAACATAATTATCATAAAAACTAACTAACAAACTAAATGCTTGCATTTTGTGAACCAAAATATTGTTGCTCTGTTTTAAAAAAGAATTGTTGTTAATTTGAGGGAAAATGAGTTTGAATTCCTTAAATCAAATTTTATGTTCAGTAACAAAAACTAATGATCAATAAAGTCATAAATATTATTTATTTTAAAATCTGAAATAGTTTTAAAAATAAATAAATAAATCTAAAAGTGTACGTCTTCTGAGAAGTTGAATGTTCAAAATCTACCCTCAATTAATCCCTCCCTCACATGTTGTCCATATTTGAACCTTAACACCCCACCGTTCATACATTATCTGAAAACTCCCTCATACAGTATCCAACACCGATCTTCTATGTATAGTCATACATCGCCATCATCATCTTACTTAATCACACATTCAGCTACATCATTCTTTTTTTATAGCTATTCTTGAGAAATAATATTGTTCTAGTGGGTAAAATTATCATAAACAATTAATTTTTCATCTTGAATAACTAATATAATTATATATTGAGGAATCACTGATTTTAAAACACATGTAATATTTGGTCATACGTTCGGGGATGAATAACACCAATTTATTCTCAAAGAAAAATAAAATCGACCATATTAAATATTAATTCTCTAAAGGATAAAAAATACCTATAAAAGATGAAAAATTAATTTATTTTATTTCTTAAACACTGATTTAGTTTCTAAAAATAATTAAATGGATAAACATTTGTCTTTCAAACATAAAAATAAAAATATTTTTTTTATCGATAAGTAAAATAAAAATGACAATCTAAAATATTTAGACTTAATTGCATTTTTTACTCTCAATTTTTTTTATTTTTAACAAATTTTATCTCCACCAAATTAATTTGATATATGCCGAACTTTTGAAAATATTGCCAATTAAGCCAAATATTTTATGAACTACGATGACATTTGTTTTACTCTAAAGCAATCCATTCCTCCTTATCCCCACACCTTTTTTTCCCCGGCCCAAGGCCCATTTCATCAACTCACCTTGATTAATGTGTCTTTCATTTTCAGAAGAGACTACAAACTTCTAGCATGTGACACTACTATTGCTCTATGTTGTACACCAACATTTTCCTTTACTTTTGATAGTAATTTCCAATTGATCATATCCATATTGTTCTGTTCCACCATTTGCTCTCTAATCATGTTATGTATATCTTCTACATGCAGACAGAAACGAGTCTTTAGATATATTTTGTGTATGTACAATAAAAAGATGGTCTTATGCTGGAGAATATATAATTGATATAATATTTATGGTTAATAAACACATACTAAAAATAATTAACTGACATATATTTCAATTAAAATATCCTTATTCAATTCTCTACTCCAACTAAAAATCCTAAATTGCATTTCCCCCAATTACTAATTTCCAACTAAATCAAAAATTGCAAATGAGAATATAATTAAAAAAAAGGTAGTTGGATTTCTAAAAAATTAATAGTTGAAATAAAATTAAATAAAAACTAAAACATCAAGAAAGCAATTTGGCCTCAAACCAATAATGTTTGTTCATAGTGAAAGCAAATTATTATTTTAGATAAACTTTACTTACAATATCAATCATTTGAATTTACAAGTTATTAGACTGAGATCGAGCTTTACCTAACCATAAATTCTGTTCAAGGACTAATCTCACAACTTTGGCTAATGAGAGTTTTCCATTAAAGAAAAAAGGAAAAATAATAATAAGTTGGAACTCTATAGAAAAATATTTGTTGGTTTATTGATGATTTCAACATTCAAATGATGCCTAAACCACAAAACATTGATGGTTCCTAGAGCATGAGTTGTTAAGTCCACCCCGGCCCTAGCTGGCATCATCCCAAATCAAATGAATCATCGTTTCTACAGTTCTCAGTTAAATAGAAAGCATCATTATCATTTATTGGTTTTCTTAGTTTTGTAGAAAGCATAAATAATCATTTATTGAGAGGTTCACAGTTAAGTGGAGAGCACAATTATCATTTGTTAAGCTTCTCAGTTAAGTTTCTGTGTTATTGGATTCAGGTTTAATTTGGTTGAAAATTTGACAACTAATAATTTCATTCGAGATATAATTTAGTGGCCAGGTTGACCCATCTACTCGGCTTTTTTACTAAAGTGTAAATTTTTTAAGCTTTTTTCATATGGATCAATTTTTAATTATTATCGAGGATGGATAAGTCGTAACAGGTATTACAACGTCTGAATTAGAAGTCATAACATTTATTACAATTTATTAATTTTTTTATATTTTACGACTTTAAAAGTCATAAATTTTTTTACGTGTAAAGTTTTTTTAGGATTTTTTATTTTCTTTTGTTTTTCTTTCAGTTTTTAAAAAAAATTATAAATAATTTTATTTATTTATTTAATTATTAAATAAACAATTTTAAATTTACTTGTTATTAGTTTTATTTAATATATTATATATACTTTTTATATAGTTTTATTTAATATGTTATATATTTTTTAATATTGTTTTATTTAAAATGTTTTATATATTTTTTGAATATTATTTTATTTAATATATTTTGTATATTTAAAAGTTAGATAATTTTTTATAATATTATTGAATTTGATTTATTTTGTAAATGAAATAAATGATACAAAATAATTAAATTTTAAAAAATCAAATTTTAAAAAAAATAATAAAATATGTTGTTACTAATATTAACTTATAATTTATGAAATAATATTATTTAGATTCATATTTTATGCATTATCCTTCAAAACGACGACAGATATTAGGAAAATCGATCAATACTCGTATACATAATGAGATGAATAAATCAATTTTATATAAGTCTACAAATATTCATTGTATAGGAATAAAGGACACAACCATAATAAATGTCTATACAAATAAGTAGACGACTAGTTTTTTTAAAATTCAAGTATTTTGTATTATTAGTTCATTTACAAAATAAATAAAATTCAATAACATTATTAAAAATTATCTAACTTTTAAATATACAAAATATATTAAATAAAATAGTATTCAAAAAATATATAAAATATTTTAAATAAAAAATATATAACATATTAAATAAAACCATATAAAAATATATATAAGATATTAAATAAAACTGAAAACAAGTGAAATTAAATTTATTTATTTAATAATTAAATAAATAAATAAAATTATTTACAATTTTTTAAAAAAATTAAAAGCAAAACAAAAGAAGATAAAAAATCATAAAAAACTTTACACATTAAAAAAAGTTACAAAAAATATAAAAAAAAACTTACGATCTCAAAGTTGTAAAATAAAAATTATATATACAACTTCAAAGTAGTAAATTAAAAAAGTAAATTTAAAAATTTTTACAAATTCAGTTAAGACTTCTAAATAAAAAGTTATAATAACTTATTTCATTTTCAGTAATAACTCATAATAACTCAAAATCCACAGCAAGTGTGAAAAATTTGGAGTATTTTTTTTTATAGGGTAATGTTATATATGCATGGAAACAAAAATCTTAATTTATAATTCAAATCTCTAATTTATTTAAACGATAGATATGTATAAATACTTCTTGCCTCTTGGACTTTGGAAACATTATTAATGCTTTCTTTTTTACATTTGATATTTTTATTTTAAACAAACATTATATTTAATATGATGTAAGATTATTTTATATGGAAATCTTTTATGCAGTGTTTTAAAGTACTGACGGAATCAAAAGCAAAAGTTTTCAAAATAAAATTGCATTTTGAGAAGAAAAAAAATATCTCATTCTTTTCTATTTAAAATAAGATTTATTATTTTTTTAGCCCTAAAACTTTTTAGAAGTTTTATTTTTAGTTCTTGAACTTGTTTTATCTATTTTTAGTCATCTAACTTTTATTTTGCTCATACATTTAGTCTTTTAACTCTCCTTTTTTCATCATTTTTTTATTCTCTTAAAAGGACTAAAAGTAAGGACTGAAAAAAAAAACTAAAAATAAAAATTATTTAGAAACTAAAAGGATAATTAATCTTTACAAATATAATATAATGAGAAGTATTAAACATTAATATATTAGGTCATTTTGTTATGATTCATTCCCCTGCGGATATTGCAACTCCTACAGACGGAAAGATGGGAATTTCTTTCCATAGAGAATAGTTTTGTTTTAGCCATTTTGCTTTTTCATTTTCCTTTGTTTCTTGTAATATATATATATATATATATATATATATATATATATATATATATATATATATATATATATATATATATATATATATATATATATATATATTAATGCTCTTGTCACAACCATCTAGTTATAAAGTAAATAACTTCTAAATGTAGTGAATATAGTTAAGAAAATAAATAAATAAACACTTACCTCTAACGAACAAAACACGCACTATATTATTAGCGAACTAGAGGGGCACTTCTTTTGGTACACGAGAAAAATATAATTGTTAACAAATTAAGGTTATTTTCAAGATTCCCGCTAGCAAAATATAGGCACAATGGACAATAATAATTTCGAATGTTATTTAAGTACGCTCATAATAATTTCGAAAGTTGTTTAAGTTGGCTAATAAGTAACAACTAAGAATGACAATGCAACTATTAGGAGGAAAATATTTAAAGATGGATAATGTCTATCTCTATATAATTATTTTCTATCTTTCTCTAAAAAAATAATTATTTTCTACCAATGATTGACTTAGAGACAGAATTAAAAATAAATATTTATCCACCACTAAAAATAGCATCACAAAATAAATAGAGAATATTTTCTCAATCAATCTCTAACTATTGGTTTTAGTCTTTAACTTCTGAAATTAATAATATTAATAATAATAACAATAATAATAATAATTTCTTTTTTAACAAATTTTCATGTGTTTCAAGATGAATTACTATTTTTATCCCTAATTATAACAAGTATGTATTTTAATTCCTCCGTCTAATTTTTTTTCTCTAATTAGAGACGAAATACTTTTCTAATTACAACAAACTGTATGTTAACTTGTCTCAATTTTTCATAGGGCTTGATAATGCACAACCCTTAACAAAAAAATGTTCTATAAATAACTATACAATATCAAGAAATACAATTTTAGAACAAAAATGTGTAATTAACTATCACGCACATGGACCAATTAGCACAAGATTGTATCAAGTCTGTTTGTGGATTCAAGCTCAAGCTGAGTATATACAGGTGCATTAAATACTCAAAGAAAAACTTGTTACCCTCGGTGGCTTTAGTCCCTTCAAGCATAACTGTCTCTCATAAAAGATACTTCTCATCTGTACCGAAATATGTATTTAATTTTGTCTTAGTACAAAGTGGTCTAATTACAATATATAACATATCATAATACAAAAGAAAAGGCAAAAACAATAGGACCACCAAAATGCATGAGCTCAAGTAATTTCTGTGGCCCATGCAAGTAAGGGAAATTTTAGGAGCATCCAGCAATACCGATCGCCGATGCATATGTTTCATAGACACATTATTAACATAATATTCAAATCAACTGAGCTAATAGACATATTATGTTATAAAAAAATAATGTCGCTATATATAATAGACACAAAAATTATATAATGAGTTTTTCAATATATAAAATATATTTTTTAAATCTATTTAAAATTTAGTAATCTTGTATTTTACAATGCAAAATCAACTATTAAAATTTAGTTTTTTTTAAAAAGCAATACTCATTAAATCTAATAATCAACTACCAATGGTGTAAATTATAGTTGAAAAACACCTAAAATTCTAAAATATATATTGTTTGAAAATAAAGTATACATTTTTACAAAAATATCCTTAATTTAGTATCAACTCTTAATTAGTAATTTTTTAAAAATAGTTTACAAAATTTCTGAAACCTTACAAAAGTAGGGCCTTAACGACCTAGTTTATATATTATCGTGATAGTAAAAAATTTTAAATATTATTTTTTTAGAATTTTTTATTCATTTAATTTATTTACAAAATTTGATAATTAAACAAATTTATATTTAATTTAATGATGTATTTAGATGTTTATTATAATAATTAAAAATTAAATAAACATGATATTTAATTGAATGATGTATTTAGATGTTTTTTTATAGCAATTGATAATTAAATAAATTTGATATTTTTTTACATATGTGAATACTTATTAAACCTATGGTTTTTATTTATAATTTACATATGTAAATAAATTAATTATTAGATAAAAAATAATCATCACAAAAATTATTATATAAATTTACATATACATTAAATATAAATTAGAAATTTAATTGTTATATATAGCGACACTATTTATTTATAATATAATGTGTTTATTAGCTCAGTTAGTTTGAACGTTCTATTAATAATGTAGGAGGCACAAGTTTGATTCCCGATCCATATGAGCATACGGATCGGCAATCCGTGAAAATTGAAGGATATTTTTACCCTTTCATTGTGTTGTTGAGTGCCCCTAGAAATTCGTCAGCAAGCAAGTAATTGCATGTATAAAGCCCAATTGTAACATAGGATATTCTATGTTTCCATGGGCCACGGCTAACATTTCGATCTTTTTTTTATTCCTATGCTTTTATTTAAGCAACGATCAATATTCAAAACACTTTAAGCACATCTATAGATTAAAATTGGTAAGTTAGAAACTCAATTATTAAGAATTTAAGTGAGTCAAGATGTGGTTGAAGAAGTAGAGAATGAATAATCTAAGTAATATCGGTATAATTAGTTAGGAGGGTACAAAAATGTAGGGGAAATGAACCTAATGACAAGGACAAGCTATTATAGGTTAATTCATTGAAGTTTTAGGCCATTGATTGTAAATACTACTAACATGGGATATTTAATAAAAAATGTTGAAATTGGAAAAAATTAATGGGTTGATCCAAATGTCATGTTTATTTTGTGTAAGAGTGTGTTGTCTAAAAGAAGAATCTATAATTTCCAGAGGTCAGAGGTCAGGAATCACAAGAAGAAAGTAGTTATTGCAAAATAAAGGTGGTGGAGACTAGAGACTAATTCGGAATCATGACTCCTTAGTAGGCAAGAACAAGACTTTGAAGGCAAGATATTTCCCCTTGAATCATTTGTAACATAATAAAGAGGGGCACACACACCCCCTTAGCTATACTTGGTGGAGGAGCATAAAAGCAACAACATGGTTTCTAGAAGATGTTTGTATTTGGATGGATTCCCCACCAAAATAGCCAAAGAACATGAAAAAGTGGCAGAGTTTTGCTGATGATTTAATTACATGCCAATGAATAGTTAAAGCCGCAGCAAACTTTAGGAGAAAGTGTACTTATACAACAAAATTGTATAACTTTTTATAACTAAAAGAAAAAAGGGTGAGAAAGAAATAATATTATGTAAAGCGTTATAAAGAATACTAGTATAACACTAGTAGAAATATATGGTCAAGGGTAGAAACAAATAAAGAGGTGAATGTCAAGAAATGTTTGTTTAGACCTTGGAATTTATCCTACTGGTTGGAGACCAGTGAACTCTAAACAAGGATGCTTTGAAGGAAATACAAAAGAAAAATGAAATCGTTTTCTTTTAGGAGAATTGACAATAAGACCGAGTAAAATGTTTCTTTCTCAATAGTCTAGTGTTTTTACAACCTCTTTGTACTAATTATTATAAAGTTTCAAATTACTAGACAAAGATCAGAACCAAAAACTTTTTTCAACAGATATGAAGATGAGGGTGAAAAAAAAAGTGAGACTGAGAAAATGATTAACTATTCTTATACTGATTTCAGACTTTTCAGTCAATACTCTACTGTCACAGTACACTTTTGCAAGCAAAGAGATTCTTGTTACTTTGGAAGACACATTAAGTTTAAAATTTTATTCCAGATTTCTCTTTCACCTAAATAAAACCTCTTAAACCAATGCATGGGGATTTGAGAGAAATACCCTTTTATTAGATAAAAAGTAGGAATAGAAGCAGTTATCCTAGAAAGAGATAAGATTGTGTATGAGATCAAAGCACAACTAGAGATGAGAGCATATTGTTTATTGTTAAATGTGTACTAGATTTTAAGTTTCTCGAGGTGGGATATTGGTCCAGTGATAATAAGTTTGGATAATTTCTAGATTCAAAACTCATCAATGTCATTGTCACTCAAAAAAAAAAATATTGGCAAAATGCAGAGGAAGCACAACAAAATATCTGCTGTAAATGAACAATTTTCAGCACTGATTAGATTATCAGTAATAAAAGGAATCAAGATAATGTGAACAAGAGGCCAGCAAATGATCAATCCAAACAATATAGCAGTGAAGAACATACTTAATCATTTAGAAGAAATAAAAACAAAAAAACAAAAACAAAATTTGTAGCTGTTTTTAGAACACAAGCCTCAACAGCAAGACACTTCAATCTTGTGGAGCCTGAAACTTTCAGCTTGTTTGACATCAGAGATCAAATGCTGCCTAAACATTGCAATGAAAGCTTCCACCCTCTCATTCAATTCCTCCTTGGACAGCACTGGAACCTGCTCTTCCTCCTCCTCCTCTTCCTCTTCCTCATCATCTTCTCTTTCATTCTCAACAAGAGCATAGGTACTACTACTACTACTACAACATTGTTTTATGTAGCAATCTTTTCCTTTTTCAGTTTCTTCTTGAGACCCCCCACTTGGCCACTTTTTCTCTAATTTATTGTCACTTTTCACTTCTTCAACACTGCTTTCACTTTCTGAACTGTGATCCTCCTCCAACTTGGCTGGCCTCAGAGACATGAATAGGATAGCTAACAAAATGACATTGAGGATGAGGAACACCCAAGCACGCCACTGCTCAACTAGAAAGTGCTTTAGACACACCATCAGAAGAAATGTACCTGCTGTGAACACTATAGTGTGCATGCTATCCTCCTTGTGCTCTTCCTCCTTGGTAATTTCTCTCTTCATCTCCATATTTTGAACCTTGTTGGTGATGTTGGTTTGAGTTGAATTGAGTTAAGTTATTAGCTAGAATTGTTAGACCTTGCTATATATCACTAGGAGAAAGTGGCTATTGTGAAAGAGGGAAATGATACTCTTGTAGGTGATGTGGGGGACTGCATAAATCACAATGAAGGGTAAAGTTGTATTTGTAATGATGAGAGCTTATATCACAGCAAGATGTGAAATGGTGTAAGGTGCTGAGGAGACAAGCAAACACATACGTACAAGGACTGCTACTTTGCCACTATATGCTAAGGTCCATGTGTGGATGATGATATCTTAGGAATTTTAGCTTTGTATCTTAGGAATTTTAGCTTTGTAAGTTAGTGTGTGTCTCGGATTGGCGTGCACACCAAATCATGGATATAGCCACTACCCTTAAAGGAGTGATAGGCTCGTGACACTGCCACAGTGGTGTGCTACTCCAACTCCTTATTCAAAGTTCAAAGGCCTTTGGTCCCTCTACTTTCTTGATCTTGTAAATTTTGTTCCTCTATTTTGTTTTTTACTAATTTGATTTCTTCACTGTTTTGATTGTCAATTTTTGGTTCATATGATAACTTAACATTCAATATTTAACAAACATATATATTACATAGCACTCCACTGTATTGTCACATCAACACATCTATGCTGAGTTGCTAACGTCACACTACTGAACAATCATGTTATTAGATGTTAATTTAAAGGATGAATCGAAATTGTAAAATTAAAATAGTAAAAGATCAAATTCGCTAAAAAAACACAGACAAAATTTGCGAAATTGAAAAAATAAGGAAATTAAAAATACAATTAACCCAAATTGAAAACATGTTCAATTTTCCACTCTAAGTTTCTCTTAGGTGTGCTTATTTTTGAAACAAAATTAGCTGGGTCAAATGAGCACAATGGTGTGGAAGTAAGGCAAGCACATAGAGAAGTGGGGGAATTGGAATCTCTCTCTCCCTAGCCAAAATTGAATAACATGCTGCAAGCCTTTTGGGAGAATAGGAGATTAAAGAGGCACTATAGTTACTGGTTGAAAGACAAAAAGGGTTGAAAACGTGATAGACCGGAAGCACGCTTGATATGCAAATGTAACACAGAGTGTCCCCACTTGTCCAATGATGTAAGCTCTTAACCTTGTATATGTTTCTTCCTTTTTTGCTGGTCCTGTCAAAAGTGGCCAACCATAGTTCAGCAAGTTCTCCTATGTAAAAGATCATGTTGGATTTTGGAGCCCTTGCATGGATCACCTGGGCTCTTGCCTATGAGCCCCTGCTAATGGGCTTTGGATTCTGTGGTCATATGGTGTGAGTGGAAAAAAATACTGTTTATGTTGTGAAGGATTATGGTGTTTAAGTGCCATACATGGATCCTAATATGGCCATGCATCATCACCTTAGAGAGAGCAACAATACTTTTTAGAGATTTAGAGGTTAATTTAATCACCTGTTGATTAAATAAACCTCTATTTTAAACGGATCAATTAAATATAATAATGTGTTATTTAAATGCAAACCATTTAGTGCATGTGTGATTTTCAGTTTTTGGAGGTATGTTTAAAAAGTAAAACTTAAAAAACATCTTATTTGATTTTCAAGTGAGTTGGATTTTAAACTAAAAGAAACAAGAGGAGGGTTGCTTTTGAAAACTGATTTTGCAAAATGAATTTTATCCAAACTTTAAGTTCCCAAGTGGTAATCCAAACATTGCCTTAATTTGCCGTTCGCGTTGACTTGAACCCAGTTATGCTTAGTTCATTTAAATGTGAGTTCATATAGTTTAACTCATTTTACTACAAATTAAATGCATGTTTGAATTAAAATTGAGGGCATAAAAAATACTTTTATTTTAGAAGCAACGATTTTTTTTCTTTCTTCATTTAATGCATTGAAATTCATTATTGTGCTAGAATTTGTAAAAGTACTTTCTAAAGTTTAATCCAAACACATAGCCTAAAGAGTAAGTGTAGATCATACTTTCATGGTGTATTATTTTTACACAAAATACTAAACCTTTAAGATTTTCTTGCCAATACCAAACTAAGGTGCCTTCACCATTGGGGGCCTTATTCCCACTGGCCACAAGTGTATTCTGTCTTCAATAGAAATGCTGTTAAAGGTGATTTGAAAATAAATTTGACAAAAGTTTAAAATGTTAAACTCTGAAAATAGTTCAGGAAGGAAATTATTAAGTCATTAGTTGTCACTTAATGGAAGAGAAAATAGATTCAACCCAACCAAAAAAAAATGACGACGTTTGTTATAAATTTAATATTTACCGTATGCATTACATAAACTAATTTTTTTTATATAATTAAAATTTATAATAAATATTTTTTTTATAAAATATATAAATTATATTTTATATTTATAATAATTAATTTAAATTATCATATAAGACTATTTCTAACTATGAACATTTTTTTTAAATCTGTCAAAAAATTGTAAATAAAATATTAGAATTCAATTAAGAGGAGATAAAATAAGACAAAATAGAAGGGATAGACGATTAAAAAGATTAAGTATAAAGGAAAATGATTGTGATAAATTTTTAAACTAATTGCGAGAGTAATGTGTAAAATACATTTTCAAATGAGAGAAGAAAATATTGAAAGTGTTTAGTTAAGCCTGTAATAGTAAGAGGACCACTCTCCAAGTTTTGTATTCTAAAATATGTATATAATATATGATTAAATATTCTATTGGTTGATATTGGTACAAAAGTGAAAACTCTGATTCCATTTCTGGAATACAACTTGATCTGAATCATCAACCTGTACCTAGCTTCATTTATTGTCTTACTTCAAAGTTTAAGATTATTAGATTACAAAATAATCATACAATTTTATCTAAATACTCAAATTGGGCGTTCCAATTCTAACAAATCTCAAACTTCAACAGCTCCCAAGTTCAATCACAAGCATAGTGATCTTCTTGAGAAGCAGACTTGAAACGAGACAATTACAATCAGTATAAGTTCTTATCTGCCAGCAATAATAAGACTTTTCTTCATATAAAGTTTATAATTTATAATAATAATAATAATAATAGTAATAATAATAATAATAATAAGGATCAAATATGTTTGGATTCCTATCAAATTTAAAATGTATTAATTTGTTTATCATAAAAAATTTCATATTAAATTGATCCCTATAAGAATAAAATGTATTTTTTAATTCTTAATGATAACTCCGTTAGAATTCTCTTAAGTAACTCACTAAGAGAATTGATTACTTTCTCTCTCTACTTTCCTTCCCAAAAAGATACAGGGTCCATTGTTACTTCATATTTCCCTTTAATCTCATCAGAAAGTATAAGAAAATTATCCAAAATGACAAAAAATTATAATATTTTGAGATTTTTAGCTGCAAAAAATTATTTAATTCATTTTGGGGATATAACTATCACAAATTATTTAATTCATTTGTAATTAAATTATACATATAAATTTGTTAGTCGTATCATATTATATTCTAACAAAGTTAACACCGAGGACTGTAAAAAATAAATTAATATGAAATTTTATAAGGACCAAATTAATACTTCTCAAATTTCACAGGAACTCCAAACATATTTTACCCTAATAATAATAATAATAACAACAAAGATCCTATGAACATATCCATCAGCTATCAAGGGTTACCATCAACATGTCATGAGTCAAGTGTTAAGCACTTAAGAGACCTTGGCAATAGGGCCTTTGAGCCTGCACTGCAGAAACAGCATTTTTCTTTCCTATTTCGATAGAAATACAGAAATAATTATTTAAAAAAAAAAAAGAAAAAAAAAACTAGGGTGCCTAGATGTTAACAAAAACATTTTTTATGTGCTAGAGGCCTCCTATAGTTGAATCCTCAAGCCTTCAGCATCCATATTGATATCAGTACCTTTTTGCAGACAAAGATATAAGCTGAATAAAGAAAATGAATAAATCAGACTGGAGCTCAAATACTGAATTTCTTTCTAAGAAAGCAACAACTGCAAGCAATCATTATATTTCTATAGCAAGCAATTTTCTATTACAATCTTATTTTAAAGAAAGCATTTCAAAATTCATCTGTCTATTAAATCTGAAATAAATAAATAAATATATATCTAAAATGAGGTTCCGGGCAATGGGGTACGAAGTTTTTTATATATCTAAAATGAGGAAGGCTAGAAAATTATGTTAATCCTAGGCATTCGTGATCCATGATCCACAACAAACTATCAGATAACCCTTCATTTTGATTTAGCCAAAAACTTCTTAACACTTAATTCATATCCAATTATCTATGTTTGTGCTCCTAATTCAATCAGCATAAGATGAAATCAGGAAGAGTTATTGTATGCATAAGAATTGGACAGACCAGATGAGCAACCTGATCCAGGTGCTGATTATCTGTAGAAGTTTCCTCTATGATGCTAGATTTTGGTGTTCTAATGCACCATTTTGTTTGTCTTCCAACCTCCTCTTCACTATACGCTTCTCAGAATCAATGTTTTGGTCTGTGTTTCCCAAGGATTCCTTTTTTCGCTTCCTTTGGAATGTATACTTCAGAGGCCTACTGTCATTTACTTGACTGGCAGATCTATCATTTTTTTCAAAAGCTTTTGCATCTTCCAAATCAGTATTCGTGGATGGAACATCGAAAACCTCAACTTTCATATCAGAACTTGGACCTGTTAGATTCTGTGCAGCACTTTCTTCTAAATTTAATAACTCATTATCCTTCTCAATTGCCTTCTCCACAAGCTTGAATTTATTAACAGCCTGGACACTTTCTGTAACACCAGTGGTCCCAAGCACAGGTTCTACATCAGTCAAAGGTGCCACTGACTTCATCTTTGCATCATATTCATCTTCACAACATTTTTTATTATCAGAGACAGATGGGCACTGCTTAAGAGAAAATGATGGTTTACAACTCCTAAAAGCAAAAGATTTCATTCCCAAATGTGGATGTCTTCTTCTCTTTCTTTTCCATTTGCTAATGGCACTAAGCTTGATAGAAGGTAGAGAGCACACAACTCTGCTGGATTTACAGTTGTCATTTAAATGAATTTTACAAGAAAGAAAGTGAGACCAGAAATAGGAATATATCTTCCGTTTTGGTATTTTATGGTGCTTAATGTGCTTCTTAATTTCCATTTTCTCAGTCAAAGCACTATATTTTGCAACTTGCCCATTACTATCTTTAGCAATGATCCTGAGTTTTTTACCATAATGTTGATTGTGTACATCTTGCTTGAGCAGCTTTTCATCCAGCAAATTTCCTTCGAGTGCATGGATTCTCTGAGTAAATCCATTTCGGAAAAGTTCAGGTTCCTTGCTTTTCGTGATGATGGAAGCAAAGTCAGAGTCATGACCACAAGAATCCTCCAAATTAGAGATGCGCAATTGCTCAGTTTGTTGTTTTGCATTACAACACTTATTATCTAAAACGTTCATAGTCAATGATTTGTTTGCCACATCACAGCTTGTTACACATCTAAGTTCTTTATGAGGACTGGATATTGAAATCTCAGGTTTTGCACTCTCCTGAAAAGTTACAGCTTGCTTTTCATTCTGTGATTTCTGTCCACTCAAAGGCCGGACCTGGTTATTCCTTGCCATCTCTAACTCCAGATATACAAGCTTCAACTCTGCCCTTAGATCTGTTATGATATCCTCGGCTTCATTCAATTGTGCTTCAAGCTCATCAATTTTTCTTTGCTTCTCCAATGATGCCTTTTCTGCTTCAGCTGTCTGTAAACAAAGAAAACATTAGTTTATGGAAATGTATGGTCTAAAATACCAAAAAAGTAAAAACACATCAAAGTGGGAAATGCAATTACATCAGACGGATCAGAATAGTATTTCAAATCAAATATCCAAGGATTATTTCATTAAGGAGAAACCTAACTACATCAACACCAATAATTCAAGCCATGCAATAAACAAAATTTCCTTCTAAGTATTGATTTTGATAAGGTTTGATTGTTGTTGTTCTTGTACAGATTCTTACCGGGGAATAGTTTCTTGTCATGATTGACTACCCAAGATTGTGGAGAAATGCATATCCCCACTCTTCCAATCATTTGAACTTTTAGGACTTTAGTTATCAGGGAAATGCTAATACATGATAGTATCTATATACATAGTGCAACTATGTAAGCATACTTACAAATATGTTAATTCCATACATAACATGTAATTCAAGTTACAAACCGGTAAAGATATGTAACCTGAAGCTGGACATATCTCACTAGACAAGCAGAGAAATAAAGATTTTTATGACTTTCAAATACAAAAGGAGAAACAAGAAAACCCAATAGAGTTTATTAGATTATGAGTTTGCTCAGACTTCATTACAAAAAACAATCTAGTTTGAAGTTTGTCAATTAAAAGCCAGAATGAAGTACACAATAGTAATGCAGCCAAGAATTTTGATATAACATATCACTTCATCCAGAAAATGATACACATGTGAATTCCACTTGAACAATAAGAAAATCCTCATACCAGCACATCACATGTGATCCTAAGGATATTCCCCTTCAGATTCCTAATGAAACTCAAAGCAGGCAGACACTGAAAAATTGAGGGTGGAGGTGGGGATCCAAAACAAAACACCATTACTCAATCGCCTTGGTGCTTGTTTGGTTTGCCGTCAAAATCACTTTTGTGTCAAAAACAATTGATTCTAATAGTAGTTGATGAGTTTGGCTACTCTTGCTTCCAAAATAATTCATTCTATATTATATAATGATTCTGTGAGAAGTGAATTGTTCTTGATTCTGCATCATGAAATGGAAGTTGAATTGGGATTCAAATTGTGAATCGGAAGGCTCATTTTCTAAATCCTGAATCGATCATATCATGAATCGTAAATAATAAAACATAGCATATGCAACTAACAACTAACAAAAACATATCAAAGCACATATTCATGATCAATAACTAAAAAAACATAGCTCTAGGAGCATGAGATGCACAAGCTATATTAAATTTGAGTTGGTAAAGCCTTTATTTTAGTATATTGGAAACGAAGCAATTAAATAGATCAATAAAGTAAATGCATTAACTGAGTGAGCAGCAAATGAAATAGTGGAGTAATAAAAAAGGATAAGTTTAGAAGTGTTATGTCAATTTCTTTTCATTTAATAATCTAAACTTATATAACTTTTCAAATTTTTAATGAGAATTGGTGAAAGAAAACTAAAAAAAATAATGAATCCTTGAATCTTGTGAATCGTAAGATTTACATGATTCATTCAGGTACCCTAACATACAAAGTCTTTTAAGATTCCTCTTAGGATATATATAGGTAAGTAGCCGAATTGTCTCAAATCACAAGATTTGAATCGCGAATCGTAAGATTCTGATAACTGGGCCTACAATTGATCCTAAGTGTATAACCCATAAAGTTTTCAAAAATATACTCATAATTACATTTCAAAATTGACTCTACTTCACCATTCACACAAAATCAATTCTTATAAGCTAACTTTAAGAACATCATTGTCAAATACAAATCAACCCTTTCAACTTCAGTTCAACTAAAATCTAAGCAAAGCAAATTCTTAAAACAGAAAAACAAAATTTTACAATCATTACAGTCGTCAATAACATTAACTATAAAAACACAAAAAGGCCATCAAAGAACCATAACAACCGCATGAGTTGGGATTCAAAATAAAACCTTAGCATCCATCATCTGCTTCAAACGCATTAACATATGAAGAGCCTCTTCTTTCGATGAAGCATGCTCTTGCTGGAACATAAGAGCTCTCCTTTCCGCCACCATTACCCGACCTGCAGCCTCCTTCACAGTGTTCAGAATCACATCCGCATATGCCTTCTTCAAAGCCACCATTTCCTGAACAACCAAATACACCGTTAGGTTACTAGAAGAGCCACAATCATCAAAACTCAATCTCATAAACATAAATACACAAAACACCAAACTTAGATACAATATCTAAGCTACTTTCTGTACTCTTCTCCAATCAGATTTAGAGTTCCACATCGGTAACTCATGCTGAAACTCAACACCAAATTACAAACTTTCATTACAGAAATTGTCAAAAGTAAAATTTTAATTCTGATTAGAGATCAAAGCTAAAAACAGTTAAGCTGGCATTTAATATAAACCTTTATTACACAGATCATCAAAGTAAAACTTTCATTCTGATCAGCGAACAACACTAAAACACAGCTAAGCTGCAGACATTTGATACAAACTTTTATCAAGCAAATTGTCAAGAGTAAAATTCTAATTCTAATCAGAGAACAAGACTAAAAACAGTTAAGAAACTGTATGTGTTTTGTATATAAATAAAAACAAAAAGAACCAAAAATCAGAACTAACAACATAGCATCAGAAAAATCAAATATTGAGAGCATGGGTCAATTTGAATAACGGCAAACACAACATAGACATCGGAGACGCCGCTAACGGTGACGGAGATGGCAATTAGTGACGATGACGTTAGGTAGTTAGGTTAGTTTTTTTTTTTTCATTTGAGAAGAAAATTTCAAATTTTGAAGAGAACCCAACTTACATGAGATTGATGTTGTTGCATTGGAGTGGAGAAACGGGAATGGGGGTTGTCGCGAGGTTCCGTTTGTGAGGTGAGAGAAGATTTGCTCTCTCTTCCCTCCATTGCTTGCTGCTTGAACAGTGTTTGCTGACTGTGTTTCTGTTATTTATGGGGGGAGTTATTGACATTTTTTTTTCTTATTTATTTGAATTGTTAATATCTCTTTATTCGAGTTTCTTTTTTTGGTACTAATTGTTCAAGATTTTTTAATTGAAAGGAAAAAAGGTTACTGTTTAATTCTTTTACTGTTTTAGAAAATTGTTGACAATTTAGCTAATTGTTTATTTACATTCTATGTTACTTTTATTTTATTTTTCAAAGTGTCCTTATTTGAATGTTTAGAAAAAGTCAAAATTATTTAAATTTGTTTCTTTGAATGTTATTTGGAATATTGAAAAAACGATAAGAATAAAATGCAAAAAGAAAAAAAATAATATGTACATCCTATTCATACCTTTTCACAAAATAAGAATGTTTATATTTATGGTGATATAGTTTAATTAATTATTGAGTAAAAATAATTAATAAATGATGAAAAATTGTAATGGCATATCTAAAAAATAAGTATTATCTTTTCATGAATATATTAAAACAGATTAAAGTTGAAAAGGAATATTTTGATTTTTAAATTTATTGAATTCAATGCAACTTTGTTTTTATGATTTATTGAATGCAAATTTGATAAGAATAGGAAAAATTAACAAAATAAATTGGGGAAGGATCAAAGATTTTTATATTTACTACCCTTAATATTTTTTTATGAAATGTGAAATTTACAAATCTAATTGTTAAATTATGTGGCATCATCTAGATAATCGTACACCTAAAATTTTAGATAAATTGAATATTTATAAGTATGCAATTTGATATTCAACTTTATTTTTTAATGTGAACGATATTAAACTTAATCATCGTTCACTTATTATATAACTATTTATATAAAGTAAGATTTAAAATTTCCAAAGAATTAGTTTGTATATATACTGGTATTGTTGCATCTATTAAGTGCAGAAATTGTCAAAAAATTTAAAGTATATATTTCATTTTCTGCATAAAGTAGTTATTTACTTTCAACCCTTTCCATATTTTTATTTATCTTTATCATATTTGAATGCAGAAAGTTTAACAGGTAATGTTTTAAATAATATTACAAAGTTAATCATGTTGAAGAAAATTTTTCTTTATGTACTTTTATAATTTCATTATTTTTTACTTATTAAAAACAGTAAAAATAAAATCAAATAAGGAATACCAAAACCAGAAATTTGGAAACAGAGAATTAATTTTTTAATTTTAAAATTTTAAAATAATGATAAAAAATTAAATTAAAGAAAAATTTATATATTTTTATATCTTTTTTTTTACCCAATTCGAAAAAACCATTTATTTGAGTTGTATCAAATATTGTAAATAATGTATTTTTACATTATTAAAACAATCGATTAATATATATTTAAAATGCTTTTGAATATTTTGACCATAAATTATGGTCTTACACAAAAATCTATGATTATAATAAGAGAAAATAGAATATACAGTGTAATCTTTCTTTTTACACTTATATTCAATAAAATTTAATCATTTAGATTTTAGTCACATGAATTAATCGTTTTATATTAAAAGAAACTTTAAAAAGAAGTGAAAACTCATCATTTTTTATACACATTCTACTTTTGTTATATTTTTTCTTCCAACAACTCTATCCTCATATTTTTTTCAATCATTATCTACATCATTCCTTCATCTCAAACCTCTAGCACATTTTACTTTTGCATTTTTAGTTCTCTAGTTTATCTCTAATTTTGGATTTGGTCCCCTTATAATTTAATTCACAAATTTGGTCCCCCACTTTTATAAATTTCTGCAAAATTGGTCTTGAAGCTCGAGTTAGACGTTGACCGTTAACCTCAGACGTTGACTGCTACGTGTCAATGCCACGTGTGACTGCCACGTGTCAAAGTTTGAGTGATTCCCTGTAAAGGCTTCATTTTTTGTAGGTAAAATTATACTTTTGGTCCTCCAATTTTACTCCAATTTTGATTTTGGTCCCCTTATAATTTAATTCGCACATTTGGTCCCCTAGTTTTATAAATCTCTTTATAAATTCAGCCAAATTTCATTTCTGGAGAAGTTGTATTTTAAATTTCAAACAAAAATATCATTGTCATACATAGGCCACTTAAGTAGTCGTATACACATAATACCGCATAGGGGAGCAAAAAAAGAAAAAAAAAATGATCTGGAAATTTCAGACCCAAGTTGGGATTCATGCGCCACTTTTCCAAGTTGAACAACCTCGAAAGTAGAAGAGAGACAAATAGTGATTTTTCTCTGGATTTCAAGTGAGTGAAAAACTTGCGATGAAAAAGAAGTGCGAGATTTATCAAGACCTATCATGTCTCTAGCACCAATGGCTAAACCATTCAAAAGACCAATTTTGCAGGAACAATTTATAAAGGGATTTATAAGACTGAGGGACTAAATGTGTGAATTAAATTATAGGGGGACCAAAATCGAAATTGGAGTAAAATTGGGAGACCAAAAGTGCAATTTTACCTACAAAAAATGAAGCATTTATAAGAAATCACTCAGACATTGACGTGGCATTGATACGTGGTCGTCAACGCCTGAGGTTAACGGTCAACGTCCAAATCGGACTTCAAAGACCAATTTTGCAGGAATTTATAAAAGTGGGAGACCAAATTTATGAATTAAATTATAGGGGAAGAAAATATGTAATTGGAGATAAAATTAAGGACTAATTTTACAATTTTATCTCTTTAATAAGATAAATATGCGCGTGTCATTGACTTGTGAGTAAAAAATGTTGATAATTCTTTACATAAAAATTTAATATTTTATTTCAATAATAGATTTTAATAAAATTATATGATCTTGAGACTAATATCATCCTGGAAAAGAGATATTTTCGGATTCTTTGGATTCATATATTTTAAGAAAACGTTGTTGACTAGACCAATGGCTTCTCATTTCCTGCAACCCATCAACCCCCAAACGCCCAAACGGTGTTAGCTGCAAACCCCACCTTAAAAATCGAAGCTTTATGATCACCACCCTAGTGTTGTGTTGGTGATGAATCCTAGGAGCAGCTTGTGTTCTTCTCTGTTCATGTTCATCACCTTGTTGGGGCTTCATGTGTACTTCGCTTCGTCGCAGGTCGAAGACTACGTGAGATGTCTACGGGGCATCGAGGACACTGTCTCCGACCCTCAGGCTCGGCTCGCCACGTGGAGGTTCGACAACACAACCTCCGGTTTCATCTGCGACTTCGAGGGCGTGTCATGCTGGGGCCGAAGGGAGAACCGTGTCTTAGGTTTGGACCTCCGAGATGCGAAGCTTTCGGGTAATAAGATCCCTGAGGCTTTGAAGTACTGTGGAAAGAGCATTCAAAGGTTGGATCTTGCTTCAGATTCTTTTACTTCGAAGATCCCACGTGAGATATGCACTTGGATGCCGTTTTTGGTTTCAATAGATTTGTCAAGTAACAAACTTTCTGGGCATATTCCCCCTACGATTGTGAACTGTTCTTATTTGAATGAGTTGGTGTTGTCAAATAACCAGCTTTCTGGCTCAATTCCCTCTGAGTTTGGGAGTTTAAACAGGCTTAAGAAGTTTTCTGTGGCTAATAATAGGCTTAGTGGGACAATTCCTGAGATTTTCAATGGGTTTGACAGGGAGGGTTTTGAGGGGAATAGTAAGAAGAATGTTATTATTATTGTTGCTGCTGGGGTGGCTGGTGTGGGAAGGAGTAATAAATTTGTAAAGTTATTCATCAAACACCTTACATTGGTGATTAATCAACACTCAAGTTGTTATTAGACAATTAGTGTTTGGTTTAATTATACTTGAATATATTTGAGATAAAAATTTTAAAATTTAATGTGGCTCTCATATTCTTATATTTTATTTTAATTTAAATATTTTACTTTTTTTTCATTTCAACTAGGACTAGTGATAATTAGTATATAAAATTTGATTGTGCAATGAGATATATTCTATTTTAATCGAAAGATTATTTTATTTTATTATCTCCTTTGAACCATTAGATTTTAATTCGTGAAATTTTGTGTTAATTCTTTTTGTACTAAATAAAAGTGTTGAATATTACATGTGATATCTTAAAAAATATATTTTATATGATAAAGTATGATGTAATGTATTCTTTTTGTGAACTAGAATGATGTAATATGAAGGGAAAAATAATAAATATTTAATAAGTGTTTAAAAAATATGAGTGTCCAAATATAATTATTTAATAAATTTTGATGGATATTTGCAAAAATGACTCGTTATGATGAATAGGATAATTACATGTTAGAAAGATTCACACTCACTGATATTGCTGTTGCAGAAGATTCCAAGATGCTACTATTTTTCACCTTTTTGCGTCATTCATCTACAGAAGAAGATAAGTTGAATAATTTCACCATTGTCTAGTGAATTGGCTGCTGAAATTTGTATCAAATTGGCAAATGGCTCATAAAAAGAGGAATGACAACCCAAAAGCTTAATTGGTTTCGGCCCAGCGTGCTAAGATATCCATTCGTGCCCGTCCCATGAGGGATATGCTAGGTGCACCCAGCAATATTGCTGGTGCACCCAGGAATTTATTGAAACTACCATTTTACCCTTCATTAAAAAAGTTTAAAATATTTAAATAGTTTTCTTCTCCTCTCCCGGAATCACTCAGCCACTTCTTCTTGCTTCTGCTTTTCTTCCTTTGCTTACCTCTTCCGCGAGCCTTCTCCTTCACCGCGAGCCCAGGTGCTGCTTCTTTCGGTTGGACGCCATTTCCGTTCGAGGTAGGTGTCCCTAATCTTCCCTTTGCTTTTATTATGCACTGTAGTTGTAGCATTTAGGGTAGGTTAGAAGAACCTTAGGTTAGCGGAACCGTAGGGTAGAAGACGAGAGCAGGAGACGCCGGAAAAAATGGGGAAATGGCTGACGACGGAGTCTTCCGGAAGACCCGTTAGGGGTTCTTCCGGAAGTTCCGGAAGAACCTTTTCCGGAAGTTCCGGAAGAACCTTTTCTGGAAAGTTTCCAGAAGAAGTGTTCTTCCGGAAGTAACCAAACGTCTTCCGGAAGAACACTTCTTTCGGAAGACTCCCGGAAAACCTCTTCCGGGAACTTTCCGGAAGAAGTGATTCATCCGGAAGAATTCCGGAAGACGCGCACTTCCGGAAGAACTTTCAAATTTCCGGAAGACCTTTCCGGAAGAACCCCTTCTTCCGGAATGTTTCCGGAAGAACCACTTCTTCCGGAAGTGGTTTTTTTGTTTTTTTTTTGTGTTTTTTTTTTAAAATTTTTTTAAACAGAAATTGTTTTTTTTTTTTTTTAAATGAATTATTTTATTTATTTTGGTTATTTTGTTTTTTAGATTTTATGAAAAATGAAGTTTGGGTTTTTTATGTCATATTTTTTTTATAATTTAAATTGTGTATTTTTACTAAATATTAATTTGTAAATTAATTTTTTTTTAATAAAAGTAGTTGTGTTTGTTTTTGTTTATTGTTTATTTTTTAAAATTAGTGTTTTTTCTTTAAAAATGAAGTTGTCTATTTTTATAATTAAAGTTGTGTGTTTTGGAAGTTTTATAAAAATAGTAATTTTTTATAATTAATTAGTTTATTTTATTATAAATGAAGTATTTTATTTACTAAAAAAATTGTGGATGTTTACTAAATAATTTTTTTTACATTAGTTGTTTAATTTTTTTTTTAAATTAAGTTGTGGATGTTTAGTAATGAATTATTTTTATATTAGTTGTGTTTTGTTTTTATAAATGAAGTTGTTTATTTTTTTTAAAAAAAAAAATTAACTTGTGGATGTTTACTAAGTAATTTAGTTGTGTTTTTTTTTAGAAATGAAGTTTCTTATTTTTTTTTTCAAATTAAGAGCTGGATGTTTACTAATTAATTTTTTTTACATTAGTTGTGTTTTTTTTTATAAATGAAGTTGTTTAATTTTTTTTTAAAATTAAGTTGTGGATGTTTAGTAATGAATTATTTTTATATTAGTTGTGTTTTTTTTTATAAATGAAGTTGTTTAATTTTTTTAAAAAAATTAAGTTGTGCATGTTTATTAATAATTTTTTTTTACATTAGTTGTTTTTTTTTATATAAATGAAGTTGTTTAATTTTTTTTTTTAAATTAGGTCGTGTATGTGTGAAAATAATTTGATTTAAGTTAGTCTTATTTGTTTATAAATAAAGTTGATTTTTTATAAAGAAAATTGTGTATATTTTGACCGAAAAAAATACGTGTTCGACATGATTTACAGATCATGGCCAGAACACGAGGTTTAGGTCGTGCCATAGGTAGAGTTGTAGGCAGAGATAGAGCTGCTGACGAGGATGCTGGCGATGTTCCCGAGAGGCGTAGGCCTACTGCTCAGCCCGTAGGCTACGCGTTCATCAGATGACTACGGAGGGACGTGATATGACTAAGGACGTCGCTGACATGACTGATGATGTCCCTGAGCAGCCTACGGAAGCACCTGAGATGCGTGCGGACGCACAGGGTGCTGATAGTGGTGAGGGGTCAGATGGTGATGATGCTACAGAGGGATTCCCTGGTGGTCCACGTGACCCGTCAGTGCTCACATCATTTGCCGAGCATGTTGCACATGCCGTGTGGAGTGGACATGTATTTTAATTTGTTAATTATTTGTCATTGTTTATTTATTTGTTATGATTAATTTTTTTTAATAATTGTATAATTTGTACTTCAAATCAGGAACGTCCTGATTTGAAGTTAGTGTCACATGGGAGGAAGGTGACACTGATTGGGAGGCCAGTGCCTGAGAATGAAGGCCTGGTGGCTGCCACAGGATTAAGTCCACTGATAGATTGTTCAATTATTACTGGCGATCCTGGACTTATATCCGCATTTGTGGAGAGGTGGCACAGTGAGACTAGCACCTTCCACCTTCCTGTAGGAGAGCTGACGATCACATTGGATGATGTGTCGTCCATCCTACATTTGCCCATCACTGGCGCCTTGCACAGTTTCCACGCTCTTTCTACGGAGGAGGCCAGATTCTTGCTTACGGAGTTGCTGGAAGTGTCTGAGGAGGAGGCCAGAGCTGAGACAGCACTCACACGTGGAGCATATGTACAATTAGGATGGGTTCGTGACATTTATGAGACCAGATTTCAGGCCCGGCGGTGGATTGTCGCAGCTCGCGCTTATCTGCTGCACCTTGTCGGTTGCACTCTTTTTGCTAATAAGAGTGCAACATACGTGCATGTGGTCCACTTTAACGCTTTCCGGGACCTCGCTCATAGTGGTGGTTACGCTTGGGGGGTTGCCGCGCTGGTTCATATGTATGACCAGTTAGATGAAGCTTGTAGGACCACCACCCGACAGCTTGCGGGGTACTTGACGCTACTTCAGGTAAATTTGGTGTTTATTAATATGTTAGGTTCGATTATGATTTAAACATGTTTTTATGTTATGTTAACCTCAATTATTGTGTAGTGTTGGATCTATGAGCACTTCCCTAGTGTGCATCAGTGCGTGACTGACGATACATACCAGGAGACGTCCCCACGTGCTTCCCGGTAGTTGACGTCGAAGGCGCACATGAAGGGCATCACAGGAGCACCCTACAGGGCACGTTATGATGGTTTGACCGTCACAGATGTGTCCTGGTTGCCGTACACGGAGCATCGGGGTGTTAGGGCGTTTCAGGAGATTTCATCGTTCCAGAGTCACCTCAGATGGGGTCCTATGATCGTCACAGTTCGACCGGAGAGGGTGGTACGCCAGTTCGGTTACATCCAGAGCATCCCTCCGCCACCTGTTAGTGCACGATTGTCACACGATCAGATAGATGACAGGTGGATGGAGTTTGCGGATCACTTACTACCTGCGGGTCAGCCTTGTCTAGTGCCTGGGCAGGTATCTGCGGATTACATTGAGTGGTTTTTCCGCATATCTCACCCTTTCATGACACCGACCCAGGCAGCTGATCAGCAGAGGGATGCACCAGCTGCAGACCCTGAGGACTACATACAGTCGCCCAGCCCCCAGGTTCCAGTGGCATTTGACCCCCCTCCATATGTGGTAAGATTATTTGCGCGTTTAATGTTTTATGAGTTGTTGTTTATTTTGAATTTCATAATAAATGTTTTTACTGACTTTGACAGGATGATTACGAGGGATATGAGGCGATTGCACAGAGGTTGGAGCGTGTGCTCAACCTTAGGATAGTCACTGCAGGCACAGAGTTATATGACATTATGCAAGACTGCCTGACGATCGCGAGAGGGGGACCCAGTGCTGATGGGACGGTCAGGGCTCGTCAGAGACGCCGCACGGACCATTGATCATTGTATTTATTTTGTTGTGTTGTAGTTGACATGAATATTTGTAATTATTACAGTTTTTGTTTAATATAGTTGACGTGTTTTGCACAGTTTATTATTTTATAATATAGTTTGTTATTCCGATTGTTTGTCGTCCTTAAGCGAAGTTTACGGTTGTTTTAAATTTATTTTTAAAAAAAGGGAACCTAGAATCATGAGTTTTGTTTGTAAGAATTACATAAAAAATAAAAGTTTTTAAAATGATTAATAATTCATAAGTGAACCCTTTTTCCATGTTCAAGTACCCATGTTTGTAAGAATTACATAAATGAACCATTTTTCCATGTTTGTAAGAATTACATAAAAATCATAAGTTTTTAGAATAATGAGTTTTGTTTATAAGAATTACATAAATGAACCCTTTTTCCATGTTCAAGTACCCATGTTTGGGATTTTTTTGCGTGGGTGTGCCTGTGCCCTGAGACAATGGAGGGTGGCCATTTCTCATGTTTGGACGTCAAAGAATCCAAAAAAAATAGTCTCGTTCCCCGGTTCCGTCAACTAACACGTCAAAACAAAGCCTCAAAATCCAAAAAAATAGGAAATGAACCCTTTTTCCATGTTCAACTACCCATGTTTGAGTTTTTTTGCGTGGGTGTGCCTGTGCCCTGAGACAATGGAGGGCGGTCATTTCTCATGTTTGAACGTCAAAGAATCCAAAAAAAATAGTCCCGTTCCCTGGTTCCGTCAACTAACACGTCAAAACAAAGCCTCAAAATCCAAAAAAATAGGAAATGAACCCTTTTTCCATGTTCAACTACCCATGTTTGGGATTTTTTTGCGTGGGTGTGTTTGTGCCCTGAGACAATGGAGGGCGGCCATTTCTCATGTTTGGATGTCAAAGAATCCAAAAAAAATAGTCCCGTTCCCCGGTTCCGTCAACTAACACGTCAAAACAAAGCTTCAAAATCCAAAAAAATAGGAAATGAACCCTTTTAACAATTTATTTTTTGGACCACTGAAACAACACATGAAACTTTATTATGGGAATTAAACACGCCGTAAACAGATAAATGTTACATCAATGAAAAAACAAAAAATTAAACATCACATTTAGTTGTTTAGCGACGTCCCATTGACCTCGTCTTCAACATATTTAGTAAAGACAGCTAAAATTTCTATTGGTCCATATTTTTTCCAGTAGTTAGATTGTACTAACACCTTCAGCAGTTCTTCGTTGGTGATCAGCTCATTTATTTCATATTTTATAACCGTATCTGAATACTCAAACCGAGCTGGTTGGCGGAAAAACAATCGTCTTACCGTTTGTGATTCGTGAATTCCAAGAGGGGGAATCCCTTTAAGTGCAACTTGCTTGATTAAATTCTTCAGTTCATCGATGGTACATGTTGAAGGAATTTGAAATTTCTTAGGATTTTTTCCTGTGAACGCGCATCCAACAAATTTGTTCTGCGGTGGCATGTTCCATTTCCCGTTGTAATACAGGATCGCGTCATGAGTACAAGGCATAGTGCGTTCAAGTAAGTTTATTATTCCATCTGGTGTTCTTCCAACGGTGCATAATAACTCAATCGGACCAACACAAGAAAATTGATCATTACACATTAACATTGTGTTGACATCGTCATCATTTATCAATTTGATACACTCAAAGCGAATTTGGTTACCTGTATCGGTGAATGGCTTCCGGTAGTGAATTTCATCCAAAAATTGTTTGTCGGATAGCTGAAGGGTATTGTGTATTCTGGTTTTTAGGCTTGCAAAATCACACCTATTTGGTACTCGAATGGGCACCGGAGTTGAAGTTTGGAAGTAAACCCCAGTATCATTGTGAATAATCGATCCATTTGGATAAATGAAAGTCAACCTTGAGTTGACAATCGTCTGACTGCTAGTTTCTCCTAGAAATGCCATAGTTTGTGTATCAGTTGGGAGATTATTTGAAAGCAAGATATTGTGTGATTTAGTAGCCTAGTCTGCCATATATATAGATGGTTGTGACCGAGCCTTTGTTTACAAAAAAATAGACACGCGTAAATGTGTAGTCAAGTCAGCCAAAGTGTTGTCGCTAATGTGTAGTCAAGTCAATCAATGTGTTGTCGAGCGACTGCTAGTTTCAAAATGTGTACTGAAGTCAGCCAATGTGTTGTCACGCTCAAACTGTAATACGCATGCATGTCATTATGTGTTGTCAATTATGACAATGATGTATGCTGCACGCGTAAATGATTTTTGTTGGACCAACAATTTCCTTGCTTAACCAAACGAGTAGTTGATAATATTAATTGGTTAGTAACGGGTTACAACAAATTATATCGTATAATGAATACAATTAAATAAACAATGTTTAGTCTTCATTTAGGTCTACATAGTGTGTTTTGAATGACATCAAGCTTGTGTATTGCTGCATTCTACTAATATATGGAATTGCCCATTGCTTTGCCTGAGAATAACAATTGCTTGACCACAACAGCGCTGGGGGCGGCAACGGACAACGGTCTTTCAAATAAACCTGTTGTACATGAACAAACATTATATCATGCGCTGACCGTGCCAAACGAACCAGCGAAGTCATTGCATAATTGTTACACTAACTATATTCAATGTACCTGAACAAAATGATTTCCAAACACGTGACCGACACATATGATGCGGTGGCCAGAAGAGTCAGGTGGTGGTTGACTTCTAAGAGGGAAAAATGTCATGCTTTATTGTTGGGACAACGATACAAGGATTACGTTATACCGTGAAGCAATCACATATCCCATGTCTGTTATATCCATCCACTTGTCCACACTAACCTGAATGAATCAAACATACACATGTAAGTAATTTAAACATTGTTATTAAAAAAAATTAACCTAAAAACATACCTTTGAAAAGCCATCAACAAGTAGGGACAACTTTAATTGTTCAAATCTCTCTGTGCCACCGAAGAGGTTGATGTACTCATGCGACCACCTGCCAAGTTCTTTAAGCAATTCATTACGCACTAACGGCCACGAATCTTCCCCCATACCTAATAAAGCGCCAATGGACCGATATCCACAGTTACCGTCCGCTTTCACATCCACAACGTCACGAATGAAACCTTGAAAGAATGACGCAAATTGATCCAACATCGGGATCATCCTTGTTGGCTGACGCGATTGAGAACATGATGCACTTCATTTCACTGGAGAGTTGCTGCTTTGAACAGAATGAAAAGCATCAACATACTCCCAGTAAGACGGATCACGCTTTGTGGATGTTTGACTTCTTTTCATCGGTTTCTTCGGTGCACCTTTAGTGTTCACCTTTGACGGAGGAGGGCACATAGAGTTATGATCAGGGTATGCGATTTCTCGAAGTTTACTCTTCAGAGTTACTTTGCCAGCCACATCAAGTTCATCAAACCTTTTAGATATGACCTCTATTTCTTCCTTGATGGTGACTTCCGTCTCACATAACCCTTGGTCTGAAAAGCAAAGTCTCCTTCAAAAAAGATGGACTGACTCCAATGGGATGCTGCTAGCAGTATACCTAGAAAGCTCACATGCACAAGGAAGCCCGTGCGTGCTTCTCATCACACAACCACAAGAAGAGAGATTGTTGCCGAGATAACGTAGACGGTCAATCTCAGAAGCAATCTGATTTAAAGCATCCCTCGAAACCATCCCAAGAAGCCTCTTGTATAAGGTTTTTTTATATACATGGCCAACCACATGGGTACTGGTTTCAAAGGATGCTTTAATTTCGACGTGTTGCAGCGTGATCATGTTGTTCATGGCATCCCAAACACTACATAGGTCTCCAACGCTATTTTGTAGTACTCTTTTGAGAGCCCAATGAGCTGATTCAACCCTACATTTAAAATACACAACAAACATGAAAATATACAACAATTAAATACCATTTAATATTAATCGTTACTAAAAAATAAAATCAGTTGTTAATACCTGTTTGTTGTTGTGTTGCCTAGGTGCATGACCTTATTTGTCCATGCTGTAATAAATTTTTCCTTGTGGGGGATAATCCATGTGTCGTTAACATAGTCAACGAACATCGGCCAAGGCGAACAAGCAACTTGAAACTTCTGATGTGACTCATGGAACTCGTATTCGGACGGACAATCAACCAAAGTACCCCAGCTATCCATTACATAGTCCCACGCATTTTTTTCCCCGATTAAAGATTTGCACTGCGCCTTCACATTCTTATCGATGTGAAACCTGCACAACAAATTAGTAGACTCGGGAAACACAGTTTTCACTGCATTCATCAGTGCTAGGTCTCTGTCAGTGACAATAACAAGAGGGAGGCGATCGTGTCTTAAAAATAGGCCTCGAAATCGTTCCAAAGCCCATACAATATTATTAACACACTCAGCCTCCAGATATGCAAACCCAGCAGAGAATGTCATCGCCGTTGGTGTCACTCCAACAAAGTCAAGTAGTGGGAGTCTGTACCTGTTTGTTTTGTAGGTACTGTCTATAAAAAACACCAGATGACATGCATTGCATAACTTTACTGCATCTGGGTGACACCAAAACAGATCACGCACCACAACTTCATCCTTCAATCTATGCCAATGAATGTATTGATCACGTTCGAGAAGCTTCATCAGATGCTGCATTTCGGTATTAGCTCCTCTTATTGAAGAATGATATGCACTTCTTGCATTGTAAATTTGCTTTATCGTGGTGTAACTGTCGGCATTGTGTTCCTTCAACGTTAGCAAGATGTTTTTCGGTTTCACCATCGACTTTGTCATATCAGCAATAATTTTCTTTTCTTCTTTAGTCAATCGCCCGGTGTATGGATGTCCAACTAAGGACTTCGCCAATTCATGATTATGAATCCCACAGATCAACTTCACCATCCAACCTTCCCCTCCACGCACTGGTTTCCCACGAAGCCTGAAGGGACAACCACATTTCCTACTCCCGGTGTCTTTTCTAACGAATTCTTTATTTCTACACTTGTACGTACCACTCCTTTCACACCCAATTAACACAAATGAACTTCTTCCTCTGCTACCGGTCTCTGTGTCAGATCTCATAATCACTGCAACAAATCCATTTTCATGGGCAACTGTTCGAGCCCATTGCAAAACATCATCTCGAGTAGCGAATACCTACAACGCAACCCTAACATATTAATTTTCATACAAACCATCAATTCAACCAATGACTCAAATTATCTATGATTACCTGAGATGTATTAAAAGCATTTGAACAATCGACATGTGATTCATTCACTCCACATTCTTCTTGATTATCATAATCATAATCCATATGCACTTCTTGTGACATCGCAAAGTCATACCTCCATTGATCTTCGTCCATCTTAAGGACATATGCATCATACACAAGTACATTCAAATTATCATATAACCACATCCAAAAATTTACAACACCTTAAATAACAAACATATTAATAGCACATATGCATCATACACGACTATATTAAAATTATCATATAACCACTAATACAAATATATTCTAAATTTATAACTACATTATTTAATTAAACTAAACTTATCACTATAATAAACAACTAATAAAACATTTTTGTACCATTATACATTTAAGTTACCTAAATCATTTAATATTATACCTAATTAAATCAATAATCCACAACATATATAAAACAGAAATAAAAAAAATTATAAAACAGAAATATATATATATATATATATATATATAATCCACAATATATATCATTATACCTAAATAAACCAATAATTCATTATTAACTAACAGAAATATATATATATATATATATATATATATATATATATATATATATATATATATAAATTATAAAACAGAAATTAAAAAAAATTGCTAATAATTTAACATTCCGGAAGAAGGTCTTCCGGAAGTTACGAAGCCCAATTCCGGAAGAAGGTCTTCCGGAAGTAGTTTCCGGAAGCACTTCTTCCGGAAGTTACGAAGGGCAATTCCGGAAGAAGTGCTTCCGGAAACTACTTCCGGAAGACCTTCTTCCGGAATTTGCATTCGTAACTTCCGGAAGACCTTCTTCCGGAAATTACGAAGCCCAATTCCGGAAAAAGGTCTTCCGGAAGTAGTTTCCGGAAGCACTTCTTCCGGAATTGCCCTTCGTAACTTCCGGAAGACCTTCTTCCGGAAGTGGTCATTCCGGACCTTCCTCCTTCTGTGCCTAAAATTTCTTCCGGATACACTTTTTACTGTTTTACTTCTCTAAAAACTAACCGGAAAACGAAATAAACGCGTACCTCCGACGAAATAGGAACAACAGCCACTAATAAAACTTCAAATACGGAACACGGGACCACCAAATCTTCAAATACTTCACTTCACGGGACCACCAACAGACTGCTGAAGGGACCACCACCGAAACAGCAGCAAACGGAAGAAACAAACAAAGCAAACGGAAGAAGAAACAAAGAAAGCGCAGTAAAACACAGCCTCAACACGTTAATTTAAAGAAATTTACACAAGGGCAAAATCGTCATTACATACGCATTAAATATTATTTTATTTTTACTTATTATTATAAAATAAAAATTCTTTTTTCTTCATTTTGTTATAAAACAATAATCACGTTTACGAATTAATTAATTTTTATGGTTTAAATTAATATTTGACATGCGCGTAAAAAACAAATTATAAATATTAGTCATAATTATGTTCACTAATTATTTAATTATTTATGCATAATAGTATTAATTATTTTATAAATTAGTTTATGCAATTAAAAGTAAATTATTACAAAATAAAATATTTTTTTAAAAAAAAACTAACTTCCGGAAGAAGCTTCTTCCGGGAACATTCCGGATGACGTTTTTTCGGAAGTTGTCTGTGAGTACTTCCGGAAGACACAAATTCTTCTTCCGGAAGAAGGTTCTTCCGGAAAAATTCCGGAAATAATTTTTCCGGAAAGTTTCCGGAAGAATAATTGCTGAAGGGCAGTTTCGCCACTTCACTGTTTGCTGGGTGTCCCAACAATAATGTTAGGTACACATAGCAACTCCCGTCCCATGAACGCATGTATTCGCATATGTTAATTACTTGCGGATTTTTGTAAGTCCATGAATACCTATAGATGTTCATGAATATTAAAAAAATTACTTTTTTAAACAAAAAAATAATATAATACTCAATAATTTTATGAGAATTAGACTTTTTAAAACATGTTCACCGTAATTAAGCACTATCTGTACCCGTTATCATTCCTAGTTAAAATGAACTCATGTTGACATTCTGTCTTATAACAACCCAAAACGTTTTTGAGTTGGGCTTTATTGTTCATAAATGTAAACTCTGACTTAGTTAATTATAAAACGCTAGAATGCATTTTATTAGGAATAGGGACAGATCTAGAACTCTTTTATAGGGGATGTTAGAATTTTTTTTCTTTTTAATTATTTAAATATATAATTTTTGATAAATAAATAATTCATAAATAAATAAAATTTCACCAATAGAGTTACTAGCTTTACACGTAAAATTAAAATTAATTTTTATTTCAAAGTATAAATATAAATAAATTATAATAATTTTCATCATTGATTTTTATTCATTTTTTATGTCACTGACTTACAAAATAATTTAAATCTACTATATCCTCTAGCCAACCCAATACGTAGTAAAATTATGATAAAGTATTTCTAAACTTTGTAATTCCCACTTCATTCAAAGCCCAATAAAGAAGAATTTAATTCTACATTTTACATCCTTTGGACCCAACAGTAGCATGTTCCTTACATGCTAAGTAAAAAAAGGTGTCAAAAAGAATGCCCTGCACTCATCCCTGATTAAAAAATAAGCAAATCAAGTAGTTGATTTTCTGGCAAGAACTTTTTAATTTATGTTAGTCACCAAGTTTTTAATTTTGTTCCTCCTTTATTGAATCACTTATTTTGAATGAAATAATATGATTTATTTCCCCTAAAAAAAGGATAATTACATGTTTAATAAGTACCGATGCAAGTGTAGGTAATTTTCAATAGAAAGTATTTTTATTATAAAAAGAGCAAGAGAGTGGTTGTGTGTGTTAAGAGAGAATAATTTTATTACGAAAGACTAAGTGTAGTAAATTTTGGTTATTAGATTAAATTATGAATGATTAAAATCGAAACACAAAAGTCATGTGATATGTGACATGGACTTTTTAACTTAACATTATCACACAATATTTAATTAGGAAATTCAATAGGGTTAATTTAAAATGTTGGATATTGTTAATATATTGTATTAATGAAGCTAAAAAAAATGAATACAAATATAAGTAATTTTTAAGATTGAATAGATGTTTAACATAAAATTTAATTTGTAATTATGTATGGAATAATTCTTAAAATTACTGTCAATATTCATCTATAATATCCGTATCCTACCCGTTAATGAGTAGGTTAAAAAAAAATCGTATCCGGAAGTATCCATTTAAACTATTTATGATGATATTTGTACAATTTTTTTTGTCATCCCATATAAGTTATGGAAGAAAAATTTAATGTCAAATTATATATATATATATATATATATATATATATATATATATATATATATATATATATATATATATATATATAATTTTCTTTAGCATTCTCTACCAATTCGTTTGCGATGACCGTGAACTTTACCTTAACCTTGCTTTAGACTCTTTTTTAAAAGTGCTTTTCATATTCCAACTTCCGACCGCCACGACACGGCTATTGGATTAAGATTTCAAAGGATTTTAAAAGACTTTTTTATGATTAAAAAATCTTGTGGTATTCAATCAAGACTTTTATAAAATATAAACAAATCTTGTGGTATTCAATTAAGACAATAAAGATTTTTTTTTCAGGGTAACAAAATCTGTTGGTATTCAATTGAGATTTCTTACCACTTTTAAAATGTCTTTTGGTATTCAAAAGTAAATAGATTTTGATGAATTCTTTTGTGGAATGGATTTTGAGAGACTTTTTAGTTAGAAATACACATAAAATACTCCTCCAACAATCTCACCCAAACCCTTGAGACTTTTCATAATCTTCCAAAGACTTTTTCTTCTCCTGCCGAACAAGACACAAACCACTACCAGGTTCATTCTCTTACAACTTTTCAATCAATTTTACCTATTTTTTTAATGGCAATCGATAGTCAATATTGTTCATACTATATGTATATTACGCAAATCAAAAGAAAAGGGTGTTGTATATGCTTCAAGATTTCGTATTCATATTGTTTTCAACGTCCAGACAATGAATATGCATCAAAAGAATGGCAATTGATATGCATCAAGATTTCATATTGCTTTTTTTTTTAGTACTATATATGCAAATCAAAATAAAAAACTCTTTTTTTTTCTGTTTCTTCAACTTGTTTTTTTACAACGTCCATTATTATTATTATTATTTTCTTGTGTTATTATTAAAATGTTAATTATTAATGTGTTATTATTATTTTTTGACAGCGTGTTATTATTATTATTATTGTTTTAATAATTTTTTAATTGTTATTGTGTTATTATTATTGTTATTTTGTTAATAGTTTTTTTTAAATGATTTTATGATATATGAGTATTATTTTTATGGAAAATGCTAACATGTGCCCTTAATTAAAAGTCAAAAATTGTTGTTTTTAAGACGTAGTTACTATTGGAAGTATCCTTAACATGTGCCCTAAGTGCGCATGTTAGCATGACCCTTATTTTATTACTAGGTAGTTTTTTATTGGTTTTTCTATTGAATTGTATATTATTCGGGATATAGTCACTATACTTTTGACAATTAGGAAACAATAACTATTTTTGTCAAATAACTAGTTTCTTATATATATATTAGCGATCAAATGGGGGATTCACAAGAAAATAACAAAGGAAAGAGTAGAGACAAAGATAATTATGTATCTTGGATTATGGAGGATACCAATGAGTTATTGCACCTCTTGGTGGATGCTATGAATAGGGGATTGCGTGATGCCAATGGGTCACTTAGCAAACAAAATGTAGAACGAATAATACTTCCTCAACTCAATGCAAAAACTAAATTCCCTAAAACTTATAGTCATTATTTGAGTCGGATGAAGTGGTTTCGAAACCAGTATAACATGATGTCAACCCTTATGCGCAACAACTCTGGCTTTGGATGGGACCCAATTGGAAAAACTTTCACTGCTCATGAGGATGTATGGAAAGATTACTTAAAGGTGAGCTAAGTTCATAATCTTTTAAATATATTAATAGTTATAAATTTAGTAAATTATAATATTTGTAGTATATTAACAATGATTTTTTTTTTAGTCCCACCCAAGTCACAGCAAACTTCGAGGAAAAAATATGGTTGATTATGAGTATTTGAAGATCGTTGTTGGGGGTGGAGTTTCTAGCGGGAATAATTCTATATCAGTCGATCCAGATGATACTGATGCAACAACTTTTGAGCCAGAAAATAGAACTGTTGGGATAGAAAAATTTTCATATGATCCTAATAGTGATACATTCATAACACCAAATAACTATGAACCAGCATATCAGCCTCCATCACCAAACCAACCAAGTCCACCATCCCACCCCCCTTTAGATTCAGAGGTTCCCATAGAAAAACAAAACTGTCACAAGCGAAGGAGATCCGAGTATGGAGGGAGTTCAAGCGCTGTTGGGATCAACAATCAAGGCAACGTTCTGGAAAATCTTTCTGTTGGCATTGGGACTATTGCTGTGAATTTTGAAAAAATATCCAACATGATGGAGAAAAGAGAAAAAGATAGAGATAGAGATAGAGAGCTCGAGGGTATTATTTGGGATGTTATAAAAGAAATTCCAAATTTGGATGACATAACGCGTTTCAAGACAGCTGAATTGTTAAATACTAAAGCAAAAAAGGATTTTTTCTTGAAGATGTCACTGGAAGAACGCTCATCTCGGATAAACTTTAAGTTAGGGAATAATTAATATTTTGATCATCTATTATTAACATATTATTTTAAACATCGTGAGTTTGTTGAACTATATCTTTTGGGTCTCTATTTTGGTTGAAGTATTTGGTTTGTTTTTTGGTCGAACTATTATGGTTGTATTTTGGTTGAAATATTTGGTTTGTTTTTTGATCGAACTATTATGGTTGAAGTATTTAGGTTATATATTTTGTGAAATTGTTGTGGTTAAACTTTAGTTATATTTATTTTATATATGAATTTGTATTAACTTTGATATTGACTTATAACCATGACCATGACATAAAGAACGAAGAAATGGATGGAGATATATATAATGAAGATACAAATGATGAAGATATAGATGACGAGGAAACAAATGAAGAATTTTATGAAGCCACATACACATATGTGATGGCAATTTATGCTTTAATAGATATATTAAATAAGTTTTTGAATATGATGTGTGGTGAACATATTGAACGTCCATTAACTCGACGACAAATTACTAGTCGGGGATATGACTATATACACAAAACATTAAACGATGATCCTGCAATCTTTCGACAAGTATATAGGATGTATCCTGATGTATTTCGAAAGTTGTGCACGATTATAAGAGAAAAAACACTTTGTTATTAAAAGGTTTAAAATTTCTATCGTTTTTATTTTCTTTATTCAAATATTATAATTTATTTATCATCTTTTTCATTCACTTTTGTAACTTCCGTTATTTTTTTGTTTAAAATGTATTAATCTTTCAAAATCTTAAAAATCCATAAAGTACTTTGAAATCTTAAAAATCTGTGTTAGAAATCCATTAAAATTTTGGGTTAAGAATCTGATTGTAAAAAGTCTTTTAAAAAAAATCTTTTAAAATCCCACAAAATCAATACAATCCCACATAATCTTTTAAAATCTTCAAGATTGTTTTTGTCAAAATATTCTCTCAAAATCCCAATCCAATACACCCCCTAAATCACTTTTGGCAAAAAAGAAATTTGAGAAGTCGACTTCATAGCTATAATTTACTTTAATCCCCCGTGTAATTTCCTTTTGGGTTAAACAATTAACATTAAAACATCTAGCAAAGTTCCAACGACTAGATATGTTATTTCCTCTGTCATAAAATAATAATCATTAATATATAAATAAAATAATAATTATGGAATATTTTTTATACGATAATTAGAATAAGGAGGAAATATATATATATGTATATATATATATATATATATATATATATATATATATATATATGTATATCATGCAAGATAGCACGAATTTTGTTAATTATACCAATATAGTTGGAGAATAGATGACTATTCATACAATGAAGTGGAAGTGAAAACGTGGAAAAGGAAAAGCCACTTATTTTATTTTATTTTTTTACCTTGTCTTATAAATTGTCTTGTAATACCAAGACAAGAATTTACCGAGAAATCCTGACGAAGGAGGTTTGTCTAACTAAGGCCATAAAGCATCAATGAGTAAAAAACAAATCACATTGTGGCCTAGTTGGCCAAATGTCTCACAAAAATACAAATGCTTCATTGCAGTACTCTGCTCAATAATTCCTTTTTAATATATTTTTTTTTAAAAATGTTATCCTTCACAAATCACAATCACTTTGATGTTTTCTTTACTTAAGAATTACTCCATAAATACACGGGTTATATCCTCCAAATTTATTAAAATATAAACTATAGCTTTTTGGTAATAAATCACTGGCCAATTATTTTTAAATCAACTATAAACTATCAACATCACGCACCAACAACTTAAATTTGTATTCTAGAAGAAGATCTTAAAAGGAAAATTTCGAACTGCTCCTCTTTTCAGAATTAATTGAAACAACATATTTAGTTCGAACTGATCATAAATATGAACTTTCCAGCTTGTAGCAGTTTCTTGAGTTGCTATAACTCTGTGGTAAGTACAGATCTTGTTCATGTAAACTGAATCATTTGTTTATAAGTGTGACTTATCACCTTACCAATACCATATTAAAGTGAAAGATTTGAAAGTGAGGTGTATATCACCTTATTATAGCATGCAACTAAATCAAAATATAAGTGAACTCCTAAAATGAGTCTAGCTAGCTCCAGAGCATATGATTAGAACATAATAGAAGATCAATCAACAATGGCAACAAGGCCCACACCTTTTGCCTTCACCAACTTTTCACATTTGAAGATAACATTTAAAGCTACTGATTTTCATGGAAAGCAGAGGCTATCTTTCAAATGGGACCAAAAGGCTAGTGTTAATTATATCCTCCGATAATTAAGAACCAAATTAAATTTTTAAAAAATTTAAAGATCAAGTTAAATCATTTAAAATAATTTTAATACGAAATTAATAATTAACCCTTATCAATTGGAGCCAGTCTCTCCTATTTAGATTCATCCATTATTGGTGAACACACTTTTGGGTTGGATAAAGTCGTGTCTATTTAATGACGGACTAGAATTTCTCTAGTCAAACAAGTATTCACAGGCTAAACTCTTTTTAAAAATATAAGAAAATTATTTTTTTTATAAAAAGTTAATTAAACATTTTTAATCTTTATAAAATAAAATATAAATTTATCATTTATATTATAAAATAATAAAGTATAATACATAATGAAACATATAAATCAGAGGGTCGATTATAGTATGTTAGAAATTAAAAACAAAAATAGACGTCAATGGCACATTTAATATTAAATTATCAAGTGATTTCATCAATAATAATAAAAAATCTGGCTAATGGGATAGTCCAATCCATCATCGACCAACCTAATTTGAGTCAGTAAAATTTCAAGTTAGATCAATAAATATATATATATATATATATATATATATATATATATATATATATATATATATATATATATATATATAAAGTAAACTTTACTTAAAAAAATGTGTGTCAATAATTAATAGTCATTAGATGACTTTTTGTTTGTTTGCAATAATTGTATTTAATAAAAATTAATTTGCTCACATTAATGCTATTAAGTGTTATACAATTTTAATAATTAAAAATTAATTTTAATATTTTTATATTAAGTAATAAGAATATGATTCTTGTGAAAATATTTTATTAGGTAAGAACATGAAAATAATTAACAAGAATAATTAGATCAAAACTAAAATTAATAGACCGTTCAGATTAAAATATTTAAAAATTTAAATTAAAATCTAATTAATCATTAGATCTTTAACAAATTCACCAAATGAACCACAATCTAACATATTTCAATAATCATTAGTGGAGGTAGTAAAAGCTACAAGGATAATAATTGTCAGAGGTAGAGATAGTGACAATTTACAATGGTAATAATAAGAACGACAATTATAATGATAGTTGTAGTGATGGTGATGAGAGTAAGTTAATTAAAATATTTTACCAATGAGTAATCTTTATAAATTTAGTTATTTTTTGGTTATTAGTTATTTTGGCATGACTAAAACATATTTTAAGAAAAATAATAATATTATAAATACATAGTTAAATTTAAAAAAACTCATAATATGTAGTAATTAAGGATTTAAATTAGTAAATAAACTATTACATATATATATATATATATGTCAATATAATTTATTTTAAATTTAGTTTTTAAAATATATTTTGCAAAAAATAAAAAATAAAGTAACGGTTTAAAAATAATGAGAGTAGTGGATGAGTAGTTGAGTTAATTTATTCAAATCATAATTATTATTATAGATGTTATAATAATAATATATTTATTTTAAAAATAATGATATATTATTAGTTTTTTATTTCTAATAAAATTAACTTTCAAATGAAAACATATTTAATTTCATTATGTTATTTTTTTTTATCAAAAATCTAAATATTTTATAGATATATAAATATATAAACATTATAATAATAACTTTGAATACTATGTTAATATTTATAGTTAATTTTATTAAAATTTTTAAATTAGTCACTTTAAAATGAATTTTATGAAAAATATTAATTAAAATTACTTATTTTATAAATATGTTGTTAAATTTGAAATAATTATAATATTTTTTATTAATAAATAAGGATATAAATTAGGAAATAAATTTGATGAACAATTGTAATTACAAATAAGAAGTTCATATATATAAACTAATTTTTGATAGAGAATTACATCAACTATATTATTAATAATTATTACTTTTTTATAATGATAAATTAATAATAATAATAAATAGAGTTCTTTTTAAATTCATATATAATGGTCAATTTTATTTTAATAAAAATAATGTATGAAAAATAAAATGTAATATTATTAAAAAAATATTAACACATTTCAATATTATTTCTTAGAGATAAATAATAATTATAATTTTTAAATTATAAGATATAAAATTTCGATCACATAATAATATTTTGAGATAAATATAATTTTTGGGGCAATTATAGATTAATAACTTAATATAACAGGTAATGAAATCAAAATTAAATAATAATAATAATAATAATAATAATAATAATAATTAACAAAAATAAATACTCAAATTTAAATAATTATAAATTTATTATATATATATATATATATATTAGTTTATAAATTTTATATAGATATTATATTGCCATTATTAGTTGGAGGCTTGGAGCAAGAAGAAATCATTTTTTTTAACAGGTTTAATATTAAAAAATAGCATCTTCTGAATTAAAAATATAATTAATTATCATCCTCAATTTTAACATAATTATATTTAATATTCTAATAAATATTTTTAAAATAAATTTTATTAATGTATATATTTTTATATAGAAATACTAAATAAAAATATAAAAACTTAAATAATTTAATCAAGTTTAAAATCTACTGTGGAACTAAAATAAGCGCACCCTACGGCCTAACCCAACTTATGCACCGAATTATTCAAATCAACTTATCGATTATAATCCATTTTTATACCTACCAATTACATTAAATATTTAATTACTGTAAAAGTTTTTTTTTATATAAAAAAAGTAGATGTGGTTTAAAACAAATCCTTACAAGCAGCTGAAAAGAAAAAAAAATCCTTACAAGTAGATGCCAAAGAGATGGCATCTTCAACTTGTGCACCACATGATGCCTACCAAAGAACATTTAATCAAAACAAGCATGCTATATTTTTATAAGTTGAAGAAAGAAAAACAAAGGGTATGTATGTTGGTGGTTTACAAGTGATTCTTTATTTGATTATCTAAGTTTAAATCACATGCTACTATTTAGGGAAGTTAAAATTTCCTTAAATACACAAAACCACACAGATTCACTTTTCCTTCAATACATACACTTATGTGTAATTAGTAAAATTGACTATTATTTAAAATATTTTCCTACCAATTTTTTTTAATATTATAAAATACGATGAAATCTTTAAAATATAACTATCTTAAATGGCCCAAATAGTTTTATGCTTGAAAATAAATACAACTAGATATTGTAAAAATCTTTAAAACCACAAAGAATTCACATTGTGTCTCAGAAAGCACAATTAAGCTAAAACAAACAAGCCTTTAGATCCTACATGATGTTGATTGGATGAAAACTCAACAAGAGTCAACATCTAATCTAATATCATTAAACAATGCTAAACGTAAATCTAAGTATCTAACATGAAACAAGAATTCACATTCAGCGTGTTGCAAAAACCATAATCGAGTTGAAACAAACAAACCAGTCCTTAGGATCTTATAAAATATTGATAATTACGAATGAAAATTCAGTATCAACATCTACTAATGTTAAATCAGCTGAATGTAAATCTAAAATGAGACAAGAACTAACATTCAATAAAGTTTATTTGCATAAACTTTTCTATAAACACTTTGAGTTTGAGGAGAAAAAAAAAAGAAAAAAAAATTAAATGAATTTTTCATAAACTAAAATTAGATTATGCATAGGTTAAAAATCATTTTTTAGAAGAAAAAAAAACTCTTACAAGAAAACTTATATAAATTAGCCCGAGCATAATTGAACTAAAATAAGCAAATCCTAAAATCTTACAATATAGTATTAATTAAACTCAACAAGAGAAAATCCTACCACCTACCAACAATCAAATCAATAGGAGTTGGGTCCAGTGGAAATAATTAATTCCTTATAATAGGATAAATTAAAATTCGAATCCTTATTAACAATACACGTTTAATATTAACAATTCATCAAACAAGATGATTTTTAAAAATAGAATACTTTGTAAAAAAAAAAAAAGATACTATCAATCACCAGCAATATATGTCGTGACTCGTGAGGTTACAATTAAAAAAGTTACGGGCTAAAAAAAACTCGTTTGATTTATTTTCTAAAAAACACAAAACCAAAAGAAAACCAGCTAAAATAAAAATGGTGTGTAACCCATAAAGTTGATATATTAGTATAAGATTCTGATTATAGTCAAATTTATTTATATACAAAATTAGTTTTTAATGTAATAGATTAGAGAATATGCGGGCTCTCTGCCATTGGAGAAAGAAAATGGTGTGCTATTGTATTTTGTAAAGCCAACTAAACGATTGGCATAATTCACAGTGGACGAGTCAAAGAGCCTCATCCAATCAGCAACTCCATTCAAAACAAGCACTTTTTAATCACCAAATCCCCATTGTACACACCTCCTCCAAGAACCAAAACAAACACCAACAATTTTTTCTCTCTCTTAATTAATTAAACCCCCCCACAGCAAGATCCCACCTTCAATTAACTTCCTCACACATTCTCTGCACTTTTTATCTCCGCATTTCCTCGCACACCCCACAAGTCAATGGCACCACCTTCCCAACAACAGGGCTAGACCCTTACCCTTCTAACCCCACCATAAAAACCAAACCTTTCACACCCCAACAACCTCGTTTCCCCCTCCATGGATCGCAGCAACACCTTTTCCTCCTCGTTCCTTCTGCTGATCTTGTTGGGGTTTCACTTCCACGTGTTCTTCGTTTCGTCTCAGGTCGAAGGCGACGTGAGATGTCTCAAGGGCATCAAGGAAACCCTCTCCGACCCTCTGAACCGCCTCAGCGATTGGCGCTTCGACAACACAACCATAGGTTTCATCTGCAAATTCGCAGGTGTGTCTTGCTGGAACGATAGGGAGAACCGTGTCTTAAGTTTGACCTTACGAGACTTCAAGCTCTCGGGTAAGATCCCCGAGGCCTTGAAGCACTGTGGGAAAAACATTCAAAAGTTGGATCTTGCTTCAAACTCTTTCTCTTTGGAGATCCCACGTGAGATCTGTTCTTGGATGCCTTTTTTGGTTTCTTTAGATTTGTCAAGTAACCAGCTTTCTGGGTTTATTCCACCCACGATTGAGAAATGTTCTTATCTGAATGAGTTGGTGTTGTCGAATAACCAGCTTTCTGGGTCGATTCCCTTTGAGTTTGGGAGTTTAGGTAGGCTCAGGAAGTTTTCTGTGGCCAATAATAGGCTTAGTGGGACAATTTCTGAGTTCTTCAACAGGTTTGATAGGGAGGGTTTTGAAGGGAATAGTGGGCTTTGTGGGGGTCCTCTTGGAGGAAAGTGTGGTGGGATGAGTAAGAAGAATCTTGCTATTATTATTGCTGCTGGGGTGTTTGGTGCTGCTGCTTCGTTGTTGCTGGCTTTTGGGTTGTGGTGGTGGTACCATTTGAGTGGGAAGAAGAAGAAGGGGCATGGGGTTGGTTCTGGTGTTGGTGGTGGTGGTGGTGATTGGGCTTTGAGGTTAAGAGGGTATAAGCTTGTGCAGGTTAGTCTCTTTCAGAAGCCTATTGTGAAGTTGAAGTTGGGGGATTTGATGGCTGCTACTAGTAATTTCAGCGGGGAGAATGTTCTTTTCGCGACGAGGACCGGGACTACGTATAAGGCTGATCTTCCGGATGGGTCCACGCTCGCGGTGAAGCGGTTGAGTGCGTGTAGGATCGGGGAGAAGCAGTTTGGGATGGAGATGAATCGGTTGGGGCAGGTTAGGCACCCTAATCTGGCGCCGCTGTTGGGGTACTGCATTGTGGAGGAGGAGAAGTTGTTGGTTTACAAGCACATGTCGAACGGGACATTGTATTCATTGTTGCATAAGAATGGTGGCGGTGCATTGGATTGGTTGATGAGGTTTAGGATTGCATTGGGTGTGGCGAGGGGGCTTGCGTGGCTGCACCATGGCTGCCACCCTCCGATTATACAGCAGAACATTTGCTCCAGTGTGATTCTTGTCGACGAGGAGTTTGATGCCCGGTTGATGGACTTTGGGCTTGCGAGGCTCATGGCTTCAGACTCAAATGGTAGTTTTGTGAATGGTGATTTGGGGGAGCTTGGGTACATTGCGCCGGAGTATCCTAGTACACTTGTTGCATCACTGAAAGGGGATGTGTATGGGTTTGGTATTTTGCTTTTGGAGTTGGTGACTGGGCGAAAACCTCTTGACGTAAGCAATGGGGAGGAAGAGTTCAAGGGTAGCTTGGTGGATTGGGTGAATATGCATTCTAGTTCTGGCGGAATCAAGGATTGCATTGATAAAGCTATATCTGGAAGGGGACATGATGAGGAGATTCTGCAGTTTCTGAAAACTGCGATGAATTGTGTGGTTTCTCGCCCCAAGGATAGATGGTCTATGTACCAGGTTTATAATTCCTTAAAGAGCATATCCAAAGACCAGAGTTTCTTTGAACATGATGATGAATTTCCCTTGATCTTTGGTAAGCCAGAAAACGAGGTTGTGGCGTAGTTCTTGAGGAAGCATTGCAGCATGAGAAGATGATGAGAGATTGTTCTCACTGAATTGCTATTTTATAGTGGAGAGTTCTCACAATGGTGTTAATGTTTATGGTTTGAGCATGTCCATGGGTGACCCTAATCAGGTATAGTTGTATTGTATTGTATGATATATAATAAACTTTCTGGCAGGTTAGGTTTTTTGAGATCTTATCTGTTTCACTGTTTGTTGTATGCAAATGCAATCTCTAATGATGTCCAAAGTGTTTGGTATATGCTTCGGATTTGAATCCTCAAATTATATATATGTCTTCAAGACAAAAAAAAAAAACTGGGCATCTACTTGTGCTCTGTAAAGACATCTCACCATGATGTTTTTTATTCGTTTAGATCTAATTGTTGGAATGTTTGAAACATTTAATTTCTGTATAAATAAAAAACTAGGTAAGCATTTGAAAGTGTTTACGGGAAACTTATTTGAGGTTATGAAAATGATTTATTATTTCTAATTTATAGTTAACTGTATGACATAAATTTCCATGTAAAAGATCTTGTTGAATCAGCACTTAATTAAAATGTTTATCCTTAATGCATGTAATATATAGTGTTATATCGGGATTTGATCTATTTGACAAGTTGGTCTTGTGCTGTAACTACTACTACTTCCTACATGAACCAAAATCAAACTCATCATTAACATTGTAAAATTGACTTGTCTGTACTCTAGAGAAGTGTAATGATTATATCGCAAGAAAAATTATATTGATCGTAATGGATGTTTGAGAATCCACGTCAAATTAAAATATCAGCTGAATCATGCTAAGGATTGTTAGTTCAGATTCAAACGCTAGTTTGTTCTTCCCTTAAGCCATAACACTTATAGTGTTTGGATTAAATTTATGGTGAGAAGCAATCACTAATTTTCATGGTAAAGGTAAACAACAAATGGTTGTTTTTATTTTTTCATGGTACCGCCATGATTTGGAGGAACATAATTGATTTTTGGTGCTAATTCAAGCACACTATAAATAACTGATAAATTACAGTGTAACTATCACCACGAAAACATTTTGGGCAATATTAGCATCCCAAAAGTAGAAAGAAAGATACAAAGAATCTGTGTGAATCATGGGAAGGGATTCTCTAATGTGGTAAATAATTAATTGAAGGGTTAAATATGATTTTGGTTCTTAAGGAGATATTTTTTCATTTTTGATTTCTGTAAACTTATTTTTTTAATTTTAATTCATTTAAGTTTGTATTTTTTTAATTTTGATCCCTATAAAAATATTTTGTTTATTCTTAGTATCGAAAAGTTTATGTTTTGTTAATTTTGGTTCCTTTAAAGTTTTAATTTTTTTATTTATAGTCCTCATAAATTTATGTTTACCTGAACCAAAATTATAAAAACATAAATTTACAGAAATTAAAAATAAATAAAATATCTTATAAGAATAAAAATTAAAAAATATAAATTTATCAAGAACCAAAAATAGGAGAAGTGATAACTTACATGAACCAAATACCTGATTAAGTCATAATTGAGATAGTCAAGTTGTTTGATCCCACGATTATTCTTTTAATTTTTCACTTAATAATATAAAACAAATATTATATTAATAAAATTTAATGAAGAGTTGATATCTCGTGTAGCTGTAATGTCACTGCAGATTTATTCTCTTGAACCATAGTAAAAAAAATTAATATTATATTTTTTTACCAATCCTCTTGTAAATCTTCCAAATATTTTCTAAGAAAATATTAAATAAAAAATAATTATATTTAATATTTTGAGAACTTGAAAAATATTTAATATCTTTTTAATCTAATTAATAAGGGGATTAATATAAAGATTTTGCAAGAAAAAATAGAATTATATTAATTCTTATTATTAATTAGCTTGTATAGGAATGTGGGATGGATTCGATAATTTAATTATTTTACTTCTCAGAGATTTAGCTGTTGGACCGGTCCAACATAAATAGTTTGAAGAAACTATTTGTTAAGCCTTGACAATTTGTTTTTAGGGAAAAATACAAAAGACATGAAAGTAAATCTTATGTTGTAGGTTCAAGTTATATTTATGTTGATTGTTCCATCCTTCCTCACTGTTCTGCCACCACACTGGCCGCCACAAACCAGTGCTTCAGCAGGTACTATGACCTCTTCGAAGGTCTACGATGAGTCATTTGCACACCCACTTTGTGATTGTTGTCTGCTATGAACTTATTTGCACTCAAATAATGCTGACAAAACCATGGAAGCACAGACAGCTTGTTTTCCTCTTGGGTTTTTGTCGTTGCCATGCTCCAATGTGGGAAACCCAGTTTTGGTTTTCTTGCTGACAACAAAGTCATCGGGTAAGTGTGCGTCACTGATGAGGGACACGACCATTGTCAAAGATGACGATGACAAACTATTCTTCTTGTTCTATGTCCCCACAAGTTTCGTTCTCGGCGAGGAAGTCGGTGGTGGAAAACACGCTTGCCGTAAAAAATGTCGCACCGAACCATTCGACCCTCTAATCGCACAATCATGCTCAGCACCAAGTGCCAATCCTGAACACTCAAAAGCCTCACTGATAATGATTGCCAAATCGTTCCCAAACAAATAAACTAGGATTAATTCTGTAGTAGATGAATAACCTACGTCGACTTAGATATAATTCAATTTGGTTCCTCTTCAATTCACTTATAAACAGCGGGGAGAATTTCAACAAACAATTTATACGCAATGAAAAGAAATACAAAAACACAAAAATAAAGTTCGAAATCTATACTGAAACAAAGTTTTGGAAAAGAATTTGAAACATATTTAATAGCATCAATCTAATTTACCAAACCAAACAATTCAAATTATCATAGTTACTATAAATGATGTTTAGATTCTGAAAGTCCAGTTAATGTCATTAGAGATAGTTCAATCGAATTAATCCCTAAATTCATTAAAATTACAAATCAAATCAAAATATCATCCAAATAATATGTGATTAAATTTGAAATTAGGAAATGAATCCATGACCTAATTCATTTCTAATCCTAAGCATATTCATAATCATGAAAATCGAAAATAAAATTGAAGAAGAAGATGAATATTCAAACAAAAATTGAAATACTGAACCAAAACTCAGATTCAACCTTACTTGGATTGGATCCTTGGATTAATTGATTGTTTAACTTTCCATGATCATCACCAGTGGAAGAGCAATGAAATTTGTACAAGAAAAAGGAAGAACAAAGTTAAAGAGAGAAAGAAAAATGAAGAACGGTTGAGAGAAAATGAGAAAAAAGAGTTTAATCATGAATTAGATAAATCTAAAGATCATCATTAATGAATCATAATAGACCACCTATCAAGGTGTTTCACAAAAATAATGTCCTTATTTAATATCTAAAATAAAAACTTATTTAATATATGACAAAAAAAAGAAGAAGTATAACTTATGATGTTGATTCAAGTTGCATTTATTTATTTAATATCGTCATTTGAAAACTTATGATTTAAATTTCACCATGAATTTTTTAAAATAAGTTAAAATAATCTATAAAAGTCATAAATCATTTGCATAGAGATGTAAAAGCTTTTTCAAATGCTCCTCTTTAATTTAGAATGAGTTTAGAAACACATTCTACAACCAATAAATCATTTTTTTTTTTACGTGAGAAACGTAAAAACTAAAACTAATAGTGTGTTCATTTGATGTTAAAAAAACCAAGTCTCTAATCCCTTTCCAAACACACACTTAATAGTTAATAAACAATAGGCAAGCCATTTATCATGGACCCTAGTAAAACACTTTGATCGTTTTGGCCGAGTCAGAGACATACTTCGTGTGGAAGGAATTTCCTTCGTTAAATTTCTCCTGTTAATAATAAGAGAACGGAAGATTAATCGGTCAATGTTCCTAGTATAGAAAGTAAAGGCTGTCAGCAACTTATGTGGAGGACCGTTGCAATCAAGCTAAGCAATGACTTAAACAAGATGATTGAATCAATGACTTTGAACCTTATGTTGTGTATTGTGGGGGAGGAGTATTGAAATTTCACTTTAAATATAAAAAAAGAACAATTGAAGGGTACATGTTGAATCTTAATTTAAGTTTTTTTTTTCTTCTTGAATGTAGGATATCCGTAGTCAAAGAGTCGGAATTAATCTCTTGAGTTACTCGAATTTATTTAAGAAATTGATTATTTTTCCAACCGATGATATTCCATATATACAAATATGGGAATCGAGCTTTTGACTAAATACGAAAAACATCATGACACAATCTCGACACTAGAGGCTTCGTGCTTCATGAATGTATGAGAGTATACAACCTTAGTCTTTCATATGTAAAGATGATTTTTCCAATTAAAGGAGTTTAACTCAATTGGTTGAAAATATAGATAAAAAAAAATATCTTTTCCTATTCGAGCCCATAACACACTTTGTTGTTATTTTTCTAATTCATTCGAACTTAATTATCAAAAAATTTACAATAGTTTAGACACTTGAATCGTTGATATATTTCTAATTTTATTCTTAGTAAATATAGCTTTTTAAGTGCAATGCAGCCTCTGCGCCTAAGTTGCACTTTATAGTAGGTAGACAAGCCAGGATGTGGGACCCCCTTAGAGATCCACATGCTTTTGATAATTGAAAACATGGACATGTAGGACACTTTGTGATTCAATTGAGCAGACTCATCTGGTTTTGCATCAGCCAATATATTCAGAAAAGAGAAACAAGAACTGGCAGGGGTGAGAATCTGTCTCCCATGCAATCGAGGAAAAATGAAGAAGATTCATTATTTTGAATCTCAGTTACTTTGGACCAAGTCACATCCTTCTCGAATCTATAGAAATCAGACCAGAAAGAAAAAGCAAAGATAAAGATAAAGCAGCGGGCAGGGATTGCTCCTTTGCTGATTTGCCTTTAGTGGGATACCTGAATTTGCAACATCTCCTTAATTGATTAATCTATAATATTCATTAGTTTAGGATTTGCAAAAGATGTGGTTTAACCAACAATGGCTTGTTATTAGACTATTCATAGTCTATTTGAAACCTATAATTGGGCAAGCAGTTATGATGTATGTTTTATGTTTATAATTTGTATGTTCATTTTGCCTTCTTAATTAGTAACTAAGTGGCATCACCATAGGTCCACATGGCAGGGCAAACAGAACCCATGTTATTTTTTTATATAAGAAAAGAATTTGTTTAATTGTATAAACTTTAAATTAAGGAAAGTGCTTTGTTGAACACAAGGCACTTAAAAGAGGGTGCCACCATAAAAGGAATTCCCAAAGATTACTAAAAAAATTAAAGCCTAATAATATGATGCATGGAGACTAGGCCTTTATTTCTTGTGTACCGCTCCAAATAATCCAATTTGGAATGGTTTGTCTTGTTTTTTTCCCCATACTATATTCCTATCCATAAATCCCTCTCCCTCTCTCTTAGATTTGAGTAGGGGAAAAGTAAATAGTATACTGTGTAGCCTTCAAAAGTGTAGTCTTTCTCAAGGTTCCCACGTGTAATTTTTAGGATAAGAATGATCATAAAAACATCCACCATTTCACTTATTCACTCATTCCTAGCTATAGCCATAAACTCCACATTTCTTTTCACTTCAAGAATTTAAGGACATAATTGAATTGCATCCAAAATGTGGTTACTTCATTTCCTAAGGTCTTGATTTACAACACCATCAAAGGTAAATTTCCAAGAGAAGAAGAAAAAAATAGAGAACATTAAGGATCGCACTTATAACCTCCAAAACACTTGCAATACTATATAACATCATCTTATAGAACACACTCTGAATTCTTCCACAAGAGAATAGCAAAAATTCTTGTATAACTTTTCCACAAACTAGTTGTGGAACTTCCCAATGCAATGCTCAGGCTTGTGTAGGTGGCTGTCTAGTTTTCACTGCTCTCCTGAATAATTCATTCATATACATTAATTACACTAAAATGTTAAGAATATGAGAGAGACAAAGAGGTGAGCTAAACGATGTGAATAGAAATGACATGAAGTGAAATGAAATTCCATGGTACGGCAAGATGTGCAGTGCAAACAGGAATACTATGATAATCATCATAATGGGTCCTCAAATATAGTGCTTAACATCAATAGGCAGAAAAAATGAAATAAGACATGAATTGGATTGTTAAATTCAAATGAGGCTAAAAGTAGTTCATGATCCTCAAATAAATTAATCAAGCTTTCCATAGAAAGGAAAAGGAGCCACCGAATTCTTTTTTCCCCCCAATAACTAAAGTGGTACAGTTCTTCACCCAATGTCTTTTCTCGGTTTCTCATGAAAATAAGAGAAAGATTGTTAATTAAAGAAACTTTTGATAAAGAGTGAAAAATTATCGAGTATGAGTCCATCATGCTCCAGCTCCCCTTTAGCAAAGTGGCAAAAGAATTTGTACAAAGCTATGCCTAATGTAATGAATAGAATGAAATGGCTTTCGACAATGTCTATTCTTGATTTAACCTCTTCTGAAGAAAACCAGGCTCCTAGCACATTAGCCACAAAACCAAATTTGAAATGAAACAAAATTATAACATCTTGGATTTGTCTTTCTATCTTGTGTTCATGCAATGTGTTTGGTTTCACATTAAGCAACATGCATATTATTAGAGACAACTATTTGTTGCTTCTGCATTCATTCTCATTATTTGACGTGAAATTGAAGTGGAACAAGCATGTTCAACGCATTCCAAGCACATGCTTCACATTTTTCTCAAGCGTGTTTGGACATGCATCAGACCCGCACGTTTTATTTCAATTTCATGTCAAATGATGAAAATAAATACAAAAATAACAAATAGTTACTTCTCTTCAGATGCACATTGCCTGAGAAAAACATGAAAACAAACACGCTAGTATTATTTATTTGCATGAACACAAAAAGTTAGGGCCCCAAGCTAGGATGGATTACCTCACTCTGATCCTGCAGCTTTACCAAAACACTTAACCACCCACAATTCTTCTTCTTTTTTTTTTTTTTTTACTTTTTTTAATGTAGTAAGCCATGCAAATTACATAACAAAACTACTATCATAAAGTAATAATTTGATAAATGTGTGTACCTGTTGTGTATTGGATCAGGTCCATTTGGCACTCTTCTCTTGCTCACGATGAATAGTCCAGAATTTGAATGCAGGGCATGCCTCTGCATGCTAACCAACTTTAAATGCTTGGAGATAACATTCATTGGAACTAGCACTGTCCTCTTGGTTTGACGGTTTACTGAGATTGCAAGGAACATAAACCAGATGACTCCTAAAGATACCAAGGCTCCAAGAAGCAACCTTCTACAACTAATGACATCACCAACACCCATATCTTCACCCCTCTTTATGAGTGTGATTTTCCCCCCTGTGGCAGTGGCTGGCAAGTAAAGCAAAAGGTGTGAGAATGCTTCAGCAACATTGTGGCATTGATCACTCAAAGATAATATAAGAAGTATAGAGAGAGAGAGAGAGAGAGAGAGAACAAAAGAAAAGAAAAGAAAGAGAGAGCAACAGAGAAGGACTATCTGATTCCTAACTTGGCGGGCTTAGAGAGACTGGTTCTATTTAAAGGCAGACACTGTAAACTGTTAACTATTGGGGTGTGTGAGAAAAAAATTTCAATACTCATAAAGTATTATATAAGTACTCCTAATAAAATTCTGACACTAATACGTATGGTTTTTATTTTATTTTATCAAAATGATAAAAAAAAACTATTAAATTATAATAAGTAATAGAGTCTAATTGTCATGTGTAATAATAAATTGTCATGTGTGTTTGGAATTAGTGTTGTAGCGTAGATCGCCACTCTCTACTCATCCATAAGAAACAATAAGAAGTAACTTTTGCATCGGTTGGGTCTGATGACATGATTTTTATAGTTAATTTGGTGTGAGGATGTTGTTTCACACGCATTATAAAATTGTTAGTTTTTATAATAATTATTTTGAGAATTATGTTTAGAATGATTTTTAATTAATCTAAAGTGTAAAAAAAAGTTTTATACTGGTAATGTATCAAAATTAGACTGCAATTAATAACCTATGAATAGATACTATTGGGGTACTAAAAATTTTACCCGTGTGTGTTGTGTGGGGAGAGAGAGATAGAAAAAATGGGAGTTGGGAGAAAGGGTGAAGACAGCATGGACAAACATAAAAGGCCAACGAATCAGAAAAGTTAGTTATTTGAGCCTCTTTAGGTGTAAAAAAAGTGTCCACTTGAACTCTCTTTTGCTGGGGTTGTGCATTTTCATGCAACTAGGAAAGGGGATCTCATTGTGATATCTCTAACTCTTAACTCTCACTGGGTTTGTACTTTGTAGGAATGAAATTGAAAACCTTGGCAAGTTAAGTCAAGTGCTGACCACTTGAGCATGCAATGCAATGTACGGAACAAAATTACAAAAGCATCAGAATTAATTTCAATTGAAGTTTAAATATATTAAAAGAATGATGACAGTGACCTGCTTTCCCTGAAAGACATTACGATATATAGGAGATATTTATCTAAGTCATCAAGTTGCTATAAGTTTAAATTAAACATCATTAAAGTGAAATTCAAAGCATCTTAAAATTATATATATTAAATATAGTATAGTAGTATATATTATTTTAAAATTCTTTTCACAGTAACTCAAGATCTGGTCTGAATTACAGAACATTAATCTAATCCTTAAAATACCAACGCATCATGATTTTGTTATTGGACATCTAGGACCGAAATGGGGTTACCCTTCTTTTTATATATTAGTGCAACTCTTCAAGAATCCCTGAAAACAAGGATTCAAAACTTGGGAAGTTGGGGATACTTGTTTTTTCCCCTTGTTGCGGGGGTTGAAGTATTGGATGTGCGTTAAGTAGAATAAAGCTAAAATCACAGACTAAAGATTTGATTACATACTAAAATATCGTCGGTTTAATTGAGAGAGAGAAAAAAAAATTATAATAACATCCGCTGATATTTTGAGTAATTATACAAACATTTTTTTTTACTTTTTTAATCATTACTTTAATCCCTTTTGAGGATATTAGGATAAAATTTAAGGAAATGTTGAGGGATGTCACTATAATATTTTCAAACATAATATAGAGTGTGAATATAATATTTTCAAACTAGCTTAGGAGATATTGCTGCTCAAAAAATCTGCATACACTACAAAAGTAAAAAAAATAAAAAAATTACACTCTAAATCAATTATAAATCATAATAAATTTTTTTTATAAAAGTTAACAACCTTAACCTATGACAATTTATAATTAGATGTCGGTATAAGAAAAATATACACGGTCTACATATTTCAATTAAATTGTTAAACAAATGTTTAATTTTTCATCACTCTTAATTATAGAAATGTTATTTTGGTTCTATTTTATCTTTATTTTAAATATTCACATAAGAAATAATGAAAATAATGTAACATAACATTGTTTTCATTATTTCTTGTATAAAATTTCAAAAATTTATACAAAAGTAAAAGCAAGATGATATTTTTATAAATGAAAACAGAATCGTGGTAGAAATGTTGATTCTAGCTAGTGGACATATGGTGTTTGGATTTGTCACTGCATAGTGTAGAACAAATGAATGCACCTTCAACGGTGAAAGTACAAGTCTAAGTTCAATGAATGGAGTGTTAGTGGATGAGAAACTTTATGCTGTTGTTTAGACCACGAGCTTTTTATCACGAGATTCATCTCGTTTTCAGTTTATATTTTTATCATGTTTTCTACTAGTAGATTTTCCCTCTTAAATAGACCTATAAAAGCGTGTTTTGCATGGTTGATGTTTGGATGAAATCGCATTCGCACTTCAAATGTTTCTCGAATACTAGAATCACGTTTTCTAGTACAAATGTGATTCTAACATCCCACGTCCCACCTATAAAAGTAGTACTATACTTATTCTTTTTTTAAATAGAAATTTTATTTGTACACTTTTATATAACTTATTTGCATCTAAGAAAGAGGTTGTAAAAGATGAGTTATAAAAAATATCGAGAGAATGCCTATTTTTGTATATTTAGATATATATTCTTGAAATCCATTTCATGAGTGTGTTTGAGAATGTATTTTAGTTTTTTTAACTTTTTTTATTAGCTGAAAAGTTTGTCTAATTATTTGATAAACAAACTTTTTTAAGTAATTTGTAGTGTTTTTTAAGATTTTACTTCAAATAATATTTTTTAAAATATTGTTTTCTAAATTTTTATATTTATTCTCTCTTTGTTCTTAAATATTTATTAGATTTTCTATTTAATCTTTTCTATTTAAGATACAAATTTATTAGATTTTTAATTATTTTTATAAAAATGTTGAAAAGACATATGATTCTGCTAGGTAAAATTTCTTATATTATATGATGAGGAGGATGAATTTTTATGAAAGATGGATAGGATGGATTAAGAATTACATTGAATCGGTAACAACTCTATACTTATCAATGAGAGTCCAACCGAGAAATTTAGTGTTAAAAAAGGTCTTTGACAAGGGAATCCTTTGACACTTTTCCTAGTTTTGCTTGTTGCAAACGGTTTAGGAGGTCTTGTGAGGGAAGCCATAAGGAGAAACATGTTTGAAGATGTCAGTGTGGGGACAAAGGAGTTGTCCATTTCTTTGTTGTATTTTACACTCTTAATCTATTATAAGTTATTACAAATATTAATTAATAATCTAATAGATGAATCAAAATTGTCAATTTATAAAATTAGAGAGACCAATTATTACTAATAAAAATCAAGAAATCAAAAATGTGAATATGATAAATTAGGGGATGTTTGATTTGATTGTTTTCTGTTTTCATTTCTACTGAAAACAAAAAACGGTGATAAAAATGTATTTGGTTGAATTTTTAAAAACATTTTCTGTGAAAATGAAAACAGGAAACAACCAGAAAATGAAAACAATAAATTCTCATTTTCTAGATGAGAATAGAAATCTTATTTCGGGTAAAATGAAATTGCGGTGACAATGAATATAATTTTAAGCAAATCTAGAAATACAAAAAGACAAGAATTCAATATATCATAAATTTTCAGTATTTTTATTTCATAAAAATAAAAAACAAGAAGTCAAACTAAACATATTTTCAGAATTCTAATCTTTCAAAAATGAAAATAATTTTTATAAAATAAAAATAGGAAATCAAAATAAAAAATGAAAATACAAACCAAACATATCCTACTAGGAGATCAAAATTATAATTTAACCTTATTATTATTATATTTGTGAGATTCTTTACTAAATTGAGCATTAGAGTATCTTATTCCCGTCATTGAATGCAGATCTACTCCTTCACATCTCTGCGGCATTTATTCGCCAATCCAAGTCACCTACTAGCGAGAGTTCGTACCACCATCTTACACACTTTGGATGAAGCAAAAAATGAAGCAATAGAAGAAAAGGATGATATATGTTTAAAAATATTTCAGTGTGTCTATATATAGAGAGGACCAGAATTTTTCTTTTTTAAAAAAAAGAGAAGCAGCAGAGGAAAACTAATTGGAGAAGAGGGAAAGTTTAAAGAGAAAAGGACAGTTTTCTTAAGAAAGAAGGAAAAGAAACTTTAGCAGATATGTTTTTCTTTTTCCGTGATTCGAAGTTTACGTAATTGTTGTGTACATTGTTTGACAATCTTTCGTCTAGCAGAGATACATTGAATCGAATATACTCAATTTCAACACTACATATATAATTAATCTCTTATTTTCGTCCTATAACTTGCATTAAAATCTAAATATCAAAAAGATTATGAGGGGAAAGGGGGTTTCTCTTGTGTTTTCTGTTGTAAATTAACAAAACCTTTCCCAGCAACACCTCTTTTGTAAAAATTTTATTGGTTGAATCTACAAGGACTTGAAAGGCTCATGATTGTATAGTTCAAGGGGGACAACATAACTGAACTATAGGCATTTATAGGATGAAAGCTGAAGATCAAATAAAGACATGGTTGTGTGTTGAAATCAACTAAGTATAAACAAATGGTACAATATCACTCGCACAAAAAAAAAAATCACGTATATCTCAGGTAGTGAAAGATTATCCACGTGTTTGGATTAGCATTGTGGATCTGTGAGTGGTAGTTAGATATAGCCCTCTTAGAAATAGAATGATTAGAGTGATGATTTCACTAATATGGTAGATAAAGTTCACCTACAATCACAATCCACTTCTACTGTGATCAACACTGTTGGTAATGAAACCTTAATCTAGATTTAATAATCAATTTTCAGCTGAAGATGGGTCACATTATAACAAAGAATGCAAGATTTTATGATTAACATTACAAGACATGACCTGTTGCAGGGACCAACATTAGACTGTGTATAACAGCTTTTGAAGAAGTGAGGTAGGTGCCAAAAACTAATTCCTGTTGACCACTGTAACAGATAAATATTGCACCAGCATGTTTTTCAGCCTTTACTGCAACTTAGGCATTTGAATGTGTCATCTCCTCTTCTTCTGGGACCATGTTGGTCCATAAATTGCCAAGAGTGTCCGTCCAAACCGTCTGTCGGTTATCTGTATCTCCACACAACCACTTAAACAGCTCAAATTGGTGTGCATATCATTAAAATCCACAAGATATGTATAACATAAATTCATAATAGCTATCTGGCTAAAAGAATTTTAAGAAAAATAACTATTGACAATTCAATGTGTTATGCAAACACAGTAATATTGGTTACTTGAATTACCTTTACAAGACTTCCACAAGAATCCAGCATGTCAGTTTTTAAAGGATACTCAACTACCTAGATCAGAACATGACAGCTCAATATAAACTTAGTAAGAAGAAGACCATTAGGTCCAAGAACAATAAGAAAGTAAGAAACTAGTACATACAATAAACGTGTTCTCTCCAATCAAGGATGATTCTGATATCTGCCTCATCAGCACCCCATAGTCAACTTGTGTATATGGAGGGGTGACACTAATGTAATCAAATGGGCCACTGTTTCCTGCATGTAAACAATTCAAATTTACAATAGCAGAAATAACCACGCTAATTTTAGTATTAGCATACTCACTTTGGCAGTTGTCAGTGGTGGAAGAAAATGATGGAAATATTTATTGCATTCTCTTAAATAAGAGTGTCAACAGTAGTTACATAATGAACAAATAAAAGTATATGTTGCTTCCAAAACTTTTTCTGATAAATCCTTATCCAGGCAATACTTTGTGCATCAAACATTTCAAATTTCAAGCATATAAGAATGAGTTGAACTTTGATACATGTCAATGTAAAGATTTTTATACTATCAATCAATTAGAAGTCATCGTAGATATGATTTTTAAAGTAATTATTACAAAAGTTAATAATCTTACTATACATGGCAATCCATGATTGAATGACAATATAGAAAACCTTTACACTGTTATGCATTCTAATTATATTCAAAGTATTTTGTGTTTGTGGGTCTGTGTTAAAAATCAATTTGTAACCCTATATTTTTGCATAACCCTAATCCCAGTTGACTAAGATGCTACGTAGATATGCATTAAATGGAATTAAAAGGGAAAAGATACACATGCCTACAAATTGCTCTGCACGCTCAAAGAATTTTTCTACACGGACAGTATGTATGACTGAAGCATCTAGGAATCCAGTTTCCTCCAGGTTTGGACGTAAAACATCTGATACAACCCACGGATCCATCTCAACAAAATGCACCTGATTAAGCATATAAACAAGAGACTTCAGGAAAAGATATTATTATATTCAGGAAAATTTAAAAACAAATTATTGAAAATCCTATAGTGCATCTCCTTGAACTAGATGAAAATCTGTTAATTCCATTTCTCAACAGAAGGCTGATTCCGTCAAATAGGAGATAGCTCAGATAGTCTGACAACTGTGATCACAATTTTGCAAAACTCACAATCCATATTAGTGAATATAAACTTGTCGCTGAAAACATTAATACCTGAGAACATCCTCGGCTAAGTGCTTCAATTCCAACAGAACCTGTACCGCTATACAAGTCTAACCAGCGACCAGGTCTCAATGCTGCAGGACAGCCACCAGCTGCCTTGGTGTTGAAAAAGTAAAATGATTAGTAAACAAAAAAGTTGCAGCAAGGAAATTGTACAGACTAGATGAAACCCAATATCAATAATTAATTAGCAAACAAGCGTGCTACATAGGAAATAAAACATAAAACCGGTACCTGTAATATATCAAAGGCTGCACCTTTCACCACTTCCATCATGGGGCGCACATCCATGCCCTTTGGTGAAAGTAGCTTCACTCTTCGAGCTGTTCCTCCAAGAACCTACATGGGTCCGTTTCACACCCAAAATCAATTATACCAATAGAAAAGTTAAAAATTTGCACTTCTCTCAGAATCAATTCTACCAGCCCCAAAATTGATTTAGAAATGATTTTGCAAAACTAAAAAGTTAGCCATACACCCATTGTTACTATAGGACTCAAATTTAGCGACCCCCTCTGTGGTTTTGAAGTCATTCTACCAGCCTCATAGTCATTGGAAATAAAGCCAAGGCTACTGTCAATATTTTTTAAATACTAATTTGTATATGATTTAAAGTCAGTAAATCAAGGTCATCAATCCTTAAGGTTTTAACATTTTGAGGCAAGAAGCACTAAAAAGGACATGCCCAACTAAAGGCAAGAGGCATTAGCATCAGAAAAGAAGACAACAGTTAAATATCTGACTGTATTACATTAATTTGTGGTTAACTACTTAAGCATAACATTTAGAACAAAATAAAACAGTAAAATGTTAAGTGTTAAAGCTTAATAAGTTGATAGCATGCTTCAAAGTTAGTTTACAACCAAAATAGATGTGGCAGCCTTAAAATGAACTATAAAAATTAAAAAAGAGATAAACAGATCTAGGCAATGATGGGTGGAATGAGATAGAATGTAGTAGTATGGAAGGAAATGGAATAAAATTACCATGCTATTTTTAGTTATTTTACACAAAGTGGTTCCATCCTATATCCCATAACTCGGGAAGAAAAATATAAGTATTAGCCCAAGTTCATCAGACAAACAGAATATAGTCCAAGAGGGCATCCATGAAATGATCATCAGAATCAGTTTTGCCCATCAAATATCTTCATTCATTACCAGGTTAAGCTTTTAGAAGAGTTTATCTTTAAAAATCAAGAATGACCAACTGTAGGACTAGGAAAGTATGAACCCCATAAATAAGGGAGACAAAAGTGATAAAATCATAATTATCTTAAAACCTTTAGGAATGTTGGCAATTCATCATACACGTAGGGTGCAGCCAACCTAAATTACATAGGAAGGAAAAGAAAGCAGGAAAATGGGGATTAAATTAAACTCCTCTAAAGTGTAGGCCACACTTTCCTTGGAATGCATCACTTCCACAATTTAGTTCACAAACAACCTCACCCTAGCAATCTACGTATTGAACATACAAAAACAACCACCCTCTTATTTTCCTCTCGAAATTGAGAATACCTGAAGCAATTTATGGGTTACACGAGGAGGCTTAGGGTCCTCTGGTGGGTCCTGCACTTGCTTCCCTCCTCTTCTCCTTGGTTGCTCCTTTCTCCTCTTGGACTAAACAGTTGCATTCAGAAGAGACAAAACACAAAGGAAACACAGTAAAATTTCACAAAACACGATTTTCAAACGGCTTTAATGTGATAGAGTAAACCATCAATTTCATTCTTAAGCTATTACCTCTCACCTAAGTGACCCCTAAAGTAATGGAAGTTTAATACTTGCTAGAGGATTACTTTAAGTTAAATAATTTTATTACTTCAGAGATCACTTAGGGGAAAGGGTAACACTTCGGGGTGAAATTGGTGGTTTGTTCTATTGAGATATGATATGACACATAAATTTTGAAGCATAAGTAACCTTAGAAGATGACTGTGAAAAGTACTCATCAGCATCAATATCGTAGCCATACTTCTCAAGCAAGATTTTTTTGTCCTCACTGGCCAACCCATTTCCGGATTCTGCAAAATATGGAAGAAACAAACACGAGATTGCAATGCAATGATATTAGAACATGAAAATGAATAATGTTTTATTATTTATGTGAGTGAAGTAGCATATATATATAGGAATAATGAACTTACTGGCGTAAGAGACGAAGAGGGGTGAGGAGGTGGGTGAGGAGGAGGAGAGGGTGAGAAGAGGAAATGGTGGTGACCCAAAATCTGTCTTGGTGTTTAGTAGAAGTGGGGAGAATGTTGGAGGCGACAAAACCGCCATTGTTAAAGTGAACAGAGATTGTTTGAGGGTGTTTTGAGTTTGGGTGTCACTGAGAGAGAGATATCACAAATCTTTTTTTTTTTTTTTTGAGGGTCTATCCATGATAATAGTGGTATATTCTAATTAAATTTTAGTAGTTTTTTTCTGTTACTTCCATTCTTGTGGGTGGGTTTATTAGTAAACAATATTCCTACACCGTTAGATATAATCATGTTATAATAGACAGTATAGATCTTTCACTTGCAACTTGTTGAGAAGGTTTGCATGAAATTGCAATTGGGTCCTTCTTTTACCATAGTCTCCTTGCAGCTTATGATTTTTTTGTTAGTTTCTGCAATTTATCTTTTTGAATCCTAATTGGGTTTGATGTTTCTATTTCAATTTGTTTGATCATGTACAAGAGATTCAAAGAGGCAGACCCATACAGATTCCAACGGTTGCTCCATCCAACGTTTATTCTTCTTCGAAGCCATTAAGGTAGCCGTCATCTCTGGCTTAGCTTGCTTCACTACAACCTCGACCAACACTCCAAAACGTTCATGCCAGTCGCCAACTGTAAGAGGTGTTAAGGTTATACAGTTGGCTTTGCCGCACAAGAGTGTTGTGGTAGTCTCGTAGATCGACGCCCATGGAAAATTTGAGGAACTTCGATTATGAAGAATTTTATGAAAATTTTCTGTTTCTTTTAAATAGTAGATCTAAATTGTAATTTGTTTGGTATTTAATTATTTATTAATCAATCACTACTAGTGGAAGAACATAAACTTGGTTGAGTTTGATTTTGTGATAATGGCGGTGACCGGTGAGAGTTTTCAGTATTAGCAGAGACCAACTAATAATATCAAAAAGAAAATTTAAAGAATCGGGGATCAAATAATAAATATAAAAGTTTTGAATAACAGGTGAAAATCACCTACTATTACAGATCATTTTAAGTTGTTCATCATAAATTATTCACAAGTCAATTCATCCTGGTCAAAACCTTTTTTTCCTGCAAATATATATATATATATATTTTTATAAAAAAAGATCGGTCATGTTAGACTTTAATATAAATAGGTGTCACCTATTATAAAAAATTAAAACATGATCTGAAATATAAGTCTATTAAGACTTTTTTATTTAGTCCTTTTTTAAATTTGGTTTAATTTATTATCTTTTATCTCAAATATTTATTTTATTTATGATATAATTAATTTATTAAGATATTAAATATAAAAGTAATATATATATATATATATATATATATATATATGTATTAATTTCTTATTACGTATAAATGAACAAACAAGTCATAGTAGATTTTTTTTTAAAACTTAATAAGTATTTTAAAAAGTTTAACTCTGACATTTTTATTAATCAGGTCAGGTTAGACCATAAACTTCTGCAGGCAGTTGGCCTATTCCCATCCTATTAGACACCGTAAAATACTAAATGGAATACTTTGTGAGAAGAATTATTAAAATTTATTTTATCACACAGAAATTTTAGTTATTTACTAATATGTAAATAATAATTTAATGTTTTTGTTGTACAGTGTGTCTGAATTATTATAATTTAGTTAGTGTATATACAAAACTATTAAAATAATCTTATTTTCTGCTGTAAAACATAATTCCCTAATAAGGTATGACATGAAACCCTTCGTCATTACTTGTTAAATGGTACGCCAAAGCTGAGATCGCAGGTAAACCAACTTCTTTCTCTCTCACGTAAAGAAACCAAACACAACAATGTCATCCAAACAAATGGGAATTGAACCAGACCGTGTTTCTGTTAGCATCCTCATCAATAAGAGAATTGTAAGTCACTTGATTAGGAAATTTTACGGAGACTTACAATTCCGTATTGATGATTTATGCAAATAGAGAAAAATATTGTAAGCGTGGAATCTTATTAATGAAATAATGCATAATAGAGGTCAACCAATCTATATAATGTCTATACTACTTATGAATAAAATAGCCTGAATGCAAGATAAATAGTAGAATTATATATCCTATACTAAACTCTATGTCGAGGATTATCAAAACGCAAGTAAAGTTTTACAGAAATTAATGAAATTGCTAAACTTTGTTTGTCCCGCGTGGCAGCAACAACTTTGCCTTTTAAAGTGATTTGCTAAAACTTACTGCACAATGCCACTAGATTGAATTTGGATGATTAGTCTACTATGGTTCATTTCTTTTTTCCTGTGTTTCTTGTTTTCTATATATAGTGACGAATAACTTCAAAACTACGTGCATATTTTATTGTCATCATGAAGTTGCCTCACATATTATATTTGCCAATATCTCTTCATTGTAACTGCTGCATAGACTGGATGTTTTGAAATGAAATTAATGATTTTAGATAATGACTTTAGGAATCGATACTCAGTTTATCATTATCTGACATTTGCCATTTGAAAAGAATAAACAGAAGAGATATCAGAAGCGTGGAATTTTTTGAAGGTTCAGATTATATTTTCTTGTAACCTTATGACCATTTATTATTTGACAATACTTTCATGTGATGTTGGTTCCATATATAGGTTAGATTTTGTTCCCTTTTTTTCTGCATGATTTTAGTTAAAAAGTGCGGAAAAAGCTTTCACTGTTTTGTTTTTTTTTGGATTCTAAGTTTCTCATACCCCAGGGGGTTGTTGGAACAGGTTATGGAGTGAGAAATTGCTCATAGATAATATAGTAACAACAATGAGGCTACAACAATTGATGTTTGTTGACCAGCGGCCACCATAGATAATATAGTAACAACTTACCCATTAAATATGAATCAAGTGTGAACATTAATTCTATTTTAGTATGCTCAAACAACAATGAGGTTATCTGTTTTCTTATTACTTATTAGTACTTATATTCTTTCTATATACAGTTCGGATACTAAACTCTTCTGATATCGGTATTTAGAGGTGTAGTTATTTGTTGCTTGAGATTCTCTTGTCAAACTTATTATAACATCTTCATGTTTTCCTCTTTTCATCTCAGATTTTGCTATCCCGATATCTTGAGATAACAAAAGTATTGTTCATGCAAGTGCTTGAATCTAGTCCTTGCAAACTACGATCGAATGTTGGGTACCAGAGTTATATACAAAATAATATCACTCAACTAAAATAGGAGATGACAAAAATAGGAATGCACACAATATTTTAAAGTGAAAACCCTCACTACTAGAAAAAAGGATATTCTAAGTCGGTTAAAAGACACTTTTTACAACGGTTATTAACCGTCGTTGTATGTAATGTTATAAAAAATCTTTCTATAACAGTTATATAAAAAATCGTCTTAAAAAAAGGTACTCTTTTAAGATGATTCTTAGTTCAAAATCGTCTTAGAATAATATCTTTTTACTATTTTTAGTTAAAAACATTTTTAGAAAGGTAGACTTTCTAATACGATTTTTCAGAGACTTGTCTTAGAATGTATTTTTTTAAAAAGACTAAAAAATATTGAGAATTCTAAGACAGTTTTTAAAGAATCGTCTTAGAATGTATTTTTTTTTAAAAATTAAAATATTTTTGGGGATTCTAAGACAGTTTTCATAAAAAATCGTTTTAAAATGTATACATTCTAAGATGATTTTTCAGAGAATCATCTTAGAATGTGTTTTCTTAAAAAAAATTAAAAATTTGATATACATTTCTTGTAATCAATCTCTTAAGGTCCTGCAAATATAGCATAAGGTAAAAACTTAATTAATCTCATTAAAGTAAATCGTGATTCTAATCATTCTATAGACCTTTTATCTATGATTGTCAGGTTTTGTATTAATCCTTTTTTCTTTGTTTAACCACACCAAACATTGTATAGTTTGTACTCTTGTAGGTTAGGCATTATAGTACTGAAAACACCAAGTACCAACCCTCTTCGGTTCAATGGAATCTAATTCATTTAATTAAACATGGTATTAAGTTTTTATAAAAAAATTAAACTTTCTTTGACTCATGCGAATAAAATAAATCAGCCCTTTTCAGTTTTCACCTTTCATGATAAGGATTTTTATTATGCAATATAGTGTGAGTGTGATCATTGCAATTCACATGATGATTGTAAAGAGAACAACAAAGATTTGAACCCCTATATTAAAAAATTTGAAGAAAAGAAACCTTTTCTCAGGTCACCTAAAAAAAGTTCTCTTGTTTGAAAAGGAAAACACACAGAAACAAACAGTGTGTGTTGTTGCAACACCATGGTTCTTACTTCTCACGCGACACGGTAATCTTCTAAATCTAAACTAACTTGCATCTTGGCGCAAAGCATGTGAATCTCACACCATAGGGTATTGCTAACAAAAAGAAAATAAGAGAGAGAGAGAGATATGGGAACTGGCCAATGGAATTAACATTGCCTCAATAGGTCTCCTTTTGAGGGTGTTCCAAAGTATCCCCATAAACCTGACTTCAATCCAAAAAAGCATAATGCCTAGGATGTAATAATACCAAATGAACCCTATACTGCAAAACGTGATTGAGTTCAAAAACAAGATAAAAGAATTATGTTAATAGAAAATCTACTTATATTAACCCCTGCTTTGTCAGGTTATCTTTTCTTTATTCAACCATGCAATGCTAGAGATCCCTTTTCCTAGTTTCACAGCTCTAGGAACTTGAAAAGAGAAATTGATAACAAGATGCTCGAACTCCTTATAATTAAATAACCCGATTCAATGCACTTCTAACTTAATGTGCTGAAGATCATTCCTAAGACGAAGAAGAAGACACAAAGTTGACGTTTATATTCGAGGGATGGATGGATTACCCAACTTATATTCAAGGGTCAAATCTTAATCACGATTCTTCAAGCGCTCGAGACATTGGTTCAAGTTCTCGATCCTGACGACGAGGTTGGTGACGAAGTAGATGAGCTAGTAGAAGAGGAGTGTGACGGCAATGAGGAGGACGTTGCATTGATAATGGATTTCTAGTGGCAAAGGTGCTTCGATAGGGTGCAAGAATCTCCCCATCGGCGGCAGCCGCAAGAACGCTAAGCGCTCCTGCACCCACCACACCACTGCCACATCATCCTCCTCCACCATGATGTCAGCACAAGAACACCACACCCACACACACTTTATTGGCCCACGCCGCATCCACACACTATGGAGTACTTGACGACGACGTTAAACAGACTAGCAACAACAACGGTGAAGTTTGCGGGAGCTTCACTTCATTTCTGAACAACACCCATGGCTCTGGGTTTCTCACCTTGGGTGGCTTTGGGCTTGGACACAGGTATGACAACATGGGCTTTGGCATTTGGAGATTGAGTTGGGCAACCCGACGACCTGACGAGCAGTGAGTGCATGGCGACGTGGGATGAGGTGGAGGTGTTGAGCGCGACGACGAGCCATGCCAGGGACAAGCAAAAGGAAAAGGACTTTGACCCACTCGAGACCCTACTGCAAGGAAAAAAGATCCTAAGACTAAAGATCTCACGATATTATTCCGATCCTCATTCTCCAGAACCACAAGATAGGTCATGCAAGAGCAAAATAGCAAACAATTCTGATTACTGTCACTATCGAGTTAGAGGAAGGTGTACTACCTCCATGAGGGTGACCAGGAGGCGGCATGTGGCGTTGCGGACGGGTTACTTGGCGTCACTGAGGTGGTCAGTGACGATAGGGAAGAGGGTGTTGATGCATGTCCATCGCGACGGACGAATTTTAAGGGTTTTAGTTTAGGGTTCTCTGTCTCTTATCTCTATACACTACTGTGAGTGTGAGTGAGACATGAGGAGCCTTTTCAATTGCTGGAACAGAAATGAAACAATGATGGTTTTTTAAAAAGTCGTCCTTGAACACAGCTTTTTAAGACAATTTTTATAAAGCCGTCGTCGTTGAAATTATCTATATTACAAAATTACTACTGCCATCAAATTTAAGACGTTTGGTGTCGTAGAAAATAATTATTTTAGTAAGAGAATACAACTCTTATAATAAGAGAATACAACTCTCACTCAAAGACCTCTCTCTAAGAATGGAATACTACAACTGAAATGGGATAATCAAATGAGCAAAATTGCTTGTTATTTATAGGCCAAGATTGCGACAAATGCATTAATGCCATGCAACAATTTCTACTCCTCCATCCAATTTTTACAGGCCTGTGCACGTAAGGTAACATTTTTCAGCCTTCCATTTTGACTTCCATGCCACAAAATCAGTTTTACAAGTTCGGTGGTTTCACACTGAATTCCCAGGTTGGATATTTTTTGTCAATGTAATTGTGCAACGTTCATGTGTAAAGGCCAATGCTACAATGGTTTGGCTTTTAGGAATCCTAGAATGATGATTTGGGTAAAAGCTCCTGGAAGCCTGGCTCTTCAATGACTCATTACCATCTTGAACACTTGCCTTGGCTTTCAGAGTGAAAATTAGTATATGCATTTCCATATTGAGCACTTGCCATGATTTTTACTGTGAAAATTGGAACTGTAGTATGTGAGTACTTGCTGCTCCCTCCACTAGAAGATTTTCCTTCCTGTTGAGTCTCCTACAGTTAGTTTTTCAGGCATTGAGCACCTTTCAATTATTTATTTTTATTCAGTTGCTTATTAATTAGGATTCGGAAAAGAACTTTACCTTAATGGCTGATATCATGGTTGATGTTACTTACCAACTTAGTGGAGATGCAATCATTCATAGAATTGAAAGGGAAAGATAAAACTGTGGACCACACCGCCTAACTTAAAAATAAAAATAAAAAAACCTTTTATCTCATCCTTTTAACCTTTCTTACTAATTTTTAATTTTTTTGCCATAGAGAAATGTCATACTAATGATATAAAGGTATGTATTTTCTTAAGCTAAGCAGTATGTTTCGCAGCATTATCTTTCTTTTTTATTTAAAAAGAGAGATGAACTTACCCCACCATAAATTACACAATTTAGTAACATTCATAAGTGGAAGAATTTAATTACTTCGAAGAAAAAAAAACTTGAAAAACCATGAACACAATCTACACTAAAGGGGTTAAGCAAGTTGGTTGATCCGAATGATTTTAGATTTAATTTCCTTAAACAAGATTTTATATTCAAATTTTGTGAATAAAAAAAATATTATTAGGAGAAGTATTTCACAACTTAAATTAGTCATCAAACAAAATTAGTTTGTAAATATTCTACACTAATATTATAGTGACAAAAAAATTAAAGAAATTAAAAAATATAATTATTAATTAAGCCATAAAACTTACTTTTTATAAAAAAATACTAATATTAAAGATATAACTTCACAATATTCATTACCTACTATGAGGAAATAAGATATGAGCTCACAATGAAAAGTTTTTTCTTATGATGAACTTTTTATACTTTGATAATTTAATTTTTATTAATTGACCGCGTAAAAACTCTTAAACTAACGGTGCATATCCATTACGTTAAACTCTTAAGGCATTATTAGCTAAATTAGAACAAATTAAAAAAGCATGATTTTCTGGGACTAATAAAACATTATCAACTAAAATCTGATTAAAACATGAAGTTATATCGAATAGTTTTTCATAAAAATCTGCTATCTTTTTTATTAAAAAATGATTTTTGTAATTATAAGCAAATATAAATTAGCACATTTTTTAAAATTATTTTACATCAAAATTATTTTTTAAAATTTATGACAAAGGGACATTAGTGGATAATGACTAGGAGGATAAAGTTGAAGAGATTTTTAACGAAAAGCAAGGGACCCAAAAAGAAGCAAAAACAAAATTAGCTAACTAGGACATGCTTGTGTACATCTTATTTCTAAACAAGGCATTGCAAGTTGCAACCACGGGAATTGCTGAATGACTGAGTTAGAAAAATGTCCACATTTATGTGACTTATACAAACTAGATAAGATCACTTTAATTTTTATGTGGCTAAGAAATCAAATCTTATTCATTTGTTTAAGTTTAATAATCTTACGACACTTTCCTCTAAAAAAAAAACACCTTACGACACTTATCGGGATTTCCAACCTCTGTCTTAGATTCAATCTATACGTAAAAGCTGACCTTTTCTTTTTTTATTACTAATATTATAAATATAAAATATTTATTGATTTTATCTATAATTAATCTTTATTAAAAAATAAAAATTGGCAGACTAATTTTAATGGAGTTTCACCTTTCAATTTAGTTTCTTTATCAAAAAGTAAGTTAACTTTTATTTAAAGTGAATATTTAACAAGTCTCAAAATTTTTAAGCCAACTGTTAATTAGAGAAATCTATTTAGGAAAGTAAGAAAATAGGGACTTATCCACCAATCACGACTAACTAAAAATATAGGACTAAAACATATTTCATCATAAAAATATTCATTTTATATTTATTATAAGGAATATAAATTGTATGAGAGATATTCTGTCGTCCTATTTTTGTTCTTCTATCCGTATTTTTTTTCTTAATCAAAAGAGAAATTTTTGTAGGGTGGTAAAAAAAAGAGAGGATTTTTTCCTTCATTTATTTTTCTAAAACGACGCGTTGAACTTTATATTGACGAATTAGGATATTCCTCTATACTGTTTGTTTTTACGTGGACCCCTCGATCAACTTATTTATGTCGTACTACGTAGGTTTAGAAATTTAATATGCAAAAAATATATTATTGAATTTAATAATAAACATCCATAGCTTTTGAATAAAAGTTAAATAATTTTATTTTACATGCTTATTTAAGAAATTAAGATACATAAATAAATAGATAGGTTAGTTCCTAAATTTACTTTTCACTCACACTTTAATTCTATGAACCATTTAATCTTTAAATTTATAAAATTATGCCATTATACTAGTTTTTTAGGAATTAAAGTAACCAAAAAAAAGTAAGACATTTATAAACTAATATAATATGATCACAAAAAAAAAACTAATATAATGTAAAAATATATATATCAAATATGTTCAGGAGATAATAAACTGATAAAGGAAAATAACAATGAAATTATGAAAGATTGAATGAATGATAAAAGAAAAAGGATTGAATGAAAAAAAAAGTATCGAAGTTAACGGAGAAAAATAAAGTAACAACGAAATATCATTCGGAAGATTGACTTGTCCTTTTATTCCTAAAAACAGTACAATTCGTTTATGCTGTTTGGTGTAGGGAAGAAAATAAAGGGATAGGAAAGATTTTAAAATTTCATTTAAAGAAAAATAAAATCAAAGTAAATTTAGTTTCTGTTTTAATTTTTTTAATTAAATAAAAATATAATTATTTATATATTTTTATTTTCTTTTCTCACGTGTATACATACCATTGAAAATGAAGAATACCACAGAACTTGCTAGGCATCATTTTCTTTTTTCTTTTTTCGGAATTGAGGCATCATTTATTTAATTTTATTGAAGAAAAAAAAGATAAAAGAAAAACATTGAAATTTAGTTGGAAAAAAATTGGAAATTATTTATTAAAATATTTTTTATATTCGGTTTTTAATAAAAATATTAGCTAAAATATACTAATAATATAAAACATTTATACACTACTATTTAATTATAAAATTCTGATGATAAGATTATTAGAATAATTATTAACATTTGTATACTATAACTCAAAAAGTAATCATGATTTCTGACTGATAAATACCAGTAGTATAAAAATTTCCACACTTTATAACATCTAAACTTAATTTCTCATATAAACATAATTTCTAATTGATTGATTAATAATATAAAAATATATTTTTAATCTCTACATTTTTTGTCAATATGATCAAGGTTTTTATATTAATAAATTTACTTCTTCCATTCTTAATTATAATATATTTTTAATTAATTCATATTACTTAAGAAAAATAGATAATTATATCAAATTTATCAATTATTTATATATCATTCTAAAATTATGTTTTTTATTTACTTAATTGTTTCCCATTAATATTTAAAGAAAGAATAATTAAATAAGGATAGATAAGAAAAAAAATAATTAATACATATAAAATTAAAATAAAAATAATCTTTTAAAAAATAACAAACAATTTTTTTAAAAGAATCTAATAATTAAAGAACGAGATAGTAATTTTCAAACTTCAGAAAATATTTGAAATTAATAATATCTATGTAAAATCCATGGTACATTTGAAAGTCAGAAAATATTAAATCCTAATATTTTTTAAGACTTTTAAGATCATTACGAAATTATAAAAACAAAAATAATTTTTCCCTGGAATAACTTATACAGATAATAAATAAAAAATGCATCCATGTGGTTTTTCTCCTCAGATACTAGTATTTAATTTATAAATGAAAATGGTGGAAGCGCCTGCAACGTTTACCAAATTCCAAGAAGAAGAACACGTGGCTACAGTGGCCCATGTCGGAAACTGTCTGCACGACACTTTTCAATTTTTGCACACGCTTTCATCTTTTCTTTATTTTTCATATTTTTTCCCAAACATTTTGACCACAATTTTGTTCTTGATATTGAACCACGTCTTGTACTTATTCAATAATTGAAGAAATTTAAGATAGTTGTGAAACTTAATCTAGATGATAAATATAAATGATTAATGATGGAAAAATAATAATAAGATTAATTTTGTAATATTGTTATTTTTTTATTGATTTTTCTTGATATATATAAAATAATTTAAAATGGAAAAATAATATTTATTAGGTAAAAAATATATAATTTAGGTTCACTTATTCGTATTTTTAATTATTATCAAGTTCTTAAATTGTAGAACAAACGCACGTCAATATATTTCTAAAATTTGTAATATATTTAAAAGACTATTTATTGTTTAAAAAATATTTAAATTTATACTAGAAAATTATCATATGGTATATGGAAATTTTTAAAATTAAATTAAATTTCTTTGGAGAGTGGAATTTTCAACCTTTTAATTCTCTTAATATAACTTTTTAATATTATTTTTATTTAAATATATATTTCACACGTTTTTTTATACAATTGGATACAAAATTAGTGTCTTAGTCATATTTAATTATCATCCATCTGTTATTATCTATGTATTTAATTTTTTATAATTATCTATTATTTTCATTTTATTCTCTTATTTTTTAAATAGAATTTTAATATTTTAAACAAAAATATTAATAATTGAAAAAAATCTCGCATTACAATTAAAATTATTCATTAGAATGATAAAGTGCAATTTATATATGTAAAACTATTTATCTATTATATATTTAAGTTAAAATAAAATGTATATATTAAAAATAATCATTACAAATTTTAATTATATAAAAACAAACGTATTTGGTATTACTAATTGAGTTGAATGATTATACACTTTAGATATATTCATGAAAGAGTAACATAATCATAGATTGATCCTTAAAAATGAAAATTTTAAATTTAATTTCTTAATAGATAAAAAGTGTGAAAGATTAATTTTATTATTAAATTTATAAAATTATTTTTTTATTAAGTTATAATAATTAAAATTAAATTAATAATAAATTATATTTTTAAGAATCAATTTAATATTAAATTATAAAATTTATATATTAATTTATTATTAAATTATGTATCAGATCAATTTATTACATCTTAAAACTAAATTTAAATTTTTTATTTTTCCTATATGAATTATCACTAGCAAGCAAAAATATAGAAAGAAAAGGAGAAAGGTAAGGTGTTATTATTTCCATCTTGGCTCTTCCACGTGTCAGTCTAGCCACCGTCAGATCGAATCCGGAGCGGGCCCCATGCTGTCGCATTTTTTTTTTGGTGAATCATGACGAAAACACGAAATGACCCTCCACCAGCTCAACGAACGAACGATGCTGCTGCTGCTTTGGTAATTGCATTTGCTGGTGAGGTGACTCATCTCTCTCTCTCTCTCATCTCTCCCTCTCTCTCATCTCTCCCTTCCAAAAAAAAGCACCAATTTTTTCGAACGCCAACGCGAATCACGAAGAGGGTCACCGAGAAAATGGGTGTTTGTGGGTCGAGGCCCAAAGTGAACGAGGACCTCTCAGCGAAGAAGAAGAACAACCACCACCGAAGAAGAAGAAGGAGAATCCTCAGAAGACGCGTCTCTTCTAGAAAGATCGAAGCTAACAACGTTTCTCACTGTAATTCAGCTCTTCAAGCTTCTAATCGCGCTTCTGGTGCTTGCTTCTGCTTCTTTTCGCTCTCTCTTTTTGTTTGTTTGTTTGTTCAAATTTAATAATTTGTTGTGGTTTATTTTATTTTATTTTTAAAAAAAGATGGACACCAGTCAGCATAGTTTAATGAATGCTTTTTTTTTTTTTAATTGTTTGCATGCACATGTACTTAGGCTGAGTTGAAATTTGTTAAATTTTTTATAAAATTATTTTGATGAATGTTTGATTGACATGGCAGTGAAGAACCTTATTTTGTTTCCTGGTTTCAGATGCTGCTTGGTTTGATTCTACTTCGGCATTGGATTCTGAGTGTGATGACGAATTTTACAGTGTCTATGATGGTATGTCAGTGTTTCCCCCATCACCCCCTAAATTTGGTGTATCCGAGGTTTTAATAGATAGTCCGCGACCACAATTTTGGCTGCAATGTCGAGGTTTTTGGGGGTGTCAGGGATCACATCGCTGCAAATTTGGCGGCAGTGTCAATTTTTTGAGGTGTCTGCCATCGCAGCACGACCACATCGGCTGCATTTGTTTGCGCTTTCCCACAATATCAAGGAATGCAACAAAACCACGACCACAACTGCAATTTAAAACCTTCAGATTAAGTTGGGGGTGGCGGGTCATAATCCTTGAAATTAGGGGAAATTGCAGACAAATGTGGATGCAATTGCAGTTGTGTTGTGGTTGGAGACTCTGAAAACCTTAATGTTGCAGCTGAAATCGTGATCACGGGTGTGGTCGTCTTTAAATCCTTGATCGAATTGTCAGCTATTTATTTTATTTAGTTTTCTTGTCAGCATGGTTACATATTTTTTACATGAATGTTTGGTAGATGGGATGTCTTTGAATGAGTATGAAATTGGGTCAAGGCCAAACGATTCATCTCCTAAAGGAGTTGATTCTGTGTTTGTTGATCACCAACAACAGAAACAAAGAGTGCACCCTTATAATTATTTTCGTAGCAATTCTTCTTTGAAGGTTGCCAAGAATCAAGGCAAACCAAAAGATTCTACATTGAAATCAGATGGCTCTAGAGTTGAGTTAGACCTGTTTCGACAGGAGAAGTGTCTACAGGTCAAGCAGATGAAATTGGAGAGTACAGAAAGCTGTCCCTGGACCATTGTGGGATTCTGCCAAATACCTGTTTGCCTTGCCTCACTTCCAATGCACTTGCTGTTGAAAAAAGAAGGCCAATGAGTCCTGATACACCTAGTTCGCGGAGAAAGTCGCTTTCTAAACTCTCCTTCAAATGGAGAGAAGGGTCTTCAGATATGACTTTACGTGAGTGTTCTACATATTTTTTCATCTGTGAGAATTGCTGTGTTTCGGTTCTTTGGTACTTTCCAGTTTTGTGCAATTGGATTAATTAGGGTCTGTTTGTTTGAGAAAATGTTTTCTTCTTTCATTTCGTTTGTTCACAAGTTATTACAAAAATGTCTTTTTATTTACACTTTGTTTTGTTTACGAACAAATCTTTGAAAACAGAAAACAAAGTGAAAATGAGGTGGCATTTTTGTAATTATTTATGAAAACAGAAATTGTTTTCTTTAAATCAGATAGACTCTTAAAACAACTGTGAAGCAGTGAAAGTGATGATACCATGTTTGCTTATGAGGTCGAGCTTCTTTTTTTCTCCTGCCATGCTTACAGCAAAGTAAACATGAAGGAATATATGAAAAACATTAGTTATTTCTTTTATTTGCTCTTCCTGTCGAGTTTTCTGTATCATGCACTTTCCTGTTTTTAGATGTTTGCTGCCAGTTCTTTTATTGCTTTTCTCGTTACTAATTAATGGATTCTCCTTTATTGCAGTTTCCCCTAAGGCATTTAAACAAAAACATTTGGCAGGTTCATCGATTCCATTTTGTCCAATAGAGAAGCAAACCCCTGGTTCTTGGTCACAAATTGAGCCAAGTTCCTTCAGAGTCAGAGGCAAAAACTACTTTAGGTAGGCCCCAAGTTCGTATTTTGTACTAAACATTCTTTCGATGATTGAACCTGTTGTTAGGGATGTCCCTCATATAGAAGTCATTCATTATGTTAACAATCAAGCACTGTTCCATTTTTGATAATTCCATAATTCATTTGTTGCATGGTTGTCAGGGATAAGAAGAAAGATTTTGCTCCGGGCAGTGCTGCTTTTTATCCTCTTGGTGCTGACCTCTTTTTGTCTTCTCGAAAAATTGATCATATTGCTCGCTTTATACAAATTCCTTCAATAAACGTACCTGGGGACGTCCCTTCTATTCTTATTGTAAATATTCAGGTAGCTGCATATTTCCTTTTCAAGATTGAACTTGAACTGAGAGTTTTTCATCCTTATTGGTGCAAAATTTATGTTAGAAACCCAAAGTGCAGGGTTTCTTCCTATTGTGTAATTGTATAGGAATTTTACCATCATTTCATGTCATGCACTGAATAATGTCTGTGGGTACATCCATCACAATGTGGACTTTCCCCTCAAATATTGTATTATTGTAAGTTTGTAACATTTATGCTCTTTAAAATGCAGATACCATTGTATCCTGCCACTATCTTCCAAAGTGAAAATGATGGTGAAGGAATGAATGTGGTTTTGTACTTTAAATTATCTGAAAAATACTCTAAAGACCTTCCAGACCAATTCCGGGAAAGCATTAGTGTAAGGGGTTATACTCTTTATCCTTTTTTACTTTCATTGTGCTTCTTGTTACAGAAGATGTTTCCTATGTAACAGTATGTCTATAGTTTTTACTCACTTTCTTAACTAGTGTGCCTGTTCTTTTATTCCTTGACAGAAATTGATCAATGACGAAGTGGAGAGAGTTAAAGGCTTCCCTCTAGATACAATTGCACCCTTTAGGGAGAGATTAAAAATTTTAGGCAGAGTGGCAAATTTGGAGAATTTATCTTTAAGCACAACTGAAAAGAAGCTTATGAATGCTTACAACGAAAAGCCAGTTCTCTCACGTCCTCAGCATGAATTTTTCTTGGTATATTGCGTATTCTAGTTACAGATTTAATATCCTTCAATAAATTCTCTGGGGACCATTTAATCTTGCATTGAAGCGGTCATCTAAAGTTTCTGTTTCAGTGGATCATTATTGGGAATCATATCAATAAATTTATTTGTCTTTTTAATTCATGCTGCTGTAGCATTTTAGAAGCTCATTTAGACATCTAGTTTTATTTTCATTATTTTGATCTTTCTCTCACCATTTGCCTTCACTTTCGCATGCAAATTTGTGAACTTATTAATGTACATATGTTACTCTATCTCTAGTGAGCTTGAGTTATTTTGAAAAATATTTTATGCTGTCAAAAGATTCCTAATCTGATGTTATTTCTTTCACAGGGAGAAAACTACCTTGAGATAGATTTGGATGTACACAGATTTAGCTATATTGCAAGAAAGGGATTTGAAGGCTTCATTGAAAGACTGAAGCTATGTAACCTGGATTTTGGTCTGACAATTCAGGTAATTTTCTTACCATTTTATTGGCAACATGAACTTCCTTCTGTATTAAACTAATGTTAAGCTTACTCCATGTGTATTCTGAGTTTAATTTCTATATACTACTAGTAAAAATTTTTTACAAATCATCGTTGGTATGACTTGTTGGTATGACTTTTAAGATGGATATTAAGTCAATAAACATCAATTACCCTTTCACTGCCTGTGCATATATATATATATATTTTTTTTACTCAAACAATGTAGTTTACTATTGGAAGATTCACAAGTCTTGGTATATGATATACTTTCAATTGTCTTCATGATATAGGGAAACAAGGCCGAAGACTTGCCAGAGCATTTATTATGTGCAATACGGTTGAATAAACTTGACTACAGCAACTTCAACCAGTTTGGCTTTTAAGTCTAAGCTTCAACATAAAGAGTTTTAACCATAATATGTCTCATAATGATTACAAATGTGTCACTCATAGGTTGCTTTGAAATGACATTCGGTAGCTAACCGCAATGTATCTTTGAATTTCTTGATTCATTGATCTAAAATTTGTACAATGTACAGTAATGAGAATAATCAAATTGGAAATTATCAATGTCTAATTTATCTTTCTCAAAGATACATGCAGTCCCTGAAGCCTCGTTATCACTTATAAATTAAGGTCATTGCTTATTTTACTTCCAAAGTTGCATGACCACATGAATATCATGACAAAAAATCACTAATTTTGTACTTGATTTATTACTTTCTCTCCTGAGTGGCTCTTAAAAGTAAAAAAGAACAAAAGAATAATTACCTTAAATATTAAAAAATTCTTCAATTTGATCCTTGACTGAAATAAGAAGTTTACGGATATTCAATACTTGAATATACTTACATAATTTTATTATTTTAAGATTAGTTAAGAGAGTAATAATTCGAAAATGAACTTGTTTACTTCTTTAACAGTGATAAATATTCCTCATAAAAGCTTAAAGGATGCGCTTAATTTCAACTTTGGAGGATGTAACAGTTTGTCAAGTAGATTATGAGTGCAATTATAGCATTTGAATTTCTCTCTTGTAATCAAACACGAGATGCCAAAGGTCAATTAGTGGTTTCAACTTTTCAGCAATACAAAGGGACACCTATCAATTTCCTAATCATAGAAATGTAAATCAAAATTATGTGATTGCATATAAGCATCCTAATCATGGAACGATTTTAAGAAATAAGGAAAGCACACTTATAAATCTAGTATGAGGTGTTTCTCTCAGATAGCTCAATTTAAGCAATGAGAAATGTAACAACAGTATTAGTGTATTACATTATAGCATGGTCTATTCTAGTCGGTTTCCCTTACCTTCTCTCCCATTTGGTGAGATTCCTGGCCTTTTATAACCAAATATCGGCAAAACAGGTTCGACCATTTAGGTCAATCAATTCAATTCAATTAAAAAAAAAAAACCTTTTTTATTTTTACATATTGAATTGTGTGTGAACTAACCAACTTACGTTAGGCCGAGAAATTGTTATAGGAATGAGATGAGATGATCCTTTTTATTTTATTTTAATGATCCTTTTTATTTTGTTTGAATTCCCTAACTTCAGCTTCCCAAAAAGTCAATTCTCATTATTCTCCGATCCTTATTCTCATTCACATTTTCACCTCTCTCATCCATTCACTTTTTATTTTTTATTTAGACAACATCATTTCCCAACCCATCATTAAATACTTAAAGAATGAATTGACTTTAGCAATCTAAAATGGCTAGAGTGTCTAGTCCATTCTGGTGGGTTGATGGCAAACCAGGTGGGTCAAGCTCCATTTGTTTTACTCTAGACTACATGTAATATGAGAGTCCCTTTGAGCCAAAATCGTCCACAACACGGTGAGACCAATTCTTTCGGTGGCAATTTTTTTGTTTTTCCATACATAAGGGAAATCAAATATGTACTACTTTGGTATCATTGTTCAGACGCTACCTCTAATCTCAATAGTTAACCTTTCCTTGAGCCCAATTAAAAACTTGCGATAAATAATTTTTACATTATTCATAATACAAGAACTGAATAATTGGTTTTTGTCTTTATTCATTGTATTTATTTATCGTTTTATTCACTTCTCACGCTCCATTTTCTTTTTACTTTGGCATCATCCATATTTTATGATGAATATTGTTAATAACACATGTTTTTTTTTATTAGTTAATAAGATTTAACACAATTAATAGATAAATACTAGTAGTATACATGAAAAAGGCTTTGCTAAACAGGGTGTACCTACTTTAATGTTTTAACTTCTAAGGGAGATCCTTGCAGCATGGAGGAAGAAAAAAAATCTTTTATTTTTAGGTGAATTTCATGTCATGCTAAATGTTCGACTCTCTTTTGAATAGAGCCACCTAAAATTCATCAATTATAATAAATAGCAACAAAAATAACTTTTTTATTGTCTATATTTTTTATTCTCATTCCTTTACTCCTTTCATCTTTAATTATAAGAATCTTTTTACAAATTTGTTTATTCCTTTTTATAAGATTATTTTTTAATTTATAGATGCATTAATTATTATTTTTCCTCCATACTCTTACTTAATTATTCTTTTTCCAAACATTTATGAGAAACAATTAAGTGGATACAAAGATAAGAAAAAATAATTTTGTAATGATAATATAAATAATTGATAAATTTAGTGTGATTAATTAAACTAATTATTTTTCTTAAGGAATGTAAATTAGTTGAAAGATTCTTATAATTAGAGATGGAGGAAATATTATTATCTCATATATTGATGCTTGAATTTTATGAACGGCTTAAAACCATTTGCAAATTCCACATTATTTTTTTTCTTATTTTCTTTGTTGTTATTGAACATTCGTTATAGCTAAAAACATGAGCATATAACAACAATAAGATCATTGGAGAACATGAAATGTACTCAGAATAACAAAGAAATGTTCATTGAAAGAACGGAGACCATATTTGCATAACATGAAAACCCAATAATATGACACAAAAAAGACCCTAATTTGTTGTATAGGAAATAATAAGTCTAATCAATCTCGACTTGCTGGAGAACTCATACATCGCCCAAAAATGGAAGAGAAAAAACCTCTATGTACCTTGTTATGAATTTTAGATGAAGATGATGAACGTGTGGCACGTTTACTATTATCATGCAACCTTCTTCCCATTATGGTTTCTTCCAAGTGTGACACATTTTCCTCTTTAATGCTTTTGTTCTTCCCCAAAGATGTAGCAATACTAGCACTGCCATTGGCTTTTGGCTCCACAAATTGTATCTGATCTTGCCATATTCGACCAGAAGATCCTTGTCTTCGAAATGAAAATGATGATCTCGGCAATGTGTTCATGTGTTCTTTTTCTTTGTTTCTCTTGTGATCGGCTGATTAATTATGAAACACCCCTTCTCTCAATTAATTAAGGACTTTTAACTGATCACATAATTGATTTTTAGTTAGTTAGAGAGAGAACATTAGGCAAGTGGTGAATAATGCATTTATATATGTTTGGTTATAAGGATTATATAAGGATTCTATGTTTAGGTCTTATCCGTACAATTTTTGACTGATTCATTCGGGTCAGTTGCTATATTTGGAAGCTAATTAACAAGTGTTCTTATCTACTTTTGGTGATGCTACATTTTAGGGATTAGACGATAATTGAACGACTGATATCTCTTGCTCATTTTTAGATCTTGTTATATTCATTTTTGGGTCAAGGATTACTAGTATCCAAATAATACTGCATTGGGGATTCGACTAATCTAAGTTGATCTGGTTAGGATAATTAATTAATTACCGTTGGGGAAGTTTTTCCTTCAAAATTTTACCAGTATTGCATTCCTAACTCTCAAAGACAGACCCACGAGTTTTTCTTTTTACTCCTAAAAATCAAAAACATGTATCAAATATTTATAACAATTCACTTATTTTATTCAATCATTGAATTAAATCCTCTTAATAGACTTGAAACTTCTGATTAAGTTAAAATAATAAATAATATCTTGTCAACTAATTTACATGCTTAGTGGTATATCTCATCTATTTTTCATAATTAACTAAACAATCTAACATAAATAAAAAAATAAACTTGAACATACTTTATAACATTTTGATAAATAAATAAAAACTTTATTTTTTTATTGATCCACATAAGAAAAACATTTCACACAAATATTTATTCACATTAAGAATTTCCTATTATATAGGAGGTCCTAAAGCTACTAAGAGAGCCAAAAGAAGATAAGCTAAGTATGTCGTTTATGAAATGAAAGCGTTAGAAAGAACTAATCTTAATCATATAACTACATATTTACTCAAGATTTAGTATATGTTGAGCAACATATTATTTTAAAAAATAAACATTTTATTTTTCCAAAAATTCTCTCTCAAAAAACAAAAAAAAATGCATTAAAAAGGAGGAACAAGGAGGCTAAATCATTTAAAAAGGCATTGTAAAAAAAGCTAAATCATAATAAAATCAGAAACTAGAGAAACATAATGAATGGTCTAACTTTTTGCCACATCCTAGTGACTGAGTCTAATGTGAAAGTCTAGTACTTAATTATCCTACTAATCACCAATAAGCAGAAAACAAAACGATACAACTAAGCACTTAGTAGTCAAAAGAAGCATCCAAAAGCTGAGGGAATGCTGCTCTTATCTCACTATCCCTGTCCAAAATACCATCCACAAATGAATGAGCTTCACACTGCTTGTTAATTTGATATTCCATGCTAGCACCACAAGCAACAGCACCAGAACCAGAACCAGAACCCTCACTTGCAGCTCCTTGCATGTCATGGCCATTGCTTTTGGTATTGTCGGAAAGTTCAGCTTCACTTTGCATTAGACCTGAGGGGGGATTCAATGACCAATTAAATGAGTCACTGTGAAGAAACTCACTCCAATCAAAGGAGGAACAAGGAGGGGAAATTTGAGCCTGAGGAGTTTGGCAAGAGTAGGACTGTGGTGATCCTAATTGTGTGAGATTAGAGGAAGACGAGGATGAGGTTGAGGATGCAGCTTCACTTAACACTTGTGGTTGAACATTTTCTGAGTTGATGATGACTTGGTAAGGAATGTGGTGTTCCCAAGAGTGAACTTGACCCTCTTGTGTGTGCTCCACCATTGACTTGTTGGAATCTGATGGTTCAGTTTTTGTTGGTGGCATGTTGCTCATCATCAAGTCCTTGTTGATAAAAGCCATTTGGTTAGTGGTGTTTGGGAGGCCACTAATGCTTCCTAAGTCAGAGAGGACTTGTGAGACCGGCTTATGTGTCACTGGATCGATTCCCATCTTCATAAGCTTCTTCCTTAGCTTTGTGTTCCAATAGTTCTTGACATCATTGTCTGTTCTCCCAGGTAGTCTTTTTGCAATTAAGGACCATCTATGTTAAAAAAAAATGTTTGTCATAGATGTCACAAATAAGGTGATTAGCTTTTTATCTTTAAAAAAAATGTTAAAAGGAGGCTAAGAAAAAAAAGGCTGTTACATAGTTGGCACATTTTTTATGCATGTCAAAGTTTATGGTTAGTTCATTCTCTCAATAAACCAAGACAGCTCAGTTTGTATTTTCCTCATGCAACATAAACCAACAAATGCATAAGGTTCTGTCATGCTAATTTTGCTTACACTGTGAGACTAATGGCTATATCAGAAAACAGAATTTAGTTAATTGCACCCCTATACTGTGATGAGATATGGCTTGGAATTAATTGTATGCACTTTAGAAATTAGATCCCCTTTCCAAAATAAGACTTATAGGTGAATGGAATATGCACTTAAAATACAAAAAAAGATGCAAGATAAGCCCTTATAGAGAAGATAAATTACACTCAAAGATCTAAATTTTACTAAACTTTAAAAGCCAATCTGATTATGCAGTTTTAATGTGTCACCTTTCATATTGGTTTCATACGTTGCACTGAGGCTACACAAGAATCTTTCCAAATATAAAGAGTAGAACATACCTGCTTCCTATGGCTCCATGAAGGTTAATAATTAGATCTTCTTCTTGGGGAGTAAAACCATCATGCTTGAGGTCAGGCCTTAGGTAGTTGGTCCATCTTAGCCTGCAGCTTTTACCACACCTGTTAAGCCCTGCAAACAAGTTCAAGAAAAGAGATTAAAGTTGCACCATATGAAATTTTATGTCTCATAATTCCTATTTTTACATTTTTTGAAGGAAGAGGTTGAAAGAAACCTGCTTTCTTTGGAACCAATGTCCAATTTCCAGTTCCATGATTGGCTACATAGGCAAGTATTTTAGCATCTTCCTCAGGAGTCCAAAGACCCCTTTTCACATTGGATTTGTCACAACAAGGAGGCCTTCTCATTTTTGAAATGAGAGAAGAAATAAGACAAAGAAGAAGAAGAAATGCAAGAGAAGGACTGAGTGAATTATGTAATGGTGATGCAATATGCATGGAAGGGTTACTTTAAAGTGGTGAGAGGGGCTAATGTTTAAGATATGAAGAGGCAAGAAAAGCATGCAAATATTGGCTCCAATTAACAACAATTGCATGATTATATTCATCTTTCTGTAAACAAAATACAAAACCAAAACCATTTGTATGACATCAGAAACATAATGCAAGTGCCTCCCCATTCCTTCTCTCTCTCATATGCTTCCTCCACCCAAAAGCAATCTATTTCAGGTACAATTTGAATGACCTATTTGGTTAAAACTGAATAGGTTAACTGATTTTGATAATGCAATCGAAAATACTTTCATATTATGTAGCAGCCTCTCAATAAGAGTACAATATGCCTTTGCATAAAACAAAAATAATAAAGAAAATGTCCATCTAGACCCTTGTCACAACTCACAAGATAGATTCAAAATGATAGAGCCTATGTAAGCATTCTATCAGTAATTTATGAAAAATGAATTCTAGTACGTCACCATTTTCTTACTTTATTTCTCTTTATGGCAAAGAAAAGCTCAAGGAATCGAAGTTGTCCTGTGCAACTTAAGGTGGTGCTTGCATCAACCCATTTATTATAATACTATCAATTTGAATTATTTTTATGCAAATATCTAATAAGAATTTAATTTATCATTTAGACAAATGAATAGTCACTCTTTATTACATATTATATTTACATTTTCTTTTCTATTATTTACTAATTTATTATCTTATCTATTATTTATATTTTATAGTAGATGAAATGTAAATACAAATTAATGTTTTAAATCTATTCAATTATGAAAATATAATTGCAAACTTATAAAAAGTTTAGAAATCAGTCACAGATAGATCAAACACCAATACCCTTTATTATTACTAATAAGATCTAGCTCAATTAATTACATATGTATATAAACTATTGTAAACCTTCTAGTACTCATCTTTTATTAATACGGATAAGAAAATATTTATTATTTGATCATACATTTATTCATTTGCCTGCACGTAGCTGAGTAAAATTCTTTTACTTAGAATGGTACTTGTGAATTGTGATTTTCTTGATTCATAACTCTCAAAAGTCAATTCTTTTCATGTTTCGTCATTTCAGATTTAAAGAGAGAAAAAGTTAACTATTCAGACTTAATCTTTTTTTTAAAAAAAATATTCAGTCATAATTTTTTTATTTTTTTAAAAAGTTTTATCCCGTAGAGTCTTTGTCCGGTATGTATTAATTGGCAAGGTTACTAACACCATTTTGTCTATGCATTTTAATCCTACTAACAACTTTTGCTTACATCACTTAGTCAAATTTGATTCGTCTAAAATAATCATTGATTTTTTTGTTAAAAATTCATGATAAAATCATATTTAACAAAATCTAAATTAGTTATTATCTCAATTATTGATTTTCTAATTGCATTTTATCCTCAAAATTGCATTTCCACGGTGAGCTAAATCCCTCCACTTTCTCAAATAAGATGGGCAACAAATTTTGAACTTCATAAAAATCCCTTTAGGGGGATTAAAATTATGTACGCTTTAGAACGGCACAACTGGTCAATTGTTACTGTCCGCCACAATATTCTACGTATATTATTAAGTTGAGACTAAAATTAACGATCCTAACTTTTTTAAATTATATAATAAAACGTACCTATAGGTCTATAACTTCATTCAACCCAACAATATTTTTTGCAAGGTTCATTTGTTTTGTCCCTAATGATTCACCCATGGCAAGCGAAACAGCAAACCGAAAATCCTTTTAAAATCAACTGTTCTATAGCTTATAGGTACACCCCAAGAATCGGAAAAGAAAAGTCATGAATACCAGAAAGAGTAAAAGCAGAAGGGAGTGTAAGTGTGCCTTGAGGAGCTTATTTCCAATTTACTTATAAAAACACTTGTATAAATATTTGAAAAAACTAATTAAAAATAGTTTATAATCAATTCAAAACTTGTTTTTAATTTTTGCCTACAATAACTTACATAAAAATAACATAATTATATCTCTTCTTTGATTTTTAAGCACTTATTCATAAATGCTTACATGATAAACAGTTTTTTAATAATTTTTTGCAAGATAAACAGTAATTTTAATAACAGATGAATCAAGTTGTTGTTTACTCGAACACAACCCGTATCCAAAATACATGAAAAGTGATAGCAAGCAATCCAAACACCCTCTTGACAGAACACATCCGGTTCTTATCTTTGGCCATTGTAAAATCCTTGTGCTTTTTCAAAAAAACAGTATTTAAAAATAAATAAAAAACAGCTTTGCAATGTACTGGCAGAGTTCCATATTGAAGTTCAACAAAAATGAATGTTATATACAATATATTTGACGACGTATTATGACTCTACATGCATTTCAGAGCAAAGAAAGGGTAATAGACGCCCTAAGAAGAGCAAACATTGCAACTCTTCATACAGCTTCCTTTTACTCCTTCACCACCAACCATATAAAGTGGATTCTTCTCACATTCACCTACTTTAGCCCACCTAGGGCAATTCTCATTCTCATCAACACAGTCTCCACTATCCACTTGCTTGATTGGTTTTTGAAAGTCACTGACGTGAATCCACTTGGTTGCAGACCACTTCTCTCCCTCAATGACTGGACAGCTTCCATGCAAGCTCTTATTATCTGTACTTGCATCCAGATGGAGACTGAAGAACAACAAGGCATCACCCTTCCGAGGTTTTACTAAAATGGCAGAAACAGAAAGGGTTAGAATTTAGATCCTTGGTCATAAAACAAGAGAGGAATGCAGGTGGTTACATTGCATAAGTAGGCGAGAGACTAAAATAATAGTAAAGATACGTTTGGTTCATTTAGTACCAGAAGACCATTGAATTCTTAGTGTGTTATAACTTATTATAGGATCAATAATCACATAGCAAAATTTTTGGCAAGAGAAAGACGTCTCTAGTCTCAACAAAGCATAACCAATATGATTTTAACCAATTTAGTAAATACCAAATGAAGCAAATAAGAAAAAAAAACTAAGTTAAAATAATTGGTGAAATATTCATTTGCCCTGCCTATTTCAATTTTGACTGAGAAAGGACCCAATTGAGTTTTAATATATGTTGAAATTATAAGGCTTAGGTAGAGAAAATAAAATATACTAAAACTACTAATCCAACGAGTCATGAGGGTTTGGGGAGTATACTATGGGGGGGAGGGGGGGGAGGGAGGAAGGGGAGCTAGTTACTGGTCTGGAAGAGAGAGTCAACGGGTAGAGCCGGAGAGGAGTGGTGAAACTTTCGGGACAAATTTCTGCCTGGGAATAGAGAGCACCTTTCTACCATTTTTGTCCATTTTATTGCTTGTATTTTTCCTCTAAGAATAAAGAGGAACTCACTAGTAGTAGTGAGTGAGCCTTCCTCCATATATCCATACATAAAGAAGCATTACAGCAGTCATGGGTGTTCAACAAATGGCCTTGTGATCATCTTAGGGTTTCAAATGTTTTCAGAAGTAAACCAACCCAACTCACTTTTATTCATTTTAGTTTTGAGAAGTAATTTTAAGTTATGCTTGAGTTTTGAGAACAATTTTCAAAAACAGAAAAACACAAAATCCGACCAAACAGAGTTACAGACCCCTAGCTGTTAAAAAAAAGAATAAATTATAAAATTTGACTTAAATTAATACCTAATGCATAACATAATAATATTTTCGTATTGATATAATTTGTTGGAAACATATATTGTCAAACATCATTTAATCTTATCTATGCTCAATGTCGGAATTTTATACAATTTGTCCAAATTTAAGAAGTCATGGATTGGCTTACTCAAATATTTAGCCAAGTTAAACATTAGCATCTCCAGATGTTTTTGTAACATCATCTTACCAAGAAGGAGAAAGCGAAATTTTGCACACAAGATATTATGCACTAGAGACTTGAAGGGATGTTTCTTTGATATAGTTCAAAATAACAATAATCTAATGTCAATATATTAAAGACTGCTAATAGTTTGTAAGAGCATACTATATATACCTGCATATCCTTTGTGAGCACATTCAGACCAGCTCTCATCTTTTGGCTGCAACAACTTTGCCTGAAAAGGCAAAACAAATTAATCATGATTTTATTTTTCTTTTTTTCTTTTTGATTGAGGGGAGAGAGCTAGGGTTTACTTTAAGAGGAAGCATCAGAGAATCAAAGCCATGAGAAAATCTTTACCTTGGCATTGGGAAAAATTGTTTCCCCGCCCTTCTCAACATCAGACAAATACATCAATACAGTGGCAATCCGATGGCCACCCATAACTTGATTAGCTTTGTCATGGAAGTAATCAAAATGTGGTTCGTACTTCTGACCATTCTCATAGTGCAATATTTGCATCGACTCACCATTCTCTGATGCAATAGAGACACATTTAAATTGAAGCAAAGAAAACCAAATACTGAAATGGATCAAATAACGATATCATCTACTAACCTATAGGAAGGAATGTCCATGCAGCAATTCTGGCTTCAATACCAGCAACTATTTCATCCTTAAAGATTAAATATAGAAGAAAGAGGAAATCAATAACTAAAAGCAAGTGTCACAAAGCTTTCTTAGTAAAAAAAAAAATCAGCTCATGACAGTGTGGTTACTTTGTCATAAGAAATTCTAATGAAAGTTTGCCTAATTTTCCCAAAAGTCAGTAGTAGATGATTCTGAGAGAAGCAATCTAGATATAAATGCTACATTTAAAAATATATGAGCCATCTCAACCCCTGACCCAAATCACTGGCTAGTTTTTCTTTCAAGCAACTCTTGGGCTCTGCACACTTTGCTTTGTAGTCTTTTCTTTTTATCTCTCTGTTTGTTCCCTCTGAATCTCAATCTCATGATTTGTGCTCAATAACTTCAAAGGAAATATTTGGACAAGAGAAAGAATTATTTACTCTTTTCTATATAATGCCCTGACAAAGTAAACCATTAGCCTTTTGATAACAGTGCACTGTGGTACTGACAGTGTCTGCCCTCCATACATGCACACATTTGAATGCAAGATTCAATCCTTGCCACAACAACAATGAATCTCATTAACTATTGAGCAGATATAACCAGGTTTTCATTGCCTAATGGCGCCATTATGGTTTTATAATAAATTTTGGATAGTGAAGGTCCGGTAGAATAGCACCAATTGAGGCAGTGAACACCTAACAGCCATAGGTGTCAGATAAATAACTGAGTGTTTTGTTTTATTTTTGGATGAAGAAACATATTGGAGCAAGTGAAAGAATCCATAAATTGAGGAAAACATATATTCAGTAACTATAAAATTAAAGCGAGAATAAAGGAGAAATCTACGAAGTGGTCGATTTCATTTCTAGCATTGAAATGCAATTTACTCATCACTCTATTAGCAAGAGCAAGAGAGAGCAAAACAGGCCTTGGATCCAAGAACAAGCTGCTTCAGCTTAAATTGGCTGAAGGAAGGCCCCTTGAGACTAATGTAGTACCTTCCTAGATTCTAAAAGTTTCAGCAAAGAAAATTAAACAACAAGGCTGATGATACCTTATTCCTGAACATTTTTCCAAGTTTCTCTCCAAAAATTGCAAAGCAAAGACATGAAGAACTATCCTGAACTCAAGGATTCTTTGACAGCTTCAGAATGTGTAGGACAAAACAATATATGAACAGTCCTTATTTACCTATTAACTTTTGATTTGATGCATCTTCACTTTATTGCTAATTATAATTCAATCCACATTTTGCATACATTTCCATTCAACTTACTCAAGTCACTCGTCTATCTTTACTTATTTTCCCAAGGATCAATCAAACTCACAAAATTATTTATAAACTCCAAACTAATTTCTAGTACATTTCTCACCATCAAGCACCATCAAATAAACATGCCTATACAGGGAAGATGACAAGAGCCATGTGTTCCAATAAAAGCACAATCCAAAAAAATAAAAAATAAGAACATCCCCAACCATACTTCTCTATATGCTACATAATTAATCATAATCAAATGAAGAACTTAAAGGTTTTCACACAAGCATAAAGTAAATCATCTTTGATTCATCATACCTGTGCCTTGTTGAGAAACATCCCAGAACTCGTTCTGACTTCACTCATTATGCTTTTACCAGACTCGTTATCTGCCACCATAGACTTCTCCAGCTTGTCCTTGGCCTAATATCACAAACATTCAGACATAGAACATAATATAATATATAAAACCCCATAAAAGATCTCCCTTAAACCCAATGCTAAAGGTTTCAAAATGTAGTAGTGATTATCGCGATCCTTAATACAGGAAATTGTGACAAATACGACCTATGCAACCACAACATAATTGCAGTCGCAAAGACCCCAAAAACCTTGATCACGGTTTTAAAAACAGTCTGTGACCGCGATTTTGACTGCAACATTAAGGTTTTTGGGGTGTCTATGACTTCAGGGTAACAGCAATTGTGGCATCATTGACCACAATTTCCTACCATATCAAGGATCACCTTAAAACTGAGGCGACTGTGGCCGCAATTTTAAAACCTTGACCTTGTGTTGCAGCCAAAATCCCAGTTTTCAGAACCTTGATTGGCTAACATTAATCATAAACATCAAACATGAAGGAAAAAAAATCTAACCAGAGTTATCAAATGATCACATTCTTCATCGGATAAAAAGCCCTTGTAGAGAAAAGCCCTGCATAGCATAATTCACAAAACAAACAAAAAAATTAACAAAAAAAAAAAAACAAAGCGACCACCCATTTGTCTAAAGAGAAGAAAAGGTCAAACCTGGGACTCCACGAGAGCTGAGTGACCCGTGTGGGATCAAACTTCACTGAAGAGCCTCCTCTGTTCAACCTAAGCACCGATCCATGCCTGAAAAAACCAACACAAACAAATCAAAAACAAACAAAAGGTCAAATTTTGCATGCCTTCGCCAACAGAGAGAGAGAGAGAGAAAAAGGGGGCAAAAGGGTGTGCGGTATTATCGTCATTACGTGGCCTTGGCGTCTTGGTCCAAACCGGGCAATCGAATTGATGAAACAGAGATCTCGAAACAGAGGAAACAGAGGAAGAGCGAAACCAAATGGCGAGAAACCATGGTGAGAGGTTTTTCGGTGGCGAATCTCAGACTGATTGTGTTGTAATTGGAAGAGAAAAAGAGAGTGTGTGTGAGAAAATGGGGTTGGAGATTTATGTTTTAAAATTTTGGTTTGTCGTTTTTGGCAGTGATGAAGAAGATTCAATGAAACGCCCACTGGTTTTGAGAGATGTCTGTTTCTGATGTGCGCTTAAACCCACCTTCTCGAACATTCACTTACCGCGTCAACACGGAAAAACAGAGACAGTGGATGTCCTTGTTTTTTAGATTGCCCCATTTTCAAGGAAATTTTTAGTCCAAACATAAATGTGACACCTCTCTCAAATATGCTACGGGAGATCGGTATATACATATCTTTGAATATAAAAATTATATCTTAGATTTATAAGGAATAATTTAAATTATGATAAGATTATTTTTAATTATTTATAATTTATTTTAAAAATTATTAGAATCCAATTAAAAATAAAAATAATAACAATTTGAAAAGATAAATAATTAAAAATATAAATTTTTTTTTGATAAATTGTGTGAATAGTATGTAACATATATCTCTAAAGAAAGTTAATATTAAAATTGTCTAACGGGAAGAGTGAAAGTCTCACTTTTTTTACTTTTCAAATTGTGTATAGATTTATTTAGTTAAAGATTGAAATTAGAATGTATAAGTAAATTTTATTCTCATAAAATTAGATTTAAATATAATTTTTAACCTTTATTTTTTAAAATATATAATTTTAGTATTTCTATTTTAAAATAGAGATATATAATTCTCATTTTTTAAAATTCTTAATTTTCATCTTTTATTTTAAAATAAAGATATTTAATCTTTCATTTTTATAAGATTTGCAATTTTAATCTTTTTGTCAAACTAAAAATGTTGACCATCAATAGATTAACATTGATTATGGCATGAATTAAATAAATTATCTCATTCCACATCGTTAAATTTGTAGAACTTTTCAAATTACACAAGGTTAATTTGTTACTGATCAAACTTTTCAAATTTATAGAAGAATCAAAATAGCATATTTTACAAAATTGGAGAACTAAATATCTCTATTTTAAAATATAGAGACTAAAATTACATATTTTAAAAAATAGGAGAACTAAATGTCTCTATTATAAAATAAGAAGATCAAAGTTATAAATTTAAAAAATAAAAAGATCAAAATTACATTTAACCCAATAATTATTACTTTAAAGAGTCTATTTTTTCTCTAGTTAAGGCCCGATAGCCTTAATAAAGGAATTCTCATTAAAAAATTGTATTATTCTTTTTTTGACTTCTCAATTTTGAATTAAAATGATAATTCATGGTTGTAAATATCAAGGAATAATGTTAGTGTCATTGCACTCTTATTAGCATTGGACTTCTCAATTATACTAGATAGATAATCCTACCCACCAAATATCAAAATAACAAAGTACCAAAATAAGATACAACTTATCATTAAGCTTAGAGCAAGTCTTAGAAAGGCTCAAACCCTCCTCCTCTCAGTAGGTAGAGTACAACCATTCATCAAGTTTGAACATGAGACTTTGCTTAAGAAGATTTCATAACTTTTTGATACATATTACAAACTTATTATAAAAAGAAGTACACTATAATAACATACTATAATGATTATAAATTTAAAATAATACTAGTTACATAATGTTAAACGTCCATTAAATAAAATTAATATAGTTATAATATGTGATTTGATTTGATTTTTATAACAATATCTAGAAACCGAATCAAACCGCAAAAAGTATGGATTTCTTTTATATTTTTTTTGTGGTTTTTTTAGATTTTTTGGATTCATTTGACAATTTACAGCGGTATGATTTTGAACACCTCTAGGCTACATCAGTTCATACCAGTTCAATAACAAGCTCAAATCAATCCCAGTCAAACTGGTTGGGTTAGATTGATTTTAAAAACTATGATTGATGTTTATTAGAATATTACATTGTTTTAAAGATCTCAACAAAAATTATTAAATTACGCATTAAAGATAACTTGCAAGATTCAAATTCTTAAACACATAAATATCTTTAAAATGTTTCAATTACATAAACAGATAAACTCCTTTATTTAGAAAAAAATGTTAGAACTAAAAATATGAAATTTGTCATCTTTTTCTTAACACATTAAAAAAGGAAACAAAATCATATACAATTGTTTTGTATTATTTATTATTTACTGTAACATGTTAAATACATGAACTCTTTTAAATTTTTTTCTCAACACTCTAAATTAGAAGATTTATTGTATTAATTTGTCTAAAACAAAATTCATATAATAAATAATACAAAAAATATCAACAAATTTGGTCTTTTCTAAATAATAATGGTTTTTTTCTTTTTGGGACATGATTTTGAACATTTTATTAACTAATTTGAAAGGTAAAACTTATCTCATTAGATTCACCGACATGAAAATATGAATCCAATCGAACCAAAAAATGTCATAAACATAATGAAAATTGCATAAAAAAATGAATATCACAAGCAATTAAAAAAGAATATTAATTTTTTTTAATCTTTCGATTGCTCATTGATTTCTTTTTTAAAGTGATTTTTATCATATTTACAACCCTTTTGATTTAAACATCCGTTGAATTCAATAATTTTTATGTACGTAAATCTAATGAGACAAATCTCACATCTCAAATCAATAAAAAAGTTGAAAATTGTATTCCAAAATAAAAAATGCTCATTATTTTGGAAGAAACAAATTAAACTAAAATTAAAAGATAAACCACCAAATTAAAATTTTCAAAAGATAAAAAATTAAATTAAACATAAATAAAAAAGATAAAGGTCAAAAAATATCTTACCCTATTGAATATTAAACAACTTTAAATTTAACACCTTCATAGGTACTATTGTAAATTTGTATGTAAATATCATGTATATTTTTAAATTAAAAATCTCAAAAAATTATCATAACGAAAAGGTAAACACCTCAAATGTTGGTACCCAGGGTACCTAATAAGCCTAAAACAATAATTCATTATAAAGAGACAATTCAATGTAAACAAAAAATTGTCTCACTTAAGAAGAGTTTAACCATAATGTACAAAATATTAAATATGAAAGTACAATTATTAAACCCTAATTTGAGTTGTTATATTTGAATAAAGTTCTCCAAATTTGCAGTCTTGAATATTCTGCTTGGTGTTGCCGTAGCAGCTCGGCTAAAGGCCAATTTGTCCTTTGTGTAGCTTTGTGCTGATCAAATATAAATAATAAAGTTAACAAAAACTATATCACTCATTTATTTTTATGTAGTTAATATTAAGATTTTGTTTACATCTTAGCCTTTCACTTGATATATATGTAATATAATTGTTTCATATATATAATATTTATAATCCTAATCATAAAAACTTAAAGATAACAATACAATAATTTCATCAAGGACTTCCATATTGCCTAATAGGCATTATCGTGATTCAACTTTTAAACTAGAAGAATGGTGCAATAGGTAGCAAACAAGGCCACTTAATCATAGAAGTTTTTATGAATACATATGAAATTTTGAGTCAATAAAGAGAGTGTATTTAATATATTTGTCTTACTTTCCAGCAAGAAGCATGGATGAGAAAAAAGGATTGGTGTTAGGGCAAGTGACTATGTCTCGTAACATTTCCTCCATCATTTCTGTCATAACAACTCACTGATATCATGGCTATCAAACTCTCGAGTTAACTCTTTAATTCTTACAAGTTTACAAGTCTAATTGTCTTTTAAGAGTTGACTCTTGAGTAAATTTTTTTTTAGTAAACTTTAGGTAAACTTTGTAAACCCTAAGTAAATTTAATAGACTTTCTCGAGTTTATCATCAAATCAACGATTTAGTAAGTTAAAAAAAATTAGACCAAAATATTTATAGTCCTAATCTCATATTTATTACCTTTATTAATATTAAATCCTTATTCTCTAATAACATCAAACTACTCTCAATGAAAATGTTTTACCACTACTATAACTTTTACAAATTATTATCTAGTAGTAATGTATTATTAATACATTTGATTATTTAAATATTCTGAACTTTATGATTTATTATTTTATTTTATTATATTGTTGAAATATTTAATTAGTATGTTATTAATAGATATTTTATTATTATTTTTATATGAAATCGACTCTTACAAGACTACCAATGGAGTCTATAAAACTCTTACAAGTTTGATAACCTTGACTGATACTAGAAATAATAGTAGAGCCTCACATTCTCAGGTTGGGAACCTAATTGAAGATGGATGCAGTGATCTTGTGCTTGTTACGGAGGTAATCCTTGTGGTTTGGCAAAAATGGAGGAATATTGAGTGAGAGAGTGGTCATTTCGCTTGGGAAGAGATGAAGTATCCAAGTCCCCGCTTGAAATAGAGTGTGACACCTCATATTCCAAAGGTAATAATGTGACAGAATGCATGGACTCAACTATGCCAATAAACAAGTATCGACATAACTGCGCATAAAGGCTTGGGTAGAAAGTGTGGGTGATGAAACTATTAAAGTAATTGATTGATTATGGTATGAAAATTGAATAGAAGGAATCAAGAAATCTGAGAGGAAGGTGCCCAAAGTTTGTAGCCAATGAACCCTAAAGACGAGGTTTGCGCCATGAATAAGCAATATATAGCAGGGAATATGGAAAACTTTGTGAGTCATTACTATTGGAACATTGGAGCCATAACCAGCAAATTGAATAGATTCCCCGTTGACGACAATCACTGAAAATGGGTTAATAGCCACCACAGAAAGTGCCAAAAGCTCTCCAATTTTTTGCTCTAAAATGTTCTGGGAGCTGCCAAAATCAATGAGGATTGTGAATATTCTTCTCCTGAATACGATCACTGATGCGTAAAGTGTGAGGAGAGGGAGGTTCGCATAACACCACCGGTGATAGATGGAAATGCTCATCACTAGAATGTGTCTGCAAAATTAGTAATGGTTAAGGCTGGGGAAGGTTTTGTGTCAACAGGTCCAGGACCCAGTAATGGAAAGGGGAAATCATCACATGAATCATCTTCATGCAACAACTACAAAAATTGCTTACGTTTACAATGAGGTCCGGGGTAGAACTTTTCGTTGCAATTAAAACATAAACCCTTGGCACGACATTTTTCCATTACAGCAGAATTGACACGACAAATTGGAACAGACGAAGGTGCAGTAGGCGTGCCTAATATGGATGGTGATATTGTTGCCTGCTATTAAGGAGATGGGGGATAGGATTTGGAAAATTTAGATCGAGATTCATGAATTTTGTCTTTGACCAGACGAGCCAAACCATTGGCTTTAGCTAATGAAGTGGAATGATACATTGTTAATTCTGTTGGAATCTTAGTACATATACCTAACATAAAACAAATGAGCAAGGAGTCAGGGTTCATACCATCCACTCGTTTGAAAGATTTTCAAATTGTTGTTAATATTCAGTAATGATTCATGTTTGTTGATTGTTGAAGCTTGAAGAGAATCACTAATGAAGGTCCAAATCTTAGTACATAGACCTACCATAAAACAAATGAGCAAGGAGTCAGGGTTCAACCATCCACTCTGTTTGAAAGATTTTCAGATTGTAGTTGATATTCAGTAATGGTTCATGTTGTTTGAAAGATTTTCAAATTGTTGTTGATATTCAGTAATGGTTCATGTTTGTTGAAGCTTTAAGAGAATAGCATGATGATTCACAAATGAAGGTCCAAATCTTGAACCATTCCAATGTCTGACCTTACATGAAGAAAGACACTAAGGCTAGAGACATGGTGATAAAGAGGATCCCACTAATAAAAGAATTGATTTTAACAAATATTTATTTTATTCAGGAACTTCAAAACTCAGGCCTCCTATGCATGTAATCCTTCAATCATTCGCAATGTGTTTTTTTTCTTTGAGGCCTTTGGTTATTGAGCTCAATCTGGTTCTTTGGTCCACCAACAGAAGCTACAGTAACAGTGTTGGGCTCCTATGCACCAGGTTAGTAACTCTTGGGTCAATCATATTGTTGGTGCTAGGCCATGACTCTGCTTGTTCGGTCAAAGAGCTCGTGGTGGCTCATCATCAACTTTTGTTCACTTTATTTATACTAATGAGATTTTGATTTTTGGTTTAAATATGAACTTCTGTTTTGGACAAATTTGAAAATTAGAGTAGATAAAATTGCACTGATTTATATCAACTTGGTATGACTTGTAAATTGAAATGAGATTAAATACACAATGTTTAGCATTTGTAAATTATTGTTTGCTGATTAAATTTATCCTTATGATGTGCGAGTAAATGTAAATTTCAAAGTTTTTTCCCAGACGTACAGTGTTCTAAGGTTAAAGAGGGTAATTAAAATTTATACATCCATTACGATTTCAATATTTTGCATACTTCCTTGATTATAACTGGCTTCCATTTGTATAGCATGATGGGATTTTAGTCTTTGTTAGTATGGAAAATTTGCCGTATTGATAGAGTGAACAAAGTTAACAACGATACTCACAATGATCAGAATATAAAAAAATCAATGAAATCATCCAAATTCAAATCACATTTCCTTTAAAATAGACAAAGAAATTAAACAGGATAAAAAAATGAAATCTATTAACAAGACCATAAAAAAATATCCCAAGATACATTGACCTCTAGACAGATATTATTATTTATAATCTATTTTGATCATGACAAATAAGGTGTATTAAAAATTATTTGGAGAGAAATAATAAAAATGTACATAACGTTTGAGAACGTGGCTCAGACAACTATAAACAAATCTAATCCCAGACCTTGCAGTAGCGAAGGTCTCATAGAGCTGGGATTATATTTGTCATCACTTACCACACAAAAAAGGCATAAAACAAGCAATTTAAAGGTGGACTTTTACCAACTAATTTTGGCGCTTGTATGTTTAGTTTACTTCCTATTGTTGTGGTGAGTGGAAAGTGTCACTAGCGAACTCCATGCTAACACATAAAAATTTACGGATTATTCCAATTAGAATTTGATTTCCATACGCCTCAAATCATAACCTAAACGAAAAAAAAAATTGATAACAACTCCAGCAAAGTGATCAGAGAACTTTGACTCATTTGAAATAAGGAATCCATATCATGCCCTATTGTCTTTCACTCGTCTTTTTCTTACAGAAACATTAGCTAAAACAAAACAAAGCATGTTTTGCATGAGACCACAGTGAACATTTCGTGAAATGCAGTTCCTCTAAATTTCCAGTGATTACTTTGCCTCAAGAGGAAGAAGCTGTTGTTCTTGTTATTAAGAGCATGAAAACCTTAGCAAAATAATGAACTCATTCAAAATGATTATGAAAAATAAATGCCAAAATATTTTCTTAGCACGAACTCCCCTAGCCATTAACATTCATTACATTAACTAAAAAAACAAATAAGTTAAACAAATTTTCAAATTGGAGAACAAGTTCAAAACTTTGTTTCTAAAAGCTACAAAAAAAAAAGGAATGTAATGTTCGTCTCATGGCCAGTCCCAAATGGTAAAGGCGGCGACGCCGCTCCATAAGGCGATGGAATATGAGACTGCACCGGCGGAGATGCCACCCATGAGGGAGGCGCCGTCGACACCTTGAGCATTGATTTATGACGGTTACTTGAGAAATATGCAAACACAAATAATAAGTTTGCTCTCAATAAAAAGCATGAGACTCCTTCTAAGAGACCTCCCGTCAATACAAAATATAACTACTACATTTAAAAAATCACAAGCCCAATAATAAATAAGTTGTAAATTCTGCTCAGTAACAGAATTGATATTCTCATTGATTTGAAAATCTCTGAAGTCTGACATGTGAATTTGATTCTAATTCGTCACCGCAGAACCACAACACAAAAATCTAAACCTAACACAATCAAACAAATTCGAGCCTAATTTCCAATGGAAAATATCTAACTGAGTACAACCTTCGTGGCAGAGGCTCTCATCTATGATGATATCTCTACTCACATATTGAGTCGGAATAGCGTATACTGCAACAATGGCAGAAAATCACTGAGCCAAAGCCACGCAAAAATTAAGCTAAAATTAAGAAATTTAAAAATTAAATATTAAAAAAAATTATCTGCGATTGGAGATCAGAAATTGGTAAGGGTTGTCGGTCACGGTGATTCAGAAACACGGACCAATGTAATAATCATCATCTCTCTTCGCTATTTTTTCTAATCAAACTCTCTAACCCAAAAAATCGAAAACAAATTCAAAAAATGAAAACGGAAAGAAATTGTAAATTAATTTCAAACATCAAAAGAAGAGGGAGAGCAGAACTAATCATCAGAGACTTAAATACTAGGAATCATGGAACGAATCCAATCATATTGTTGCAGTTTTTTTCTCATCATATGATCGATATAACAAAGAAAAAACAACGAAGAAGAAAGCGAAGATTCAGAAAAAGAGAGAACCTAATCGAACCGAAGGGAAATAGAACAACAAAGTAGGCAAAATCCTTTGATGCAGATGGAAGAGGCGCAAGATAGACACAAAGGGAGAGTAACACTTGCTGCGCGTATTTATAAACAAGCGGAGTTGGAACGGTGAACTATCTAGAACTCAGAAACCCTAGAATTGAAAGGAGGGAGAAGAATGGGCCGGGTCCTTATCGATTTGGGCCTTTTCCTTAATCTGTTTCTTCATTATGTTGGATTTTATTTAATTAATAATCCATTTTCAAACATGGATAAGCTGTGTAGAGTTGTTTCAGCTTAAGATCTTCCACAACGGACTGCTTCGGAAGCAATGTGATCGGATAGCAACTCCTGATATTGCAACATTCAGATGAGTGTTTCGACGGCAACAGTGGTTTCGTGAAGCAACGTTACTTTGCCCGTAAAATTAAAACAAAACAAGTATTATTATAATGCTATTTCATTTCAACGGCTAAATTAATATTAATTAGTGCAAAAATATTGTTGGCATTGAATATATTTTTTTACAATATAAATAAACTGTAATTCAATATTTACACGATCAAAACCTCTCAAATTTATCTAGTTTTTATTCTCAAAAAATTCCCCACTTATATTTTTATTTGTTTTTATTTAATGGATCCAAACCAAAATTCATTTCATATGAGTCCGGAGTTAAATTTAAGGTCAAATAATCAACAAAATTTTTCAAATTTATCCAACCCACAAAATAATCCTAACATGACTAATTTTTAGTATCTCCCATTTAATTCATGTCAATTTTATATGTTTCAATCACTTTTCATGGACCAAAGGTCTTCAATGGATACTAGTGGCAACCAATGAATACTTTGCGTCTGAGTTTCAAATTCCAGCATTTTGCACCCAAGTTAAGTTGGATAATAATGTGATCAATGAAGGAGAAGGAGGATAGCCAAAAGAAGCTTTTGAAACAAAACAAAGATAATACTTCTTTGCAAAGGAAGATAACTTTTTCAGGAAGAAGCATTTCTCACCGACGCATGACTAAATGTTTCCAAGAATCCGATTGTGGGGGTAAACAAAAAAAAGATAACTTTTTCAGTAAAAATTATAATAATTTTTGTGAGTAACATTTGGAGCCAAAAGAAGTGTCACAACTAAAATATCGATGGCAAAGGAACAACAGAAGCTGTCGCAAATTTTTTGCGGGCTACAAACATGTCTGTCAAAGAAATAAGAGTGGTAACTCCGAGTCTAACATCATGAGAGATGCACATGCAATTTATATGCAAGATAAAAAGACAAGTTTCAAATTAGAATATGTATGGTATGTAATGAGGAAGCAACCTAAATGGTTGGTACAATTTGAAGAATCTAGTAAGAGAAAAAAAGATTTTTGCTCCTAGAGCATACTCATCCTCTCCTAATCTGAATAAGTTGTCAAGTTACGAGCCAACATCACCTACCATGGATCATCCAATAGGGACAAAAGCTACAAAGAGGGCCACAAAAGCAAAATCAAAGACAAAATCTTCAAAATTTCTTTATCTCACAGGTATGGAAGAGATAATCAAAACCAAAACAAAAACATTAGAAAATCTTGCATGTGCCAAGCATGAAATCAACAAGGTGAAAATAAAAGGATCACGGTGAGGAACAAAGAGATCGACATGCAAATCCTCTACAGAGATATTGTTGATATGACTGGTGAATTATGTTGGTTATTGTAACTTTTATTAATTATTTAGGTTTCAATTATGTAATTTTTAATTATGTCATTTTTATTAATTATGAAGTTTTAATTATGTCATTTTTATTATGAAACTAGTTATTATTCAAAATTAGTCGTTATTTCATTCACACACAAAAAAGACTAGTCATTATATGAAACTAGTCATTATTTCATTTACAAAAAATATAGCATTATATGAAACTAGTTGTTATTTCATTAAAAAAAAAAAACTAGTTGTTGTAACAAACTAATCGTTATAACTCTCTCTCTCTATTGTCTAATTGTAACAACATTTTCATAAAATCACAATTGTGCAAAAATCTATCAAGTTTTCAGAACTCTATAACTATGCAGTATTTGCTTAAGATGGATTCAAGCGATTCATCTGTTGAAGATAAACTAATTGAAGATTTGGTAAATGATGACTACGAAGAAATCTACATTGGGTTGATGATGGAAAGGCAAGCCAAGTGTGTAGATATTTAAGGATGCATGTCCTAATTATTTTAGCTATGCTTTTGACACACCTACCCCCCATTGGTGAGTTGTGCATCCTCAGATTTATAATAACATTTTGTCCTTATGGATGGGACTCATGGGAGGGGGTGCTGGTGAGCACAAATCTGAGTAGAAATTAAAGTGTTTACACCTACAGCTCTTTGTTCTTGTATGGATTTGTTGGTGGGAATGGAAGTTGGTGCTAGAATCAAATATAATTTGGTATTTGATTCTTAAGGCACTCGCTGTTTGATATATGTTGCTATAAAAGTTGTGTATTGGTTATTGCGTGTTATTGATACCTTTAAAGATACCAAGTGATGCCTAAGCTTCTAATTTATTAGCACTAGCGAATTGTAGCTGCTTGAAAAGTACACATGTATATAAATCTAAAATATAATTTGTATTTAAAAATACTTATTTATTATGAGTTTTCGATATAATGTAAATATCTTCAAAAGTATTTATTTATTATAAATTTTATTTATATAAAATAATCTTTTACATTACACATATTTAAATATTTGTTTGAAGCATATATCTTACTACTCGTCCTGCCTCTCTCAAGTCGTATCCACACTTTTATAAGCATGCATGTAGATAAATAAATACACATAATATGTCAAAATAGTTTAGCTGTTAAGTGGTTTAGTTAACAGTCATTTTTAGAATTAATTGGCATTCTGTTATTCAATAGTTAGCTGATATTTGAAGTTGTATATAAAGCATTGTAACTTACAGAGATTAATAATGACCAATCAACCTAACTACTAAATTACTGAACAAATCCATATAATAAACTCCCAAGAATTGGATGAACTGAGATTTAAGACTCATTGATATTGGCAAACTTTCGCTCGATTTCCCCTTTGGTGGTGATCAGGGCAAACGAAAAAAAAGCCCTTTTAATTTGTTTAACAAAGCTTCTCTGATGCATCTTTTCCAATTCATTTTATTTAATACAATTGTTCATCTTATTACGGTTAGCTTCAACCAAACCATGTTGTATGAATATGTGCATGCAAAAAAATGCAAGAACCAATATTCAAAGCCTAATGCCCAAATCCCATGGAAATAAGTTGTATCCCTCCCTCAGAAAAGCTTTGTAAATCCAAACATCTAAATAAGTTAGCTTCAACCAAACATGTATCAGCTTTCTAGCTAGTAAATCCAAATCCAAAATGGATGAAAAATAATAACGATAAAATGACTTTTTAATCTCTCACAAGTCATAATAACCGTAAATTCAATTTATTACTTTAGAAGCCAAGGAAAGCCACTAAGTCTAAAACTATATTTGAACAGCAGACAATACAAACATTATTTCACCAAGGAGATACTATTGAACTTAACTAATGGACGGTGCCATTCTCTTTCAGCCCTTCACCAGATTTTCCATTAGCATTAACCTCTTGCTCTTTAACTTTCTTCTTGGCCTCCTCAAGAGACTTAACCAGATTCTTCAAGCAAGTCTCAGAATCTTCTACAAATGACTTAGGCATCAGATTCTCAGCAACATCAGCAGGTGTCATATTGATCTTCCCCAACAACTTCTCAATAACAGAAAAAATGTGTGCTACTCAACATCCAAGTAGTTCTTGGCCAGCACCTTGAAAGCCTCATAGCCACAGTATGACATTTCTATGTGCTTGTCCATCCTCCCTCTCCTAATGAGAGCAGGGTCAAGTTTCCCCACAAAGTTTGTTGTGAAAATTGTGATCCTCTCTGAGAATTGGTTGATTTTGACTTTAAAAATGGATTTATAGGGTCTTAAAGCTTAGGGTTAGACTTAAGAATCAATGGATTCAGATGAGTGTAGCCTTAGGAATTGAGAAAACAAGTTTGAAAGTGTTATCAGTAAAAACAGAGGGAGTTATACATTTTCTTCAACTGCATGCTGACAAGTGAGAACGACTCACGCAGATGCGAAGCTGCCATGATGGAGTGGCCTATTTATCACGTCTTTAAGGAATAATCTCATATCTCATATATAATACAAATTCTGCTTATATTGGCCCTAACTTTTCTAAAATGCTAACAAACTGACTACAGTGTCTTTGGTTTCACATTCAACTACGGTTATTTATTGCATCTCAGCCATTTACTTATTTTAATAATTAATAACTAACTTTTCTATAATAATTTTTATCCCTCAATTAACTTTTTTTTATGCATACATGTCACATTTTCCACATATTTTCCTTTTTAATCAGTAGTGGTGTGCCGTGTGCAACAAGAATTACCAAAAACACTCTACTACTGCTGGTCCATTCACTCTTTATAAATACCACAGTCCATCCATTCATTGATCACAACAAAAGAAGAATTACATAACAATTTTTATTTCTCAATTAACATTTTGGTTTTTTTTTTTTACACATACATCACACATTTTCCTTTTTAACCGGCAGTGCTATGCCGTGTGCAACAAGTATTACCAAAAACACTCCACTCTTTATAAATACCACAGTCCATGAATTCATTGATCACAACAAAAGAAAGAAAGAAATATGGTCTCACCCTGGCTCACTTAATGTTTGTGTATGCAATGTATGAGCAATTCTTCGCATACCATCTTCGTACCTATGTCAAAAAATACATACAAAAATTCATAGGCCTTATATACAAATTTCCTTCCGAGTTTTCAGGGGAACGCCTCAAGAGCAGTGAAGCATAATATACTAATATCCGAACCTACCTTATTGCAAACTCATCTCAAACAGCCAACAGGCTCAAAGCTGAGGTGTTGAAGGATAGTCAGATACCACTAGTCCTCAGCATGAACGACAACCAAGAGATCATAGATGAGTTCCAAGGAGTCAAAGTGTGGTGGAGTGCAAATTACAAACTTCCAAGAACACAATCAATTTCATGGCACAGCAACTCGGAAGAAGAGAGGCTCTTACATCCAACATGTGTTGAAAGAAGGCAGGGCTATTAGAGTTCAGAACAGGACACTCAAGCTGTACACCAACAATTCCATCAAAGGTTGGTATGATACAAATGCACCAAGTGGAGCCATGTGAATTTTGAGCACCCTTTGAAGTTCGAGACCCTCGCGATGGACCCTAAGAAGAAGGAGGAGATCCTAAACGACCTTGTTAAGTTCAAGACAGGTGGAGAGTACTATGCTGAAGTTGGGAAGGCTTGGAAGAGAGGGTACTTGCTATATGACCCTCCAGGGACTGGGAAGTCCAGCATGATAGCTGCAATGGCTAATTTCATGAACTATGATATGTATCATCTTGAACTCACTGCAGTGAAGAAAAACACTGAGCTGAGGAAGCTGTTAATCGAAACATGAAGCAAGTCTATTATAGTGATCGAAGACATTGATTGCTCTTTTGATCTTACTGGCCAGAGGAAGAAAAAAGAAAAGGAGGATGAGGAGCAACCAGAGAATCCTATTATGAATGCTGAAGAAGAAGAGAAGGCAAGCAAGGTGACTCTATCAGGGTTGTTGAACTTTACTGATGGGAGTTGGTCAGTGTGCGGGGGAGAGAGGATCGTAATTTTCACAACAAATTTAGTGGAGAAGCTTGATCCTGCTCTCATCAGGAGAGGGAGGATGGACAAGCACATAGAGATGTCATACTGCGGCTATGAGGCTTTCAAGGTGCTAACCAAGAACTACTTGAGAAGTTGTTACTGCTGATGTTGCTGAGAATCTAATGCCTAAGTCAATTCTTGAAGATTCCGAGACTTGCTTGAAGAGTTTGTTTGAGTCTCTTTTGGAGAACAAGAAGAAGACCAAAGAAGAGGAAGCAAAGAAAAAGACCAGGGAGGAAGAGAAAGCGTGGCTGAAGAGAATGAAAAGGAACAGTTAGCTAAAGCGGGAGAGGTTAAAGCAAATGAAAAATCTGGTGAAGGGGTGAAAGGGAATGACACCATCCATTAGTTTAGATTATGATCAATAATATTAATGATATAATAGTTGAAGTATGCTGTTCAGATGTAGTTTTAATGGTTTTTCTTTAGTTTTCTAAGCAACAAATTGACTGGATGGTTATTATGCTTTTTGTTATTGGGTTATGTTGTGGCCAAGCTTATACTTGCACAGGTTGGTCATCTGAACTTTTATTTTAAATTAAGAACGATAAACACTTGGATATGAATGTGTATGTGAAGTGAATATATATATATATATATATATATATATATATATATATATATATATATATATTGGTTACAATGTGTATGTGAATGTGTTAGCCGAGAACATACCTAGCCTAATTGGTTTGTTTCTTTTTGAAAAAATTAATAGAAACATCATTTTATTTGTTACTGAATTTGGACAGAGTTATGAATAATTTTAGGCACTAGTACAATTTTAGGCACTACTTGTTATAAAATTTCTTGTTCTATTTCTCTTTAAAAAATAGATGGCCAAGCTGAAGCTATTTGGTGTCAACATAAACATAATAATCAACCAGAGGGCAAGCAGCAAAAAAGGAAATCAACACGCAAATTCTTCTTCACCTTGGAGCTAGAAACTTTCATGGTTATGTCATTCTCAAACGGGCTTCTGTTGCTGCCCTGAATCTTCAGGATCCAATTGACTTACAGTGATGACATGCTTTTGACGGATCAGAAGAAACACAGACGAAAAGGATCTATATCCAACAGAAAGCTGAAAAGCAGAACCAATTTTGCATGTCCAAAGTGTCCAAATTTGTTGGTAGCTGCCATCAAATGCCTTAAAACCTATCCTTTGGATTCATGAGATTTATAATTGCTTCAACGTGGCTAAGCCTATCCTATGGGGAACGGGGAAAAAAGAGAAATGGGGATTTTTCTCTTTCCATTCCTACATGTACATCCTCATGTAGTTACAAAAAAAGAATCCTCATGATTGTGTACATGTGATTAAGAGTGGTAGAAAAGAATAATTGGTTAGTGTTTCAAAGAAAAGAAATACTTTATGGGCGCCATATGGAAAATTTACATGGCTCAATAACATTTTGCTAAACTTTCAAAGAATACCTTATCATGGAGAACAAGTCTTTGCTTTATAGGCCTGGAACTTATGTGCAAAATAGAGTTAAATAAAGAAAAAGACGCAAGCAATCGCTTTCCATTAGTAACATGTAAATCCCATGTACAAAATAATAGCATAATTAAGAAGTGATGCCCTACCACCAATTCAGATACATTAGTCATCAATGGAACGAAATATCTAGGCAACCAAATTTAATCAATTTGTAAACAATATACATACAAGGCATCAACAATACATTTTGCAATTTGCCTGCTACCAATATAATCAATCAACTTGCGGACTTTTTCTACAACTTCAACCCTATGTTAAAAGAGACATGGTTCATGGATTCGGTAATCCTCATCTGGAAATTATGGTAAGTCGTGAAGTTATTTCTGTTAAATCCACCGAAGTCTCCAGTACTGTCATTTCAACTCAGGACTACCTTGTGCTAAATTCCAATCCGGGTAGACTAAGGCATTTTCACATTTATTATGCAAGCCTTCAAGGATCAAAATTCAACATTCATTTACAGGAACTGCAAATTCCATGACCAGTCCAAATCAAGTGGAAACATCCATACCATGACAGCAATGCCTCATCATAGTTGCAAAGCTAGGTCTGGTTGCTGAGAGTCAACAAGGACACCAGAAGATTGTTTTACAGGGGACCCTGGTGATTCAAAATCAATATTCAAGTCAGGTGGAAGGGTTTCCTGTTTCTGCCTTGGCTGGCTATGAGGACTAAGACCTCGCCAAGGGGACTGCATTTGAAATCTAGATTGGTCAGCAGATGCTAACTGAGGGAAAACCATAGGCCGGTTGGGAAACTGAGAAACAGCGCCTGTGTGAATAGGTTGAGGAGCAACTGCTTGAAATGGTTGGAAAGGCATTCCACCAGAGGGAAACTCCCCCCGAATTCTTGAAATATGCTGATGCAACTCTCTTGTTGAGTTGTACAAAGAATCTGCAGATATCTGATTTTTGGGTGAACTAGAATTGTTGGGTCCTTGTTTAAACCCTCCTGCCCCAACAGACATCCATGCATGGGCAGCTGCTGCTGAAGCATTTCCCAATTCATTTCTCTGTCCAGATGGACCTGATAGTGTCACTGGTGGAGTATCAACAAGCAAATGATTGGAAGAAGTGTGTTGCTTTTGAGCCCTTTCTGCGAACATTCTCATCAACTGAACTGGGTCGCTAAGGCCCTGCTCCTGCCCATGGACAACAGCAGGAGCAGCTCTGCTTGATTGATGTGATGTACTTTCAGGTGATGAACCAGTCACCTGTATATTCAAGCTTGTATTTGTGACTTTTCCATTAGGCAACTCTCCACTAACAATTCCATTAGTATCTGGCTGTTTGAACATGTTCCTTGGCACCATCTCTCTGGGCTTGGACTCTACTGCAGGAGCATTACTTGTAAACTTTGCAACCAGACCATTATTATTTTGATTACTTGAGGTTAAAGAATTCAACTCCACTTGCTTCAAACCCTTTTTCTCAGACTTGCCTGATTTCCTGGATTGGGCATTCTGCTCCTGATTAAGGATGTTGACAGGAGCACTGAGTTTTACTCCAGCAGAACCAAAGAAAGGTTTTCCTTTGAAATCAGGCATTGAAGGATGTTTTCCCTCAAGCATCTGTCCATTTAAAGGATGCTCGATGCTGGATTTCACATTCTTACAATTTTGGTTACTGTTTGGTAATTCAGTAGAGGAAGGAAACTTCATAACCAAACTAGTTTCTTTTTGGGCACAATTATTAACCTTTAATATTGGGGTTGGAAGTGGTTCATACTCTCCAACCCAACCACGACCAAATTTACATCCAGCAGGCAGTGCCTGTTGAATCCTGTGCGAAGCAATTTTCCAAGCAATAGGTCCTAGAGATGCACCAAAACGAGCCAAACTACTAGCATAGGAATATTCTGCATGAAGTCCAACCTGTATCCAAAAATTACAAATTCTAATGTTTTATGTTTTGACAATGTGAGTAAAAGCAAGCCAACTATACAAGAAAAAGATTCAGTCATTTTGATACATACAGTAACCAGATGCTTCATTTTACTCTCAAAGGTCATAAATATTGAATCTGATCTAACAATTGGTTGATTGGACATATTATAAGATGCACGACGACTTTCGTCAAGCACAAAGGACTTCCTTCCCCACTTAGAGAGAAGACCTTTCCCTGAAACAATATAGAACCACAATCAAAAATGGAATAACTAGCTTTTGACATAAGTATCCTCCTTTAACAGAATGTATAGGAATAATTGGGGTAAATGTAACGGGAGAAAGATAATAGCATGATCTCATTACTGACATACCTGACAAAACATCTTCAGCTTTCTCTTGATTTGCATCAATCCAGAAAGCATTTGCCTCCAAAATACCATCAATATTGCCAGACCTCTCACATCTACCACCTTGCATCAGATGGGAAGTTGGCTGTACATCTGCAATAGTAGCGAGAGTTGCCCCTGAGGAGAAATCAGAGCCAACAGGTTCTTGTGAGGCATGTGCCAGTGGCTTCTTTGGTTGCTTCTTAACCAAATAATTGGATCCTGCTTTTTGTTCTGATTTAAGCTCAATCTGAGAGCGTTCAAAGCCAATCCTTAACTTCTCAAACTTCTTCTGTCCAAGTTCTTGTATTGATCGTGCCTGTGACAAATATAGGGGTCACACAGTAAGCACAATAAAACAATTATTGATGTCACATTTGTTGGGAGGGGAAGGGAACACAGGGAAGCATTGAACTTTATACCTGTTTGTGGTATATAGTCTCTGGTGCATTGTATTGCATTGCATTTGAGCAAATTAAAAAGACATCAATCTGCATTCAACAATTCACCAGTCAGTATAATTATAGCAAAATCTTGTCTTCCAATTTTTACTCAATTAAGAAGACAAATTAATGGACAGTCAAAGTGTTAGAAAAGAAATAAATATTCTGGAATTTTTGTAATAGAGGGATCTATTAGCAGTAAAGCAAGTTCATTCTCACATTTGTTGAATAGTAGTATCATTCATCATAATTGCAATTGTTTTAAAAGCATCTACAAGTTGTCAGTACAAAGAAAAACCACACTAGTCAGGGAGACAAACAAATTATAAAAAAAATAAAATAAAATCAATTTCTTCCCAGTACAAATTTTAGTACTTCGTGAACAAGAACTATCTTTAATAAAGGAAATCTTCCACTACACTTTTAACCAAAAACCAAGATTGCTATAGGTAGTACCAGAGACACTGCCTCTCTTTTCCTAGAAAATCAAGATTTCCAACCCAAGATCTAAGCTATCATATCCTCTCAGGCATAAGCACATGAGTAATATCCATGAAGAACAGGAAGAAACAGAAACCGTATGCAAAATATCATTAGCTTTTTAGACTTCTGACAAATGATATCTAAATGGGTGGCAATAGACAAATTAATCAATAATTATATGAAGATGGTGTCATCGATAATATTAAACAACATTTTTTGCAAGAAAAGGTCTAGGAAACTCATGCTCATAAGAGAGTTTAAGCATGATCAAATCAAATGATGAGGATAAAATGATTTAAAGCTCCACATTCCAAAGAGCTAAACTGTAATATTAACACCAAGTTAGAGTGATAGACTATCACAATTCAATGACAATCAAGTGGGTTACAATCAAACACAAAATCAAGTGCAGCATGTGCCATTTTCAGCACACATTAGCAAAATCCAAACAGAATTCATTTAACAATACCATAAACACAGGATGATGCATCAACCAATAAGAAATTAAATTATGCAGCTTATACTCAGTTGCCTAATGCAATGATCATCTCTAAGTAATACTACAGAAAGACCTGTTGAAACTTGACAACATGCTGAATAAATCAAGAAATTAGCCATTCACAATGGTTTTTTTTACATGCTCAGTACTAACTACATTTGGCTGAGTCTTGCTAACAACCCACATTTTGAGTCTCAGCTCTCAAGTCTGAGCATCGTAAGTATATCAAGTTTGCATACCTCAAATTGTTCTAAGGTAGTATAAGATCCATTTCCCAACTTCTTCCTCACAGTGGCAAAGTCCATGGGATGCTCGATCACATCATGATAATCAGGAAGCTGCATGTCAAAAACAGAATTTGAACTTCCAACTCGGGTGTCTTCCAAAAGCAAGATTTACCAACTCACAGGAATAAAAATCAACACACCTCTTCCGGGTCAACGGGGTCTGCAAACACACCATAAGTATCCTTCCTGCCATCATCCATACCCCCACAATAGTCCCAAGTCAGAAAACAAAATAGTTTCACAAAAACATGCACCCTATTGCAATCACTCATCACCATAAGCAGTTAAACACCAAACCCAACAAAACACTGAGAAATGGAAAAGGAAAACACATACTTCTGAAGCTTGTCAAGGATCAATTCCAGAGTCCTCCTATCAGGCAACGGAGTCCCAGATTGAAGAATCACCGGAGCTAAAAAAAACAAAAACAAAAAGAGCAAATTGATGAAAACACACAAAGGACGATGCAGAAACACAACCACCAGTACCCTTTCAGCAGTCATCACTTTTTTTCTTTTCAAATTATCCATATATAATATTAAAAAAATACACCCACAACCACAACACAAGCACCCCAATTAAAATCACACGAACCTGAAACAGAAACAGAGTGGAGCCCTTTCGATTCCACTTTTCTGCCCTTTACCTGTCATCATTAGAAATTAACACATGCACACACAATTAATAGCGTCCAAAGGCATAAAACTTCACTCATCATATATATTTATATAATAGAGTGTGATAGAGACACAAACAATACAGACAGAGACAATTATATATATATAGAGAGAGAGAGATCAGATTCTGTGCATGTTAGTTTTTGACAGTTGACTTGTTAGTTAATCTCTCTCTAGATCCCGACACGGACAAAGAAATCTAGAGAGAGAAGATTTATTACACCAAAGAAGAATTTCAGTGACACTCATTGTAACTGTAATTGTAGCAGCAATTTCTAGTGGTATCAAAATCCCGACGAAACCGCAACCACAATTTAAAACCTTACACACACGCTAATGCATTACCACAGCGTCTTCGTCTTCTTCGTTCTCTTCCTCTTGTTCGTTTTCGTTCTCTTCCTTTTCGTCGTCACCGTATTCTTCCACTGGCTCGGCGCGAGTGCGGCTCGGCGACGTCGGCTCGATTTCTTCTTCTTCTTCTCGCTCTTCTTCTTCTTCTTCTTCACCGTCCTGGTTCAGCTTCGCCATGAGCTTGAGCTTCTTCTTCTTGCGCCTCCTCTCGTCCTCCTCGTCGTCGTCGAGGTAATCGCCGTCGTAGTCGATGATGTTGTACCTCACGCTCCGACGCCGGAGGCTCCGCCGGGGATCGGACTGCGACGCGGCGGCCGGAGACTCGCCGGAGCGGCGCGCCAGATCCGCCTTCGACGGCCGTCCCTTCTTCCTCCTCGCGATCTGAACCATCGCGCTCGCGCCCTCCGCTCTCTCCCTAGAAATCCACCGCTTTTTCTCTCTCTAGAATCGGTTCCTTCTTTTCTCTCTCCAGAAATGCGCTGTGTTTTCTTTCTCTCTCTTTTGCCCCTTGCTTCGTCTCTCATTCAGTGGAGTTTTCGAGGGGCGCAGCTTTGGAATCTTACCGGAGGCTCGGTTCCGAGCCTGGGCGCCGAACTTGCAAAGCTGAGACTCGGGTGAGTGGCGGGTGTACCTAATAATTAATTTAATGATGGCTCTTTCTTTCGTATTAACTCTTACGATTGGTTTATCTAAAAGAAATATTTAAATTAAAATAAAAAAATGTGAGATTCATATTAAATTTTGAATTTTTTTCTCTTATAACCAAACATACCATTAAGGGTATGAAGTCTTAATATTGTGTGCCTGGTGCTACCTATTGCCCGGATGAGCAGCATGTTGCTTTCCTCCTCAAATGTTACATTTTTTTTTTCTTTTAAGCAATGTTATGAGATTCGAACTAATAATCGACTTGATAGAGATATTGAGGGGTTGATCCAATGAATCATCGAATCGTATGGCATGACCCATTTTATATTGAGGTTTTGTTTTACACTCCTCCACGATACTGCTTCTCCGGCTAAAAGAAATAATAGCCAAGAGTGAATTTTCTCGTATCCACACATCCAACAAAGTCTGTGTCTGAATATTTAATCACCTCGAGATGATCAAACCTCTTATATGTAAGTATGTGTTCTTTCGTTCCCTGTAAGTATCTTAGAACTTTCTTTGCAGCTTTCCAATGTTTCATTCTCTGATTACTTTGATAGCTTCCTAACATTCTAACTACAAAGCTTATGTCTAGTCGAGTACAAATCTAAGCATACATAATACTTCCAACAACTGATGCATACGAAATTGCTTCCATTTTTTTTCGTTTCAGATAATTTATAGGACATCGTGCGAGACTAAATTTGTCTCTTTTCTGAATTGGAACAAGTGATGATGAACACTTTTCCATCCTAAATCTCTCTAATACTTCTTTATTGATATATGCTTTCTGAGACAAGCCTAACAATCATTGTGATCTATTTTAGAATATTTCTATCCCTATTACATAGCTTGTCTCACCCATATCTTTCATTTCAAAGTTGCTAGAGAGAAACTTCTTAGTTTCATGAAGAAGACCAAGATTATTAGTTGCAAGCAAGATATCATCAATATATAAAATTAGAAAAATAACCTTACTCCCACTGACATTCAGATATATACACCAATCAACAGTATTTTCGTTAAATCCAAAGGAAACAACGGTATCATTAAACTTCAAATACCATTGGTGGGAAGCTTGCTTAAGACCGTATATTGATTTCTTTAATTTGCACACCATGTGTGCCTTTCCTTGAACTGAGAACCCTATTGATTGATCCATATAAACATTCTCTTCTAAATCTCCATTAAGAAATACAGTTTTCACATCCATTTGATGTAGCTCCAAGTCATAATGGGCTACTAATGTCATGATAATCTTGAAAGATTCCTTTCGTGATACCGGTGAAAACGTCTCTTTATAAACAATGTTATCTTTTTTAGTAAACCCTTTTGCAACAAGTCTAGCCTTGTACGTTTAAGGTTGTCATGAGAGTCATGTTTAATCTTGAAATGGTTTTAGCTTATAAACCATCTAATTTCAATTTATATAAACCATCACAAAGAACACCAGTACCAATGAGATGATTATGCTTAAATAAACTGAAACATCAATTACCAAAATTAAATGAGTATCCAATAACATCAAGTGTAGATAATGAAACTAAATTCCTAGATAAACTAGGTACATAAAGAGTTTTCATTAAATCTAAATTATGTCCATTGTCGAGTTTTAAACGATAAGTCTTGACTGCTTCCACTGGAACTTTCACTCTATTCTCCATGAAGACGAACTTCTCATTTGGGCTTATGGTTTGGATTGTAAAAAATTCCTGCATAGTATTAGAAACATGAGTCGTACATGCAGAATCAATCCCCCATATATTATGGGGAACTTCAGTTAAGTTTGATTCAAAATATACAACAACATTAAGGTCACCTTTCTTTTCGAACCAAGACTTATACTTTGGGTAATCCTTCAGGAAGTGTCCATATTTTTTTTTATAGAAATGACAATTATTGCCCTTTGATACCTTCTTCTGGATTTGCAAAGAGTCATCATTGATCTTTAGTGGCCCTTTGCCTTTATCATGCTTCTTCACTAATTTCTTTCCAACTCCTTGATTCCCTTGGTGGCTTACATGATGGACTGAGCGACTTCCTTAATGAGCTTTCTCTTCATTACTACTAGCATCAATAATAATACCTAGTTTCTCTTCCAATATAGCAAGATCAAGATCCAAAATACTGAGATGAAATTTGACTTGCTCATTCTAGTCAAAGAAGTTAAGCCCATTAAAAATTGACATAAATGATACATGAGAGTTTAATGAATTGGGAACAGGTGCTGCATAATAAAATTCACATAAACGTTTTGAGACATAAAACACATATCATACATATAATTCATTTAGATAACAATCAATGTATATTAATATTCTTCTTTGGGTGATACACCAACACATATCATACAAACATGATGATGCTATAAAACCCTTAACATTATTTGATAATTAAATATGCACAAATTAGTAGTACCTATTTCCTTTGGGTATATAAATAAACTAATGGTACACACAAATTACCTACAATTATATTCATTAATTACAAGAACAACTAATTAACCTTTGGGTGATCCATAAATGCCTTATAATAATGAATTTCAATTACCCATAAACCAATAATTATATGATTTAGCATCCATTATTCTATGAGTAATTGAAATAATCATTAATTTGGAATTAAATAACCTTATAAATTTGGTCACTTTGACAACTAACAAATCCTTCATACATTTAATTCTAATAAAATATACAACCTACACATACTTATTACTGTTAACAGTTCATACTCATTTTATTAATTTCATTCCAGACAATAAAATAATAATCACATTTATTTGTTTTTTTGCATTCAAACATGCTCAAGTAAATATATAGCATATACATATTTGCTGCTATCAACAATTTCAAAACATTCACATTAATTTAATTTCGGGACATAAAATTTTAATCCTTTAATCATGTTCAACAATAATATTAAAAAAATGAACAGGTGGAATTGAGAATAGCAAAAGGTGGGTTGAGAATAGCAATTCCAAAAGCTTAATAATTTTTTGTTCGGGTAGACGTTTAAACCTTTTGTGCAGGCCAATACCATTGAAGTTTCGTATAATAGTATAATATTCCTTTCTCCAATGCTTCGAATAGCAACTATCTTTCTTTGTACAATATCTTTCTCATTAATTCACATTGAAGTTTCGTGTAATATCCATTCAAATTAAAAAGTTATCTTTCTCCGTACAGTGCAAAAATTGTTTCGAAAAGGAACAATTTTAACAATCATAAAATTTTGACACAGGGTCCATACTTGTAGCCAAAAACACAGTGAAAGACATGCCAATAAAACAATACATTCATACTTGTACTGAAAAATAAAATTTCAAAATTTTATAATTAAAATTCATAAAATTTGGAAAAACATTATTATTAGAGAATTATATAATTTCACAATCAAGCTTACCACATCTAAATCTTAAGGATTCCCTAGATTAATAATTATAGGAAATCAATAGGATCTTGAAATATATTATTCTCACAAATAATAGATAAATAATACATACCTTTTTTCATAGTAAAATTTCTCTTCGATGCACTTTAATTTCTTGGAAGATGAGAGAAACAAAATTTCGCTTCGTTGACTATTCTTTTTGTCTTTACATTTGTGATGACTAAAGGTTAAAGAATACACTTTTTTTGTTTTACGCTAGTGGGTATTAACTTCTTTTATAACCACTAAGTAATAGTTATCTCTAGAAACTTCTTCTATTTAATCTAATTATAATTTAATCTTTAATTATTAATTATTTATTTATTAGTTCTTACGTAAGTCACAAGTCTCTCATATGAGATATTAATTATAGCACAAATTTGTAAGTCTAAATCAGAGGAGATAAAGGTGATCGCGGAGTAACAAGAAGATGATCAACTCTTTGTTGCAACATGCTTTGCTACATACAAAAATTCTAGTAATTCATGGTTAATAGAGTGCACAAACCATATGATCGACGACTAGAAATTCTTTAAGGAGCTTGACAATATCATTGTTTCCAAAATAAAAATTGAAAATGATGATTTCATCTCATTCAAGTGAAAAGAAATTGTTGCTATTGAAAACTTGATGAGTTTGAAATATATCTCGATGACTAATGTGCTATATGGTTTGAGATTAATTAAAATTTGTTAAGTGTTGTTCAATAGCTAGAGAAAGACTATAATAAGGTGTCATTTGAACATAAAATTTATGTGATTAAAGATGAAAATGAATTAAATTATGAATATGAATTAATAGTATTAAATCTTGAAATTGATTCAAAATTATGCCATTAAGGTACAACCTTCTTATCAATCTTCTGCAAAAACCATCTGCTGCAACAAAATTGTTGCCTTGGATATTGCACAACTACTACTTATATATATATATATATATATATATATATATATATAAAGATTAAGAATTTTTCAAACAAAAACTGCACTGGAAACTTTTCAAATATTCAAACACTGCATTCGAAACTCCAGCACCATATAAGTTGCTTATTGTCCAAGATATGATCATCCAAAAGAACACAACCAATAATTTATCAGAACATATCTCATTCCATCTACTACTGATTCCTCCCTTTAAAATAGGTAGGTTAGAATCAGTAAACTTGTCAAATATGTTCAATAATGAACACTATTAGAAAATCAGAGAAAATAACTAACAAATAACTTCTTATGGAATGATAGATTGGTCGACATTGCTTTCAAGATTCTACAGTTCATAATATTAACTATCAATTTCATTTATCTCAACTTCGAAAAAAACTTCCATCTAATGTTATGAAAGGCAGAATGAATTCATACTAATGCAGCTAATCAAATTACGCAAAAAAAGAAGACATTAAAATGTGACATACTGACATCTATGAACAATATCAAATTAGGACCTTTGTAATAAAATCAAACAAATATAATAAGCTTCCTAAAGGTGGGGACAATTCCCAATTTGAGAAGAAAGTTACAAATGTTTATCCTTTTTTACAGTAATTATTTTTTTATTTAGCCAAGAATTCCAAATCCTAGTGGTAATGCAGTAACTATCAATTAGCAAATCTATAACTAGCTATCTCAATAATATAATTATTTTTCTTCTCCTATTTTTCCCTTCATCTTATCAAGTCTCTATCTTCTCTTATGATCTCTTCACAGCAATGGCCTGTGAACATGTTGGAATATAAAATGTGAGGTTAAATTCTTTAGTGTAAATTTCTCATTATTTATCCCTCAGAAGGCACAACACAAGAATTTTTTTTCCATATACACCTTCTCTCTCCTATAATTTCCCCATATATATCACTTTCAAATTTTTGAAATGCACCTCTTTGTGTTATTGGTGAGAAGTTTGGGCTGGGGAATCCGACTTCTATGTGGTTTCATTTTTTTATAATTTAAAAAAATAGTCTTTTTTTTAATTTTATTTTTTAATTTAAAATTATAATATAAGGACACAAATTATGTTTTTTTTTATTTCAACAACTTGTGAAATTTTTTTAATTTTAATTTGTTTTAAATTTATTTTAAAAAATGTTTTTTAAGGAAGTTAAGTCGGGAATTCACTACTCGACTTTCCAACTTTATTTTTTAAAAATATTATTTTTCAATTTTTTTATTTATTTAAAAAAATAATATTTTTTAATAAAATGATGTTATTAAATATTTTTTTTCTTATATTATTTAATTTTTAAAAATTGATAATATTTTTGGTTTAATAATAATTAATTTATACAAGATTTTTGAACTTTTGATTTTTTTAAATATTTTTTTTTATAAAAAACACTATGAATATATAGTTATCGCATGTTAGTTATATTATATGAAGAAATTAAAATGCTCTAATAACAAAAAAATAATATCAACAACAATTGAAAATAATAAAATGAAATTGAAACATAATAAATAAAATAAAATAAAACGAAAATAACAGAATGTACCAATAATAATAATTGAAACATAAAAATGATGAAACTAATTATAATTTGAAAGGTGTTGTGCAACGGACATGTTTTCTTCCAATAGTTTGATTATTGATTTGTTAAAAATAACTAAAATTTCTATTGGACAAAAATGTCTCCAGTAGTTGGATTCTGCTAATAGTTTTAACACATTTCCATTGTTTTCCAACTCTATTATTTGATATTTGATTAATTTTTTTAAATATTTTGAATGATCTGACTGTCAAAAGAATAATTGTCTGACCAGTTGTGATTTGTAAATTCCATAAAGGGGAACCCCTATAGGCACAACTTGCTTGATGTCATCCTTTAGTTTTTTGATGTTACATCCTAAAGGAATTTTCTTATTGGGTTTGTTTCGGTGAAGGAGAAACCCAAAAAATCGTTTTGTCGTGGTATCTTTCACTTGTCGTTGTAATACAATATTGTATCATGAGTAGAAGTGATGATGGATCGAAATAGGTTGAGTATACCATCGGGTGTTCTGTTGATGGTACATAATAATTCTATAGGGCCAACACATGAGTATTGCTCATTGCACATTAACATTGTGCAAACATCATCATTTTTTAATTGCAAAGAATGAAAAAAAGATTGGTGACCTGCGTCTATGGATGGTTGTCAGTAGTAGATTTCATCCACAAATTGATTATTGGCTAGCCTAAGGATGTTATGCATTCTATTCTTGAGTGTCTCAAAAGAACACTCATTAGGAACTCACATTGGTATTGAAGTAGGACATTGAAAACAAACACCAGTTTCATTGTGAATGATTGATCCATTTGGAAAAATGAATGTTAATCTCGAGTTAGAAATGGTTTGATTGATCCATTTGGTGAAACATTTATTATTTTTTCAGAGACGTGGATAAATTACAAAGTGTTGTCAATTTCGACTTTAATTTTACTTTGCTGCCTGGTGCACTAGATATCCATTGTTACTTTCAGTCTTAAATTTAAATTGTGAGTTGTCAATTCAATGTTGCTGGTGAAACATGTATTTTTTTAGAGACGTGAGTAAATTACAAAATGTTGTTAATTTTAATTGTGATTTTACCTTCCTACTTGGTGCACCAGACATCTATTATTACTTTTAGACTTAATTTAAATTGTGAGTTGTCAATTTAATGTCATTTTTTTGTAAATAATAGAGACTTTGATTAATTTGCACATGCTTATAAAAAAACAAGTGTCTGCATTTTAGTGAGTTGTCATTTTTTGGATCAAATTGTTAACATAAACTGAACACAAATGATTTATTTCATTACCTAAATTAAGTACTACAAACAACCAACTACAAAACGAAGTAGACAATGCAAACTCACAATGACATAATGTTAAAGCACTGAACACCGACATAGCACATCATAGGAAACCCTTAAAGCAGAAAGAACTAACACACGAATCATCCCCAGATTACCAACTTTGTTTGAATATTGGTTTGTGGGAAGGAGACATGTTGCATGCTTCCGACCTGGAGGAGGAGTCACTATCACTACCATGGTCTTTGACCCAACAACTCTCGTATTCATATAATAGGTCATTCACATTGGAGGTTCAGTCATGTTGGTTGTTTGATGGGTTGTTATTATCAAATTGTGCCAAATAACTCCACGAATGGTAGTGTTGGTTGTTGTAAAAAATGTTGAACATTTGTCGAACGTCAGGATCATCTCCCATAATAAAACATGTGTACATATACGATTGTCCTGACTCAAATATGGGACATCGAAAGCAAAGATGTTGGATATGTTGGTATGGTTCAATGTTTATTTTTTGGTGAACATGTTCAAACAATTGTGTAAGGGTTATGACCTTGTTGACCATGAAATTTTTTGTGTTGTTACTAAAAAAGGTGGTGCCCTCATTAGTGTTGTAGATTTGACCATTGTAGTAAACACAAACATACGTAGTTAGGTGACACATCGTGATAGGGGTTGAGATGAATATTTGAAAGTTCTACGAAAGTCTTCAGTTGGTAGTGATATTTATAGAATTTGTCGGTTGCAAGCAGGTGTTCACTGTTTAGTCACATACACCGATATATGACATGTGAGCATGTTAAACACATGGCCTCGATATGCAATAAAGGTTAGTGCGCTAAGTATTAATAATTAAAAAATAGGAATCTTTGATGTGAAAACTATAAAATAAATTTGTCACAAATATTTGTAATGTATTAGAGATAAATTTTATAAATTGCATAAGATGGTCACTTTAACATTGTTTTAAGGGTTGAAAACATAGTTTTATTTTTATTTTTTACTCTTAATTTGATGTCCTTCTTGATGAAACTGTTACACAATATTTTATAAATTGCATAAGATGACTACTTTAATATTCTTTTGAGGGTCGAAAACATAGGCTTTTTTTACTCTTAATTTGAGGTCCTTCTTGATAAAATTGTTACACGATATATATTTTTTTTGGATTCTTTGATATGAAAACTATGATATAAATTTGCCATGGGCATTTATAATGTATTGGAGATAAATTTTATAAATTGCATAAGATGGCCACTTCAACATTGTTTTGAGGGTTGAAAACATTGGTTTTTTTATTTTTTACTTTGAATTTGATGTCTTTCTTGATGAAACTGTTACACGATATATACTTTTTTGGATTCTTTGACATGAAAATTATGATATAAATTTGTTATGGATATTTGTAATGTATTGGGGATAAATTTTATAAATTGCATAAGATGACCACTAAAACATTGTTTTAAGGGTCGAAAACATATTTTTTTTTCACTTATAATTTGAGGTCCTTCTTGATGAAATTGTTGTACGACATATTTTTTTGGATTCTTTGACTTAAAAATTATGAAATAAAATTTTCACGAATATTTGTAATGTATTGGAGATAAATTTTTTAAATTGCATAAGATGACCTCTTAAATATTTTTTTAAGGACCAAAAACATAGTTTGTTTGATTTTTTACTTTTAATTTGAGGTCCTTCTTGATAAAACTGTTACACAATATATTTTTTTTTTACGTGAAAACTATAGAATAAATTTTCCATGGATATTTGTAATGTATTTAGAGATAAATTTTATAAATTACATAAGATGACCACTTAAACATTGTTTTAAGGATCGAAAACATATTTTATTTTTTACTCTTAGTTTAAAGTCCTTATTGATAAAACTGTTCCACAATATATTTTTTTATAAAATTTTTTATTTGAAAATTATGAAATAAATTTGTCACAAATATTTATAGTGTATTGAAAATAAATTTTATAAAATGATCACTTAAACATTATTTTAAAGGTAAAAAACATAATTGTTTTAATTTTTTACTCTTAATTTTAAGACTTTTTTTTAATAAAACTGTTATATAATATATATATTTTTAGATTCTTTATCCAAGACATGTTGGATATAAGAGTCTATGATGTGACCGCGGTAACGTTTGTGGAAGGTTAGAGTTAAGAACCTGTTCCCTTCTCCTAATAGGGGCTGAGCATCTTCACCACTTCAGCTTTGAAGTTCTTGATTTTGGAATAAGTTTGCAGTAACGTAGGCTTGGATGATAGCGTATTAATATGTCATTAATTATATCAGTTGTTACTTGTTTTAACTGATTATGTTGTCATTTTAAATAATATTTGAAATCAATATTAATATGTCATTAATTATATCAATATCAATTTAGTTTGTACACTAGATTTGGAATGTTCATTTTTATATCAGTAATATTTATAATAATAAATGTTTTTTTTTATTAAATTACACTTTCAGTCTCTTTTTAATTTGTAATCTACCATTTCAGTCCTCATATGAGAAAAAAAAAAGTTTTACATTAACAAGTGTAAAATAAATTTGACTTGTTAATGTATATCCATTAAATTTTATTTTTAATCTTCGCATGTCTGAACAACCCGAATTCTAGAAGCAATTAAAAAAAAAAAGGTGCACTGTGAATTCGGATCCTTGGTGACCGAATTCACATGTGTACAGTCTGAAGCCCGTTGCAAAAGAAGGGAGAGGTTCAGTTGGGGAATTAAAAAAATGTATATTCATGGGAAAAAATCTTTTTTCTTTGATCAAGAGCCTATTATTATTATTATTTTTATTATTATTATTATTTTCTCTGAATAGCCCACTTGTATTTTCAACGAATGAGAAGAATGCGTACGACTATTTTGACTAAATAGTTGACCCAGCTACTATGTTTTCTAAGGTCTAATCTTCTCCACCAAGTAACTGAACCCAAGCGAAATTTCATCGAAGCTTGCAAGGAAATGAGCACACGCATTCAATAACTCAAAATTATAAAAATAAGTCTTCATTCAATAAAAAAAAATACATTTTTTTTAACATAACTATTGAGAAATATTCAAATTCCATATTCGTAGTCTCAATTCTTGGAGTACAGCTTATACACCTTTTGGGTAATTTATCATCAATTTTAAAATATTAGAATCTATAGTGCCTCTTAATTTCTCTGCCATGTGATGACTCTTGGGGTGCAGCTTGGGATAACAATATATTCGTGTACAAAAGAGAATCCTAATTTATACCAAAATAGAGGAGTTTCTATCCTACTTTCCCTTACAATCAATTAAAATTAAAATTAACCCATCGTTATAAACATTAATACTATGCACTCTGGCTTAGGAATTGACGCATCTAATAAATCATATTTCAGTTCTCATACTTGCTTTATTGGTAGGCGAAATACAAATTTGATTATAAGTCGTGTTGATTTTTCCAACCTTGCAAGGGGCTTGCCATCTCTTAATCTAAACTTTGATGTAACAAAACTATGCACTCTTCATAGCTCTACAAATACAATAGAAACTCTTGCTAACATCTCAAGCTCTTGCAGACACAAAATAATCACAAAGATTATTGAGTAACATGTATAAGATGTGGACACAGGCAGGGTCACTCATGGCCTCAACCATGTTCATATATACCATGTTCATGCGCTTTTTTCCCTCTCCTCTTCAAGCCCGTGTTCGAAGGTACACCAACAAATTCACCAGCTTTGTGTACCCTTACATCAGAATCAGGTTCCACGAATTCACCGGTGAACGCCTCATGAAAAGTGAGGCTTACAATGCCATCCAAACCTACCTTAGTGAACACTCTTCCCAAAGGGCATCAAAGCTCAAAGCTGAAGCGATCAAGGTGAAAGACACACGCACCCCGTTGATGCTTAGCATGGACGATAACGAAGAAATCATAGAAGAGTTCCAAGGAGTGAAGGTGTGGTGGGGTTCATACAAAACCACCTCTAAAACACAGTCCTTTCCTTGGAACTCTTCTTCGGATGAAAAAAGGTACTACAAACTTACCTTTCACAAGCACTATAGAAGCCTCATAACTGACTCTTACCTCAAACATGTGTTGGAAGAAGCCAAGGCCATTGAGATGAAGAATAGACAACTGAAGCTTTACACCAACAGCAAGACAAGGTGGAGCCATGTGGTCTTTGAGCACCCTGCGACTTTCGAAACACTCGCAATGAAGCCGAAGGAGAAGGAGTGTATCATCAATGACCTTGTGAAGTTCAAGAGTGGGAAAACTTATTATGCCAAAATTGGGAAGGCTTGGAAAAGAGGGTACTTGCTGTATGGCCCTCCAGGTACCGGGAAATCTACCATGGTCGCGGCTATGGCTAATTTCATGAACTATGATGTGTATGATCTTGAATTGACAGCGGTGAAGGACAATTCAGATTTGAGAAAGCTGTTGATTAACACTTCAAGTAAGTCGATTATGGTGATTGAAGACATTGATTGCTCCCTTGATCTCACTGGTCAAAGGAAGAAGAGAAAAGAAAAAGTTGAGGGTAGAGAAGGAAAAGATTCTAGAAAAAGGGGTGATGAGGATGATGATGATGATGATAGAGGTAGCAAAGTAACACTTTCTGGACTATTGAATGTTATAGATGGGATTTGGTCAGCTTGTGGGGGAGAGAGGATCATGGTTTTCACAACTAATTTTGTGGAGAAGCTTGATCCTGCTTTGATTAGGAGAGGGAGGATGGACAAGCACATAGAATTGTCCTATTGTTGCTATGAGGCATTCAAGGTGCTTGCTCAGAACTATTTGGGTCTTGAGTCTCACCAATTGTTTCCTAAAATTGAGAAGTTGTTGGAAGAGACTAAGATGACCCCTGCTGATGTTGCTGAGAATCTTATGCCAAAGTCACTGGATGAAGAAGTGGACACTTGCTTGCATAACTTGATTCAAGCTCTTGAGAGGTCCAAGGTAGACTTAGAGAAAAAGAAGGCAGAGACAGAAAGGAAGCAATCCAATGTGCAAAAGACTAGTGAAAACCATGGTGAAGGAATGGAAGAAAATGGTGTCATCAATTAGTAACTTTCTTCCTTATCATTGAGCTTTCTTACTTGGAATAATAAGTGACATCTTTGTATTCGAACTTTGACTTGTACATTCTATGCAGGACTTGAATATATATTTTAGTCCCTGTGTTTGAACATTTGCATTATTAGATTTTGCTTCTCGATTGCTAAGGATCAATTTCACATCATTTAATTTCCTTTTCACATGTTATTCATCAGAGTTTAATTTGTTCAATTAAAATGAAATGTTTGATTTTGACAACTTTATGATCATCAATATTATCAGGATGTAAATATAATGAGGTGAGTTTATTTGATGGCTATTAGATATTCCAGTTGAAAAGCCGTGTTTTCATCCAAGTTGTTGATTGCCTTTCTCTTTGATCTTCCATGACATGATCTGTTTGAATCAATTTCATTTGAAAAGTATTGTTATCATTGTGTTATATTAAAGACTATTGTTATATAGAACAAGCTGAACAAATAAACTACACCAGCATTGGGATATGATCAAGTGTTGATTAAAAAATAGAATGATTCTTCGTTAATACGCATATATGTTTTTTCTTTTAAAAAAAATATCTTACATCTTTTCTCGCATTAGGTATTGTTGTCGTTATCAGAGAGCGACCAAGCCTTTATTTTATAATATCTTTTTTATTCAGAGACTCTTTTTTAGATTCATGACCAAGCCTTTTTTTGGTTACATTTTTTATAGCCTTGTGTGGTAAGTGACCAAGACTTTAAAACACATACAACAAATTTATACACTCATTTTTCTTCTATCGTTTTATGAATTAGAAAACAATAAAATTTAACAAATACCACAACACTCCATTAGTCCATTTCACTCTTTGTATCCAAAAAGTCCATTTCACTGTCTATTATAAATATCACATCCTCTGAAATCATTCACACAAAAAGAATAATGGAATCTCTGGGAAAGATGGGGGATTGGTGAAATATGATCACAACTAGGATCACTTAAGGCTAGCGATAAGTTTGCGTATGTCATGTTTGAGAAATTCTTTCCCTACAATCTTCGTATCTATATCAAAAAGTATTAGAAAATTAAAATAAAATAAAAAAATAAATAAGAAGAAAATATAAAACCTTGAATTAAATAACAAAATAACAGTAGCAAAATAACTTTAATCTGCAGAACATGAATTAACAATGCACTATATCATACAATAAGCACAAAGAAAAAATAAAATATGAAGAGAAATAATTAGTCTGATTGAAGTGCGCAGAGAAAACGCCCTTTTGCACTAATAGGAAGATCTGATTACACTCCTTTTTCAAGATATGACAGTCTGTTGATTCCGATCGTGTGCAGCGAAAGGATCTCCGAACCTTCTGAACATCAATGCTCTTACTCTAAAAGAAAGAAAATAAATTATCTATCTTGCTCGTGTATTTCCTAAAAAGAAGGAAAGAGATATATAGGCATAAACCCCCTATCCTTATGCAACAACAAAAATAAAAAATCTGTCTGTTGAAAACTTACAGCTGGTATCAAAATAAACATAACAAATTACCTTAATCCATTAAAACAAAATTTTAAAAACATAAAAAATTTAATTTCACGTAACAAATTCTAAAATAAATATTTTATTTTGTAAAATATAATTAATAGAATTAATATAAGTAATATATATTTATAAATTTTAAATTATAAAACAAATATTTACTAATAAAAAGTACATAAACAAATTCACAAGTCGTACGTACCCTTACATCCAAATAATCTTCCCCGAATTATCAGGGGGAATTCTCAAAAGAAGTGAAGCTTACACTGCCATCCAAATCTATGTCATTGCAAACTCGTCATAAGAAGACAAAAGACTCAAAGCTGAAGTGGTGAAAGATAGCCAAACCCCGCTAACTAGTTCTTAGCATGGATGACAACGAAGAGGTCACAGATAAATTTCAAGGAGTCAACGTTTGGTGGAGTGCAAATTTTTAAGCACTGCACCCCAATTCAAAAGAAGTTAAGACGTTCTAATTAACTCTAACATTTCATAAGCATTATCATGACCCCATCATAGGTTCTTACGTCCAACATGTGTTTAAAGAAGACAAGGCCATTGCAACACAGAATAGGACACTGAAGTTGTCTACCGCATGGTTTTGCATTAACTTTATGAGATAGATGTTGGCCACAACATGATCTATACATGATAGTTTATACATTGATTCCCTTATTTGATACAATTTTATTGTATAACATGCATACTCGATTCCCTAACAAATTAACATATACTAACAGTGCATTATTCAAGGGAAGATTATGAGTATCATTGAAAGAAACAAACTTAACAAGAGTGGCTAGCTAGGAAGGTTAGCGTTGAGTTTGAGCCTGCAATTCTGGGGTCCAATAGCCCTTCCTATTTCCAAGACACATGTGATGTAAGGATCGAGGATGAGATCACGGTGAAGGCTATGTAAAGTGAGGCTCAAGAATCATTTTTCCTTCCTCTGAAGCTCCACAACTTTACAACCATGTTGTCCACGTATACTTCCACATTTCGTCTGATCTGCTTCTTGAAGACCTTATCCATGAGCCTCTAATATGTTGCTTTTGTGTTCTTGAGGCCAAAAGGCATGACTTTGTAGCAGAAGTTGGTTGTGTCAATGATGAATGTCGTCTTTTCTTGATCCAGAGGATACATCTTGATCTAGTTGTAGCCTGAATAGGCATCAAGAAAATTGAGCAATCTAAAATCACACACTTCATCTGACAATCTATCAATGCTTTGTTGACATTGATGTAGTTTATGCACATTCTCCACTTCCTTATTGATTTCTTTACCATAACCACATTGGCTAGCCAAGTGGTATAGTTCACTTCTCGGATGAAGTCGACTTTCAATCATTTTTCTACTTCTGCTTCCATGGCTTTTCTTCTTTCTTCTCCAAGCTTGTGTTTGCCTGACATGTCTGAGGCATTCTAAGCAAGTAGGTTGGCATTTGTAAGGAGCCCTTGTTCTATTTATTTTTGTACTATATCCTCCATCCATTTTCCAATCTGAGTGCACTGGTGTGCCTTTTTTGCCAATCTAAAAAGGCTCGACATCTTCAATTCGGGATGGTTGCCAATCTTCAGAATTTGCTCGGGGGTCTAGATCATCCAAATTTGTGATGACTACATTGATGTTGGAAGTTGATGCCCTGTTCTTGTCTTCCTTTATACTGTATGATTTAATCTTGCAACTCTTCATGTAGCATTCTCATGCGTCCTTTTGATCAGCTTTAACTGTGACAATCTCTCCTGTTGTCGACGAGAATTTCATGGCCAAATGAGATGTTGAAATGATGGCTCCCATGCTATTCAGCGTGGGCCTCCTAAGCAGAATGTTGAATGAGGTGTTTGCGTCTACCAACACAACACATACGAGACCACCAAGGATTGGGAGAGCTTGCCTGAGCCGAAAGTGGTTAGCAAATCCACTTTGTATTGTAGAACTTCTTCCATGGCAGCCGACTGTAATGTTGAACTTTTGGTCGCTACCATATATCTTGTGACTAGAAATTTCACTTTGATCCCACGAAGAGAACCAAATGTTTTCAATCTTTTATACTAGATAATCTACTATTTTTATGTATGGAGATAATTAATTAGATAGTTGTGGTCTTAACACTTTGACTTGCTACTAATCTTCCTTCTGTCCAAACTCCTTCTCCAATGGTTGGGAAAAGGTATTCTGCTGCTCAAGTCAATCTATACTTTTAGTGAGTTTAGTAAGAATATGAATGCTACTTACTTGTTTGTTACTCTACCTTATTAATAGATGAGGACCACTAAGTTGGTAACCATTCAAGTGATCCACTAAGGCTATATATATATAGAGAGAGAGAGAGACCTGGGTTGCTGTCTCTAAATTTTCACACCTGGGTTGCTCACATTAATTACTGTGACTTTGACAATTTGACCAATATCATCAAATTAAATTTGCCCCCGATAAAGAGAGAAATAGCTGCCATGCATGTACAAGTATATTAATTGTTTCACATGATCACGGGTGAATCATATAGCTACCATGCATGTACAAGTACGAGGCAACCAATCAGGATCAGGACTTGTGTAAGTGGTTCACAAGATGATTCATTTTTTATTAACTCAAAGTGCCCCACTAACCAAGAAGGTGATCATTTCATGTTTAATATACTTTCACTTTTCCTTTTTTATTTTTTGTGTGTGACATGATGTTTTCTACCTTCCGAATAATTTCTTATGGTTGTATCAAGATTATACTTTTTTTCTTATGTCTGTTTCAGTTTGGAGTTTTTAGAACTTTTACTTTTAGATGTTAATTTCTCTCTCCTCCATGAAGAAATTATTTCTTAAATATGCGTATTTTATAATGATGTACCCAGAAATAACCGATGTTATTTTGATTCAAGATACTTATATCTTTATGAAAATCCTCTTAATTAATTGAACGTCGCCAGCTAACAATTTCTTTATGAAATTCCTCTTAATTAATTGAACGTCTCCAGCTAACAATTTCATGCAATTTAAATTAAAACGCCTGTAATATGATTGGTCACTTGGCTATTTGTGATAAGAACATTTTTCATATTTTAATCATGGATTACGTTTCACTAGTGATGTACACGACGTCAATCTGTAAAACCCAATAATAATAAAACTAAAACTGGCATATTATATTGGAGAGTAGTTTTCTGCCTCATTTATAGCTGTTTTTAGCTCCTTTGGCAATTTCATAATCATATCATACAATCATTCAAAAATCCATAAATATATTCGTAATATCTTACACATGATTATTAATTAATGCCTTCACCAAATAGTATCTTACCCAAGTCAATTGATTAGTATTTTGAGATACAAAGGATAAACCTAGATAATATTTATTGTTAACAACGTTTTTTTTTAATGAAAATCAATATTTTATCTCAATAATTATTGTTTATATCTATGTACGTAAGGTATCAAAATAAAATATTGATTTTGATCAATTGGAGAAAAAATAAATAACTTATATACCAATTATATAAATATTTTTTACATTATCATTTCACTATAAATTATCGTGTATATATGTTGAGTTTAATAATTTTTAAAATAATTATTTTAAAAGTCATATTAATATATAAATTTTAATTATCTAGTTGTGTAAAATAAAATATTTTACACTGAAAATACATAGAAATTAAACTCATATTTAATAAAAATAAGAGTAATTATAAATTTAATTATAATCCTAAGTAATTTGTAAGATGAAAATTTGAAGAAATATTTAAATAAAGCCGGCCTTTTGGGCATCATCCACAAGAGACTAATAGAACCTTTTTTTCCTATAAATATGGGCTTTCTATTTAAGAAATAGAAGCATGCATGGGAGATAGAGAAAAGTGTTTATAGAAGAAAGTTTAGGGACTCCTGTCTGTTATAGGTATAGCTGCATAGCATACTTGAATTAGCAGTAGTTGTCATCTTTCCTGGGCTTCTGTTCAATTATACGTAGCTTCCACTTCCCAACTTGTCTGAGTTATAGCCAAGGTATAAGAACCTCTTGCATTTTAATTCCTTGTGTTTTAATTTGTCTGCCAAAGGTTTCAGTCAATTCACACACAAAATAACAAGCAGGCCGGATGGCTTAATTTATGCAACCAAACAAGAATGCAAATACGGATAGGCGTGATCACATGCAAGTTAATTTATCATCAACTGCTTAGATTAACTGATATAAGGTATTGAGGTTCTTCAAGTCACTCCCAGTGCTTAATCATTATGAGTTGGAGTACTTGATATGTATAGTTGTTTTTAAGTAGATATGTATAATTGTGTTAAGTACTTAAAGAATTTTTTTTATAATTCATAATGATCTTACTCCAATCAAATTATCTCTCAGTAGAGGATATTGATAATAGTAATTGTTGATTGTTCAATTGTCTTAATTTATATATAGTGGATATATGGGTTTTAATTTCTTTTTCTTATAAGTTCATGAATTCAGACTATATATTTCCTCCTTAAATTTTACCACCATACCTTGACATTTATATATATGTGTGTGTGTGTGTGAAGCAAAATAGGGAAAGGGATTAATTAATTTAGAATGAACAACTAATTTAAAGAAGATTCTATTCAGATTAGAATAAAGGCTACAGATATCTATTTCCCAATTCATGTACGTTAATCTTTTCTTTTATCATGCTCTCTCGAGCAGTGAAGGTATGAATAAGATATGCAGTGTAATTGAGCAAGCTTTCTCCCCTGAGCACAAGCGCATAAATATTGTTATTAAATTTGTAGAGCCAATGGGAAGAGGAAATCTCTGATATATTGATTATTGAATTAAAAGTGGTTAATTTTATTTATTCCCTAAGTTTCATGCATTAATTAATTTTCTTAGAAAGTATACCCCTCCCCTCAAAGTTTAGATCTGCATAAGCATATACTATAAATTAAGAATTTTTCATGAGCTGAGCTGTATCCTGTGGAGCAATGATCATCTAGCTCTTTATTATATTTATATGGGTGAGTTTATATATCATGAAGATGATGATTAATTAATCTCTCCAAATATGAATGAAATGCCCTCGTGTCTCCCGTGAATCCAAAACTAATGGATAAAGATCAATTTGCAAAGATTCGTATCAAGATTGGTGTTTTTCTTTTCCTTTAATTAGCTAATTATCAATAGGTGTCATCATGAATAGTAATATAGTATATGAGGGTTTTGAAATTGACATATCAAAGAGTCGGGGTACGTGTTTGATCGGGTTTATCTAAATCTCTATTTTTATGATAATTTAGTCTATACTAATTTTTATTTCTTTAGTTATTTGAATTCGATCCAAACTCAATAATATTAATGACATTGAATTAATTCATGATGTATAATAACTTTTTAAAATAATTATCTTAAAGTAATTTATACAATAAATTACAATTAATGCATAAACATTAAACTTTCTTTTATAACATAAGTATATTTGTTATCTTTTTGAAACAGAAATCATTTAAGTGTTGCTTTTTAATTTAATCTTTTTACTGTGTATGATCACAGTAATTAATTAAATAAAGGATTTATAGTGAATACTGTGCCTCTTAGGTATATTGCATCTATGTCCGTTTGAACCCCTCCTGGCTCCATTATATAGGAGCTGCTAAACAATGGCACCTGGAAAGTCAGCTACATGCGATGTTCTATCCCTAGTCCGTAGCTAGAACAATATACGGGGATGACAGCCTACCTTTGGAATCACGCACGATATATAGATTCCTTAATAATAATTTTAAATTTTCCTCTTAATTTTAAGGATGTGTTTAGGATAATTCCAAAAATTATATTTATTTTTTTATTAAAAAAAAGGCTTGCAAAAGCATCATATTAAAGAGAAAGGATTCCAATTATGTTGGCACCACAATCCCTAGCTATCACTTACAACAAACCCTAATTGATATTAAAAGGAACACAAACATGGGGGCCAAGACCAAATCAAAACCATGATGAGAAATAAAAAAGAAAACCTATAAGAAGGTAATCTTGATTTATTGCTATTAAAATCCTCCAAACAAAAAGGATGATAGTATCAGACCAAAAAAATAACTTAAATCATATTGCATGGTTAGCTAAAGAATCCGTACATGTATTTCCTTGTTTGTATATATGAGAAATCTTAAAATCAAAATCTTGAGTGAGCACCAACAATTCTCATCATCTATTTAACAGCTTCCAAGAGACCCCAATAGAACTAGAAAAGGCATCTATCACCAACTTAATTGGAGTCATGCACACTCCAACCAAAGATTTTTGCAGCTTCTAGAAACTACTATTTCAATTGACAAAATTGCTCTCATTAACTCGACATGCACATAATTAGATATGCCAAGGCAATCAACAAAATAGCCTCCAGAACAGTCACGAAAAATATCACTACAGCCACCAACTTTCAGTGGTATGGTGATGATGGTTAGGAATTAGAATGCATTTATTAAAATTAAAAATTAAATTCACAGAATTTTTTTATTTTGATAATGGATGTAAAAATTAAAAATCAATTGAATTTTATTTTTTCCAAACGTATTTTATTTTTAAAATTATATTTAAAAATCAAAAACCAAAAACTCACTTGTCATCCCAAACTGGACCTAAATCTTTGGTTTCTAGAATCTGTTCTTGAAAGTTCCTACTCACAAAATTTCTATAAATATTAACAAGTTGGTCCTTTCGCGAGTTAGATTTCAAAACAATCCAAACTACACACGTAAAATGATATAAGAAGATACATATATACTAGAAGTGGCAAAGTGAATTAACTAATCCTGTCCCACTCCGGCAAACTCGATCGCCTGATTTTTGTGATGGGTTGGAAGTTGTTATATAATCGAACTAAATAAAAAAAAATAAAAAAATGACAAAAAATAAATGCAACAAAAGTCATGGAAATAGTTTATCTTAGAGTTTAATGTCTATAGACTAATGAGTAAAATAGTTTTATACAAATTAATGGGATAATTATTTTAAAAGTCAATAAACTTATCACACATAATGAATTATGATTGAATAATCGTGTAAAATTTCTTTTTACTTTTAGTATAACCATTTTTCTTTTTTTGCATACATGTAGAGATCGAAGACACAAGTACCAAAAGATTTACACTCCACAAAACTCACAGTATCCCCTTTCGTTTCGGAAAGAATAATCCATAATGTACTTTTACCTTCAATTTTTTACTATAAGGATAATCAGAAAGGATAATCGTTTAAAGGTTGACATTGCATGATTTGTATTTGCCTTCAGTATTTTACTATAAGAGACTCTATTTTTAAGAGTCGGTACCCTCTGCAGTTGGGCCTTAAATCACTACAACGACCCCCACTATCTCAATGGGGGTAGGGTTTCTTCCTATCTCCACATGCTATACTTTCTAAAATAATGATTTAATTCGCACCTTATGGTATCAATTTTTTTCCCCAAACAGTGCAAATGCACTTCATATAGATTTGTCCTTCATTGCAATAGAAGGTAATGTGTGATTCAATCTAGCAGGTCCCCACCATGCATCCGATGATCCCATTGGCCAACGAATGAAGAAATATGCAACTTGTTCTAGATGCATTTGGGATGGGAATTTTCTCACTAATTTAGGCTAAATATTATAGTAGACTCAAATTGTTAGTTGACTAACCTATAGAGCAGGTCGAATGTAATGGAGGGCTAAATAAGACATTACACAGCATTACTAATGAACCAAGAATATCCAAGTCAAATAGTATCTGTAATCAAACTCATCCACATTGACATAGTCCAAACTCAAATTCCAACTGTGACATACGGGATTGTAGATTATTGGCAGCTAAATAGACCCGTCAAAGAATATTAATGTAACGTGTTTTGCAATCGTTGAAACCAAATTGAAAGCAAAATAAGAGTTGGGCAAATTTCAATTATAGAACTAGCTAACCATTTGAAAATGACATCAATGCGTGTGGTACCAAAGCAATGAAATCATACGTAGAGATGCATTCACTGAAAGATAAAGGAAAAGTTAGCCGTATAACAACATCAATTGGAAAACCAAATATGAGAAAGAGAGAAAGAAAAAAAAATACATAAAAAGTATTTCCATTTCATTTGGCACAGTTTCTGTTCTTTTGTCCGTCCCCCCGCCCATGTCATCCTCTTTATCCCTTTCGTGTTCCACAGAAAAGCTAGGGGGGAAGAGGTGACCAGGGACAACAGAGTCAACTGTCATATATACCATACTATTACAGTGTGTGATCCAACTCTCTAGTCATCACATTTCACCAGAATTTGTCTCACTTTTTTTTTTCTTCTCAATATCAAAGACTGTATGCTTTCACTATTTCTTCTCCTACTTGAAAGAAACACTAATTTACTGATCATCCTAACTAAATGAGCACGTGTAAACTAAAGCCAGTGAAAAATAATCTTTTCTAGAAGACTGCCTTAGCCCATTTGATTCTTCTTCTTCTTCACCTCATACGCACTGCCTTGGCCGGAACTTTTCATTCGACAACAATGAGCTGATTAATGTTTCAAGCCTCTTGGAACCTTGGCCAGGCCTCAGGACGTTAGGATCACCGACTTCAGAGCAGGGATCGGTGCCATTCTCCCTTTTTCCTATGCACCAACCTCCGGGAACAGCCATTCCAGGACCTCTGGATAATAGTTCAGCATCAATTTTGTCCAACACTGGATCTTCTCTGTGGAATTTCCTTGCAAAGGGAGCATTGCTGCCAACCATGCCTTTCATGTCATCAACTGTAAGGTAGTGAGGATGCTGCTTGGGAGGATTGTCCCAAGAAATGAAATGTAGATCACTGTTCACAGTTGTGTTCCTGAACTCTTGAGCATTGCAAATAACTGTGTGGAAGTATCCTTCAGGGGAAGATATGAAATTTGAATAGTACATGAGTACAGTCCGAGGTAGGTTGTCCCATCCCCATATGCAGTAATCAATGAAAGATTTTGACAGTGCCATCCAAGCTGAGCCTAACGAGAGAATTTTTAGGTAATCATTTAGAATAATCTTCACTTTTACTAGGTACACATAACCCAAACTTAAATATATTTTCATTCTATGAACTGTATTATTGACTAATTAGAAAAAAAAAATTAATAAATACAAATCAATTAAGCATAAACAATGCACATTTTGAAAACAAGTGCAGTTATTTCCAAATAAGAAGACTAATTAAACACATTTCGATAACAAAGGTATACAGTCAAGCAGCACACAGTTCACTTGTCAAGTTCAAGAAAGAAGGCTGAGTCATGATGCATAACAGAATTACCACACAAAATCAGTTAAAATACAATCCACCCATCAAGTTCATTATGGGAAAATGAGTCGCAATACATAACAACATTATCACACAAAAGCAGTTCAAAGATAATCAACAAAAGAATCTCAAAGCACCACAATTGGATCTATGATGCAATGGACGACCAAAATGGATCAGTTGGATTTGGTTCCCACTAGAGGATTTGAATCAACCTAGGACATTGGGAATGTTGTTGTACTACAACAGTTACATTTGTTACAGCAGAACAAAAAAGTGTCAATACCAGTTTAATATTTGATGCTAAGCAAAATATCATTAATCCTGCAGGTTATACTCTCCCATCTAACTCCCTTATTTGATAGAAGCATGATGAGCTCTACCAAAGGCAAGCATAAGTGGTATAATAGCATAAGTGCAAGAAGCCATAACTGATAAAGCCATTGAATATGTTGCTGCACTATACCCATCTAACTAACAGAAAACCTAATGTATCCTTCCAAAAAGCTGTTTTCTTTTATTAAAGTGGTAACAAAATCCTCTAAAGTGAGCTTGTCCCTGAAGTATGGGTGTATACACCATTAAATTTTAGTAAGTAAAGATCAAGATGAACTTTAAAATAAATAAAGTGTGCATACACCCTTGCTCACTATATAGAACAAGCTCACCTTTGAGGAGCCTTGTCCAAGATGAAAATTCAAGTACCAGAAATATTCCCTCCTTCTAGATGTCCTATGCAAAGTCACCCAATGAAAAATCAGATGCCACATCACCAAATTTGCCTAGTTCCGAGAACAGATTCCAAACAGGGCAAAGCAGTTTTTTGCCTCGTTTCAGAAAACCAGTGTTATTATTTGGTTCACGTTTACAATTACCTCGCACAGGTTTTACCCCTAGTGTCCAGATAAAGTACATTTCCAGCTAAGAACGCCCAGAATCAGTCATGATACAAATATAACTATAAAAATGGCATTTACTAATAATGTATCCATTCTATATATTATTGCCACATCAAATCGAAACAAGCAAAACAATTATTTGATCTCGTCCAAATGATAGCACATGGAAAAAGTCAGCAAACATTACCAAGATATCTAAATAAGCAAATAAAATAATCTTAAATTTCAACAAGGTGCTTACGGAACAAAATTGTCAAGGAAAGATGTTCTATTTTGCAAGCCCGATGTCAATGTATGACATTCTAAGTGTTACAGTACTCTGACCCAGATGAGATGGATTAAAGAACTCGACCATTTGTTTTAAACTTTCAAGTTTCAATGCATGGAAATCCATCCGACAAATAACCTTCATTAACAAATCCAGAGAGACATTACACGATCGCCTCACAGAATCAGAATATATAATTACATATTCACAAGGGATGCTTTCTACCAAGCCATACATACAAACCCCAGACCTGAACTGATAATACTAAACAAAACGTTCCTTAATCTTCAAAACCTTAATTGCCTCACAATCTATTCACACCAAGCTTCCTTTAAATGCAGAAAGCCTGTGTGAGCTAGGATTCATACCTTACCAAAATTAACAAAAACCTCTATGCAAAAATAGGATACCTTCCCACTAAACCACATAAAACCAAAAGCAAACAACAGGAAATAAAATATTTCTTTCCCCAAAAAGAAACAAACAAAGAAACAAAAAAAGCAATATTAAAAGACAAGAAAAGGATTTTCACCTGTGAAAAGCTTGAAAGCCGTTGGCCTACTCCTCCTCTGCGTAACCCAAAACACATCTTGCTTCTTATTCATATACAACCCCGGATCAACGATGATCGGCCTGGCACGATGATGACTAACCAATACACACAAAACCCCAATCACATAAATCACCAAAACAAAACAAAACAAAAAAACCCCCCACAAACAAGCAAAATTAAAATCAAAACAACACCATAATCAAAAATTAAAAATAAATAAATAAAAAAACTCTCACTCTTTCCATCCAATGTCACTCGTATGATCAATGAAATTCAGATCCCGCGGCAAGTAGGAAAACGTGTGCAGCAGATCTAACCATCACAAAACAAGAGAGAGAAAACATAAGAAAAAAAATTATAGAGATCACAGCTCGAAACGAGTAAGACCACTGTGGGCAGGGTGTTAACCAGTTGCATACCAAGAACTCGAATTTGAGACAACTGATTAAGCTGAATAACCCATACCAGTTGATCCACACGCAAAAATAAAAAAAAAAACTAACTAACCAACTAATTAACTGACTAACCATCCTGTGTGACAAGTGGGTAATCGGAGGCGCTGAGATTGATGAACCAGTCCCAATCCCCGAGCTCCCTAAGCAGGATCGCGGCGGCGTGGAGCGTGTTGGCGACCATGGTGGGTCCCCTGTACGTGACGAGGTTCGCCTTCTTGATAACCCTCACATTCCCGAACCGCTTGAACAGCGCGTGGCCCTCCACGAACCTCACCAAATCGGAGCGCTCCTCCGCCGAGGACTCGAGGTCGAGGTGGACCACGTAGCGATTGTTGGGGTGGTAGAGAGCGAGGAGGACGCGGGTGACGGCGGCGCCGTCGCCCTTGGAGCCGGAGACGAGGTAGGCGAGGCGCGGCGGGGGAGGGAGGGCGGAGACGGGGAGGGGGCGGAGCTTGGATTCGACGAAGACGGAGTAGGAGGCGGCGGTGATGGAGCGGTAGAATGGGAGAATGGGGGTGCCCTCCGGGGAGGTTAGGGTAGCGAGGAAGAGGAGGAAGAGGGAGAGGAGGGAGCCGATGGCGAGTGGGAACACCCACTTGCGCTCCGCCGTGTGGTGGTGCCGGAGGTGCATGTAGTAATTCTTCAATTTCTTCATAATCTATAGCAATTATAATGTAGTAATATGTGTGATGGTTTTTTTTTTTTTTTTGTTGGTGTGGGAATGGAAGGAATTGCGTGAAATTGAAAACCCCTTTTGGGTGTTTAACCGTTTTTAAGGATGTTTTATAGGGGAGTGATATTTGAAACCGTGTTGGGTGCAGGGAAATTGTTCAGGTGGGTGGTGGTGAGGTGAGAGACTCAGAGAGGGGTGTTTACTTCTTTAAAGAGTGTAAAACGAGGAAAGATGGAAGAATACAGATGCAAGAGTACAACACAAGAGCTCGTTCTTAAATTGCAATTTTTTTATTCCTTGTTAGCACACTTTTCTTATATAAAAATTATACAATACCATAAATAATATATCCACTATGTAGTATATAAAATTTCTGTCTTTCTTTATTTTTTTATTTATAAAAATTAAATTTAAAATAATATTTGATTTTTATTTTATAAAACTTTATTTATAAAATTTCTTATATTAATTATTTTTAAACTAAAAATATTTCTCATTAAAAGAAAAAAATAATATATTGACAAATAATTATAAGAGAGGGGAGTATTAATGATAATGATAATTTTAATAAAAAATTTAAATTTAAGATAAATTTAATTTTATTGACTAAATTAATTGGTTTCTTTAATATTAATGATGATAATTAAATCTTATAAATAAGAATAGAGAGAAAATATAATATAAATTTTTTATTATCTTTAATTAGTTAAATGCAAAATTCTTAAAATAAATAGTTAATAGTAAAAACATCTACACTAACTATACATGTCTAAGTGGACTTTTTTACTAGTATTTCAGTGGATCAAAGTTTTATTTAGTTTATATATATATATAATTCTGGTAATATATCTCAATAGTACATGTCTAAGTGGTTTTTATACTAGTTTTTAACTAGATATGAAGTTTTATTCTGGTAATGTATCTTGATATTGGATGCAAATCTTGATAAATGAATCATTTAAGTAAAATTTTAATTTTGATTAAATAATAGTAATAAAAACCCTTAATAAAATATTTTTTTTATTCGTAAATATCAAAGATATGAAGTATTAAGAAATTTATAATAATTTACACATCTTACTCAACCAACTAAATCAGATTATTTTGAATCTTCATTAATCAAATGCATCTAAAATGATTACTAAGTGTGTAGATTAATTAGCATAAAATTGACTTAATTAATGATCTCGAATTTAAATATTGAGTGTGAAACTATGTTAAATACTCGAAAAAAGAACTTCTTCCCCTAATAATCCTATAATGTTCAAATAGAATTGTCTTCTATGGTTAAGAAGCATACATGTAGTTTGTAAATAAAACTTCATCTAACTATTATTTCTTTTTAAACAATGTTTTTGACACATTTTTTTATTATTAGTTAATTTTTTTTTCAAAAATCACAAAGTTATATAAATATCACTTCTTAGTTATAGTTTTTAAATAATTTAATTAGGGTTTGTTAATTTACACCCACATATTTTTTGGAAGGAGTACATTAACAAATTATAATTATAAATTTTATTAAAATTACTATTTTTGAAACCAAGGCCGGTTGGTTAGACTGGGAACCAGGCACGTGTCGAGTCCAACGCTTCCTAAAAATTGATGCGTCCTTACACCAACTCAAAACCGTCGAATCGGTCGAAAACCAGTAAAAACCAACAAAACCCAATGGGTTAATTGCTTTAACTGGTTTCGCTTAAACTTTTTTTAAGAAAAAGAAACTTTCAAAAGAACGTCGTTTTGATTTAAAAAATTATAACTTATGACACTTTTAAGTGAAATTTACTTTTTATTATTATCAATTTATGCATATTATGTTATTTTTTGTTCAATATTACTAGGTTATTATATTAAAATATTAAAAATATATATTTTATTAAAACAGGTTCAACCCCGATTGAACCAGTGCCTTCACCGATTCAATGACCGGTCTAATTCTGAGAACATTACTTAAAATACACCCATGTGTAACTTAGTAACTTACTCCTTCTAAAATGTAGGTGGATGTATATTAGCAAATGCATATAGGATTTGTTATCTTACACCCACTTATTTTTTAAAATGAATAAGTTAGTAATTTATAACTATAAATTTTCTTAAAATACACCTAAGTGTAACTTATTAACTTATCCAGCAAAAGCCCATTTAACTAACAATAAAAAATTATTAGAAAAGACTGGTAGAAAATATGTGGTTAATTGCTATAAAATATATATATATATGTGGTTGACACTTCTCTATTAATTATTATCATTTGTTTTTTTATTAAAGCTTAATTAAGTTTTTCATATCTGAAATATAACATGTTTTCAAAAAATTACTTAACATTCATTTTATTTACTTAGATACCTGAAAAAATTTTGCGTTTCATTTTAGTACTTGTCGTTAGGCTGCATCCATTAAGTGATGACGTGACAGATAGAATGTCACGTCATCACTTTCGTTAGTTGACAATCTTTAAGTTTTTTGCTTGTTGTTGGTGCTTTGTGTTTAGGAACAAGTTTTTGTACTTTTTCATTCGCAGTAGTGTTGTGTCCAAAGTGCCCCTACAAAATTAAAATTTGTGAAATTAATGTAGTTAGTAAAAAAATTAATGCAATGAGTACAAAAATAAAACAGTGAGTACCATTGTGTGCCTATTTGTAGGTTTGGTCTGCTGATGTTGTTGAGGACCAACAACTTTTCTTATAGACTGATGTACACATTTTCCCTACAAAATTAAATTATCAAAATAATCTATATCAAGTGTCATGTGATATGTTATGCATTTGTGAAAAGTTTACCTTATTGTTTGTCTTTGAACATTTGATTTGCGTGATTTCCTTTTTTTTATTCTGAGTTTGAACTCTAGCAGGTGCACCTTCAAATCTACCCAGAACAACATTTAGTTGTTGAGTTTGACCTCTAACAGGTGTACCCTCATTTCTACCTTGAGTTGCTCCTTGAGTTCCACCCTTTTTTGTTCCTCTAGTGACACCCTAACCTACATTGATTTGTCCAGGCTGAACTCCATCAGCTGCACCTTGAGTTGCACCCTAACCTACACCTTCAGCAGCTCCACTAGGTTCCTCATTTTGTTCTTCAGGTACTATTAGAGGTGGCAATGGACACCTCCTCGTATTATGACCTATTGCTCGACTTCTACTACATTTATATGGAACTTGATCCCTTATTAGTCTACTTCTGTTAGGGTTCTCATCAGGTTCTTTCTTTCTCAATTTCTTTGGTCTACCAGGCCCCTTTTTGTATTTTGGTGGTTGAATGTCATCAAACTCTATAGCTGACCACATATCTATACCATTGATTGATGTCACCTTATGGTCATAATAAACACCATATGTTTCCCTTGAATAATAATTATTCACATAATCCATAACCTTAAAATTTCTAAATTGTATGACAATCATTGCATGTCAGCAAGGAATTCCAACCGATCCCAAGAAGTTACACGAATAACTTTGTTTATTCATATCAATAATAAATTTTTCACCAGAATGAAGATGACTGACTTTGAAATCTCCATCTCCTCTCCAAGTAGCTACCCAATTCCCAAACTTTTCAACCTCCCAATCCAACCTTTTCAGGGGCTTAGGCATCACCTCACCTTTGTAATTTTTCAATTTGTCTCTAAGGGTTGCAAACCTATTCATGAGGTACATTTTAATTCACTCACACATAGTTATGATAGGCTTATCCCTAGCTACTAGTATTGTACTGTTAAACGACTCACTGAGGTTGTTCATCAAAATATCACACTTTAGGTAATATGAGAATGCATACTTACATCATGTTTTCCTCTCCAGGTTACACAACCAATGATATACAACTTCATTGATGTCCTCCATTTATTACATTTTGTGTTTCCACAAATGTTCATAAGTAGCTTTAGCAACTTCCATCATCAGATCTTTCAGCATTACCCCACCACCAAATTTTTTTCTTAAAATTGTTGTAAAGATGTCGTAGGCAGAACCTATGCTCTATTGAGGTTGGAAATTCCATAAAAACTTGTTGTAATCCGTGAAAATAAGTAACTCATGAAAATAATCCAAAAAACTTGTTGCAGAATAATAAAGTACAATCCAAGTGTATACTTTTTTTTACCTTATGTTGATCACTAATGAACACCTATTTTTTGGTTTCAACATCACCAATATCCTTGAACAACAAATTCAGAAACTATCTCCATGTTTCCTTAGTCTCTATTTCTACAACAACAAAAGCAATAAGCATGTACTAGTCATTGTTGATCTCTACCAACAACAATCAACAGTTGTCCTCCAAACTTTGATTTCAGATGACATTTATTTACACCAATCAAAGGTCTATAGGCCTTTTTGAAAGCAGTTTTTGGACCTTCTAAGCACATATAGAAACTACCAATTCTTGGTAGCACTTCAATGGATGGTCTCTCCACTCGAATCAAGCATGAATTTTTTGGGCATATATCCTTTAGTTCAACAACATATGACTAGAGCTAGGAATACTATTGGACAAAATCACCATCAACAACCTGTTTTGCTAGTTGTTTGGCCCTCTATGCCCTGGAGCATGTAAATCCAGTTGAGTAGTTAGCCCTTATGTCACCAATAATGTCCTTTATTGACATGTCAACATATGTTGCCTTCATTTTTTTTACTAAGACTTTGGCCACCCAGGTAGACTTAGCACTTTTATTATTAAAACCTTCCCACAAGTGTGTTTAGGCTATAAGGTATTAAGCCTATATGTGTCAGTCTGACCTACCTTACTAATATATACCAGATACTCAGTGCAATGCTTACACCTTGCTCTTGCTCATCTCTTGTCATTGAAATCAAACTTGATTTCTCTCCCATTTAAAACATTGTATTTCAATATGGCTTATTTGAACTCTTTCAAAGAAGCAAACTTCAATCTCAACTTCCATATAAATTCCTTACAAAGCAACTCGTTGTTGAATCTTTCATACTTTTTCTTGAAAACATCTTCATCTGAATCATCATTGCATAACTGTTCACTAGCATACTCATCTTCAATATCATCATCAAGCAAAGTGGGTGACACCAAAAAACTACCACTGACATTCAAAAAAATTTATTCAGCCTTCTTACCCCCTACCAGCAGGCTTGTTTCCTCCACCAGTACCCTTGTTACCCCTAACAGCAAGCTTTTTTACCCCTACTAGCACCCTGCTTACCCCTACTGACAAACTTTTTACCTCCACCAGTAGTCTTCTTGTCATCAACATCTTTCTTCACCTGCCTGAAATGTGCATCACTCTGCACTTCACTTGGTAGGTTTAAGTTTTCATTTAGGCTGAAGTAATCATCAAATACTTCAATTAATTCAACATGTACATGTTAGTGTTAGGAATGTCATCATTTTTATGAACAAAAACACCAGCACAAGTATCATCACTTGAATCACCTTCCTCCCTCAAACTACACACCTTTTTTAAAGTCATCCTCTTTATTTGTTTATTTTTCATTCTACCAATTTCTAGAACAGGTAAATCAAAACCATCATTCAGTCTAATTGCCCTTTCCTCCTCAGTCTCATCTAACTGTACATTCTTCAATGATTCATCACTATTGTCTTAAAAAAAATTGTCATCCACAATCCCCTCATTACCACTAGCACATTCCAAAAACAACTCCATCTCACAACTGTTAGCAATCACATAATTAGACAGCTCCAATGCATGATTGTTCATGGTCATCTCCTTATAGTCACCATCACCCCCTTTCCACCATAGCCTCATTGGTTGATCACTATATCCAAAGTCTTCTTTTAAAATTCCAATTGCTTCAAAGAATGACCAGTTGGTAGCATCTATATCAATGAGACTAACAGAATTGATAGTCCCAACATATTGCATCATAGGGTCTCTTTGAAAGAAACCACCGTGATGCAATTTCAATTTGAAACTCATGCCTAAAACACATATAGAAACAATGTTTTAACTCTAAATAGTTCAAGGACATAAAGGATGTTTTAACAATGTTTTACACACATATATTTCAATGTTAATTCTACAAATTGTACCCAGTTTTACCATTAATCAGACCCTTATTGAAAACTAATCAAACCCAATTAAACCATAAACCAACCCTACACAAAATCCAAAATCATTTGGTACTCAGACCTTCATAAAACCCGAAAAAACCAAAATACAAATTTAAAATTTGTTTACTTCTCAAAATAGGGACCACTACAACCAAGTCATGGGAGACAAGGGGACCACTAACAAAGAAAAAACAAATAAACAAAAACAAAAAATAACAGTACCTGGTACAGTTTAAAGATGACTCATCTCTCGTTTTTGAAGATAACAACAACCACTAAACAACAAGAATGTCACAACACGTACACATGAACGAAGATAAAGATGAAGTCATGTTTGTGAAGGAAGCCACTAACAAAGGGATCACTAAAATGAAGTCACAAAATACATGAAGTCACTACCTCGATAACACTCACAATCAGTCATTGAACAAAGTAAATACCATTGCCGAGAAGATGAAGTCACGTTTGTGAGGTATGAATGATTTCCAAAACGAAAAAAAACTCAGTGTCATTTAAATTTCATTTTTTAAAAACTAAAAAAAATATTGATAAATGATGTGGACGTTTATGCTTGCGTGATCAACTAACAACAAGAATGACGTGATATTTCATCTGTCACGTCATCATTTAACGAATGCAGTCTAATGACGGATACTAAAATGAAATGCACAAATTTAAAGAGAATTTAAGTGAAAAAAATTAAATATTAAGTAATTTTTCAAAAAATTGACTATATCGTACTTTTATTAATTACGCCACAACTTAAGGGATAATTAAGTGTGAAGGCTTTGAATTCACTGTTTCCATTGATTTTTGGTGCTCTTTTTTGGGTTGATCTGACTGGAGAGAGAAAGGAACGATGATGTCGATGGATGACTAGTTACGATTGGATGCAGACAACGTTTGGGTCTTGAAATGAGTAAATGATGTGTTTTTTCCCCTAAAATATGCTGTCTTTGTTTGTGTTAGGGAAACGTAATCTTTGTTAAGAGGGAAGAAAAAATAACACGAGTTAGGCAAATGCTACTGTTAGGCAAATGCTACTGTTAGTTACGGCGTTATGTGTCCCAAAAAACTATTCCGAAATTCGTACGAAACAGAAAATATTTACTTGCTTTCAACAGAAGAAAAAAAAGTTTGAGTGTTTAACTACTTAGTAAAAATAGTAATAGTAATTAATAATAGTATGGAGTAACAGATTAAAGTAGTAATTGCAAACTACGGTGTGCGTGCATATTGCGTTTGTATAGGAACGTTAAAAGTGGGTTTATTTATTATGAAATATTTATTATCTCATCTTTGTAAACTCACGTTGAAATTATGAAATAATTATTATAGTTAGATTAGTTTTTTTTTCTCTAATTTATTTTTTAAATTCAATTTATTTTTTAATTTTTATGAATTTATTTCATCATTTAATTTTTAGAAAGTGATTTAATTTTTTATAATCTAAATTAGATCAATAATATTAAAAAATCACGCTTTGTAACAGTTTAAAACTATCCTAAATAATTTTAAATTGTCATAAAACATACCTTTTTAACACCATTAATTTAATTTAGATCTTTTTAACACCATTAATTTAATTTAGATGAAAGGACTAAATTAAATAACAAAAATTAGAGTTCTAAATCAAAATCTAAATAATAAATTAGAGACAAAAATTAATTTAACCCATAATTATTTTTTATTTTTAGTTTTTTTTAAGATTGTATTTATAGTTAATATTCAAAACAATATTTATTAATTATTATACTAAGAAACGGTTGGTTAAAATGGTATATATTTAATTTTTAAAGTGTCAAAATATACGCAAAATTGATTATAATAAAAAAGGAAAAATCATTATTTATATATAACCGGATAAAATAGATAAATAAAAATTAGTTTTAAAACTTATGATAACTGACCTATGAAATATAAATGCAAAACCAGATATAAGTTTTGAAAAGAAAGAGAGAAGAATCATAACAATATTCTTTTCTCTGTTCAACAATATTGCGAGATATCAACTCTTTTTGCTAGACTCAATCTTGATAATCGATAACAATATTTTAATTTTTAAGCAGTTGTTCTACCTTAGTCAACATTTGCAACATTTGCTATGAAATGAGGAGTGATGTATAACTGATTGAAAAAAAGTAACACAACAGTGTCTAGAACGGTTAGGAAAATACTCTTTTGTGTGTCATGCATTTTTTGAGAAGGTTAAAGTTGACTTCATTATGGAATACTGACCTTATTTTGAATGCTAAAATTTGCCTTTTTTTTACTAAAAAAAATTAACCTTTCTTTTTAATTTTAATTTTTTTTGGAGATTACAAGTATTCTCATATAAAAACAATCACAACTTTTTTCTTAATTTACCGTCAACATTGAAAAAACATTTAAAATTTGGAGGTTTAATTACTTTAATTACTCATTTGGTCCCTATAATTCTATTTTTCGTATATTTTATTCCTTATAGTTTTAAAGTAATTTTTTTAGTCTCTATAGTTTACATTTTAATTCTCTTTTAGTCTTTGTAGTTTAAAAGTAATTTTTTTAGTCTTTATAATTTATATTTTAATTCTTTTTTAGTCTCTATAGTTTGAAAATGGTTTTTATAGTCTATATAATTTATATTTTAATTCTCTTTTAATCCTTACCATAAAAATATAAGTAATATTATCCATTATAATTAACTATAAAAATACTAGCAAGTAATTCGGAACTAATTTATCGCAAGAAAAATTGTAATAAAAAATAGTTGGTAATTTATAACTAATTTGTAGCTAATTATTTTTATATTTTTTTAGTAATGACTAAAAGGTAATTAAAATACAAATTATAGGGACTAAAAAGATCACAAACTATATGAACTAAAAGAGAATTAAAATACAAATTATAAGGACTAAAAAGATCACTTTTAAACTATAGGGACTAAAAGAGAATTAAAATATAAAATATAGGGACTAAAAAACCACTTTCAAGACTAAAAGAAACAAATCGTGAAACTAAAGAAACCAATCGAGTAATTTAACCAAATTTAAAATTAATTTTATAGTTCACATGCTCTATCCTTCAAAATTAGAAAATATTCAAAATTATCAGTTCAGCTATAAATTACTAAGCGGCAAAATTCATCTTCCTCCAAATATTTAAAGCATTTTTTCTCTAATTTATTTTTCTTATGTAATATTGATAAAATACCAAGTTCATTAAAAAAATTCGTTATGATAAATAATCTTTTTCTAACCATAATATTAGTGTAGAATATTTAATAATTTTATTGATAATTAATCTTTGTAAAAAATTAACTATATCTTTCTTTCAAACATTTATTTAATATGATAAATTTGTTAGACTCTTCCAAGATGCTCTTATATAACGCCATACTCTTACATATTCAAAAGTATATCTTGATGTAACGTGCTTAACCCCGCGTTTATAAAGTATATTTATCGTATCCATATCATGCTAAACACCTTTAAACCAGTCATAATAAAAAAGATATAGTTAGCTTTCAAAATTACAAGTATGTGTGACCACAACTTCAACAACTATTTAAGTAACACCTTTACTCTTCAAAGAAGCATTTATATAATAATTAATAATAATGGCTTCTTTTATCTTGCAAAATCACGTGTTTGAAAACAAAGTTGTTTTAGACTATAATTAATTTTTCTTCGTTGCAGTTATTTAGTAAGTTCATGAACACTGAGAGGTCTCAATATGTATCTAGGAGTTAATTGAATAGTCCCAACTAGTTAGATAAAAAAAATTAGGCTAGCTTATACAATAATTTTTTTTACCAGTATTTGTTAACACCTCAACGTATCATTGTCTTTTTTTTTTATTACAAAATGTTAACATCAAAAAGAAAATGAAAAAATAAAGTTTTTATCTCGAGTTAATATAATTAGTTAAAATATGGTTTGAACTGCATGTGCATGAATTGGATCTTCTACGGTGTTTTCTGTTTTTATCTTCTTTTTTTCCTTACAAGATTTATTGAGATTCTCTTCTTAAATAAAAAAGGCAAATTAAAATAGATTTTAATCCTTAAAAATATTTCAAAATATTGGTTTTAGTTCCAATAAAAGTTTTATACGCTTGTATTCTTTATATTTACCAAAAGTAAGGTGGTTTTAGTCCTTTCTTAGAAAAAAAAAACACGTGTTTCTATTAAAATGTAGGGCTTAAATAAAAACATATAAAATTTATAAAGGGGCTAAAATTAATATTTAAAAATATTTTATCTTAAAAAACACTTACAGTAATAATAAAACTGAAGAAATATTGTGAACGAGCACTCGATCTAAAAGTCTACTCTAGCCGTCTCTATTCATGCATCTTTTAAAGTCATTTTACGTGTTGAGAACTTCATATTGTAATAACGCGGAAGCTATAAAACTTAACAGTTTACTTTGACTTTCGGGTATATCAATATGGGCAGATTCTAGCGTGTCAAATAGAGGTAGGTATCGTAACGTGACAAAGTTTTTTAATACTCTTGGATATATAACTATAAAATAATTAACAATAGACATGATGAAGGTGTAACATGAAAATATATAAAACTGTATTTGTATTATTTTTTTCTCTCATCATATCATCTTTTATTTAATCTCCCTCTTTCTAGTAAATGTGGGAATAAGGAAGTCAGAGATTAGAGATTTTAATTTCTGAAGCTGTTATTTTTCCATTTACTTACTATGAAAATTAAAATCCTCCCACTTTATTTGACGATCAAAATCCAATTTTTATTCCAGAAAAAAAAAAACCTAGAAAGTGAAAGGAACTACAAAAAGTACAGTGTGTAGACTTTGAGAAAGTTTGAAATCATAGCAACTACAAACAACGGGTTGATTTTTTTATCGTTCGCTCGCAGTGCAACTGTCGTGACCAAATCTAAAAAAGAAGACATAAAAACTAAAAGAGAGAGGGAGAGAGCTTTGTGATAAAAAAAAAAAATATCAATTAGAAAAAATTATTATGACATGCTTTGTGTTACATGGTACAACCTCAAGATCTACTCCCTTAATTATTTTATTGTTATATCCAAGGATTTAAAATAATTTATGCATGATACCATACCTAACACACTTGTGCACACTAGAAAGCCTATCCATATGTTTCAAATTAACATTTTACTTGTGAATTGCTCTAACTTGTATTCATGCCAATTTGTCAAATTATAGAACCATTTTTTAAAATTAAGCAATGTTTTCTTCCTTGCTAATGTTAAAATCAATAAATGTTATTTACTAACTGACAACCACTTCGTACGGTGAACTTCGTAAAATACATCTTTACCCAGATGATTTTTTTTCTTTAAATACTGTTTGCTCCATTTCTCTTTAATTGTCCTCTTGTAAGAGAATTTTTGTTTCTATTTATATGTCGATTGTAAAATTTAACATCATATTAATTATATTTTTTTGTCTTTTTTATCTTAAATTGATTTACGTATGCACTTATTGTGAAGTAAAAAGAAAAATGAGCGAAATAGAAAATTTTATAATTATTTTATTAAAATAAATAAAATTTATTATATTTTTTTTTTAATTTTTACACAATAATCTAAAAACCAAATTAAAAAAGGTATCTTTTACCCCCAAATGCAATGCATTTAATTTTCTCCACCGGCATTCAATTTGGTGAGCTAATGTCTTGCCAACCTTGAAATGTAAGAACATGCGACTTTATTTTAATTTTCCGGGGTGAGCTTGTTAATATAGTTGATGATATGGTTGATCTTCAATTAATCACATTTATTTTGATATCCTAAGTAGGAAATTGCAGTATTAATTAGCTCATATTGTTTGATGTATGGGGTTATAGTTTTAAATGTGGATCTAAGAAACGTAAGGGTGGCAATTGCAATTATTTATTAATTAATCATTTAATTTATTCATTTATATGGATATAAGCATTCATCATTTATGCATAATCGAACCCGTTTATTTAAAGGAATTGAACCGATAATTAGTTATTGTTGGATGTTAAAAAAATTAAATTATTCTCCCGTTAAATATATTCTCAATCATCACTTCCCAATGAATGGTTTCTCCATGTTCACACTAGATTTTAGTTAATTTATATTAAAGTATAATAAGAAAACTACATCGGAATTATGCATAGATAGGTGAACTTGTAACAACTAACAAATTTTGCATCATTTTAGGATGATGCATTCGCTTGTGATTGTCTGTCCCTACTCTAATTAGACATGAATGACTCTATGGCACATAACTTACACATACACATAAACATGTGCATCCCAACTTCACCCTTTATTCTATCTTAATATTGCCTTATTCTTTCTCCCCTTGTTGCCTCAAATTTTTTGTATCGCATTCTCCCTTTTTTGGTCATCATCAAACTTTTGAATGGAGTTCTTTCAAAAGGCCAAAGTGGTGCGCTTGAGAAGCCACCATGATAAATACATGTTGGCTGATGATGATCAAGAAAATGTTTTCCAAGATCGCAATGGGTGCTACAGGAATGCTAAATGGACCGTGGAGATTGTGGAGAATTCCAATATTATAAGGTTAAAGAGTTGTTATGGGAAATACTTAACAGCCTCAAATATGCCATTCATATTGAGAGGTATAGGAAAAAAAGTGTTGCAAACATTGCCTACTAGGTTAAATTCTTCGGTGGAATGGGAACCTATTAGAGAAGGGGTTCAAGTGAGGCTAAGGACACGTTATGGTCAATATTTGCGTGGTAATGGAGGGTTGCCACCTTGGAGGAACACCATTACCCATGATGTCCCACATAGAACAGCAACAACTAATTGGATTTTATGGGATGTGGATATTGTAGAACTTCGCCCACAAACACAAGCTCCTAAACCAAGACCAAGGCCTATACCTATTACCCCACCCAATCAATCTATGAATCCAACTCCAACAAATCTTTCACCTTGTTCTTCTCCTTCATCATCACCATTAATTTCAAAGATGGATTCCCTGGTCAAGATTGATCTCAGGTCTCCCACAACATCTGAGGTTCGTCACATGAAATTTTGAACAAAATTTAAAGAACAAAGAATCTTAGCTATTAATTTTTTTTTTCTTTAACATCAAGTATGATATTGAAAAATATAAAAATAGATTGAATTGTGTCACTTTGTAACTTATGTTTGAATTGTTGGTGATTCATGTCCTAAAAAGTTTATAATCATCTTAACCATCAGAATCTTAACAAGAAATTGTTGATAAAATGGAGGGCTCCTAACTTTTTAGTTTTGTGCATGGCTTGACACATATGTATTGAAGTTTCCCATAGGGTCAAGTTGGTGTATTGTTTCTAACAAAGCAATATGACAATAGAATGATTTTTTTCTTTTGCACAAATCATCTTTTGCTTAAGTTGTATGTCTCCTTATAACTTTATTGTTATTCCATTATAAGAAACCATAAAATGCATGTAAAAGATAATAACAATTAAAAAGGAAGAATGCTTTATTTTGAAAGATAAATTAATTTTTAGTTACATGTTGTTTTCCAATATATAAAGAGATAAAGAAACTTGTTATTTTAAGTAATCCAAATTACTTAAAGGCATGTAATAATTGTATCTAGATAGTTTACAAAAATCCCTAAAAAAATGATAGTTTCAAAACTATTTTTCTTTCATCCATTTATTGTTATGCATTTCATTATTTTAGTTATCTTCTTTACATGCTAAATTGCATTGTTGTTTTGAAATATGATAAATTATAATTAATGATTTTTTTACAGATATTTATAAAATATATTATGCAATAAGATAGTATTAATTTCATTCTAAGAAAAAAATGACATATATAAAAGCTAAATACATATATTACTTCTTTTTTTTTTTTTTACAAAAATTCATTATCAACTCATAGTATGCGTCTTTCAAAAAAAAAAAAACTCATTGTAGTTGTCAACTAAGCAATGTAGTCATATGTATCTTTATCATATAGCAAGGCTAAGTTGTTCAAAAATATATATTCATTATTACTAAAAATAGATGTTGGAGTATTTTAATAGTTCATCTTTAAGATCTTTATATGATAAATTTTATTTATCTTTTTTATAATTTTCTATTATTTTTCTTTGTTCTTGAGAAAATTATGATGCTTTTCAAAATAGATTAGAAATGCCTAAAAAAACAAAAAACAAGAAATGTATAAACAATACACTTGTCATATATATATATATATATATATATATATATATATATATATATATATATATATATATATATATAAACTTAAGCATGGTGGGAAAGTTCTTCATTCACAAACTCACACACACAAACAAGATAAAATGTATATGTTATTAACTTAGTTCTTTTGTCAAGTGAAATCTAAATTGACATTTCATAGTTAAGGTATTGAAATTAAAAACACCGTTATTTAAATGAAATGGTCATTTTTTTTCTTTTACATATGCAGTCCGAAGATTCAATAGAATGTTTGTCACCATTGAAAGAAGGGAGAATTATATTTTATGATGTGGGTAACGAAAATGGTGATGTTGATGATGCAAATAAAGAGTCATTCTTTACCTTTAAAGGAAGTTGTGTGAGTGAGTTAAAGGATAAATTGAAAGAGGAAACAGGACTTGATGATATTATTGTGTGTTGCCGCAATCCATTGACCGCAAAACTTTATCCACTTCGCTTACAACTACCTCCTAATAACATTGACATGCATGTAGTTGTGGTTCCTTCTTCATTCGAAGGTGAGTTTTTCTCTACCTATTTGTTTTATGATACCATTTGTTTGTTTAACAATCCTTTTTTTTATTAAGAATGTTCTTTGATCTTGAACAAAATAAAGTGAAACATTAAAATCTAGATGGAATGGTATTGATTTGTTTTCAATTCACATAATTTATGCTAAACAAAGAAACTATATAGAAAAAATTATCTTTAACAATTAATAAAAGGATAAAGTCTCCTAGATCTTGTTACATTCCTAAACTACATATTTGGTATCTTTATATGTACCATGCAATTTAAACTTTATTATTTTTACTATGAAAGTTTAGTTTCCTTCTTACGCATGTTTCCCCTCCTAACAATATACAAGTCTAACAAAAACCTCCCGCCATTCTAATGATACCAGGAGGTCACAATTTGTTTAACAGTTGAATGCTCGAGTAGTTATGCATATGCATATTTGCTGAATTGAACCTACAAGTGCGAGTAAGACTAGTCAATCATTCAAACCATGAGGCAATAAGAGCAACCAAGAGGAAGTAAAATTTTCAATTCATTTTTTAAGTGGTTGCTAGACTTTTGTCTATTTGAGATATAATGCAAACTGATGGTGTATTTTTCTCTATAATTCTTCATTAGAAATTTTATGGCCACTTCTTGAAATGAAGTTGAGATTTTCTAGAGATAGACTTCTCACATTGGATTTATATCCCCATTATGCAAAAGGTGTTAGCCTAAAAGGTTCATAGACACAATTGGCAAAATGGGAAAAAAATATATGTTGTACTTGAAATATTCTATAAATATAATCCTTAAGACATAAACACAATTTTCATGTGAAACCACATGAGAACTATGTTTGTATATGAAAAAAAGTTATCCTTATACAAAATTCCTAAAACTATCTACTCTTAGACATAACTAAATTCTTTGATAATATTATTGTGAGAAACTTTTGGCTTAAATGAACACTTCAACAATTTTAAACAACTTGGAGATATTTGTTGCAAATGATATACCTTTGTTGTGTTTAAATATATCTATCGTGTAAGATACACATTCATTTGTTGACTTTTCAATTTTAATTGATGACTACCAAAACCTATAAGTAAACTGTAAACATAAAATTTATACTCAGATGAATATTTTGGTTAATTTATTCTTGCAATTTTATGGTGCAAGTGAGAGAGTGATAAGAAGCTAGTAGTTAAAAAAACATGTGCGTGAGGGAGTGAGTAGTGTAGCACGTGTGTGAGAGTGAGAAAACCATGTAAAAAAGTTATAGCATTGTGTATTGTGAAAGCTAGACATTGTGTATTGTGAAAGCTAGACGTGAAATTTGAAAAATCAACCTAGTAGGTTATTAAATAAAGGTAAAAGGGACTTTAAAAGCAACAAAGTGCAAGACGATCTTAAATTTAAAAGAAAATGGTTCGCCCAAATCAATTTATACCTTAAATATGATTTTTGACCAATATTATGACGTCAATATCGGGTTACTGGCATGTTCAATCCATAAGTTAACTTAAGCTTGTTGCATCTTTGAATTTTAGTCGGATTGGTTGGACCAAGTTGGGTTTTAAAACATTTAGTAGAATACAAAATATGAAAAAAAAGCATAATAATTAAAACTTAAAAATGTAATTAAAGCAATTAATCTATAAATGTAAATTTACATGAACTTGAAATTAATTAAAAACTAAAATTATAAATATCTTAAAATATATTTTTATCAATATAATAAAATTAAAATTAATATACAAATATCAGATGAACATGTCCATCTATGTTATTTTACATTAGTTATTTACTTCAACAGATATTTTTAATTACCAAACAATTATAATTCAAGCTAGTTCAATAGCTTTCAATTACAAATTTTTAATTAGCAACTAAAACATAGCCTAAAAGTTAAATCAATAATGTTAATTTAGTTACAATATAACTATACTTATTACTTTTTATTGCACTTGAAATAAGATATCTAAAACTAAAAATTATGAGATAATATGAGAAGAAAAGAGATGGAATATATTATAGAGAGGAGAGAAAAAATTGATCAAGGGGTACATTTTCTCTTATTTTTATTGAATTTAGCTCCTTTGGTGACAAGAGTCGTCATTAGCCGGGTATAATAGTTTTGTGAAAAATATTCTTTTTGAGTTTTACTATTTCTCCTTCTGTTTCCTTTGCCATCAAATCTTAGATAAGTTACCTGAGTGGTCATTTATACATATACTTATCTAGCTTTGCCAATTAACATCAAATGATGGTATGTCATGTTTTAATTGTTTTAAAGGAATGACGAGACTACAAATGGCTAATCAAATTGACAACATTATTAGATAAATAAAACACAATATTGAACATTATCATAAATTAAGTCTACAAACAAGGAAGGAAAAAATATATATGGACACTGTTAATGTAGACACTAAGAAAGAACTAGGAGGAGTAAGATAAATAATTAATACGATTGATGATATGAGTGATAGAATACAGAAATAGAAAAAAGATAGTGTCAATTAAATATTTGGATTATTTTTTTAATTGTTTATAAATCAACACTCAAAATGGAACTTGGACTTGAACTCTTCAATGACAATTTTTCAATTAGGTATCATATAAGAAAGATTAAAAGGTGAAATCCTAAAAATTATTGCAATTATTATAAGTACCAAAGTTTCCAAATTACAAAGGAAAGTGATTCAATGCAATAAATTATTTTTTTTAAGGTAATTTATCGCTTTTGTTCACCCCAAATCTTGCTTTCAAAAAACTCACCCAACATTTGCTCAAGATGTTCGGGAGAGTATACGATATACTTATGAGGATTTTTGCCGTTTTCAATCATGGGCCTGAAAAATTAAATACATGTTAGTTACCATAAAAGCAAAAAAAATTATGAGAAAATTAGGAAATTGAAAAGAAAAAAATAGGACAAAACTTAGATATTGTTACATAAGTTCTTTTGGTGTTATTCTTGAATTAGAATTGGAATTTTACTTTTGTAATCTATATTTATCTTTAATTCAAATTTGTATTATGCCGATTTCGAGGTAAAACTTCAATTATGATAAGATAACAAAACTAAAATCATTTGAAGAAAAACTTCTAAGTTTTGTCCAAAAATATATAGCGAAACTGAAACGTACCCAAATCGTTTAAGGAAAGATCTATACGCAGGTAACAAGACTTCAGCAACAGCCAATCTAAGAGATTCACGTAATTCACTATCTGGGACAGTCCATTGAGATTGTCTTTGATGAATCTCCTCAATTTGATCGTTAAAGGTTTTGAATCTATCTTTAACCATTGTTCTTGAGACTCCACCATTATTATCCCCTCCTGGGATAGTGAGACATTGCAAAATCTGCAAGATCATATATCATTATTATTAATAAATTCATCATCAAACAAATTTAAAGTGAATTGAAAAAGTGATTTGGATTCGAATATGTAATAATTAATTAGGTATATATTTTATATTAATATGTAATATATTAAGCAGTAAATTAACATAAATTCATTAAAATTCAAGTTATGTAAATTTTTAAAGGATACATGACCAATTTCATCCTAGAAAGTGAGACACAATCAATTTAATTTTTGAAGGTAATAAAATGACAAAAAAGATCATGGAAGTGTAATTCGCCACACATCTTAGTCCAAAATTCAAAAAATTGTGCAACTTAAAGTACCATCATCATATGGACTTTGAATCTTTTGTTATTCCATTATTTTTTGGGACCAAATTGATAGTGCCTCACACTTTTAGGAACAAAATTGGTCTTTTATCCATTTTGAATTAGTAACTCAAAAATAGAAGACTAACTATAGCAATTTATACATGGACCTTGAATACAAGCTTTCATTTGTCTCAAAAAATTGTGCAACTTAAAGTACCATCATATGGACTTTGGACCTTTTGTTATTCCATTATTTTTTAGGAACCAAATTGATAGTGCCTCACACTTTTAGGAACAAAATTGGTCTTTTATCCATTTTGAATCAGTAACTAAAAAATAAAAGACTAACTATAGCAATTTATACATGGACCATGAATACAAAGCTTTCATTTGATCAAATTGGGTTGATTTTGCCAAACTCATTATTAGAATCATACTTTGATTTGGTCTGGTTGGCCACTTATTAAAAATTGAATGTATCACCTTGTATTTTGAGTAATAATTTATTTAAAAAAAAATAAATTAAATATTAAATTAATTTTTTTTAATAAAAAATAGATTGATAGGTTGTCCGTCCCATCTTTATCCCAATCCTTGTTTGCTAAGTCGAAACAAGATGGGTCAAAGTAAGTTGATGGGTTGAAAACTTTAACCTAGCCCACTAAAAGAACAGGAAAAAATAAATTGTCCCAACAAGTCCAATTCTTTTTGGCAGCCTTTAACTCACCCCATGAACATGTCTACTAATTTTGTCATGGGCTTTGGACAATTTTGTCTCATTTCTAACTAGGTTTTTGCTCTCTCAATTTTAATGTTGTTTGGAATAGTATCTAATCTAATTCATCAGACCCTAAAAACATCAACTCACCAATAAATTTTGTCAAGCTTTTAATCATTGGAACTACATTAGGTCAAAACTTATTTTATAAACATAACATAAAGTTATCCCACTAGATGAATCCTATGTTCCTTGTTATTATATTATTATTGATTGACGGTGGTTTTCTACCACTAGTTATACATAAAATAAGTTAGAATCAAGTCTAACTAATTTATCTTTCTTTTTTGTGTATGTACTTGTTGGAAGAACATGCAAAGATGACAGTCATGCCCAATGATCAAGTTCCTTTACAGATGTGGATTTCTCGAAGATTGTAAAGGCTGACAAGAAGTTATGAGACTCCAAAGCTAATTTTATTTATACTTGTATTTGTGATAGGATAAGACTTGTACATTGCTCCAACTAGATTATTTGATGTATGGGTTAGGAATAACTAATACATATTTTTTCCTGTATTTGTTAAATTTTGTATTACTTTGTATTTTGAATTAATGTATACTTAAATAAGATCATGGTTCTTTATGTGATTGTAATTGCTTATTAATAACATTTTACTTATCTTCCTATACAATTTCCAAATTCTTAATTTTATAAGTGGGGTAAAAACACGAAAAAAAAATAACCACAACTTTATAATAACTAAACAAATAAATGAATTAATGTGTTGCGTCTAATGTAATAGGGGGTTATAGTTGTCTCATTTAGCCATGAGGATAAGGTTGTTCATTTCCTATGGAGCATTAACAAGCCTAAAAAAGATTGTGAGAAGGAATCATAAGTAGAACAAGACGTATTATGCCTAAATTACCCTAAAGACCCATATATATTGTTTTTTGTTATATAATTATGGGTTTGTGTGGAAGCTATTGTGTGATATTTTATATGTATGGGTCTTTAGGGTATGGAACAGATATTTTTTTTTTCTTTCATAATTTAATGTTTGTGTGTTGGAGACTCCTTATTAGGCGGTAAACCTTGTGCAATATATGACTTGTATAGTAAATTAAACTAAAGCTAGATTATTTCTAATAGTGCAAACATGATTCAATGTGGTTATTCAAGAGTTTAACAAATTTAAAAAGGTAAACCTTTGCCCAAGAGATCCTTTTATATTGATTTGCATGTTGCTGAACAATTCTTCTATGTATTTGCACCCAATCATCCCCTAACATATCCTTTGCCTCTGACCTACAAGTACAATATGCAAAATAGAATTGGACCCACATAGAATCTCAACCTTGCATACTATATTAGGAGGAAAAAGATCCAACCTTCTCACAGATCTCACTATGTAATGGATATTGTTCATAAGAAACAATTGCGTCAATGCTGGATCTTTATATTGTTTTGATTTTCCATCCAAGTTACTTTGGAGAGCCTGCATAATCCTTGTTGTAACAATTGCTAATTGTCCTTCTGGATCATTGGGATCAAACTCATGAAAAAGTTGTTTCAAAGTTGATTGATAACTGGTCACATTTAGAATCCATAATGAGATGGTAAAAATTGTAAAGACAATAAGGTCCAAATCCAAAAGCAAAAATTTAGAGTAACAAAAGGCTAATATATATGGCTCTACTTTAAGAAATCATGTCATAGGAAACATTAGCTAAAAAAGAATTATTCCTTTAAATAATTTTGTGTTAATAAAATATAAGTTTAATATTTTATTTGGTCCTCTAATTATATTGAAGTGTTCAATTAGGTTTGAATATTTTAAAAAACCCCAATTAAGTTCTTTAATTTTGAAATTTATCTCAATGACATCTTCTTCATTCAATTGAACTAACAACATTAGAATTATATGAGGAATATTTTAATTCTTAAAATAATAATTAATATAGTGATAATTTTTAAATGCCATTATTAGTAAATAACAATTGAACACTTAAATATAATTAGAGAACCAAATTAAATATTAACTCTAAAATATATTTAAAAAGGATATAACCCATTAGACAAATGTAAGTGAAGACGAAACAATTACAAGCAAGCCATAAATTAACACTCTAGCATCACTTACTCATAAAGAAACTTCACGTAATTGATCACATAGCTTGTTAGTGGGTGAACAGTTCCATCCATAACAGTAGTTTTAGTGGCATCTTTTTCAACTGCTTCCTCAAAGTCAATAAAGGTTTCTTGGGCTGTTTGAGCTAATCTTTTTGTCAAATTCATTGCGGCGTCCCGCATTTCAATGCATGCTTTACTTTCAAAAAGTCTCTCAATCTACATCATACCACCCTCATTGAAAACAATGAAAATATAAAAACAAGAAAATATCACATAAATAACATACAAAGAAAGCAACTATAATTGACACTATATAAAAAATTCTAGATTAATAATATTGTCAATTTAAAGAAATGAGAATCAATTCTTTCTTGGCAATTAATGTCATACATATTTACATCAAAATTAAAGTTATTTTAGTAACATTTTACTTCTTTATCATATACTATATAGTGTTTCTACTTGTTTTTCTTATCTTGAAGGTTAGTTAAGGAGGATTTTTAACATTTGAATTGGAATGACAGGCTATCTTTCAAATCTTTAAATTGATTTGTGAAATCATAAATTCAAACTAATAACCTAGGAGAGTCAATTTTTTTTCTACAAAAAGAGAGCTTGGAAGGTCTAAACATTATATAAAGCTACTTATAGTAAGAGTTCTTTTAATCCGTAACTAATTGTGTATAATTATAATAAAGCGAGTCTTGAGATATAAACTTTGTAATACCTCTGGTTGAAGTTCTCTCATTATCTCATACATGTCTAAAAGAACAAATAATTTCTCAGGTGACCTCTTGCTTTTCGCAATAGCCTCTCCAAAACTAAGAAGCATAGCCACACTACTAGCAGTGACTTCAGCAAAACATTGAGCTTTCAAAGAGTCCACACTATCAAATATTTGATCACAAATTTTCTTCTCTCCGGAAATCAACAATTTGACCTACTCATGTAAAGTTAGAAAGATGCATTGGAAAAAATAGGACACATAAAAATGAATTTTATATTCATCTTACAGCAATTCTCATGTAATGAATCCAATTTCCAATCTTTGCCTCCAAAACCTCCCATTGCATTTTTTGAACATCATCTTTACTCAGCCTCTCCACACCTAATTTTCTAAGACTTTGTTCCAGAACTGTAGCACGAGTGTCTCTACGATTTTGGAAGAAATATTATAAATCAAAATTTGAAAGAAAAAGATAAAATATATTCTAGCTTTAGACACAACAGATAAAACTACGTAGTCATCTAATTATACAAATAGAAACAAACACCATTACCTATAAATTCGAAAGAGTTGTTGTTGATGACCAGCTTGAACCATTTGTTGTGCTAAATCATGTAGCAAAGGTATAACTCTTGGTGGAATGAGAATTGGAAGTGCGAAAGTGACTGTTTCTGAACTTTGTTTTTCAGAATGGTTTTTACCACCGCCTTCACTTTGCTTCCCAGAATTTGATGGCCTTAGAGAGTTTGGTAGGCACTCAAAAAGGCGATCAGGTTCTACAGGTTTACTGAAATCAAAATCTAATTTGTTAAACATTTTATAATGATAGAAGTTTTAAGTTTTAGAGTCCAATAAAAAAGACCCTAAACCTTCCATGTATCTAAAATGAGATATGCTTAAGGAAAATACCTAATGAAAAAATCGAATTAAAAAAAAACTAGAACAAAAATAACATAATTTACAAAAAGTAGAACAAAAAAGAAATTGTAAGAACGAAAAACAAAAAAAATTAAATTGTAAGGACTTAAAAAGTATTTAAGTCAATTGAAAATTATAACTTGGTATGTGTTTGTATTGCAGTTCTTGTAAAAAAAGATCCATTCGTTTTCCTATAGTAGAGAAAACAATATGCATTTACCTTTAAGGCTATTAGCCAATTAAACAACCCAAAATTTAACAGATAAAGAAAGTGATAACCCCTATTTTGGTTGTAATTATCATGAGGTTTCTTGCATCATTTAGATGTTTTTGACACTGGTTATGAATGATTTTATATAAAATATCATATTTTTGGTGCAGGTTGGACATGAGCCCGGGAAGAGGAGAAAAAACCTAAAAAGGAGTTAAATTTCGCTTTAGAGCATGAGACATGGCTGTGCTTATTTTGGAAAAGGAAGGTTTCTGCTTTCGAATAAGGAGTTCGGCCTTGCTTTCTCTAAGCAGTGACATGCAATGGAGACCAGGCACCACTTTCGAAAATGAAGCAATGTTGTGCTTTTCAAAGCACGATTGTGCAACAACCATACCCCAAATCAAGGTTCTAGCACCTGCTTTGAAGCAAATTGTGCTTAATCAAGCACGGTCGTGCATTCCCCTATGACACTGGAGGCTCAACAATAAATATAAGGAGGCAACAGTTTCATTTTTTTACCTTTTATTTTATTTCGAATTTACTTTTCTCTGAATGAGTGAGAACTTCTAAGAGAGCTACAAATTAGGGAAAATTGTGAAGACTACAACAAGGATAAAAAATTGTAAAGATTCCTACCCTTTTTGGTTCACTATTACTGCTTTGTTGGGTGTGCTTCCCTTGAGAGCAATTTTTACGCATTAGTAAGTTATGCAAACAAAATGAATCCCACTTAACGATAAGTGTTTTTCTCCTACTTAGCCTTTTTTTTTTCCAAAACATCTTTCATTTGTTATTCAGTTATTTCAATAATAAAATATCACACATGATATAGTAATCCTTAAAGAAATGTTGGTGGGAAAGGATCTTATAAGAGTAAATGGAAAGTGTGACATGACTGTGTATTTTTCCTTCAAGTTTAATTCGCCTCACCAATGACAAGACTTGGTTGCAACTTGGATTTGATGATGAATTTCCTTTAGGATACAATAAAGACCCTTGAGTATGTCTTGCACTTCAATACTCAAACCATGACAACAACAGTATTTACAAAATGATAATTTTGCTTTCGCCTCGTGGGCATGAAGGCAAAGGCAAATGAATTTGTGAATGAATAAGGAGAATGAAAAAATACAACGCTTTACGCATAGAGAAAGCTCATATTTATAAACACTTTGTCTTTATTAAGACTCACATGTATTCAATTATTTTCATTCCATGAAAAGTCACACCTTTTCACTTGATGTCTTATATAAAGAGTCACTTTCTTCTTCTAAATTGTTGTTTATAATTAGACTTATCTTTTTTTATTTAAATTAAATAAATTTCAATATGAACCAATACAACTTTTCATGAAGACATACAATCGTCATATTTTGAAAATTCTCTCAATTCCTAGCTAGCCATTTTAAACATCCATAAATTCTTATCTCCCCTGAAATCTCAAATTCTTGGTAAAACTAATTTTTACACTTGAACCTTTACTTAATAAGACATAGTTTCACTCATCCAAAATAATGTGGGAAACAAACTTTGGACCAACTATCTCATTTGAATTAAGGATGACAATGGGACGAGTAAGTATGAGTAATAGTCACCTATCACACTGGATAAATACATGCCTCATGCTCATCCTGTTACCCGCGTAAGTGCTACTTAAACAAATGCCCACATATATCTGTGGATATTTACAAAATCAAAAATAGCTTAAAAATATATGTTAAAAATACTTTTACTATATTTTTTTATTTATTCTAATATTTTATTTAAATAAATAATTTTAATATTTACAACTGAAATTATTCAAATATTCTACACAATTAAAAATATTAATGGATAATTCTTAAAAAATAAAAAATTATTTTGTGAGCTCCAAACAAAGTTATCTAAAAAATACTCTCTAAAATATAAACTCAAACAAAACTACATTAAAATATAAGTAAAAAAAATAATATTTAATTATTTTAATGCTAACAAGTAACGGATTCCCGCGAATACATGTATCATGATATTTGCTTACAGATATCTATTAAAGATATCCATTTTTTTTTATGTGGCAGATTTTATCCACACATATTCGCGTGTGCGGATGTTTTTTCCATCCCTAATTTGAACAAGAGTGCATGTCTTAGGCATAAGATGTTGAACCATGCTATGTCATTTTAGTTGACACATTTGTTATGCCTTGTGTCTTGCATCCTTTTCATTTAAGACTCTAGCCTAAAGACTCCAAGAAGTGTCCCTACTTCGCTCTTATATAGGTAGACTTTATCATGAGTACCACCATATGATAGACACTCCAACAAAAAGATGGTCATGAATATATTAAGAGTTAATACTCAACTTTGTTTTTAAACACATGGTAATCAAGTACTTTACAAACCTTGGGATGAATATAACATGGTACCAAGTACTTTTTTTAATAAAATACTAAGGTACCAAAACATCATCATTTTATAACATTGATCCCACCTAGGTTGGCAAAAAAAATAAGACAGAACAAATCCTATGCAAAAGCAACCCCCCAAAATATTATTAAAAGAGAATAAAGACGCAAACAACAACCATGAGAGGACAAATACCAAAGCCTATTACTAAATTTCGACCTAAATCAATATGTGGGAAAGCCTATTCCATTTGCATAAAATTCTGATCTAAGAAAAAGTGGCAGAAGATCCCACCACTCATAGCCTTGGATGGTTAACTCATAACTCCCCAATTTATCTGCGCAAGAATTATCCTCATGTTGGATGTGAGAAACTCTAAAGTTATTGGCAGAAAAACACATCACACAATTCAACTACCTGTTTCAAAGAGACCAGGGAACTAACTAGGGAGAGAAAAATGCTTGAACCATGGTATCAACATGGTACTTGCAATAATTATAATAGTGTACTTTCACTATTAAACTTAATACTTGATGTTACTCAAGTGCGAATTGGGTTTTCACCACTGGTGATAATGGTTTTGTGATCTTTAATCCCATCCCTTTGGTCATTTTCAACGCCACATCTTATGCTAGCCTTTTCGTCAAAGGATATGAAATATTTAATTCAAACTTCATATAATTAATGGATATTCCCCAATCAAAATTAAATCCCCTACATAATTATATCTTATTCCAATATTTCCCTATTCCCGTTATAGACTTGACTAAAAACTTTCAAAGTTGTAGAAAGACTATTACAAAGAATAAATATCTGTGTCATTGGCTTAGGCCATTTTGGTAGACAATAATTTTCTCAATAATTCTGCTTCTTTATTACCAATAACCAATATTATAAACTCGGCCAATATGACAGAGTTATATATATATATATATATATAAAATACGATCCTATGAAAACATTTTTGTTGAAGTCTCACATTAGATATAAATAAGAAGATTGAACATCATACAAATGAGAATAAGACTCATGATTAATTGGTGGATTAGAGGAATAGTCTAGTCATACCCAACCGAAAAAGTATGTTATCCAAGCGCATTTCAAGTTCACTCATGTAGCAAATGAGTTAATTGAGATATTTTAGAAAGTGATAATAGAAATTTTTATAAATTTGTTTGTTATTTAGTTAATCTTTTAGAGATTTGATAATATATTAGATTTTAATTTGAAATTTGAAAAATAATAGACGGTTGAGATTAAAATACATAAAAATTTAAATTAAAATCTAATATAGTCATTAATCTCTAAAAGATTCACTAAACAAATCACATCCTAAAATATCTCAACGATAGTTTATCTATCACCATCACTGTCACCACCTCTGCTGTCATGATGATAGTCATTGTCGCTATTGACGGTAACAATGGCAACAACGATGATAGCAGTCGTCATGGCAGCGGAGGTAATTGCAACTTACGATGGTAATGATAGTGACGACGATTATGGTAGTGGTGATAGTGATGTTTGAGATACGTTAAGAAGTGATAATTGAAATTTTTATAGATTTGTTTGTTGTTTGATTAATCTTTTAAAGATTTAATAATATATTAGATTTTAATTTGAAATTTTAAATATTTTAATATAACCGTCTATTGTTTTTAATCTTAATATTATGGTTATTATTAGTTATTCTCATAGTGTTCTTACAAGAATCATACTCTATATATATATATGTGTGTGTGTTTGTTTCTTAGATCCTTAAGAAACAACACCCCTACTGCAGACTCAATTGCTTGTAAACACATGATCTTCTATCTAACTTACCCAACTAGCATTTGTATAACCTAAAATTGAAGGATTATCATCATATGTCAAACAATAACCTATTGTCCCTTTCAAATACTTTAGTATTCTATTTACACCATGCTTATGCTATTTACTTGGGTTGCTTATGTATCTGCTTAATCTTACTACAATATAAGATAGGTCTTGTACATGCGACGACATACATCAAACAACCAATGACCTTTGCATTACGGGCTTTCACATGTGAACCTTTATTTGCTTCTAATTTTATGCAAAAATCAAATGTTTAGTAATTAGAAAACAATTAAAATGAATAATCTTTTTAAATAAATAATTTCTCAATGTAGTGACACTGTGATAAAGCAAAAAAGTTGTCACCCTTAATGATTATAATTTTTAGAATTATATATGTTTCTCCCATATATTTCATACCAAAATTATTAAATTTTTTTTAGTTTTTTGCATTTAATACAAATTAGTAGTAAATATTAACATTCTTAAGGTAAAGCTCCTCATGTGATGAAGTTTCAATGACAACAAATTATTAAGAAGCAAATTCTAAGCAATGTTGTGAAAATCGATTTGGATCAGTCGATGCTTAGATTGTCTCGAGTTGGTAATTCGACCAGTCATGCATGCGGCTAGGTTCCACCCGGTCCACTTGGTCGATTTTGGTTAAAACCAATGACCAGATCGATTTTGTGGCCCAGACCAGGTTAAACACATTCCTTTTTCTGAAACTGTGAAACCACGTTGTCTCCCCATCTGGTTCTCGTCTCCAACGTGCCTTTGTGCATCTCACAACTTGTCAGTGTTGTTGCATCGCACGAAGGAGGAGGACTTATTGTTGTCGTTGCATCGCATAGAGGCACCCATAGTGACTTCTCAAGTTTTGGTCATTTGGGTTGTGGTGAAGGAAATATAGAAAGAAAAAAGTTGAAAAAATGGAGAAGAACTAATTGTACCAGAGAATCAAAGAAGGTAAATGATGTTCTTCAAAGTTTTGTCTCTCTTGTATTGCACTTGGAGCATTTTTAGTGGTAGAACCAATTTTGGGTTCTTGAATCACTTTTTGTTGATGTAAGAAATCTTTCCTTTTTTAGCTCTAGTGGTAGATCTCACTTTGAGTTCTTGAGCCACTTTTATAAGTTTTACAATGGATCATACTTAAATATATTTTATTAATCAGTTAGGGAGAGAGATATTACAAAATATTTTTTTTTGTTATGAGGGAAGTTCTTGAGAGTTCATGAGGAGGAACCCAACCTCCATGCTGAAGATTTTCAAAGCATGTATAGTGGTAGATCTGGTGAAAATAGATTCTTGAGTTCAAGAATCCCACTAAAGATGTTATGTTGCTCAAGTAGCATGATACTTGTTAATTTGCACACTGCCCAAGTGAATGAAAAGAGAGCACATTGCTCTAAATTCAAAACATTTAAATTTTGAACATTAGGGAGACTATTTGGTTTGAGTGGTTTTAGTTCTCATTTAAAAAAAACAGAAAATAAGAATGAAAATGTATTTATTTAAAATTTAAAAAATATTTTCTTTGAAAATATTTTTAAAAACAAGTCCAAAACTAAAAATAACAAACCATCATTTCTAGTTTTTTCTGAAAAAGTTAAAATGTGGTAACACCTTAGAATACTTTCTTCTCTATATATATTTTCTAAATTTTGAAAATAAAAATTATTTTTAGAAAATGAAAACAAAAAATAAACACTTAAATTAAGCACTACCTAATTTTTTTCCCAATATTTTTGTTTCTTAATATATGCCTTGTTAAAAAAAAAAGGAGCACAAATTTCTCTCAATAATATATATAAAATTAACCTTTTTTTTAAAAAAAAATGCAGGCATAATTCTCAACTGTCCCAAAATTTTTGGCATGTAAAAAACAAAAACACACAAAGTAATTATAATAAGACTTGCTATTATTTAAATAATCTTGGTTAGTTTTTTGTGTGTCCATGTTATTTATTTAAATGAGAGGATTTATATTCCTTAGGAATTGAATGCTAATGGATTTAGTTAGCTCTTGTAAAATGGAGGTGTGGGATGACTCGCAAGTGGCAATGGGTAGAGTATTCAGGGAGGCAAGCAAGGGTTTGTTTCTGCTATCTGGAAGCTATTGGCTGAGCAATGGACTGTTAAGCTTGTTCATATTTATGGAGGGACATGCTGATGTTTGAGCAATCTCCGACCTCCTACACTTGTATTTTCATAGTTGTTTCTTTGGGAGAGGGTACTTTTCTTTTATTAAAAAAATTAGATGAATTGAATCTGAAAATCCATAGGTCTCAAAGCTCAATGAAAGAGTGCACTTTAAAAGATAAAATACACCTACAATTGTTTATTCGAAAATTAACAATTAAAAAGTGTAAAAAAATCAAACATTTATTTAATAAAATCTAAACTTAATTTTTAATTTTTAATCTCAACCATTGATTTTTTAATTAATGATTATTATTGCAGTTTATCCTCTAAAAGACATTCTTCTTTATTATTTAGGTACTTTATCATGACAGTAATATTAAATTTAGAGTATATATATATATATATATATATATATATATATATATATATATATATATATATATATATATATATATATATGTATGTATGTATGTCTTTATATACTGGATCTAGTGGCCGAACTTACCAAGACAAAACATAATTAAGTTTACAATATATAATTTAAATGTAACTTTTTTTTATAATATCAGCTCTTTTAACGACTTCAGTACGTACTAAATAAAAAAAACTAGAATATTTATGTTTAAATTAATTTTGTGAAAAATTTGCAAGACAAATTAAGTTATTCTATAATATGCTAAAATATTAATAAAAGTTTCAATAATTTTTTGGATGAACTTAAGAAATTATACATGTTTTTTCCAAATCATAGCAAAATTTGAAGAAAAAAATTGTAAATAAAAAAAAGGACTTGCATGAAAAGCTAAAGTGATGTTCGATTATATTATTAAAATAATAATAATATTAACAACAAGAACAACAACAAAAATAACAAAAAATTAATTTCAATTAAAGTCTTATTTTATATTCATTCAATGACTTAAAATCATTAATATTTTATTAATAAATAACTTTAAAAACAGTTTAAAAACAATACAAAAAATCTTATTGAAAACAATTAAAATATAAATAATTTTTAATATATAGTTTTAGAACATTATAGGAAATTTTATTGAAGAAATTTTCGTATAGATGATTTTTAATGAGAGAAACATAACAGTGAGGTTCAATTTTAGAACATTGTAAAAAAAAATTGATGAAAGCAATTAATGTGTAGATAATTTTTAATGAGAGAGAAACATAACGATGATTCATATTTCATAAGCTTGGTGGATCCTATTAAAAGTAAAATTCACAGTCACAAGTTGCAAGTGCTTGCCCCACGTTTTGTGTAGTTGCCCAGCCTACCTTATGCATTTTCAGTTTGCTTCCTAGTTATCATCGATCGAAAATTATTCTGTAACTCTTCTTATTATAACACTAACACAAAGACAATATATAAAAAAATTCCAAAAAGTTTGGGACCATTGACCAGGTCAATTAGTGACCATCCCATTTGACCATTGATCCATTAAATCAGTGTCTCGTCTGAGTTGATGACCCAACCAATTTTTACAACATTTGTAAGTCTACAAAACTTAAGTTACTAATGGGGTTAGCTTTGAGAATGTGATTAAAAAAAGGACTTGATGATATACATCAGAACAAATCACAAAAAGCATGAATAAAGATTAAGAAGCATTAATAAAGTATGCAAGCCTTTAGCTAGAAACAAAGTCTGATCATTAGAATGCATAAGTTATTGTTAAGAAGGAATGAAAATAAGATAAGAATGAAAAATAATGTAAACATATAAACCTGTATATTGAAAAGAAAAGTAGAAATTCAAATTTAAAAAGACCAACCTGTAATTTGTTAAAAGATGTTTGAATTCCTCTTCAAGCTTTGTCATAGCTTTGGCAAGCAAGTTGTTCGCATGGTTGATGATTCCTTCGCTACTTTTGAAACTTTTGTTACTACTAAAGAAACGAACATTTGCTCTCAACTGATCAATTGCTTCTAAATAGCTTTCTAGATCTTCATGTGGCCCTCGTAGTATTTTAGCCTCGGCCTAATAATTAAATTTGAATACAAATCATAAAAGTATTAGCATTTGATACTATTTTTATTTAATTGAAAAAATTCTTATCATATAATATATTAATATTATACTTAAAAACAATAAAAATTTAAAACGCTATACAACAAAAATAATACAAAAAAACAGTTTCAAGATATAAACATATTTTTAATACCAAATATGTAATATCCCTGAATTTCGACAGCTTTTATACTATAACACTTCACGCAGTAATACTTCACTTAACATCTTATTTGTCATAATCCTCCGTAAGTAGTCATCTTCGAGACTTCTACAATCAATTTTGTCTGCTTCCAAGATCAATGTTTGATCCCATAAACCAACACAAGACTTTCTACTATGCTATATTCTCACTCAAGCTTTTTGGAAAACTTCATAGAAGATCACTCATCCCATAATTATTTCATACCAATTAATTTCTTTAATGCATCCTCAATTGTATAATCTTATACCTGTACAACCTTTGAATTCCTCTCATTCTGGTATGATTCGTTCGGGGTGTTACATGCCCACCAGCTTATGCCTAGTTTGTCCTCGAACCATACCGTATTGAGAGAGAGATAATACCGTATTGGGAGAGAGATATGCTCTAATACCATTTATAATGTCCCCTGATTGTTGACTCATCGGTGGCTCTCACGCTACGACACTTCACACGGTGATACTTCACTTAACATCCTTATTAATTAGAGTCCTCCATCAGAACCCTTTGTAAGTAGCCTTTTCTGAGACCTTGACAACCAGCTTTAACACCACTCAACTACTCTCAAGATCATTGACTGTCCCCACATACCAACACGAGATTTTTTAATGTGTTTTGTCCTCACTTACACGCATTCTAGGAAACTTCTCAAAAAATCACCCAACCCATAACTACTCCATGTTAAACACTCTTAACTATGAAATTTTTAAGTGATAGACTACCGAACAATATATGCATCTTATTGGTATAGGTAGTACCAATTAGTTCATTTAATGCATACTCAACTACACAATCTCGTACATATATAACCTTTGAATTTCTTTCATTCTGGTAGGATTCATTCGAGATGTTACAACATAAACTTTTCTAAAGTAAATTGATGAGTGCATGCAAGTTAATTATTATTTACTAAAAGGAATAATTAATGGAAAAGCATGATACATGCGATAAAAGAAAATATTACCTTATTAGAACCTTTAATTTTGAACTACCTGGTAACTAGACATCAAATAACACGATAGATGAATTATCATACGTAATTTGCTTGAAAGAATTTTCATATACTTAAAAATCAGAGTTTCTTTAATTAATTCTTCAAGCTTACTGATACAACTTATTTAATTTTAAAATAAGTCAAAGAAAGTTTAAAACACATGCAACTTGAGTTATCCTTCAATAAAAAAATATTAATTTTTTTCCTTATTGACATTTATGTATACAAATTAATGTTCTTTATTTTGGCCATTTTTCAATCTCTAAGGTAATTCTTATGTAAAAAAATGCTTAATTATATCATTGGTCTCTTAATTTTAATTAAAAGTTCAATTGGATCCCTCAATTACTAAAAAATTCAATTAAATATTCAATTATTTAAAATACTTCAATTGAGTCCCTCAATTATCTACAAGTTCAATTAGGTCCTTTAATTACTTAAAACAATACTATTAGGTCTTTTGTATAATGAAATATATAAATTTTGATTTAACTTTTTAGTAATTGAGGGATCAATTAAATGATATAATTGAATTTTTTAAAAAATTGAGGAACCTAATTGAATTTTTTTAAAAATAATTAAAGTACCTGATTGAACTTTTTAATAATTGAGGGACTTAATTTTTTAAATAATTAAAGGATCAAATTAAACTTTTAATTATAATTAAGAGATGAATTATATAATTAATTCTAAAAAAACTAGGTAAGCTAAAATAAATGTTGCAATTTAGGGGCAACACTTTTAAGATCAAATGGTCCTCACTTTCTAGGGACAAAGAAGAATGGTCATTCTAAGTAGAAAAATATATTGCATATTTAATTTATAAAATCAAGGAGTAAATAAAATCGAATGAATTAAATAGTGTTTCTTAGTTATAAATTTGTAGAATTGCTTTAAAGATGCTTAAAATATATATATTTATAGACAATTTCACTCAGTTACTAAACAATAAACATGAATGTTGCAGCTGAGCTTTGAGAAGTTATGATTTGCATTCAGATAGCTTGGACTTGGAGCAGAGGGTTCAAGATGTTTAAGGTAGAGTCTAACTCGCAGGTGGCTAGTATTCTTCTTAACCATAGCCATGGTTGTCGTGATTTTGACTAAAAAAGGATAATTCTTTTAGAGTCGTTCAAATAATAATCATAATTACAATGACTAATTCTTTTATAATCCAATGACTTTTATTTTTTATTCTTAGCCATTAATTAATATTTTCTTAACCAATAATAATTAGATAAAATGAATAAGGAATTGTTTTTGGATTATTAATTTATACTGATTGATTCCTTTTTGTTTCTAAATTTAACAAATAATAATACTTTATAAAATAAAATATAAAAATATTAAATAAAATTAAGAAAAAAAATGAACTTATACCAAATATTATTATGTACCACGGTACGGTAAAAAAATAAAAATTTACAACTTTATATAAATAATTAAAAAAAAATTAAAGTCGATGAATTTTTTACGAATTTACTGTTAAAAAAAATTGAAAAAAAAAGACTGAAGTCTTAAATTTTTTTTAAGACTTCGTACCAATAAGTCATAAAAATTCCTACGAGTTACCCTGATTTGAGAATTAATCCAAAAAATACCCCATTTAATAACCTCTTTTGGTCAAAACCCATGGTTGTCCATCATATCATCTTTGTTTTAGTATGGTTCAGAATATTAAGGATTTTGTTCGGCTGGTGGGGGTACTTTTGAGTGGCTCCACACTTTAACTAAGAAATTTTGAGGTCAATTTGCACTTTATTTCAAACGTTGTTATGCCGAATGTAAGTGGTATTGCATTTTCTCGCGGTTATTAATTGATCTCCAGGGCTCTGCCCCTTTCATTAAAAAAAAAACAATAAACATGCAACAAAGCCTCACAAGCTCTCATTATCTCATTCAAAAATAGTTTATCCTTAGATATGCAACTAATGATTTTTGAGGTCAATCTGTACTTTATTTCAAACGTTGTTATGACGAATGTCAGTTCTATTGCGTTTTCTCATGGTTATTAATTGATCTTCAGGGACTTTGTCCCTTTCATTAAAAAAAAAAATACAATAAACATGAAACAAAGCCCCACAAGCTCTCATTATCTCATTAAAAAAACTTAAAAATAGACCAAATTTGACATTTTAATAATAATGTCCCATAGCAACTTAAATTGCAACCACATATTTATAGTTTAGATCACAAGCTACAATTTCTTTATCAAAATTGGTAGATAAAATTTTTTGTCTACCTATTGTAGCAAGATGCAAATTAATTGGAAATAAAGGAAAAATATATAGACTTACCATTCGTGTTTGATCGAATTGAGACAAAATCCCCTCTGCTGCTTTTAGAGTCTTGTCAATATTATCATGTGCGCTACGAATTGAATGTGTTTTTATCTACCACAACATGAGCCAAAGAAAAAAAATATTAAAACAACACTCTACTCAAGAAAAAAATAAATAAAGGTGAAGAGCATAAAAGAACAATAACAATGACAAAATAGCAACATTGATCGATCAACCTCATGATTGCAATGCTAAATGACATAAATAGGTAGCATAAATCCATTTTCTTGAAATTAATAGTTTGCATCTCATGTTAGATCATGGTTTTTTTTTAGTTAATAAGATATATTTAAGTGGTTGATCTCTTATGATAGATATTTTTTAATATATATAAATCAAAGATCGAATTTATGATAACATATTTAAAGAACAAGATTATCTATCAATCATATTTTGTCATTATAAGAATGCATTGTGCATAACACCTGAGTGGGACGCATGGCAGTTTCGAGTGCGGAGAGGCGATGATCAAAGGAACCGAGAATGGAAACCATGTTATCAGTGATGGTCTGACTCTTGTGAAGTGACTCTTTCACAAACACTGCTCTTTGTCGAAGAGCGTCCATGGCTTGCGATATCCCCATTGAGATTGGTTTTCTCTCACTTTCTTGGTTTCATTTGGTTGCTCAAAATATGAAAATAAAAAATGTCCAATGCTTTGATTCGATCCAAAATTGGTGACTCCTTTTTTGTTGCTTCCAGGTGTTAGTCTTTATTCTCATTGTGTTTCCGTGCTCCTCGCTAAACAGTTGAAAGAAGTAATTGAAGTTATAGGTTAGTATGACTATTATACTTGTATTGTGGGACCCTATGTGGTTTCAATGTTGCTTTCTCTATCGTTTTTCTCCACGTGTTTATGCCAATAATTTTATAAAGTTAAATTTCTATAAATACAAAAAAAAAAAAAGAGAGTCTAGCCTTCTGTAATGTTAGCAACCTAATTGAATAATTTTAGCATAATATTTTCTGGGTATACATGATTATTGTAAAAAATTACATTATTAATAGAATTTTTTAATGATTTTTAATTATTTGAAATTTAATAAATTTATTATACATAATAATTGTACACATGTTATTTATTTTATTTGGTGTTGGAAGAATTTTGGATGAGACATATTAATTGACATGGATTTCATTAAATCCCACTCTTTATTTTATAGATTTTAGGAAATTCAGAACAATAAAATTTTTTTAATGAAACAAACATTTTAACAAACATGGTTAATTTATGTTGGATTATTTAATTCCTTTAATTGTTTAACTTATTATTATTTAACTAATAAAACGTCAAGGTGTAAATACATAACATTTTGTACGAGAAAAGAAAATTGTATTACATAACACAATCCATATTAATTTTATTTGATAACAAATAATAAAAAGTTCTTTAAAAAAAAATATTTATTGTACACAATTTAGAAACCATGAATTGAAGTGGAAGGTATCAATGTAGAGTAGCTTTAAGGCAAGCCAACACATCTATCACTATGAAATTATGTGTAATTGAAGATGGATCAATGTGCCTAGGATCTAATCTATGTTTATGAAGTGTTTATTCAAATTCTCTTGTTTGTAAAAACACTATTTACTTTAACAAGATGTACACAAACACATATCATCATTTATTCCTTACATATTCTTTCAATGAGATTAAGTTAAGGTTATGCATACTTGGCACAATATGTCACAACAGCTATTCACTTAAGTATTGGTATGAGGGGATGAGAAGAGAAAGGGGAAAAAGGTTATGCATACTTTGCAAACTTCCAAGATGATTGTGGTTATGAAGAACTGTGGAGCAAATTCTTAAGATTTGGGAAGTATTTGTCCCAAATAGAAGGGATAAGTGGGGCTATTGGTATGGGTTTGTGCCTTTTCTTAATGTCAACAATGCAAAGGAACTTTAAGCTCGACTAAACAGAATTTGCATCAGGGATACTCAAATGAGAGTCCACATTCCGTGTTTAGACAAAACAGTGAGGAGGGAAATGATTGAACCTATTGTTAGTAGAAATGAAAGACACAATGAAAAAACTGAGAACCAACAAATCAATACTAAGCAACAGGGGGTTGCCGCGGGTGGCAACGACAGAAATTATGCTCAAGCGATGAGGAGAGGTACTAACCAAACAAACTATAGATATCATAGTGGAAGGTTTATCTTTGTTTGACCGACTAGATGAAGTATATATTGTGGGTGGTATGGGAGAAGTAAAACTGAAATATCTCGGGGATGACATGGTGCTTTTGAATGGAATCAAGAAGGAAGAGGTGACTCAAGGAACCAGAGTAGAGGATCAAGAATGGTCTAGAAATTTCAAATGGGGGAGGGCTCAAGATCTCCAATGCTTAGTGTTAATCGAGATGATGTTGATAAAGAGATTGAAAGAAAAGGAAAAGGAATGCAGCAAAGGTGGCCCAGGTGAAGTGGGTTGCACTAGTCGGCAAAATGATGTTAGGGGTTACTTTTATAAAATGTTTATTTCACATGTCTGTTTTTAAACAATATTCAGGAAGGGTCTTTTTTATAAAAGTGTTCCGCCACGATTGCCGGAATCTGCGTCTACGTAATTCCGCCGATAGAAGTGACGGTGCTGGCGGGATTGGTTTCGTGATTACTTGCCTAAAAACAACTTTAATCATATTTTTTTATTTAAAAAAGGAAAAGGGGCATCATTGGTTATTTAAAAATTAGAAAAAAAATATTAAAATGATAAAAAAAAAAAAAACCAAAACACTTTCACTATGATGGAGTTATTGTTATCAGCAAAGGAAAAAATATTCATTTTGGGACTAACAAAAATGCGGATAAGGAAGGGGGATATTGTGTGGAAGAAGTAGGGGTGCAATAAGTAAGGATGTTAAGAATGGGTTGGGCTTCAAACATGATACAATGGTTACAATTTCTAAAAATAGTGAAGGTGGACCTAACTACAGATTGAATAATGGTTGCAAAGGGGGGGACTTTGTTATTGAAGGACCAAATGGTGGATGCGTTACTCCACTGGCTAAGAGGGAAACACGTGGGAATAGCCAGAATTTGATTACTAATGCAGATTCTACATAATTTAAGGAAGAAGTCATACGAGGTCCACTACATGAAGGTCTTTCACCTCAAAATTCAAGGAGCATTTCAAGTAAAATTGACAAACAATCCCCGACATTGTTTTATCCGGCAACATTGATATTAAGAATCGTAATAGAATATTCTGGTTAAGAATAGATCCTATTGAATCTCATAAATTGATAGAATACCGCATCAACCGCTACAAGCACGACCCAAAAGGAACATGCTTTCATGTTAGACATGTATGCTGTGCATGCTTAGCAGTTTGTAATAGTATTACTAGGAAATATTAGGCTGTCACATGTCCTTGTATAGGAGTTTCTAAAACTGCCCATAACTGGCAGTATTTGTATTTAAAAAGCATGTAAAGCCATGAATAAAGGCAGCAGAAAAAAACTTATTTCCATACTCTTGTAAAACTCTTGCATTTTATTCTTGGAGATAGTCTTGGTCTCGAATTCAAGACAACACCCTCTATCATAAATTGTGGGAAATGGGTCTTGGAATGGGAGAATCACATGGAAGAAACCAGAAACAATTAATTTCAAGGCTAAGTAAATTGGAGAAGAAAGACAAGAAAGAAACGAATTTCAAGATGGAAGGTTAGCAACAGGGGAATCAAGAGGTGAATTAATGAAAATACTAACCTATTATGTGAGAGGGCTCGAGGAGAAAACAAAATGTAGGGTGATTCGATAGTTGGTTATGAAGGAAGAGGTACAATTTCTTTGTATTCAAGAAACAAAAAAGAGGATATCAATCAAGAACTTTGTGATGCTTTGTGGGGAGATAAGGTATTTGAATTCTTCTTTAGTCCAACAGTTGGAACAACTGGTGGTTTATTATGCATTTGGAATAAGGATGCATTGGAAGCAACAAATTTAGTAGTGGGGAATGGTTTTATTTTCGTGGAGGGATTTCGGAAGGAAAAAAAGGTGTAATGTAGCTATTACCAATGTGTATTATCCTTGTGACTTGGTTAAAAAAAGAAGAGTGTGGGAAGATCTTACACTTAAAAAATCTCAAAGTAATGCGGAATTATGGTGTGTGGCAGGAGACTTCAATTGCGTTAAGGGCAAATGAACGAAGATAAGAGGGTGAAGGATATGATGGAATGGGTGAAAGAAGAGAATTCAATCAATTTATGGAAGACTTGGGAGTGGAGGATATTCCTATGTTGGGGAGAAGATATACATGGTTAGGCGGCCTAATGGGAAAGCTATGAGTTGAATTGATAGAATTTTTGTAAATAGAGAATGGATCAACAAATGGTCGGGATGCTCACAACATGTCTTAAAGAGAAACATTTTGGACCATTGTTCAATTGTATTGAAGAATGCTAAGGTGGATTGGGAACCTAAACCTTTTAAGGTATTGGAGTGTTGGTTTGAAGATAAAAAAAAATGATAAATATGTGGAGGAGGCATGAAGTGACTTACATGTGCAAGGTTGGGGAACCTTTATTTTAAAAGAGAAATTAAAAGGATTGAAGAAGTGGAATAAAGAACATTTTGACCACCTTGGGAAGAGACTAGAAGTAATACAACATGAAATGAATGAAACTGAAGTGAAAGGGGAAAGTGTGCTTCTAAATGAGGAAGAAGTGAGAATTACAAGAGGAGTATTGAAAAGTAGCTAACTACAATGAATCCCTTTATAGACAAATAGCTAGAATGAAGTGAAACCTAGAGAGAAATTGCAATACAAGATTTTTCCATAGTGTGGTGAAATAGAGGAAAAGGAAAAATATGCTTTGTGGCCTACAAATTGGTGGAGAATGGATTGATGATCCTAGTAGAGTAAAAGAAGAAGCATCTTGTTTTTTTGAAAAAAGATTTAGTGAAGAGAGGTGGTAAAGACCAAGGCTTGATGGAGTAGCTTTCAAACAAGTATCTAAGCAAGAAAATACAATGCTTCTCGAAAGGTTTGAAGAGGTGGAGACCAAAGAGGCAGTGTGTGAATGTGGTAACTTGAAGAGCCCAAGACCGAATGGCCTAAATTTCAAGTTTATCAAGCACTTTTGGTACCCATTGAAGGATGATGTGGAAAGATTTCTTGAGGAATTCCAACAAAATGGAATGCTACCTAGAAGGAGTAATGCTTCTTCCATCACCCTTATTCCTAAGGTAGATGATCCACAATGCTTGAATGAATTTAGACCAATTTCACTAGTGGGTTGCATGTACAAAGTTCTTGCTAAGATATTGGCAAATAGGTTGAAGAAGGTTCTTAGTGAAGTAATAGATAAAAAAATCAAGGAGCTTTTTTGAGTGGTAGAAATCTTATGCATAGGGTAGTGGTGGCCAATGAAGTTATTGATGAGGTAGGGGGAAAAAGAAAAGTTATCTTGTGTTCAAGGTAGATTATGAAAAGGCTTACGATTCTGTAAGTTGGAAATTTCTTGAATATATGTTTTGAAGACTTGGTTTCAAAGAAAAATGGATCGGGTGGATTATGAATTGATTATCTTCTAGTATGGTATCAATCCTTGTGAATGGTAGCCCATCAAGAGAGTTCAAGTTACAAACAAGGCTTAGATAAGGTGACACATTGACTTCTTTTCTCTTTGTGGTGGTGGCCGAAGGACTTATTGAAATGATGCGAGAAGCAACATCAAGAAATATGTACTCAAGCTACAAAGTGGGAAAAAATAAGGTGGAGGTGAACTTGCTTCAATATGCAGACGATACACTATTCTTAGTGGAAACAACCTTGAACAATGTCTTGGTTATTAATAGTATTTGGGCTAAAGGTGAATTTCTTTAAAAGTTGCTTTCGGGTAGAGAATTATGATGTGGTGAGATTTGCAAAGCTATTAACTTGTCGCATTTTATGCCTACTTTTCACCTATTTAGGTATCCCAATTGTTGTCAATCCTAGTAGAGTGGAAACATGGAAACCTATCATTGACAAATGTAGAAAGAAATTAGTCCCTTGGAAGCACAAGAACTTGTCATTTCTTGGGAGAATTTGTTTGACGTCTTTTCCCATCTTTTCTCTCTCGTTTTTTAAAATCCCTTCTCTTGTGGCACAAAAATTAATCTCTATTCAAATAAATTTTTTTATTGGGAGTGATAAGGAAAAAAGAAAGATTTGTTGGGACAGAGTGTGTTGTTAAGTATGAGGGGGTGGAAATGGCTTTTGAGAGAGGAGACATAATCTCATTCATCATTGTGGTGGCATGACTTAAAGTTAGTATATGGAGGGGGTTGTCAAAATAGGTGGTTTGATAGGAGACTTAAGTGGAAATTAGGACCGATGAATCAAACGAGATTTTGGCTTAATAATTGGTTGGGGGAAGAGAGCTTGGTGGAGAAATTTCCAAGATTATTCAATATCTCCACACAACAAAATGAGTGTATTGAGATGGTGGGCTTATGGAGGGGAGATGTTTTGGAATGGTGTCTAGAGTGGAGGAGATGTATGCTTGAGTGAGAAGTTGCAGCATACCTTATTGAACATGATCATTTTGCCAATGGTAGTATGCATCATAATTCATAATTCGTAACCAGTGCTGTCTACTGCCCTTGTGAAGGTGACATGTTCAATATTTAATGTTAAAGACAGGATTAATGGTAGTATGCATCATAATTTGTAGTGAGAAGCAAATAAGGAAGGTTGCATCACTGCAGCAGCTCCACTCCTTGTGATTTTGATGCAAATGATCATGGAACATTGGAAGTAACTTCCTGCAGCTGCCATTCATAAGATTAGGATTTTGGACATACAAATTTTAAATGCAGATATGCCAGAAATCGTCTGATCAGGAAGCTTGAAGGGTTTGGAAAGTTTGATCTGGTGGAGCTTTTCCATTGATCATAAGTTTGGAAGATCCATATTTTGAATGTATCTATTGGCCTCAGGCATCAATTCCTTTCTGAGATAATGAGCTTGACTATATATATCATCTAGACCTGTTTCATGATTCAGAAATGCTTAGAATGGAGTTGCACATGATTGGAGAAGCATGCTTGTGGGTTTTACGATTCAAACTCATTATTGCTGATTAGTGATTATAGAGTTGTTTCTAATTAACTTGAGCTTCTTTTCTGTTTTGTTTCTTTTCTAGTCCTTTATATTTTTTTTTTTACTTGTCAGGTTACATTCCCCAAAGTTAAAGTGAGGCTAAAATTGGGTAGTGTCCAAAGGAATATACCTCACCTTACTCAGGTATGTTTTGTTATTACCACAGTCCACAGATTAAATAGTGAAAAACATACAAACATAATATTTTGAAATTTTAGGTTGGTCCCATGTTAGTTACACATTGGGAGCTTAGTGGGCCGGTTGTTCTTCGGTTATCTGCTTGGGGTGCTCGTTTTCTGTTCAGTTCAGGTTACAAAGGTAAAGGAAAATCTTTTCCCATACTGTGTTTGGAATCTTCAAAATTATTATAAAATTGAATTGAATTCTTGTATGAAACTGGTTTTGAGATAATAGTTTAGGATTTGAATTCATTTACAAATCATTTCATGTGTAATATCTTCTAATGTTAGTAACTTTTGGTAGGATTTGTAAATCATTTTCACTCAAGTGAATTCTTTTCTATTCTGAAGTGTTCAAACATTTCCATTTTCCCTTTTACAGATATTGTTATCATTTGGGTGCAGGCAAACTTTTTTGTGGATTTTATCCCTGATCTGCAATTCTGCATGAGAAAGTTTGAAGTCAGTTCTTTCTCATCACAAGCTTCAATATGCGGTAAATTATTGCTTTGGTGCTTCTGCAAAATTCTACAAACCTATATTACGCTGTATTAAGTTGGAAGCGGAAGGTGATTATATGATATAGTCACTGAGTTTCTTTTGATCTTTTCTTAGGCAATTAATATATATATATATATATGGCATAGATCCATTTTATCTTGCTTGACATTTTACAGAACTGTGTTTATGGAGAAGAAAATTTTGGTTTAGCTTAATAGTTGGAAATTGGAATGTTTAATGAGTCTGCCAAATGGGATTGCATGTACAGATTTACTCTATCTAATATCTCCTGTTGATTTAGTATGGAGTTGCATCAAGACAGCCACACACAATCATGCTATAAGTTTCTCCTCTCTACAATCTTTTTTTACTTGATTTCAGAAACTGGCATTAAATTTAATGTAAGCAGTTTGATCAAAAGACTATTTCCCTGTAAATTTCAACTATGATGTCATTCACTACAAAATTGCAACCAATTGTGTTCAAAATGGTTGCAGTAAGTTGTTTTGCTTGTGCCTTTGCAGAAACAAAAAGTACTCAATTCCTGTCCTCCTGAATTTGGCATAACTAAAAGATTTTGGAGCTATGTGTTGGAACGAAAGGTCTTATAGCGATTCCTAATTTTTTTAATTATTGTAGACTTTAGCTAAAAAACCTTTACAAATTATATAAATATTCATCATATGTAGGGTTTAAGGGGAGATATTCTGTGGGCTTCCATATCAAATAATTCATTGATGTCCATTGATTCTTTGTTAAAGGACTGCATATTTGATGTTACAGGAAAGGTAAGATTTCCTATCCTTTCTTTGATATTAGAAAATATAATTTACGAGAAATTATACTACAACAAATTGTAGAGCAAAATATACAACTAAGAAAGAGAAAGAGAGAAAAGAAAAATAAATTTGAATTTAAAATGTAATAAATGATAGGATGAAGGAGAGAGAGACGCAAAATATAATATATACTTTGTACCTGTATCACTTCTAATAATTTAATGACAATTTAAGGATGAATTTGCTTAATATTGTTCATGTATTGCCTTTCAAAAAAAAAAACTATTGTTCATGTATCCTTGATTTAACATTTTTTCTGTCCTAACAGAGGGTCAATTTAAGGATGAATTTGTTACTGCTGGTGGTGTTCCCTTATCAGAGGTTCTCTTTCTTTCTCACTTTTTTCCTTCTTCCTCCCCACACTTCCATTAATTAGAAGTATAATTCAACTGATTTTTTTTCTTCAAGATTTCGCTTAATACAATGGAAGGCAAAATTTGCTCACGTCTTTTCTTTGCTGGAGAGTTAGCTTGATTTTAAAACTTGTGTCTTTTATTTGAAGTCTCGAAGAAGTAACTATAACTCTTTATTTTTTTTATCATGAAGTAACTATAACTCTTTATTTTTTTATCATGAAGTAACTATAACTCTATGGTATGGTAATGCAATAATATTTATTTTGCAGATACTGAATGTTGATGGGGTAACTGGTGGTTTCAATTTCCAGGTAAATACATGTGATTATAATAATATGAAGGCTTAATAGACATATAATTTCATAAGTTATTAATAATATAATCTTGTATATGCCATACGCTGGATTTTTGAATTCTTACCATACCATGGAGGCATGGAACATTATTTTGGTTCGTGGTATATTCTTGTTTGGAAGTTTCACTTCAACTTTAATTGTCACTGGATATTCTTGTTGTGCTTTCATGTTGCCCCACATTTGACGTATTTCTTCAAATAGCGTAAGCCCTTTGATTTTTCCTCCCAAACTATTCGTAGCATATACTATGTACTATATGCTATATATTATACTATACAGCATAAAAAGAAAGCTCGTCAACATTGAGAGGAAATATCTCATTATACGGATAGTTTTTTTAGTAGAATTTCACTAAATAGTTTCTACGAAAGTTTGTGTGTGGCTTTTGTTTATGAATTTTATATTTATTTTTAAGAAGAAAAGTCTAAAAAGCTAGATAAACAGTGCTCAAGAAGTCTTCTATTTAAAGGTCAATGTATTTTTGGCAATTAAATGAAACTTTTTGTGGCCTTCTTTTTCACAAGGAAAACAATGGACATAAATAATTATAAAGTATTTTATATTGAAAAATAAAATTTTATATTGTATTCAATTATAAATATGATATTATGCCTTAGTATGTATATACAGCATTAGAAATGTAGCATAAATTGAGGATCTAATTTGCCCTAGAACCACTGGCTCATTCACTTTTTTCATAAAAAGAAAAGGAGAACAACTTTATGACTAATTGATTGGTAGTATACTCAAGACTCAACTTCATGCATTTTCCTTTGTTCTGTGTACAGAATGCTTGGTCGGGAGGATTTATTGCAGGAACCACTATCGGTGGATTAGCACTTGGTTCTTATCTAGGTTCAAAGTAAACGCAAATTTTCAAAGTCGCATGCTTTTGTGTAGGCAACTTGATTTTTCATTTTTGGGATGTCAACGAGGATAAGTAGTACATTTTATCTAATTCTTTTTGGATGCACTTTTCCTTTTCCGAGCATAAAGATAGTTTAATGGATGAGATTTTAATACGAAAAGTTCTTTAAAAATGGGCTGTTTTTTTTTCTTCAACAAATATCTTTTTTTGGGGAAGCAATCATATTTGTTGCATTGTTTGTACTTTAAAGGTTGATCTTATCAAGTAAAACATTCAGTTAGGTAGGTCAATCTTATCAAGTGCCCACACTAGGAATGAAAATAAGGTCGGGTGAACATGGGTAATATCTCCTATCACTTGTCTGTCTCCTTAGATAAAAAAATTTATGTTCCCGTCTTATACCCATACGGGTATTCGTCAAGTGGATACCTATGAATTTGATTAATATTTGTGGGTATCTGTAGATAGTTATTAAAAAAAGCTTTTGTATTAATAAACTATTGATTCAAAATACATCAATTAATGAATACAAGAAATGAAGCATAAAATAATTGTTCTAATCTACAATGTATTCAAAATACTTGAAATCTATCTACACATTGATCAGAATACTAAAATTTAAGTAACTTATTTATATGTGTGATGATATTCAAGTAATTTATACGAACATGTATCCACATGAACAAGTATCGTGAATTTGTCCCTGTCCCATTAATAAATGTGTAGAGAAAAAATTCATTGAATTGTCTATAAGTACCTATTTAACTATTCAATTTCAATTCATTTCAGATTTTATCTATTGTAATATATATTTTTGTCACCTCTAGCCCATGTCTCTCAATCTTATTGTTTAAGAGGTTATATATCATCTAGTCAAGGAGGTTGACTTTATTAAGTGCTCACATAATTTAGATTTGACATTTGAGGGGTTGTGAACCATCTAATTAGGGAGGTTGACTTATCAAGCACCCATGCCTTTCAGGCTTGACGCTTAAGGGATTGTGAATCATCTAGCTAGGGAGGTTGACTTTGTCAAGCGTCCATACCTTTCAAGGTTGGCATTTAAAGGGTTGTGAACCATTTGACTAGAAAGGTTGACCTTATTAAGTGTCCATGCCTTTTATGCTCGACGATTAATTTTTTATTAACTATCTGGCTAGGTATGTTGACCTTATCAAGCACATGTGCCTTTCAAACTCAACACTTGAAGGGATGAGAATCATCTAACTAAGGAGACAACTTTATCAAGCATTTATGCCTTTCAATCCTAATGCTTGAGGTGTTGTGAACCATCTGGTTAAGGAGACCAATTGATATTCACAAAATAAGGCTAGGCTCTAAGGAAATACCAAGTTAATAAAGGGATTTGAACTGATAAGAATGATTAAGGGAAAGTTGTCTATTACGTTGTGATGCCATGGTGTCATGACCCTCGATCCACAAACCTAAGGAACCCATACGAATTAATGGGATTCTAGAGCTTTCTAACACGAGTAAGGTGTGATAAATAGCACCACACCTTCACACATAGGAGAAACACAAGAAGCATCATGCTCTAACACATAAAAAAATTGTCGTGAGAGTAATCGAAAAGCACATAGCATAAGCAAGTGTGATACTCCACTATCACACTTAGGTCACACATAGAAAGACTCGTTGAGGTATCTTGAGTCTCTATCTGGCTCTAGGATTTCTCAAGGACCATGTTCTCTAAAGTGAATAATTATAATAATATAGCATCATCTTGTTTTTCTTTGATACATATATACAACATTATTTCCCAAACATTATTAATAAGTGTGAATAGTCATAATAATTTAATAAGTGTTTTGCAGTTAAAAATGATTATTAAAAAGAAGACAATGTTGACTTTTTTTAACAAACATTATTTCTTGGTAAAACACTTGCTATTAGATAATATTATTTTTAAAATAATGATTGAAAATAAGTATTTTTTATATTAAAATGTATAATTATTTTAAAATTTAATCTTAACATAATCTCATGCATATTTGTCTCATTTGGTCTCATATGATTGTAAGACTAAAATATTAAACCTGTAATGTTACAAACTACAAAACGAAATACAAGTCATTAACAAATGCAAGAAAACAAAATCAAAATATGCCTCCAGCCATTGTCATGAAAAAACTGTCTTGTTTTGGTTCTTTCAAGCTCTCAGTCTCTTTATCTATAGATGGTGTATCAAACGAAAATGAAAGAAATGAGCTCAGGAACCAAACATATGTGCTATATGTAGGCATTCTATCATCAATAATGCATTTAGTAGTCATTACCACCAATTAATAGTCATTACCACTTATTAGTAGTCATTCAATATTTGGTTTTTCAACTCCAAAACGGATGGAGCAATTGACATTCCAAAATGTACAGACCAAAATTATTACATTCTCCCACTTGATCTAAACGTTTTGACTCATTGATTAAAATAAGTCAATGCTCAATCTTCTTAAGAAATGAACATATGAATCTTAGCAATAGTTCCTCTTATAACATGTTCAATTTCCCAAGTAGTATACTCAAGGTGGTAATAAAACTCAATAAATAAACCCAAAGTTTATTCTTGGTCCAAAACATATTTTTTCTCAAATAAATCAATGTGACCTGAATATGAGAAAATATCATAATATAAAAGTTTCAACTCTGTATGTATACAATCATAGAGTGGAACCAAGTAGCACTCTCTCTACATGATCCTTGAATTTAAACGGTGGCATGCCCTTAGTCAAAGGATCAGCGATCATCAACTCAATGCTTATATGCTCAATGACCATTTTCTTATTTTTTACTCTTTCTCTAATGGCTAAGTACTTAATGTCGATGTGTTTACTTCGAATTCCACTTTTGTTATTCTTAGCCATAAAGATAGCAACTGAGTTATCGTAGAAAATTCTCAAAGGCCTTGAAATAGTATCAACTATCTTCAGCCCAGAAATGAAACTCTTAAGTCATACACCATGTGATGTAGCCTCAAAGCAAGAGACAAACTCACCTTCCATGTTAGAAGTAACAATCAAAGTATGCTTAACACTCCTCCACGAAATAGCTCCACCAGCCACCATGAAAATGTACCCAAATGTTGATTTGCGAGAATCAACACAGTCAGTAAAGTCTGAGTTTGAATAACCAAATTCATCTAGATTGTTTGTCTATCTATACATAAACATGTAATATTTGGTCCCTTGAAGGCACATCATCACTTTCTTTGCATCTCTCCAATGGTTAATACCTGAATTACTCTGATATCTCCCTAACATTCCAACTGCAAAAGCAATGTCTAACCTTGTGTATACTTTAGCATACATAAGGCTTCCAACAACTGAAGCATAAGGAATGTTGTTCATCTATTCCCTCTCCAAGTCATTCTTTGGGCATTGGTTCAAATTAAACATATCACCCTTCACAATAGGAGCGACACTTGGTGAACAATGTTTCATTTGAAATCTCTCTAAAATGTTATTAATATAGGTTTCTTGTAATAAACCTAAAATACCTCGAGGTCTATCTCTATGAATCTTAATGCCAATGACATAAGATGCATCACTCATATCCTTCATGTCAAAATTCTTAGAGAGAAATTGTTTCACCTCATGTAGCAAACCCCGATTATTGGCTACAAGTAAAATATCATCTACATATAAAACAAGAAAACATATTTTACTCTCACTGGCCTTAAGGTATATGCATTGATCCATAGGGTTTTCATCAAAACCAAATGAATAAATTATCCCATGAAACTTAAGATACCACTGACAAGAGGCTTGTTTTAAACCATATATAGATTTATTAAGCTTGCAAACCAAATGCTCACCATTGCTAGAGGATAAGCCTTCAGGTCGTTTCATATAAACCTCTTCCTCTGAATCACCATTAAGAAATGTTGTTTTCACATCCATTTATTGCAACTCAAGGTCAAAATGAGCAACTAATGTCAAGATAATACAAAGATAATATTTCTTAAATATAGGGAAAAAAGTCTATATGTAGTCAATTCCTTCTTTTTGAGTAAATCCTTTAGTAACGAGTCTTACCTTGTGTCTCTCAATGTTGTCTAATGAGTCCATTTTGGTCTTAAAGACCCATTTATAGCCAATGGTCTTTGCCTTATTAGGCAACAAGGTTCCAAACTTTGTTGCCTTGCATGGAATTCATCTCACCCTTTATGGCATCATACCATAAATTTGACTCTTTATAACTCATGGCTTGATCAAAAGTTTTGGGATTATACCATAAATTTTCTCTTGATGCAGAAGGTTGAGACTCTATATGATCAATTTCAGAACCTAAGTCCCTCAATTGATCACTCCCACTGATCAAGTCATTTTCAAGAAACTTGGCATTTCTTGATTCCACAATCCTAGTAATATGATATGGACAATAAAACCTATAACCTTTAGACCTTTTGGCATATCCAATGAAATACCCACTAATAGTCCTCAGGTCAAGTTTCTTCTCTTGTGGGTTATATATTCTCACCTCAGATGGACAATCCCAAACGCGCATATGTTTCAAACTCGGTTTCCAACCTTTAAACAACTCAAAAGGTGTCTTTAGTACAACCTAGGTTGGAACACGATTTAATATATACACTACCATTTTTAGTGCTTCAGCCCACAAGGATTTAGGAAGATTGAAGTTGCTAAGCATACTCAGTACCATGTCCAATAATGTTCGGTTCCTTATTTTTGCCCCACCATTCTGATTTGGAGAATCAGACATAGTGTATTGGGCAACAATCTCATGTTCTTGAAGAAACTTTACAAAAGGACCAGGTGCTTGTCCATTCTCAGTATATCTGCCATAATATTCTCCACCTCTATATGATCTCACTATTTTTATTTGCTTGCCACATTGGTTGTCAACTTTAGCCTTAAAGACTTTGAAGGCATCCAATGCTTCATTTTTGTTGTGAAGGAAATAAACATTCATATATTGTGAATAATCATCTATAAAGGTGATAAAATATTTCTGACCACGTGCATCCATATCTGGACAACAAATATCAATATGAATTATTTCTAATATGCTTGAACTCCTTTTAGCACCTTTCGTAGACATGTGCTTTGCTCACTTTCCACTGGTTTCCTTAGGTTTTGCATACCCTGTAAAGAATTTTCAATATTGATTGTAGATCCAAAATCAATCCATTAGGTGTTAATATTAACACTAGCCATATTAGATTCATAATATACTAAGGAGATTGATTTACCTTTCTTCTCAAGTCACTTTTGAAATCTGGGGCAATTCTTCTTCATGTGTCCCTTCTTCTTACAAAAGAAACACTTTGTCACCTTCTTAATATCAACTCGAGGTGGTATTTTACCATTCCCCATTTGATTAGCTTAAGACTTAGTTGCTTTGTTCTTCTCACAAGCATTTGTCAGCAATGCACTCTCATCCATCTCCATTATAAACCTTTCTTCTTCTTGAACATACATGGTCACTAATTCATTGATATATCATTTGTCCTTATGTGTGTTGTAGGAAATCTTAAACAACCCATATTCCGATGGAAGGGTGTTCAAAATGAAGTGCACCAGGAAGGACTTAGACATATCAACCTCTAGTTTCTTAAGTTGAGCTGAAATATATTGCATTTGCATTATGTACTAACACACACCTATCACACTGGTGAGCCGAAGAGAGGAGAACTTCATGATCATGGTGTTTGCTAAAGCCTTATTTGAAGTGATGAACTGGTCATCAATAGCCTTAAGCAAGTTTCGGACCTTTTCATGCTGGTTAACATAACCACGTATCTCAGCTGAGATTTTGGTCTTAATAAACACCATGCTAAGCTGATTAGATCGCTCCCACCGCTTATATAGCGTAATAACAGTTGGGCTACTTTTATCAATGATTGTAGGTGGTTCGTATTTCCTTATAGCATATTCTATGTCCATCCACCCCAATTGCAGAAGAATTCTCTCCTTCCATATCTTATAGTTATCTCCTTTGAATTCGAGAACATCACATTGAATATAAGAAAAACTAATAGTTTGAGAAGCTGCAAAAATCCAAAGGTGTATGCCAAAATTTGAGGCATATTAATCTTAATTATATGTCTTATCAATATAAATATACCAGAAAATTGAATCTTGTGATATAAAAGTTGTTTGTGGGGGTAAATTTTTAATTCAATAAGAAACAATTAAAATTTATGATAGAATAATCAAATTACATACTCAAATTCATGATTTATGGGTATAGCATGAAAATAATTTGATTTTCTCCCGCAAATATTTACTTTATGACAAAAACTAATCAATTATACCTACCTCATGATCCCTATGGGTAAACCATGAAAAATAATATGTCATTTTATCCCAATTAATTATACAAATATAATAAAAATTCCTATGAGATAAAATTGATTATATAAAGTATAATTAATCGCAATATTATGCCTAATTCCTTATATGATCTTTAAACAACTTAATATATAATTTTAATCAAGTTATTGATGTTGTGGCTAATCCATAATTAATCAAAATTATAAAGATCACTTAAACATAAAACTTAATCATATGAGAATAAATCATATTATACACTTTAATATCAAGATATAATACAAAGATGAATAAAATTCTCATATATAATTTGATAATTGAAACATAATATTATTCATTTGATTTCATAATAAATTTTTTATAGAATATATTCATGCATAAAATAAATTAAAACTCCATAAATTGCAAAGGTAAACAGAAACACTTAAGAATATAACATATGAAAAACGAATACATATCACGTGAATTTCAGTGACCTGTAAGTTGTGGGTTCCTTTTTTTATGAACAAAAACACTATTCATCATCTTCAACCTCTAGTGTGGGTCAAATTCAACCCATATACAGACTCAGTTGGGTCTCACTCATTTGGGCACCGTTTTACATGATTCAAAAGCCAAAAAAATATGGAAATCAACCAAAATAAATATTTCTAATCTTATTTTTAACAAACAAGACTCTAAACACCAAAAACGAAATTAGATCGAAAAAATACCAAAAATCGAAAATGGACAAGGCAGAGGCAACTGAGGCTCTGATATCGAATGTAAGACTAAAATATCAAACTTGTGATGTTAGAAACTACAAAACGAAAACACAGGTAATTAATAAGTGCGGAAAAACAAAATCAAAATATACCTATAATCATTGCCATGAAAGAGTTGTCTTGTTTTGATTCTTCCAAGTTTTCACTCTCTCTAGATGGTGTATCAGACAAAAATAAAAGATATGAGTTCAGAGACCAAACACATGTGTTATATATAGACATTTTACTATCAAGAATGCATTTAGTAGTCATTACCACTTATTAGTAGTTATTCAATATTTGACTTTTCAAGTTCAAAACTGATAAAGCAATTAACATTCCAAAATATACAGACCAAAATTATTATAATGATAACATAAAAATGATAGAATAGTCACATACAATCCCATATGATTTTTAACTGTCATGTGTTAAATTAATTATTTTAAATTTAAAACATTGATATACTAACAGAAAATGAACAAAGGATTAAAATGTAATTTTTTTCAAAAATATAAAAGATGAAAATGATTTTTTAAACATAAATGACATAAATAGGAAAAATACGACATAAAGAACCAAAATTTTAGCCTAAATTATACTTTTCTCAAAATCCAAGAATTATACTTATCATTAAACTTATCACCAAGAAGTTTAGATAAAAATTATTAATATATTAACAAACACACAAGCAGGTCAATTAAGTACCAAAATACAACACATTAAAATGGTGATTTCTTTGATTCTTTCAAGAATAAGTGCAGTTAAAGCTTGTAATAGTATGATTGAGTTTTTTTTTCTTCTAATTAGTAAGAATCAAATTTAGGTATTAAAAAATATATAATAATTCATATATATTACTCAATTGAATTAGATCTCCTTAGTAACTCAACCATTAAGTTAACAAGAATAAAAGATGACTTGTTTATCACAATAACATTAAAGTTAGTGCTACAACCAGTCCATAAATTATTAAAGCTTCCATAAAAATTAAACTAAGCAATAAACTACTTCATATTTTCCCTGTGTTTGTGGTTGTCGTGCAATCCCTTCTACAACTTGCCATGCAACATTGCCTTGATCAAACCCAAGAGCAAGCCCTATGGCCAATCTAGCAATAATAACAGAAGCAACAAAAATAATTAGATTCATGATAATTTTCTTGTAACCTAAATATGAAATAAAGAAATAATTAATGATATAATTGATCGGTAAATCATGACTTAATTTTTTAATTATCAAGATTTATTTTATTAAAGTAATTAATAAGAGTTCCAAATTGAAAATAATAGTAGTTATTGAATTCTACCAATGAGGATTCCAACATGCTTGAACTTATGAAATTGTATTATTGAAACACACACTCTTCTTATTATAATAAAGTTAATCAAACTATTTATTTAATTTCTATAATTATTTTTATTTTGAGTTTTAATCTCTACATTAAAAAAATTCTAAGTTTTAGTCTCTATACAATCTTTTTGTAATGGTTGATCACTGCCGGAAAGTTCTATTTGATGTTAATGATAAAGACCAAGCCTTATCTTATGTGTGGAGGAAGAAAAACTTGTACTTTTCTTATAAAAGAATTAAAACTTAAGAGGGAGATAACTATAAAGAGTAAGGGAATCATCTAATCTTATAATCTATAATTGTTAATAAAGGTAATTACTTTCTTTGGTATATATATTTCTTATCCCTAAATTACCTTTTAATATATAATTGCTTTTATTTTTTTGATGAACCTTTAAAATGTAATTATTGTCACTTCTCCTAAAAAAAATTATTATCACTATTTTCTTTAATTATTTTTTCCTTTTCTTTTTAAAAATAAAGATAGAGACACAAAGTACTTGTTTTTCAACTAGTAATGATAATGATATTTTTTATGTTTTAATTTTTAAAAAAAATAAAAAAAAATAAAAATTGCAATGAAATAAATACTAAAGAATTGACAAGATATATGGCATGTTAAAATGATAAGAAAACAAAGAGCAAATTGGTTGAAAGGACTGGGAAGCCCATAGACTCTAGTCAATGATCTCACTTGTGGGGGCCTCTAGTACCAGACCCTAAATATTTGGTGCTCAAACATCACGTTCCACTTGTGTCTTACTTATCCCAATAACTAATATTAAGCTCTAAGGTTATCCAAAAAGACCATCCCTCGCCTATAATATAATTCTTGTAACCAGTAACATTAATATTGTAGCTTGATTCACATATAATTATGTGTTTTAAGCATTTTTTTAAGTACAAAACATATGTATTTTTTTAGGAGTGGGACGTGGGTGTGTGACAAAATTCTCATTATAATCTTATTGGAATTAAAATTCAACATAAGTAATTAAGTTAAAGGAATCTCGGACTAATTAACCTACACATTCGATAATGTTTTTTAAATATATAATCATGAATTCAATCTTTTGATTTTTTTTCTGTATCGGAAATATTAGTCCCTGGCACAAATTTAAAAGAAAAAAATATACAATTGTTGTAACTTGTAACAAGTCTCACTCTAGGATAGTGACGCAGAAAGCAGCAAGACAGAAACGTAAAAGTTGGGCTTTACTTTATCAGAAAATCCCAAAATCCAATTCAACTTGTTCACCTTTTACCATTTACCACCCTCCTTTCCATTGCATATTCCAGCATCCCAAAATGTCCATTCCCATAAGTCCATAACAAACCCACCCAAATCAACAAAAAGAGTGACGCTTCGATGTTCGCACAATAATATAAATTTCCTATTCCTCTTAATTAAGAATTTCTTAGATGAAAAATCTTTTGTCCATGCAATCGTAAGTGACACATATTTGGAAATATTCTTAAATAAATTTTACACGAGTGTAGTAGGTAAATAAATAATTTTAAATTTCTTAATTAAGAATATCTATATGAAATTCATTCATATTTAAAATATCACATATATATATATATATAATCTTACATAATCATGAAGATAATTATGTGTCAATTAATTAAACAAAATATATAAATTATTATAAATGGTGACATTATTTTTAATTCTTATGAATAAAAAATTATATATATGTTAACAAGACAAAAAGATAATAATCATTATCACATCACTTAAACATGAAAAAATATCGTTAAATAAAAGAGAAAATTAATAAATATTTGGTGAGCATACTATTTTCTTGTTGAAGTTAGGAATTAATTTATCAAAATATTTCAAAATTCATTTAAAGAATTAATTTTTCTTAACAGATGATCTCCCATACTCATTAAAAAAATCCTCAAATAAAATAAAAAGCTAATAAATATCTTTAAAATTTTAGTTGAGGAATAAAAGATAAAAAAATTAACAAAACTTATTAAATTGTTCGTTAAACTTTATTTTGAAAACAATTAATTTTGGTTATCGTTTTATTTATAATTAGTGAATTTCATCCCTCATTGTAACATCTTAGGTTTAATAAAGAGAGATGAAATTTATTAATTATAAAAAAAATAAGAAGATCAAAATAATCATTTTTAAAACATAGAGTAGAGAATTATTTTCCGTAATTTTTTAATAATAAAATATTTTATTTATTAGTAGGAATTTTTAATTAGTTTTCTTATGACATTCCTTGTCTAAAGGGAATACGATTCGCTACAGTTAAACAAATGTGCCAGTGGCTGTTATTCAGTGCTCACAACATTCTTTATAACATTACATTTTTCCTTTCTACTATTTTTTTTCTCTCTCTCTCTCCTCTCATAGCTTCCTTTAAGACTCAGTTTTTCGCTGTCCGAACCAATTTTCATTTATTCAAATATATAATATATATTTTCCGAGTCGCTCGCACTCTTCAGTCTTCTGTAACACTCAAACAGTTTCCGCCATTTTTCTTGGTTCTCACGTGCGCATTCTCTCTCGCGGAATGCGCCGGGATTCAGTTACAACAACGAGACCGTTTTGTTCACAATTTCTCACGTTCGCGCCATTGGTTCGGAGAAAGCGAAGCTGAAGCTGAAGCTGAATCGGTCGCAGTGATGGTGGTGGCGGAGAAGATCAAAATCGGCGTCTGCGTGATGGAAAAGAAGGTGAAATGTGACTTTGAGGTTCTCTTTCTTTACGCTTAATCGTGCTTCACCGTTGTTGTTGTTGTTGTTGTTGTTTTCGATTTTGTTGTTTTGTGCGTTTCGGTGATTCGGTACTTCGGTAAACGGAGGTATTTGCGTTGCGGTGAGTTCGAACTCGGGAGAATGCGCGTGATTCCGTGGCTCTGTTTTTCTGTTCTCATTTTTTTTTGGGTTTGATTTTGCAGGTTTTCTCGGCGCCTATGGGGCAGATTTTTGAACGGTTACTAGCGTTTGGTGAATTCGAGGTAGGTGAATGCGTTCGCGTTTTCAGTGCTATGTTTTTTTCGCTGTTGATGTGGATTTTTGGCTTGTTCATGAATCAACTGGAAATGGCAGAGTTTGGATTATTCCATTTCTTTCGTATTGCTGACGCATACTAATGAATACTTATTATATGTTTAGTTCATGATGTTTTTTTTAGTGTTTAATATCTATTCACTATTTTCATTATTAACCAATGAGAAACTGGTATGACTTTTAAGAGGAGGAGAAGATTTTGGGTTTCGGGGAATTATAGGTGGGAAACTTAATTTTTCATGTTTGGTATCCATTTTAAAGAATAATATTTTTTTAAATAATGTTTTTTGGAATATTTTTTAATTAGTTTCTTACTAAAATTTCTCAGGAGAGATATAAGAATCTTATTTTCTTGATTTTAATTTTTCTTTTACTACAGTCAAATCATCATATTATTTTTTATTAAATAATATAATATGATAAATAATTAAAATAATTGATAAAAATATGCGTAAATATTTAATTTTTAGAAAAATCATTTAAAGATTTCCAATGTCAAGATAAATTTTATTTATTCCGAGGATTCATGGTTCTTAAGAATCATAATTTATGGACATGACAAAACTTTTCCCCTGTCAAACACCCCTAAGGTAATTAAAAAAACCAATAAACTTATAATACATGTATAATAAGGTTATGTATCTATGCATAAATTATTTACTTAATTTTCTTTTTTATATATATTTCTATGAGTTTAATTTTTATGTATTGTTAGGCCAAAATATTTTTTACTGTCAATCAATAAATTGACTTTTAGGTAGTTACAAATTCAACAAATTTACTCCGTCAATGACTATTTAGTCTGTTTCTATACTTTCTGTAAAATAAATGGCAGAGCTAGTAGCTGTGTTTTTCAATTTGTTTCTTGTGTATTTTCTTCTTGGTTAATATTTTGTATTATTTGTAGGTCATACATTTTGGGGACAAAGTGATCCTTGAAGAACCGATAGAGAGGTATTATAGTCTAATTTCATGAGCTGGAAACTTGCTTGAACTCTACATTTTGGAGAGCGATATTTGTGGTTCTGTTTGAAATAAAGTTTCACGTGTTTATTCAAGTGACTGCTTTTATTATAATGCATCCAACCTAGGGAATAGGGATCAAACGGTTGTGAAGACAACATATGGGAATGAAAGCAAGGATGAACTTCTGTAATTTTTACTGAAAACATATCAATGAAAAATAAAAAGGAAAACAAATTAAACACTCCCTTAGTTTTGCAGTTTTCACCAGGAGCAAATGATGGAATTTTTTTGTGTATGTGAAAAGTTTCATTAACATGTATCAGTAAAGCATTTATTATATTGTATTGTATGTTTGTGATAACATATGCTTTTACTGGAGTTTAAGATTGCTGAAGTGTTTGACCTTTTTTTGTACAAATCCCTACATAATTTGATTTTGAAAGGAACGAAAACTCTAAAAACAACAGTGCCAACGTTGCTTTACAGCTACGGTTTAGAATTTTTTAACTCATGCATCTAAATTTACTACTTAAAAATTTCATGATTACGTGACAGCGTTAATTGTATTTACGCTACAACATTTAAGTTATACCTGAACTATTTTATTTTTGTTCACCTTGTAGATGTTAAGAGTCATGCTGTTAATGTTTAAACATTGTGTTATTTCAGCTGGCCAGTATGTGACTGTTTGATTGCTTTCTATTCCTCGGGATATCCCCTTGAAAAGGCTGAGGCATATGCTGCTTTAAGAAAGTAAGCTTGTTTATTTATCAACTTTATTTGATTTGAATGTTGTATATATGTTTTGTTACTCATCAGCCTGTATATAGTGTAAGATCGTCAAAACGTTGGATTATGAAACACTAAAATGTTCCAGAATTACTTATAGGCCCATGATCAGTTAGACAGTTACACCCATGATGGTCAAATTCTTGTATAAATATAATAGGACAATACATGTATACCAGCTTATTGACAATTATCTTCTAAAAAAACAAAAACCTTTATTTTCTGGTGTATTTAGTTTATATAACTTTTGATATGAGATTTATTTATGCTGCTTTGCTCGTGGAAATTTCAAGGAAATTTCTATTTCTGATGCTGAATTTGGGAGGTGTTATTACTCTTACATGCAAGGAACTCTGTTAATATGATGCTAGTGGTGCACAATTTTTTAGCCTGTAACTGGCTTTTTATTCTAGTGGAACCGTAATGCCTTTGTGCTAGTCTCTTTCCACATGATGTGTGGAGAATTAGGCAGCCCCATTGACCATGAAATTTTTACCTAAGTTTGGTATGAGTGTGAAAAGTCTTATTCCTGACTACCCATGCAGATTAAGGCTCCGTTCCTTTGCAGAGAAAGAGAACGGAAAAGAAAAGAAATGAACAGTAAAATGAGATGGGACCCATACTTTTACACTTTACTTTAATTCAAAACTTTCATCTTATTTCACTTTCTTTCCACTCTACTGTACGGTACCTAAGGCATGTGAAGTGTACAATTGTTAGAATCTGGTCATTCTTAAACTTTTAGGCTGCTTCTTAATCTTAAGAATAAGTAAAACTAATTGTCCCTGGAGTTAGCCTCTAACTTCTAGGAAGATTTTGAAATCTCCACAGGATATTATTGATCCACTATTGGTTTGACTTTCACCTCCTTTCTTATGGGAGGTTCCTACAATATTGAATCTAATATCATGAAGTCATCTTCTTTTCCTGGAGAAGGATATGATAGAGATCTCAATTAGCCACACTGAATCATTCTTATTTAATTGGTGTAACTGTAGAATCAGTGGCTTATTGCTCAAATTTACTGCATATATTGACTGTTGCATTGGTTTCTGTTTCTCAGTCATGGTGAAGCTCACTTAAAATATTTGCAATCACAATAATTTCTGAAAATTGATAAAGTTAGTTGTTAAAGGTAGACATTCCTAGAAAATGAGAATAAGAGTAAGATAGCTAGAGAAAACAGAGAGATAAATCTGAACTAGTAATCTGTTATTAAACTTTATCTTTGAACTGAGAACAATTACAATCTATAGTTAGACTGACTGCAGCTAACAGCATTCAGTTAGAGTGTTAGGATTCAATTGCAAATTATGAGACTTAAGTCCTACATAGGATGTATGGGATTCTTTTGTGGGTTTATAAGGCTTTGAACTCTCCAACTGCAACGACTTGCTTTTGTGGTGTGGTTTTCTCAAGGTTCTTATCAATTGGTATTAGAGTTCTTCACCATGTCTCTTAGCTACAATTGAGTAGCATGGGTAGTGCTGTTGGCATAGTTATTGTAGTGTTCACCTAGGATTAGTTAGAGGGCTAGTGCACAACTAGCCTATGTGAGTGCCGAGGCTATGGAGCGTGGTGGGATGTTAGGATCCAAATGCAAGGTATGGGACTTGAGTCTCACACTGGGAGTATGGGATTCTGGTGTAGGGTTTATAAGGCTTTGGACTCTCCAACTGCAATGCTTAGCTTTTGAGGTGCGGTTCTTCCAAGGTTCTTATCATAGAATCAGTTTTATCACTTTTATCTAATTTTAACTGAATTTAACTATGTAACTGTTGACAAAAGGACTAGACAAGCAAAAGATTAGCTACTCTAATAATATATTCCTTTTTTTATTTTTGTTGTATTTTTACTTTGAATGTTTGGATGAGAAGGTTTAGAGGTCTAAAAACTACTCATGCACTGTGATGCAGACCTTTTCTAGTAAATGAACTGGAGCCCCAATACCTTCTTCATGATAGAAGGAAAGTATATGAGGTACATGGATGGAATCAATCTCTCTCTCTTCGGGTTTTTTTTTTTCAGTTAGGTTGTGCTCTAAATTCTATGTAAAGTTCAAGTATGATGAAGCCTTGTTTTTTTAGCTTTGAATGCTTTGCAAATGTGCTGTCTGGTTATATGCTGATAACTCTGCTCCACATGCTGTATATATTAACTTTTCCTTCAAGGTTCTGGCTTAGGTTTAAAATTAAGGCCTGACCTGTTTGTCATTGTTTATTAGAAGTCTGATCTTTATATGTGGTTTTTTAGCATGAAGCCAAACCAAGAACTACAAAAACTGAAGTTTGAGTTTGTGTTAGTTCAAATGTTGCTAAGGAAGAAATAAGGGAAAAAGAAAAAATCCCCTCATTAAAGTTATCTTGGGCTTGGGTTGATCTGTTTGTCATTTCTGTCCCTCCCCTCTTCCCCCGGGACATGCATTTAAACTTAGTGAAAGTCATATCTCTGTCTATTCTTGTTAGTTATGAATGTATGACCAATTACAGTCAAAATGCTTTATGCTATTTCTTTTATGATATATAATATTTTTTAATAATGTTCAATTTTGGGCTTCAAGCGTCTTGAAATGTTTGGAATCCCTGTTCCAAGATATGCCCTTGTAATTAGGGATGCCCCGTACCAACAACTGGATTACTTTATCGAGGAAGAAGATTTTGTTGAGGTTCATGGCATGCGGTTTTTTAAACCATTTGTGGAGAAGCCTGTTGATGGTAAGCTTGTTTCTCGTGTGGGTGAAACTCTTTACTTTGCCACCGTTTCTTCAGATTTTTTCCCCTAAGAAGCCACTGATATATGTAATGTACAATGCATTCACTTGTTTAAAAATAAATTTTACACATTAAAGTATAAATAAAGTTTAAGTTAAAAAAAAATTACACCGTTAATTTGAAACTGAGTTTTCTTTTTCAACTACAGGTGATCCTATTCCTAATATCCTATGGAGTGGAGACACAAAATACTCACAAAATAAAAATATTTTTTTTTAAATATATTACTACAAAGCCTAACGTGGACGTTGATATAGATGGAAAATTAACTAACATGCTATAACTAAGTGATATTCTAAATTTCAAGCGGAAACAATGGGGGGATAGCATTCACACGATATAGCTTACAAGTTGTGTGATGTAAATAATTGTTTACATAGTTTGCTAAATTCTAACATTTTACAGTTGTGGACTATGTATGCATTATCGTTTAACTATGTGTAATATAATGGTATTGCAAAAATAAGATGAATTACAGTCCTGTTTAAACTGAATATTGCTGGATTTCCATCTATGATCCATGACATAAATCCCATAAAATCAGGAATTTCTGCTTCTAATAAAACCTGATCCTATTTATTTGGAAATAAACTACATACAAAAATATCCTAAAATAGCACAGTTGTACCTAAGTAATTGCAATAGGATCAACTCCTTTTGTACACTCCCTCAAGTTGGGTCCTATATGTTATACAATCCCAAAACAGGTTGTCCTAAGAATCCCTGTTTTGGTGAGAATATAACAACTTGCTGTCTTGTTGGAATCTAGGTCAGTTGAACAATTCCATTGTTGACTTTTTCTAAGATAAAATGTCTATCGATTTCAATGTTTTTTGTCCTATCATGATGGACCGCATTCTTGGCTATACTGATTGTTATTTTTGATGTTTTGAAGGAGGAAGCTCCTTGTTTGGGGGCAACCCTGTGTTTGTACTCAAATCTGGACTATAAACAGATGATTTCTATAATTTATTCAGAATTCAGTGTCTTTATTTCTTAAGTCCAACAAAAAACACTTTGATTGTTGTTGGTAAAATGAAAATCTCCTATTCCTTTTCCTTGCTCTGCGTTTTACCAATTTATCTTGACTTTGGGACATAAGATAATGATGAAATGCTGGTTGAATCCATTTGCATCATGTTATTTATTTGGCATACCTTAATGTTAGTGTTTACTTATTAAAGTACTTTCAATTTTGTTAGTTTTTCCATTGCAAATCAAGTTATCTAACATGATTTTCTTGTTGTATCATATATTAAATGAATGGAAGTTATATTCTCCAAGATGCCATAATTGTGCAATTATTATTGGATTATACACACACAATCACAATTGGAAATATATTTCTCAAATGTAATAATAACTGTTATTTTTGTGCCTTGTGAAGCTGATAACCACAGTATAATGATATATTATCCCAGTTCAGCAGGTGGAGGTATGAAGGAATTATTTAGGAAGGTGAGCTTTAGGCACTCTCCATAGGTAGGTGGGTCATGGGTGCAATATTGTACTATTAACATGATATGATCTAGAAGACATTCTTTTTCCAATAGACTTGTTCAAATCGTGACTACTGTTTTGGTTTGTTTACCTGCCTAAATAACTAACCCAAGGGTGAGGTTTTATTAGTTCTCATCTTTGTAATAAACATCAACCCTATTCAATTATATTTATTTTTAAATGGAAGGGTTAAATTGGTTGGGATGTGGATATGCTATCTCCAACGATAATATTGCAATACAATCTTAGAAACCATATATGGTTTGTTGTGAATATAAAATTAAACATTTCTATGCCTTCTAACTTGAGCCTTGACATAGTTTGTTTTTCAGTAACATGCATTTTTGATAATTTCTGGTTTCCCTTCCACTCTTTTATTAGTTATATTACTGATAGTCTGATGTATAATTAATCAACTTGGTATCTGTTTTGGGTATTAAATTATCTTAGGTTGGCAATAGGTCCAGTGAATTTCACCCAGAAGTGAGAAGAGTGAGGCGTGAAGGATCCTATATTTATGAGGAATTTATGCCAACTGGAGGGACAGATGTTAAGGTTTGGCTGTTTTGAGATTTATAATGCTTTCTATTTTTTTTTCTCTTAAATGTATTTGGAATGTTTGTCCATATCCTTTAGCATATTAGAATGGTCTCTTAGAATTTTCATAAATGACTTAGGTGTATACAGTAGGTCCTGAATATGCGCATGCTGAGGCAAGGAAGTCTCCTGTTGTTGATGGTGTTGTTATGAGAAATCTTGATGGGAAGGAAGTAAGTAGATTTCGTCTCTTCTCTCAGATATTCTTTCTCTGTTCTCATGATCTACATTTTGTTTGTCCTTGCCTATACATTTAGCATTACAAGATGGCCATTGCAATGATTTTGATTTTGTGTTGCTTGGTGAAGGGTTGCAAATCACTCTGAACTAACTTTTATGATATAGGAGTGATCAAACATTGTAGAGTACTAAGGTGTGGCATAAGTGAGTTGCAATCTCAGTTTGTACCATGAAAGTGTGATATAACTTTTATTCTAAATTATCTGCCTCTACCTCCTCAACCAAGCACAGACTAAACCTTCATAGATTTTCTAAATTCTTTCAGGCGCCATCTTCCTCTTGGGTCTTTTGATTCTTTCTGGTTGCCTAAATTGGTTTTTCTTTTTTGTTGGTAATTGTTAAAAAAGTTTGTTCCCTAATCATGTGAACATCTCATGGTTGTTTTAATTTTGATTGAATTAATAGAACAGTCTCTTTGCATATGCAAGGGTAAGGCTGCGTACAACATCCCTCCCCCATACCTTCGCATAGCGAAGAGCCTCTGGGCAATGGGGTACGAAGTTTTTTTAATAGAATGAACAAACATGTGCCATTGCAAAGCAGGCCAGAATTGCTTGCTTGAAACAGTAATTTAACTTCTGAATTGAAGCATGTTTATCATCTCATTTGGCAGGTTAGGTATCCAGTGTTACTGACCCCTGCTGAGAAGGAAATGGCAAGAGATGTTTGCATTGCATTCAGTCAAGCGGTATGTTGTAAGAATGTGGTAAATACACGTTAATAAAAGATAGTTTTCTAATTTTTTTTAGTGAGTTATTTTCTTCTGAAACAGGGTGTCAGACTCCTTGTTTGTTAGATTTATTTGTGTACAATTTATGAACTAATCAGTAATCCTAGTGTTGTATTGAATTGTGGTATGCTAAAACTGCTATTGTATCATGTCAATCGCCATATTCTATTCCTTTTTTCATCTATTGTAGTAGCTTTGCCTTCTGTCTGAAGTTTGTTCTTTAGCTTAGAAAATATGTTCTAAATCCTTTTGCTGATAGTTTAACCTCCCTGACAAGTCCTATCATCGAATACCTCATAATGTTTTGGAAAATGAATCTTATTATTTCAGTGGATTACATCAGAAGAAATATTGTAGCTCCAAATTTTATTTTTCCAAGGAAACCTAAGTGAGAATTTAATATTCTATTTCTTCACTTTATCTAAGTTTATAAGTCCTGGGACTGTGAAGCTGTGAGCTAACTGTTATAGTAGGTAAAATGTGGTTGTGTCAATGAAGTTTGCACAATGTTTTATGAATTTGAATTTAATCCATGTGATTCTCTCTTTAGAATATGGATTAAATGAAATCTTTCTGTGACTAAAAGAAAATAATTTGTCCGATCCTCTTCATGTGATACTATAAATTTGTGTTGCTTGCAGGTTTGTGGGTTTGATCTATTGAGAAGTCAGGGACGCTCATATGTTTGTGATGTGAATGGATGGAGCTTTGTTAAAAATTCATACAAGTAAATTTTGTAATTAGATTTTTTTGGCATTGCTGTTTTAATAGAGTTTGATATTGAGAGAGAGAGAGAGTTTGAAAATGAAGAAGATATTATTATTCAACCCCAGTGTTGAATGATTACCAGCTCTGTTTACATAGAACCTTACTAATATAACAGATCTAACTAAACAACTAACTAACTGTAGTTAGTTAGTTAATACAGTTGTCTACAGCCGTTATAACAGCTGTCAACAGTTAGCCTAAAGAAAAATAAACCCATCACAGTAGGTATACTATAATATGTTTTGATATCGGCAGCATGGTTCAAAATACTTTAATAGTTATATAAACAGAAAATCATAGTCTCGGTTCTCCCCAATTAGATATATATTTGATTTGGGAATATTATAATTGTTCCCATATATCCTTAGTAAATATTGGAAAGGATATAGACTCCAATGCTTGAAAAAATTATAAATGCTACACTGAATGATTAGTGAGAACTTCTATCGTCATAACCAATGTGAATAGGGTGTTAAATTTTGACTCCATCCAATAAACCCCCTATTTGCTAAAAGAAACATTTCTAATAGTTGCCATTGGGATTAATATGCATATATAGTTGATATCTGGAAACGAATGTTGCAAATTAGTACTCTAATCTTGTTTTTTCGGCAATCACTTCTCAAATGCTGAATTGTAGGCTGGAGATTGTCCATCATTTGTAATATATTTTATAACAAATAATAGTTTGATCTAAAGAATACATATATGGTCATTTTACAGAACATGTATAGCATAACACTCAGTGAAATAAGGAAAGAAAATGAAATGGAAACATTCCAAATGTTAAAGCATTATTGAGCTATCCCTCCTTGGAAGGTGATTTTCAAGCTATCACTAAAGCTTGTGGCATGCCCTGGCTTCTCAATGGGCTAAAATTTTGTCAAACCAAAGTTAAATCCAAGGGAAGAGAATATGAAGAGGTATCTGGGTGACAGAACCTTTAAGTCTCTTCGTCTCTTATACACTCTGCTTACAAATCTCGGACTCACGCTTTATGTTACCCCATAATTATTACATATATGATGTAGATTTTGGGTGAGTTTGTTTAAACATATATCTTGAAAAAAACACTTTTTTTAATAAAATAAGTAACTTTCTGTTTTCTTAGTGTGTTCGTCTAAAAGCTATTTCTGTTTAAGAAAAATTATTTTCTGCTTATTTTGAGAAGCAAATCCTATCTTATTAAAAAGTGTTTTTTTAAAAAGCGCTTATTTTAAAATTATTTTTTTAAAGTTTAAACAAACCAGTCCATTCTATCTAAGCTACATTTTTATTATGTACTTTCCTTTTGTGTCATAGTCATTACTAAGTGATGAAAGTTGGTTCTAGGAAACTTAATTCCCCTTTTCAATTTCACCAAAAAAAAATTAATTCCCCTTTTCAATGTGTACTGTGACAGATTAGAAATTTGGAACTCTTATAAAAATGTTGTCACACTGCAAAGAAAAAAAAAACTTGTTTCATAGAAATTTTTCTTGTGCTGATGATTAGAAATAAACTCTTATACAAACTATATTTTCTGCAAATATTTTATTTTATACTAATAAATACTATACGTTGTTCCTCAACTTTTTGTGCTGGTGAAAATCACATTCTGTTGCTACTGAAGGTATTATGATGATTCTGCCTGTGTTCTGCGGAAGATGTTGTTAGATGCAAAAGCACCTCATCTTTCTTCAGCAATTCCGCCAACTTTACCATGGAAAGTAAATGAACTAGTCCAACCTTCTGAGCCACTAACTCGTCAGGGTAGTGGTATTAATGGCAGTTTTGGAGATTCTGAGGAACTGCGTTGTGTAATTGCTGTTATTCGTCAGTATGTTCTATTCCCTTTTTTTATTTGGTTAGTTAAATGTGTTGTTTCCTATATACTCTTCTCTTTTGGCAGTGGTGATAGAACTCCAAAACAGAAGGTGAAGCTAAAGATTACTGAGGAAAAGCTGCTGAACTTAATGTTGAAATACAATGGTGGCCGGCCTAGATCTGAGGTAATACTATTTTGTGGTCCTTCAGTAATGAATATTAAAAATTTTATTTGAATTGCTGAATTTTTAATCGTCTGTGTGGTTGATCTATTGGTCTTATATTTACAGACAAAACTTAAAAGTCCTTCAGTAGTGTTTATTAATTTTTATTTGAGCTACTGAAATCTTAATCTTCTGTGATTGATCTATTGATCTTATGTTTGCAGACAAAACTTAAAAGTGCTGTTCAGCTGCAAGATCTGTTAGATGCCACACGGATGCTGGTGCCTCGCACTAGGTAGGTCACCTGCATAAATATTGATCGCATTAGTGTCTCACGCAACTCATTGCCAATTTTACACCCAATATTAATGAAATCTCAAAAATTGTGATTGGTCTGATACATTCTTAAAACCTTTTATCTTGATAGTTTCTTTGCTTTAAACTAGAACATGGTTTGACCAACTTTCTATTTTCACATGAATGTTATTATGCAAACTTTTAACCAATGAAATTGTAAGAGAAATATTTTTATTTTTCTTTTCTCTTTCTCTTAAAATAAAGAATTTTATAATTTTTATTATAAAAGAGGAGAAACAGAGATAGCAGTCAAGATATTCTCTTAAAAGGAGACATGAAGTGAAGAATATCAAATTGAAAAGCACGTTATTAAAGCTAAGCTTGCCAATCATGCTACAGGAGAGAATCATTTGAGTATCCTATTGGCTAACACCATAAAAGTGCTAAAGTCAATTTCATCCCATTGAAGAGGCATAACAGGTATAGGGCTTAGAGCCAATAATTGTACATGGGAAATCTTCTTCCTTTAGGAAGATTTCCTCTTGTGAAGCTAAATACAATTTTTTAAAAAATTCTTAATATCCTTTGAATCCATAGAACAATGATGTGTAAAATATGTTTGTACAAAAGCAAGTGTATCCTACGTAGTATTATCGTGGACTCGAAAGTTTGAATATCGTACCCTAAAGATCAATTGTGTTCCTAAATAATTCAATTTGTATAAACTAAATAATTTTGGCGTTTTATCATGTGTTTTAGATTGTTTCACCAATTGTGTCAAATAAATGTAAATTAAGCTAAGCAAACAGTTTTAGAGAAAGAAATGTATGAACGAAGACAAGCCCAGATTATGAGTTTCTATGTACCCGTTTTTTCCTAATTCCTATTATAATTAAGAACCCTTAGTTATCAATTAATTGCCTAATACCTTTTAATTTAATTGTCAGCCCCGTCTGAAAATACTCTTTCCCCCTAACTTAATCCTCAATTGGTCATTTGGGATTTAATTTAGGGTTAAGGATGAATTACCAAGAGGTTTATAAAAGGGAATTCATGCCACCAGTTTGGTCATGCAAGTTTTATGAACCCTATCATTCTACAGGTCAGTTAAAAATGAGTAGATGACCACTACCATGCAATTAACTATGAATTAGAGTGATGAATTCCAATATAACAGGGAAAACAGTAGAACAACACAATCAAATGAATAACATCAAAGAACGATATTAAAATAAGGAACTATAGCACATGGGTACAGCTACATCATAATCCCAGTTTGTTCTATGGGTTTAGCCAATTATGGTTACAATATAGCCAAACAACATACACAATTGCATTGAGAATAAAAGAGATCGAAAACCTTACAGATTAAGACCCCAATTATCCCCGGTGTAGCTCTCTCTCTCTTAAAAATTCTTGTTGGGCAAAATTTGAATAAAAACTGACCTAAAAAGCCTCCAGTTTTCTGTTTTTACTAAGGAAAATAAAACTGCAATGTGGAAGTTAGCACGGGCTGTGCTGAGTTAGCATGGTTCATGCTAGGTCAACATGGCCTTCTACGAGAATTGGTGACGCTGATTTCAAATATTGGCTCTTGAGCAGCACAGGCCATGTGCAGATACATGACGCTGATTGCAAGAATTTTGAGAAATCAGCATGGTCTATCTTCTTTCTTTCATTCAGATCCAAGCTCAGAGTAGTTGAAAGACATTCTTCCAACCCCTTATGAGCTTGAGGGGGGTATAAGAGTATACATTACTCACAATGTAACTTTTGCTTCTAATAGTTAACTGATAGACTAACTACTGTAGTTAGTAGTTAGTCTGTTATCAGTTAGTAGTTTAGACTGTTAGTGTATGACAGTTAGTACAACTATATAAACAGACTCATAATTACATTACACTTGTGTTGAATAATATTCACATTCCTCAATCTTATCTCTTCTCTTCTCTCTCAAATTCTCTCAACCTCTATTACATGTATACTTTGCCATTTCTACGTACTAGTAATAGTTGCCACCAGTTTTTTAGTCTATATATGTATATGCTAATCCAGAGTTTTGAATTAACTTTATCTTTGTATATATTTAGACCAGATCGAGAAAGCGATAGTGAGGCTGAAGATGTTGAGCATGCTGAAAAGCTTCGTCAAGTTAAAGCAGTTCTTGAGGAGGTTATTAATTCTCTTGACACTGTTTTTTCTATGATATGAATATGTTTTGTATTATGAACCTACTAGTAATTGAAATTTGAAAATTAAATTTCCTTGTATCATAAATTTAATTTTTCTTATAACTTCTCTGCATTAACTTAAATCCTTTGGTTGGGTTACTTTTTAGATGTTAAATGAAATTTCAGTTCTATATTAGCTGTCAGGTACAGCTCTACTTGGAAAACTTTTCTAATTCATAGTCATTTTGGAGATTGGGACACATGCTCTTATGAGTGAATAATTTTTTTTTCCATAATATTGATTAAGCTATATGGCTGATGCAATGCCTTCCTACATGGCTGAAGCCCATGACTTGTTGAGATTAGGCAAGAATAAGAAAAACTGGAAACACTTTCCTACCTGGGATTTCAATCATCAAAAATGAAATTAATGATGTTTCTCTGATGTGCATAATACAGAATATTGTCTGTCAGCTGAGACATGCCAATTCATACTGATACGCTTGAGTGTCCTTTTAAAGCCTGTAAAATTGCTATTTTTACATCTTTTTTAACCAAAGTCTTAAATTGTTTCATTTCTTTTCCTTTTCTTCACATTATCAGGGAGGACATTTCTCTGGCATCTATAGGAAAGTTCAACTAAAGCCACTAAAGTGGGTCAAAGTGACAAAAGGCAATGGTGAAGTTGAAGAACAACCTGTTGAAGCTCTTATGGTTCTTAAATATGGTGGTGTTCTTACACATGCTGGCAGAAAGCAGGTTCTGATTAACAGACATATAAGATACAAATGTTTCTGCGCAGTTTGACACTGAATTTTATTATACTGCTATTATTGTTGAGAATAAAAAATAATTTTTCATTTAAAAGCTTCTTTCCTAGTTGTATGAATTACTTTCTCCTTTTGCAGGCAGAAGAACTGGGAAGATATTTTCGGAATAAAATGTATCCAGGTAAAATTCAAATAGCTTTTCTTCAAGCAAATGACATAAATAGTTGAAATATGAGGAATATGGTTGATATTTAGACTGTACAGTGATTCCTTTTTTTTTACGAAATTACATCAAGTAATTGACTAAAAATAAGGAAATTGGTCATCCTAGTACTTATTTGTGTTTTAGTCTGTGTAAAATATGTTTCATACAGGATCATGCATTCTTATTACATGTAACATCAACTTGACAGTGGCTTGTAGTATGTATAAAGGCAAATTTTTGTGTTGTTTAAAATTGCAGGAGAAGGTACAGGGCTTCTTCGCCTCCATAGTACATACCGTCATGATCTCAAGATTTACAGCTCTGATGAGGGTCGTGTGCAGGTATGGCCTAAAGTTGTGCTCACCTTAATCATAAGAAGGCTAAGTGGTTTTCATTATTGGTTGCTACATTTTTATACATTTTGGAAGTGTTTGATGTCTAGGCATTGTTTATAAGCCTAATTTGTCCTTTGGCATCATATGTGAGCCATTTTTTCATGACCCATATTAAACAGATGTCTGCAGCTGCTTTTGCCAAAGGTCTTCTTGACCTAGAGGGGCAGCTAACTCCAATCCTGGTTTGTGGTCTTTCCCCTGAAAAAAATATTTGGTCTGTTTTTTTATCGAATATGTTTGACTGATTTGGTTATCTTTTTTGAAGGTTTCCCTTGTTAGCAAGGACTACTCCATGTTGGATGGGCTTGAAAATGCAAGTTCTGAAATGAAAGAAGCCAAGGTTTGTACTTTGTAATCTCTCTGGATATTTATATTGCCTTCTATATTATAGGCATTTCAATAGTGGTGAAAGTGGATTGTGGTTGGAAAAATATAGAGGTTTATTGCTCAACATTTAAGAGATGGATGGATATTGGAAGCAATACTTGTTTTTCGTTTTGTTTCTCTATCATTTACTGCATTGAATCCCACAACCAACAGAATTCATTAACAAATTTGGACTAGGTTTATCATTTTTGTGGTCTTGAGGAGCTAAATAATAGCCGCTGGTGATGGGTGAATCTAAATGGCATGCCTCACCTTTACTGGAGAGTAACCGTTTAGTCAAATTTGATCAATAATTTTGCTCATGATTCTTTTGCAAATTCATAAAATTATTTTTCGAGTAAGAGTTGGAGAACTTGTTACCAGACTTTGTAATTTCATCTAATATTTTATATGTTTCATTTATGTTTAATTGCTTAACATGAAAATTATTTTACTATTTAGTCTTTTTGAGGCATAAGAAACAAGATCTCATTAATATTACATAGTTTGGAATGTTGAGAATAAAATAGTTATAATAATTATGCTAAAGAATTAGGGATAAATCCTAAAATTTATCAACGATCAAGAGAAAAAAAATAGAAATAGGAGTTCTGCAAGGCTATGTATGGGAGGGAACCTCTGATGAAAACATTTAGCATTATGAGACCACAAGGTCCACAACTCTGTAAAGATGACAAAATTTGAAAGAAATTTTAATATCTTTTTATTTTATGCCAAGTGTCTAAAATTTATTGTTTGACATATATAACACTGTATAAAAACATTGGATCTTTGTCTCAAGTTGTTTACTGGAAAATTAACTAGAGAAGGGGCCAATCTGCAAGTGACAAAATGACAAGTCCAAATTTCTAATAACTGATGCTTAGTGCTTAAGCACTTCACGGTTCATACACTTTAGTAAGATTTGGGGATGTCACTAGAATGTTAATATACCTTTTATCTTATTTTGTAGGCTTGGTTGAATGAAATTATTACATCTAATGCAAATACAGTTGATAGCAATGGATCACCTGAATTTCCTTGGATGGTTGATGGAGCAGGATTGCCACCCAATGCATCAGAATTACTTGCCAATTTGGTAATGTTTTGTAAATGTTGCTCTCAAGCATAGTTCCTTAAACCACTTTCCTCATAATTTGGAGGGAAGGATAAAATTAGGGGAACAATCCGGTTCTCTGAATATTGAGATGGAAGAAATGATTATTTCTCCCACTAATATTCACATAGTTATGTACATTTATATACAAGTAAAGTCTGAGTAAAATGACATAAAGATATCTGTCAGAAAGTGTGCGTGCAAAAAAGAAGCCATTGAATTAACCTATGTTCCTTCCGTCCTTGGGTGTTGTCCAGTGGTTTGGCCACCGACGGAGTGGATCTTTGCTCTCTACAAACGCTAGGGTTCCTTCTTCGATCCTTGGGAGTTCTGACTGTTTCGGTCTCCAAAGCATTTCCTTATTTTTTCCAATCGCGTGCCCTATCACTTTTTCTCATCTTGGGCTATGAAGTAGTTCGTTACTACTTGCAATAGCCAGCTTGAACTGTTCCCGATGAGGAAGAACAAGAGTCGTCAATCGCACTCAGCTGCAAAGCAAATTATGGTGAAGGGTATTACCTCAGGGTCAGGTAAATCCCAAACATCTGCTACTTCTGGTCTGGCTGGTTGCTTGGATGTTGTCCAAGCAAATCAGAATGCACAGGATAATCTTGTAGGCAAGGTGCTGGTAAAAAAAGCAGAGACAAGTTCTGCAAAAACTGATGATGTCGCACACCAAGTGTTTGATAATTTGTCGGAATGCAGGGCTGAATCTGAATCTTCCCCAGAGGTTTCTTGCACCTTAGGGGACAATGATTCAACTACTGATGATGATTCATCTCACTCCTATGGCTCTAAGTCATCACCGCAGCTAGACGACAATAAGGCTTCCACTCCTTGAGTCAATCTGTTCAAAGATAACAGAAACCCTTCCAAAGATTTTGGAATGAAGTTCTCCCTTCCACCCTCTGATGATGAAGTGTTGTTGGAAGAAACTGATTTACAACCCTTGGAAGAGGCTTGGGGACATAGCCTTAATGGCTATGTGGCTGATTGCTTCCCAGGAAAGAAAGCTCTGCTGGATTGTTGCCAAAAATGGGGAGTCAAGTTTTCATTCTCAGTTCATGAAAGTGGTTGGCTGGTGTTTAAATTTGAGTCTGAGGACGATTTGAACTAAGTCCTCTCTGCAGGCCCTTACTTCATATTTCAAAAACCCTTACTGTTGAAGGTTATGCCAGCCTTCTTTGACTTTGGCAATGAGGAGCTCAACAAGATCCCTGTTTGGGTTAAACTCAGAAATCTTCCTCTGAGCTTTGAAATCCTCAAGCCTTAGGGAAAATCCTGTCCAAGATTGGTTCGCCCATTCGATCTGACCATCTTACTGCTTCTAAGGGGTCTATTTCTTTTGTTAGAGCTTTAGTTGAGGTTGATGCTTCTTTGGAGCTCATCGATGAAGTGCGATTTAGACTTCCTACAGGGAATACTTTTGTACAAAAGATTGAGTATGAAAATAGACCTTCTTTTTGCACTCACTGCAAGATGATTAGGCACCGCCTCACTAATTGTAAAACTGTCACTGCGAATAAGTCTGCTCTCATCACAACCTCCCCCACCTTGGATCAGCCACAAGTGGGTGATTCAGCAATGCCCCCACATACCAATACAGCAGGCCCCTCTGATAATCCAAAGACTGTTCAGACTAATTTGTCTGTCCCTCTTCACACACAGAAAATATGTTCTGGTTGCAAATCATGTTCCTATCCTTCATAATTCTTCTGACCTCAAAGAAACAGGGAACACTGAGTTTGGTGATCCTATAGAAGAGGGGTTTGTTCAGGTGAAAACAAAACACCAGAAAAATGGTAAAAAAGTGCAACTCATAAAGACAACCCGTACTGAGGATATGCACGCTGATGTCCAAAGAGGAAGAAATCATAAAGCTGTAACTAGGGTCAGGGAGGCTTCCTTCCGTCCAAATCTATGATCATTGCCTCTTGGAACATCAGAGGCTTTAATTTGCCTCTGAAGCATCATGCTAACGTCATGGTTGTGTTGGAAACTAAGTTGAATAAGGTCAATTGAGGAAATCATGAGAAGAAAGTTTGGTGACTGGCACTTCATCCATAATTTCACTTCTCATAATGTTGGCAGAATTCTTATCCTCTAGAAGCAGGATAAGATCCATCTTTCTGTTTTGGAGTCAAATGCCCAATTGATTCATTGTGCTATTGATTGTAAAACCACTGCCAAGCGCTTTCAAGTTTCATTCATCTACGGTCTTCACTCCATTGTGGTAAGATCTCTTTGGATAAATCTAAATAGTACCAATGCTAATATGAATTGTCCCTGGCTCCTCATTGGTGACTTCAACTCCATTCTGTCTCTCACCGACCGTTTCAATAAAGCTGAGCCCAATGCTTATGAGTTGCAAGATTTTGTTGATTGTTGTTCTGACCTGGGGTTGGGGAGCATCAACTCTCATGACCCCTTGTACACGTGGACTAATGGCAGGGTGTGGAGCAAACTGGACAGAGCTTTATGTAATTAGGTATGGTTCAATTCCTTTGGAAATTTTGCTTATGAAGTTATGGAGTTTATTTCTATTTCAGACCATACTCCTCTAGTTGTCACCACTGAGTTGGTAGTGCCTAGAGATAATTCTCCATTTAAATTCAACAATGCTATTGTGGATCATCCAAATTTCTCAAGAATTGTTGCAGATGGCTGGAAGCAAAATATTCATGGCTGTAGCATGTTCAAGGTCTGTAAGAAATTGAAAGCTCTTAAAGCTCCCTTGAAGAATGTTTTTAAGCAGGAGTTCAGCAACATCTCCAACTGAGTGGAGTTAGCTGAGGCTGAATATAACAGTGTGTTTAATTCTCTAAAGCAAAATCCTCAGGACCATTCCCTTCTTGCTCTAGCAAATCACACTAGAGGACAGACCATTATGCTTAGAAAAGCGGAGTCTATGAAGTTCGCTTAGCTCATCAAAAACAGATATCTCCTGCAAGCTGATAAATGCTCCAAATTTTTTCATGCTTTAATCAAGCGCAACAGACACAGCCGGTTTATTGCTGTCATAAGGCTAGAGGATGGGCATAACACTTCCTCCCAAGATAAAATTGCCCTTGCTTTTGTGAATCACTTTACGAATTTGTTTAGTGCTCATGAGTTGACCCAAACTCCTTCCATTTCGATCTGCAACAGGGATCCTAAGGTTCCCACCGATTGCTTTGTGGCCTTACTTTGCCCTACTTCTAAGCAAGAGGTTTGGAATGTTATTTTTGTGATGGATAACAATAAAGCTCCAGGGTCAGATGGTTTCAATGCTTTATTCTTCAAGAAGGCTTTGAATATCATTGGTGATGATATCTTTGAGGCGATTAATGAATTCTTTACAACTGGAAAAATTTTAAAGCAGATTAACCATGCTATTATTTTGCTTATTCCTAAGCATGATCAGGCCTCCCAGGTTAATCATTTTAGACCCATATCTTGCTGTAATTTGTTATACAAGATTTTGTCTAAAATTTTAGCAAACTGCATAGCCCCAGGGCTTGAGACTATTATTGGGGAAACTCAAACTGCCTTCATTAAGAACAGAAAGATGACGGACAACATCTTCCTAGTTCAAGAGATTTTGCGCAAATATGCACGGAAAAGATCCTCTCCGAGATGCCTCCTGAAAATTGACTTGCATAAAGCTTATGATTCCATTTCCTGGAAATTCTTGGATTGGATACTTAAGTCCATTGGCTTCCCAGTCCAGTTCTGTACTTGGATCATGGAATGTGTTTTTTCCACTTCCTTTAGTGTGGCAGTCAATGGATCCATTTATGGCCACTTCAAAGGGCAGCGGGGTCTTAGACAAGGGGATCATTTCTCCCCTTATCTGTTTGTGCTTTGTTTGGAGTTCTTTTCCAGAAATATAAGCAGCCTCAAGGATGATGCCAATTTTAAATTTCATCTCAACTGTGCAGGTATTCAGCTATCTCATTTGGTTTTTGCAAATGATATTATGCTTCTATCTAGAGGAGATATCCCTTCTGTATCAACTATGTTTGCCAAGCTTCAGTACTTCTGTAGGGTTTCAGGGCTTTCCATCAGCTGTGATAAATCTGCCATATACTCAGTCGGTATTAGGCCTCATAAGCTTTCTCATACTCAACAGCTTACTGGATTTAGCTTGGGTGGCTTCCCTTTTAGATACTTGGGTGTTCCCTTTTTATCATCTAGATTAAATGTATGCCACTATGCTCCCTTACTTTTCAAGATTACTGGCCTGATTCAGGGATGGAGCAGGAAGTCTTTATCTTATGCAGGTAAGCTGGAGTTGATCAGAGCAGTTATTCAAGGAATTGTGAATTTCTGAATGGGGATTTTTCCTTTGCCTTAATCTGTTCTGGACCGGATCAACGCTTCATGTCGTAATTTTCTGTGGGGTAAAGCGGATATTGGCAAAAACAAGCCCTTGGTTGCTTGGTCAGTAGTTTGTTATCCGAAAAAAGAAGGGGGTTTAGGCCTTTTTAATCTCAAGGACTGGAACTTTGTGCTTCTTTCCCGTATCCTGTGGGACTTTCATTGTAAAAAAGATTCTCTATGGGTTCGATGGGTTCACCATTACTATTTCAGAGGGAGCGATGTATGGAATTACAATACTTCTTCATCAGATTCAGTTTTGATAAAAAAAAATCATTCAAATAAGGGACTTTATTATCTCCAAAGAGCTAAGTATGGAAGAGGTCAAAAAGAGGATTCAATCTTGGAGCACCAATGAACAATTGCTTGTTGACAAAGTCTATGAATACATTAGAGGTGTCAAACCTACTGTTAGTTGGTATTCTATTATATGGAACCCAGCAATCCCCCCTAAGATGTCTTTCATTCTATGGTTTGCTAAAAGGAACCGGCTGCTTACTCTTGACAAAGCTGTTTTTTTGAACAAGGGTTCTCTCTGCTCTTTATGTTCAAATGAGGCTGAGTCAAATGTTCATTTGTTCTTTTCTTGCAGGAAATCTCTCCAAGTTTGGGCTCACATTCGTGATTTGACTCCTTTCCGCAGGCATTTCACTTCTTTGCAGCGCATTATTGACTCTTTAATTAGGGGCAGATCTACATCAGGTGTTCAAGAAAAATTTCGTTGTCTGACTATAGTAATTACAGTCTACCGCATCTAACTATCTAGGAACAAACTGATTGTTGAAGATTTTCAATTTTCTGTAATAGAGGTTATTAACAGGATTATGTTTCTTATATATAGACAAGCGCACCTCTTGCATTTGTTTTAATATCTTGATATAGGCCTTCTTGTATTAGGGAGGCTTTTGATTTTCTCTAGCTGTGGGGTATGTCACGTTTATTGTTGTATCATTTTAGGTTTAATATAATTTACATTTTTCTCAAAAAAAAAAATCTGAGTAAAAAGAAAATAACAAATTCTAATTGATTTTATCATTATGGTAACTAGGAAAACCTAAATGATTGTCCTAATTACGATAATTAGGAAAGTCTAAATCATTGTCCTAAATACGGTAACTAGGAAAGCCTAAATCGTTGTCCTAATTATAGTAACTAGGAAAGCTAATGATTACAAGAAATCATAGAAAAAAAAATCACTACCGATTTGGTTAGCAGCGATCCTGAAAATAAAGGTACAATTAAGATACAATTAAAATTTTCCTGAGTTCTCACCATTAGTTATTGCTTCTAATTGCCTCTTCTTCTATCAATAAAATGTTAAATTATTCTTGTGAAAATGCAAGTAAAGCCTGTCTACTGTGTAGCAAAATGGCTAATTGTTAATCATGTTTTATTTAATTTCTCAATTTTCCTATGCACATTGTCAATAGGTAAAGTTGACTAAGAAGGTTACCAAACAAGTAAGATTACTTGCACAGGATGAAAATGAGAAACTTACAGAAAGAATCTTATATGATGTAATTCCTCCTTATGACCAAGCAACAGCACTTGGTAAGACAAATATTGATGTTGACCGAATAGCTGCTGGATTACCTTGTGGTAGTGAAGGATTTCTATTAATGTATGCTCGATGGAAAAAGCTTGAAACGGATTTGTATAATGAACGCAAGGAGTAAGCATTTTCCATTGTTTGGCTTAATCTTGTTGCTTTGTTTTAACCTTACCTTATTTTTTATATTAGACAGAAAAATTAGTTACATACATGACCAAAATCACACCAGAATTTTTTGAAACTAATTATTTCTTATTTGGGAAGTTAAAACTCATTACATAATTTATAATGACATTATCTATATTTTTCCCTATTCCATTGATGAAATTATTTTTAAATACATACATCTTACTATTAAATAATCTCATCTAAATCATTTTTTCTGTCCATAATAATATAGTTTGTTTTAATGTTAGTTGTATCTTGTAGCATGTTAAATAAGTGGAAAAAAAAATCATTTAGAATATATGACTTGCCTTTCGTTGATTAAAATGTTTTTAAATGTTTTTAGATAACATTTTCCAATGACAATTTCACTTACAATGTCATGAATTCCTGTACCTTACATGTGTTGCCAATGGACTTCTATTTTTCTGGTTATGTGTGTGTGTTGGATCAGCAGACACACACTGACAATGTTTTTACATGCACAGACGCTTTGATATCACCCAAATTCCTGGTGTTTATGATTCATGCAAGTAAGTCATCTCTTTTATCTTACGCTTTTATGATAAGTAGCTCATTTCCAACTCTACAATAATATTTGTGCAACATTGCAGTTATTGGTGTAGATTATGATTCTTTGTCGGAACTCTATCATTGTGTGATGTAATTTAAATAAATTAAAAAAAGCTGTTTTCATGACTATCAATTTCTGGGAGCTTGTTCATATAGATTTCAATGGGTGTTGGGTAATCAACGCTTTCACAAATAAAATTACTCATACCCACAAAAGATCGTGAGAACACAATAAAGATTACACTGTAAAAAAATAATAACAAATACAAGAATCTAACGTGGTTCGACACATCTTGCCTACATCCACGGAACCGTCTCAAAAGTATTTCACTATCACAAAAATGATTACAAGATTGTAACTCACCCCAAATAGTGTATCAATCTACAAACCCGAGTATCCCACTCAATGGTTACAAGAAATGATAACACTCACACAAACATTTTTCTCTCAACAAAGTGACTTTGTTTTACAATCTCTCTTCTCACACATTCTCTCTTCATGTGTTGTTTCTTTACAAATTCTCTTATAATAAATAAGTTCTTGGAAGTTGAAACAAAAACAACTTCCAATGCATTCATTCAACTAAGGTTCATCTAATAAAATACAATCTTTCACTTTGCATTTAAACCACCTAAACCTTAATGATAAAAAGATTCAATTCTCAATGTGCATGCACCTTATCTTTTGGCTTGAAACTCTACAATGAAAAATTATGTTTATGACAAAATTTTTGTAAAGATATAAGCAAATAGGAATCAAGGTATATGATCCTTGAATTCAATTTTATGATGACACTTTTCAATTATTGAAGTTAAATCTTTAATATCACCACAATAACAAGGATTCAACAACCAAGCCTTGTCCCACTAGATGCCCTGGAGGTTTCATTTAAACTATGTGATTTTTATTCTTTTCTGACGAATTTAATGTTTACTTATTGCAGATATGATCTCTTGCACAATGCACATCTTAATCTAGAAGGACTTCATGAGCTTTTCAAAGTTGCTCAGGTATGTAGAAGCGTGTTAGGGAAAATTCTGTCCAACTAAAAAATGATTTGATTTGAAGAGAGATGAGAGAGAATGAAATCGAGATCAAAGAGAGAGAGATGAGGTTTGATGATCTATTTGTAATGTTGAGAGAGAGAGAGAATACATTGAATGAATTCTGTGTGTAATTTCCACAATGGAAGCTCTTATTTATGATGGATTATAAATACAATTCACAATATCTCATAATATCCCTTATTAAAATATTTACCTAATCTCTAACACTCCCAGCTAGAGCATATAAAGCATATATGCAAGAAGCTTGTTACATAGATAACTAATTCAAGGACCTCTCAACGACTTTGTGAGGACATCTTCTAGTTGATTATTTGAATTAACAAATAATGCAGTGGTGGTGCCTTTGGATAAGATCTTTTGGCAACCTTTCTTTATGTGTTTGGTCCTCTCATGAAATACTAGATTTGAGGCAATATGGGGGCTGCTTGATTGTCACATATGAGGGTCTTCCCCAAACCTCAGTTCTTTGAGCAACTGTTCGAGCTAGATTAGTTCACAAGTGGCTAGGGCCATGGCTCGATATTTTGATACTCCAATTGATTTTGCAACAATCTGTTTCTTGCTATTTCAGGAAATCAGATTATCAGCAATAAGAATGCAGTAGCCATAAGTGCCCTGTGATCACTCATCACAGTAAACCTATCACAAGCAAATTCCGAACAGTGTTGGGTTTAACCTATAGGAAAGGAACTATATAATTAAACGACTAGAATTTATTACTTAACATATTCCCTGCAGAAATAAAACCCCTATATGTACTACTTTTCTTTGTATATTGACTGATGAGTTCAATCTCATTGCTTTCCTAATTGCTCAGCTAATTTGTTTGCAGATGCTTGCTGATGGTGTAATTCCAAATGAATATGGAATTAGTCCAAAGCAGAAGCTGAAGATTGGCTCAAAGGTAAGCTCCTGTTGTAAGGATAATCTCAATTTTCATTTTACATTACAAATCTTTATACTGTTATCTTAGTCTTCCCTTCTACATAATATTTTATTCTGTATGGCCACTGCAAAATCATACAACCAGCCAACAAGATAAGGAAATCAAAATTCAATATCATCATTGACATCCACTGAGTCATTCTTATCCAATTTGATATGAATACCAGATTGAATCTCAAAAACTTGCAATGAAATTTTTTTCTAAAAACTTCAGCATCCTCCAGATGCTAATTGTAAATGAGACACCTCCAGAGATCTCTCTCATACCCCTGAAGACCCATGATACACTTAAAATATTATTGATATTCTTTGTGAATAATGTATTTCTGTTTGTTCCACTATGAATTTCAGGATCAGATTATCTGAGCCCTGGCACCGTGTTTTCTAGCATTCTGGGTTTTATGCTTTCTGTTTTGAGGAAGAAAAGGAAGAAAGCAGAAGTCATAATGTTTCATAAATCTTGTGGAATTTATTTAATTTGAATCTTCGAAATGTTGTGCAAACTGCAAAAGCAAGCAGGGGTTGAATGTCTTAGATATGATAAGCATGGGAATCTGTTATTTACTTCTTCCAGTAATTAGAGAAATACCTCAAAAGGTTCAACTTCTGCTTTATTAGGGTTATCACAATACCATGTTGTGACTCCTTGATTATAAAAATTAATAGCACCATAACTTTCTTTAGTCATATTATATCCACATTGATGATCTAAATGTTGTTACCATCCTCCATCCCCAAAGAGAAGTAAGAAACCTTTTATAACTTCATCTTCAGTTTCATGCAGTTTATATTGTTTGATGAATAACTGAACTCAGTACACAAATTAAATGCATTGCTCTACATATGTACTTAAAAGTCTAGCCACCTGATTACATTGTTTTTACTGTTTCAATTCAGATTGCTCGTCGGTTATTGGGAAAACTTTTAATTGATCTGAGAAACACTCGAGAGGAAGCCATTACTGTTGCTGAGCTGAAGAATAACCATGACCATTCATTATCCATAAATATTGAGAAGGAAGATGCAGAGGCCAAGTCAAAACTATTCCATAAGAATGATGAAATAGATCAAGATGATGATGATGATAAAGAGACCAAATATCGTTTAGATCCAAAGTGAACATCGGGTCCTCATCTGATTTTCTACATTATTATGATCTATTCTAATCTTATTGTTTTGCACCAGGTATGCAAATGTGAAGACACCTGAGCGCCATGTGCGAACACGCCTCTACTTCACATCAGTAAGTGTTGTATCCACACGCACCTATACCTTGTGTGAATGATTTTAATTAGGTAAAAAAATTAAGGGATATTAATTAGGAGAAAATTGGGGGATACTAACTAGGACTTGGGAGAAAGTTTAGCAGATGTTTTTAGGCTTGGTTCATTCTTTAAATGCCTTTGTATTTCCTCTTTGGTGAAGATATGGAAATCATTTTATTATCAAATATTTATAAATTTATCTACACAATTTTCTCAAGATGAAAAGGCAGCCCAGTTATAAATCTTAATATTAAACTTATTATAGTGGATGAGATTTATACATGATGTCTAGATATATAAAATCATTGTTGGGTCTCCTCATAAAAACTTGAGCTTTTAGGAGAGTTGGTCTTGCATGGTATAAAGGCATCTTATGATCAAGTGATCAATCCTTGCTGCCCCCATCTTCATAATTAAATTGAAATGTTAATACGATGTATATTGGGCCTCTGCATTATTCAAGCTTCAAGCTTAAAGGTATCTTACCTGACAGGGTGTGTTAGAGATATTTAGGTATATAAAATCATTGCTAGGCTATCACCAAACAGGCTTAAGCATTTTGGAAAATTGGCATGTGACACTTACAAAAGGGTAATTTCACTCATATTCCTATAATTCTATTTCCTTTATTATATAGAGGCAAATTGTTTTAGAAAAATTTCTGAAGATGTTTCCTGTCCTTGTTCTGAAATTCTGCAGTGACATTCTTACTTTGAAGTTAAGCAGAATTTTTGTTTTACATGATGTCTCCGTAGTATGAATCCATTTGGTTGAAGTTATTTGGTTCATATTGTATTGATTCATTATATTGTATCTTAAACAGAACAAAAATAACAAAGATCATATGACAACTAATTTTAACTAGTCAAGTTATTTAGTTATATTGAAATCTCAACTTCAAATACATTTATCTAAATGGATACACTCAAGCAGACTGATTCACAAGATTTTGTGGCTTAGAATTGCTCTGTAAATTTGTTATTCTTACTCTGTTTCACTTGCCGTATTTTGTTGACAGGAATCTCATATTCATTCTCTCATGAATGTTCTTCGTTATTGTAATTTGGAAGAATCCCTTCAAGAAGAGAGTCTTGTTTGCCGTAATGCTCTAGAGAGACTATGTAAAACAAAGGAGCTTGACTATATGAGCCATATTGTGCTTAGGATGTTCGAGAACACAGAGGTGAGTCATTTTGGCCATTTACCTGTAGAATTACTAATTATTCGTAAGTCTTTGGCATTACATGAATAGGTTAAGTTATTGCAGTTCCTTAGTTTCTAGTAGTATAGTTTACCATGCCTGACATGGACCTCTGGATGCCATTTGATGATTCCTAAGTGCAAAATTTATAACACTGATCATCGTTTTTAAGTGTTGCACTGAACTATGCAAAATGATTGTTCCCTCAGGAGTTCAGCTGAGTGCAAATGAGGGTATATAGAACCAAGTATTAATGTAATACCTGAAGCTTAACACGAGATTGACATGTTTTGGGAAATAAAATAACTAGTTATCCAATTGAAAGCTACCTTGAGAGTCATTAGCGGTTGTCTTGAGTTATGTAATGTACTTATTGAACTTTGTTTTGAGTTTAAAATCGCAGGTGGCTTTAGAAGATCCTAAAAGGTACCGCATAGAGCTGACCTACAGCCGTGGTGCCGATTTATCTCCCCTGGAGGTAATCATATCCAATCCATGTGAATTCCATTACGTTACTGGAGAACTTGTGTTTTCAACAGCTAATATATATGGTTGGCAGAAGAAAGGTAGTGCAGCTACTTCATTGCATCAGGAGCACACACTGCCTATAATGGGTCCAGAGAGGCTGCAAGAAATAGGATCATATCTGACATTAGAAACTATGGAGGAGATGATTCGGCCATTTGCTATGCCCGCAGAAGACTTTCCTCCAGCAACACCTGCAGCATTCTCTGGCTATTTCTCTAAATCCGTGCTTGACCGTCTCGTTAACCTTTGGCCGTTCCATAGACAAGCCAGTTCTCTAGGAAAATAGTATTCAACTCCTGTCTCATTTTTTATTACTTGAAAATGTTTTTGGTTTTTAAATTTTATTTGTTTTTAGACCTTCATAAAATACAAAAATCATGTAATTTAGTCCTTGTAGAGGGACCAAATGCATTATTTTTGTCTGAAACAACTATAAATAAATAAAATTTAAATATTTAGGCCTCTTTATTAAAGTAACGGTAGCCATTATTAGTAATAAAATACACTTTCTTTCCGGCCTTTATTAATACTAATGTGATTTTATTTACTAATGTTGAGGGTTTGTTTATCATTTTAACTGTAAGCAAGTTTGACACTTAGAACTGTGCTTAAGAAAAAAACTGAGGGTTCAATTCAAAATTTGAGTGTAGATGATTGAGTGGAAATTTTCATATTCCGTGGATCAAATGAATGGACAATTAGATACCCAACAAAAAGTAAATCAGTGAATAACTGAAAATCATCGAAGACATTAGTATATGTGATATATGACTATTCTATATTAAAATTAAATGAAGCACAAAATCTGATCGGCAATGTTCTGTACTCCTGAGCCTACAAAATACAAATACGTCAATGCTAATAAATAAACGAACGGGCAATTCTTTAATGCACCCCATTCTTTGCTTGGTACCCCTTAATTTTCAGATATTCCCCTTCTATTCTTCTTCTTCCTCTCTCCCACCACCTCCATCAGTCGTGTGCAGACCACCACCACTCACCACAGAACCACTTCAAACCAAGATTGTGCGACCACTCCACCCCATATCCATGCCCTTGGCTATGCTCACAACCACTCATCTCGACTTCCCTACAAACCAAAATACCTCTAATATATTACAAATTGAATATTGATCAATTTATAATACATTCTTTTGTATTTTGAATTCAGCAATCCGTAATATAAAAATATATATTATGGATTGGATGGTCAATGTGTATCAATTCATAATGTAAATATATCGCGGATTGGTCAATGTGTATCAATTCATAATGCAAATATATTACAGATTGGTCAATGCGTTTTACTATAAAAAAAAACATGTAATGTAACGAATTGATCGGTAATATATTTGCATTATGGATTACATAATTTGTAACCTATATTTTTTTAAGTGCTTTATTTTTTAGGATTCGTTGAAGCTGGCTACATTTATTTTTTAAGTGTTTGGACAACCCCTCTTGTGCTCGCCGTCACCTCCAAGACCCAGATCCGCACGCACGACTTCGAGGCATGCAGTCACCACCGTCATCAGATTTCATCACGTTGTTGAGGCATCCACAGATTCACAACCAGATCTGGTGCAACCAGGTACAACAAAGGTGGACCACGGTTCCACCAGGTACAACGCAATCAATGGAATGGGGAGCTAGGGTTGGCTGAGAGAGAGGAAAGGGTTCAGTGAAGGGAGTAAGGGCATTTACGTCTGTTTGGGGTCACGATTTTTAATTATGGGGTGTACCAAACGAAAAATGGGGTGCATTAAAGAATTGCCGAACGAACGGCGTGTGAAACTATTTTGGATATGTTATCTATTTCATGGACCATAAAGGACAAAAGCCTGTGCATAAACTTATTTAGGTAGGGTGATTTTTGCACTACTTTTTTTTTTATATAATGGTATCACTTCTTATTTTAACTATTGTTTTAAAATTATCTCTATTTAAATAAGAAGAGCATGTCATTTCTTTTGAAATTTTAATTTTAGAATTTATTAATTTAACGTTCGAAAAATTAGTTGAAAGTGATTATTTATAAACTCCCTTCTAGAAATTTAATTTTGGAAATGTTTTACAAATCACTTCCAAATTTTAATTTTGAAAGAGGGTTTGATATGTTCCAGAATTAAATTTTTAAAAGACAATTTAACATTTTGAATTAAATTTTCAGAAGTGGTTTATAAACTAATTCGGAATTAAATTTCTGAAAGTAATTTATAAAACTTTTAATATTAAACAAGGGTAATTTTAAAATAGTAGTTAAAAAAAGGGAATGATATTGTTTTAAAAAAAAACAGTGGTACAAAAGTAAAAACCTTTAGGTAGATAAATTAGTATGAAGTGTGAAGAAGTTTGTGGGCCTAGTATATGCACTAAATATCTTTAATGTGATTATGGATCTTCAGTATCTTAAGGACAATAGCAAAGAAATTTAAAATAGATTTTTTTTATTGTAATTCATGTTAGGACTGTATTGAAAATCATAACAAAAGTTTATTAATGATAATTTTAATAAAATCTTTCTATTTTAAATTTTATAATCAATGTATTTAGTATACTGGTTAACAGTTTTAAGTGATTATTTCACTTAAGCAATAGCCAATGGTACAAATTGTCTTTTGGGAGGTTGGCCTCTGAAATTAACACGGTTCCTATATATAAACGGACAAGAGTTACTCAGAACTTTTGTCTAAAGCTTAAAGAATTAAAACATGAAAAAATGAATGAGTTTTTTAGCTTAATTTTTTCACCTACACCCACGCAAATCGTTTTCTGATAGATGCTAAAAATAATACAACTTTTGCGAAGGGGACTTGCTGTCATTTTAGTGTTGAACTTAATTATTTATTAATATTTTGATATTTGAACTTAACAGGTATTATTATTTTGTTTCTTGAAAACACTTTTAAGTTTTCAATTAAGTCTTTAATGCATGTTCTTCCTGTAATTCTATTATTTAAACTATAAATATGAAATTAATTTATGAGTAATTAAATCATAATAATAAGTGTTAAATTTAGAACATTACTAATAAGATTTTATAAGATTTCAAATCAGATATTCTACTCAAATTGAATTATTATTTTATATGTTATTAATATGTGTAGAACATTAAATTAATTATATTAGATTAATTAATTAATTAATATATTTAATGAAATAATATTGATGACAAAAAGATATAAAAAAAAACTTGACCTATTATAACAATTAAGTATAATAGGATATTAAAAATAAAAGTGTTAAAATCATTTTTTATACCCTTTTGAAGTTTTCACATCGTTGTTTTGAATATTAGAGAACATGATCAATTAAAGTTAAAAATATATGACCTATAAAATTAAACAAAAAATATAATTCACTCATTATACTCTCAATTGAAAAAAGTAGTTGTCATTTGTCAAGTTAAAGTATACAATATATACAACCTACAAAATAAAAATATAAAATATAATTCACTCGTTATATTAGTAATGTTGAAATACACAAAATAAAATAAAATAAAAGATGAAAAAAAAATATCTAATTTCATCTTAAATTTTGATTGAATAAAATAGTTCATTTTACATCTCTTTATTTTTTAATTTCCTCCTAAATTAAATAAATATACTGACTTTTAAAAATAAATTATTTACTAATATCTATATATTTACATAATACAAATTTTTAATTTGATTCTTATGAAAAATTAATTTAATTTTTATATGTTTATTTATTTTCAATTCAGTTATATTGTTACTTGTTATTGATATAATATTATTTGTTAGAATTTTAAGTTAATAAAATATAATAAATAAATTAATAGTGATTTCAACTATAAAATATAATACTTCTTATTTTTATACTTGACAATAATTTTTTACTTAATTTTTAGCATCATAGTTATTATCCCCATAAAAAAATATCATTTATTATCATTATACTAACAATTTATATATAGTATAAAACCACAATAAATTATTAAGTTGAGAAACCAAATAAAAAATTAATTTTTAACACATGATAATCATCCAAAAGTGTCACATAACATTTGAGTTAATGGAAAAAATTACAGATATAATTAATTTGTCACACACACATTTTAACAAATTGAGAGATAAAATTTTAATTTTATCTTCCAAGAACCTAACCATCTGCGTCTAACAAATTCAATAACCAGAATCTACCCTAAATTTTAGGTTCCAAATAAAACAGAACAACTTCAAACTTAATAGTTCGTATTTATTGTCAAAGGACACATAAAAATAAAATATTTCTAAGAGCTAATTTAGTATTCTTTTAAAATTGAATGCGGAATTTTTCAGAAGACGTTTTGTTTTATATTTACACTAATATCTCATTGTGGTTGCTAAAAGAAAAAAGAAAAAATAGATGAGAAATAAAGTCAATGAAAATATAGAAAATAAAAATAAAGTGAATTAAAATAAGTGAAAATAGATTGGAAAATAACATGTTTGATGTGAGAAGTAGGAAAGAGAAAAATTAAAAGAAATTGCGTGATGATAACCGGTTATCTTAACTCAAAATTGATTTGCGTCAAAACAATTGATCATCAAATATGATAATTAATTATCAATAACAAGTTAACAGCCATTGGGAAGTATCATACTTATTAGTTAAATTTCCTGTAACATATTCAACATGAACTTGTAAAACACAACATATTCAGTTCAGTAATGCTGAAGACGCTATCTTAAAGTCACAACACGAATATTAGATTCTACATCATGAAGATTTAGGTGTCAAATAAACATATCATTGAAGTACCATTTACGTCATTAAAAGATAGTGAACATATTTTAAAAGGTGGGAGGCGATCGATGTTCCTTTACCAACGAGTCAATCAACATTATTCATTCTTAGTTCTTACCTTCCAAGAAGAATTTTTTTTATCACAATTGTAAACTAATGATCTTTAATTTCTTTTCAACGACCCCTAACAGGGAGAAAGTGAAATTCACCAACTTCTTGAAAATTGCATTTGCAAACTGTTCATCCCCTAACACCAATAATTTAAAAAAAAATTATATGTTTGTGTCATTCTTTTTTCTGTATTTGTTTTCAATTGAAATTTTACAAATAACAGTTTTCATATGATACTTACCTGACGAATTGTGTTAATGTTATACCAAAAAAATAGACATTTCACTTTCTCTTTTTAAATAACTCAAAAACCCATTACAAAAGTTTAATATAAAGGTGTAATCAATTCTCCTTTTTGGTTGGCCAAATAGGGTGAGAAATGAGAATAAAGTTTCCTAAGACAATTTTCTTATCTGGTCGAATCTTGTCACTGGAGCTGCTGCATCTTATGTCGTTTCCACTATTAGAGTTTAATTGATTTTCCACTCTTTGCATCGTGACAATTCTAGAGAATTGAAAGTAGGTATATAATTTTTTTTATTATATTATAAGAACCAAATATTTATTAACTTTATTAATAATTAATTTATGTTAGATAACTTGACTAATTACTCATAGTTAGGTCTTTCTTTTCAAAAAAATTATTCAAAAAATTCAAACTTAAAATTTAGTTTAAAGAACTCGAGTTCATTTTCACTCTAAAAAACATAACATTAGTATATACATAACATTTAATTTTGCAACTTTAATTTAATTATGATGTAAATTTTCTAAATTTGTAAATTGTCTAACGATTCCTTAAGCTTTTTATCATATATCTACTGCTTCTTTCAACTGTTCATAAACATACCTTCTTTATTGGATTCCTTTTGTCATTTCTGTAGGTGAGTATCATTATGCCTTAAAAGAAAGCTATCAAAACGGATTAAGAAAAAAAACAGCTATCGAAATGATTTTTAGATGTGAGACATATATATGTGTGTGGATGTTTCAAATGAGAAATGAAAAAAAAAAATAATTTAGAATATAATTAAAAAGAATCAAGGGTTGAGATTAAAAATCCCAAATTCTAGTAAATCACGTGTCCTTCTCTCCCTCTTACGTTCATGATACGTTGTTGTTGCTGCTATTCACGTTGCTTCATGCAGACTGCGGCTTAGGAATTGAGCTGAATCGTGGTACAATTCTGTTGGGTTCACGTCTTCTTGTTCTCCTTTTCATTCCAATTTTTATTTGTCTTCTTAGCTCTGCTCTTTGAACGTATTCACTAATGAGAAGGTATGATCTCTTGTCTTTCAATCTCATTTCCTTTCCTTCTAATCAGCCCTACAATTTTAGAAAATTTTCATTACATTCTTCTTCACTCTTTTTTTGTTTTAATTTATCATTACATTCTTCTTCACTCTTTTTTTTTGTTTTAATTTATCTTGTGTAATTTCTTGTTTTTATTGATTTATATTAGTTCTCAATATTTAGTTTTTACATGTAAATTTTGATATTTGTACTGTTTTCTTCTATTCATTTAATTAAGTATCAATGATAATCAAAATGATAAAGTTGAAGTTGATGCCATGGAGGAAGAGGACACTCACGCAACAATCATATAAGGTAATATGTTAACTTTTTTAATGTAATTTTAATGAATCTTCCCCTGACCAGACCACCACAATACCAAAACTTGATTTGTGAAGGACACCCGCATATACCATTCCCTTCATCATTCTTCACATGGCAATTGCCAATACCATTAATCATTCCCACCAATACAAGCCTCGGGATTCCTTGCCCATAATTCATAGGGACAATTAAAGCTCCATAGTTTGTGTTGCTTCCATGACTATGCTTGATATTTTATTGCTTCAACCAGGGCTATCGTGTCCATATGAGCATTATAAAAGATAATCATATTCCTACGTTTCCAGATACCAAAAATAATTGAACACCAAAGTACCTGCACAATATCTCTTTCTGTTTTCGATCTAGAGACTCCCAGCATTTGTCTTAGATGTCCTTCCAAATTAGTATATCGGAAATGATTAGTACATTTTCTATTTGAGCCCTATGCTTTTATCAACATGTAGTTTGATAGTAGAGTATCAAAATATGTTTAAAAATATTTTTTATTTCTTACAAGGAGATGAATGACTGTCATATTGTGACGAAGAGTCAAAGCCAAAGATTGAACAATTATTTGATACTTTGAAAGATGAAATTTTTTTTACACTAATTATGCAATTAGTGTCGGATTTAGTGTGTGTTCGTCATGAGTAGCTAAAATAATGAAGTAGTGATTTGGAAGTATTTTATTTGTCACAAAGAAAGTTACACCCTAGATAAAGCAAAAGATGGTGGTTCAACTAAAACTAGAAGACAACGTCTTATTAGACATGTATGTGATGCTTATGTTGGATTCAAACTATCAAAGGAGGGTAAATATGAGCTTGCTCAATTCTATGAAGGTCATTCACATCAACTTGCATCACCCACTAAGAGACAATTTCTTAGATCAACAAGAAAAATGAGTATTGTTCATAAGAATTTATTGTATACATATGGTAGAGCAAGTATTGGGCCTTCAAAAACACATGACTTAATCAAAGGATGTGTTGGTGGTTATGAAAATGTTGGGTGCACATGAAGTGATCTACAAAATTATTTGAGAGATCTAAAGACATCTCTTAAAAACTCAGATGCATATGTATTTATTGATAACTTCAACAAGAAGCGTGAATTGAATCCATCATGTTATTTTGCATATAAGTGGATGTTGAAGATTAACTCAAATGTGTTTTTTGGGCAGATGGTGCTTCTAGAAAAAATGTTCATTGTTTGGAGATGTGATTTCATTTGATACTACATACATAACAAATAAATACTGTGTTTGAAGTAGAACTCACCCTTTACTGTTCTATATAAAAGAACTAAATGTAACTTAATTTGAGTTAATCAGTATAAATCAAATGTTTCTACTTCTCTCCTTGACGGTATATTGAGCATTCTTTTAACATTTTCTGTCATCCTTTTCTTTCCAAGTAACTACTTGAAAAATTATTTTAAAAATATTTTACTCAGTTACTAGACAACTAGACAATAAAATTTGGCTTGATCATAACTTATTTTCTATTTAGCAGACAACTTATCACATTTATATATTTGTCTAAATCCGTGATAAACATATTTAAAAAATTTATTATTTTTATTAACATACTATTCAAACTCTATTCTAGTGTTCAAACTATATTTTAGTGTGATTATTGTTATTTCAGTTTTAAATACTTATAAAACAAGTACAATGGGAACAACAAATTATCCAAGCAAATAAGACAAACTCAGCAGTTTCGTCCTGCCCCAGACGAGCAAATTGTTAAATCAACTTACAGGAATGTGTTGAATGCAATTTCCAAGCTAATTGTTAAGAAAATGTTGATTTCCAAAGTTTCTCATGAACCTCACAATCCTGGCCAATGCACTTTTGGACAAGATGTGCTTAATGGTAAGTACTGATCTGTGGTTCTTGGATAGAAAATATAAAACAAAAACAAATGAAAGAAAGTAGTGGTGTATTAAACTAGAAATGATAATAACATATTCTTTAATAGTCTTTCATATACATTTTTTTTATTGGTTGAATTTCATGTGGCTTCCACTAGTTTGAGAGTAAGACTCACTACATGCGGAGTGATACTCACAGGAATTTTGCTTGATAGTAAAGTGTATGTAAGAAAATGCGTTCCTATTATTTATCATAAGATGACACTTCGATTTTGTCTCATTTATATATTTGATTGGATATGATTTCTGTCTCTCAGATTTGGTTGCATTACGCTAAATAATAATGCACTCACAAACAGGTTCATGATCAATTTCACTAGATCTACTGATTCTAGTACCTCAAAAAGTACAGTGGCTACGAAATCAACATCCAGCATACCTCGAGTAGGACCGAGTCAATATCTTTCGTGTCCTTACCAAACCAATTTAAGCATCAAGTCTTACAATGCAATAACAACACAACAAACAATGGACAGTATGCAAATGGCATCATAAGTTCATAGCATGAAAACGATATATTTTAAGCAAAAAAAGAGTCCACATTGGTGATTTGGGACAATAGCACTTGTGCAAGAAGTTATACCAAGCATACCTATTTTGAAGGTCAATAAGAACCAGTTTCATCTTGTCTTATAGTCCCTGCAGTATAACCAAATCAATCATGAAAGAGAACAACCTATGTCTCAAGATACAATAAATTAGAGAGTAAATTTCAAATTGATCGTCTAAAGTTGCACAATCATCGCATCAGACAATCTTAGTCATAAAACTAATGGATGAATAAAAAATAAGTTGAATACTGAATAGGTAATTCATCAAAGAGGAATAGGACAGAACTCGGAAACAACCTTATAGTTCCAAGCAATCCAAACACGCTGCGCACAAGGAAAAATATAACTGATGTAGAACCTAGAAGAAAAATCCAAAAATTAAAAATTAAGAAAATACATCGGAATTAGAAACAGAATGGAAGAAAAAGAAGCATCTAGTGGCTCTGTCAAAGAGAGAAGGTGGTTCAGAAGTGGAAGTTAGAGGGGGAACACGAACTTCTTGCACGCCTCTAAACAGCAATAGCACCAAAGATGAAAAATCCACTTTTGTGACATGGTATCAGAGTCTATTATAAATAAATTCACATGTTTGTCACGCTTTAGACACGTGAGGGGAGGTGTGATTACACCTAGATAGAGACGTGTGTTGAAAAGTCTCACATGACGGATAATCATGAAAAAAGATACGACATAAATCTCACACCGAATGAAAATAGTGTCAAGATAAACTATATAAGTTAGGAGCAATTCTCACCAAGTTAAGTTCTTAATTTTTTTTATTTTTAGTCTCTGGTCTTTCTTATGTGATTAGTATTTCTTAATTTTTTAGGATAATTAGTCACATTGATTTTTGAAAATGTGAGAGGTTGATAATTTAATTCTTGAAAGATAAAAAAATTTAAATTTAGTCATTGAATATGTAAAAATAAGGCAAATTAATCCGACAAATAATTTAATGACAAAATTGATCTTTAAATTTTGTAATTTAATATTCAATTGATCCTAAAAAATATAATTTATTGTTAAATTTATCATTAAACATTAAAACTTAATGACAAATTGTCACATAAATTTAATGACAAAACTAATTTGTCACATTTTTATATATTTAATGATTAAATTTGTATTTTTCATTTTTCAATAAACTAATTTGTCACTATATTATATTTTTATAGATAAATTTGACTAATTATCTTTAGTTGTGAGACTAAAAATAGGAAGAAAAAAAATGTTAAAAAACTAAAATCAGTCCAAAAAATTATGAACAAAAAAAACAATAATTTGGATTTGGCACAATGGAGGGTAATTTAGACCTTTTGCAAACGTATATCAAGTTCATCCGGCCAAGAGTGCCCAAAACCAAAAGAATTGTTGACACGTTTTTATTTTTTTAGCAGTTCAAGGCTCTGATAATTTAAAAATAAAATGTTACACAACAGCTCCACCTCATACGTGTCAACTCTGTAGGAGGACAAACGCAAATAAGAAAGCCTTTCAAGCTATTTATTATTAATTAATTTAGCAACAATGAAATTCTGAATCATTCTTTTTTTTTATTTCTTATTATTAATTATTATCATATTTAACTCAATTGGTGGAGAAAAGGCGTTAGTAATTATAAATCACCTCATAATTTTTTTAATAAAACATATTACTAATATGAAAAATGTTCTCAACAACTCTCTCTAAAACTCTTTTTTAATATTATTCTTATGATTGGTTAAAATTTATTAAAAATTGCTAATTTTTTTTAATTTTATCATTTATTTATTGATTTTCTCTTCTAATTTAGATACAAGATTCATTTTAATTTTTAAAAAAAAACTAATTAATAAAAAAACGTTGAAAAGATAATATCAAGAAAATAGAGTCGTTAGCCTTATGATTGGTTAAAATTTATTAAAAATTACCAAATTTTTTTTAATCTTATCATTTATTGATTCTCTCTTCTAATTTAGATACAAGATTCATTTTAATTTAAAAAAAAAACTAATTAATAAAAAAACGTTGAAAAGATAGTATCAAGAAGATAGAGTTGTTAGTATTAGTTATATTTTCTCTCTTCTTTTCTTTTTATTACTCATTACAGATGTATATAATGAGTATACAATGGTCATATCTTGCCACTAGGAAAGAAATATGCATTTTCCTTTTTCTTAGTAATTTACATAAATAGTAACATTTATTGGGATACAATTTGTCCTCAGCAGAGATGCATGTCTTTATAGCACAGTTTTTAAAATTTGAGGACATATAATCCAAAATGGAAACAAAATAATTAAACTATTGAGTAATGAAGATTAAAGCTTGTGAAAATGAAGCCACGAGTTAGTACATTTAGATAGAGATTCAAGAAGTTGGTGAAAAGAGAAACAGAGCCTCTCTCATGCACTGAATTTTGTCTTCATGCCATCCTAAGTCAGTACAGTTCGACCAATATGCTTCTATGTTTGTCTAACTTTACCCATTTAAACAAATGAACAAATTTGTGCTGATGTGTATGTGCGTGTGATTCATTAATATAAACTTACTTTTCTCAAAAAATAAAAATCATATTAACAAGTTATATTTTGACTTTTGAGTATATTTAAATAAAATAAAATTTAGGTACAATATTATAGATCAAAAAAATAGGTAGAGTATTATAAGTACTTTTTTAATTTAAAATTAAAATTTCATTTTTATAAAATTTTAATGATATTTGACAAAAAAAAATTAATACACATTATCATAATTAGACTCTAATTTTAATTATTACATGATAGTATTATGTCCTTTAATGAAAATTATATATATATATATATATATATATATATATATATATATTATTACTATTATACTTGTCTTAAAGATATGTAAAAGCGCGTTGGTGACCATAAATGTTGAGACAAGTATGTCCATCCATATTTTAAATATAATTATTTCAAAAAAATAAGTTATAACGTAACATATTGCCATACTTTCTTTTAAGAAGTATACTACTAATATATACATTTGACTAGATATTATATAAACAGAATTATGAAATAGTAGTCAAGCCTTAGTCAAAAATAGTGACTGCAAAATTTTAATTTATATTATTAATCTTTTTTATTATTATTGAGACTCACTACTGCAGGGTATGACTACATTGACTAGGTATATAATGAACAAGAACACGATTGCTTGCAAACTTGAAGAAAAGATGTAGGTCACAAATCTCAATCCAAGTGTTCAAAATTTGTCAATATATTACTTTTATTTATTATTTAGTGTATAAAAAATTGATGGTTGAGATCTACTACTGTTCTTATAAAGTCCTATAAGAATTAAGTGTGTGCTTATTTTTGCTGATGAATATCTGCCAAATGGACATTTAAGAAGTAATAATTGTAATTTATCATAAAACGATGTATCAGAACACGTGTTCTCAGAATGAAACATTAAAACAAGCATAGCATAAGAAATTTCAATACACTCTACGATATGTAATTTGTGATTAAAGGAAATGACGTCTATTCATTAAATATGTTATTTAGAAAGTATTGTATTGTATTTTTTAACTATTATAAATGGGATTTTTAACTCCTCGGTTAAATTTTAAGATATTCTTAAAAGTTTCAGTCTTTTATACTTGTTAAGAAATTAATTATTAGTCTGAAATTTAGTTATAATTATAAATTTTTATCCTGTAAAAATCGAATTCAAATCTTTTTTCACAAATTTAGCATATATTATTAACTGAAGTATATTTATTGGATACTTATTGTATATTAAACCTAAAAATGAAAGATGTATCTATCTTCAATTCAAAGATTGATAAGTCTCCAAACATTAAACTTGATAGACACCTATACTTAAGTTTAAGTAATCCATAATAATAATATAGTTTGCATATCCTAAAACATCAACCCTAAAAGACACAAGTGCTTACTCAATCCAATGATCACAATTGTACGGATCCGTAAAGGATTTGGTATCCTAGTAAGTAAGATAACATCAAAATCCATTATTTGTGAACCTCTGGCCTCTCTTTTGTCCTATGTGAAAGTGAATGGACACGATAAGCAATCCACTTAAGCAGTTGTCAAGTTTCCACCAAGGCATGCCTACTAACCTTTAGTTTGCCCTGTAGAAATCCAAATGAGACACACCACTACAAAGTTCTATTTTATTGTTTTAAATGGCAATGGTTTTTTTATGTGTTGTTTCTATAAATTTTAATTCATTTTATGTAAGTAACATTTATATCTATATTATAGGTACCAAGTGGAATTGAATTAAAATTCTTTAAATAAAATTTTAGGTTAAAATCTTGTGAATTAAAAATAAATTTAATTAAAAAGAAAGACTTCTTTAAAAATAATCAATCAGATTTTTCACCGAAAATGAAATATCAATAAAATCATAAATAATTTACATTTATAAGGTGATAAAAAAATTGATATATATATATTTTATATAATAACAATAATAAGATTGAAACTTAAAATTTTATATAAATCATTCAAACTATTGTCAGTAGACCAATCCTAGTAAATCCTTATTTCAATGAAGTTGAGAACCAACATCATGAACATCAAAATCAAACCTGCAGTTTGATTACAAATATTGGTTAAGCAATCTGATTAATTAGTCAAATACTCATCAACCATCAAATTCCTTAAAAGCAAGCAAGCTAGCAATTGAAGAGTGTAGACATTAATCTCTTTATTAGTCTTAATCCTAATTATTAACAAAAAGGATGTGCTGGACACGTTTTGATTCTAATTGGTAGTTGTGTTTGTCTTTTGCAATGCCAAATCATCAATTGTCTCTGTGTGGAGAGCTCTATCGCGGTTCGAAAGGATATCCCTTCTCTTTGTTTTGCTTTATAATGTTATTTTTAATTTTATGTTTAATAAAAAATAGTAGTATTTTGAGTATAAATTTTAGGTGCGAATTTATTTCTCTTTTAGATGATCAAACCTAAATATAACTTTTAATGAAGTTGAACATAGATAAACTTAAGTTTAAAATTAACGAGAAAATAATTAAATTTTACGAAAATTTGCAAGCGTTTATTTGATGTTTAAAATTGGGTGAAAATAAATTAAAGTTTTGAATTGAAATACGGTTTTTTTTTATTTAGAACTCTTTTCGAAATTAAAATCATAATTTCAAAAACTAAATAACTTGCGTTATTTTCAATTCTTAATTAGTACTTTAAAAATTATCAATTCCACGAAAATTAGAGAAGAGGAGGACATAAATTTGGTAGATCCATAAACTAATTAATTAAACTTATATATGGAGCTTCGTCAGGTAAAATAATAAAATCTTGTTAATTCAAAAAAAGAAATTTATAAAGTGTAAACAATAAAGGAATTAAATTAATAGTTAAACTTTCTCATAAGAATTTGTAGTAAATTTTAGGTTTAGTTACAATTTTAGTTTCTTAGGCATCACAAATTATGTAATTTTGATATTTTTTATAGTCTTTTATTAAATACTTATTAGGTTTTATCAATGTAAAGTCGACAAATAACATAACAAATAATGTCAGTTAACATAATAGTTCAATACATGTATTTGTACCATATCAACATTTCTATATTGACACATATGGGTTGACTGTCATGACATTCGTTAGCATCATGACAGTAATACAACTAAAATATATTTTGAACTAAAAGAAAATATTTAATAAAAGATTAAAGTTATACATTTGTGATATTTAGAAGATCAAATTTACATAATCTGATAGGCAAGTAATGTAATTAAATCTTAATTTTTTAAAATTTTAACCTTTATTTACATAACTCAAATATAAAAATTGTAATTCAAAATTACTTTTAATTATGTTAAAATTAAAATTAATTTCTAAAGTAATATACTCATATAATCATATTAGGATCACTTTAAGGCGACGAACATATTTTTTACCAAAAATTTGTTAGTAAATGTAGTTTCACACTTGGGTTCCTTAATTAAGGTTCAAAATTTAATTCTCATTGGGACATGGAGTCGCAATTGAAGATATCATTTTATTCCAAAATGAACCCATCGAGTGGAAGATAATTAATTGAGTGTCAAATAAAAAATCTTACCCACAAGCAATAATATTAAACACAAGAAATGATAATGCAGATGTAATATTATTAAATAGATAGGAAGACAAAATTACATCAAAAGTAGTTGGTTGTCAAGTTCCCAACAAAGGAGGGTTTAACCTCATTGTTATGGAGGCTTTATAATTGCAAGAGGGAAATATTTAGTAGAGAGAGAATAGACAAGAAATGGAATGAAGGGAATGAATGACTTCCAATGTTTGTTTCTCCTTCTTCGGTCTTTGTCTTCTATAAAGAATTATATTTTTTTTCTATATGTTTTTTCCTTCTTCTCTCTCCTTCTTTTATAGATCCAGATCAATTTAGTTTTCAAGCAACCTTCAAGCTAAGCACGCTTGTCACGCTTAGCAAGTATGATGGTAATGTCTTGCGCTAAGCGCGACTCTTTCCTGAATTAGCCTTCTTTCCTCAATTAACCCTGTTTTTCTGAATTATCCTGTTGGTGCTAAGCGTGTTGTTCTTGCTAAGCCTGAGCTTCGCGCTGAGCGCATGGAACGCGCTAGCACGCCTCTTCAAAATTCCAATGCTCTTTTGGACTTTATTTTACTCACTAGATGTCGTAAATTCATCTACTTTTAATATTCTCTGCACAAAAACTTAAATGATGTTAAATTAATAATTATTTGCTCAAAAAGGAAGAATTATGAGAGAAAACTTACAAATTTCTATCTAATTTAACTCCAAAATATACTTAAAATTAGCAGTTATGACTAGCTTAAAAATGAAGCGGAAGTTAAAAAGTTAGTTGAAAGCTTAATAGTTAATAGTCGAAGGCTGGTGACTCATAGCAAAAAGTTGTTAAGTTAAGACCCGTTAAGGGTGGTTTCTCGTTTTTAGTTTTGGAATTTTTAAAAATTAAAACCAATTTTAGTTTTGAGTTTTGATTTTCGGTTTATTTCTTATTATTAGTTTTTAAAAAGATGTTACAAATTAAAAACAAATAAAATGAGTCAATAATTTTATCTTATCTCACTCTGCAATGAAATAATAGTGGTGATAGAGGTAGCAGGATAGGAGTGGCGACCATGATGGTAGTGTGGTGCTGGTGGAATGGTGGTGGTAGCGGTGACGACGGTGGTGGAGGTGGAATAGTAGTGGCAACCATGGTGGTGATGGTGGGGAAATGGTTATAGTGATGGTAGTAACGGTGAAATAGTAATATCAATGCTTTAAAACCCGGATCAACTTGATCGGTCGGACCGGTTCAACCACGACTTGGAGGTCTGAGTGGATCAAGTTGCCTATTGGATCGACCATGCATTGTGTAAAGAAAAATATCACAAGAGGGGGGTTGAATTGTGATTTTAGAATTTTTTTAAAGTCTTTTTCGCAATCAAAAAAAGTTTTCGTCTAAAAGAAAAACTTTGTAAAATAGATAACAAATTTTTGAAAACACAGTTGGACGATGAAACATTATTTTGCCAAGCAAAAGATATTTTCGAATGTCTAAAAACAAATTCAAACTTTAGGTTAGTTAAAGCAAAAAGAAAGCAAATAAAGATCAAACACAAGGAATTATACTGGTTCGTTTCTACCACTGAGACTATGTCCAGTTCTTGGCAAACCACAAAGTTCCACTAACTTCACAAGTTACAAGTATTATGTCATGACCACTTCTATCTCTACAAAAAAAGATTTACCCCAAGCTTGATCAACACCTAGTATTCTTTGTCTATACCAAGTCATTGTTGGTTCTAAACAAAGCAAAATAGATTTGTTGATTGTGTTTCCTCAATGACTAAATCTATATCCGTCTTAAAGATAGATTTACAACCAACACTTAATTTTTTCTCTCAATATGTTCAAGGTGTTTTGAGAGTTTTTTTTATTTATTTTCAAGAATACACATAATGCTTTTTATAGAAAGAATAATGAATGTTTTCGCGCAAAGGTTATCTTTCATATCTTCAAAGCTTTTGGTATCTATAAGCCTAATCTTCAAGTGTCTGTTATTTCACAATGGGTAGAATTTTTAACTTCTTCTTCGTCTGATGAATGTGGTTGTTGAAACATTTATTTTTTTGCATTAAATGCACGTCCTTTCTTTATGAAAAGAGTCCATTTTTTTTAGTTGGCATATCAAACACTTCAATAGGCAACAAAGTACTTCTTCTGATGATAATTGAGGAATTTTAGATCTTGACTTCATTTATTCTTCATAAGATTTGAATAATCCTAGAAGAATGTTTAAGCAAAACAGATCTCAGACACAAAATAGTAAATGAAGTCTTAAATGTCATCTTTAATGTAGTATAAGATCATGCTTTTATCTTACTATCGTTTGAAAATTCAGACAAATTTTGCAAGGCATGTTCTGATAACACATAAGACTAAGATTTTAACTTTATGTATTTGTTTACATCTAATCAAAATAATTAAGGATCTTGATTTGTTTTAAGACACAAATGTTTTTTGATTTAAAACATTGAATCCGACGTAACCCGATACAACCCGATTGGGTTTGCAGTTAAACCAGTGACCCACTAACCTGGGTCAGGTCACACCAAAGGGAGGAAACACATTGGGTCATGCAAGTCAATTAAGACTAGGTATAAAGTTTTAATTTTTTTCTAATAAAGACCGAGTGATGCGGGTCAATTAGTGACAATGACAATGACGATGACAATGACAATGACAATGACAACGACAATGAAAGTGGTAGTAGAAATAACAATGATAGAATGACGATGGTGGTGGGGTGGAATACTAGTAGTGACAATGTGGTGGAGGCAACAAAGGCAATGTGCGATGACAATGGTGGTGAAATGCTCGAGGTGATAGTGGTTATGGTGGCGATGGTGGCGTGGGGGTGGAGGTGGCAACGACAGGGTATAGTGGTGGAATAGTGACGATGGAGATAGTGTGGCGGCGGCGACGACAATGGTAGTGGTCGGTGTAATAGTGGTAATGGTTAGAATGTGTTTTTAAAATTAAAAACTAAATTCACAATTTTTTTTTCTTGGTTTGATAATGAATGTTAAATTATTTTGAAATTAAGTTAAAAAATTCATTTTTGTCGAACCCATTTTGTTTTAAAATTTACATTTGAAAATCAAAAATCAGAAACTCGCAACCACCCCAAATGGAGCCTTAACTTGTTAAACTATAAGTGTTTGATAAAATTATCCATTGAAGTAACTAAAAATATAAAATAATAGAAATAGATATATTTATATAATATTTTTATATGATTTTCAATTTTATTTTATAGATAAAAATATATTTTGAGGTGTTATAATTTTAGTTTTTTAGTTAATTTTAACCTCTTGTAATTTTTTATTCATATAAATATTATTTTAATTACATTTTTACTTTTAATTATTATATTTTTTGTATTATGTATTCTATTCATAATCTTATACTATATCTTAAAATATTTTTAATCAAAGTTAAAATAAATTAAAAAAAATATACACTTAAGTAGACATTATACTTTTATTATATTAATTAATCTAATAATTAAAACAAATAATCTAATATAAAATTATCCAAAAATAATTTTAAAATAAAATAAATCTAATATTTATTATTTTAAATTTTATTAAATATAATTTTAAAATAATAAATTAAATATTATAACTAGTATAGTGGTTAAAATAAATAGAGTAATATTAAAAATGAAAAATATAATAACACAAATAAAATAAATAAAATAAAGTAAACATATGGTCTATCATTATCAATATCTTGATATATAATGCTAAAATAATAAAACAAATCAATACTGTAATAGTTAAATTAAACAATTTAATAAATAATAAAATCTTATTTTTTAAAGAATAATAAGAAAATTTAATAAATATTTTCAAGATTAAAGGAGAATAAAATATAAAAAATCTAAAAACTAACATTTTAAAAAAACTACTACTCAAAATAAAGTTTAAAAGCTATTAAAAAAATTATATATCAAACTGTTAAACAAATTTTTCAACTAAATGATTTGCTAAAATATAACTTAATCAATGGTGGATTCATGACCCTAGACTAGCGGGATAATTTATTTTAAAAAATTAAAAGTTAGCAATAATTATTATCATACATATAAAAATAGTGATATAAATATTAAAATTAAGTATAGTAAGTAAAAAAAAAAAGAATAAAATTTTTAACTGAATAAAACGTGAAAGTACCTGCTAAATTGAACAGGGAACCAAAGTTGAAACAACAAAATGATAACAACACTAGACATACACTAATATATTTCTCAAAGTCAAGAGATGCATTTACATGGATCGATCACCGTTTTAGTAGGTAGTATTAATATCAAAATATCTTAAAAGATCTCGTTATCAGTAAAAAATAAAAATTAGTCCAAATTTATTTTTTTCTTGCCTTATTACAGTATGAGAAAAAGAATTATAGTAAAAATTTTATATTATCATTTATTATAACATTTCAGTCCATCATTTATTATAAATTTATTAATTTTTATTATAATTATTTTAAAAATTATACTAATAGAAAATTATAATTGAGCAATAATATAAATGTGTGGATATTACCTTTAAATTTTATATTGAATTACTCTAATATTAAAGATAAAGATAAAACTTTTAAAACAATTAATACTTTTTTTTTATTTTGAGCATATCCTCCGGTAAGAGATCTTGCAAAGAAATTTTAACATTAATCTAATCTTACTAAGATTCATGATTGGACTAGGATGTTCAATCTCAGTGTGAAAATCTAATTTTTATATAAAAATTGCGAAGAAGATCTTCATCCATTTTAAAAAAATTAAGTTTTATTTTTTAGTATCTTTTTGGACAAAACTGATTTGCATCTAATTTTTATAGCACCAATATAATATTATTTATGTATATAAAAAATAGTTAATATCTCAAAAAAAAATTGTATAATGGAGGCGCTTAACAAATATAGTACATCTCTTTTTCAGTAATAAAAGTTTCCTTTTTTTAATGCAAGAAGCATTTTAAGTAATATAGAAGTAATGCAAGTAAACAACGATTAATACATTCCGTACCATTTGTGATTTGTACGAATGGCATATTTTTTAACACAATCCCACTTTGTGTTTTTGTGTGTGTAACTATCAAATTGAAGACTGCCCCAAATTTATATTAATGATTTAATAATTAATAATTAATAATGTCAATGATGTAACGTAGGGTACCCTGCTCATACAATACTCGTTTAACTATTTTGATCTTCTTCATTGATGTGCTCTTTACGTCAGTTTATCAACAACTCGATTAATATATAATCAAATGATAACAAGTGTTCTTAAGTCATTGTTAAAAAAAATGAAAGAAGAAAATTAAATTAGAATGTATAAAATTATATTGTTTGTAATTTTTTTTTACAATTTTTATAATAAATATATATTTTTTAATTTTTATAACTAATAACATATTGACACTCGTTAATAAAATCCTAAATATATTGTGAGTATAGTGATTATTTTTTTATTTATAAAAATATCACCTCTTTATACTAGTTGAGACATTGAGTGGATGAGATATAAGATCGCATGACCAAAAAAAGGTAATTATAAATTTTACATCTAATTTTTATCATTTTTTAATTTTATCATTTAAGTTTTTTTTCCAAAAATTTTATCCTTCAGCTTCTCAAATTTTTAATTTTTATATATTTTATCATCACATTGATAACTAAATAATAATATTATTTTATCTTTTCTTTAATTTTATTTTGGTAACACGTGAATGATGATAAAATATGTAAAAATTGACAAGTTTAGTGGTAAATTTGGATGATAAAATTCATAAAATGAGAAAAGTTGAGTAATAAAATTTGTGATTAAGCCTAAAATTTTATATTGCTATTATTATTTTTTAATTATACTTAGAGTTTATTTTGACAATCAGTGTCAATTTTTTATGTTAATTTTTAGACTTAAGTAACTTTTTAATTATTATAATAAAAGATTATTTTTATTTTAGTCATTCTAAATTCTTTTCGAGTTTTTGTTTTGTTTTATTTCCATTCCTTTTCTTAATAAGCAATGACGAAATTAATAAAACTGAAAGACAAATTTGATAGTATTTTATAAACGATAGAGATAAGAATTAACAATTTTATATTTGTAGGATTAAAATAATAACATATAGATTTAAATAAAAAAAATTATGTACTAGATAATTACAAATGCACCAAAAAAATCAAACTAAAAAGGGAAATATTTAAAAAATAAAAATAAAAATAGTTCTATAATGTAAAAACTAAAAAATCATTTATACTTTAATTTTTATGATGTAATCTATTAAAGTGAATTTCTGATTATAATAAAAAATCACATTAAAACACCTAAAATATTATACTGTATTAATTTTTCTTCAAATATTCTTTTGTAGATATAAGTTGTTATTTTATTTTAATTTAATTTCAGAAATATGCTTTTTGTAAATTTAATTTCAAACATGGATTAACCTTACATAAATTACATTATTAACACCACCAAATACGTGGAATAATTAAATAAAGTTATTTCATCTTAACTAAAAATCTAGGATTTGAGTCTAAACGTTAAATACTTGAAGAAATCTCCTCCAACGAATAACACATTGAAAGAAAAAACAAAAGTTAGGAGAGTAGAGTATATACTATAAGTTTTCATCATTAATGTATATTTAATTATAGAGGAAGAAAAGCCAAAATAAATAAATAACGACACAATAAGTACAATTGTGGAATATTATAGAAGCAGAGTGTACCTGCAAGTACATGAAATCCTCATAGAAATGTTTACCATGCTGTCCTTAAAAAGCTGCCAGCCACTTCGAGAGTTAAGTTAGGACACACACACAAAGAAACCAAAAGCACAAGAAACGTCACAACACACATTCTATATTGGGGTGAAGGAAGATAAAACAAAAAAAAACCTCTGTTTTCTTTGTGTGATTTCTCTTCTGGTTCCGAGTATTGTGTTATTCACCAAAAGCTTGCACCTTTCTGTTGTGGATCACCTAAAACTTGGGTTTTGGTTGAGATGGCTGAGAAGGAAGAAGCCATGCATGCTGTTTTGAAGGAAGCTGTGGATTTGGTACCAAACAGAGCAACTCATTTCTCTGTTTTTTATTTTTCTCTCTTTGTTGATGGAATTGTTTGAACTGTTTGTGTTTGGTTCTTATGTTGTGGTTTACATTTTTTTTTCATTTTTAGTATTTTTTAAGAAAAAAAATCACGGGGTTGATGAGTGTTTCTGGGTTTTGTTTTTATGTTCCTGGTGTTGGAAGTTTTAAGTTCTGTTCTGTTTTTTTGGCAAATTTCCTCTGTTTTTGTGTGGATTATGGTTTTATTTTTTATTGTGTTTTTTTTTTTTTGGTGACTTTTTTCCTTTTAATCTCTTGGCAGGAAAACGTTCCACTTGAGGAAGTTTTTCAGACTCTGAGGTGTGATTCAAATGGACTCACAACAGAATCTGCTGAGGAGAGGCTGGTCATCTTTGGCCACAACAAACTTGAGGAGAAGAAGGTCTTTCCCTTCAATTTTTTCCTTTTTCTTTTTCTTTTTTCACTCTTCAGTGTGGAAAGATGCTTTGAATTATCAGATGTGAAACATACCATTTTCTCTATTATTTGATGGGAAAATGTAAAGTACAGCCATTTTGGGGTGAAAGGAAAAGAAAGATAGAAAGGAAAAAAAAAGCAGAGAAAGAAGGTGAGACTTGGGAGAGAGAGAGAGGGGGGGGGGGGGGGGAGGGAGAGAGAAAGAGAATGAAGTAGAAAGAGATAAATGAGAAAGGAATATATATTTATCAAAATCTGACACAGGTATGATATGATATTATGAACTGTTGGTTAATAAGAAAGAATTGTTTTTTTTCCTTTGACGGAGAACTTTGAAAGAGAGTTATTCCTGTATTAATCGAAAGCTGGTTTCTACTTCCAAGTTTAGTTTCTCTGCTGAGCTTTTGTTGTTTGTGAGGTTCTATGTCTTTCTGTATGAATTTTGCAGGAGAGCAAGGTTTTGAAGTTTTTAGGATTTATGTGGAATCCTCTTTCATGGGTCATGGAAGCTGCAGCAATCATGGCCATTGCTTTGGCCAATGGAGGAGTAAGCTGCTGTATACTTTTAAGTTTTAATTGTATATTCTGTTGAAAATGTTTATTTTGATATCTGTGTGTGAATGCACATAATAGAAGAATGACTTTCAGAAATGGTTGTACAAGGTTCTTTTGACATTATGTTATTGGTTTTGCCTATTTCCTGAATTTTTATCTTCATATTCTTCAGGGAAAACCTCCTGATTGGCAAGACTTTGTTGGGATTATCACACTCCTTATTATCAATTCAACAATAAGTTTCATTGAGGAGAACAATGCTGGTAATGCTGCGGCAGCTCTGATGGCTCGTTTAGCACCTAAAGCTAAGGTATTAGTTATTAGAAGATTATAGGTCTGTTTGTATTGATTGGTAACACACTTTCATGAAAATGAAAAGAATTTGCTTCCATTTGATGGTGCCTCGTAATTCATGCACTAGTTAATCTCAACCATTGATCTTCCTTCATAACTTGTGCCACGTTGGGCCAACATGAATTCTAAGAGATGCTATGCCTTTTTTACTAGCATATAATTTTGGATTTTGGTGAGGTTTAAGTGAAAATATTAGATTCATATATGTCTTGTCTTAATTTGACTTTTGCTAGTAATATTCCTAAAATACTTCTTCAGTTCCTTCGAGATGGGAAATGGATTGAGGAGGATGCTAGCATTCTTGTTCCTGGTGATATAATTAGTGTTAAGCTAGGGGATATTATCCCTGCGGATGCTCGTCTACTTGAAGGTGATCCACTGAAGATTGATCAGGTGCATCTTGCCGCCTTTACTGTTTTGTTTCCTGCTATCCTGTTATCATCTTTGTTTTGTTGATTGCTTATGTTCCTGGTTTGTGTTACAGTCTGCACTTACAGGCGAGTCTCTTCCTGTCACAAAAGGCCCTGGTGATAGTGTTTATTCAGGCTCCACATGCAAGCAGGGAGAGATCAATGCAGTTGTTATTGCCACAGGAGTTCATACCTTCTTTGGCAAAGCTGCTCATCTTGTGGACTCCACAAATCAAGTTGGTCATTTCCAGAAGGTAAAATGAACCCTTTTTTTTTTGTACATTTAATGCTTTTTTGGTACATAATGGTAAAATGAACCTGAATCTCTTTGAAACTGCATTTATCAGCGATTGGCAAACTTGTTAGAACGGAATGGAACATAACATGAGTTTTGTTTTATGTTTGGTACATTTTAAAAGTAGAACATAATTAAAAGTGATACATTTTGGTTTCACTAAAAAGGGTGGAACCAAATAGAAAAGAATATAACAAAATATTTTGTATTATCTTGTCCATGTGCTTACTGCTACCTATATAATAAGTTAATTTATGAACACACACAGTGATATGTGCTTAAATTTTGTTGGCTCTCTAGTCTCTACAAGCCCACCTTTGATTTTGTTTTCTCCTTTATATTTAGAATATATGCTTCACATTGACACTTAGCATTGTTCTGGGTTCCTTAAATAGGTCCTGACTGCAATTGGGAACTTCTGCATATGTTCCATTGCTGTGGGAATGATAGTAGAGATAATTGTCATGTACCCAATTCAACACCGGGAATATCGTCCTGGGATTGACAATCTGCTTGTGCTTCTTATTGGAGGAATTCCTATTGCCATGCCTACTGTTTTGTCAGTGACAATGGCAATTGGATCCCATCGCTTAGCTCAGCAGGTAGACATTAGTGCTTCTTGAAAAGTGGTTGTCTCAAGTTTTAATCAACTAGATTCTAGTCTTTATAGGATATGCTTTATACAATCATTGTAGGGTGCTATTACTAAAAGAATGACAGCAATAGAAGAGATGGCAGGAATGGATGTATTATGTAGTGACAAAACTGGAACTTTGACTTTGAATAAACTGACAGTTGACAAGAATCTTATTGAGGTTAGTAGTAGTCAGTTATGTATTGTGTTGTTTTCTTATTTGCCTTTTCATATTCTTAAACAAGTGTTTTTAATGTTTTCTGTAGATTTTTGCTAAAGGAGTTGACGTAGATACTGTTGTTCTCATGGCCGCTCGGGCTGCACGATTGGAAAACCAAGATGCTATAGATGCCGCTATTGTAGGGATGTTGGGTGATCCAAAAGAGGTAGGCTCATATATGATGATATATCACTTTTTCATGCTTGCAAAACATGCTGTTAAATTTAACTGTTGTTGTAAGGTTGTGTTTTTACTCAAAAAATAAAAAAGAACCTACATTACTATTCCCTTTTGTGTTTGCTACATGCTGTTGTATCTGAATTTGTTTAAAATTAGGCAAGGGCTGGTATTCAAGAGGTTCACTTCCTACCCTTCAATCCAACTGACAAGCGAACTGCAATCACTTATATAGACGGTGAAAGTAAAATGCATCGTGTCAGCAAAGGAGCACCAGAGCAGGTATTTTTATGAGCCAACTCATTGCTTTTGTATATTGGTTCCGCATGACTATAGAACTGATTCATACTTTTCATTACTACTAGATTTTGAATCTTGCACGCAATAAATCAGAGATAGAACGCAGAGTTCATTCTGTCATTGATAAGTTTGCAGAGCGAGGATTACGGTCTCTTGCAGTAGCTTACCAGGTATGCGTGTATTTATGCTCTTTCTTTTGGACTGGAGGTAGTAAATTCAAGTTACATTGCATATCATTACTGACTGCATTTATCATAATATCCCAGGAAGTTCCTGATGGAAAGAAAGAAAGCCAAGGTGGGCCTTGGCAATTTATTGGACTCTTGCCTCTATTTGACCCACCTAGACATGATAGCGCTGAGACAATACGAAGGGCATTAAATCTTGGAGTAAATGTTAAAATGATAACAGGTATTTGTCCGCTGCATGATATTATATATTAAACAGAAGAAAGTAATACATCCATGTTTCTTGCACTCCTGAAAACTTTCTGCATTATCTGTTGATGATGCTTTTGATGGCTCTATATTTTAATATTGAATTATAACATGGAAGAATGTAATGGTATTGGTGTCAGACTTGCTGTTGATTATGAAATTCGAATTAAGCAAAATTGTACAGAAAGGAATAAGTTCTCTCCCAACTTGAATAGCACCTCTTAATCTCTTATTACAATTGTGGCTAGTATCAAAGTATTTTGCTTCTTGGCTAAGTGCTTGATTTGCTATTTTTGTTGCATGGTTAGTACATCAAGTCTAGTCTCTTTTAGATGCATCCCTTGTGCTTTGGACATAATAATAGGAGTGATTTATTGATTCTTCTATTATTTAGGTATAATATCTTTATGAGTTCCATTTTCTTTAGGTGATCAACTAGCAATAGGAAAAGAAACAGGACGCCGTCTGGGGATGGGAACCAACATGTACCCTTCATCGGCTTTATTGGGCCAAAACAAGGATGAAGCAATTGCTACCTTGCCAGTTGATGAGTTGATTGAAAAAGCAGATGGATTTGCTGGTGTTTTTCCTGGTATAATACCTTTCTTTTCTCTTTAATTTCTTAGTATTTAGAAATATATGCATACATTCAGTAACCTTGCTTCAGTTGATGGTGGCAAGAAGCTACAATCTATGAAATACCTTGTACAAGCAACATCCAGGAGCAGTGGCTTTTCCCCTTCTTCCATGATATTTACTTGAAATGATAATGATGGTTTACCTTCATATGATATTTTTCTCTTTTATTTGTTTGACTTAATGAGTTTATTTTTAATACAGAACACAAATATGAGATCGTGAAACGTTTACAAGCTAGGAAACACATATGTGGAATGACTGGTGATGGGGTTAACGATGCTCCTGCTCTTAAAAAGGCAGATATTGGAATAGCTGTCGCCGATGCTACTGATGCAGCTCGTAGTGCTTCTGATATTGTTCTGACTGAACCTGGTCTCAGTGTTATCATCAGTGCTGTACTGACCAGTCGAGCAATATTCCAAAGGATGAAGAATTACACAGTGAGCCTACATTCAGTTCTAACTTTTGAGTTTGGTTTTGACTTTAGGAAATTGGATATTTTGTTGCATCATCTTCCCCTTAAATGGCACATGCCTACCTAAGAACCATTATCCCACCATCTTAGTCTAAACAATGATAATTATGATTATTTACTTTTCATTCATTGATTTTCTTTTGAACAGATCTATGCAGTTTCCATCACAATCCGTATTGTGGTAAGTTTTATAGTCTAAGATTGAGTATAGGCTATTGTTCTTTTAGACATATGACTTTGATTACTAACGTTGAATTTGTGTTGACAGCTTGGTTTCATGTTACTGGCCCTCATATGGCATTTTGATTTTCCACCATTCATGGTGCTGATTATTGCTATTCTTAATGACGGTATGTACCTTATTTTTCTTTTCAACACTAACATAGATCTTTACTAGTTAAGTCATGGATATTTTTGTCACCATTACCACCTAATTAATGTCAAATACCATGTTTCTCATTTTCTTTTCACTGATGTTGTGAAAGAGATCCTGTTTCTTGTTACTTTCTTTCCACACTTAAATTTATACGACCTTTGAATATGTCAGGTACCATTATGACGATATCAAAGGACAGGGTGAAACCATCTCCATATCCAGATAGCTGGAAGTTGGCCGAGATCTTTACCACTGGAATAATTCTTGGTGGTTATTTGGCTATGATGACAGTTATTTTCTTTTGGGCAGCATATAAAACAGATTTTTTCCCTGTAAGAAACATAGTTTATCAACTTAATTATATCATGTTTGTTAAGCCAATAATCCGTATGATTTTTATAATATATACTGCTTACTTTGAAGTTTGAATCACTAACTTTGTTCAATGGCTTGTATTAATGCTTGTAGCAAACATTTGGAGTCTCAAGTCTTCAGAAAAAGGATAGGGATGACTTTAGAAAGCTTGCCTCAGCAATATACCTACAAGTTAGCACAATTAGTCAGGCCCTCATATTCATTACACGGGCTCGGAGTTGGTCTTATGTTGAACGTCCGGGTTTGTTACTTGTTGCAGCTTTTGTTATCGCCCAGCTGGTGAGTGAATTCAACACACAACACTACTTTTGGCCTATTTACATTGTAAATATAGTAGTGATAATAACTTGTCCATTTGCTTTCATGAGCAGATAGCTACCTTAATTGCAGTTTATGCAAATTGGAGTTTCGCTGCTATTGAAGGGATTGGATGGGGTTGGGCTGGTGTTGTTTGGCTTTACAACCTCATCTTTTATATCCCACTTGACTTTATCAAGTTCATAATTCGATATGCCTTGAGTGGAAGGGCTTGGGATCTTGTTATTGAACAAAGGGTATGTGTTCCCTATCTATCAAAAAGACTAGTTCAACATTTGAACCGTTGCTTACTCTGTAATATGAAATCTTTGTCAGATTGCTTTTACAAGGAAAAAAGATTTTGGAAAGGAAGAACGTGAACTTAAATGGGCACATGCACAGAGGACGCTTCACGGCCTTCACCCACCAGAGACTAAGATGTTCAATGAACGTACAAGTTACACAGAACTTAATCAGATGGCTGAAGAGGCTAGAAGACGAGCAGAAATTGCAAGGTATGCATGCATGGGTTTTTATGATGGTCTAGTCTGAGGTAGTTTGCTTTATATGCATACCCTCTTACATGTTGCATGTTACCCCCAAGTGAGTCTTTGCTGATAATATGCACTGGAAGAGTTTATATGTACAGCTTATTTGAACTTATATAATAACATAAGCTTTTTAAAGTAAGTGTTTGGGAAGCTTGTGAAAATAGCTTATAAGCTGACTTTAGCTTATCTCAAAAGCTCTCCAAAATTGCGCATATAGAAACATCTTACGACCTATATGAAAATAGTTTTATCCCATATCCTTTTCAATTATAGAAATAACTTGTACATAAATGCCTATATGATAAGCACTTGTTGAATAATTCCTTAAATAAGGGTTGGTTTGTTCAAACTTCAAAAAAGCAATTTTAAAATAAGTGCTTTTTAGAAAAACACTTTTTTAATAAGTAGATAGGATTTGCTCTCAAAATAAGCAGAAAACAGCTTTTATTAATCAGAAACTGTTTAGCAAACACACTAAATAAACAGAAAGTTGTTTATTTTATTAAAATAAGTGCTTTTTCAAGATATAAATTTAAACAAACTCACCCTAAGTTGTTTATCTAAACAGATCCTAAGACTATTAGTACTGAATTAATCATAGATTCAGAATAAAATGGTAGTTGCCACATTATATTTTAAAAGAAATTGGAGTTTACACCATGCATCCACTCGATCTAAAGTTGTTTCTAACCTATTTTGCAATCATGATTTGCTAACACATTTAGTGTTCCTTCCTACTGTACATGGTATGGATTTAAGGTCAACATGAAAGGAAAGCTACGGTTGAAACTCTCGACACTACCAATTCCATATCTAACTTGTTATGCATTTTTCTTAACCTGTTGGTGTTCTCTCTCTTGATCTAAAGTGGTTTATCTGTAGTATAGGAACAATTATTTCACTGTATTATTATGATTATGATTTATGTGTGAAAGTAAATGTAAATAATCTTTAGCTTCATGCCCTTACATTTATATCATTGCGTTTGTTTTTCCTTTGCAGGCTGAGAGAACTGCATACACTTAAGGGTCGTGTTGAGTCTGTGGTTAGACTGAAGGGTCTTAACATTGACACAATACAGCAAGCATACACTGTCTAGAATGTTGAGTTTCATGCATGAATCGTGTATGTATAATGTGTGTATAATGCCGTTAGAAGAGTGTGATCATAGAGCAGCAAAAAATATATACTTTAAATGTTTGTTAAAGCAGTTTTGGTGGACTTTTTTAGACATGAAATTATTGGTGCATTAATACTTAAATGTTAAAAAGAGTTCCATTTATGCTTTCAATTTCGATACTATCATTCATGTCTTGCCATCAGGCTTATTTACGTTTACAAAATTGCAAATCAATTGAACCACCAATCCTTATTGTGGGTGAATTACACACTTAAGTAGTAGGCTTTTCTCACTATAAACAAACATCTTAGAATCTTACGGTTGCAGGTAACAATTCATGAATTATTTTTAAAATATATTTCTTTTCTTTTTCTTTCTTAATAACTTTCAAATTTCAATGTCACCATTAGTTGATTTGAAAATGGGTCTTAAAAGATGAAATGAGTTTTTAAGTGTGTAGGATGGTTTTGGAATTTTATACAAATTTTAATTTCTTCTTTCTGAGTCAGAATCTGTTGGATTATCCGCATTGAGTCATGATTTATGACATTCGATATCTTCTTGAATGCAGTAGCTTTGAATGTCAGAGTAGCAACGTATGTTTGGGAAAATATTGAATAATATAATTAAATATATTCAATGAATTCTTATCATTTATTTTTTTGGTGAATATTTGACTATAAAATGTATTGAAGATGAGTTAATGTAGAAATCGTGTCATTTTCATGTAGAACTCAATGAAGAATCGTTGGAGACTTACAAAGTCATTATGAACAAGAGCCTAACATTTGTTTAAGAGTACTGTCCCCTGAATCTGAAGAGAAATTACATGAGTTTCTAACTTGGTGTGGTCAAAGGTCATAAAGTTTTTTTTTAAAAAAAAAAAAACAAAAAAAAAACAAAGAACTTGCAAAGAAGAATGACATTGATATTGAATGAATAAGGTGGTATTTAAGTTTTCTGATGTATAAAAAAATGAATAAGATGGTATGATACAACTTGTCCTAAAAAAAAAGATTGTATGATACAAAAGCACAGTATATTTTAAAGAGACATATGATAGCTAAACTAATTGAATGGATACGAGCTTAACCAGACTGAATCTAACAACTGCATAACTAATGAAATGATTTAGTTACATCCTAATAGCTATGGCTTCTCAGTAGAACATTTTTTTTTTCTTTTAAAATACTAGGCTCTTCATTGGCTTTAGTTTGTGAGTACTATGCTACAACCTCTCCGCTAAATCATGCTTGCTTCTCGTCCATGATTTATTTTTAATTTTGGATTGGCATGATTTAACCAATAATAACAAACATACATCAATTAATTAAAAATTATTTTAAATATATTTTTAAAACTATTATTATAAAAATCTTACTAAACAAAGAGTGTTTGACCCAGTTTAATTTTAGCTTATTTTTTTTCCTTAAAATAAAAATCTAGGTCAAATAATATTTACAACATATTTACATAAAAATTCATAAATTTTAAGTAGCTTATTTTGTAGTGTAATTTTTTTTGTTAAAAAAAAAAAGAGCTTTTAGGAAAAGCTGCTCAAAGCAACTTATCCCTAGCTTAATCGGAGCTTTTCCGCTAAGCACCTCTTCGATTCCATGCGTGGATAGTTTTGCTTTTTTTTTTTTATTATTTTCCTTCTAAATTTTATATTCTAAAATAAAACTGCCAATTTACTTTGTTGCAGCTGGTGCTTCCTTTTTAGCTTATTTTTTTTTATGATTAGATGGCAATTTTTATAAAAACAAATAATAAAAATGCACTTTTTTTAATGTATTCTTTCGTGTTAGTTGAAATTTCTTGAGAATAAAATAATTTTGAGAGTAAATATAAGTAACGCGTAGGGTCCAATCGTATTTCTCTAATTTTGATAGAGTATTTCATAATTAAATTTAGAATAGGGAGATAAAATCGCTCATTAAGAACAACTTTTTATAATTAGATTCTAATTAATTTTAGTAACCTATTTCATCATTTTTCATTTTTGTCTCTCAAGGAGTATTTTTGTTCATATTTTTATTGGGTAAATATTATTTTTTTCTTTAAATTTGTTAGACATAGACAGTTCGGTTCCTGACAAATGAAAATTTTAATTTTTATTCTTAAATTTGCAAAAAAATGACATATTAGTCTTATGATTAATTTTCTCCATTAACTCATACAATTGTGCCTACATGACACTTTGATAATGTCGAAGTAGTTGATAGTTACCACATGTCATGTGTTAAAAGTTGATTATTCAATTCCATCTTTAAACTTAATAGTTTGTTGTCATTTTAGTCTCTCAACTTAACATATACTACCATTTTGGTTCTAAAAACACTTTTAAATTTTTAATTAAGTCTCGTGTTGCATGAAATTATTAGCATAAACATTATCATATTCTCTTACTTTTATTATTTTTGTAATTCTATCATTTAAATTATAGTATAAATATAAAACTAACTTATGAGTGATTACATCACAATAATAAGTGTTAAATCTATGACATTACTAATAAGATTCTATAAGATTTTAAATTGGATATTCTACCTGTGAATGTATGTATACATGATTTTGATGATGTCAAAGAAGAATCTAACAAGGCTGCTTCAAATGATAAGCATTTGCTTCAAGAATAATTCAAGATTGCTTCAACAAACAAAGCCCTTGTTTCAAGATTCACTAAAGACCAAGCCTTGCCTTAAAACAAAGTGCTTTCAAGACATGCAAGGCTCTGGTAATCGATTACCAGGAAGTGTAATCGATTACCAGAAGACAGGGTTGAGAAATAGCTGTTGAAAAAGGTTTTGAATTTGAATTTTCAACATGTAATCGATTACCATATGTCTGTAATCGATTACCAGCAACGAAACTTTGGAAATTCAAATTCAAAAGTCATAACCCTTCAAATTATAACTGTGTAATCGATTACACAAACATTGTAATCGATTACCAGTGGAAAGTTTTCAGAAAATCTGCCAACAGTCACATCTTTTCATTAGATTTGTGAATGGCCATCAAAGGTCTATAAATAGGTGACTTGGGCACGAATTTTATGCAGAGAGTTTTGCTTGGCAAAAATGTCTTATCCTCTCAAAAGACAATGAGAGAGATTCCAAAAGAACTTCATTGTCAAATGCTCTCTCAAGAAATCCTTGATCAAACACTTGCAAAATCTATAAGGATTCTTACATGATCTTCATTGTAATATTCTTCTCTTGAAGAGAGAATTCTTCTTATTCAATGAGATTGGTTAAGAGACTGTGAGTCTCTTGTTGTAAAGGATTCCTGAACACAAGGGATGGGTTGTCCCTGTGTGGTTCAGACTTTGTAATGGATTTTACAAAGATAGTGGAAATCTCAAGTGGGTTGCTTGAGTATTGGACGTAGGCACGGGTTGTGGCCGAACCAGTATAAAACTGTGTTTACATTCTCTCTTCCCTTATCTCATTTATGTTATTGCAATCAATTTTGCCTTGCATGTTTATAGAACATTATTAAATTGATTGTTGTTGCTTCTTCTGCATTCTAAGCCTATCCCTCTTAAGATTATTGAGGCCACAAGGTCCAACACTACCCAAATTAAGTTATTATTTTATATACTATTAATATGTATAGAATGATAGATTAATTAATTAATCTATTCAGTAAAAATAATGAAAAGACAATTAAAACAAACTTGACCCATTATGATGATTAAGTATAAGAGGACATGAAAAATAAGTGTTAGAACCATTTTCTTACAGATATTTTTACACTTCTCACTTCGTTGTTTCAACCATGGAGCATAAGAAGACAAGACTCATTATAAGTTGAAAATATACAACCTACCAAATTAAACATAAAATATAGTTAACTCATTATATTCTTAATGAAAAAAGAATCCATGTTTGTCATGTTGAAGTATACAATATACACAACTTACATAATTGATTATAAAATATAATTTACTCATTATATTAGTCATGTTGAAGTATAAAAAATAAAATACAATAAAAGGTAAAAAAATAAACATATCTAATTTCATCTTAAATTTTGATTGAATAAAATGATATATTTTGAATATCTTTAATATTTAATTTCCTCATTAATTAAATTAATATAATTACTTTTAAAATAAATTATTTATTAGTATCTATATATTTACACAATACACCTTTTTCATTTGATTCTTATTAAAAATTAATTTAATTTTCATATGTTTATTTCTTTTCAATTCATTTATATTATTGTTTGTCATTGCTATAATATTATTTTTTAGAATTTTAACTTATAAAATATAATAAATAAATTAATAGTTATTTCAAGTATAAAATAATATTTCTTATTTCTATAATTGACAATTATTTTTCATTTAATTTTCATCACCATAAATAATTGTTATCATTATAAAAAATATCATTTATTATCACTATACTAACAATTTATATGTAGTGTGACATTTAATTAAAAATTCAAAAGTGCTTTCAGTTTTAGGAACCAAAATGACAATATGTAATTAAGTTCATAATCAAAATATCAGGGTTAAGTTCAGAAAATAAAATGATACAAAATAGTTAAGTTTAAAGACCAAGTAAAAAAGTCAACTTTTTTATTAATGGCAAACACATGTATGACAAGTGATAACCATGAGATGTTTCATCATCAGTTAGAGTGCCCTGCAAATATAAATGTTTGAGTTAATGGAAAAAACTAACGGTATAATCAATGTCACATTTTTTGAAAATTTGGGGACAAAATTTTAGTTTTCATTTTTTAGGGACCTAACTATCAATGCCTAATAAATTCAATGAAGAAAGTAGGTATTTGAGAAATGAAATGTCTATTAACCGGTGTGCCTTTAAGGTATTGGTTAAAAAACTAAAAAGAAAAAAAAAAATTATTGAAATGTGCAAAATTACACTGGTCATAACTTTGTTTTATGTTCTCTTATGATTTTCAAGGACAAAATTTTAATTTTTATCTTCTAAAGACTTAATCTAATAAATTCAATGACAAAAATAAGTATTTGAGAAATGAAATGTCTATTAACTAGTATACCCTTAGGGTAATGTAGAGTGTTGGTTAAGAAATTAAAATTAAAAAGATTTTTTTTACATTTTTTTTATAATTTTCACAATAAATATATTTTTTTAATTCCTTAGTCATTGTTCTATGGCAAGATTTATTTTTAGTGCAGAGGACATTTTAGTCATTCACTCATATTAGGAAATGGATTCTCTACCCTGACTATTATGACTATGTGAGATCTCAATCTTCCAAAACAAATTATATATTTTAAATAGTAATTAACTCAAAAAAGTTTAAACCCTTAAATGATCAAGGTCCATATTATTCATTCAAATGACTGAACACACGAGTCCAAATTAAAGTCTCAAGAACACGAAAACCGAAAATCAACCACTTAATTGTTTAGTATTTATATTTACACAAATTGTTGTTGGCCGAACGAGGTTCCTCGCATTCATGATGGCAGCATGTAGGATGAGTTGAGTCGAGAGGTAATGTCTCCCCAGACCGAAAAACATTAACATAATCGGAGCAAACGACCGAACCATGTCCGCGTACTGTTCCTTCTTCGAAACAAAGTTCTCGTCCCCCATCCACGCGCCGTGTAGCAACGCGCTGCCACCGAGCACCACCCAGAAGAAGCACAGCGACTCCGGCGGCGTTAAAGAGGTCGAGAACGAACACGCGAATCCCAACATCGTGGAACTCAGCAACGCCCACGACGCGAGTTTCACGGCGTGGAGCCCACGCGCCTTGGGTTGTTGTGGTGGTGGGGAGAAGTCGACGGAGAAGTAAACGACGTAGATGAAGGCGGCGAAGAGGAGCATTGGGGTGTCGTTTTTGGTGTAGGCGAGGTAGGTTATGATGCCGCTGCTGATTGTGGTGCTGAGAAAACTAAAGATGTCATAAAGTGGCAGCACGCGCGGGTTTGGCGCGTGGGCGTCGGAGGAGGTGGCAACAGGGAGTAGCGGTGAACTCATAGTAGTGTGGTGTGGAGAAGGAAGGGTTCTTTTCTTTATTTATACGAAGGAAGGAATGAATGAGAATGGGTTCGAATGATGTTTCGTTTTAGGTTCTTAGAAACTCAGACTCTGCTTCCTGGAATTTTCACTTGACCTCGAAAAACTAAATAATTTGTCAAAAATATATATCAAAATATTAATTATAAAAAAAATCCTGACAGTTTAATAAATAATCATTTCTATCAAAAATAAAATTCGAATATTATTTACACAATTATATATCAAAATAATAATTATTTTATTTTTAATGTAATATTAATTTTTTTATTCTTTATAACATTAATTAATTAATAATAATATAAATTAATTTTATAATTTTTGTTTTATTTTTTAGTATGAGTAAAAGAACCGGACTATTGTTTTGGAATAGAGTAGACGGATTAGTTTATGGTTTATCACTTTGGAATGGGGTTGATCACACTGACGTGTGAGTGTGTCTCTGTCACAGTTAAATTTATTTTAGGTTTCAAACTTTCAATGCTTAATTGTAGTAATTTTTATCCCTAGAGTATGTAATTGTCAATTTTAAGCTATATGTAAAAAAATTAATCCTAAACAATAAAATAGAGGATATATATTTTTAGCACTCTTTGAATAACAGAGGATATACATATATGGAGAAATATTACTTAATCCTAAACAATAAAATAAAACTTTTCAAACAGGATGATATATATTTTTAGTGTTTACGAATAGATAAATAGATAATGTTCACTCATTGTTTCTGAAAATAAATGGTTCAGTTTCGTCTCTAATTTATGAAAATGTGTTATATTATATATATAGTCCTTATTTTTATAATTAATTTTTTTTATGAAAGATAAGATTCATATTTAACACATTTTCATAAAAAAATTATGTTAGAAACAATATTCTCATATTTATAAAGACTAAATAAGTACTATAATAGAACCAACTCTTTAACATTCCCTCATAAATCAAATTTGCGCATTTAACAAGAAAAAAATGTACCTTACGAAAATTACATGGTCATATCTAACTTATTTAAAAGAGTAAATCATTTTAGCATGTTAAAAGAGATTTTACATTATTATTCAATCCTAAATAATGATAAATTTTTTAATTATTATAATAATTATTTAAAAAATTATATCAACAATATAATAAAAAATTGTTTTGAAAATTATACTAATAATAATTTTTAATTGATTAAAAATATAATTTTTTATACTAATAATATACGAAAATTAGACTCTATCTAAAATATCTAACTTAATTAGTTCAATGAAACACTCCAAACAATAAAATCTGGTACAACCCTATAGAAATCAATGTCAACATTTGCTTGATAAACAAATGCGCAACAAGCATAAGTTGGTCACTTTATTTTCGGCACTTACTCTGGGTGTTGATGAACCCATTCAATCAAAATTAATTCAAATTGAGATTTGAACAAATCAAAATTTTTCATTGGATTACATTTTTGATTTGATTTTGAAATTCAATCTATTCCAAACTGAAATTATAGAATTTTTTTCCCAAACATACATAAAAAATTAATTAAATACCAAAACATACATATCCCTCCATTATTTACCAAAGATACCAAAAAACACATGTATAAATTTGGATTGAGAGGATCCAAATTTATACTGTATTTTCTCAAAACTTTTGCGAAAATCAATTGAGAATTCAAATTTTCCAACCCAAATTCTCAAAGTGATTTTTTTTATTATTTTTAAGAAAAATTATATTTTTTTAAAAATTCCTGTTAAGGATCCGAATTCTCAACCGATTTTCACAAAATTTCTCAACCCAAATTTACACTATAAATAATAAACACACATGTTTTGGTAAATACCAGGGGATATGTATATTTTGGTATTTAATTAATTTTTTATGTATGTTTAAAAAAATCAAAATTATATACATATACCCTTTTATAAATAAATTTATGTTACTTTTTTTAAGCAAAGTAACATAAATTTATGTTACTACTGTTTACATTTTTATTTTTATATATTTATAAAATTATCACATAATTCATATTTATTTATGAAAAATTTGTTTAATTGAAGATAATTTTTAGTAAGTATTTGATTAAAGGTATGTAAGTATAATTAGTTATATATATTTGAAGCTACTATTAATTGTTTATTGACATTGCACACAAAAAAATAGTTTATTGACTTCTAAAAGATGTTTAATATCTTAAATTATCTTTTACTATGTCTATTATATATATTATCATTTATTTAATACTTTCTCTAAAAAAATAAAAATAAGACTAAAATAAAAAAAAATTAATCTAAACTACTTTAAATTGGATTAAATTTAAATTTTTAATAAAACTGATTGAATGATTAGTTAAAAAAATTAGAGTGATTGAATCAAATGATTTTTCTCTTTAAAATCAATCTAATCCTATTTACAAACACTCCTACTTATTCCTTCATGAAAAAAATGAATTTGTATGCAAAAGTTACTCATGAAATGACCATCTCTAAGTCTAACCACTTTTCTGGATTGCACTCTTTAAATTTTTTAGTTAAATATAATTTTTTTAATCAGTATAGAAAGCTCATTTTATATTGTTTATTTATTTTCACTTATCCAAATATATGGAGAAAAAAAATCTTCAGTTCTTTTCTCCTTATTTTTATCCATTCAAACAATATATTTTCTATTATATTTTTTGTTCTTATATATTTTTTCTATTTCTTTTCTCATTATTTTGCTTGCAATCTAGAGAAAGCAAATGTTGTGAGCACGTGTTTCTATTTATAATTTATCATCTTATATTGAAATGTTCCTTAAATTCAAATTTGATAAAAATAAAAATTATTTATGAAAATTTTCATAAAAATAAAAAATTACAAACAAACTGAATAAGTCAAATCAATCTTTATTTTTTTAACAAACTAAATTCAAGTTTTTAATTAGACTCATTTAAATAAATAAATTATTACCAACCCTTAATACTTGAAGAGGTGAAGTTGTTCAAGCTTTAAAGCCTTTGCCAAGCATCATGGGCATGACTATCTCATCAATTGCGCGAGGAGACCGAATCATGTTCATACCATATCATAAAAATGACATTAGAACACAGTTACTATGTGTACCAAGGAATGGTCAACCTGTAAAAACATGTCTAGTCCATATGGATTTTATCTTCATTATACCAAGTCCTCATGAGTAACTTTTCAGGATAGTGGGTAAGTTTGACAAGTTATCCATCAACCTTTCAAGATCGTCTCTCATGTGTCAATTTTCAGCCACCGAAGAACCAAACTTGTTGATAAGTTTCTCAATGAATTTGAACAAAAGACGTTAATCCATTTTTTCTTACAAGTGAATACTCCTGCACAAGTTATATTCAAAGTGAAGATTGATCCCAAAATGTGTTGTTCTAGGGCGAGAAAGCATAAGAAATTATTTAATATGCAGACAAACTTGTATTATTCTATACGATAATTATATTTTAGATAGATGAAAAGGAAGCAAAATCAATAATCATGCAACCATATTTTCTATTTGACAATGTATTAAATAAAATGTATAAGCAAGATATGAATAAAAAATGCATTATTAGGTTACTTTTTTCTTTTTTCTGTCCTATTCATTTTAATTTATTCAACTTATATTATTACTTCAAACTCTTCAAATCTGTTTTCTTCACTTTTGGATAAATAAACTTTTTGATTCTGGTTGAAGTTGTTTCACCACTTGATGTCCTGATCCCATATTTTACCACCGTAGACTCTCACAAACAAGCTCCACGTCCTACGAATCTCTAACAAACCTACCAATAAATGAAGCAAAATGAATGTGACATATCATGAATAAATGATGATGTAAAAATGAGAAAAAAAAATAAAGCTTCAGGGTCTATAATATTTTAATCTTTGTAATCTCGATCACACATTCTCACAAATAAAAAATCCTAGAACTAAGTACTGACAAATCATGTATTGATTGTTTTAGAGTGAATTTTTATGTCAATTACATACACTTTTAATATATTTTCATTAGTAAAATTTATATTTTGATTTAAGTTATGTAAAGACATGTGTGTAAGAGATTTTATGTGAAAAAAAAATTAAAAATCATATATTTTTAAGCTATTCAAACTTTATTGAGAAGACCATAATCGTGATAAATTTTATACAATCATGATAGATTCTATATTGTCATGTTAGTCACTACATTTGTGGTCACAACCAAGAAATCAATATCAAATATATTTTCGAATAGGATTATGATAGATTTAGTATGATTGTGATAAATTTTGAATGACTGGATTGTTCGCATAAAAAAATTAGACATAAATTGTAGTATGCAATCACTTTGAGCATGATCATAGTGTGTATTAGCTCATCTAAGCTTTTTAATTAGACTTTTGTCTAGGTTTGAGATATACATGATTGCTTGCTCAGCTCAACTAATTAACAAGGCACCAAGACAAAAGTCAAGATGTTTTTGTATCAAAGTTCCTTAATACTCTCCCTAGTAGTGCTGGAGAATCTCCTATCCTTCAATTCCCCAACTCTCTCTTAACTCTCTATTGTTCATTCTTTATGCCTCACAGAAAATGTCACCAAAGTTACATTACCAATGATTACCCCTAAGAAGATACACATCTCTAAAGTTTGATGAGCTATGAAAAGTCATCGAATTTAATAACCTATGCCGAGCTCGTTAATATTTGAACTTTTTCCCAACAACACTTCTTCGATTTTGGACCATGGCCCAGCCCGATATGGTCCATGAAACTAAGTAAGGCAACAAAAGTTTCATGTATTAAGTTTTGTTTGTATAAATTTGTCTGTAAGTATTTATAAAAAAAAGTAAAAATCTCTCTCAAGCTAAAATCAATTTATATATTTAATTTTTATAAAAAATTCTTGCATATAATTTTTTTAAAAGTTAAGACACATAAGTTAATTTTAATTTTATGAAAAAAGTTTAATTTTTTTTCTTTTTTAATAATTGTTGCCCAAATATAATAAATAACTTAATTAAAATATAATGTATGTTATCAATCTTCTACTTTTCACTTTGATTTATAATGAGTTAACTTTTAAAATTTACATGTATGACGTAATACCTTCACGATTAAAAAGAACACAAAAGAATATCATTAGATGATCAACTTAATTTTTAGAGATCACAAAGTATCGGCTTGTAAAGAACACTTTAAATTCCAATCACATTTTCCATATATCTTTAGTTATCAAAAATATTTTATTTTGTTTGGTGTTTAATTATAAGATAATATTATTATTTCCGCCATTTTCTTTATTACATTACAAAAAACCAACAAGTAGCAAGTTGAAAACACATCTTTTCATTATAAACAAATACACGTAAATGAATTCAAACAAAAAAAACCCTCAATCAGTCAATCATTACACATTATACATCAACCTTAGCCTCTGTTAATATTGGTTTATAATCATAATCATTATAGCAGCAAGTATCATTATTGGAGCAAGCACTAGTAGTAGCACTCTTGTCACCCTCCCAAATGAAGTACACATAGAAAAGAAAGATGTTGCCACTAATCACAAGCCCAAAGAAGAATGAAGACTCGAGGAAGCTCATAAAGGTCGAAAACTCGCACGCAAATCCCAACATGATGGTGCTAATCAAGACCCAAATGATGATTTTAACGTTGCGTTTAATATTATGGGAATTGGATGATGAAGATTTAGGTAGGGAGTGGTACAAGCGAAAGCAATAATCCAACAAGAAGGAACCAAAGTAGACAAAACCCACGAACACTACGGTGGGAGTGTCGTTGTTGTTGTGCGCGCGGTAGATTGTGACCACGCTGCTGATTGTCATGTTGATGAAACCAAAGATGGGTAACACACTACGAGGCTTTTGGGGTGCATGATCGGAATAGGTAAGAGGCAGAAGGTGAAGTGATGAAGAAGTCATGATGATAGTTGTAAGTGGTGTATCTCAATTTTTGATTAATTGGGTTTTTGATGGGTGATGGAAATGTTGGATTTGATTTCACTTAAATGTTAGAGTGGGGTAGTGGTTTTTCTTGGAAAGTGAGGGGGAGGGAGATGTTTCCATTGTGCTTCGTTTCGTTTCATTCTTGGAAATTAACATCCACTTACATTTCTTTTGAAATATTGACACTTTGAATAACGAATTTGCTTGGAAGTTTCGGTGGACCCATATCGATTAAAAAGTCTTGCATGAAAAGAAGGATATTGGAGGGGAGTTGATATTCCCACTATATTTCCAGTACCATTTTTGCTATTTCCACTATCAGTGTAGTGGGAATAAAAAAAGTATCTCTCTGCACATTTTCTCAACCCCTTCCCCCATTCTTCTCACATCTCTTTCCCCTTCTTCTTGCATTGTGATTTTTGTTTTGTTTTGGAAAATACCATAATAGAAGTACAATTTAGTTGTGATTTTCAATCGAAAACACAATAGAATTGCACTTTCATTGTTTTATTTTTTTGTTTTGAAAAATAACACAACAAAAGTACTATTTTGCTGTGTTATTGGATAAATAACACAATAAAATCATATTTTTGTTGTGTTGTTTTTCAAAACAAAAAATAACACAATGATGCTATTAGTAAACAACAAAAGTACTATATTAGACACAACGGAATGATGTTATTAGTAATTTTTTCACCTCCAATTGCATAGCGGAAATACAATTCAATGGTATAATTTTTTAGGTGGCAGTTTTGGAATATGGGTAAAATGCACCCACATGGGTAGTGCCGTTAGCAAAAAAGGTAGTGCTATTAGTAATTCTCTAATCGGAGTACTATATTAGACACTTTATGTTACTCCGTCGAAAGTAAGGGTGGGCTGGGCTGAAGCCCTTTCACTTTACGTGTTACTATTTAAACTCCTAAGTTACTTTTAACCCCCCTAGGCAAAGTGAAAAGACAAAAATATACTTTTGATATTCAATTAAAAATACTTCTTGACAAAAACATGTTATCCTTAACTACTTGTGATCACCCACATTTTCTTTTGAAAGTGAATTTATGGTAATATATTTAGTAATTTAAAAAAAAACAATAAATTCTTATGTATCAAATTTTACTACTCATTTGTAAAAAAAAAATTATAAAATATATGTTCTTTCTTAGCAAGTCATATGAATATTTTTGGACCAATAAATTGTTGGTTTGAGTGATCTTGGACTCGGTCCTCTCAAATAAGGTCTCAATAGGTATTTTTATACATACACGAACTTTAGAATCGAACCCTTAACCAGATATTAAATCATGTAACTTTTCTTACATCAAATATTATTATTATTATTATTATTATTATTATTATTATTATTATTATTATTATTATTATTATTATTATTATTCATCTCAAATATTATTACATAAATTTAATTAATCCAAATTTGAATTTAAACTTTAACATAACATATCAAATCAATAAACATAGAAATAATGTCTTGATTTAATTTTTTTTTGTAATTTTTTTCAATCTTAATAGTCTCACCTTTTTAAATTTATTCCTATTTAATAAAATAAAATCCTCATTATTGTTAATAAAAATATCTTTTATTATATTTTTTCTTTCTTAAATACAAAATTTTATTTCTTAGTACTGATGATATTTTTTATCTTTTAAATTTTAATTTATAAATATCAATATAACATATGAGAAACTTGTTAATTCTATATTTTAATTCATTGTGCGTCCTTGATGCATATACATGTAATATTGTTTAAGGGCATACAAATTAACTCTGATTGGATCATTGTTCAATCTTAAAACTTTTGTTATTAAACAGTTTAGAGACCCGCCCAATTCTTAAAATATTGTTCCAAAGTCGCATATATTCATATATCTAGTTGAATTAGTTTTAACTTATTCAGGAATTCGTCAAAATGCATGAGACCAACATCAGGGTCCATGGATTATATAGCGCTGCAAGCACAAACAAGTTATATTTAACACTCTCTATATATCTACTATGTGAAAGAATTTAACGACAATACATCGGTACAAAACAGTTTTACATTATCAATTAATAAGAAATTATCTTAATATAACTTTCAAAATATTTATTATAAAAATTAACAAATTTACATACTAATAATTTATAAATAAATTACAATATAAAACTACATTACACTGTATAAACTAATTAACTATTTTCAAATAAAGCAGAAAATGTGGACAAGAATAATCTCATAAAGTTATAATTATAATTTGGTTTCAAGGAAAGACATTAGTACTGGGCCACAACAAACTGACTCAACCTAACCTTTTAAAGGCATCAATGGCACCGTGACAATGATTGATTCCGTCGTCTCTTCCTTCGTCAATTATATTAGCTCACAAAACTTTCCATAAAGTTGGCTTGCAATGAGTGCCAATGCCAATATATGCAAAATGAATATCAATACTACATGTTAAGAAAACAATAAATGTAGATAAGGTGTCTAAACATGAATGGATGGTAGTGCTAGTGCTCCTAAGTCCTAAATTACATTGACCAAAAAATTATAGAAAAAGCAAATGTGGTGCACAAAGATAAGCTATACCAAACTATATGCACACTCATTGTTGATGATACGCTTGCATCACTACAAAATGATGATTTAACATTGTTGTATCTACATCGGTTATCAAAATCGATGGAGTAAAACATGTGATGGTATTTTTAAAATTATTGTCAATTATTTTAAGACGTTAACATTGATTTTTATAAAATTGATTTTGATGTAAACTGTTACGACGTAACAGTTTTATAAAAATCATCTTTGTTAGTTTGACCTAATTACTGTCTTTGAAATCATCAGATTTTTAATTACTTTATTAATTTTCACTTGTCACTCTGAATGAATTCGTGCCTTTAATTTACTCTTGACTCGGTGGTGACCTCCGAAGTTTGTCGCAAGCTCCGTCATGCCCTTCATTCTGCTTCAATCTGCACTGCTTTGTTTCACTCTCGTCCCACATACCGTCACAGCTAGCCCATTCCCTCCATTGCTTCCAACTGCCTCCATCGTGCAGTAAGTACCAAAGTCGTTTTACTCCTAAATTAAATTTTTTTGTTGTTCGTGCTCCCTCATTTGTTATAGCTTTCATTCATACGTGACTAGTGTTTGCAACATGCTTATGACATTGTGAATTTGTGTTTGTTTAAACTCTACATATACTGAGTTTTAAGTAAAAATCCCTTTTTCCAATATATTTAAGTTGTGAGAAGCATGTGTGTAATTGGTCCACTGTCTCTACCAATACTGCTTTGCTACATAGCCCAAAAGGTCAATTACATTTTTATATTAAGGAATGGAATTGGAGCAAATCAATTTTTCATACTAGTAAGTGAAGACTCTAATAAACTGAGAACCGAAAAATACAATAACAAATAAAAATTGCCGCATTTTTGTTGCCACCAAGTGCTTCAACAATTGTGAAGCTTTCTTTCACAACATCATCACTTTCCTTCATCAGTTCCATTTTGAGTCTTTGTATGCTCTTACAGTTTAAGTAAAAGCATTCATGTCAAATCTCCTTGGTTGGCCAAAATGGTGAAACTACCCTTGAATTCTCATCTATGGCAAATTGGACTGGCTCCATATTAAGAAGTAGTGTCCCCATTAGTCTCTCCCTCTCCCACATAGGTTTCACTGATGGCTCACTTTTTCCACTGTACTTGCAAGTTTAGCCAAGGCTCTAAAGAATTTAAATGCACCAAACCCATCACAAACACTGTGTGACAAGCCCATTCCAAGGGTGAAACCCCCACAGAGAAACTTGGTCACCTTGAAAACCAAAGGGTGATCATGAGAATTATTAGGGTTATCATCATCAAACACTAGTTTCTGTGAAGTTGGAACATCAATCCCTTCAAGGTAGTGAAGAGAAGAGAGTTCATAGTTAGCAGTTGCCTCCAAGAATGGAATTCCATCAACATTGCAGTTGATTCCAAGTTTTCCATCATCAAATGTCACTATCTTTCCAGCAAGTGGATAATAGTAAACAAAGGCCTTAGAGAGGGCTTCTTTTATCACATGAGAAGGGTCTAGTTAGCCATTTGGTGAATCAAGATTTGCTTTGTAGACATAAATGGTTTGACACAGAATGTTGAGAACTGGATCACTGTCAATGGTGGACAGTGCAAGAAGTTCAGGTGGTGCAGGCTTAGAGGGTTTAACTATCACAAGATCCTTCATATTAAGGACAATGGGTGTCTTTGGGTTTGCCATGGAATTTAATGTGTAAAAAATAGAGATGCGAGGATATGAGAATATATATGTATTAACTATTAAGTGAGATATATGAGATGGATCTGCTTCATATGTATATATAGATAGAATTGATTGTGTAACTCTCCTTGGGTCTTAATATGAAGGATGTTATACACTCCCAACTCAAGAAGTGGGATTGGTTGAAAAATTGGACACTCGCACATATGGAATAGGAAGGTGACACCTTGATTAGGAGGGAAACGAGATTTGAAAATGTAACATTACAATTAAACTACCAACTTTGTTACTCTTGTAACATGCAGAAATTTGTAAGAATTTTGCTCACTAAAACTAATGAAGATTATATGTGTGGAACTTACTATAAAAGAAGATATGCATGGTTGCATGTGGTTGCTAAGTATCATTTATATGCAAGTGAAATGATTACTCAAATAGTCAAATTGTTTCTGTGTTCACAACAATGTGGTTTTATCATCATCATACACAACTTTCTGTTTCTTAGACCACCAGGACACAAGACTGGGTCTTAAGAAAATAGTTGCTCCTAATGTTGATCTCCTGTCATCTAGGTCTAAAGCCCTGTCAGCATCATAATATGGCTGAACAGAAAAAAATAATTCGACTTGAAGGCTGTAATCTTAGGCCAATATATAGTAATATAACCATTTAAGTATATTAGCATTCTCTTGATAGCTTGCCAATGTTGTTATGAACGACTAGACATGAACTGTCATACTTTATTCACAAAAAAGTTGATTTCTGTCTTGGTTATGGTGACATACTTAAGTGATCCAATCACTGATTTGTAGAGAGTAGAATCTTACAACCTCTCTGAACCTAATTTAGAGAGTATACAGCCCCCAACCATAGGAGAGGCATCGGCATGATGAGTGAAAGTCTTGAGGCTTATTTGAATTGTGTTTTATTTTGAATTGTGTTTGTTTTTGAAAGTCTTGAGGCTTATTTGTTTTTCAAACAAGGGTGCAGTAAGACCACAGATTTGGACAGTGAAGAGCTATTGGAGCATTTGCCTGCATTGTAGCAGCTGTTGTATCGACTTTTTGCCAGAGTCTTGTATCACTTGGCATGAAAATGTAATTCTTAAGCTAGTTTATAGGTTCGGTTGGGGATTATATCAATAACACCAGCCAATTTTAACATATTTGTATGTTTTTTCAATAATTTTTGCATACTTTCTTTAATCCTAAGATATATGATCCAATTTAACATATTTGTATCAATTATTATTGCAACACTCTCAAAGTTTATATATTATTTCAAATTTTAAATTATAGCGTTTAACTAATAAATTTACTTCTTAATCTATTCACAATTTTATTACTAAAGAAAAAAGTAAATATAGCGCAGCAGAGTGGAATAATCCGTGCACGCAAGGGTTGTAAACTAGTTTTGTATTAAATATTATTTTCTTATTTATTTGTTTTTTACACAGATTCCTTATTTTGTTTTATTATGTTGTTAAGATTTAAATATCACTTAATATATTCTATTTTTATCTAACTAAACAAGTAGAGAGAGGACTGAACGTTTCTTTCTTTCTTTTTGTGTTGTTCCTATCTCTTTGAGTTTTTTCAAACACCGTAAACATCTCCTTATTTTCTACTTATTTATTTTCCTGTTACTTCTACGCTACTTTTCTTTTCCTCACGTATAAACAAAACACGAGGCTTTTATTAATGGATAATATCATAATAAGCCTAGCTAAAGAGACATCTGTGGGGCCTGGGGAGAAGCATATATAGTCTCCTCTTTTGAAAACTATAACCCTTCTATCACAATTTTTTTAAATGTCAGCAAAATGAAATTTCATTAAAAAAGAGGATAAGGGTACATTTTTTTTAATTAATGACTTAATATTTTTAATTTACGTTTTGTTTTTCAATAATACATACTGTTATAAACTTTTTCTTTATTAAATAAATTTTATATTCTTTTAAATTATATTTTTATATTTCACCTAAATTAATTATGTGTATATATGTTATTATTTTAAACTTTATCTTAAATATTTTTCTTTTAATTTATTACTTTTAGTTTTTAGTTAAATTTAAGAAATAGTTGCTAGTTATTTTATATTTGAGATTGAGAGATATCTTGTAATTGTTGGTCCACATATTGTTACAATAAAAGTCAACTTTGAAGAATGCTAAGTTGTCAAATAGTCCACGACTTTGGGTGGCACTTGTTGTGTCTTTGCAACTAATTTATTATACACCTAACTGACTTTTCCCTTTTAATGCATGTTTATTCTCAAAACATTTTTTTTTTAATTTTGTGCATTAGAATTTATAATTGTACATTGAAATTCACAAAAATATTTTTATAACTTTAATCTAAACATCAATTTATTCACATTGATATTTATATTGTGATCTCACCCTTGTATTCACATTGATATTTAAATTGTGATCTCACCGTTGTGTAACATCAATGTCACCATTGACGTTGAGGTTTGAGAAAATATCCAAATTCTATGTAAAACACCAGTGACAAGAAGTTGCTTCCAATTTTATAATTGTTATATTTTGCAAAAGAATTCGAACTTTATGATGTGGCAACAGCTACATCAATCTTCTCTTGCAATCAAACAAAAAAAAATTCAAACACACTATTATACCATTCATATTTCATACCTCATTGTTCATACTATGCTGACATCGATGTTGCCTATGGCGAATGTGCGTATTCATGCATTGATTTCCACAAAGTATGTTGTTTCATTGTGCCGAAATTTCGAACAATGCAAAGTCCGTTTCACATATTAATCCAAACACGCCACGCCAACTTAAGTACAATTTTATGTTATTTATGATTTTTTACAGTAATATATGAAGACTTTCTCCCTGTTAACTTAAATTATCATCGATCTTAACTCCATTCTAATAGTGCTTGATACATTTCGGATGGTACCTAGGACAGCATTATATGACTTTGATTAATTTTTTACTTGATTAAAGTACTGAATTATTGGTTGAATTTCTTAATGACTAATCCAACCGTATAAATTTATATATATATATATATATATATATATATATATATATATATATATATATATATATATATATATATATATATATATATAAATTTTAAATAATTTATAACCTATAAATTCCATAATTTAAAAGATTATTCAAAAAAATTCATATTATATCTTAAAAAATCTCATCAAATTCACAACTCAAATTAATAATTATTTCTTTTTGTTTAATTTTTAGAATGATAGGTAGACTCTCCCAAACTATATATGGGTAGTTCTTGTTGTTTTTCACATCGGATTGGTTGATACTTTTCAAATGGCTTGTTGGATTTTTTTCTTTTGTCTTAATTAAGTTTTTTATATATGAAATATAGATAGATTTTAAATTATTATATAACATTTTTTTTCACCTGTACCTGAAAATTTTTTTAATTTCATTTTACCATGTCGTTAGTCATCTTTCGTTAAGTGATGACGTGATAAACGTAATATCACATCATCACGTCTTGTCACAAACACCTCGTTATAATGTTACTACCTTACATGACATAAGGTAATAAGGTGTGATAATGTGACATTCTATTTACCATGTAATCACTTAATAGAAGACGACTAACGACGACTAGTAAAATGAAACTGAAGATTTTTTGAAGGTCGAAAAAGAATGAATTTTTAGGTAGTAATATGAAAGTCGTCTATTTTTCAGGTATGAAAAACATTAAACCATATATAATTGGTGTTTTGGAGTCTATGATCAATGTACACGCAACATATTATGTCTTTCCTCACTCTTTCTTCATTATTCTATTACTTCTCTTTTAGTTTTGTCCAGATATTAAATATACACACCTTAACTCTTTAATTTCACCTTTAATGCTATCTTATTAATCTAGTTTGGTTGATTAAATATAATAAATTGATATCTGAGTTATTGTAAATTTCAAATAGTATTTTTTTTAATTCCTACCAATAAAAAATATCTTATTAATTTAATGTATATTCTTATTTTAAATGTGGAATTATCTTAAAAAATAAATAGAATAAAGTAAATTACATATATGTTCATCAAACTAATTTAATTAATTTTTAGTTTTTTGATAGGTTTGCAAATATTTGATCAAATAAAAGTGTTTGAGAAAGAATTTTTTCTTATTGACTTATAAGATTTACTTTTAAACATAACTTAAATTTAGGATTATCATTTTTATTTTTGTTTTCTATAAAAATAATAAAATTTATCATTTATCATTTTATCTGAGATTAAATTATTTATTTTGGTAAAAGTCTTACTTATCAATTGTTAACTAAAAAATTATTTTCAGATAGGCTTAATTAAGTTTTTTATACCTGAAAAATAGACCATTTCTCGATTATTATCTAGAAATTCATTTTTTTTCCAAATAAGTACTTGAAAAAACATTTGATTTCATTTTATTATATGTTATTAGTCCTCTTTTGTTTAAGTGACAGACATAATATCATATTATCAGACCTTATCATTGAAATGTCATTAAAGGGGATGATATGGTCATGATATAATTAAATTAAATTAAATTTTATTTTTAAATTGGAAAAATATAATTAAATAGTTTATAATCACATTTTTTTCAATTTCAAACTAAAATTTAATTTAAACATTTATAATAGTAAATATTTATACATTATTATCTAATTATAAATAATTATAAGTAGTATAAAATTTTATTTTTATAATAATTATTTTAAAATTATATGTATAATGATTTTATTGAGTTGAAACTAACCGTTCATAAAAATTAAGCTAAAAAAACTATTATTATAACATTGTTTTGAGGTTTATGTTAGAGGACAAAGACTATATTTTTTCTAAGAAAAATCGTAAACGTAGACTTTCCTCAAATGACATCATTAGCAAGTCCGCGTCTCAATACTCAAGTTGGGATGAAGTTCCGCTTACGATATTTTTAACATCAATGTATTTATATAAGATAAGATTAACTAAAAATAATTTAGAGACCTTTATTTGGTTTTTTTGTACAAACAAACTGATTATCAGAAAAAAAACAGACATATAAATCAAAGCAAGAACTAATATGAAGATGGTATTCAAATTAAGATAAATGTAACACATACTATATATGATTTTTCATTATTTTATTATAATTCAGTGTCATTTTTTATAGGCTCTTGTCTAACTTCGCCATGATTCATCTACTTTCTAACAAGTAACAATTAAAAAAAGGAAAAATAAAAATTATCCCATTTTAAATCAATTTCGTCACAAACTTGCAAAAAATTGTCAGACTACTTGTAAATAACTAATATTTTAGTTTGTACATTGAATATTTATTTTATATAATTAAGATTTAAATATATGTCAAGTGGAGAAATAATCAAACTCCTAACTATACGTTTAAAGTATAGTATTATCTACTAATTATACCTAACCATTTTGGTTAAATTGAATTCATTTAATTCAAACTTACTAAAAAATATTTTTTATTCAAGATTGAAACTAAAAACATCTAATAAACCTAAACAAAACTAATCTGATTATATTTTAATTTTATTATGATTTTATCTATTTTATATATAGTAATCACTAATCTGACTAAATATTATCAATTCAGATTTAATATTATCGAAAATCCAAGTTAATATATATCATATTAGCATCAATACACAAAAGTTTAATATAATGGATAAATAAACAAGTGGAAGAAGATATTTAGTATTTACAACCTAGAAGAAACCTATGGTCTATGCCATCTGTGAAAAGACAACGTGGTCCCCTTAACAGCTGAGTAAGCCTAGTTATTAATGGGTTAACCCAACGCTATCTTGAAAATTTATTATTTATGTTTCAAAATTTTAAAATATTGTCTAGATTGAAATATATTAATAATTTACTTTAAAAAAATTCTTTTTCAAAATTAGAATATTATATTTTGCAATCCGGTAAATAAAAGTTTTGTGCTGTATTACTCGTCCGCCATATTATAATTGTCTGTTGTAACTTCTAAGTTATTTTTACAAATAAATAATAATAATAATAATTTTACAAAATTAATTTTATCATTATTATTTTTCTGTTTTTAACCCATATCATTAATATTAGAAAAAATTGTAAATAAAAAAATAATTAATATTATATTAAAAAGTTAAAATATAATTATTTTTAAGACAAATATATTTTCTCTTCTTTTAAAAAGATTTTTTATAAAAAAAAATCCAAACGATATATAAACAAGTGTGCTCTGCTCTATGCATCTACTTGTTGTGAATCAACATAAATATTCCGTTTTGCGTTTCTCTGCCTAAAAGGTGCACTTCTTCTCTGCTTCTTGTTTTTGGATGCTGGGAAAGCGAACTACTTTTTGTCCTTTGATTTTTTTTGTACGTAATTGTCGTGTTATGATCTTGAATTATGTTCTTTCAATCTTTTTTGTCGATGGGGTTGCGTTCATTTTTGTGTTTTACTTTCTGGGATCAGCTCAAAATTGCATTTTTCTTCTTTTTTTGTGTGGGGGGATTGATTTTTCTTTGCAGTTTTTACACATGTAATTTGGGTAACTTTTACGTTTCTTGGATTCGAAGTTTTGGTTGATAATTCGGGTTTCACTGTTTCTGACTTTTAGGGTTCTGTTTTACTTTGTCTGGAATCTCGATGTTTTTTTTTCTGCATAATTCTTAGGGAAATAAAAGGAGTATGTGGATTTCTAATCCAAATGAGTATTTGTGAAAAGTTGAAAACTGAGTTTTTGTTCTTGGATTGGCAAATTGATTTTTATTTTGCCTTCTGTTTCGTTAGTCTTTTGTTTTGGTTTTTATTCCCCTCAAAAAGTCATTTATGTTGGATAAACTCAATTATATTACTGTAGTATTGTAATAAATTCAATATTTTATTTGGTATGAATTTTTTTTTCTTGAGTATTTCTTTATCTTATACTTAGGTTTTTGGCTGAGTCTTTGGTTTCCCACTGTTTTGTTGCAATTACATTTATGAAGTTTTGGAACTTGTAAGTCCATTCCTGGTGGCGCTGTTTCATTTTTCTCGTCTAATAATATATGCAGTATAGCTAACTATATATCTTTCTATAGTAACTGGTGTTTTCAGATTTTACTATATAACTTTCTTGATAAACTGGTAATGTGAATTCTGAAAGTTAAAACAGATTCGGGGGAGCAAAATACTAATTTTCACCAAGCTTAATCTAGTTTGATGAGTAGTGAGTGGTATTCTATTGCAGGATTGAAAGATGGGTCAAGCACTAGGTTGCTATCAAGTTGATCAGTCAAATGTGGCTATCAAGGAGCATTTTGGAAAATTTGATGATGTCCTAGAACCTGGATGTCATTGCCTGCCTTGGTGTCTTGGGTACCAGATTGCTGGTAGTTTGTCACTGCGTGTGCAGCAACTTGATGTTCGATGTGAGACGAAAACCAAGGTATCATACTGGTTTCTTTTTTCTACCTACTTTGTTTCATGGAATCATGGTGCTATTATTTAGTTTGTCTTTCTCTCACCTGAAATCATATTGTTTTGTTAATAATTTCATATGATTTCTAGTTACTTTGTTTACTATCATGAACGTTCTGTTCGGTGCTTAACATTAGGCATTGACACAAATAACAATTTTCCAACAAGATTTATCTGTGTTTTTCACTATTTCTAATTTGACATTTTTTTTACTTAACAGAGATTTTTATTGTAATATATCATTACTGGTTATCATTGGTCTATGTAATGGTTAAAGTTTTCTGTAAATTGAGATTGAATTTTGAATGCTCTTCTTATTTCAGTCGTTCCTATTTCCCCTGGTCAATTTATTTCTTTGGATTTATGGTTCAGGAATTCCTCTTTGCTTCGAATATTTCATTTTTACTAAGATTTAGAAAAGATATTCTAAAATCCTTTCATTCTACTTATGGATGATATTTCATATGTAATTTATTATGATCTGTTATTAGAGTTTGACTCTGTCATTAACTTGTTAGGACAATGTCTTTGTCACTGTGGTTGCATCTGTGCAATACCGAGCTGTGTCTGAGAAAGCATCTGATGCATTCTATAGGCTTACCAACACAAGGGAGCAGATCCAATCATATGTTTTTGATGGTATGTAGGATGACTTTTTGACTTCATTCTATTTTGAAATGCCATGTACCTGCAATTATTGCATTTTCATGGATTAATCTACTTTATTCATTGATAGCATGAATTCTTTAAAACTGCCAACATTTTGCATTTCTTCAGTCATCAGGGCCAGTGTACCAAAGTTGGAGTTGGATTCTGTCTTTGAGCAGAAGAATGATATAGCAAAGGCTGTGGAGGAGGAGCTTGAGAAGGTGTTCATTCTTTTCTACAATCACTTTGTTTTCTCTTCTCTTTCTTTATATAAAATATTCGTCAGTAGATCATTGAAGGTGGTAACTTGCAATCATCCTTATTAACTAGTTAAATCAACCGTGATGTTTCAGGCCATGTCAACCTATGGATTTGAGATAGTCCAGACTCTCATTGTTGATATAGAGCCTGATGTTAATGTCAAGAGAGCAATGAACGAGATTAACGCAGGTAATATGTTCTAGATCCTCATGAAAAAACATTTTGCTATATATTTGTGAATATATTTTTGTTGCAATTTCCGGTATCAAATTACTTTTAATTTGCATAAAATGTACAATACTTGAAGATGTTGTACTTATCTATTTCTTGTTCTTGCGTTGGTTTTGAATGGAAGTATGGAACTGATTCTGTGTATAAGCATGCGCACAATATGATTTTCCTAGTAGGTTTAAGCATGTAACATAAGTTTTCAGCCAAAAAACCTGAAAAATTACTGCATAAAATAAATTAGGATTTACAAATTGCAACACTTGATTCAAACAAACATCTGTATCTTGCAGTATGTTCGTATTGGTCTTCACAAATTTTGATTTGTCATTGCAATTGTGATTATAACCTCATCCTTTCTGCTATTTTATCAACAGCTGCTAGATTGAGGTTGGCTGCAAATGAGAAGGCTGAAGCAGAAAAAATACTGCAGATCAAAAAAGCTGAGGGAGAAGCAGAATCCAAATATCTGTCAGGACTCGGTATCGCTCGCCAACGTCAAGCCATTGTGGATGGACTGAGGGACAGTGTGCTTGCTTTCTCTGAGAACGTGCCTGGGACAACAGCTAAAGATGTCATGGACATGGTGCTGGTGACTCAATACTTTGACACCATGAAAGAGATTGGAGCATCTTCAAAGTCCTCATCTGTTTTCATACCACATGGTCCTGGCGCAGTTAAGGACATTGCCATGCAGATTCGGGATGGTCTGCTTCAGGCCACCACTTCACAGAATTAAGCTTTCCTGGAGTTGTAAATAACAAATAGTAGCATGCCAGATTTTTTTTCAGTAAATGCTTTTCTTGTTTGAACTTAAAATGTCTGCATCTTTACTCTTATATTGGATAGATTCATGGCAGTGTCTATTTTTATGCGTGTAAGTACTGATGTGCAGTTTTGAATACTTGTTTGAGGATAGTCTTAATGTCAAGTTGCTTGTGAATCATATTATTTGGGGGTTTGTTATGTAAGAATTACTTCCCAGAGGATGTGCTTTTCTTTCAGTCCTGTCTTGCAAGTGAATGTGTAAATTTGTAGTTCTCTATATTTACTATTTGATGTACATTGTTTCCACCTCTCTTGGCTTCTTGAAAGTGCCCCTTACTATTATTTTTTTTAAGGTGCTTAATGCATAGGCATTTCCTAATGTAGTTTTTCCTCAAACATTGACTAATAAATGCTTGAAAATGCCCCTTCATTTTTAATACTAAGGTATTTAATGCTTAGGAATTTCCTAATGTAACTTTTCCACAACCATTGATTGATATCTACTGTTTGGTTAATTCAAATTTATGTGTTTTGTTTGGTTAAAAAATTTGAACTTAACTGCGATACTATTTTTTAATTTGGTTATTATACAGGGGAAAAAAGCTTTTGATTTGATTTTTAAATGAGTCTATTGTATTATGACAGATCTAATGTGTAGTTGAACTGTTATGTCAAATTATACACTTTTGTCTCGATGCATGAGACTAATTCTTTATTTAGTCTTTAAAAAAAAGTTTTACAAATTGGTTTTCTATGTGTGAAATTGTTCTTAATTCATTTTGTTGTCCACAATAAAAATAAGGTTTCTTATTTTTGAATTACATATAAGTGGACACTGACATTACCTATAAGCTCAGCCTCATTGTCGGTGTAATCCCTTTAACTAATAATGTTGTTAGCTTGGTTGACTTCACCACTAAAACTTGGAATACTTTCATGTTAAGTAGGAAACTTTACCTACCCCTTCATAAAACAGGAGAACACTTATCCAAACATGACTTGTAATTGCCTTGCTTGCAAAGGCAATACTCCCACATGGCCATTTACTTGTTTGTTTTTGTGAACATTGCGCAAACTTTTGGATGGATTAGAAGTTAATTGTTTTGATATTCATGTTCTCCACGATTTACTATTTCTAGATATGCTTGCTTGAAATATTAATGGAGTGGATGTAGAGGACCATGCAAGATAGTTGTATTAGCATTTCCTTGTGCAGTTCATATTTTGAGGATCAATCTCCCTGATTTACACGTAATTGAACTTTTTGTGAGCACTGAGCAGCTTCATTTTTCTGTAACAAGTAGTAGAATAAAAGCTCACAAAAAAAAGTATTTGAATAAAATGATTTCACATGCAGGAATATATTTGAATCCTTTACTTAAATACTTGTTTTTACTTTTTTTTTTTTTTTGCAGTTATTCAAGTATACGGTATGATGATAAATGATAACTTACTTTACCAGGAAATAAAATGACAACTTATTTGAAAAAGTTTTATTATGAAGTGACCAAATAAAAAAAATCATAAATGAATTTGTTTAAGAAAATCATATACGAAATTGCGTTAAATTTTTAGTTAAGAAACTTTGTTTGATCAAATAAGATTGTCTTTCATATAAATATACTTAATCTCTACCAAAATTAAGTCATATAATTCACATATATTTACTTGCTAACAAAATAATAAATTCTATTTTTTTCATTTAGTATATTATAATTAGTGTTAGGCTTTTCAGTGGTGTCCCAAAATATCCTGATAAGCTCCATTCATTTGGATTAACATTGAGATTAATTCTAGATCGGATTTAGTCATACTTAATAAACTTTTCATCTCTCCCTAAGAATATATAATGCAGGAATTAAACTCAAATTCTCTCCTCACACTAGCATATATTACCAACTGAATTACATTTATCGCATAATAAATTCTATTCTTATATTATCCAACAGTTTAAATGATGTCCTATTTATAATTGTATAATAGCTACAATAAATAATGCATACAAAAATAGATACAACAAATAAAAAAAAAGTCATCACTTTAGGCCTTTTTATATGAATGAAAGATTAGATATTTTGGAAGCATCACAGAAACCCTATTCTCATCTCTTTACACTTTAAAAGGCCACTTTACGCCTTAAAAAGAATATAACTTTTGGTTGGTGTCCAACAATGTCATGCCCATATTAGCTTATAAAAAGAGTAAAATATGTTTTTAACTCCTCTAAAAATTTTCATATTAGATTTTATTCCTTTAAAAAATTATTTTTAATTTTAGTCCTCTAAAATATTTATTTATTTTCATTCTTCTAATCTGAAAATACTTTACCTTTAGTTCTCAAACTTCAAAGTGTATTTTGTGATGGTTTATAACAACCATTAAATACTAATTTTCACTATTTTAAAAATTAGAAAGATTATTTTCAAATTATAAGAACAAAAATAGAGGCAAAATTTTAAAACTATAGCTGAATTTGAAAATTTTTAGAGGTTCAAAAACATGTTTTGCCATAAAAAAGTGATTCCACGACATCACACCACCAATTGTTATATAAATAATAATGATTTTTATATATGATAACATTTCACATATGGACCAATAAAAATAATGTTATTATTTAAACATCAAATAATTGACACTATTTTACACTATATAATTATCTTCATTTCTCTAATACTTTTATCATATTCACCACCAAATGCAATATTGCGTAGATCTACTAACGCCAAGGATGGTGAAATGGGGCAGACTGGTTTGTTATCAATTTGGTAGGGTGGGATGAAGATCTTGGCCCACTAGCCTGCCGTGGTCCATCCTGCCTAACCTGCCAACCTGTCGTTCCAAAGATGAGACGGGGTGGATTGGTCTGTCACAATATTAATTTTTTTATAAATAATAATTATATTAATATGAGACTTAAAAAATATATAAAAAGGATATGAAGAATCTTTTAGTTTGATTTATGTTTAATTACTTTGTATTATTTAAGATTTCAATATTAGTTTTAGAGTTTATGATTTTGTGTTGTGATTTAGCTACTTAGTAGACTTATTATTATTAGTTATTATTGAAAACTATTAGTATTTTGTGTAATTTAAATACTGTGATTTAAGATTTTAAGATTAACTTATTATTTTAAATACTTTGTATTATCAATTATTTTTTAAGATTTTTTGTTTTTTTTTAAGGGCAAATCAACCCGTCAATCCACCTTCAAGCAGGACGGGCCAGCATGTCCAACCCATCAAGTCTGAGCGGATCAACCCGTCTTATCCCATTTTTGGTGAGTAAGACCAACCCGTTTTACAATCCCTAATTGAGTAAAATTATTTTATCTTAATTATTAATCTAAAGTTTCAGCTTGTCTAATTTTGTCGTGCAAAAAGTATTTCCTTTAATAAAATCTTACATTTGATGTTTGATTGATTAAAGTACTTCAATAAAATCTCACATTTAATGTTTTAATGATTAATTAAATTTCAACAAACCATTCATTTCATTTTTTTATTTAACTTTCAACTAATGCTGCTAGAGTTTGAGTTGGCTTGGACTCTGGAAAAGAAGGAACAATTGGCTGTTCTCAAACAAAGAAATAACAGCAGTGCAGGCCCTTGCAGGGGCTTCAAATCTCAGTATCTATAGACCACAGCGGGAATCAACTAGATTTTACAGCTTATTCAATCTGATGTATATGCTTCAGCTTGAAGCTATAAAAATTGAAAGAATAAGAATATTTTAGCAAAATTATTCCACTAACTAAATCATTTACTGTTTTTTCGTAATCTTTATATAAAAAATTTGTGAATTTCGAATAACATTTGGGGAATCAACTAGACTTTCAAAATCTTGTGATTTTCGAGTACATTTGGTTTATAGAAATAGTCTATATCACTTATTTATACAATACAACCTTGAATTGCTCAATGCATCAAAATACCATGAACACTTCCGTCCAAGACAATCAACCTTGAACAAACAATTCAGTCTAACAGACAACTATGTGCTTTCCTAATGCCTACTACCTCAATGCTCTTGTCAGAATAGCTCAAAATTCTTTAGGGTTTGAGGGCCAAACCCAATCCAACCTTTGCACTCTTCTCAATGGCCTTAGTGTCAACCTCCCCAGAAATGGTGAAGAAGGATTTGGGGCGCCACTCGTGCTGGATGAGAGCGTTTGCCTTGCCAAAGTTGTTGACACGAGCCTTCATGGTGGTCAATGGATCCAATGCATGCTGGGTGCCAAGTGTGAGGGTGTTCTCATTGGTTGAGAATCTGTGAGTTACCTCAGCACCAACAGCCGTGTTGGTCAAGCGATTGACTGCATGGTAGTATGAAGCATTCAAGGCATCCCCTTTGTCATTCCTGCACACAAGAATTCATCGTACCACCAAACATGTAAGCTCGTACTATCAATCATCAAAACACAACAGGCCTGAGAAGAGTTTATACAGAATATTCAAATAGGGAAATATTACAACAAAGCCTTGTCTAATAGGGTAAGATCAATACATGTAAACAGACGATGACAACAACAACAACAATAACCTTATCCAAAAGAGAAAAGGGAAAAAAGATCTTCTATATAATGGAACCTCAGCTAGAGTTAAGCATTAGAAAACTACAAAGTACTTCACTAGCAGAAGAAAAGAACAAACAAGCTCAAGATTAATTTAAAAATTCCATAGTTCCCACATGTAAAAGACTAAATCTAAATGAGGCAAATGAAATAAATGCTGAAACTCCAATTAGAAGCATCCTCTCAAAAGAGGACAATAATTACTCACACAGTCAATGAGGCAACCAAATCGTCTTTGGTGAAGTTCAGTCCAGCATTGAATTTAGTTAACTCCCCAATTTTGGTGTCAAAAGAAACATCAGTACCAAGGGCAAGTACATTAGTTCCTACAACGCCAGAGAAGTTGACAATTGGGTTTGCTGTTAACCCAACACTGGTGCTTATTCCAGCATAGTCATGCAAGTACTGAACTTCCACCTGTTTCATGATGAGGTTTGTTTCTCAAATTTAGTTAATCATGTTTTCCTGTGAAGAATCAAACATTCTCACATACAAAATGACTGACTTATCTCACCTTTCCAGACCTTTGATCAGGAACTCTGAAGCTAAAAATAGTCTTGAGACCAGGAGCAGGCTCATTGACAGTGATAGTTGTGAGAAGCTGGAGTGCAAATGCATTATCAACTTTAGTGAAACTCATGCAATAGAATAGGCCTGTGTAAATTAAAGATAAAAGCAAATTGACATAGTTGCAAGAAGCATATGATGATTTTGGTTGACATTGCACAAATATCAAACACCAAGCCTAATACAAATAAAATCCTTCAAATATCCCCATTGCCCCATTGCCCCATTGCTTACATGCAAATCAAGTTTAGGAATAGTGCATTAGATATCTGTGTAGATTATGAATTTTAATTGCCATTATATATGCACACACGAAGACGTTCAACAGGGATCCTCACCAACTCAGCTCATTGAAGCTGAAATCAAAATCAGAACACCCTTCCGTATTGAATGAGTATCAAAGGCATTTGCAAACAGATACAATAAGGAAGAGAGGGCAAATAGAAACACTCTTCAATTACAGCCGGCATGTAACTAAAGCCCCTCCAATTTCAATTCTACAATATTATCAACTTTATAATTTATTTTGAAGTTGTCTACTTCCAATTTCCCTAGTTAATCTCTTAATCTGATGTTAGCAAATTGAATAGCAGTTCTACCTCACATCTACCGCACTGCCCTTTTAGCAGGGCTCGAACAGACTAGTTGAAAATGTTAAGAGTATGAGGTTTCAAAACAATAAGAAACCAGAAAAAGCCAGTCAGTGGTGACTATTTCACACACCACCATAACATGAACAAATACCAACAAATGGAAACCAACTAAAATCCCACCTTCCAAGGTTATTACAACATATATCAACCATCAAAATTGGTTTTCATAGTTTTGCAAGCCCAAAAGTACAGAGAAGAACAAAACATTCCAAGCAACAACAGTGAACTTACATTGGAATTAGTGTCTAATTTGATATCAGTGGTGATGTTCTTGTTCTTCAACTGGGTGTTAACATCAGCCACAAAAAGATCACCTTTCTTGGTCCCTGAGGATGTTATAGCCTAAAGCAGCATCACACACAAAACACAGAAGGAAAGAGCACCAAAGTAAGTAACATTCTCAGAACCATGCATCAACACCTAACACCTATCCATGTTCCGCACGTGATTTAAAGAAAAACAACACAAAATTGTTAATGCTATCACAGTAATGCCACCCAAAACAACACAACAACACAAATACCCTTCCCTACACAAGCAAACCTCCCGTAACAAACAAACCCCAACACAAATTGGAATAAACCCAGTTCAATCAGTCCTAGAAATAATAATAATAATAATAATAATAATAATAATAATAATAATAATAATAATAATAATAATAAATAGCTTACAACTCCAGTGGGTGAGTAGGTAGTGATGGTGAACTTCTGGTCACTGTGGTAGTCCTTGAAGAGGAGATCTACAATAATAAAAAAAAAAAGTAAATTTTTTAAAAATAAAAATATCAAATATCAGTAATATATATAAAATATACAGAGAGAGAACCTCGGGCTTTCTTGCCAATGTCAGAGTAGAGACCAGGACCCTTTGACATGGCTTCTACACAGAGAATTGGAAATGGAAGACGAAGAAGAAGAACAGTGTGAGCTAAACGGTGGAAACTCCTTATGTAATAGTTGAAACCCTAATTTCGGAATTTGATTTCTTTTTTTCTTTTTTAGTGTTTTCAGAAGAAGATGTGGACCGTTCGATTTCGATATGGCCGTAGTATTGGTGTAATATACTTAAGGAAGAATTTATTTTTCTCCTAGCTATGGCTGAATTTTAATTTACATTTACATATTCAAAGAAAAAAAATAGTTGGCTAATTTATTTTGCTCCAAGTATATGAAATAAGGTAAGGTATAATAAAATGGATTGAAAATTGAAGAAATATTGTTTAGAATGTAGAGAAAATATAAAGAATATATATCTTAATTTAATTATGGACATGAATAGTTGAGAATTTTACCCCAATAATACCAAAATATAAAAAAAATTACCCAAATAATATAATCTAACAAATATTTGCACAAATAATATATTTTATTGAATAAGTATGAAATGGTTCCCCATGAATTAAGAGACCAATTCTTTAGGAATCGATTTCTTAATTCTTTTTTTTAATCACTTTAAAAAATTGATTCTTCAAGAACTATTTCGTAAGGTGGCATTTTTTTTTTTTTTGTAAATGACTTTATGAGAATCTATTTCTTAGGGTGGTTAATTTTAAAAAAATGATTTTTTTTATTAGTTGTAATTGTTTTTGTTTTTATTTTTTTTTTGTTTTTGTTTTGTAATTTTCTTTATAAAATTATTTTGTGTTTTCTAATTATTTTTTTTAAAAATATTCTATCCTGTTTTTGTGATGCCTTTGTATATTTTTTTTGTTTATTCATTCAATTTTTTATAAAATTATCTCAATCTTTCTATAAAAAAAATGAGTTAATATGTTAATAAAATTTGCATTTAACCCACAACTTTAGTTGAACTAAAAAAAAATTATGTTAACATAAAACACAATAGAATTATAAACAACACCACATAGTATTTAACGATACCTATTTTATTGTTCAACAATAAGAAGATTACAAGGGATTTCGTGACCAGGTTAGTCTACTCTCTCTCTGCCCACTTGAATGTGTATTTTCATTCATTTTATGTGGAAAAAGGAATTCAAACTTTTGATTTGGTTTCTTATATTTTGTTCCTTTTATTAACTTTGACAAATCTAAATATTGAGGAGTTGGACTTGGTTTGCTATCAAATGCTGGACCTGGATCTTAATTTTTTATATTGTTATTTTATACATATTTTGCAGGATGTTGTAAGTTTGACCAATTTTTTCCAAAACACCTGTGGGATATCGGTAGAAGAGAAGCAGCTTTCTGTTAGTGGACGTAATTGGGGAGAAGTTGATCTAAATGGTTGGTGAAAATTACTTGAACTGACTTATGTGTTGTGACTGATATTCTCCGCATGTTGCGTCATGTCACGTGTATCTCAAACATCTCTCTTTGTCATCCTTACTAGCCAAAGATTTTGTAAATTTAGTGTCTGGGGAAAAAAGTTAGTTTGACATTAAGTTCTGTTTGATATAGCATCACTCATAAGGAAATGGTATGTAATATTTTCAGCAAAGGGTAGAGGTTTACATTTTCAAACAAATTCAGTTAATGTCATCCAGTTTGTTCTTGGAGAGCATTGGTTTTTCTTGATAGTGCAGGATGATTTCCATATATGAAGAAAGGCTGTGCACTTATGTGCTGCTACGTTTTTCTCTCCCCAATTGCTTCTTTTCTTTTGTCATGCTCTTAAGTGTCAGATGCATTATTTTAGTCACCACTACCTCCTCTTTGGTAATCACATTATGTGCAATTTTAACTGAAAAAACTTTGTTAAGATAGGAAAATGTTTTTTGTTTTTGTGTGTGTGTGTGTGTTTGGGTGGTGGTGGTTGACTTCTCAAAGAGGAACTTTATCTCATTCTTGTTTTCTTCTTTTGCAATCAAAGCATTTTTCTTATGGTGGAGCTTGCTTGATAAAATTTGACTTGACTACTTCTATAGTTATACTAGTAGAGTAGATGTTCTTATGTTTTATTTCTATTTCAGGAAATATGCTGGCTTTCATGGTTGGTTCAAAGCAAGCTTTTGAAGTGTCTCTAGCTGATGTCTCTCAAACACAGCTTCAAGGGAAGAATGATGTCATCTTGGAGTTTCATGTGGATGACACAACTGGAGCTAATGAGGTATATCTATTTTTTCATGCACTTATATAGTCTTATATGTTTTAACAAATTCATGCCAGACTGGCAGCTTTTTGCAAGAAAATTGTTCTCATTCAAGTTTGGGCTTGTAGAATATTGAAGACTCTAGTTATTAGGTAAAATTCAATTGTGATTTTTTTATGGTCTAATATTGTTTTTGTTATGATCTTAGAAAGATTCACTGATGGAGATAAGTTTTCATATACCAAATTCCAACACCCAGTTTGTTGGTGATGAAAATCGTCCCCCTGCTCAGGTGAGTTTGCTCCTGACTATAAAAGATCCCATGTTATAATAACTTCTATGTAAACTGACATTTATATTTTTCGGCATCAGGTTTTCCGCGACAAAATTATGTCTATGGCTGATGTTGGCGCTGGAGGTGAAGATGCTGTTGTTACATTTGAGGGTATTGCTATCCTTACACCAAGGTGATGTCTTTAAATGCATAGACATGTATCATTCTCGTATTTTTGACTTCTTTTAGTAGTCTTTTGTAATGCTTGTATTCGTGTACTTTCAATAAATATATTAAGTATCAATATTTTCTAATAAAAATTTGTACTTTTATGTAGAGAACTTACATTGGTTTTTCTTGTCATTCTTGCTTCAAGGACAGGCTAATGATTTCAAAATCCAGTATAGCAGTGTGGTTCGCCTATTTTTACTTCCTAAGGTTCATTTCCTGATCCTGTACTTTCATTTAAGTTTACTGATATTTATTTTCAATGCCATTAGCCAGCCATGTCTTTAAATTGATGCTTTTTTTTTTTACTTGTAAAGTGTACTGACAATTTCTATTATGTTTGTAGTCTAATCAACCACATACCTTTGTCATTATTAGTCTTGATCCCCCTATTCGGAAGGGACAAACTTTGTACCCTCATATTGTTATGCAGGTAATTGCTCAATAGTTCATAATTTGCCACTTTATGTGATGTGTATTTTACTTGCTTCTGAACCTAACATTGTTTTACTCATTTCTGTATAGTTCGAAACCGATTATGTTGTTCAAAGTGAATTGGCGATGAATGAAGATCTTTATAACACAAAGTACAAGGACAAGTTGGAGCTGTCTTATAAGGTATTTTGCTTAAACTGTTAATAATTGATTCATGCCATTATATAACCCGAGATATTGCTCTTCAAGGATTGTATGGGAAAATAGAAAAGAGCATCTTGCACATTTTAGATGATTGAGTGATGCATGAATTTTGTTAACGGTTGGTCATGCATATCACGTGATGCAGTATCTGAGGTGTTTCATTTTCAATTCAATAATTAGGGGCTTATTCATGAAGTATTCACCACAATATTACGTGGCTAGTCTGGTGCCAAAGTGACTAAGCCTGGAAAATTTAGAAGTTGTCAAGATGGTTATGCAGTGAAATAATCTTTGAAAGCTGAAGATGGAATTCTGTATCCCCTTGAGAAGAGCTTCTTCTTTCTTCCTAAACCTCCCACTCTTAGTCTTCATGAAGAGGTAAAATCTGATTGTGCCTATAGATGACCTGATGTCAATTACTGGTTGATATAGTATATGATATTTACACAATGGAGGTTTTAATTGTTTTTTACCCTTTCTTATCAGATTGACTATGTGGAATTTGAGCGGCATGCTGGTGGTGGTTCCAATATGCATTATTTTGACCTTCTCATCAGACTAAAATCTGAACAAGAACATCTCTTCCGTAATATTCAGAGAAATGAGTACCACAATTTGTATGAATTTATCAGGTAAATGTTAGCCCATTGCCAAATTTTACATACAACTAATTGTTATTGTTATATAAACAATTTGTTTTTGGTCTGCACATGCAGTTCAAAGGGCTTGAAAATTATGAACTTAGGAGATGCCCAACCTACTGTTGGTATAAAGAAGGTTCTTGAGAATGATGATGATGATGCTGTTGATCCACATCTTGAGCGCATAAAGAATGAAGCTGGTGGAGATGAAAGTGATGAGGAGGTGATCAAACATATTTTATAAAATTTTCATCCTTATCTTTTAGTTCATAAGTAGCATTTAGTAAATTTGTGTTCTAGTTTTATAAATCAAGGAGACAACATTATTTATTTATGTTGATCAACAATATCTGAAAGTTGGGCTTGGGCATGAAAAAATAAGTGAACTCAAAGCTTACATTTCAGTTTTTGCAATTATTGAACTTACATCCATAAGCATGCAGTTGGCCTTTCTCCTATTTTAAGTTTATCCATTTTAGTTTCTTGTGTTTTCTGTTTTGCTTTGTATGCATTTGTTCTGTGCTTCTGTGTATGTGTGTGTGTGTATATATATATATATATATATACACACACACACATATATATTCAGGCTATTAAACAGTGGTAAATGTCTGCAGGATTCCGACTTTGTTGCTGACAAGGATGATGAAGGTTCTCCTACCGATGACTCTGGGGCAGATGATTCTGATGGCAGTGATAGTGGTGATGAGAAAGAGGCAAGCGATTTTGGTTTGCCTTTGTTATCTTTGTGATAGTTCTCTACTCTTAAAAATCTATGGTGTGTCTGACACCTTAATGGTGACCAATTTTCAGAAGCCTGCCAAAAAGGAATCAAAGAAGGATCTGCCTTCTAAGGCATCTACTTCTAAAAAGAAATCAAAAGATGATGAAGATGGAAAGAAGAAAAAACAGAAGAAGAAAAAAGACCCAAATGCACCCAAGAGGGCAATGTCTGGTTTCATGTTCTTTTCTAAATTGGAAAGAGAGGTGTGTTCTATTGTATATCATATTGGCTATATGGTTTTGGATTTGGGTGTGGAAGTTGTGGGTGGGATTATTTATCAGTTATCACCTTACTTCCGCATAGCTGCCTAGCCTCAGAGTTTGGGGTAACAATTACAATGGCAATTTAAGTAGGTTTGTAATTGTATAATACTTAATTAGCTCTACTGGATATTTTGGGGGAGAAAATCAAAGTTTCTCAGGTTGGGTAAAGAAAAATGTCTTCAAAATGCCAGGTAATAAATGTTGAGATCATCCAGCAAAACCTGTAATTAATGCAAGTGAACTTAAATAGGTACTGTTCCAATGTGTCTGGACACATGCTCCGAACTCAACGTAGCCAAATTTGACATTTAGCACAATTTTCAACAGCTTTTGATTGTAAAAAAATTAAAAAATCTTCCTGAAGTCAAGCAGGGGTTTATTTAAGTTCAGTTCTACTTAATATTTCCTGATTTTTTTCTTCTTTTTTGACAGAATCTAAAGAAGACTAATCCTGGAATTTCATTTACGGATGCGGGAAGAGTACTTGGAGAGAAATGGAAAAAGTTGTCAGGTATGACTGGCTGCCAATTGTTCCATTTCATGCAGTTCCACTTAGTGTCATTTATGATCTTAGCTTATTTATTATGTTTAGGGACTAAGTCACTGACTGTACATTGTTTTACCTATTGAATGCACAGCGGAAGAGAAGGAACCATATGAGGCAAAAGCACGTGAAGATAAAAAGCGGTACAAGGATGAGATTAGCGGCTAGAAGAATCCGCAACACATGAATATTGATTCAGGAAATGAATCAGATAGTTCCTAAGGCTGTTTGTATGTTGAAAAGAATCCTGCTGTTTTATAGATAATTGTTGTATGACATGCATCAAGCTAATGTAAGCCATGCCCCTCCAGTATATTTCTTACTGGTGATGGCATCTACTCATGCTCTGTAAATCTACACGAGTGTTGCTCTTCGAAGTGGCTTTTGATAACTTGTGAGCGTGCTCAAGAGTTTTTTGCCTTGTTGGGTTGCATGGTTTTAGGGAAGGGGTGAGCTTGCTGTGTTGACTAAGTTCCTATGCTTAATCAAATTAGTGGTCTGTGTTTGTGACCCAATTTGCTAATATATTGGCTAAAATGACAGTGACTCCTGAGTCTATGACTGACTGATGTAGGATTTGCAACATAATTTTTTGCTTCAGCTTTTGCGCAAATAGGACTTAAAATATTAGATTAAGCCTACTTTTTTTTATTGCCTTTTGTTCCTGATTTGCTGATTGGTACTTTATCTGGGTTGGACATGCTTCCGTTTAAATGTGATAGCTAAAACTAAGTTGTTAACGTTTGGTTAGTTTTGTAAATCTTCATTTTAGACCTACGTCAAAACTGCCCACTTAGACAACACATTATTCTCTTATAAAGACATTTATCTAAGTAACTGATGAACATCTATTGTTGTTGCTATGACTCCTCTTTATTCTCTTATAAAGACATTTACCTATAAGCCATGACTAAGAAAGGGCGAAAATCAATTGTACAAGTAGTCCTAAAATTAATATGATTTTGCTCAGATATTTTCGAAATTTTGGATTTGATTCATAGGCAAACGAGAGTAGAACTCAGCCTACACCAGCAGCAGCAATCACCATAAAGAAATCATTTTCAATTGTTCCAAGTAATTCCTTCAATTCCATGCTTCTTGCTCCTTCAACTGTTACATTGCCTTTCTGATTTTGTCTATATGGACCACCCCTCCCAAAAAACAAAACAAATAACTCAAGTTGTGGATAAAAGAAATGAGTGACACGTCTTCTCTACTACTCCATATAAAATAAAATAAGTTTAATAATTATCTATCGTATGTGTAAGTTTTTACATAATTTTTACATACTCAACCAAACAAAATTGTCATTGGCATGACTTAAAATAGTAATGTAAAAGCTAATAGAATTATACAAGCTTAATTATATTTTTAGTCTTTAAAATTTAATGTGAATCTGATTATGGTCCCCTAAATTTTTTTTAAAAAAAACATTTTAGTCCCTAAGCACTAGAATTAAGGGATTAAAATGATTTTTTTCAAAACCATTTTTAGTTCCTAAACAGTCAATTTGAGGAATTAAAATAGCATTTTTCAAATTTGATGGACTAAATGATTTTTTTTTAATTTAAGGGATCAAAACAGGATTTTCTCTAAATTTTAGGGATTAAAAACATAATTAAGCTAATTATATATTAGAATTTGTAGTTGAATAATAATGTAAAAAACTTATATACTTTCGGTGTGAGAGGGAGAGGGTGATCACACGGGTATGATCACTCCAAGTTTCTAATATTTTTCTAATTTCTTCTAATATTTTGCTACTAATTAGTATGGGTTTGCATATTCAATTATATTTGTTGGTTAGTATTTCTTAATTCTTATTATGACAAAAAAAGAACAAAGTTAATATCTCTTATACCCAATTTAGTTATATATATATATATATATATATATATATATATATATATATATATATATATATATATATATATATATATATATATATATATATTACTGAAAAATATTGTATAATATTAAATTTCTCAATATGCATAGAAATTTTAGTTTTCTGATCTTTATTAAGTTATATTTTTCTGGCTTTGCCTCCCTTATATAAAACAATCTTCTAGCTTCGCGTTCGCCCCTAGTCATTCAGTGTACATATTATTTATTCAAATAAAATACTCAAGTTATGTATGAAAGTTTAAATGTCTTAGATGAGTCATATATATACACATACATACATATTATAATTTCTATGTAATATTTATATTATGTTTAATTTTATATAAAATAATAATAATAATAGTAAAATAAAATCAGTTAATTATATACCATTATTATGAATTTTAAAATTAATATTAGAAAATAACTTGTTTCATTGAAGTTGCATAGAATCTTATGAGAATTTTTCGATGAAAGTTACACTATGCAGGTTTAAAAGGTCTCCATTTCCCATCCCATGTCCTATAGACGATCTAACACTTGAGAATTTCAGGACTTGGAGAAACGAGTTCTGTTGATGCCACTTGAAGTGCTGATCTGGTTTTTAATTTGGCTAGTTTAATTTCTACCCTTTCAAATATATTGAACATACAAACCCACATATATAACATATATGTCTAGGATATTCTGAAATTAAATGGATGACTTTGCTTATATTAAGCATAAAGTATTTATTTTTGTGGAGCAAGATTAAAACTTAAGTATATAGTAAAGTATTTTTTTGGATTATCAGAAAAAGTAACACCTATAACGGAGACTAATTAGTACTATGAATATATAGGTTTGACCAATTTTATCTGTATATGGGATTAAATGGATATACTATATATCACTGTTAACCGAGCAATTAAACCAAAGGTTGACAAGGGTTTCATATATGATCCTACCTTTTCTCCAAAGGAGTGAATGTGTGCACCCCTCTGGCTCGGAAGCCAAAATACAATGTTGACAAAGTCAGGCTAATAATAACGCATTGCCAAAAGAAACTTAGTAAATTTGGAAAATTGCCATACGTGGATAATAATGCATCAGGGCAACTAATTAATGATACCAAAGTTAGTGGTGATACTTGACATAGTGGAAGGAGACCGTTTCATAAGCAAGTTTGGATGGGATGGTTATAGTTCCAAAACAGAACGGTTTGCATGCCACATTTTGCGTGGCCAAATTTGGAATCAAAACCTTCACTTTTCAAGGATTACCCCTCTTATTTAAGCATGTCTCCTTCTATTTGAACGATGAACTCACCAAGCACTATGCTACAAGCCCAACAAACTTGGTTTTAATTGGTATAGGCGTGCCAAGGTCTTGTTAATTTTGAGCGTTAAGTGCTGCAATTAATCAGATCCCAAGACCTTGGCCTACCTTGCCATACAGAAAAAAAAAAAGCAAAAAAAAAGCCAAGGTTTGGAGCCAACAAAAATAAACACAAAGCACAAGTCATGGAAAGAATAATGGTTGGAAGTGCAACAAAGGTTGCTTTCACCCTCTTGGCCACTTTCGCCATTGTCATTCCATGCCTTGAGGCTGGCATTGCTGAGTTTGACGATTTTCTCAAAGCCCAAGCTGATGAAGCCCATAAAATTGCTCTTGATTCCTATGTCCCAGAGCCCCACGATGTCGCCCATGAACTCAATTTCCATGTTCATATGTATGTATCTCCTTTTATATGCCTACTCTTTTTCATATTTAATAGTAATGACCTCAAAGCAGTGATGAATCTAGAAATTTTATGTCGTAGGAGAATATTCATATAAATATTGTGGAAACAAACTTATGTTATACATTAAATTTTTATATTTCCTTTTTCATATTATGAGAACAATTTACAATTACACATGTATATATTATATTAAGAATTTTATAAAAATTGTCTTATGATTGGATTTGTCCTTGCCTTAAAAGACACATTTAACGTAATTTCTAATTAGTTGATTTTATATTACAATTGAACTCATGATTTTATATTACATTTGATACAATAATACAGGGCACTGGAAAACTCCACAAGGAGGGAACTAAGGCAGAGGAAACTTAGAGGAGGAGGCAAATGTCAAGCCTCCAACCCCATTGACGCTTGCTGGAGATGCAATAAAGACTGGGCCAATGACCGGTTCAGGCTAGCCAAGTGCGGCAAAGGGTTCGGAAGACGGGCCACCGGCGGGCTCGGTGGTCCCATCTATGTCGTCACCGATAATTCCGATGACGACATGGTGAACCCTAAGCCGGGAACTATCCGTCACGCTGTCACCCAAAAAGGCCCCTTGTGGATCATCTTCGGACACAGCATGATCATCAGTTTGAGGCAAGAGCTGATGATTTCCTCCGACAAGACCATCGATGGTCGTGGCGCAAACGTGCAATTTAGGGGCGGTGCTGGCCTCACCATTCAGTTCGTGAACAACGTTATTATCCACGGAGTTCGCATCAAGGACATCGTACCTAAGGATGGTGGCATGATTAGGGACTCCGCCGACCATTATGGATTGAGAACAAGGAGTGATGGTGATGCCATCTCCATTTTTGGATCCACCAACATTTGGATCGATCATGTTTCCCTCTCTAACTGTGCCGATGGTCTTATCGATATCATCCAAGGCTCCACTGCCATCACCATCTCAAATTGCCACATGACCAAACATAATGATGTAAGTAATCACACTACATTACATTACATTACATGTTGTTGTTGCCCTTGTAAAAATAACAATCCTTAAAAGAGATTACTAGACATGTTTCTATACTTACAATGTGAGATTTTATGTGGGATGTCATAGTAGAATAGTAACCCTAATCGAGGCTAAGGAAATAAAGGACCTAATAGACTCACATGTAGTCGAGATCCAACTACTTATAATATAATACTTAATACTTTGGTGGGATATAATAATAACCCTAGTTGAGTCTAAGGGACTAGAGGGCCTCATAGTCCTACGTGTAGCTTAAGTCCCCCGTTTAGGACTAATAATGTTCTGCTTAAGTCTGATGAATTGTTAGGTTTATATGACTCATTTAAGATATTTTTCACTTTCATTTTCGTGAGTCTTTACTGTTTTGTCCTTAAAAAAAATGAACTGATGGGTCCTTGACCAGGATTGTTAATTAGTGAGACTTTTGTTGGGACGGAACAATGTAACCCTAGTTTGCACGTAAATTACTAATTTGACATGCATGCATGCATGGGGCTGAATTTTGATGAAGCAATGATGTTGTTATTGCAGGTGTTTCTCTTTGGTGCTAGTGACTCATACAACGGAGACAAGATCATGCAGATCACAGTGGCATTCAACCACTTCGGGCAAGGACTGGTCCAGAGGATGCCAAGGTGCAGATGGGGTTTCGTGCACGTCCTCAACAACGACTACACCCACTGGTTGATGTATGCAATCGGTGGGAGCTCAGGGCCAACAATTCTGAGCCAAGGAAACCGTTTCATTGCTCCGAACAACGACAACGCCAAGGAGATCACTCACAGGGACTACGCCGGACCCGATGTGTGGAAGAATTGGCAGTGGCAATCAGAAATGGACCTTTTCATGAATGGTGCAAAGTTCGTCACTTCAGGCTCACCCATCAAGATGACATACAAAAAGGGTCTCATCATGAAGCCAAGAGATGGAACTCATGTCAGCAGGTTGACACGACATGCTGGTGCCCTAAACTGCTTCGTTGGCAAGCCTTGTTAGAGAACAACAAACATTAATGTTGTTGTTGTTGTTCGCTTTTTCTTTTTTTTTTTGGAAAGAAAAAAAAAACCACATTGCACAGAAGATTTAAGCTACTCCTCTTGCTAGGATGAGTTTGCGTCTTCTGCAAAACAAGCTTGTTGTTGGCCTTGTAAGAGCTAGAAAAAGAGAGAATTTGTTGCTTGGGTTCAAATGAGAAGAAATAAAGTTCCAACTTGTTTGTAACTTTTTTTTGGGGGGGGTTTAAGTTGTTTGTAACTTTGTCCCCTTTTGTTTTTCTTTAATATAATTTGTGCCTGTTGAAAGGCATGTTTCGAAACCTGTTCAAAAGTAATCACAAATGTGAAACCAAATACTCTAATTTGGTTTATGGAAACTATATCTATTAATTAGTTTCTTATAAAGTTATATCTCAGATGTGGGAAATCACATTGAAACTAATTAAATACACTATATATAGTAATTTGGTTTGCACTTTGCAATTGTGAATTACGTTGAGTTGCATGTTAAGGAAAATAATTAAATTTTGTTAGGCTGATTGGCAAAAAAAAAAAAAATCAATTCTAAGTTAGTTCATATTTGTATAACGTCGATCTAGTGAATAAAATGATTTTTGGGTGTAATATTTGTATAATTTTTTAAAAAAATATTAATATTTATTTTGTAAAATTGATTTCACTTACTTTATGCTTCAAATAGTATTGATTTTTGAAAACGTAAATTATTTTAAGAGAGAATTTTAATTATAATTAAGTTTTTTTTGGTTGTGTAATTTATATAAGTATATATTTTAGTTAGATTACCTTCTAACTATTATTTGGTTACATATAAGTAATCTAAAACTAGCTAATTGATCACATATTCTTTTTTTTTTGCCTTAAAAAAAAACAATATTACCCCATCTCAATCAAACTTAATTTTCAAAATGCATGTCTTCTCTATTAATCTTCTTAAAATCTTGATTAAAAAGTTTACAAAGTTAAAACAAACAAGTAATTTGTCCATTATATAAGTGGTCCTTTAACATATTACATTATTTACATACATACACATATATTCTCTTTTGATTATATAAAAACTAATGTACATGCATGTCCCTATGTGTCCACTGTTTTCCAACTGCATCTGAACGTAATGTTGCCATGTTGGTGCATGTATTTGTGTCTTAACAACCTTCCTACCATATATGTGATTTTTGTTTATACTTAATAAAAAAAATTGTTAAATTTTTTTGTCAACATTTAAAAAATATGATCAAATATAAATAAATGTTATCAATATAATTTTATGATATTTTATTAAATATTGGTGTATAATCTATGTTGTTAAAGGTTTTAACGATATAAATTATATATATAATATTTGATAAAATATCATGAAAATTCAGTAGTATTTTTTTTAGTAGTGAATATTTATTTATATTTGATGATATTTTTTAAATGTTGGTAAAAGTTTTTAGTAATATTTTTAATATGTGTTAAGAAAAATTTTTGCTAAATATCATATACAGGCTATATAATAATATTAAACGCCAACTAAAACTTAACTACGAAGCAAATCTTTAAATGCATGCCCATTATTTCTCCATTTTCAAATTAATTGCTAAAGTTCAGTTGGAATTTGTTCCAAGCAAACTCAATCAATGCTTCGGGATAAGTGTGTGTTGGGGTCGAAGATGGTTAAGTCATTGCAAGTTGGACGTATCTTGGCAGTGGTTAGTTAGTTTGTTGGATTCTTACGTATTCAGTTAGTTGTTAAAGTTAAAACTACCATTTTTTATCAGAAAGGACTACCACTGTTATTTGTGTCGAATTATTCAAATATCTATTTTATTGAGTGTCAATTAGGCAAGAGGTCGGTCCAGAATAGATTTCATGATGTTGTTGAAAAAACCACTTGTGGCCACCCCTAAATAGAGGTATTTAAAGTCTCACATAAACAAAGATAAAAAAGAAAACATGATTGAAATCTTATATTGACTTAAAAATAGTATTAAAATAGGTTATATAAATAAAAAAATATTATTATCTTTTTATAAGATTAACTAATTTACTTCCTACATGTATGTTTTGTATCACCCAGGAACTAGTAACCTCTATCACTCTCAACAAAAATAAGAATTAAGGAAAATAGATTTTGATTAAAGAATAGCCAATTAAATTAGTCCGTGTAATCTGGGCATCCTCTTGTGTTGAAGTCTCCTTAATTAGTGCCCCAATAATAATGTTTGGAATTTGATAATTTTAAGTAATTAAAGAACCCGTTTTCTCTAAGGAGTAAGGAGCATACTAAGGTTAGTTAGATAGGCAAAGTCTATTAGAATTAATGTCTCATGTAAGAGACATGCGACTTATACGGATACTAATAAATAAATAGTAATCAAAGACTAAATTGTAATTGGATTAAATAGAAGAAGTTTATAGAGATAACTGTTATTTGATAAGAGTAGTGATTATAAAGGAGACTAATACCCACTAATGTGAAATAAAGTCTAAAGTGTTCTCTTTAATCCTTAACCATAAAAAATGTAGAGAGACAGAAAGAATATTCAAGGAAGCGAAATCTCATTTCTCTCATCTTTCAAGAAATCAAAGTATATTAGAGAGAAGTCTCACTGTGGAGAAAAATACTTAGTGTTTATCCATTATTTGTGAGAATTATAGGTTTTAAAATCCTATTGATTTCCTATAATTGTTAATCTAGGAAACCCTTAGAGCCTGTTTGGATGAAGTATTTAAAACAGGGAAAATAATTTTTTAGAGGATTTGAAATTTCTAAGCCTAAAATTTTCTGTTTGGATGTCCTGTTGAAAGGAATTTGAAATTTTAGTATTTTAATAGATATTTCTTAATTAACTAAAATTTTGGAATTGCAAATCGTGTCTAAAAGAGAGGGAATTCTAAAATTCCCGTTCACTTCATGGAGGCGAACCTCTCTCTCTCTCTCTTTTACACGTGACTCTCACCTGGAGTTTCCCCAATCTGGGGGCCACGATTCTTGTTCTCTTCGATGAGCGCGTGGCGCGAGGCAATGTGGTTGAGCAAACGACGACTGTGGACATGCCATTGTAGAAGCTGATGATGCCTTCAGATTGGAAGGTTTTCACGATTGCATCGAGGTTGTTTTTGTAAATCTGTGTCGCGCCCTTGATCTTCATCTTGGTTTTGATGATGTTGAGGGGGAGGAGGCAAACATAAGTGAAGGCACCAGCGAGGCCGCCCGCGGCGACGCCGATGAGGGCACGATCAAGGACGGAGAGGGTTTTGAGGAGGGGCATTAGGCTGGGTCGGGCCCATTTGGAGGTGGAGGCGATGGGGAGAGTGGGGGTATGGGAAGAAAAGTGTGTGAGGAGAGAAGGGAAATCGGTGAGGTTTGAGATTGAGAATGGGTGGGGTTTGGGGGAAGGGAGGCTGAGAGAGGATGAGACTCTGGCTGAGAGAGGATGAAAAGGTGTGGAGTATTTGTGTTGGGAGTAATGAAATTTGGAAAATGAAAGAAATTTAATTTCTTTATTCAAATACAAAATTTTGAAAATGAAAAAAATTAATTTTTTTTATCCAAATACAGAATTTTGAAAATGAAAAAATTTCAATTGAAATATTTAAAATTCTTTAAAATTTTAAATTACTTCATCCAAACACATTCTTAAAGTTTATCAGAGCATGAATTATGAAATTTATGATTATCCAAAAATGATTTATTTTCTTCTAATTATGCACGAATCCTAATTATGAAATTGAGATATTTTATTTTTCCGCTACCAATATGATATTTTATTATTGTTAGAATTTTATTTTAGAATCGAACGGTTGAAATATGTGAGAAAGAAAATGTTGAACTTGTTAATGAAGAAGGAGTACTTTTTCTTGTACCCGAAAAAGTAACCAAAAGAAATTTTGTTTTGGTTACATTGTGTCCTGTACTATTATGGGTATTCACATTCGGCAAATTTACGTCAGAGGGTTTCATTTACAAAGTATTTACCAAAGAGGGTCTGTTTCTAAACTATTTACAAGAGGGGTTCATTTTTACAAGCTTGCCGCAACTGCTACTGGCGATATAGCCTGAACCGCCATTGCCATTGGCGAGAAAGCTGCTTACGTGGACATGTCGTCATTGTTATTGGTGAGACAGGCTGACGTGGCCGTCCCTCCATTGCTTCTGGTGAGTCTGGTGACGTGGAGAGAGTATCGCCCTTCCCATTGACGAGACATGCACAACAGGGGCAGCTAAGGGAAACCATGTAGTTATTTGTCCCTACCTCCTGCTGAGCTTTCCTATAATGCATCATCCCTGGAACTGTGCATTTCAAACAACAAAGAACATAAAATGTAGTAAATATCTTGCAAGAGATACATTTTTTGACAATTCCATTTCCTCTTTTGTTATTTCCCTTAATAGGGGTTAGTCAATTAAATTGTGATTGATGCTTGTATTAAAAATTTACTGAAATACAAAAGTTCCTTTACTTTCAAGTGAAAATTAGGAACATAAAATTATTCATAACAAACTTTGAGAGGGAATTTTTTGTCATGTTCAATATTACCAAAACAAAATATTTTATTTTAAGGATATAATCTGTTTAGACTAATTTCTCTGTCATTGCACATTATGCTTGCTATAACCATGACAATTGTGTGATACTTATATATACAATGAAACCAGAAAAAGCAGTGCCATTAAACTTTATCAAGCAACCTTTGATATTTCCTAACAATGGAAGCAACTTTATCTAAGAAAAATTAGCATGAATGGTTTCGAGGTATATATTTTTAAGAGAGTAAATATGTGAAGAAAATCATAAAATTTAACCATTAATTTTAACACGCACACACATATTTGTGTAGAGGGGTTTCATCATCAATTTCATCATTGATAGGAACAAACAGAGAATATCAACAACAAAATAAACAACAAACTCACAAGAAAAATCAACACCTAGTTTTGAACATGCAAGTCCTCCCGATGGCTTCAAGATCTTTTCTTTGTCAAATCTCTTCTTTGTCAAAATCTCTTCAGAGCTTCCACATAATTGAAGGAAGAAGCAAGTCTACCAAGGCAACAGTAAGGATGAAGCAGTTTCAGTATGAAGGGTAGAAGAACAATTGTGTGAACCTTTTGGTCTTCCTATCTTAAACTGAGTCGCGGGAAAAAGAAAGGGAAAGCGAAAAGACTCCATTTGGTGGGGAAGGCTCTAGCATATAAGAAGAAAAAAAAGAAGAGAGGAGAAGATGGAGGAAGAGAAAGAGAAAGCCGAAAGCGTGAGTAAAGGAAACAAAAACCTGAAGTCAAGTGTATTGTTAAAATTACAATTTTGTCAATTAGCAAGCTAAGTGTCAACGATAAAAGATGTCCATATTGGACATTTCCACAAACTACTCTTTTACATTAGATATATTAGATATACCAAAGTTCATTCCTAAATTTAAGAAAGAGAAATAAAAATGATTATTCTCATTGCAATAAAGCTTGTAACTTGATACCAACATGTTGTTAACCTAAGTGATACTAAACTCGAATTTCTTAACAAATTGGGAAGAAAGACACACAATGATGAACAAAAAAAACTTACAACTTGATCTATCATGGACCAATACTCGACCTGACTGTCCTTTTTTTTTTTGTATTTATGACCTTTACATAAGTCATTTAGAATGGTTAAATGCTCATTTTGATTCCTAAAAGTGTGGTGGTGACAAATTAGTTTTGAAAGATGAAAAATTCAAATTTTATCCCAAAATATGTAAAAAAAATGTAACAAATTGGTCTTACCATTAAATTTGTGAGATCATTTTGTCATGTAATTGTAATATTTCAATGATCAATTTGATAATAAATTATATTTTTTAGAATTAATTTATTGTTAAATTATCCGCAAGACTAATTTGTTATATTTTTTTTATACATTTGAAGACTAAATTTAAATTTTTCATCTTTTAAAAATTAATTTATTACTGTCTCACTTTCCAGGATTAAAATGAATATTTGTCCCATTTAGAATCCTCATCTAACAAGTGTTAAAAAAAAAAAAAAACATACTCATCTAATAAGTGGCGTCAGATAGTTCAATTTCTCTAAGGTCATGGCAATTTCTCAAAATTGCAAAAGGATGATTTGTAGAAGCTACTAAGCAGTAGCCAAGAGAGAATTTGTCGTATTGAATTTGTAGCACCCGTTCACATTGACTAAAATGCATTTCAAACATTGCCAACCTTGTTTTATTCGAGTAGTAGTTATGCGAGTTGTGTCATAGCTAGTAGACTAAACATTTCAACAATTGAAAATTGTTGGAATAGCCTATTCCATAGCTCATTTCCTTCACCATTTTGTATTTAGAAAAGGACGGATTATGTCGTGCGAAAGTAAACAACTTTCATATGCTACGAAAGTTTTTCTTGAGCCATCAGATTTGTTACTTTTAAAATAAATGGTTGAGTTTTTTTTTCTTTTTACTTTTTCATTTTCTTTATTTTCTTCTATATTTCCCAATTTAACCCTATCCATGTCCCCTTCTTTACCACCCTAAAATTACGAAACACCAGCACCTACTCCAAACCACCCTACAATGTCAGCCAAATTTCTTCAACACAAAAATAAATAAATCAGTGAACAAACAACATCAAACACCACAAATCGTAGAGATTTAACAAAATAAAACACAGATTTAACAAAATAAAGTTTGATTTTCGTCTTTCGTTCTCAGGCTAACAAAAAAAAAAAAAAACTGGAATCTAACTAAATAAACACTAAGTTTTCCACGACTTCTCTGCACCAACGAGTTGCTTCTATCAGCCAGCAACCCTCCATGCTCATCTTCCTCGAGGACCATCGCGACGACCTTCACACTATGCACTCCCCTTAGGTTTTGGTCTCAGGAACCATCACAGTTGGTGGTCCCAAATCAACTACGGATCCGACATCATCATTGGAAGCTTTGACACTGGAATTTGGCTAGAGCACCATAGCTTCGACGACTCAATCTTGGGCAATGTGGTTTGCTTAACGCTTATGTGTTTTACAAAAAGGGTGGTTGGAGATGCAAAAGCCTCGGCTTGGAGAGGTGGCAGAGGCAACAATGCGATGTGGTTGCACTGTGGTGGCAGAGAGATCAGGGCCTCCCCACAGGGGAGAAAAAAGACAGGTTAAAGAAATGGAGCAAAGGGGAAAAGAACAGTAGAAAAAGAAAAAAAAATCAAAGAAAAAACAAAAATATTGGAGCCATCTAATGAAAACTAAAATAGATATGATAATCAAGATGAAAACTAAAAATTTGTCTTGGAAAATGCTTAATCTTCCGTAGATAATTTTGTTATCATGTACAATGTACATATTTGCTCACTTAATAGTAACTTTTCTTTTTTCCGTAGAATGTCCTAATGCTTCTAGCTAAGAAAAAGATTTTTAAGTTTGTTATTTAGTTACTATGTAGCATGCAATTCACTAAGGAACTATATTGAATTAAGATTTTGAAAGATTATTTTAACATAAAAAAATCTTGTAGACTTTAAAAGATACTGTAAAAATGTTGACATATCAAATTTTTTAATTGGATTTCAATAGATTTATACCCTAAAAAGGTAAAGGGAAGATAAACTCGAGAAAACAAAAATGATCAAAGAGCATGAGAAAAAGTAGGAAAATGGTATATGATTGAACTCAAGTAAATAGTTCAGACAATCTAAATACTCGATCCATCATCAGCATACCCCTCTTGTACAATGATACATGTTTTGTTTTGTGTTTTCTTTATAAATCATACAAACTTTGATACAAGATACCAATTTTGGACGTGTGAAATTCATTCATTCGACCACACTGATATAAGGTACTTTCTAAGCAACTGCTAGCCAATTCTTTTCTCACCAAAGCATCAAGAAAAATATAAATATCTCTCGTATATGCAAAATCAATGTACACTTTGAGCACTTAAAAGCATAAATGTTGCAAGCACAGGGTGATCATTTAAAACTAAATGCTGGATTTTATTTGAGCAACTGCAGCGTGAATACTGTTTGAGGGACTGTTGCCAGATGAACTCATCAAGGAACAAGAGATTTTCAAATTGATGCAATTTTACTTCTTCAAGAAATAAAGGGCATTCAGTGGCTGTTACAGGGCATAGTTCAAGAATTTCTTAATAATACTACTGTACTCTAGCATGAACTCATTACAAGGATTTGTACCTGGTTCTAACCAGAAAAGGCTGGCTCTCTTTGGCTGTGTTTTAGATCTCCTTGCATCTTTTTTTTGGCTCCTATTTCTCTTACATACTACAGATTTGATTCTAGGATGTCTAATCTACTTGTGTTCAGCTAATACTGATATCAGTGATATGCTATTTAATAACGATCAACTAGTGTCATAATACTGAGAAAGGAAAAGGGAAGATAAACTCAAGAAAACAAAACTGATCACAGAGCATGAAAAAAGTAGGAAAATGTATATGGTTGAACTCAAGTAAATAGTTCAAGCAATCTAAATACTTAATCCATCATCAGCATACCTCTCTTGTACAATGATACATGTTTTGTTTCGTGTTTTCTTAAAATCATACAAACTTCTGTTCTGTCCTCCTCTAGTGAGAGCATCAAAATTGCTTCCTTTTGTTTCTAAAAAGCTTGTCTCGTCTTGCATAAATATAAGAGACAGCAAGGAAAGCTGATGCAGAAATAGAGACCGAACCCCAGGGAAATGGAGGGTCCCTAAAGCACACAAGGGACGCCTCAATTTCCTGCGAGGCGTGATAAACAATGGAGTGAATGGCATACAGATCGTGATCAGAGGACCTCAAGTAAAACAACGCCATGTCAAAATCCAAATGTGACAATGCAGACACGGCCTTGTTCAGCTTGTACTTGAAAAGGTTCCATCTCTGCACAAACTCCACATGCTGCTTCTGCTTGAGCAGATTCTTGGCCCCGCCATGCGTCTCAACACTCTGAAGAACATCTATAGCACTCGTTATGCTGTAATTCAACGACGTCAACAGAACATTCCTCCTGGCAGCATCCTTCTGCACAAAGGACAAACTCAGCATCTCAGAAAACGGCCCGAATGGCGTCTGCCCCATACTCCACGTATAATCCACCAAAGTCTCATTGTGTTGAGGGCTCCAATTCAAATGTGTTGGAGACACCCCCCACATACTCTGAAGAATCGACCCAACAATCGGCCGCTCAAGTTGCCTCGTCTGCATGAACACATGCCTACCATTGCAACTATAATCACTCACAGTCTGCGTGTTCCTCGTCCTAACCGCAATCACCATATCCTTAAACGCCACTGACTGATGATACCGATCAAGCAACAACAACGAAGTGTAATCCAAGTCAAAAACATACACAGGAACAACCCTGCCAAAGTCCTCCTCCGGAACACCAGCCAGCTTTCTCAACTCATCGCCGGAATCAGACAAAATCTGGTGTAATCGCTTCGAATCCAAATACTCACTCACAATCAAGGTATAATTATCAAACAGAAACCTAGACGTATACGAATTAATCGACCGCGAGATCGCGAACGAGCAAATCGAGCACTCTGAATACCTAATCTCATACTTCCTAAAGCTCAAACTCTGATCCCCTAAAAGCAATCCATTGCTCTTACCCTCAAACCTGAAGCTCTTCTCGATCGATTTCCAATCCAAACCGGCCAAATCCTTCTCGTTCTCGCTGTGCACGTGGACGAACTGAATCACGAGTGAATTCTCGAAGGGCACGGGGATCCGGAGGGAGGGGGCGAGGAAGACGTGGTAGGCGCTCCAGACGAGAGAGGCGAGGTCGGCGGCGAAGGCCTTGTTGGATTTCGGACGGCCGTGGAGCGCGGCGAGGGGGTGGAACTCGCCGCGGGGGATGACGCCGTCGCCGGAGATCGAGGGACCGTAGTCGACGGGGCCGGCGCGGAGGTCGATCCAGAAGAAGCGGTGGGAGGAGGTGAAGAACGTCCCGGAGCACTTTGTTACAGCAGCAGAAGAGTCGCCGGGGGAGTAGGTGTAAGCATAGGGTTTGGAATTGGGATTAGAATTAGAATTGGAGGAATCGGGAGGGAGGTTGAGGAGGTAGAGATGGACTTGGTTAGGGTTAGGGTTAGGGTTTTGTTTAATAAAGTGGTTTTGGATGATTTGGTCTATTGAAGAATGTGGGATGGTGAGGAGAGGGGAGCGGAGGGAGGAGGGTGTGGAGTGAAGATGAGAGGTTAGGGTTTGGGAGAGAGAGGATGATAGGGAGGTTAGGGTTTGGGAGGGGGTGATGTGGAGGTGTAGGGTGTGGGAGAGGGAGAGGCTGTGGGAGAGAGGGTGGGACTCGAAGGGGCTGATGACGTGGAAGTGGGTGGGGCTGGCGGCGGAGAGGAAGGCGGAGAGGAGGGAGGGGGTGTCGGAGGGGAAGTCGCCGAGGAGGTGGAGGGAGAGGGAGATTGGGAGAGAGAGAGAGAGGGAGAAGTCGGAGGAGTGGGAGAGGGGTTTTTTGACGGAGGAAGGGAGAGAGAGGAAGGAGTCGTTCGAGGCGTGAGGGTCCATTCGGGATTGGTGGCTCAAGAATGAGTCTAGACCGATAATCGGCGCGGCGGTGATCGCGGTGGTCGTGAGGAGGAGAAACGCCAACACCGGGAGGGTGGTGGTGGTGGTGGCGGAGGAAGACGACATGGTGGGGTGGAGCTGAGTTGAGGTAGAACGTTGTGTTCACGGCTCCATTTTGGGGTGGGAAGAATTGGAGTCCGTGGATGGTAGTAATGAAGGAGAGAGATATGGCGGCAATTACTCAGTTAGTATTAATTACTGTTAAACTTATTAAATATTAATTGATTTTCTTATTATTAGTTTTTGGTTTAAAAACAATGAGGTAAAATGTGTTTTTAATTCTTTAAAATATTTTGAAAATTAATGTGTTTTTTTATATAATGATTTATTCATTATTTTATTTATATGATTTTTTTCGACCATTATAATTAATATCTTTAGTTTTTTAGGTGAAATCTTGGAATACTCTTATAAATTTCAATCCTTTGGGTATTAATATTAGAACCTATAACTTTGAGGATATCATCCAAATTTCACATTTATGGCCAACCCAAGTGGATTATTGTTGCTAGTATTATAGCATAAACAATGTGACTTGACAAACAAGTTGATTGCACTTGTGCTTTTAACACATTTTGCTACTTCCATTTGAATTAAGATGTGTTTAATAAGGAGAAAATAATTATGTAAGAAATAAAATGAATGGAAATAGAGAAGAGAGAAATGGAGAAAATGTAAATAGATGATAAATATAAAGAAGTTTTTTTTTTCATTTCTCACCTATTTTTTCTATATCTCTCTCATTTGCTTACCGTTTTTCACCTAACAAACATATCCTTAGGATGGTGGTGAAGTTCAACTTAGTGAGAATGTTGTGTTTACTGTTCCATTTGGGTTGGGTCGTTGGAAGTGTGAAGGCTTGGATTAGAGTGAGGTCAAGTGACAAGTGTGGAGTAATGAGCGAGAAGGAAGGAAATTGATTTATTTCTTACATTTACACAATCGCATAATTGTGAATCATTAACGTTAAATTATGATTGAAAGGTTTAGATCTTGGATACATATTTTAAGTTTGATTTATTGAGATAAAATATGAGTTATTTGGTTTTTATTCAACGATTCTTATTAGTTGAATACAATAAATTAATGTATGAAATGGTTATTAAAAGATACCCTTTCAAATTACAAACCTTCAGACATAAAGCACATCTTCTAGTTAGAAGTGATGGCATGTAATTGCTCCAGCACACTCTATTTTGATAATTCCCAACTTAATAGAATTTTATTTGTGTAGTAGGTAAAGATTTGCTTTAGGGCTTTTTTTTTGGTACATTATTACTTTATTATCTTTTTTTAATTAAAAAGAGGCCAAAGCCAGAAAGAGTTACAACTAAAATTAGGAGGTTTCCAACCAAAGGATTTCCAACAATAAGAAATATTTCTATAAGGCAAAAGTTCTTTGCTACAATGAGCAGCATCAACAATAAGGTTTTGAATTTGATGATAAAGAGATTACTGAGGATATCTCATTTTGAAAGATTCTTGCATTCCTATTTTTCCATAACATCCAAATAGTGAAACCAAACACAAGATGCCAATTTAAAGAATGCATATGGACACTTCTCAAGGGATTCGGATTTTTGGAAAACCAATCATACATATTCATATTGAAAAAAGATGATTCAAGATTGTGACCAACAATAGCATACCAAACCTGCGAAGCAAAAGGACAATCCCTTAAGATATGAAGCTCATCTTCTGATTGAAGATGACAGAAGCTGCAACTACTGTCTTTAGTAAAACCACATCTCCTCCTTCTGAAATTTGTTTTCAAACCATGATGCAACACTGTCCAAAGAAAAAATCTAACTCTCTCAGGACCCTTCCATTTCCAAACATTATTCCAATCAAAATTAGGAATGAAATGCTTGTTTCTTGATATGAGTTGAAAAGTTGTCTTGGTTGAGAAAACTCCATTAGCTGTTAGGGTCCATGAGGGAGAATCCTACACAGGCAAAGGGCTTGGAGTAGGGCTACCAGCAATCTCTAAAGGAGCAGAATGAGGAAGAAGATGCAATACTTCATTCAAATTCCAAGAACCATCATTTCCCACCATTTGGTCCATTGTCTTATGGATCAAGTTAGAAGGAATATCCTCAACAACCATATCTTTTAAAATACTACCTGAAGATAACCAAGAATGGTTCGAAAAAGAAATAGAATTCCTACATCCAAGGATCCATTGCACCCCATCAAGGACTTCATCCCAAACCAAGACAATACTCCTCCAAACATGAGAAGAATTTGAATGCTTTTAAACATTAGGGATAATACCATTGCTGCAAAAGTATTTATTACGAAGCACCGGGACCCAAAGAGCTTGAGGTTGATTAATTAAGGTCCACGCTAGCTTCATGATCATAGCTCTATTGAATTCATAAATATTTCAAAAACCCAATCTCCCATGCTTCTTGGATGCACAAAATTTTCCCCACGAAATTATATGCTATCTACGAACATCATTATTTCCAGTCCAAACAAAACTTCTGATAATTTGTTCTAGGGAATGACAAACACCTTTGGGCAAGAAGACAATTTGCATGGTATAACTAGGCAGCGCCTGAAGAACAGTTTGTGCCAACGTTGCTTTACCAGCGAAACTAAGATTATTTTCCTTCCAAGAGGATAATTTGTTATGCGCATTATCAAGAAGATAATGATAGGTGGCTTTAGTGGCCCGAGAGTGAAGCAAGGGGACACCTAAATACTTTCCCACGTCACCCGTGAGCTCAAAGCCAGTCATGTCTGCAATTCTTTGTCTAGAAACTTGATGAACATTTTTAGAAATGCACAACTTAGTTTTAGCAATGCTAGCTAACAACTTCTCATGAGGCTGCATAGTATTTATTAAGACAAAGTAACATTGTTTCCATTTGTTGGCAAGAGACTTCCCCAACTAACAACAGATCATTTGCAAAAACTAAATGCGAGACAGGAGCAACATTTTTAGACAACTTGATAGGCTTCCACTGCTTAAATGAGATAAACGCTCCATACATTGCACAAAAATATAGGGGGATTGTAACATCTTAATTTTGCATGTGTCTGGTAGACAATATTATTATTGCTTTGTGGTGTAATTGGGTAGTGTTTTTAGATTGTTGAAATGGTTAAAAATGAGATATTATCATAAGATACCTAGACATGATTAAACTCTTAAGTTTTTAAGCTAAAGTCTAGAAAGAATAAGGATAATCCAGAAAAAAATCTTTAGTCAAATAATGATAAACTCATTAATTACCTAGATGTTAATAATTGAATTTTGGTCTAGAAATAGAAATTAGAAGTTTGAAAGAAAATTAGTAATTAATGTAAGTAAAGTTAGAAATTAAGTGAGGATAATTAAGGTTGATTAATGGTTGTCTAGATTTCATAGAATTAGAAAATGGGTAATTAAGTCATAAGAGTTAAAAATGGATGGTATGTTTGAAAATATAGGGTAACATATAAGATTTGTGAAAATCCAACTCCCGAAACACCAAGAGCGCTAAAAATAAGTTAGGAGTAAAACTATGAAAAATCAAGTGAGAGTGATTTTAGATAGTAGATAGTTTTACTTTGGAATCCATGCCTCTGCATAAATCATCTTAGAATTATTTATTTTCAAGAACTACTAATTTATTTTCTATTATATGACTGAAATATTTGTAAAATCTGATGACTGATGCATGTTTTGAAATTGTGATGATTCTCTATTGATAAAATTATTAAAATATGTGTCTGTATTTTATTATGATTATTGAATGATAAGACCGGCAGAGTGTGATGAACTCCAAAAATTATATCTGTGGCATGTGAATTTATTTTATAATATATAAATGTCTGCATATTTTCTTTTTTATTTGTATGCACTATGGTTTGGGTCCAGGGGTGTTTGACTCTTGATAAATTATTTTTTATGTTTGTTTAGATAGCTATAACTACAATTGTTATGATGTCTGATTATTTTGTGTGACAAGGGGTTTTACCACTTAAGGGGTCACGAGTGGTTTGTTGAGAGTAGTACATAGGCCTGAGCATCGTCTCTCTTTCTTGTTTGCTTGTTTGTACACGTTCGTTGATGTATGTGGTATGAGGACTGCAGACGCAATATGATGACAAGATTCAAGATGATTGGATAGAGAGTAAAAGAACCAATGGTTCTATTTCCTTCTATGAGAAGGTGAGATTGCATTGAGGAAGTGGACGATGGACAGAGTTATCCTAGGGTGTAGTGGGTGGAAAGGTTCAAAGAACCTAGGGGAATTGGCGAGTGGTGACTAACGGCATTTGGTGCACTCATTTAGCGCGGGTAACTCACAGGCCTCACTTTGCTACTCCTGACGAGCTCCAAGATTATGCTTTTTGAGTTGGTAGATGAAGGAGCAGTGTACGATGTATCCGTATGCAGCAATCGCTCCTGACTGTCATCCACATGATTTTTAAGATCATCTAGACCTAGGAGGATTGGTGGCAGTGATTGGGTCTAATGGTGAATTAAGTGTGATAGTTACGCGCTTAGGATGCAAGAGTGTTGTTTGTTTAGATAACCATACACAGTGCTTACGTAGATTGTATGTTTTATTTTTTATTTTTACTATTTCCTGTTGTTTGTGGTGTTCGAGGAGTGGAGGACTCACCCTTACAACCAACAACTTTCAGGTATTGGCGATGTCGAGGCGACTGCGGGCTCAATGTAGCTCGCAAAGAGAGCAGGTATAGCCTTGCACTATAACACAAACTACATGTTACACTTGTCATACTCAAGTCCACATAATGCCAGCTAATAGACCGGATACAACGTGCATCGAGTACACCCAGTGGAGGTTACAGAGGATCGAGGTGACCATTCGAACATGTCGTCCGAGGAGATGGAGGAAGTACTAGGAACTACTGAGGCAGTTGGAACTGACGTTTGAAGAGAAGAGTGACGTTTCTTCCAAGGACACATCTTAGTTAGTTTTGTACAATTAGTGTGATAAATGGTATGTTCTGGTCCTAGTTTCTTTACTGTTTTGATGTATTTTGAGAGATATTTTCTCCAGAGACATATATTTTGTTGTAGCAGGAAAGAAAAATGTATTTTGTTTATTATCACACTATTATGGATTGTATCGTATATTTCTTTGTGACGCTACAAGTTTTATTTTATTTATGTATGAAAACTGAATTACTTTACATTTGCATTTATTTTAATTGGAAGTAACTATTTAGTATTTTCCAAACATCGTGTTTTTTTATCAAAAAAATAGTATAGGAAGATATTTTTATTATTTTTAAGAAGCAGTAAAAAAAAGTGATGTATATTTCAAAAATAAATTAAATTAAAGCGTTTTCAAGTAATATTTTCAGTTTAAAATTTGAGGTGTTAGGATCCCGTGTCTAATACCTCTTGTAGGCTTAAACATATCAGATTTTTCCCCATTTGAACAAGTACTCAGACATTTCCTAATTAGATTCACAAAATTCCGATGAAAACCAATATCAATGAGAGTATCTTTAACAAAATCTCAATGTAAATTATCAAAAGCTTTCTCCAAATCTACCTTCACAACCATGACACCCTTCTTGCCTTTCATTCTTCTCATTGAATGAAAAATTTCTTGAGCAATTATAATATTGACAGAGCTATGTCTGCCTGGGATAAAGCTACTTTGGTTAGGCATGACTAAAAAATCCATGAATTTCTTCAGCTTCTTAGCAATTACCTTGGTTACAATTTTATAAGAAACGTTACAGAGATTAATCGGTCTGAATTGGGTCGCCCTGGAAGGACAATCAACTTTCAGCACAAGAACAAGGTTGACTTCATTCACCAAATTGAGATAATCACGATTGGAAAAAATATTTTTGATTAACAAACAAATATTTGCACTTGATTTTTATTGACTTGGAGAAAGCGTATGATAGAGTGCCTAGAGAGATTTTGTGGAAAGCTCTAGAGAAGAAAGGGGTTAGGGTTGCATATATTCGAGCTATCCAAGATATGTATGATAGGGTATCGACTAGTGTTAGGACACAGGGTGGAGAGTCAGACGATTTTCCCATCACAATTGGTTTGCATCAAGGGTCAACCCTTAGCCCCTACCTTTTTACCTTAATTCTGGATGTCCTCACGGAACAAATCCAAGAGATAGCGCCGAGATGCATGCTTTTTGCAGATGACATAGTCCTCCTTGGAGAGTCGAGGGAGGAGTTGAATGAGAGGTTGGAAACTTGGAGACGAGCTCTAGAAACACATGGCTTTCACCTAAGCAGAAGCAAATCGGAGTATATGGAATGTAAGTTCAACAAAAGTAGGAGGGTATCTAACTCAGAGGTGAAAATAGGAGACCATATTATCCCTCAAGTCACACGGTTTAAATATCTTGGGTCTGTAATACAGGATGATGGAGAAATTGAAGGGGATGTGAATCATCGCATTCAAGCAGGATGGATGAAATGGAGAAAAGCATCGGGGGTGTTATGTGATGCAAAGGTACCGATCAAGCTAAAGGGAAAGTTTTATCGGACTGCGGTAAGACCGGCGATTTTGTACGGAACAGAATGTTGGGCGGTCAAGAGCCAACATGAGACTAAAGTAGGTGTAGCGGAGATGAGGATGTTGCGGTGGATGTGTGGTAAGACTCGACAGGATAAAATTAGAAACGGAGCTATTAGAGAGAGGGTTGGAGTAGCGCCTATTGTAGAGAAGATGGTGGAAAATAGACTTAGGTGGTTTGGGCATGTAGAGAGAAGACCGGTAGACTCTGTAGTGAGGAGAGTAGACCAGATGGAGAGGAGGCAAACAATTCGAGGCAGAGGAAGACCCAAAAAGACTATAAGAGAGGTTATCAAGAAGGATCTCGAACTTAATGATTTGGATAGAAGTATGGTACTTGATAGAACATTATGGCGGAAGTTGATCCATGTAGCCGACCCCACCTAGTGGGATAAGGCGTTGTTGTTGTTGTTGTTGATTAACAAACAAATATCAGGGCAAACCTTAGTCCAGTTCTTTTGATAAAAAAATCGCATGAATGTCGTCTGGTCCAGGTGCCTTCATTCCTCCCATGCCAAAGACAACTTCCTTTATTTCCTCATCAGATGGAGTTGCTTGAATCCAAAGAATAAACTGATGTTCAAGAACAGGAAACAAACCCTTCAAACTCCAAGGCTCAACTTGACTATCAAAAAAGAAAAGATTCTGGCAGAATTAAGTGATGACATTCATAAAGCTTTGCTTATCAGTAACCAGCTCACCCTTATCCTCTAAAAGCCCTCTTATAGAATTTTTATTCTTCCGAATGACAGCAGATAAATGGAAAATTTTGATATTGCGATCACCAAATTTTATCCAGTCCATATGAGCTCTCTGAGCCTAAATCATTTCTTCCTGATCTAAAATGTTCTGAAGATCCTGCCAAAGCTTGCATCTGAGTTTCTGAATACCTCTATTAGCATTGTTAATTAAACGTCTATCAATACCTTCTAAGTGAGCCAGAATCCTTCTCTTAGAATGAAAAATATTTCCAAAGCAGTGATGACTCCAATCAGAAGCTAAATTTTTAAAAGTATGAAGACGACATAGCCAATCCATATCACCCTCCCAAGCCTAATTAACAACTTGAGCAAAAGAAGGATCATACAACCAATTGATTAATAATCGGAAAGGTTTACTCATATAGCTGCAATTTTGACCATCTGAAAGATGCACCAGGATTGGTTTGTGATCTAATTTGAAAGTAGGCAGAAGAGTAACAGAGGATTGGGGAAAACTCAAAAGCCAAATAGTATTACAGAGACACTGATCAGGCCTTTCTTTGACTCCTCTAGCTTCCCAAGTATAAGGATAACCAAAGAAGCCTAAATCAATAAGATTCGCTTCCTGAATACAACCATTAAAACTAGCAATACTAAGCAAATCTGGAAGACCACCCCCCTTCTTCTCTAAAGCACTAGAATAAGCATTAAAATCTCCGCACAAAATCCATGGCTTAGATTGAGAAAGAAACCAAGGCGCACCATAAACAGCAGAAAGAAACCAAGGCTCGGACTCATCTTTAGGCTTAATTAAAGCATGAATTAACTATTCATGGACAGCATGAATATCTATTTTCTTGGCTACATGCTTTAGTGCTTGTATGGGATAGTTCTTATTCAAAATATGGCAAAAAACATCACATGCGTTTTTATTCAAAAGTTCTCTGAAAAATATTGCAGAAGATAGGTAACTGTTTATCCAAAACAAAGTAAAAAAAAAAAAATTCTCAACAAAAATAGATAATATATTAATTGAGTACCAGAGGTACAAGCTTACAAAGTTTACATATTAAGACCACAGACCACTAGTTCCATTATGAAACATATGTAGTCTTGATAGAAACCAAAAGTCTAGATACAAGTGTCCTGTGCTCTGCAACTATGCACTGTACAATCTTCATCTAACACACAAACCCTGATCTAAGATTACTTGATAAGTGGTTGTAGCTAATCTCAAAGTCCTTCTCTAGGCTCTGAAGCCATGTCCACATTACAAAGGATGCATCGTCCATGATTTTGTTAGCATCAAATGTGTCATTGGAGAAGAGTATCTTATTTCGGTGCTGCCATATCGATCATGTGAGAGCCAGCCACCACCACCTCTACCTGGTACCCCTTACCCCCTGAGCCACCCCAGATATGTGTTGGAGGAAATGTTGTTTGGGGTTTATCGGGATAGGACCAACAGAGTTCACCCAAGACAACGATTCCCACCAAAGAGGACTAATTTTGCTACAATGAAAAAACATGTGTCCTGTGTCCTCCTCCATGCTATTGCAAAAAAGATATCTCCTATCATTTATCTCCACTTGTCGCCTATGAATGTTTCTTCTTGTGGGAAGTCTGTCTCTAAGTAATCTCCATGCGAAGACTAGTATTTTATTCAGTACCTTTAACTTCCACAATTCTGCAAAAGCTGTATCTTCTATCCCGTCTAATGAGGCCTCCCTCATAGCATTGTATGCGCTTTTTGTTGAGAATTGACCACTGGAGTCTGTCATCCACACCCACTCATCTGACCTTTGTGATTGAATTTGCTTGCTTTCCATATCTCTTAGGAATGAAATAGTTATGTCTATCTCATTATCAAACAACGGTCTCCTCCACGTGAACTGTCATTCTCACCCTGTGTCCTTATGTCCTCCCATCTGCTGAATAGTATGATTTTGTTGATTGGATATGAGGTACAACTTAGGATATTTTGCTACTAGTGCTCCGTTGTCTCCGATCCAATCATCCTCCCAAAACTTAATTCTGTCACCGCATTCAACCCTCCAGGCCGTGCTCCTCTGTAAAAGTGGTTAGATGTTATCGTATTGAATGAAAATAATAGTTCTTTCTTTGGAGTATGAATGTTGCATTCTATAAATTAAGCATTACCTAGTCAGCAGACTGAAATGCTGAACCTTTTCTATGGTGTTATTGGCAAGTTTAGCCAATTTGGCTTTCCATCAAGGGCTAGAATTTCTATTGAACCAGCAACCGAGGAAGTGACTATGTGAGTGTACTCACGACTCTAATATTGAAAATAGATGATAATAATTCCCAAAATATTTTTTGCCACGACCCGAGGCTTTTTGACAGATGAAATAGATTAAGATGCTGTACTCATAATTTTCTACTTATTTAGGTATCAAGAGGACTTGATTTGTCTTAAAAAAAGACATTTTAATTGTATTTTAGCAATTGGATATCATCCTTTGATCTTAAACATAATAAATATTCCGTACAAAAGTAACATTCTAACCAACTGAAAATGAAAAAAAATAAAAAAACAAATGTTGATCTATGCAATTATGGGAGCTACCTAGATTATCAGTCATCCCTGTCATCATCAGACATAGAAATCCAAAATTTTGATGACGGTTCATTTTCTAGTTTCGTTACAGGATTTGTAGCATGGTTGAAGTCCCTAAAACGCAGAACACCCAAATCTTCATAATAGCTAGCAGTAGTAATTCTACAACCATCTACAGCCATGGCATCACAGCCAGATCCAGCATCATCAGTTGAAGAGCAAAGCAGGGAATTTGTTTGTACACCAGTGTCAACTTCCCATACATTCACATAAGCATTGTCAGGGCCGCCAGTAACTATTTTGTATGGATCCATGTGCAGTAAAGTTACTTGGCCACAATGTCCATCCAACTCGGCTATCGGTTCTGGTTTTAATGATTCTTGATTTCTCCTAACATCCCAGAGCATTGCCCTGCAGCATGGAAGTTGTGGTCAGTGCCATATAACATGATATGTGATCATGATCTTTACACAGTAAAAGCAACTAACTGTGTGACAAGAGTAATTCACTAATTTAGATGATTGGCAATAATAGGGAAGTTTCTTCTCTCAAAAAAACATGATCATACGGTTCATACCATTACCTGCCATTACCGCCTGTGCATATTAAATACTTTGAAGGGACAGCATCAAAGGAACACAGCTTTGGTTGATGTACAGCTGCGGTGATAACTTTCTGCATTGTCCTTAAATCAAATGCAGCAACAGAGGAACCAGCAGCCACATACAATAGTGATTCATGGCATTTCATGTTTAGGGGTGTACCAGGAACAGAAGCCATCCCAACGCAACAGGAGGTACGAACAGCAGATGATGTAGCAGTGCCAGTATCCCAAACCCTTACCTATTAGGATTTAAAAGCTCCAAAATATTGTAAAAGAATAGCCCAGTTTCAAGAAACTTATTAGGATTTAATTTCGATTCATCGATCAGAATTTAACTTTACCACTGAACCATACAGTGCCGTCTATTTTAAAAAACTGTCAGCTTCAACAAAGAAATCTAAAAACACATTGTAGGTTAAAAACCTAACCTTAGTTATATAACAATGTGACACTTTTTCACTAACTGCTAATGTAAACTTTTAAGAACATTCATCTAATGCGGACCAATTTTAAACTCAAATTGTTCAGAGATATAATATTTTAGCAAAGTCTGATCAACAACAAATAAAGAAGCACAAAACAAGATTGGATGACCATAGAGATTTTTTTCACATGGTTAGAGCAAAACAGAGAAGGTTTCAAATATATGGTTTAACTTCCAACTGACAATGAATTTGAAGTCCCAAATTATGTCCTAACAATCAAATAGCATTTGAATAAAAGTCTCCTTTATGTTCTCTTTTCAGGTTTTTTGTTTTCCTTTCTTAAACCAGTATCTTACACGATGATTCAATACTAGACAGAAAAATTGTTCAACTAGTTTACATAGTAGGTACTACTTAGCACCTAAGGAAGAAAACACTTAAGATCTTGGTTAGCCTTCATTGGGAAAATTATCTAAGTTATATACACTTCACAGTTCACAGAACTTTTATTAATTTCAGTTTTTATAGCAGATACACCATTGCTTCAATAATCACAAGCATGTTGACAATTACCATACATTCTTGACAAGTTTATGAAACAAGATAATTAATAAGGAATAATAAAAAATCAAATACAAACACAAGTAAATTAACATGACAACATAAAAGACAGGAATACAAGGATAACCTTAGAATCTCTTGAGATGGTCACCAAAAGCGAAGTTTTGTGCCTGAAAAAATGAGGACATGAAAGATCTATCATAAATGTTGAAGGAGATGACTACTACAGACACCTTTACTTCATCTAAAGGAAATGAGAGTAGTAATGGTGAGAGCACATAAATGAGATTTCAACACTTCAATTAAACTAAATATGCAAAATATCTCATGAATTTCTTTGTCAATTTTAAGCATAGCAGTATTAGGCTATTAGTTGACGAATTATAAATAACTGACCACTAAAAACATGTTTGGTGTTGCCAAATTATTTTCTATTTTCTCTGCTGTGCTAATGAGTAATACTAATATACAATTAGTCACATATCATTGAATTCAACCCATTAATACAAGAATTAATAAAAATATGAATTTATCACAACTTTATTGAACACATAAAGTCCCAGTCAAATATATAACTAAGAAAACATGATCGGCCCAAATCAGTAAAAAACTAAAAATGAAATGATATAAATAATAAAAAAAATCCAACCTAAAAATTCAACACAAGAGGATGCTTGTCAAATCCTCGAGTTATTTCTAAAAATCTTAGTAATTTAAAATCCTAGGACACTTGAATCCGTTAAATGTGTTACTATTTACAACAACAAAGCCCTCTACCGTAAAGTGGGACACAAAACATATGTCCTTGTCATGAAGACTGAAAACATTTTAGTATGTTACTGTTAAGTGTTAACAAATTCTAAAGCTCGTTTTAACAAACAGGAAACTTCAATCAGTTGCATCACTGCCAGCTAATCATGCAGAATATACAAGTGAAAATAATGGGAATCCTTAGTATTCAATTTAAACCAATCATCTATCCCTAAATTATAGTAGATCCATAACACGAGACATAAATAAACAAAAAGTAAATGCAAATGAATTTTTATACAATAACCCTCCCTTCAGTAGAATTATTAGAATAAAATTTCTATCACAAGTTTAAAATGCACAGACATAGCATAAATACCCACTAAAAACTGTATCAGCCAAGATTAGAGTCAAGTGAGAAAAGAATATATGTGATTAAGTTACCCACATGCTACCCCATATTTCATTATCCTACATAACACTAGGAAAGGAAAGTATACCGACAGTGAATACTAAAATAGAATAGATTAACTCATACCCGGCAACTGACATCAAATTTACAGGTTTTTCATGCCCATAGAATGTAGCCTTCAAAGCACGCTGTCCTCGTTTGCCACTTGAGCCAAGGGACCATAGTCGAACAGTACCATCTTCTCCTCCACTTGCCAATACTTTGCTGCCATCCTCTCCCAATAATTTATTTGATAGGGACAACACAGGACCATTGTGACCTCTAAAGCACCGCAGGCTTGAACCCTACATAGAGGCAAAGATGAAAACACCATCAGCCTAAACATAAAGAATAACTTGCGTTGATAGTGTCAAGGCCCATCTTGCTAAAGTGCATCCAAGAGAAATTTGTCAAAAGAAAATACTGTTTCCAATGAGCAAGCACAAGTGAACCAATTGCTGTACTTTGTTTTTTTGGAAGGGTACTGAACATACTAGAAATACAACATAATAGAAAATTGAATAGTAATATAAAAAACTTCAAGTATTTATTTATTTACTTCACTTTTGATCCCAAAATAAGGAGGGATAACCATACTTCCCACACATATCATCCAACTTCTCTATCAAGCATTAAAAAGGGAAAATTATAATATTTTCATCGCTTTCAGTTTTCACTCTCCTTTCCACCTTCCTACTAAGAACGCCCTAGACACGTGCAATAACAGGATTAAGAATGTGTACATGGACATGGGGGGCTCATACTACACAATACCTTCCACCAAAGACGAATGGAGTGATCACAGCTGGAGGTAACTAAAACATTTTGCTCCCCTTGTGTATCGCCTCGAAATACTGAAGTCATTTCATTAAGTGGAAACAACCTGCAGTTTGATTATTTTAGTTCAGATTAAGCCAATTCACCCCAAATTCCATGTAGTTATAGTTTCCAGGTGGAAAAGATGTTCAACTTGGAAACTAAAAATAACAAAATAATTCTAGGAATGTTTTTACTCGCCAACAAACAAATCGGATGATTCTATGAAACAAATACAACTAATTCACCACCAACAACAAAAGCCTTATCCCACTAGGTGAGGTTGGCTACATGGATCGCACAGCGCCATTAAGTTCGGTTGAAGACCAAATTCTAAGAGATACTATTCACTATGAGATCCCTCTTAACAATTTTCTCCAATGTCCTTGGTTTCTCTCTCCCCCTTTTTAGAAGGTTAAAAACCATGTAATTTACTCTCTTCAATTGTTCTTTTAGTACCATTCTTTGCACATGTCCAAATCATCTTAACCAATTTTCTATCATCCTCAATTTATGTCACACAAATATCTCCTTGTATACAATCATTTCATATCTTATCATTTCTTCTGTAAACACATTCATTTTAACATTCTCATTTTTGTTACTCTCATCCTTTTTATTTTGTTTTCCCTTTAAAGTCCAAATTCACTATCATAAAGCATAATTGGACATATAATTATACACATGACAAAACTTTTCTTTGAACTTGGTAGATACTTTATTATCTACGAAGTTCATGAGTGTGATGAACATATGAATGGTGAATCTGTGATAATATCACAGATTCACCATTCATATGTTCATCTAAAACTAGAATAAACAAACAAGATTCACCATTCATATGTTTGTTAGTCTTTCCTCCTGATGTTCTTACACTAGTAGCCACCTTATCATACATGTCTTATATAACTCGAATATAAGTCCCGCAAACACCTTTCTTTCCTAAAGTCTTCACAATATTTCTCTTAACACACAATCATATGCTCTTTTTAAAAACCATATCTAAGTCTCTTTCTTTGCTTTCCACCAGCCCTCCTAAAAGATAAACAACTTTTGTTGTAGACCTTCCTAGTATAAAACCAAAATGATTCTCCAAAATCGCAGTCTCTTGATCTATACTCCAAAAAAACAGCTAATTCAGCAATAGTTAAAAAGAAAAGAAAAACACTTGAACCACTCGCATGCATATGACAGTCTCTATGGCAACAAATTTAAAAGAATGAAAGTGTGAAGGTAAATCACAAGGAAACAGACCTGCTGCCATAATAAAAATGAAAATTTGAACCTGTAACGATCCTAAATAAAAAACTAAAAAGTAAATAAAAAATAAAAGCAACAAGGGATATCTAGTTTACCTCATACAAGTGATTCTTGCTTTATGATAACATAACGAATGGAAAAAATCTGTTGTTGTTCTCTTTAGACAGCCATCCAAATCTATCACTTCCACACGTGAACCCTGCTCACCGCATCACACCACCAACAAAAAATCAGCAGAGTGCAAAATTGTGAAGAAGGCAGCAAAATGCTCAACTCCTGCTCAAAAATATTCAATGTGAAACCAAACACCCACTGAAAACATCAAAATGTAAATCCCTTCCCTCCAAAATCGAATTGATTGAGAAATCAATTTAATCTTTATAATTAGATAATAGATAATAGAAACCTGTGAGTAGAAAAGGTGATTTTTGTGGAGGAGCAACTGGTCGAAAGGCTTAGCGTGTGCATCAAAGTCGAGAACGAAAGGGTCGACAAACTTGAACTGTCGCAACGCCGCGTGTCTGACCATATACACTCCCCTCGCTCCTCCTCCTCCTCCGTTTCCACTCGAATGCCAAGGTAACTCTAGATGCCAGTGCTCCCTGCGTTGGTTCAATTCGATTCGATTCAGCAACAGCAAGAAAATTGAATGAATTGAATAACGGAGAAGAGAAGAGAAAGAGAAAGTGACCTGAAGAAGCGTTGCCAAATGGAATCGGAATAGGCGAGGCGTTTGAGTGCGGAGGAAGTCATCGCCATATTGCAAACGTCGCCGAGACTCAGATGGCCGGCGCAGTGAGCTATGCAGTCTTCGTTTAGGTCGGTTATCGTCGTTGCCGGTGTCGCCGGCGACCGGGATTGCTCGGCCATTGAACCCTAGAAGCTGAATTTTGGGGGGGGGGGGGGCTAGGATCGGAGAAAGCGAGACTGGAGTAGTAGAAAATATTCACGCGAAAATTATTAGCATCATTTAGTTACTGTTTGTTAGGATTCTCTCTCTTTTTTTTCTGTAAAAGGAAATAATGTTTGTGAAAGACAATCAAAACATGCGTAAAATAATTAAATATTAAAAGCAATTAAAGATATAATTGAGAAAAGAGTAATTAATATAATTTAAAATTTCATAAATAATAGACAAATAAAAATAAAAAATTTAAAAATTTGATGCTCAAAACAAAAAAGAAGTAACTATTTAGAATATGTTTTTTATATACCATAATAGCTATTTTGGAATACTGATATGTTTCAAAATAGTTATTATGTAATATAAAAATTATATTTTAGAATAGGTTTTTGAAATATAATTTTTATATTTTGAAATAATTATTCTAAAAGATGATAAATTTTATCCATAATTTGAGTTCACATTTTCAAACATATCAGTATTTTTGTTCTTCACTCCAAATTCATTCTCAACTCTCATACCAAATCAACCCATTCCCAAACCCAAAACCCTATCAACATGATTCCTTTTATCCATTGCCTCACTTTCCTTCGAGAGCACACAGAGAGGGATAGCACTAGCGCACTTCTCCTTGTCACCTGAAACCACCCATCATTATCTACCTAGGTCAATGTTTGGCAGGTTTAGACATTTAGTGCATTGGGGCTTGTTGTCCCTTGCTTTTCCAAAGGTGGTGTAGAATTCGCATGAAGAGAGCCTAGGTGAAACTTTTCCACGTGATAGCCGTGGGCTTTATCGTTGGAGCGAATACTCTCTAGGGGCAACACTATTTGAACTTAAGGCTCTTTAATCTCACCAACATTGTTGTCGTCATTGTTGTTGTGATCTTCTTTGACCTTGTTTGAACTTGAGGGACAAGAATGGATTTGGTGTAGATGGCAGCGAACGGCGCCGAAGTCAAAGGGGAGGGGGTCGATGGAGGTGTTGGAGTGCCAGGTGAGGGTTATTTGTGTCCATTTAGGTCTTTTTTGGGGGTACAAGAAGCAAAAAAGGGTGCAAGAAACAATTACCTATATTGTTCAAGAGCAGTCTCTCAAGGCCTTCTTTAATATCAATTTAGAAAAAACCATACACTAAAAAATGTTTTATGGACCTAGACCTATAACTCTAGGGGGTTGCTACTTTCACTCTAGATTTTTCAAAACAAAAAAAAAGAGTGACAAAATTACCTGCCCCACCCCCCCCCCCCCCAATCCCTTCCCTACACCCCTTTTCCTTTCTCCTCCCTTAAATTTGACTTTCAGTTATAAAGAAATTATGATTTTGTTGTGTTGGAGACACGCAAAATTATGAAATGTATTTCCATTTTAAATTTTGTATACACCTCCTATACTACAACCAAAATATATTTTTGTTGTATATTTTGTACAATAGAAATACATTTCCGTTGAAATTAAATTTTAGGAAAACAACTTAAAGTATATGGGGGTGAGAATAGCAATTTCCTAACTCTATCGGCCACCAAAAGACTGCACGGCCTTATACAAAGGTTAAAGTCCATGTTGATGATAACACGCGCGCGCACACACACACCGACACACTGAAGGAATTAACATGAGTTTTATCGTTGATCTAATGGATGAAGGAAGAAGATGCAAGAGAATGGTTGTGAGTTCAAATCTCTTTTACTAACAAACTAACAAGTAACATTTATCGTTAAAGGAATATTAGAAGATGTTACAAATGATATCAAAGCACATCTCTCTCCTAGTACGGTGTGGTTCAAGGAGGAACTAGATGAAAGCTAGTAGGCATGTAACACCCTGACAAACCACATAAAAAAAGAGGAATCTAGAGACTGTGTAGATATGAGACTGTACAGTTGAGAAATACTTAAAGGAATTAATTAGTACTACTTATACCAACAATAGACATCTAATTTTAGGTAACTCATCACCTAAAAACTTCACAGTTAAGCAAGCTTGGCTTGGAGTAGTTATGAGATGAGTGATCTTCTCAAAAGTTTTCCAACAATCATGTGAGTAAGGACAAAACATGTTAAAAAATCTTGCGTTGATTTGTAGAATCAGTCATTGATTTTGAAAGTAGTCAGAGTTGATTTTCAAGGTCTCGAAAAAAGTTACATATTGTGGATTTTAACCGGTGGAGGATTCTGATGAACAAGAATATTGAGTGAAGCGTCACTATGTGAAATGCTATGTCAGAGCGGCTGAGAAGTAAAAAATCAAGAATATTACAATACATACCTATATTTTTTTCATTGTTCTCATTCACCACCTTCAATCATGTGAATAGAGTTGGAAAAGTTAAAATTTTTCTATGCTTATCCATTATCACTTCACCTTAAATAATGTGAATTGATCGACTTGTAAAAGTGACTCTTTTTTTTTTTTTTCTTAAACAAAAGAGGTATATCGATATTTCATAATATGTATATACAGTATTAGCTATCTATAAAACCAATTGTATAGAGGAATAAAATAAATAAACATTATATGATGACATGTTGGCATATTGGTGTCACGAAACCTTTAAAAGTAAATATGGGTAATATTCAGATCTGTGCTTATTATTATTATTATGCAAAATGTCAATAAAGAATATTTGTATGATGATTCAAAAATAAAATAAAAACATTTAATAAAACTAAAACATACTATATTCAAAATAAAATACTTAATAACCTAAAAATATTGTTAATTAAATATTTTAAATTATTAAAAATTAAGTAAAATGTATTGTTTTTTTTAGTTAATATGTTGTTAATCTGATTTATTCTTATTTGTTTCATGTCTCTTCTTCAAAACTTAAGTTGCCAGATGTAGCCATGTCGGTCAAAAATCTTTGAACAGTTTTCTGTTTCATGACGTGAGCAAAGATAGGAACTGGTCGAAGTCTTGCAGATTGTCTCACACCCTTCTGGAACACAAACTCAAATTATGTGTGTTTGAATTAAAGTGATAAAAATTGATTTGGAATGAAGTTAATTTTATATAATTAGTTGTTGTAGAATTAATTTTGATAAGTAAAAAAATTTCTTATTTATTTTAATTTTATTATAATTTTTATGCATTATAATTAATTTTATTATAATTTTAAAAATAATACAAACAAATAAAATTTAGTTAAAATTAAGGTTGATCCACCTTATCATAACCTCTCCTGATTTTAGATGCTATATAAACATACACTATGTGTCGTGCTATTTCAACAAGTAATAATAATAATAATAAACGTCCATTCTATTAGTAATTAGGGGTGTTCATGTAAGCTTAATTAAATGTTATAGTTTTCAGAAATAAGTAAAAGCTAAGTTTTACATACTTCGCGTTAAAAATTCGTAATTAGTTTGTGTCGTTCTTATAAATGAAAAATGTAATTTTCTGTAAAACATAGTTAATAAATTACAATTTTATCTTAAAAATTATTATTACAAAACTCTATGTTTGAATATTTTTATTTTTATTTCTTATTTCTTATCTCATTTTTAACATATAAACATCTTTTAAATGTTAAATTCATAAATTTAAGAAATGTTTCAAGAATAAATTTAATAAATAAAAAATTAAATTATAAATAAGTTAAACAGACAAATTTAAACTTAATATGTTTTAAACAACTCAAGTTTAAATTTGACATAGTAATAAAACAATCTTAACTTCTCAAGTATATAGTTATTTTTTCAGTAGTTGTTTTACAAATTAAGTTTTAGAATTAAGTACCCGATTAGATTCTATCATTTGGATTGTTGTTCACTACTAACAGATCCAATTTGGTTTCCACAAATGGAATATGGGGTATCTAAGTAACACCATAAAAAAAAGTAACACCATAGAATGCATGAATGGAAATAATTAGTAGCATTTTAGCATGTGTAATGTATAGGACATACTTTTGTTTTATATTATTAAAATTTACAATAAATAAATAATTTAATTAATATATTAAATATGTTATAATTAAAATTTATAATAAATAAATATTTTTAAAATATAAATTATATTTTAAGTTTATGATAAAATATTATATTCTGATACAAGGTTATTTTAACAATTGATAATTTTTCAAAAATATTGAAATTTAATTTAAAAAATAAAGATGAAAACAATAAATAGAAAGAGATAAAAGATTGAGAAAAATATATAAAAACATTTTTTATGAAGAAATTTTTAAAAACAACATTTTTGTTAATTAATAGCTCTTAAAAAATACTTTATTTCAAAATAACTATTCTAGTTTTTATAAAGAAAAGATAAAATTAAGATGTTTATAATTTTTAATTAGTTTGTTGTTAGCTTTTTTTATTATTAAGTTATAAATTAATTAATATATATGGGTCGAATTAACTCAATGGAATAAATTGACCGCTTGTTGAAATAACTAATTAGAAGTGATAAAAAAAAAAAAAAGCACACCGGCTTTACTTGTGAGTTAGTCTATATCATTTGAACAAGTGATATATATATATATATATATAACCATCGGATAAAATATAGTAATAAATTGTTGAAATTAAAATCTAATTATAAATAATTTTTTATAACACCGCCAATTTCATTATCATCTCTTTCGTTAGTATAATCATTTTATCATTGTTATTGTCAAATTGTTAATTATGTTATTATTGATATTATAATTATTATTATCGTTATCATTTTTATTATTATTATTATTACATGATCAGGGAGCCACCTAGTAAAAAAAGTTAGGCAAACAGGGAAAAATATAACTTAAATAATTTTCTAATAAAAAATTATGTTAATTATTTATTTTATAAGAAAAAAAATTTCAAAATCTATTAAATAAAATTTCGACAAATGTCTTTTTTATACCATATTATTAGTATAAAATATTTACTAACTTCATCAATAATTAATTATTATTAGAAAACTTAACTAACTATATGTAATAGTGTCTTTTCTTTTAATTACATTTTTTTTTCATTCATAAGATTTAAATTCAAGATTTTACCTAAAAGGATCAAGTCTATTACTAATCAAACCAACAATTTATTAGTGTATAACTAAATATTTGATTTATTTTTTTCAAGATTTATATAATAATGTTTAGATTCATAAATTCAAAGCTAGACTTGAAGCCTAAAATATTTTGAAGCCTAGCGATAACAATAAAAATAATAAAATATATAAGAGAAACAAATTAAAAAGAACATATAGTAATAAAAAGAGATAATAATTATTAGTATCTCTTAAAATTCAAAGTATCAATTTCTTATATAAGGTATGTTTATCTCCTAGAAAAAGATTAATTATAAATAATACTCAATTCCTCAAATTAATTATAACCAAATCAATATAAAAGAAAGGATAATAAAGTGATTTGGTTACAAATGTAAATATTTACAACTTTTAAAATAACAATAATACATTATAAAAGGAAAAAATAACAAAGGAAATGAATAACATTGAATATTTTATTTTAAAAAAAGAAACAAATGTAATTATTTAAATTATGAAGACTATATATAAAAAGAAAAATAGTATTTATAAAAATAGAATATTTGTCTAAAGAGGAAAAATGTCATTATTTTTATAATAAATACTATAAAAAAGGAATAAAAATTGTTGTAAAAAAATAAGAATATTATTTATATAATAAAAGTTTTCAAATTAAATAACTAATTTAATATTAAAATATTATAGAATTTTGAAATAAAATCAAGAGGGAGATAGCATCAATAATAATGATGCTTATGGTGATGATAGTCTCGTAAACATAAGATGTATTAAAAGCCTCACTTACAAGTTTTTTTTTTCTTAATTAACACAAATATCAAATGAAATCCTGATCATGAAACTTGCTTATTAGGACACCAAACTGATGGTCAGGGCCGGCCATGAATCCTGGACCTACTCGGAGGTACCACGATTAAAAGAGAAATATAAACATATAATATTTTTTTATTAAATTAAAATTATTATTTTATTTTTCAAATTTGGATAAGACATATAATTTAAAAAATATTATTATGTTAGTTGTTAGTTTCTTTTTTTATGTATTACCTTCGAAAGTTCATATTCATAAATTCATATTGAATCAATTTTTAATTTACTCGAACATATCAATAGGTAATTAATTTAATTTAAGTTAATAGACTTAAAATACATGTTTTTTAAAATAAAATAAGAAACACAAACGAAAATTCAAATTATAAAAAATAAAACTATTTTTTAAAAAAGGAATAAAACTAAAAATTAGTATATTAATAAAGAATAAAAATATATGTAATATTTAATATGAAATAATGGTTTTTTTATGATAGATTAAGAGACCATAACAATCAAACTAAAATATTTTGATCGAGAGATAAAATATTAAATTAAATTAAATTAAATGATAATTATATAAGTATATTAAGTTATAAAAAATGTGATGGATTTTTTGAAGGTTTCAAACCTATAAAATTCAATGATGACGAAGATGAGTTTAGAAAATATAAATCTATTTTTTAAATCTGAACCTATTATGCAACATGGAGATAAAGAGAATTAAACCGATCATTGATTTTATGTTAGGTACATATTAGGATTAAATTGAATGATAAATAATAATATAAGAGTAAATTGAATAAAAAATATAATATATCATTCTCAGATTTATTAAAGTTATATTATTAGTTTAATGTAAAAAATATGTAATTTTTAATGAAAATATATCTTTTTATATAAATATACTATATATTTATATCTTAAATATAAAAGAATTTAATTTAATTTTTAATCGTGGTTCCATAGGATATGAAAGACTGATGCTGCTCCCTTTGACATCAAACAAACCAAGATTATGCTTTCTTTTTAATTAAGCACTGCAAAAAATGAAGCCCTTGAAGGATTGTAAATCATGTTTATATTATTGTCATGTACTTCGATTCAATTAAGTCTAACCAAATAAGATAGAGAACCCTTTGCAAAGAGAAGACCCAGTTTTAGCACTAGCATGTGGAAGAATGTAGTTGGCTTTATTAATATATGATATATGATATCCCTAAGCTCTTGGATACATGTTTATGCCTGTTTTAAGGAGACATCGACGATGTTTCCTTGCAAATATTTAGTATTCTAATTCAAAGATTCGATTCTGTCCACCATTTGGTTATTGGACTATATATGTTGTATTAGTTCTCAAACATTTTTAATTGATATACAACATATTATAAACATAAGAACGCGTTTTTTTTTTTTAATCTTATATGGAATTCAAGCATATAGGTAAAGAAAAGTTAAATATATACTTTTTAACTGGTTTTGAGCATTTAAAAAATACATTAAATATTTTTATATTTTCAATTTAATCATTTTTTATTAATAAAAACTTCATATTTTTGTTTTCTTAACACGTAACGGGCACACACATATAAGGGACATTTATTTATATTTTAAATAGTATATTATCTGTCAGTTGATTTTTTTATTTACATGTATTTTTTTATAAATTTAATCTAATTTTCAATTTTTCGTATTTTACTTAAATTTATTAAGTGGAAATATTTTTTATTTTGCAGTAAAAAAAATGTGGAATGATTTAAAAAAATGACACCTAGTTGAATTAATCTAGTCGTGTGTAAAATAGAAAACCGACTTAATGATCAATTTAATCCTCAGGTTATATTAAATGATTAAATTTGATTTTCAAATTTTGAAAAGGTTCAATTTGATTCTCAAGTTATTAAAAATGAATTAATTTGATTATCAAAATCTTAAAAATGCATCAATTTGACTCTCAAAATTTAAAAAACATGGGTACCAAATTGAACCATTTAAAATAATTTGAAAACCAATTGATTATTTTTTAAAAAATTGAAGACCAAATTAAACATTTTAAAATAATTTGAAAATCAAATTGTTTCTTTTTAAAAATTTGAGGATCAAATTGAACCTTTTAAAAATTTGGGAACCAACTTGAACCATTTAAAATAATTTGAGGACCAAATTAATAATTAAACGAACAGAAAAACTGCAAAACTGCATGTATTGAAAAAATTATACGTATATGAGATATTTTTTATTAACACAACATGTAATTTTATTCAGTAATAAAAAAATATTAATAGAATTTGAAATAATGTATTAATAAGATTTTGCCCTTACATGATGAATTATAGTTTTTATCCATTAAACCCAGATGAAATTTGTATTTATATTTCTTCTAATGTAATTGCATGTCTTTTTAATTTTGTAATACACGTTTTATAAACTTTCGTACCAAATAACTTTTTTCTCTCTCTTTATAAAATTATTCAATCAAATGAAATTTTCAAATTTTAATTTCTTTAATCAACTTTAGGTAATGTGTGTGGAGGGAATGCGATTATTCCAAACTTTGGAATGCTTAATTCATGTAATTCCTATGTGTAAATTGTATGTTGCATTCATATTGGCGGTATAGTATTTTTGAGTTATTGTAATTGAGAATTTATGATGTCATTATATTTCCTTAAGTTTCTTCTTGTTCTTTATGTTTCCTATGCCATTGAATTGTTAGTAAAATATCATACAATTGTGAGTTAAGTGATTACCTAGCTTGAGAATGGAAGTAAGGATACTGTTAATTTTTAGATAAGGGGATGATGACCTTAGTCTAAGTTAGGTTAGGCCAAGTGAGAGATGTAACCTTAGACAGATCTATGTAATAGGCACCCTATGGAAAACCCTCACATATGTTCTTAAGATGAGGTTGATAAAAATAAGTAGACATATCAACCTTGTAGCAACCGAGATAGTGTAGAGGTAGTGTCACTTAAAAGAGCAACAATGGATAAGAGTATATTTCCTAGCATTATCTACGTCCTAAGTTGATATCTGAGTTAAGTTAATCCCTTTAACCAACAATTATGTTTAAGATCTAAGTTAGCCTGGTGTAAAGAAGGAAATATGTGATGTATAGGTGTAAAATGAAAGATTGTTGCAAGTGCCTAGAGTTATGTTCACCATAGACATGATAGAGTTGCATAGACCATTAGACGCCTAATAAGTGAGGGAGAACTAGTCGTGATAATCATCGGCTTAGTTTAAGTCTAACTTTGAGAATCCTTTATGACCATAAGATTTTGATATTTTAGAAAAATTTTAAAATAAGATAGATGTGTAAGAAGATCATGTGGTTTGATCTTGATTTTCTAGAACAAAAATCTTTTAAGGGAGGTAGAATTTTCTAGGACAAATTTTTTTTTCTTACACGATGATTATAATGGAATGGAGAGAGTATAAAGTTTTAGTTTTACATATAAATAAGAAGTTAAAAATAAAGTTTGATGCATTAAATATGATAGTCAATGCATTAATGGTAGAATTCGAATAAGATAATTGCTTACATTATATTGGTTATTGAAGATAGAGTTGTTTAACCCCATTTTTACTTGGGGATGTTTGAATCATGATATAATTTTGCATTTCTAATAATATTTTACCTAGAAATGCATTCTCATAGACATTTTTTGTTAGTATTTAATAATTTTAGAAAAGTAATAAATTTATTTATTTAAAAATTTAAAAAATAAAAGTGAAAAAATGTAGTAGAAATAGGTAGTTATTGTAGCCTTAGAAAAAAAGGTAGTTATTGTAGAGAATGTAGTGAGAGTAGATAGTTAGTGTAGACAATAACTTTTATTCCTTTGAAAATATGAGATACCCACCCCTCTTGATAGGAATGAAAAAATGTAACACTCATGGAATTGAAATAAACCATACCGGGGAATATATTTTCATAACCATCAAACAAATATGAGAATATTTCTCATCCTCATCATATTCCAGATAATCAAAGAGGGTGACGTAAAACAAATGCCCTTTAGAAGAATTAATATCTCCTTGTCATTGGTATAAGGAGAATTGAGTTTGAATTTTTTAACCAATGTAGTTCGAGAGTTTCGTAGATAAAAAAATAAATAAATTCTATTAAAAATAATTAGTTAAGTTTTTAATAAAAATTAATCATCAATAAAATAAAAAAATTATTATAAGAGAAATGCAAGACCTCCATGTGAAAAAAGACTAATACTATATCCTCTTATAAAATCATTCTACAAATTAATCTTTTAAAAACAGTATAAAAAAATTAACATATTTAAATCTTAAAATATAAAATTTATTTAATATTTACCGTACAAAATATATATAAAAAAATTAGTAGAAAGATATTATACAAAAAATTATAATTATTCGGCCATGAGGAAGTTGAGGCAAGTGGCCTCTTTGAATTAATACAATGATTTATTATCATATAACACATGGGGACATGCAAATTAAGACCATAGATTTTAAGCAAAACCGTGTTCTTCAAAGGATGTTTACAGTTTTCGTAATATTTGTCTTCATTAGTGAGTGGTGGTACAAATTAAGGAACATGTAATTAAATTAAGGATGAAAATTACTTTTCTCAATCACTATTCTTTTTTGAGAAATCTCATTAATTATTTTTAGTGAGATTTTTTTTCTTAATCATATTTTTTTTTTCATTTATAAAACTTAAAACTAAGATAATATTTAAGGGAATCAAATCTAATATTCTTCAGACCAATAACTTGTTGATATATATATATATATATATATATATATATATATATTAAATGAATAAAATAGCAAAATATACCGAAGGTGTATTAATTTTCAGTTTATTGTAGTTATAACTTGGTATAAGACTCCTTCCATCTCAATGGCTGAAATATATGAAAAAAATTTATTTACAAGATATCACATTATTACTTAATTGACATTAATGACTTAAAATAAAAGTATTAATATATCAAGAATTTAATGCAGTACAAAAATTTATTAAAAACCCAAAATAAAAAAAGTCATTCACTAGAGATCTCAGACATATTTAAATTAAAAAAAATTCTTAATATAATGAAAAAAACTAATGGACAATATTAAAATGTGAAATTCTAGTATTACATAACATAAAACTTATAGAATGATAAAACTACACAACATAAATTAAATTTTTTCTAAAATAGTAAGAATTTGGGTTGGTTCAGATTCTATATAAATAAGAATATAACAGTTTTATGAAATTAATCTTAATTATTGTTAATTTTCTTTTGGAAATGATGCAACACAACATCATTCTAAAAAAATGCATCATTCTAAAAATGTTATTAGAGAAATAGTTAAAAAAAGTAATTAATATTACATTAAAAAAATAATATAATACTTATTTTGAGACTTATTATTTTTTCTTACATGATATTTATTATGAAGCAGATGGAGTATTATTTTCATTTCTTACTGTAATCAAGAATTGTGACGTAATTTGTCCCCCTCGCATACATAGATAGAAGTTTCAAGCAATAAATCTTACAAAAATTATGCACTTTTTATTTATAAAAAAATTGGTCATTCAAATAAGATCTCTAACACGCTATTTTAATTATATAACTAATTAATGTAAATTTCCAACACACTCCCTTACGCCAAAAGTAAACATCTCAAATTTAAAATTTGTAGTTGGACTGATAACAACCTAATAAGAATGACCCAGTAACCTAATAATTATCACCAAGATAGCTTCTTGCTCAATATGTTAGAATTATGCAACTTATTATATACACTATTTTTATCATACCAATGGTTAATACGAAATCTCTTACGTTAAGTTCATGTTTAATTTCATCCTTCAAATAGTATGGGCAAATATATATAATCTTTCACTAAAGTTAACAAGAGGTAGAAATTGTGTACACATATTTTTTAATATAAATTGCCGATTTTTTCTTTAGTTTTCCCCTATTCTTAGCTTAGGCATTGATTTCTAGCTGGTAAGGTAGTTCACTCGTGTCTGCATGGTTTAATTTTTTTCCCGTTTTTTATTTTTTGTTTTTTATAGCTCGAATATAAATGTTCTAGCTAGGTATTGAATCGACCATTATTATATTATGTATATATCTCGAATTCATTGTTAATAGTTGTCATCCATTTAGATAATAAATCAAACATAGTTGCCATTATATTTACGCAAATACAAAGCGCACTCTGTTTATCGTTTTGAGTCAAAACAAAGATGCATTTATACGTTAAGAAAATCTACTAGTATAATACAATTCATGTAGATACGCATGTTATATATATATATATATATATATAAAGTGTATACAGCATCTTTCATACATTCAATACTTTTTCATATATTTCGCTATTTGTGAGGAGTCAGTTATTCACTTTAAACAAAGGATTAATGAACGATAAACGTATACCAAATGGGTTACATCTTAAAAATATTAAAAAATGATTTAAGTTATACTTCATGCATAGGTGAAAATCATACATAATTTTTCTTTCAATTTGAGGTACTAAAACTAGATCTCGTGCTTATGTTTCTCTTTTGGAAAAAAAATAGAACTATACCTTTTTTAATCTATTCTTAACAATTTTATCATATTAGTGAAATTTGCGTGAAATTACTAAATAATTAATAAATACTCCATGTATTGTATCATTTGCAGGAGTTTACAAATATATGTGAGATAAAATATAAATTTTAAAATGTTTAAGAAGTATTGTTGGTAATATCAAGAACGAGGACAAAAACGAGTTAATTTTCAGCTAGTAAAGTGAATAACGAGAGGCTGACGATAACTAGAAAGAAGAATGATGATTGGGCGATGCAGTGACCTAAAAAATAAAGTTATTTTGCGAAAACAACAAAGAGTTAAAGTTCAGTACTATATTTGAATGATTAAATTAGTAATATATAATTGTGTGCGTGTGTTTTTTAAAATAAATTAACATGTATTAAAACAAGATAGCATGAATGCAAAGTACTTAATTACTAATTAGGTAGATTTTAGACAAATATAACATTTAAGCTAAAATCTCACATTCTTTGACATGATTCCTACATAAATATAATATATTATTAGAGTTCATATTCATGAGAAGACTAGAGAGAGTAAAAAGAAAATGGTATGAAAGCCTTCTCCCCAAAAAATACATGTTCAAGCATGCTAAAAAGGCTAAGAAAAAAAACCCTAAAACTTAAGAAAAGAAACAAATGCCCAACCAAATAAATGAAACCAAATTTAAATCCTAATTGAAGATTAAAACAAGTTACAATTGAGTCGAGCTAATTGGAATACAGAAAGAGTATTAGAAAACAAGTTTAACATAAATGAATTTAAAATAAGTTAAAAGTTATATAAATAAGAGAAATAAGAGTTCAAAATGTGAAGATTAATGTTGGACAAATAATCCAGTTTAGTTAACTTTACTAAGGCATACTTTCTCCCACTTTTGGATAAGAATGCCTCACAACTTTTAGTTATTAGAAACTGATTAAAAGGGAAAAAGTATTTTGATTTAATATAATGGGAAAAATATTTTGATTTAATATAAAAGCTCATAAACCACATGCCACAAAATGAAAATCACAATACAAAAACTAATATTTATAATACAAGAATTAATAATTATAGAATTAATGTAGTTGTATAAGGTTTTATTGTGTTCACATATAAGAGAATAATCTATTTAATTAGTATAAAAATTTATGTTGAATTTTTTCTATATTTAAATTTTTCTTGAATTAACGAAAAAAAGAGAATGATATTTTGTTCCTGCTGTCTCGCTTTTCCCTTTAACTAATTAACAGTGCAAGCTTTTTCTTTCCACCAAAATTTGTATTATATTATCATCAGTTTAATTTTGATATATAGTTTGAACAAAGATTTATATATACGAGTTAATAATATAAGTATGACTTTTTATAAAAAGAAAAACAAAATTTATATATATATATATATATATATATATATATATATATATATATTTACTGCAATAAAATATATATTATTGATTAGTGTAAATACTTTTTAAATAATCATGAAATTCATCATTATTTATCATGTTATCCTTTTTATTAATATGATGCGACAACAATGTAAATTCTTATTGTATATGTTATCTATGTTTAGTAAGTTTTTTTTAGATTACAAGCTACTTTCATTACCTTATAAGTTTATTTGATCAAAGTAAACTTGTTTGGTATACAAATTTATTATAATAATTTATTTTTCATAAATTACTTGTCATTATTAAAAAAACCTTTTTAATGACCGTTGAAATGAATTTTTAACGATGATCGTCAGTTGTTGTTGTCAATAATGTTAAAAGAGAAACATGTTTTATGACGATTCTCAAAATAATCGTCATGAAAAACACAAGATTTTTAAAACGGTTATTAACTTATAATTGTCTTAGAAAGTATATATTTTAATATGGTTATTACAAAATAACTGTCTTAGAAAACATATAATGAAAGACTTTTTAAGACAATTTTTTATAATAACCATCTTAGAAAAAATAACCGTCTTACAAAGTAATGTTTGTTAGACTTTTTAAGACGGTTATTTTGTAATAACCGTCTTAGAAGGTATATTTTTTAAGAAGGTTATTACAAAATAACCGTCTTAAAAGTTTGTATTATATGATCATGCTTTTCTAGGTTATATATGTACCTTGTACAATTCACAATGTTAACACCTCTAAGATTTGATCAACTTAGTTATTAATATCCAAAGATGTTAGAAATGTCAATATTCTACAAGGATATGGGAAACAAATTATTTCCTCTTAAAAAAAGTAAAAGATTTATGCAATATAGGCACAAACAATAAAGAATTTTCAATTCATAACTCATTACCACCTCATCAAAAGATTTACCATAAAGATCTTAGCTAATTTGATCAATTATGATAGGACACATAGCTCTAGATAAACAATGCAAATATAAATATATTGAACAAATAGTTCAGTTTATTAAGAAAAAATTTGTTTTAAAGAGTTAAATATTATAAGTTAGACATGATCCCAAATATCACCAAAGGACTCTTAAATATTATCTATGAAATTGTGACATAACCACCACATAACATCATAACCTAGACATCAATCCTTACAAATCAAGTTGCACACAACTGTCTAAGGACTAACTTATTTTCAAAAGTTATCTTATGAGATGAGGATTATCCAAGCCTTTATAAGTTTTAAGCCATATTTATAATCAATGTGAGATTTCAACAAATGTCATATTCTAAGAGTTATATGATATGCAGAATTAACAGTAATAATTCTAGGTTTATCACAAAATTATGATTTAAATGGTAAGTAAAATAAGTTTCACATCAAATCAAATAGAAATAACAATCAGCTAGTTTTTTCGGAAAAGAAGAAGATCTCAATACACTCTTTTGTTTCACCAATTCCCTTGCTCTTTTTTATGCCAGAGCTGCCTAATTAGACAAGAAATTCACAAGGAAGATTTTGATTAACATTCCATAAGATATTTATTAGAATCCACGAGAGAAATCAGTATCTGCCATATCAACAAGGCACAAGAGCAAAAATAAAATCAAGAATTACATAAAAAAAAACTAACCCCTCACTAACAAGCGTCAAACCAAACTTATTCAAATACTATGTAAATGTGAAGTTCAAATCAAATGTTAATATTTTGTAAAAAAAATCAGATGTTAATGTAAAGTTTACACTGTCAATTAGTTGGAAGTATGAATTTCAAAGTAATTAGTTATTATATAAAAATTAACAATGTTTAACAATATAACAATATAAGATTAATAATGAAAAAAAATATTAAATTATCATTTTATTATAATTGAATTCTAGTTTTAATGTAATTATTTTGCATTGGAAGAAAAACCTTTGGAAATAAAATTACAGGAAACTCCCTTTAATTATGAGTTAAGGGTAGAATTATATATATATATATATATATATATTGAAACTCCCTAAAACAATTCTTCGAACGAATTAAACAATGTATATTAACTCCTTCAAGGATGTTCTACAAAATCGTTATAAACATTTGATATGCATGGTTTGATAAGTTCATGGAAATATGCATGCATGAAAGCGACTTCTTTTGCATTTTTGCAAAATATTGTATGAGCCTAATAGGTCACTATAATATATATATATATATATATATATATATATATATATATATATATATATATATATATATATATATATATATATATATATATATATATATATATATATAACGACATAGACTAAATTTAAATTAATGAAATACATTTTTAGTGGTTTAGAATTTCTTTTCTTTTCTATTTGTTTTATTAAATTAACAACGTAGTAATTTTTTGTGCTATTTTTAATTTCAACCTCGAATGAGAAAATAGTTGATAAACAATAAAAATACGGTTTTTCTAATGTATGCAACCTTGTACACAATAAGAGTAATTAATTATTCAATTTTACCCAATTTCCTTATTTAATTAACTGATTCACTTTCAATCAAAATAATAAATATCTCTCTCTCATCTATGAAATTATTCATTTCCTATAATATTTTTCTCTCCAAAAAATTGATTTCTTTTTTCTACAAAAAATCCAAATAATTTATATTCATAAATTTTTCATTTCCTACCCCTAAAAGAACATCATCAAACCCCGTAAAGTCCAAAATTATATTCATGAATATTTTAACATCACCGAAACTTTTTCTATTCGTGAGAAAAATAAAATAATATCTAAATTCCATAATTATATTCATGAATTTTTTATTTACTATAATATGTTTCCTTAAAAACCATAGTTAAATTACAAACTTCAACCGTTTCTTTACTAATTATGCAACCTGTAATTGTTAAGAGCAAAAGTAGCGAGGCATCATCAGTGAATCAAGCAACAACCACACCACACAAAATTAAGTTCATATACATACCGATATATAACATAGCATGCCAGTGCATACATACACAAAATTCCATAAAATAAATAAATAAAAATATTATGTGGTTATGTTATTTTTTTGAGGGAAAATATTATAGTAAATAAAAATTTCATGATATAATTATGGAATTTAAATATTATTTCCTTTTTCCTCTGAAATAGGAAAAGTTTCGGTGACCTTAAAATTTTGATTGATGTAATTATGGACTTTATGGGTTTTTTTTAGGGGAAGTATCATACAAAATGAAAAATTAATGAATATAAATTATTTGATTTTTTTTCAGAAAAGAGAAACAATTTTTTTGAGGAAAAAATATTATAGGAAATGAATCAATTTAATAAACGAGAGAAAAAATTATTATTTTGATTGAAAGTGAATCAATTAATTTAAATAAGAAAAAGATAGTAATTAAATTGACTAAAATATTATAAATAATTCTTAATCTAAATTGGATAAAGTTGAGTAATTAATTATTCTTATTGTGTGTAAGGTTGCATGCATTAGAAAAACCGATAAAAATATTTTGAACAATTTTACAGTGCAAAATTTAAATAAATATAATTACTTTTTACAACTCAAAGCATTTCAAAAATTCTAATTATTATACTATTATATCAAACAATTAAAAAAAATGGTTTAGATTCAAATATGAATCATTAAAGACATTAATCATATTCCTCTTAAGTATTTATTTAATTAACTATGTCTAGTGCTCAAAAGAATAGAGACTAATTGTCAGCTTGGTACATACATATACGAGCACTCACGTATGAAAATTTCAAAATCAAATAGAAACCCATATATTTTGCTTGACCAATTTATATTCAGGGGCACGTGAAAATACAAATAGCATGAGAAAACACTATTAATGTTTATTCGAATGTTCAAAAACTTAAATACATATTACACAACAATTGTTCAGTATTATAAACATGTGATAGTCTTGTACTATCTAGTAATTGATCGGATGTGTATATTTTTAACTTTTTTTTTATTATCATATTATTGATATAAAATATTTATTAATAGGAGACTATTTATTATTTTTAATAAAGTATACATTATTTATTAGACATAAGAATAGTAGACTAAACCACCAAATCAGAGGGGAGTATATACTATAGACTATGCAGATATTGATATGAAAATATCAACATTAAATATATGATATTAAATGATGGTATAAAATTATAAACTAAAAAAAACCCGCTGTTGAAACAGCCCACCGGAATGGCAAACATGGCCCCTGGTTTTCTGATTTGGCTTGCAAAAACCAACTGTTTTTCTCTCTCAACTAACCCCTGCCAGCGCCTCTTCTACCTCTTTTATATCAATATCAATCCACAATCCTTACCCACCTCTGCTTCACCCTCACAATTTTCCCATCAAATTTTTTGTAAAATTTCCAAATCTATTATTAGTACTATCATCTACTACACCTTTTACCCCAATCAAAACCAACACAACGCCACAAAAAAAAAACAGTACAAAGAAAAAAAAACACTCTCACATACACTGTACCCCTGTACCACATCATTATTGTTTAGTATTTTCTTTTTACCTTATCACTATACCCGCTTCCCCTGTTTCCTCTGTTCTAGTTCCTCTGGCTATTGGGTGCCCTTGTTTTGCATTTTTGAGAGGCTTTTCGGGGTGCCCATTTGCTGAATTTGAGTCTGAGAGGTTGTTTTGGCATTGCATTATAGAGTTGTTGAGGGAAGTTGAGGAATTTATTGGTGGGGTGGGTTTGAATGGGGATTGAGAGGACCTTGGCTGATAGAAAAGGAAGAGACTTTTGTGAATTGCCAAGAGAAACCATTGCCAGCAGCAACTCAAGGAGGAACCGGCGGCGGCAGAGGAAGAAGCCGCCGGTTCAGAAGCTTTTCGAGACTTGCAAGGTTGTCTTTGCCTCTGCAGGGACAGGCTTTGTCCCTCCCCATGAGGACATTGACGAGTTGCAGTCTGTTCTAGGTACTATACGATGTTGTTTTTTTTTTTCTTTCTTGTTTTGGTTTATGATTGTGTCATGTGTTGTTGGTTGTTATTGGTTGGTTTTCCCCCATCTGGGGTGTCTAAATTTTGATCTGCAATGAACATGTTTCAATTTATGTGTGTGTGTGTGTTTTCATCTTGTTGCAAAACTCAATTCTAATGTGCTATGTGTGAAATGGGTTGGGTTTTTCCTTTTCTATTGGAATTATAATTATAATCATTTGGTTAGGTCATAGAGGCAGTATTTATGGAGGGATCACGGGTTTGGGGGGTATTTTATTTGTTTTGTACATTTATTTTGTGTCTCATTTCTATTAAATAATATGAATTTTAATGTGTATTATTTTTGGTATTACTTCAATTTCACAAATTGCACCAATTTGTGTGGGGGGTTTCTATCTCTTTTATATACTAATTTTGTGCCTTAACATGCATGCATGTGTCTTACAAATATGTTCCGAGGTTTCTGCATTGGCTATCAAATAAAAAAATGCTAGTTATCATGTGCTTGATGTTTCCCACGAGATATATATTTACATTGTGAACTTCAGTTCTCACTGTGATGTCGACTACGTGTTTAATTTTAATGCGAATGGGACATCAAGCATAGTGAAATTCCTTGCTTCTCTCTCTCTTCTCGTGTTTCATGTGTCCATGTGGATAATTTGGATTCTCTATATCATAATTTTGGGCTCTTTAGGTGATAATAAGCTAGATTAGTGGTTAATGAAGGCTTGCAATCCTAATTATTAGGTGGGAGACAAGACAATCAATCAGTGGATTTCATACCAAGTTGAATGTTTTTAGCAATTTTTTTTTATGATGATGATTGCCAAAGAGGGAAAAATAAAAATTATTCTGTGGCTGAAGGCGTAGCACAAAATTCTCATTGTTTAGTGGGAGTTGTTAAACATAGGAATGTTACTCTTGGCTGGTTTTATCTGTCTGAGTTGAACCTTAATTAATGCATCTAGTGAACTTTTGTTGTATATATTATATATCTTCCTTTGGAACCTACTAAGTTACTTAATCAGTTGCCTGGACCACACGTACCTGTACAGTGATGCTAAGAATTAACCAGTTGTTGTTAACAGTACTTATTTTTTTCATGAGTTTTATTATATATGTGCCATGCAAAGCAACTCTTGTCTTTCTTTGTGCAGATGGAATAAAGCCAGAAGATGTTGGTTTGAGACCAGATATGCCGTATTTCAGGACAAGTGCCACTCAGAGAGTGCCAAGAATCACGTACCTGCACATATATGAGTGTGAAAAGTTCTCGGTACTTACTCTAACCTTGAAACTGATTTCACGGTGCATGCATGCATGAGACTGAGTGCTGTTTTTGTTGTGATTATAACCTTGTTTTATTGTTGTGTTGCACAGATGGGGATATTTTGTTTGCCACCTTCTGGGGTCATTCCTCTTCACAATCACCCTGGAATGACGGTTTTCAGTAAGCTACTTTTTGGCACTATGCACATCAAGTCATATGATTGGGTCGTTGACTTGCCTCCTGAATCTCCTACAACTATCAAACCATCAGAAAGTGAGTACTTCCCAATTTTTGTACCCTATCCATGTACTATTCACTACTACTTAGAGCGTGGTTGGATAACCCTTGCACATCTTCCAAAAATACTTTCAGAATGGAAGATATAAATAGTATCTTTCTCTAGAAGTATGTTCAGTATCCAAAAGTACGTTTAAAACGGTTTAAAATGGTTATCTCCAAACATGCACTTATTAGTGATCCTTTATTCATTTTGGAAAAAATAAATTTATGCTCCAAGGTAACCTTCTGTGGACTTGTAAGATAGATTAAATTTATAAGAATATTCATAAAATACAATGAAGAAGTTGCTTTTTAACATTTACCCTTGTGTGTTGAAGAAGCTGTTTGGTTTAAGAAATTCTTTTTGTAATGGAAAAATGTACCTAGAAGGGGTTTTGTTGCCTACTAGCATTATCTTTGGACAAACCTAAGATGTGTGTGTATTAGGAGCTTCCTTTAGTAACCGCTATAGAACTCTCAGATACCACAGAATCTTCTCCAATTATGAAAACCCTCTTGTACTTCTTTTTAAGTCCTAGAATGATGTGAACGATTTCTTGATGAAGATTGATTGTTAGGGTCACTCATCAGGTTTTTGAGAGGACGGATCATGGATATAATCGATGGTCATGTCTTTGTTTACTTTTATTGTAGCCAAGTACAAGATGCTTGGTGAAATAATATCTTCTCACTTGATTGTTGTATTTGGGCAATATCCCCAAATTTCTTTTGTTACATGCTGAAAGGGAAATGCCAATGACATTGTTTTTGACATACTCTTTTTCAACACATTCTTTATTATTTTTGAATTTCATATGTCTCGCTAAAAATGGAGTGGGATCCACATGATTCAGAGGTCCCCACATGAATTTCACTTAATAATAGAAGTTTGTTAACAAATGCATTCCCTCTTCTCTCTATGGAAAATGTGAGAGAGGACACTTTTAAATTAGCATTAAAAGGAAATTGGTGAACTAGCACCAGTTGATCATTTACAGCAATGCCCTTCTTATATATATATATATATATATATATATATATTTTTTTTTTGGTAAGCAAACCTTGTACACTAAGAAAAAAGAAAATAATCTTTGTATTCTAATTATGCAGATCAAGGTCCTGAGATGAGGTTGGCCAAAGTTAAGGTTGATGCTGATTTCACTGCTCCCTGCAACCCCTCCATCCTTTATCCAGAAGATGGGGGCAACTTGCACTGTTTCACAGCAGTGACAGCATGTGCAGTTCTAGATGTGCTTGGTCCTCCATATTCTGATGCTGAAGGCAGACACTGCACATACTACCACAATTTCCCCTTTTCCAACTTTTCAGGTATCTTACCACTAATCCATGCATGTTTGGAAATCATCTCATGTTTTCAAAACAAGTTGAACTAAACATGCACTAAAACCAATTGTTACTTTTTGGACTTCTATTATAGTTTAATGATTTCTGTTAGCTAATGGGGTGCATATGTTTTGGAATTTCAGCGGATGGATTATCCATACCAGAAGAGGAAAAAAATGCTTATGAATGGCTACAAGAGAGGGAGGAACTTGAAGACTTAGAAGTTAATGGAAAAATGTACAACGGTCCCAAGATTGTTGAGAGCTAATAATCTTATCCTCTTAAGTACACCATCTTTCAGTTTTTGTGCTGCTGCCTCCGCCGCCGCCGCCGCCACATACCCTTACAGAAAATTTTTCTATCAATTTCTTTCTTTCAAATAGAGAAGCAGCGCATGTATTCTTGTACCTTTTTTCCTTTATCTTTAGTAGTGTTTTTTGTTTTCTTAATGGAACATGAGAGGCACTTGCCATGCCCTTGGTGCTGTTTTTCAGTCTATAGTTCTTTTCTTGTACATACCAAGAAACAGAAAAAAAGGACAAATTAAGGAGGTGCCGCACCTGAAATTGAACTTGAATGAAGGTGCAATGCAATGAGCTTAAATTAGCCTTATTTTGTTGGCTAGTTGGTTAATTCATTTAATTCACTTTCGGAAGATTTAAAGGTTCTTTATACACAATTTGATGTATTTAATAAATTGGTATGACAGCTTCTGTGATGATGAGAAAATGGTATTCCGTCTGTCAAGGGCTAATAATTCAAAGTTTTCGGCCGTTGTTTGTCCTATCTGCAAATAATGGATTATGTGGAAAATAAAGGGGGAAATATGTGCTATTTGATTTGAATATTGTTCTCAATTTGCCAATTTTGAAAAGATGTTGATGCAGCATCTTCACAGTGTAGGACCTGTGTTCCTGTACTTGATATGGACAAAGAAGTAAACCACCTAGAGTTGAAAATATACTATATACAACATTAGTGGTACTTAATATATGCTACATTTTTTAGAATATTTCAAAAAGAAAAGTATTAACAAAAAGAATGTTTAATAATTTTAAAATATAAAAAATGATAAGTGAATGAATGAGTGTGTGTGAGAGAGTGTGTGAATGAATGAATAATATTTTCCTTAAAGATTATTAGGATAATGTTACAGAAAAATTTAAAATTATTTTGTTTATATATATATATATATATATATATAAAACATTATGGCGGAAGTTGATCCATGTAGTCGACTCCACCTAGTGGGATAAGGCGTTGTTGTTGTTGTTGTATATAAACATAACATTCTTCACATAAATAATTCATAATGTTTGCCTCAACAAAAACTAGCACCAAAAGCTATGGATCAAGGACAAGGAGTACCAACCCCAAAATATTTCATGATATACTCACTGAGAAGGTGGTATTTCGTTACACACACACATGTATATTTGGTGCTAGTTTTTGTTGAGGTAAACGTTACGAATTATTTATGTGAAGAATGTTATGTTTGTAGGCATATACATAGTTTTGAATTGCGTCATGTATCTCTTTTTTGTGGATTTGGCACATAAACCGAGTTGAAATGTTAGTAAAAGATAAAAATATATTCGTGAAATCAAGATTAAGCATGCATAGTATGTTTATTAGATGATAAACGATGCTGACTAATGCACGATGCAAAGTCTAGGTGTGTTGTGATTATCTTCATGATCACCCTGGTATATTCAATACCCGAATATTTCACTAATATGTGTATATTATATGATTACTTTCGTATCAAAGTTTGATTGCACTATCTTTAACATTTTAAAGTATATTTTTTCCTTAGATAGGATCTTTATCTTACCTCAAATATAACTTTTTTTCTATTTAAATTTGATTAAGAGTATGTTTATATAATTAAATATTCAAGAGATTAAAGATATCCATAACATAATGGGGAGGGCAACATATAAGCTATGTTAAGAAAAATAAATTAATAAAATATATAAGTAATTTACAAGATATATTGTCGTGCCTAGCATCGCAGAATCAGAAAAAGAAAGAGCGAGTTTACAATTGGTGACCTTTTGTTGTTGTCAAATTGCTTATTAATTAGCCTTTAATTATATGCACTAATCTCTTTGTTAACATGCTTGGTTAATTGATTGGGTGGTGACTGAATTATATCAAGAATAATGAAGATAACTTGCAAGGTAGAGGAGCTAGCTAGCAAGATTAGGCTTAAGCTATTTGCATGTTATATAGTTCAAATGAGTTTCCTTGTTATCTGAGAGAACAACTATTGCATGCATGCATGATGGTGACCGCATAATTCATGTGAGATATTAGATATATATGTGAAATTAGTTACCACCTTATATAGCTATTGCCCTAGCCACACGTAGCCCCATTGTATATATATCATATATAATAGGGTACCTATTGGAAAGTGTTGCTTGAGTATTATATTTATATATCTATGTTTAGCTTTTTATAATTAACTAGATTCTTGACCTTAAGGAACAAGGGAAAGGTGAGAGAGAAGAAAGAGGCATGTATATATGATTTCAAGCACGTGATAGAGACATGGAGAAGAAGCTTTCGAAGGAAGCTAGAATGTCGAACGTAAAGGTGACTCTTGGAGCAACAACAGGGTCAGAAATTAAAAGTGGTCCACAAAATTATCACATAACCATAAAGTTATTAAGAGAGAAAATAAAAATCATTTTCGTACGAGCTGATATAGATGTTATTTTTCGCACTTATCAATTCTTCTTAAAAAATAATTTAACAATATACGAGGTGGATCTAAAGGTGTAATGTAGTACAAATGGTATGAACCAAATATATAGTATTGTATTAAATAACTATTTTTGCTTCCTAGATCTGATCAAGTTTGTAGCTCGGATTCACAACAAAACCACACGTTTTCGGCCCAACTGAACGCTTCGCTTCCTAGAGAAAACTTAACAACTGACCAATCAGCCTGCAAAGTTTGCGATGGGCCAAGAATTATTTAACATTTTTTGTGCATATCAAGATATTAGATACCCTTTGTTTGGATAGGTGTATTTAGGAAAGAATAATTTTCTATAACTTGGATGGGTGGAAATTAAGAGGATTTTCTATCAAATATATATTTTTCTCTAATTGTGGATGACAATAATAATAATAATTATTATTAAAAATAAAAATATTATGAATTTTATTTATCAAAATGAGATTTTTATAGGTTTTTTTTATGTTAAAATCATGGAATTAAATTTTTCTGGGACTTATTACAAAAATAATTCTTCTCTTGTAAGGTGGGTCAAGTTGACAAATCAATTTATCTCAATCTGCCTTTAATTTGTCGAACTGGTAGCTTCTAATCCACTTAATTTTTAAAATTTTGAGCTTTTAGTTGATTGTTTAATGTCATTAGTTGATGTGACATGTTGATTTGGTAGATAGTGTTGACATAGACTAACGATGAAGCATATAAATCATGATATAGTGGTGTATATGTTGTTCATGTTGCAACAAAATTAAATCATACATTTTTGTCCTCTGCCTTTAAAATTCCCACATTTTAGTATCCTACTTTCAAATTTTTGGACATTTTTCCTTATTCATTGTAATTAAGCATTTTTGCTTTCAAAATAATATATACAAAATAATTAATTAAAACTGATTACTTGAGAAATGGAGGTCCGTTATGTTTGAAAACATGTTTTTTTTTTTAATTTTTTTTTTCATTTTTGCATCTTAAAAGAATTTGGTCAACAACTAGGAAGGGAAGGGAAAAAAAAATATTTTGATAGTGTGAGTCTATAGATAAGATTGAGATTAATTCTAAGATTATAAAATGTAATTTATGATGGATCACTAATGACAGTGGTTCACCTTAAAATCCGTCTAAAAAAGAATCATCGCTTAATTTTTAAAATTCACATACATTTTAGAAGTATTATGTATTACATATTTTTCTTATAAGTACAAGAATATATACTAATTGATTCAGTATAAGGAATATTCAACACATAACATTTGGTACAGCTATACATCAAACAAACTAGAGTTAATAAAATACTCTCAATTGATCAACCATTGATTATCCCTTTTCATTTGGTACAGCTGGTTTGGTTGATGGAAAACCATGCCGTAGTAAAAAACCTGTATACATCTTGAGAGTTGAATACATAATTTCCATCAAACAGTAATAAAAGCAAACATTAAACAGCAACAACACCTACTGGCAATCCTAACTGGGAACAGTCCTCAGTTGTATTCCATGTGTTAATAATCATTCAGCTAATTGCAACTTTAATTACTTCATACTTGATTAAACTCCATTGTATTTAATTTGGAGCAGAACTATGTTTTGTGATGTTAGACTTAATTGAACTACATTGTGTTAAATATTCCTTAAATTTGGCTTTTAACCCCCTCTTGACCTTGTCTTGATCTACAAGGCATAAGTGATTATCGTTGGACTTTGGAAGTGATTTATTTTTTTGGTGATAGACTTTAGAGGTGATTTTAGTCCCATTGAAAAGTGCAAGTGACATGATATTAACACCATTTTTTAAACTATTTTTATTTTATATATAAGCAAAATTTTATTATATAAAACACCATTTTTAACTCATATATATTCAGAGGAACACCTCTGATGAGAAGAATTTTTCAAATGTGGTCGTTTTGGGGGACATAATTTAATAGCAGATATTTGGCTTTGGTTTCCCATTGATCCTTGCTGATATGGAATTAAGCATATCAAGTGGTTTTTTTTAGGTAACTGGTTTTAAGAATGGTTTTTGGGAAATCGCTCTTGGACTCAGCTGGCCCAAACCAAACAACCACCTTTTGCCCCCCTTTTTCTAGCATGTTACATCAAACCATCCGTTCTTTTCTTCACCCTTCTTATCTTCAACTTAAAAAATTGTAGTTCAATTAAAGAATTTGAATGATGTTTTCTTTGACCAAATAAATAGTAACAAGTGTTTTTATTTTTTTTAACTAGCATGGTAATTTGGGCTTAAAACTTTCGGATACATTTGAATCCTATAATCTGAGTCAACTTTTATCCAATATCAATTGTAAAAAATGCTTTTTATCCAAATAGCATTAGAACATGATTACTTTGTTTTTGCTTTTCGTTCGAGTGTATAAGAGCCTCCACTTTTCATCGGTCAACAGTCAAAAACATAAACGGAGTTTGGTCGCACACGCAGACTTTCTTCCATTAAAAATAATTGTGCGAATTAGTTAGATTAAATCTTTAGATATGTGTCGATAAAAAAGTTTAGACTTATTTTTAGTAGAAGAAAATAAAAAATAAAATGAGTCTCTTTATAAATTAAAATTAACTTATGTATAAGTTAAAAATTATCTTTTAGAGAAATTAATATGAGTTTTTATAAATTAATTTATGCATATGCTAATTTTGTCTCATGAAAAAACTATTTTTTTCCCATCATTTTGTTTCCTAAAAGTGCTTCCCGGGGAAGGTTATCTGAACATAATTTTATTTGAATAAACTTCTCCATAATTTTTTTTTATCACCAAATGTTAATTTATTAATTTTATAAAAATATCAGTGTTAGTTTTGATCTAATTTTTATAAATTCATTTACGTATAAACTTCTTTATAAGTATTTATTAGAAAAGAAAATAAAAAGATAAATTAAAATAAATTTTCCTATAAGTTAAATTAATTTATACATAAATTAACTTATAAATGCTTTCTTATTATAACATCTCAAAAAGCTCATAGTAGAACCTTCAAAATTATATTTTTTTCTATCAGAAATACTTTTCAACAAGTTTTTTTTTTTCCAAACAGAGCCTAAGGTTGCTAGGCAAAAGTTCTTGCTGCGATTTGTAGTTTATTTTCACATTAAAATAAGAGTTTTCCCCACAAAATTGACTAAAGCAAACCTCAAGTGAATAACAGTGAAATTCCTGTCATGATGGATTGAATTTTTTTATCACCATGAAATTGGTATAAAAGTATTCACGAGTTATATTGATGATTAATCTTAATTAAAAAATCCAACTGATTATCTTTAATGAATTTTTCTCCTTTCCACTTACGTTTCTGTTTTTATTCATAAGACTTGAATTCGAGATCTTAAATAAGGAGATTGAGTCTAGTACTATTCAAATCAACATGTTGGTTAATGGATCGAATTTTAGTTATAAGTAGATTGTTTCTCTTTAGTCATTACTCACATGCAATTAAAATAAAAACTCATCTCCAATGTCACATCCTATCAGAGTATTGTGTCCCAGCATCTTTAAACACAAGGTTTTTTAAAGCAATTCACCTAGTCATCTGTCCCCACAAATACAAAGTTCGAGATCATCACATGATCCAAACACAAATAACACATGGGGAGTGAGTTATCACATTCCTAACTAATAGAGAGAAATAAGAAAACATGTAAATATACATATCATATAAACGAAATACAACTTACTTAAACATAACTCACATCATTTCCCCACTTTGTTGCATAACATTACATCACAACACAACACGTCTCATTCATTTTCACATCATTCACGTACTCAAGGATTAAAACACAATATCACTAAATCAATCAATATCGATCAATACACAAGCATTATGCAACAGATACACTAAGATTCAATCCTATATGCAATGTGGTACCATGTTAGTGAAAAACCTCGTCGGGTGCCTAGGAGAACATGACAAGACAAACCACACACTAGTAAGTTAGGTTACTCTCACTAGGTAAAATCATAGGGAGACCAGTCAGGGTCACGCTGTTTTGCGAGAATACTCCAACCATGTGGGATCGGCACAGACTTAAAGGAGCAATTAAATTAAACCGGGTGTATTTACCTCCAAGGCCTAGACTTCGAAGAGTACGTTAAGGCCTCTCCCTCCTGATTCAGATCCAACTCAAAAAACATTTTAGCACACAGACTTTATCTATGAACTGTACAAAACACACAACTCCTCAATTGTTCTCAAAATAATTTTATCTCGTCGCGCTTGTGATTAAACTCATCAGGTCCCCACAGTGGTTCCTATCACAATACTCGTCGCGCATTAACTCATCACCCTTAAAGGGTCTTATAGTTGTGTACGATTCATGGCTCACAACTCAGTGCACACAATATCTCAATGCACATATATATTACAAGTCAATACATACCCAATTTATCACACACTAGGTCTCAATCACATTGGTATAATCCTAATTTAACATGTTATCACACCTCATGAATCATATACACTTTACCTATGAATTATACAATACATACAACTACTCAATTGTTTTCAAAATCATTTTAACTCGTTGCGTCTCAAAGTGATTAAACTTGTCGGGTTCCCACAGTGGATCCTATCATAATACTCGTCGCGCAAAAACTCGTTGCCTTTAAAGGGTCTTATAATTGTGTGATTGCACGGTTCATAGCTCACAACTCAATACACACATCTCAATACACATGTATTTCACCATTCATCACAAGTTTAATTTGTCGCATACTCATAATTTGAATCATAATTTCATAATCTCAATATAACAATTTATATAAAATGTTTCTCACAATATGGAGAGTAAAACCCCTCAAACAATTCCACACAATCATATTAAAATCCATGAATCAAAATCATAGGTAAAAAACATGAAAACATCAAAAGCACTCAAGTTTATTAACCAATTCACATCAGAACATCAATTGGTCCGTCAAACACAACAATATTGTATTTATAATCGTAAAGGAAAATTATAATTTAATAAACATCCCAAAATAAACCCCAATTGCGATAAACTCATCCCTTACCTCTAAGTGGGCTCACGTGTGTATTCCGAAAGTGATAGCGGCATCTCTAGCAATTGTCTAAGATTCTTCAAGCTTTTCCTTTGGTTGCTCTATTAGAGTTTCCAAGCGCCAAAGAGAAGGAGAAGAGATTGTAGCTTTCATTTTACTATCAACGTGCGAAACTAATTTCTTTATGCTAAAACATTATTTCTCAAATCCCAACGGCAAGAATGTGCGAGAATAGTTTTTGAAGGTGGTGCCCAAATGTCACGACGATCCAATGATTGACAAGTTAGAGATTATAGTTTTACTGGGATAGGTTTTGGGTCTTGGTGGGAAAAGAGAAAGCTACGATACGAATGACATTTCTCTCATGTAAAACATTTATTCACAAATTCCAACGGTGAGAATGTTCGGAAATGAGTTCCAAACCTAGTGCTTAAATTTCACAATAATCCAACGGTTAATGAGTTCGGGATAGTCATTTTACTGAGATAGGTTTGGGTGTATGTGAAGAAAAAAGAAAGGATTTTGTGAGAGAAAGAAGGAAAAACGAAATTGAGAGGAAGAGGAAGGGCAGAGTGTCGTCAGTATAAACTGACCTAACATGCATCTATTTATAGTTAGGGTACTCAGCCTATTATTTACTTGTTTTTATTATTATTTTATAAACAAGAATTCTATTTTATTTCCTATCAAATGAATAAATAAAATATATATTTTTTTATTTTCCTTCAAAAAGTTATTTTTCCTTATTTATTTAATTATAAAAATCTCATTATTTTTTAAAATTTTATTTATTTTTAAATAAAAAACCTTTTTAATTTATTTAAAAAAATGGGATATGTTACAATCCAAGTCGTATATATATAACTCAATAAAATGGAATTAAAATTTGCATTGTAAGTGCAAAACCAAAATAACATAATGATATCTAATGTTTTAAAATATCTTACTTGAATGCTTCAATGAGGTCATTGACATTAGGTGTGTCTAAGCTTCTGTGTGTCTGAGCTTCATGCCATTTTTCATGGTCTGAGGTGTGAGTGGATCAAAGGCCTCAGGAATATCATTTGCAAGTCGGACTCTAAGTTAGCCTTGCAATTTGTGACTGAGGGTGTCATTCAATCTCACCCTTATGCTCCAATTGTTGCCAAAATTCGAGAGTTCCTCTCCTATGACGGGAATCTTTCGTTTTTGCATACCTTAAGGGAAGGGAACTTAGTTTCTGACTATCTTGCTAAGAAGTGAGCTATGGAATCTCATTCTTTGGTTATTTATGACTGGCCCCCTCATGGGCTTCAATCTTTTTTGTTGGCTGGTGCTCAAGAGGCATCACTTTGCCCCCTTGTAATTAGATTCTTTTAGCATTTCTGCTGAATAAAAATACCTATAAATATATATAACTATATATAATTAAATTAAAAAATAAATTTTGTATTTTATTTACCTTAATTAACATTATAATTAAAATATGATAACATGGTGTTTTACTTCAAAATTCTTTAAGCATGGTTGATGTGAAAATTTTGGTTTAGGAGCACTACATATATTATCTTTTTTTAATAAGTATGGAGTATTCATTATCTTTGTTAATGACTAATTTTCACGGGAAAATTTAACTTTTTGTAGGGTTTTTTTTTTACAATCATATTTTTTTTCATTTACAAGACTCGAATTTGAGATCTTACTTAAAATGAAAGTCTGTATAACTCGAACAAATGACTAATTAATATTACACATATTATCTTTGAATGTTTGCTCAAAATTTTTTAGGTAATCATCCCAAAAAGTAAGTTTCAATATGTTTCTTTTGGTTATATTTTAATTTTTTATAAATATGTTAGCATCAATAAATAAAAAGATACATATAGACAGAAAGATTTTGTAATACCTTGTGTGTTTGAGTTGAAGTGTTAGCATCTCAACTTCACCATTAGGAGTTCTCTTCTCTTCAATTAGATCCCCATCATTGGTAACTCCAATCATATCTTTAAAAAATATTCACATAATTATTTTTAAAAAATAATTAATAATATAATTAATATTATATTATATATTAACCTGTTAAAACATCTTTGCCAAATAGATTTTGTAAATATGTTCAAAATTTACAAATTCAAAAATATGGCAAGGAATTGTGCTATCATTACATTTTTCTTGTTCAATCATTCAATTCTAACATTAAAGAGTTATTTCAACAACAAATTTTTTATTTTTATTTTTTAACACCAAATTTTTTTAATGCTGTATACTTTTCCTTCTTGGAATTTTTGTTTCAACTTACTTGCGATAGACTTTCCTACAGTAACATGTATATAATTGTTTTGAAACAAACATTATGAAAAATTAATATAAAAGAATATATACCATGAATGCAGTGTAACTAAAAATTAAAATAGAATTTGAAACCTCTTCATCAATTAACACCATTGCAGTGCTAATAAAATATTTCCTCTTATAAATGCTTAGTGTCCCACATTCTTAAAGCTCAAACTTTGATGATTTTCCCATCCAATGTTGGAGAAAGATTATTGGGCAAAATAGATTGTTAAAAGGGTTAAAAAATGTTAATGTTTTTTTTTAATGAAAAAATGTTTTCTTGTGAAGTAGAAAATTGTTACTTACTCTTCCATAGCGTTCAGATAGTATTTTGCTCAAAGTAGTCATTGCTTTGTTTTTTATCTTAATCACCATTGAAAGTATCCATTGTTTTTTTTTATCATTATTGGAATTAGTCATTGCTGACAAGTGTGAAAAAAGCTAATAGAAATAACATACAAAATGCAAGAAAAACACTAATTTTTGTGAATAACTTGTTGATATTTATCATGTTCACGAAGTGTAGAAAAAATGAGAAATAAAAAATGCTAGAAAAAACATAAAGTTTTTTTTTTGTGTTGAAATAAAACCTTTCTAATTAAAATTAATTATTGTATTCCTAAAACCAATTATTGGCAGCATTGAATCAAGGGAAAAAAAACGCCTTTTCCCCTGAAATTTTGGTAAAAGAGAATAATTTTTAAGTATATAAATAATATAATGGGTACCTTCGTCAATTCTGCCTCACACGATTAATTTGCAGAGAAAGGAGGAATATGGAATTAACGTTCTTTTTATCCATTTGCGCAGAGGAAAAAAAATACGCAGCCTTTGCCTCTTCAATCCAGATAAGAAAAGTTATGTATATTTTCTTTGTCTTGAAATAGTTTTAAATCATTTTTATTACTATTATTTACCATAATTTATGGGATTTTTAAAACGGCTTTGTCTGAACTTTCTCAACCGATTTGCATTCTTTCTTTTTAGACATTCAATTTCAATAAATTCATGGTTATGGCACTGGTTAATATATTTTCTAGAAATTATACGTTGGTCTTTCCTTGTGATCAACAATTTAAAACATATCTAATTATTTTGTTTGTTTCACTTTGTTTTGTTTTAATCTAAATTGTTAACAAATTTTATTATTTAATTTTTTTAGAGAACTATTTAATTTAGTTAGAAATTAATAATGAAAGATATATAATTTGATATTTTTTAATTTAAATTTATTAAAATCTTGAATACTGAATTAAGTATTAATTTTAATAATAATAATAATAATATTAAGTAGTAATGTTTTATTTATTGTATAATTTTTAAATTAATATTTTAGTATAGAAATTAAATAATGAATTATTATTATGTCTATATATATATATATATATATATATATATATATATATTTGTATAATCCAATTTTTTAAAGTTGTTATATTCATATCTTAATTAATAATATATTTTAGTAAATAATAATAATAATTATAATATATTAGAATGAATACTAATGATAATCATTATTACTATTATTAGTATTATTTAAAAAATATAACATGAAATCCAAGAGAGCTGTAAGACTATAAAAAAGATTAATTGTTCTAGAATGTTTAAGAATTTTGTATACGAAAAATTTACATTGAATAAAATCAATTGATTTGCATTGAATAAAATAAATGTGTTGTCAAATTAAAAAAATCTAATGATTAAAAAATGTTCAAGCATTTTAATTAATGGATGTTGGCAAATTAATAAATCAAATCTAATGGTTCTAAAATGTTTGTAATATTTTTATAAAAAAAAATTTAACAACCAAATCAACGGTGTTTCTGTCAAATTTAAATTTTGATCTAAGTATTCACAAATATTAAAGTACTAGACATTTATCAAATCAAATTAACGTTTCTAAATTAAAATTTTGATCATTGACAAAAATTAAAACTTCCTTTATATATAGTTAAAATCAACGATTATTGTTAAATTATAATTGCGATACTACAGCTTGCAAGGGTACAAACTTTCCTTAGATATAGGATATAAAATATATAGATATAGATACATAGATAATTAATAAATGTTAGTTGATAAAATAAAAATATTTTAGCACTCAATAACATGATTATTCTCTTTTAGACGCGCATAAAACATCAAGAGCCGCCGGCCGGCTGCTACTGCATCTGGACTCACAAGCTTTTGTAATGAATCTGCTTCTTTGTTTCTTCCTTTTTTTCTTAAAATAAACATAGAATCTTGACCTAAGTGTTTTAGCATCTCTATAATGTCAATAAATAATACAGTCTAAAGGTCTTTTTTACTATGTTATATGATCACAAACTATATTATGCTAAGTAAATCAACTTATATAAAATTATTTCAACTTAATTCATGTTCTGAGTTAAAAGTTTTGAGTAATTAATTACATTAAATATTTTTTAAAAAATTATTACTTATAATTGCAGTCCATAGAAGATACATATAGTCACTATAATAAAGTAAATAAAAAAATTATTATAAATTTATTAACTTTTATAATATTTATCTTAAAATTATTTTAAATGTGATTTTTAATTGATTGACAATATAAAAGTGTTACGGTGAAAACTTTTATATTGACTATACATGTTTATTAGTAAATTCTAAATAAATAAAAAATATTGAATTTTTTATTTATATAAATCACATGGATCTTTTATTATAAATAATCACGTTACAAGTTGGATCACGATGGATTGGGTCTGCAATCTTTCAAAGCCACCCTCTTAAACTGCAAGCCAATAATTCATTGACTTTGGAGCACAGCAGGATGACAACTAAGAATAATTAAGAACGTCCTAATACAATGTGTCAGAGCCACCCTCTTAAACTGCAAGCCACAAGCAACAAAACACCCTAAACTTTTGCATTGACTGAGAAAACTGTCTTTCTCTCTTCACTTAAAAGTTCTCTCTTGCTATCCCTCCTCTATAAGCACCATCTATTTCCTTAATTGCTTCATAGGAAAGTACAATGACTAAGATCTTTCTGCTGTTATGTCTGCTCTTGTTAGCTTCTTCTGGGTTTGTCCATGGCTTTTCTAAGATGGATTATATTAGGTTATTTGAGCTCAAGAAAGGTGATTTTTCTATAAAGGTCACCAATTGGGGTGCAACACTTGTGTCCGTTATACTTCCGGATAAGAATGGTACTTATGCATCTACTTAATTAGTGTGCCAAAAACATTCAATTTTAATTAATTAATTGTTTTTCTTTTTTGTGTATTGCGCATTTTTAACACATTGTTTTCTTTCACTATGAAGGGAAGTTGGGTGACATTGTTCTTGGATATGATTCTCCCAAGGCATACACAGTAAGTCATAAAATATATATAAACATTTTCCTTCAATATGTTCATTTTGAATGATCTGTTTACAATTACTTTTTCTGATTTCTTTTGTTGTGAGCTTTTCAATAATATATAATGCTCTTCATCTTGAATTGATTCACACACGATCTTTTCCTCCGATGGCAGAGTTTTGTTCTGAGACAATATTATGTTCTGTATTGTGCTTTTAATTTATTTATCGATTTTCTTAATAACGTAAGAATTAATTAAGATTAGGGAGATAAATTAAATAGAAAGTTTTTATAAAAAAATAATATCTTTAATGTATAAGAAAACATCTTTCAGTGGTTTTTATATGATAAAAATTATAAATAAAAAGTATTTATCATATCAATATTTTTTAAGACTGCCAACAATTTTACCAGAAATAGGTTTATTGGTTGCTAGCTTGTCGAATGATTATTATATGCTACATGCAAAATCTAAATTAAAAGTAAAAGATATACAATTTTTCTTAAGTAGCATCTTGAATTTGAATTTTACGCATAAAAAATTCACTTAAAATCAATTTCACCTTGTCGTATATACGATCGATAAATATAAAAGGGGGACAAAAAGTCAAAGTGACTAAACATTAATGGACTTTTGGATAAGAATAATTTAAACTTTATTCATAAATGTGAAAAATATAGTTTTTAAGTCTGATCTAGATCCATACATTGAGGAAAAAAGTACATGTTCAGTCAACACGTTGGAATAATTTATTCAATAAGAAGTTTCTTAAATTTGAAGCAGTCAATACGAAATTAATATTGATAAATAATAAATTAAAAATGACTTAAAAAATTGAATTTCTCTTTCTTCTTTTATAACATTAAATAAAATAAAAATGGATGTACACCTACTAAATAGATAGGATAGTTCACTGGGGCCAGCTTAATAATGAGAATATTAAGATAATGTGCATGAGATGTTAATTTTAATTCTTTTGCTACGTTACTGTACATCTAGAAAAAAAGAAATTAATTAGTGTGCTAATTTAAATTAACTTCAGTTTTGAAAGAATAAACCTTATTCTATTATGTAAAAAAAAACCTTATTCTGTTAAGATTAATTTAACTTGAGTATTAGTGCATGAACGTCTGAGAACAAGTGTAAAGCATGAACCAAAAAGAGATTATGTGCACCGATGGCGCAATCAGTTTTTTTATTTTTAATTTTTTCTTTATTTGCTGAATTGCAATCAGTTTGAATATCAATGGTTATTTGATTTTTTTTTATTTACATAATGCTCTACTGTAATACGGACATGATGAAAGTATAAGGTATAATGATTTTAATTTGATGTTTAGATATCAAAGATATATATTAAGCTATTAGGGTTAGGTTGAAAGTTTATTTTTTCATAAATTATTAGTGCAAGTTTTTTTACGCAATCAACAAATTAAAAATTACCTTATTTATGATTTTTGAAATAGTTATTTAAAAAATCAACATTCTTATCATACATGGCAATCTATAATTAGATAGCAAGGTAAATTTTTTACACTTTAATGCATTTAAATTAAATTCTTTAGGTTAATGATAAGGCTTAAGAGTTTTGAATATTTTACATGTATATAATAAAGTCATAGATAAGTTACTTTATTATCACTTTAAAAAATAATGACAACGTTGTAGTGGTGAGCATGCATGATTAATTAATAGGAGGCAAATATAATGAAAAGAAATATTCTATATTGGAATGAAAGTTAATCAAATTATGATTATTAAATTTTATATAATTTGTTAGAAAATAAAACTTGAGGGTGTACATACAAATATCTATATGACAACTTTTGTCTAAATAAATAGTTCAGATGTTCCATTGTTGAAATAGTACGTACTCTTCTCTCTATTAAGGATTAGCACCTGGTTTATATATATATATATATATATATCTTTGTTCTAACAATATATAATAACACTAACTGTGATTGAAATGCTAAAATATTTGCAGAATGATACATCATACTTTGGAGCTACTGTGGGCCGGGTTGCTAACAGAATTGGAGGAGCTCAGTTCACTCTAAATGGAATCCATTACAAATTAGTTGCTAATGAAGGAAACAACACACTTCATTGTACGTACACTTGTTTTAACATATATTTCTTGAACACAATTTTTCTATAATTGTATTGACTGTGTGGTCCATATATATGATGCTGGGCAATGCTTGTGCAAATCCACAATTGCAATTTAAAATCTTTACACATATCTCATATATATGTTTGCTTTACCAGATATCTCATATAGAAATACTAACACACACATATATGTTTGCTTTACCAGATATCTCATGTAGAAATACTAACACACACACATATATGTTTGCTTTACCACATATCTCATATAGAAATACTAAAACTCATGCTTTCTGATTGACCTTAGCTGGACCCAAAGCATTCAGTGATGTTCTTTGGAAAGTGACAAGGTATATAAAAGATGGTGAAAAACCCAGAATCACCTTCAGTTACCACAGTTATGATGGTGAAGGAGGTAAGTAATTAAGCATTGTCATTAACTTCATTTCTTTAATGTTGCTAAACTATGAAGCCTATATTTATATTTAGAATAAATACTGTGTTGTTATTTAAAAAGAATTTTACAACGCCATTTAATCACAAATTACTATATTATTTTTAAGTTTGTTGGATAACTACCTTAAACTCATTATATCTATCTATCATGATTTCTGGTTAATAGACAATATAATTATACTCTTATAAGAAATGAATCTAATGATGTATCTATATATCAAGTTTATTTTTTATGCATAATCACTGAGTGTAAATGATAGTTAATTAATATAATTTTTAAAATAATTATTGTAAAAGTTAAAAAATTTACATGATCATTTATAATTAGACGAGATTTAAGTACAAGACATTGTTAATATATATACATTAGTGATTTCAATTATAATTGAATATTTGTGTTTCAGGATTTCCTGGGGACCTCCTAGTAACTGTGAGCTACATTCTTGGGAAAAACTCATTGAGGATAATCATGAAAGCAAAAGCTCTGAACAAGCCTACCCCGGTGAATATGGTGAACCATGCTTACTGGAATCTAGGAAACCACAATAGTGGCAACATTCTAGATGAAGTGGTTCAGATCTTTGGATCCCAAGTCACACTATTTGATGACCATCTCATTCCCACAGGCCAATATGCCTCTGTGAAAGGAACCCCATATGACTTCCTTGAGCCACACATTGTTGGAGAAAGGATCAACCAATTGCCTAAGACCAATGGCTATGACATCAACTATGTGCTGGATGGTGAAAAAGGCAAAGAGATTAAGCTGGCAGCTATAGTGGTGGATAAGAAGTCAGGGAGGGTGATGAAGCTCTTCACAAATGCTCCTGGTTTGCAATTTTACACTGCTAATTTTGTCAAGAATGAAAAGGGAAAAGGAGGGTTTGTTTATCAGCCACGTTCAGCATTGTGTTTGGAGAGTCAAGCTTTTCCTGACTCTGTGAATCACCCTAATTTTCCATCAACTATTGTGACCACAGAAAAGCCCTACAAGCATGTCTTGTTGCTTAAATTTTCCACCAAAGTTCCACATGCTTTTTCACAGTTCTAATTAGAATTGTGTGCTTTGAGCCATTTTTTATGTGTTTGGTATCAATGTATAGCATGACTCTTGTGCTCTTGCAAACTTGGGTTGGGGTCATTAAAATGAATAATGAGATATTTTAATTAATTTTATGCATCTATTGTTATTTAATCATACCATTGAATGATTTCTATTAGTCTATATTATAAATATAATTATCATCAGTAAATTTCTATTAAAAGAGGTAGTAGTCATGTGCCTCAAATAAAATTTATATCCAAAAGAAAATAGCTAGAAAAAAATTCTATATTATAATTATCATTATTATTGGTCAATCATTAAAAAATGTTTTTGATCCAATCCAGAGGAATCAATAGAAGAAATAAATTTCTTATTGTACACCAAATCTACGTGGATTATTGATAAAGCAAAAAATCAGTCATTCTTAAAATATCTTTTTGAATTAAAAGTGTGGTGTAACATATATTTTTCTCTGTTCTAGTTATAAAATAGATAAAATAAACTCCAAAATGATTTTCTGTTCAAGAATAAAATCTTATTGAAATTATTCCGTTCACTTTTTGGAATCATATATGATAAAATATGATGAATTGAGATACTATTTTGTAATTATCTTTAATAAAATGAATACTTGATTGGTCCTAAAAAATTAATTCAGCTAAAATGCAAACCGCCTTGGTCTTGGATGTAATTCTAAAATAGAAAGTGCAAGAAGGAAACAAACGTGGGTGTGCAGGAAAGAACCCCCGGATGTAAAATGTGTGAGCGTTCACACCCACTAGGCCACTACCCAATAACTAGTTTCAGTTTGGGCCAATGTGACGTGACTCAAACAGATGTAGAGAGAGGATGGAACACTTTCGTTTTCCCATCACACCATCGACAACTTGCTCATGATTGGTCTTGTAAGTTCTTCATTTCGAAGGAAATTCTGTTATCCATTTGTGTGTTTTTTCCGGTTTGAATTTAATTTTGATAGACTGTAATGTAAACTTATTTACAACGTCAATCAATTAGGAATCACTATGAATTCAAAATACGTCTTGCTAACCAGCCCAAAGGACCCAAGTTAAGGAATTATAAGAAGAAAGTTTGTAATGTGTAAATCATAGAAGAGCGTAAAAAAAAAATCATGGGAGCACAGTTTTGCGCATCCCAATAAAAATTTCTACCCTTAGTGCCTTAAAACACCGGTTAGCATTTGCCTAAATGTAAAAGTCAACAATCTGATCATATATGAGGAAATCCATGATTGAAGATTGCAAACAAAACAGATAACAAAAGCCTTATCCTATTAGGTGAGGTTGACTACATGAATCATACTATGTTATTCAGCTTGGTTAAAGATCAAATTTTTAGAGATATTATTTACCGTGAGATTCCTGTTAAATCTTAACAATTCTCTCCAATATCTTTCTAGGTCTCCCTCTTTCCTTTTCATAGTTAGTTATGTTAGGTCCTCAACACACAATGTAAAACTTGTCAATATACCGAATATGGACCATGATTGAAGAATTCATTCTAATAAATTCAATTTGTTAACACATGATATTGGGAAAATGTTTTGTAGTGACAATGGATCAAAATTAAATCCCCTTAGTGTTTGCCATAAGATAAGATGAGCACAATTGTTTTGTACATAATACATTTTTTGGTGAGAGTAAAATGGAGTTTGTGTTATTGGTGGACTGGATAGTGTACTGCTAGCATGTCTAATTTTATGAATTTGAAATTTTGGTCTTGATGGGGTACAGCCATTGCTGTAATATGCCCTCTTTTTGTTAATGAGGGAGAGATTTTGGATGGACAGAATAAAAGGGTAGCCACAATTTTTGACATTTCAACCCCAGAGGAACTAGAGGGACTTAGACCAGAGGATCAGAAGGCAGAGAATATTGTAGTTAATTTACTAGATTGGCAGGTATGCTCGTTGTTGATTGCTAATAAGAATTATAATGGAATAGTTTGCACACTTGTAATCCATTGATGATTTTTTCTATAGTTTATATACCAATTTACTTTGCAAGAAGTTAAGATCAACCTGTTTTTTCTACTTGAAGCATGGTTAATGTGGAATGAGTTGTCAGTCCTACTTAAGCTTATATTGGGAGCCTGGAGATTTTGCATATTTATGCTCTAGTTCTAGCTCATGGTTTCCTTATATAAGTTAGATATGGGCTAGGAATAGGGCATATCAGTTGTAATCAATAATATGTTGGAAATGTGTTGTATATAACATCAGCCAGTACAGTTCAGTTAACTATGAAATTGGTATGGCTGATTGACCTACCAAAAAATGTGTTTGATTCTTTGATTAATTTTTTGGGTATTAGTATTCTTATTCTTATGATGACAATGATAACTCCTACCCTTTATATGGATGTTACTCTATCTATGTCTGACAACCAAAATATTATGGATGTGGTTGAGCCATTATAAATTTCTTCAAAATAAAATTATGTTCTGTGGTGATTCTAAGACCTCCATTTTAACTCTTAATGACTTTGACTGCATCGCCTCCAAAGCCATTTCTTTTCTGGCTTGATCTTGTCTGACTTCAATTTCTGGCTTCTGCAACAAAATCTATTGTCTTTTAAAAGTGTAATATAGTTCGTTTTCAATAATTTAAATTTCTCATTTTCAATAATTTTCTTTGTTTGGAATTTCTTAGGTAATACCTGCTGAAAATATAATAGCTGCATTTCAAAGAAGCCAAAAGATTGTGTTTGCCATCTCTAATAATACATCTGAAGCTCAGGTGTTTCTTGAGGTATATATACTAGGCGGAGACTAATGAAGTAAACTTTTCAGAGTTGAAGCTCGTGTGACTGTGTATAATAGTACTCTTTTGCTTTCAGCTTTAACTCTGTTCTTTCAGTTGCAACCCTTGGATGTTGTAGGCACTTCAACATGGTTTAGATGGTTATGAAAGTTGAAGATGTTGAGCCTGTTCTCGAGCTAAAGGTATTCTGTACCTAGATGAGACTTCTTCAGTAATGAGGCTTGACCTCTTATTTCAGTTTAAAACTTACAGGAATATTTTGAAAGAAGAATGGAAGAAAGCAATCTACTGAGCTTGACCAAAGCCACTGTAACACATATTCAAGTGGCTGGAATGGGTGATCGGGTTTGTGTAGATCTCTGCAGTCTCATGAGACCTGGTGAAGGACTTCTCGTATGTATCTGTTTCCTCTGCAACAGTTTAAATTATTTCTTGGCTAATCTAGGGAAGCTGCCATTCTTATTGTCCTAATATGTTCAACAGGTTGGATCCTTTGCCAGAGGATTATTTCTTGTTCACTCGGAATGCTTGGAGTCAAATTACATTACAAGCAGGCCGTTTCGAGTAAATGCAGTAAGTTGTGCATTTGGGGCTTGAACTTGAGATTATTATATTCATTTCCTTTGATCTTGGACAGAATTACCTCTCTTATCTTCACAATTCACAACAATGGGGTGACAGTGTGAGACAAGCAGTCGAAACCTGCTTGGGAAAAGTTGGTTGTGATGTGTTTAATTCTCACCATATGACGTGGATCAATGTATGTACACTTTTGTATAAAAGTTAATGATTAGTGTCAAAAAATTTAAAGATTGGATAGCATTTATAATCATTATAAAGTATATTTATTTCTATTGGATGTAAAGATTTTTTATTAATATGGAAACTTTGTTTTGTACTAAATCAGGATTCATTTACTTTGAAAGCAGATTTTGGCTAAGTTTTTAATATAGAAGAACATTACTCATGATCATTTTTTTTCCTTTTATTTCTCATGAATGTTGAACATGTTCAAGAAGTAGTGTCAGCACAGATTGTGCGATCAGTGCCCTTGTAATCTGATAGCTGAAATTGTTGTAACCTTGTGTGTCTCCAAAAATAGTTGAATTCAGCCTATTTACTTTCTTGAAGATTTGATGTTTTTAATGTTTTTGTTTTTGGTTCTTTTTGCATTCAAAGTGTATTGGAATTTCCATTTTAAAAAATTAATTATGTTGTCAACAGAAGTTGCATGAATTCTTTTTAACCGATTACTTATCATAACAGGGACCAGTACATGCCTATGTTGCTGTTCCCGGAGGCAGAACACGCTACCTGTCAGAATTAAAATCTGGAAAAGAAGTGATTGTAGTTGATCATCAGGGTCAGCAACGAATTGCAATTGTTGGGCGTGTAAAGATAGAAAGTAGACCACTAATCCTTGTGGAGGCAGAGGTTTGTGTGTGCATTATTGGGAAAATTGTTTGAAAAGTGTTTCTTTATATTATTTAACTTGATTTCTTAAATGAGTGTGCTGTGGTACATGTCCTTTGGAATATATCACACTAATCTAAAAAATATATTCTTAAAGATGTAGCAGTTGATAATACAAAGTAATATTCTTAAGGGTCGTTTGGAAATTCATAAAAACTAGATGTGTAAGTGCAACGGGTCTGTTTTTAACAATGGTTCTTATGGAAACCAATTTTGAGATAAAACTGATTCTTAAAAAAACCATTTCAAAGTTGGTTTTTTTCCTAGTCCAACTTTTTGTTTTCTTATGCTCTCTCTTCCTCATCATTTCCCCCTTGTCCTCTTGAACTAGATCTAAGGGTGGTTATTGGATGAGATATACTTGCAGAAACCGCTCATTCATCAATTGTCAAATGTCAATAAGCATGCTAGGTGTTTTGAATTTAAAAATAGATAGATAAAAATTGGTTCAAAGCTAATTTTAACCGAAGTTTGAGTTAAACCTAGTTACAAAATAACCTGAATTTATATGATTAGCTTATTTTAAGTAGTTCTATATTAGCTGAGAGTTCTCAAATTTTCTCTTATTTAGCACTTGTAGTGAAATCAAGGTGTCATAAAAAGGTTTCATATTCTTCTATAAAGCTTTTAATAGTTAGTAATCTGTTTTAAATTGCACCGTTAATCTACTGTTTGTTTTGGTTTGCATGTATAGATATGAAATTAACTGCCATTTAAAATATAATTGTTTTACACAAGCCTTTCCTACCATTAAAAAAATTAAATATATACTATAGAGATTCCAGATTTCCTCAATATATGGTGTTTGAAAGTTGCCTTAATAGCAGTCACCCCTAGCCTATCTCAGTTGCAGCCTCTTTGGGGCTATCTTAATTTTAGTCTCACATCAACTAGAGATATGATCTAAATTGAGCTTATAAAGCTTGTGCAATCCTCTCCTTATATGTTAATTTTGTCTAGTAGAGTTAGACCCTAAGCCAAAATTAAGATATGGCATCAATAAAAGTACCAAAAAAATCTTAATGATTGAACATTAAGATTGAATTTCAAATCATGGAACTATAACTAGTTTTCTCCACAAAACTGTCTTCATGGTTATAGAACTTCAATGCAGACTAACATTAGAATGAGGGTGAAGATAAAAATTCAAAAATTGTTATGCAGGGTTTTAGAAACTTAAGATAATGATAATTTATACCAGGATAACTGTATTACATAGTAACTGGTAGAATAGACTCTCTATGTCTGCTACTTAGTTTGTTTGAATGGGTATTAACCGTGTTGCTCAAATGTTTTCACTCTGCATCAATATTGTAAAATTATGGTTGAACATTGTGTGGCATTAAAGAACAATAATTCCATTGTCATGTGAGCCACTCATGATATTTTTCAGGTAGTTTTATTGCTGTTTGCTAGTACCTATCCAAAATCTTATTTGGTAATAATAATTATGTCATTTCAGATAGAATTAGATAATCAAATTATCAGCATCCTTTTACAGAATGCAGAAACAGTTGCCTTGGTTTGTCCCCCACAAGGTAATTCAGTCAATTTCTTTTTTGTATTTTCTAGTAGTTTGTTGAGCTTCCTAAAGTGTTGTCTATTTCCCTATTCAGGAAATACACTGTTAAAAACAGCCATCCCTGTGACCTCACTAAAAGTTGGAGATGAAATTCTGTTGAGAGTACAAGGAGGTGCTCGGCATACAGGAATAGAGATTCAAGAATTTATAGTTGAGAAATGAACAAGTACTATTGTATTCAAGTTGCAATATTTATTCAATTTGTAAACTTATGTTCTCCTTGCAGCTATGATGGGAGGGTAGATTATGATCTGGCCAGAGACATGGAAAAAGGCAGCTTATGTTTTGGTCTACACAATGTATTGAAGCTGTTGAGGGTTTGCATTGGATACATCTAAACTAAACAAGCTGCATAAGTTTTCTCCAAAATTTAAAAATGGAGGCTTGTCCTCTGAGTTATGCATAGCTTGACACCTAAATTATAGTTACTTCAAGTGAACATTTTGTGTCAGCAGCTATGTTCTCACTTCTCAGAGTGTGTATATTTTGCTCTACCACTTCCATTGAACATAGAATTAATCAGTCCGTATTATAAACCAATGAAAAATAACGTTAAAATTTCTTTTAGAAAAAAAGTTCACATTAGATCCTAGACCTTATGATGATGACATGACTGAAAATGAAAGTAGCCAAAGTGGCTCAGGGAAACTGGGCTTAATGAACACAAGTAACAAAACTTGGAACATTTGGCAAAAACGTACTCTTTCCGTCTTTAATTATAAGATTTTTTTCAGAATTTTTTTTTGTATTAATTATTTTTTTCTTACATATTCATATTTAATTATTCTTTCTCCAAACATTAATGAGAACCAATTAAGTAGATAAAAAAATAAGAAAAATGATAATTTTAAAATGATAGTATAATTAATTGACAAATTTAATATGATTAATCAAATTAATTATTTTTGTTAAGGGACGTGAATTAGATGAAATAATTTTATAATTAAAGTTGAAACTAAATTTGAAGCTTCCATTAGAAGTATAAATTAGACGAGAGTGAAGAGACTAAAAAGCTGTGTACACAAACATGAAATACATGTCCTCTGATGGACCCTAAACAAGCAACAAAACAAGATAATAAACAAGAAAGCAAACTACTCAAAATAGATCCAGTATATGTAGGTTCCGACCTCAAACAAACAAAGCTAAAAAATCTAAAGGAACAACGAAGGATCAAAAAGTATCTAAAATAAAAGTTGTGACCAACCACCGATCTTTGAAACCAATGAAAAGAAAAGGCTTAATTAAAGTTGGTTGATACTTGATAATACTGTGTGACAATTGGGACTAGAATTACCCAATTGAGCCTTTACTCACTCTCTACTCTCAAGGCACAACAAGAACAATTCAGAACTTTATTCATAAATGAATGAGAATATACATAAGGGCGTTTATTTATACCCTATTATTCCCCTCTTAATATGGATTTTCCTCCAATTACTCCTATTTCTATTTTAAGCAACCTATCCCTTACTTTTTTTGTTTTTGACAGCTAATAACTAATTATTTTTCTTAAAATAAAATGACAACTAACTTGTTAATCCTCTAATTTCACTTATTACAACTTTCCCCTCTTCAAAAATAGGACTTGTCCTCACGGCCTGTTAGCTCTCCAATTGAAATTTGGAAATTGGTGTTGCATACTGTGTAATTCCTTCCAAACTGCATCTTCTGGGTTGGTATGTTGCCATTGAATTAATACCTCCGTGACAACTCTGTTGCCCTTTTTCTTCATTCGTCTATCCAAAACCACTAGTAGTTGTGGTACAAATTCACCCTCCTCATTGTACAGTGGTAGTTCTTGTGATGCTATGTGAGGACTATGATGTGCTTTTAGTAGGGAAACATGAAATACATCATGTATTCTTGTTCCAGCAGGTAACTTAAGTCTGTATGCTACTTTGCCCACTCTTTCTAATACTTTGAAAGGTCCATAGTACCTTGTAGCCAGCTTGTGGAATGCTGAATTTGCCAAAACTTAGTTGCTTGTATGGTTGTATCTTCAAGTAAACGAAGTCTCCACAGTTGAATTCTTTGTGCCCTTTTGAGATCAACATATTTCTTCATCTTCTCCCGAGCCTTTGTTAAATTGTCCTGTAGAAGCTTTGCTATATGTTGTCTGGTTTTTACCGTATAAGCTACTGCTTCTACCAATGATTTTCCTTGTACTGTAATATTTGGCATAGGTGGAGGGTAGCCATATAGTGCTTCAAATGGTGTCATCTTAATAGTTGTATGAAACTTAGTGTTATACCATAATTCTGCCAAGGCTATATGTTTTGTCCATTTCTTAGGTAATTCACTAGTAACACACCTCAAGTATCCTTCTAAAGCCTTGTTTAATGCCTCCATTTGTCCATCGGTTTGAGGGTGGAAAACTGTGGATTTAAGCAAATTAACTTCATGTTGTTGCATCAACTCAAGCCAAAAAGCACTCATAAAGATGCTATCTCTATCAGAAATGATCTTGGATGGCCAACCATGTAATCTTACAATGGTGTCCATAAATACTTATCCTATTCTAGCTGCTCCAAAAGGGTGAGCTAATGGTATAAAATGAGCATACTTTGTGTATCTGTCATAAACCACAAAGATAACTGTCATTCCATTAGATTTAGGGAAACTCACAATAAAATCCATTGAAATGGACTTCCAGGCTCTATCTAGGATAGATAATGGCTGAAGCAATCCACCTGGCATTTGTAACAATGGTTTGTTTTTCTAAAAGATATGGAATTCTAGCACCCACTTCCTAACCTCCCTCTACAATCCCTTCCAATAAAATTACTCTTTAATCCTCATATATGTTAGATCGTCCCCTGAATTTCCTCCAGTTACAGTATTGTGGTAGTGACGCAGGATCCTTTCTTTCATTTGTTGATATGCTCCAATTATCACTTTTCCTTTTCTTCTAAGAAATGTGCCATCAAATGTGTATTGCTTGAAAGAACCCTGATTTATCCTTATTTTGTCCATTATCTTCTGTAATTTTGTGTCATTTTTCCATGAATCCTTGGCCTCCATCAGTAACTAAGATGTGACTTGGAAGATTGTTGCTATGCTTCCTTGTTTTTGCCTTGACAGTGCATCAACTACCACATTTTCTTTTCCTTTTTTATACTCAACACTGAAATCCAATCCCATGAGTTTCTCTAATCCCCAATTTTGCATCAAGGTTGTTAGAGGTTGCTCAAGAAGGTGCTTTAATGCTTTTTGATCAATCTTGATTATGAAGTGTTGTCCAAGGAAGTAGTGCTGTCATTTCGTCATTGCAAATAATATAGCATAGAATTCTTTCTCATAGGCTGAGAGTAATTGATACTTTGGGCCCGTGGCTTTGCTAATGTAGGCTATTGGATGGCCTTTTTGAATAAGTACAACATCAATACCTACTCCTGAAGTATCTGTTTCTACTGTGAAAGGTTGACCAAATTCTGGTAAAGCTAATACCAAAGCAGATGTCAAGGCCTTTTTCAATTTAGCAAATGCTGATTCAGTGTCTTCTGTCCATTTGAACTCAATGTCTTTTTGCAGCAATTGTGTAAGTGGATGAGCAAGCTTCCTATAGTTATGAATAAATCTTCTATAGTAGCTTGAGAGACCTAAAAATCCTTTTAATTCTTTGACTGTCTTAGGTCTTGGCCATTGTTGGATTGCCTTAATTTTATCCGGATTTGGATGCACACCTTTGGCAGAAATCAAATGTCCCAAGTAATCGATTTTGGTCTTTCCAAAGCTGCATTTTTTGTAGTTGAGTGCCAAGCTGTGTTCTTGTAATATTTGTAGTGTAGCGTGTAGGCAGTGAATGTGTTCTGACCATGTCTTGGTATAAACCAAGATGTCATCAAAGAAAACCAAAATGAACTTCCTAAGGTGCTCCCTAAAAATATCATTCATCAGGTTTTGAAATGTGGCTGGTGCATTGTTGAGTCCAAAAGGTAACATAACCCACTCATAGTGCCCACTATGGGTTCTAAAGGCAGTTTTATGAATGTCCTCCTTTTCCATTCTGACTTGGTTGTATCCATTTTGTAAGTCAAGTTTAGAAAAGTAACTCGCACCATTTAATTCATCTAATAGATCTTCTATTAAAGGCATATGGAACCTATTCTTTACTATCAAAGCATTTAGTTTTCTAACATCAGTGTAACATCTCCATGAGCCATCTTTCTTTTTAACCAAAACTAATGGCGATGCATAGCAACTTCCACTTTCTCTGATAAACTCAGTGTTGAGTAAAGCCTTAACTTGTCTTTCCATTTCCTCCTTTTAAGTATAAGGATACCTATATGGTATCAAGCATAATGGTTTATCACTAACCAAGGAAATTTTGTGATCATACCATCTTTTGGGGGGCAAAGTTGTGGGCTCATTGAATAGCTGCTGGTATGTCTCTAACAACTGATGTAGTTTAGATTCTTGTTCTTGAGTCAACTTCTGATCCTCCACCGATATCTCATTATAGCAAATTGGTCCTTGCAGTGCTAATAGCATGCTTTGACAATGAGCTAGTTTTAATTTACCTTCCAATTCCATGATGTTCTCTGAAATTTGTTTCACCTTGTAAGCAGACCAGTTTTCCTTGATGTTGAAACTTCATTGTCAGCTAAGCACAATTCCAATTGTTGTCACCTAATGTCTTGAACCACTGCATACCCAGAATTACCCCAAAAATATTGCTAGGCAAAACTAAAAAATCAGCTTGAAAAATATGATCATAAAATCGCCATTCTACCTGAGTATAACTTCTGGTAATAACCATTTGTCTATTAGATGCAACCATAACTAGAAAATTTTTTATGCTTTGAGACTTAAGTCTGAGTGATTTTACCCACTTGGCACTAATGAAGTTGTGTGTACTTCCAATGTCCATTAAGAAAAACACTAGTTGTTTCTTAATTAAGCCTGTCATCTGCAGGGTGTTACCACCAGCTACACCTTGTAATGCATTAAGGGATATATGAACATTTGCATCCCTAATTAAATCTAGACTTTGTTCTACTAATTCAGTTTCTTGCTCTCATTCATATTCAAATGTAAATTCAGTGGTCATTTTATCTTGTGCACTGTGTAACATGCCAATTTTTATAATCTAGATTAAAAAGGATTGTTATTTATACATAAATAGAGTTTTAGAAAAATGATGAAATTTTATACATACATAAATAAATAAGGAGATATAATTATTAATTAAAATAATGATTTGAGAGAAAATAAAAAAGGTATTTTATTTATTTGTTTGATAGAAAATAAAATAGAGTTTGTTTTTATAAAATAAATAAATAAATAAATATAGAGCAAATAATAGGCTGAGTACCCTAGGTATAAATAGTTATGTCAAGTCAGGTGCCTCTTTTTGGCCTCATTTTCGTTTTTCCCCTTCTCCTCTCAAAATCCTTTCTTTTTTCCACAGTCCACCAAACCTGTCTCAGAAAAATGACGATCTTGGACTCGTTCACCGTTGGATCGTCATGAAATTTTAGTATCACGTTAGCAACCCAATTTCTAACATTCTTACCGTTAAGAATTTCAAAATCATATCTGATCTTAGAGGAAAACCCTTTGCATTGTAGCATTTTAATTTCCCGCAGAAACCCAAAACTGTCTCGGTAAAACTACGATCCCGGTTTTGTTAACCGTTGGATTTTTATGAAATTTGGATATTGTGTTCGAAATTCAATTTCGCACACTTCCACCGTTGGGATTTTTGAGATAACATTCGTGGAGGGAGAAAAAGGAATCACATGAAGACAGTACAAGTGGAGGTTTCAATCTCTTCTCCGTCTCTCTGACGTTTGGGAATTCTATCGGAGCAGTCGGAGGAATAACTGAAGGAATCTCAGGGAACCGCTAGAGATGTTACTATCGCTAGCTGAAGACACGTGAGTCCGCTCAAAGGTAAGGGATGAGTTATTCGCAATTGGGGGTTAGAATGAACATGTGTAGGGATCCTTAGAAAACTAAATTTGGGTTTATTTTGGGATGTTTATTGAATTATAATTTTTCCTTTATGATTATAAATACAACATTATTGTGTTCTATGTACCAATTGATGTCCTGATGAGAATTGATTGATAAACTTGAGTGCTCTTGATGTCTTTGTGTTTAACCCATGAATTTGATTAATTGATTTTGATATAATTGTGAGAAACTATTTCAGGGATTTTCCACCCCATGTTGTGATGAAATCTTTTGTATAAATTGTTATGTTGAGGTTATGAAATGATGATTCAAACTGTGATTATGTGATAAATTGAACATGTGACGGATAATGAAATACATGTGTATTGAGATGAGATGTGTGTATTGAGTTGTGAATTATGAACTGTGCAATTACACAATTGTAAGACCCTTTAAGGGCGACGAGTATTGTGATGGGATCCATTGTGGGAACCCGACGAGTTAAAATGATTTGAAAACAATTGAGTAGTTGTGTATATTGCATAGTTCATAGGTAAAGTGAATATGATTAATGAGATGTGATAACATGCTATTTTGAAATTACACCATTGTGATTGAGATCGAGTGTATGTGATAAATTGTGTATGTATGTGATTGAGATGTTGTGTGCATTGAGTATTAACTATACATTGTACAATCTCACGACTATAAGTCCCTTTAAGGGCGACGAGTTAATGCTAAGTCCCTTTAAGGGCGACGAGTTAATGTTAAATCCCTTTTTGGGCGACGAATTAATGTTAAGTCCCTTGAAGGGTGACGAGTTAATGTTAAGTCCCTTTTAGGGCGACGAGTTAAAGTTATTTTGAGAACAATTGAGAAGTCGTGTGTTTTGTACAGTTCATAGATAGAGTCTGTACGTGTGCTAAAATATTTTCTGGGTTGGACCTGAATCAGGAGGGAGAGGCCCTGACGGACTCTTCGGAGTGTAGGCCTTGGGGGTCACACGGTTTGAGTGCTCCTTTAAGTCTATGTTGATCCCAAATGGTTGGAGCATTATCGCAAAACACTGTAACCCTGACTGGTCTCCCTATGATATTACCTAGTGAGAGTGACTTGACTTACTAGTGTGTGGTTTGTCTTGTCATGTACTCCTAGGCGCCCGACGAGGTTTTTCACTGACATGGTACCACATTGCATATAGGCTTGAGTCTTAGCATAACTGTTGCATACGCTTGCTAATTGTTTATTATGAAATTGATGTGTTATTATGTCTTGATCGGAGTGTGTGATTCCTGTGTATTGTGATTGATGATTGAAAAATGTGATTGATGAATGACAAAGTGATGAAATAGTGTGAGATATGCTAAGTAAATTATATTTGGCTACTATATGTTGTGTTGTTTCTCTCTAGTAGTTAGAAATATGATAACTCACTCCCGATTTGCTGTTTGTGTTTGGATCCTGTGATGATCTTGAACTTTGTGTTCGGAGGAGTAGATGAATAGGTGGATGACTATGAAGAATCTCATGCTAGAGGACACGGGAACACCACGCTCTGATAGGATGTGACATTAGTATATAGATTCTATATTAATTGTATGAAACTTAGATGGCCTTCTTTGAGCCGAGATGACTTTATTATTTATTTGGACAAGTTTGAATATGATGTAGAAGAAAGTGAATGTGAGCCTTTTACCCATTTGAAAGGCTTGTATTTAAAAATGTTTTAAAAATACTTTTAATTAATATTTGAATTTTTATTCCTTTATTAATATATATGTGAGGGGTAGAGGGTGTCACACACTGAAAATAGCAGTTAGTTTATCCCATACTTTACATCACTGCTTATGATCCTTATCCCATTTTTCACTACAAAATCTACATAGTCCCTTTGCAATTCGTTCACTAATGTGCTTTCTAGAGTTGAGATTTGTGGATGATACCTTAGAATCTATTGTAAGTGTTGAAACTGTAGGATTCTGAGATTGACTTTGTTGTAAGGTGGTGATTGGATAACTTTTAGTTTGTGGAGATGTAGAAGACCAAGATCTTGTATATCTGACTTGAGATTCAGAACTTACGAATTTTGCTAGTGAGAATTTCTTTGCCATTTCTTAAAGGACCTCCTCTTGTAATCTTGCAATTCGTATAGCTTCTTGAATTGTCTTTGGCCTATGAACCCTTACTGATCTCTCAAGCTCAGGGGTTAAACCAGAGAGAAAGAAACTTAATGCTAAGTCTTCTGTAATTGATACTCAAGCTAACAATGTGTCAAAGTTTTCCAGGTAATCGATCAAAGGGCTATTTTGCTTTAATCTTGCAATTTCGCTATTGGATCATCGAATGCACCCGTATCGAATTTGCTTCCAGCATCGTGAATGATTTGTTGCCAAGAATTCCCTCTGTTATTGCTGTTCTGCATGTAATGCCTTTGCTACGCAAAGGCTTTACCATCCATCGGTAGTAATAACAAACGACTTCTTTGTTCTTCAAGGGTACCCTCCAATTCAAAAAATTATTCTGCTTTTGCTTTCCAATCTCGAAAGTTGGAGCCATCAAAGGACGAAGATGGAATCTGCGCTCTATCAGCTATTGGAAGAACCGTTTCCAGAGTTTCACTATGATGATCTTTGTTGTTCGTGATTTTCTTGCCGGCGTTCATCACTGCGATTGCCACTATGAGGCTTTCGATCAATTTCTGCACCATTTTCAACGTTTTCTACATTGATTCTTGATGATCAGAGAGGTTCTTCTCATAGAATTCCATGCGAGTCTCGAGTTCCTTCGTGGTCACCATCATCATGGAGCTAATCTGATACCAAATGTGACAATTGAGAATAAAATTATCCAATTGAGCCCTTACTCACTCTCTACTACTCTCAAGGCACAAAAGGAACAATTCAGAATTTTATTCATAAATGAATGAGAATGTACATAAGGACGTTTATTTATATCCTCTTATTCTCCTCTTAATTCAGATTTTCCTCTAATTAGTGTTACTTCTATTTTAAGCAACCTATCCCTTACTTTTTTTGTTTTTGACATCTAATAACTAATTATTTTTCTTAAAATAAAAAGACAACTAACTTGCTAATCAAGCCTATAATTTCACTTATTACACTGTGAGATTATAACTTCTCTTAAGGGGGTTGTTTGGAAACTCGTAAAAGCTTCTCTTAACATGTGCTGAACGTCTATTCCTCTACCATTTTCGTGAAAATGTCAGACTTTTGTGCAAGAGTTGCAGAACAAAGTGACAAAGAGAAAGAGAGATCGTCAATGATGCATGCTGGTGTACCCAACTACATCAGGCCTTTCTCATGCCACTGTTGTGGCCTTGGAATTGTATCATTGCCTCGTCGGGATTTCATTTTGATGCTTATTTATGGTGTAGTTTCATTTTCGTTTTTGTTATTTATCTTCTGGGTTGCACCCAAAAAAATTATCTTAAAAATGTATTTTTTTTATAAATTATTAATTTTATAAATATGAATGAATATAAAGTAGAGATACCAGGATCGCATGCACCTATGTAAATTTGGGTGGGACAGTACCATGTATAATAGTAGTCTTTATAGTCACATTTTAAAGAAAGTATCCATATATCCTAGATCAATCACAAGAGTGGCAACTCTAGCATATATTTCATTTCTTATATAAGGACTTGTACAATCGTTTATTTTGTGACCATTGGTTACTAGCAGATTAGCATAGGTGATTGACAATTAGACAGGAACACGAGTTATAGAGAATTTGGGTAATACTAGTGATTGAACTGTTACTTGTGGTGGTCTGAAATCTTGAAAATGATACACTTAAGCATAGTCTTTGTTGATTGATATATTTTCTGACTTAAATTTTCAACTTTATTATTTGTCAAATGATACACTTAAGCAACGAAAACACGTTTTTAGTGATGTTGGGACTATTTTAGGAAAAAAGAATTCGGAATATTAAGTCTTGGTTAATTTAGACACTTTTTTTATGTTTTAAATTATTTACTTTTTCTCCTTATGTCTCCCTTCCGGAATTTCTTTCTTGATAACTTCTTATCTTCTTTTGGGTTAAAAAACTTGTATGCTCATTCTCTTATTCTCCTAATTTGCAATTTGATCCAAAAATAAAGAGGATTGCAATTCTCCTTATTCTTTGAGCCATATAATGTGATAAGAAAACACAAACAGAAAGAAGAAAAATTCTATTTTACCCTATAACAAGTTTGGGAGTTTTGGTGTAGTTGGTTTTTGAACTAATAGTTGTATGAGTTTCCATTTAATGAAATCATGTCATTTTTTTTGCTATTTAGTATGGAAACTTAGATTTTATGCATTTAATGACCCAAAAACTAATTGTAATACCAACCCCTTACAATGAGTACTTACCGTGGTAACTCTCTAATCTGATACTTTTTGTAAACAAATTCTTATCTCTTTTAAGAAAATTAACCGATAACTTTATCTTAAAGTAGAATATCATATGTTCATAGATCCTAATGGATTGACTTCATTTAAGATTTATCATGGTAACAAACGAATTATACATGGCCCGGACTAGGTATTTTCATAAAGCTTGTGATTGTATATGCTACACATAAATAGAAACATTTGGTTGAACAAAATGAGGTGTTTGAGAGTATACTAACCTGTCATCACATACTCAGGGGCTGCATAACCTTGTGTTCCCATTACTTCAGTGGAAACGTGACTTTTATCTCCCACTGGAGCATCTTGCGCAAGCCCAAAGTCAGAAAGTTTTGCATTGTAGTCCTAAAACAGAATGATGTTAAGATGCAGGTAAAGGTGTTTTTTATCTGTTGAAAGTTAGCATAGTAAGCAATGAAACAATATTCAAGTTATTACCTTATCCAATAGGACATTAGATGTCTTGAAATCTCGAAATATTACCGGCCTTGAAACTTCCTCATGCAAAAATGCAAGGGCATTAGCAGCACCAATTGCAATCTTAATTCTGATAGGCCATGTAAGGTGCTTAGTTCCTACTAATACATGGAAATATTACTTGTTAATTTAACGATATATGTCTAGCATATACATATTAATTAACCTAGTTGTTAAGCTAAAAGGTTTGGAAATCCACACCAAAAGAAAATTAAAGGTACATGTGACCTTATCATAAAGGTGAATTCATATGGGATTGTTTCATTGTGTTCATTGAATGAGGACAATATGACAAGGTAATACGAAATTAAATGAAGCACCTATATAATTCAATCCCCTGATTGCATCAGAATCTTTATATTAAGAAATATCAGTAGAATAACAAATTAAAACATCTTCCATATTTAAGGTCAAAGGCCTTAGGAATACATTTACATTTGATTTGAAATCTTCCATTGTATACAAAGCCTATTCAAAATATCATACATTGTTCAGAAATCTTCCATCAGTTTTCTTTTTACAATCATGCACATAGTTTGTATACATTTTGCCACATGATGAAATTACAAGAATATTCAAAGGCTCACAACAAATATGTCTAAACTAGTTAATTGTGAATGCCATTTATTGTTATGCCTACTAAATCAAGATGAAAGACTTTCACCATGCACTACTTATAGGCAACAATGATATTGTAATTTTTGTGAGATTGAAACAATGGAGAAATAAAAGGACGGGATTATTTACAATTAAAAAAAATGTCATTTGAGTAATTTAAAATAAAAAATGACAATAAAAATCTTCAAACCACACAACACTATAAAAAAATTAACTAAATAATGAATTTACTGATATATTCTAATAAAAATTTCTACGAAACAATAAGTTGAATTTAGGACATACTCTTGAACAAATGTTTGTCTAAGCTTGCTCGACACATATACTCATATACTAGCAACCTTTTGTCATCCTTGATGCAATAGCCAATCAATCTAACCAGATTTGGATGATGGAGCTCACTAAGATAATTTATTTCAGTCTGCCATGCATGAAACAATGAAGAGATTCAATATATATGTATATGTATGTATAATGAGCAATATATACAAAGTTATGTAAATCATAATACTTTGTACCAAAATAGTAATGAGCAAAATTAAACACTAACACCTTCCATGGTATCTTGAGATTGTGTAAGCTACTCTTGCCTTTTTAACATTTACTATATTTCCCTTAGAGGACACACATTGTGTTATGTGTCTTTTTGTGAAATAAGGGTGACATTGTAATGTATTTAAGACAATTAAAAGAGATTACTAGAGGAGTTAGAAAGACAAGACATTGTGTGCAATCTTAAGAAATAATAGGATGTGTCAATGTAATTTGCTTAAAAAATGGTGGAAATTAAATAAATAGTTAAAAGATAAAGAAACACAATCAGGGTTAGAATGGTCACATACAAGCCATTCCTTGTGACCCTGAAATCCATTTGGGTTAAGAGTCTTCACTATTACTGGAATTCCCATTCTAGGTCGTGCTACAAAGTTTCCATGCTCATTGACCCAACCTTTCAACACAGTTCCAAACCCTCCCTCACCAAGAACATTCTTAGACTCAAAATTTCTGGTTGCCAACTTCAGATCATTAAAGGTAAATCTTCGAAGGGAAGAAGCTTCAATTATTTTTTGGTTTAAGTTGGTGGATAAGGATCCTTTTGACCTTTTGGTGGATGAGGTTCTTTGAGTATCTGATTGGTGTCTAACCATATCATTTGTAACATTTCTTCCTGTTGATTTATATGGAAAATATAAGATGACAAAGCAAATTTAACGAACATAAAATGTATAAAGCAACAAAGAAAATCCTAAGTTGCCTGTTTTGTAACATATATACATAAATATGTTTGCAAAGAAAAAGTGTTCAGTTAATTTTATTTCACAAGTAATTCTATTAAGATAAGCGTATAGTACATATGTAGATTTGATTGATCATATTTCAACAAAGGATTCAGCTTTTGCATTGTTTTCTTGAAAGAACTTTTGAAAATAAAATATTTTTAAAACTTCATAATTCTCATCTTTTATGTTTCAACTTTTCATTGTTTTCCTTTTCTGGTTAGATATCTAATACGTTTTTTTAGTTTTATTTATGTTCTCGCTAAAGAAATATATAACCTGAAGGATAGAATGTTTATATATATATATATATAAAATCCCAAACGGACATAACATATGATTGACTAATTAATATAGATTTTGATTTAAGGTAAATGGAAACGAGAAAGGTGGAGCAAAGAATAAGATGAGAAAGGGGATGAGAGAGAGAGAAATAAAAGAGAGATAAATAGTAAATATAATTAAAATATAATGTAATAACAAATAAAAAATAGTACTATTTTCTCTTTAAAATAAGTGTCATTATAGGTTATTTTTTATAGAAAAAAAAATTAATAAACAAATGATGATGAAAGAGAATAACGATTTTATAAAATTAACCTTACTAAATTGATAAAAAGGAATGATATTAATATTATATTTAAAAACTAAAAGTGACATTATTAGAAATATTGGTGAAAAATAGATGTTATATTAAAAAGATAAATATGTCACTTATTTTGAGATAATTTTTTCTCTCAAATGTAACACTTATTTTAGGACTTAGAGAGTATCAAATAGACATTTTACTGATGAATATCGGGTTCAATGGCATAAGGAAACATGCACAAGATTGTCACCTTGTGACTTCTATATCAATCCATTAATGTATGAATTACAAAATTTCATATAAGTGTTGATTAAAAAAGATTTTTAATTGAAACAAGAAATCAGCGTAATTCTAAGAATGGTGAGAAAGGGTAGAATAAGTATACCATTAGCTTGGTTGCTTTTTTCGTTGGAGTCTTCACCTTTTGAACCTAAAAGCATACAGCATAGTAAAATCCTAAATTTCTTCCAGAATCTTCGGCCTTATTCATAGGTACCTTGAATAACATCGATGTTTCTCCCTCCCTTAGATCTGTCCATGCTCTCCATATTTTTAATTCTGAACCCTAAAGCATTTGAGATATACACATTTCAGCATAAAATTCTTAAAAACGAAAACAAAAAAGATAAGTGATATCTAGCAACACAATTTGTAGGTGCTTGTGTGAAACAATCTTAATATACTTCAGTGCTTAAATATTTTATATGTGAGTCAATGTTAATTTGTACCTATAATAATAATAATAATAATAATAATAATAATAATAATAATAATAATAATAATAGGGTGATGAAAACTAATGTTAAAAGATTATCTGTGGGAACCATTACTAAGTAAAGTTTTTCATGTTGCTGGGTTGGAGAGATGATTTAAGTTGTAAACAGTAAAAATAAATGATGGTAATATTGAGACTGTTTAGAGAGTAAAAACAAAAGTTGCATAGATAACATAATCTTTTAAACACAATCTTTATTATTGGATACAATTTATTAAAAATTAAGAAATTATGAGTATCACACCTTATTTAAGGCATCTAAATTTTAATTAACGGTAGAAAATATGTTAAAAAGAAGCAGTAAAGGAAGCTGAAACCATGTACACACTCGTCAAAACTCCAAATTCTCAAGCAAATTAAACCAGGAAAATTAATAAATGTTGGCATAAGTTCAGAATTGTAGAAGCAGTAAAAACAATAAATATTTTGGGAAGCAAGAGAGCTTCATCATGAAACCAGCCATAAACTAAACCATTTCAACAGACCCCACATGGTGAAATCGGATTTTGCAACATGTTGATAAAAAGGAAACAAACATGCACACAAAGCTAGAAAAGGACACATCAGAGTTTGTGCTTGTTTACAAAAATAAAGGGAAAGTTAACAAGTGAAAGCTATGGTGAATATTAGAAATGGGTAGAGTTCCGTATATATTGAGGTAAGTAGCAAGTGATTGACTAGCATTACCACACTCTCATTGTCGTGGCAAGAGATGACCAATAACATGTGTCACTTACTCAATGAAAACACCGATTTTCAAAAGAGAGAGATTGACTAGCATTATGCATGAAAAGTAGAAGAGGCACTTGAGGTAACGAAAATAATCAATGAATGTCCTTAGAGAGAACAAATTAAAATTTAAAAAATCATTAAAAAGAACTTAAACAGGTGGTTTTGATTTTTGAACACTGAAACATATTAATTAAGCATGGAATTCTATTAATAATTTAATAAGTTTTGGATAGTTTAACTTGAATTTGTATATATTTTTTATTTGTTCAGTTAATTTAATAATATAATATTTTTATATACTAATAAATTTATGAGGAGAAGATGCATGGTTCCATAGCCCATGACAGAAAAAGTATTTCAACTCAAAGAGCATATAAAGGTAAAAAAAAAAAATAATATCAAACTGAGTTTAATACAGATATACTAAGGATGTTCATGGATAGAGTTGGATTCGATTTCTTCAAATCCATTATCCAATCCAATAAAAAAATAATTTGGATTGGATCCATGAGATATGGTGAATTTGTGTAATTTTTCTATCAAGTGTGAACCGTTCTACTCCGATCAGCGGTGAGTTGATTGGATCAATCGATGTTCAAAAATTAAAAAATATTTTACAATTTAAATTAAAATTAAAAAATTTCTCTTATTGGTTTTAAATGGCATTTTGATATAACTTTTGAATTGTTATGGCCAAATTTGGAAAGGTGGGTGAGTGCAACTTGTTAGTTCCACTACAAGGAAAGAACCAAATAATCATATGTCTACCGTCATTAACAAAACAAGTGACATAAAAAAATGACAGAGATGATGAAAAGCAAAGTAAGTACTCACCCAAGATTGAAGAGGAAGAAAGGAATGCTTTTGCAAGGAGATTTGTTTGTGTCAAGAAAGGAAAACAAGAAAATAAGGAAACTAAAGAATCCTAGATGAGAATGGAAAAGTATTGAGATTTGTTTGTGTTGTGTAGTCATATAGTATAATGTAATTTAATGCGTGTGATTTTTCTCAATTTTAGATTTTTATAAAACATATACAAATAATAAATTAAAGTTAAAGAGAAGTTACTTTATTAAATTTTATTAGAAAAAAATAATAAAATAATGTCAAAAAGTTTGAGCGTTACGAATCAATCGGAAAAGAATCACCAAAAGCAAAATGGTCAACACAACATATAAAAAAAGTATAAGAAATATTAGATGCATTAAAGACACTTGTAAAATCACTTTAAAATTTATTTGGCTTTGATCTTGATTCCTCGTATTTAAGGTGCGTGCGAGAGATGATTTCAAATTACTTGTAGATATTGAGGAATATACTTATCAGAGAAATACTAACCACATTTTTTAACATAGTTATTTAAAAATGAGCCTTATCAAAATTTATTTGGCTTTGAATTCTTTGTGCGTTAATTTGTTGGTAACTTCAACTCATCAAAGCCTCTAGTATTTATAGGTCATCTTTAACAAGTTTCTGTTGTCTTTAAACAAATTGATTTCTTCATTGAAGGATTATGTTTGAAGAAGCATCCATTAAAGCATTTAATACTTGTATTAAATGTACGTCCTCTACATGTTGGAAAACTACTCTCTTTAACATTCTTGAAGCATACTTTAACAGAAAAACTATGTACTTTTACTTAGAGCAAGTTTGTAAAAACACCTGTAGCAGGGCATGACTTTTGAGATGTTTGAGCTCTTACTTCTTAGGATTTCAAGATATCATATGAAGAATATTTTTAAGACAATTCATGCAAAATAAATCTCAGACATAAAATATTAAATGAAATCTTAAATATTTTATTAGAATTTAACATTTATCTACTTTTAATTAAAATTATTGGAGGTCTTAATTCATCTTATGACTCAATAATCCTTTCTGTAGTAAAGAAATTATTATATTTCATATCAACAACCAACTATACCATGAATCGATCCCACATGACGCCAACATCGTGCATCATTCAAGCATACATATATATGAAATTATATTGAAAATTAAAACACAATTGAAGATATTTTACACGTGACACAATTTTTCAAGCAGGTATCATCTTATTTACAAGTAACAAAAATATACAATATATAGCGAGAATAATAGAATTGATAGGTAAGTAGAAAAATAGTGTGATAGTAAATATTAGTAAAAAGAGTATCATATTATTTGTACACACAAAAAATCAAATTTTCACTACACAGGAATTCACGTTCTCACCCTTAGTCCATGGAATCAAATCAATACATAAACAAAATGAGTATGAGAAATTCATTTTCCTAGAAATATAACATGTTTGAGAATCTTTTTTTATTACATTCTAATTTTAATAAACACGGAAAAACATATTTCTATCTTTTTATTTACAAGAATCCCACTGTAAAACAAACGTCCACTTTTTTCAAATCAATAATTGAAACTGAAAATGTGTTCATGAAAATAGTAAAAAATACCAATACTTTAGATCCACATATATACATAAACTTCTCCAAAGGGTAGATTTGTAACTTCAGCAAAAATTGGGAAGCAACATGTCTTACTTTATACAATGCCAGAGTTACAGTTATTTACAACTACAATAAAATAATTTGATTGCAGCTGCTTCTAGCAATAATAATTAAGTCATCTCCTGCATGTATTAATTTGTTTTGATACTGAATTAATTAATTTTTAGCAGCACTACTCTATGAAATGTTTATTCTATTAGGAGTCTACTCTTTTTTAAGATAGACAGCTACTATAAGAAACTTAGGATACAGAGTTAAGAGAGAGAGAAAGAAATCAAAGGCTTTTACTTTTGGTTTGGCAGTAGGTCACATGGATCTTCTTTAGGATTCAGAGTGAAGTAGTTTCGTTTGTCAGATTAAAATTGGCAAAGGTTATATATACTTACAGTGAAATTTCAACACCATCACTAACATTATAGTAACTTTTTTTATTATTATTGTAACTTTATAGAAACATTTTCTTCTTTTTAATTCCCTACCACCTCTTTAGCTTCATCACTCTTCTTGAACTGTGTGCAAACTCATCAGAAATCCTACTTCCCCCAACCCCACTACTACTACTACTACTCTTTGTAAACTCCCAGCTAGATTTGGCTCTTTCTTTCAACCCATATAAAACGACATGCCCTCACTCACTAAAGTCAGCCATGCCCCCTTTTCATTAGCTGACCTTTTCTCCAAAACACCTTTTTCCATGCAATTTTCGGATGACACGATGTCATGATTCCAAAGCAGCAACATGAAATTAAAAAATATACATGTGTGAATAAAGAATGCAAACAGAGAATCCTATTTTTATCCGTGGCCCCATACTACGTGCTAGAGCTGGAAATCCACTTACGGGCACGTACATATATATTAACTATATAGTATATAATATTTTATTTCAACCTAGAAAAAAATAGAATTTATTTTGCATAACACACTAAAGTGCAATTCAATAGGAAAGAAGTTGCAACCAATCAGGCTTGGATCTGATCAATTAGACTAATTCTTTATGATGTGAGGAATCAAGATTTAAATTGCTTTTAAGAAAATTGTATTTTGAATGTGATTGTATTTGAAAGAAGATATTTATGGAGAGAAAGAAAAAGGAAAGAAGAAGTTGCACTACTACTCAAAGTCCACCAACTCCTGATGATCATGACTTAAGTAAATGTGTTCAAACTTTTTATACATCAATCTACATCATAAACATAAATTTGGAAAAACTGGTAGGGAAAAAAAGAAGAAAAAAGAGAAGGTTGAGCTATAAGCCTAATCAATGAACTTTTTAATTACTTTTCATAACTTTTCTTCAACCTCAAATCATTTTATAGTGTCCAAAATCAACAATTTTGGGTTTTTTTTTATTGATTAATGAAACTGGTGTTGCTGATGATCAGGCCAGGGCCAAAAATTCTGCTGCTCATCAATGTTGTGGAACATGTTGCAGAAGCTCTCATCTTGGAGATCTGATCTTGATGAGCATTGGAGGAGTTGAGTTATGCTTGTGGGCTTAAGGGAAGTTGGTAAAAGGGTTTTTCCATTCAGAGAAGAAGACACAGGACTATTCATCACTGGTGTTCTTGAGAGATCCAAATTGATTTCTGAACTGTTGTTGCTGCCATTGCTCCAAGAACCCTCAGTTTCTTTCTTGAGGCTAATTACTGTTCCGGTTTCACTGCAGTCCCTACTTTTTAGAGTTTGTAACTGCAAACACAACAACACCACACAGTGGAAAGTGTAAAACCAAAACTGTTTTTGTTAATGTGTTTCAACCACAGCTTTTCTGGTTCCATGTGAAGGATATCTAATGCAACCTTTTGTCTTTTTTCATAGCTTGCTAGCAACGTGGAATAGTTATAGCACAGAGTTTTCAATGGAAAAAGGAAAGCAAAGATTACTATTAATTCCCAGTTCTCGGTTCTGACACTGTCACACTGACACTTCCCAAGAATGATCAACTCACAATCAACAAAAAGTTAATGAAGGAATCAATTTCTTTAAAATTGGTCACTAAACACATGTGGGATCATCATTACTCAATCAATGATACGGAGTTTTCTTACTAAATAACGAGAAGCACCAAAACTCAGAATAAAATAAAAGAAAAAGGAATCCTCCTATAATTAAAGATATATAAAAGCCTATGTCTCTTGAAACACGAAAATATCAATCAAGTTCATTGTTAAGGGAAAAGGAAGAGCACTAAAACAAATAAGAACATTCAGAAAATATTGCTAACCATAATCCAGTAAATAAAACTATGGTGGAAAAAAATGAAAAAAAAATCGTTGAATAACAAAAGTACTTCATTCAAGATTCAATTTTAATTCAACAAAAGACATTTGGATGTTGGAGTCACGTCAAACTCTATTAATTGGATATTTTGAATCAAGATCAGGATTCAAATGGTACCAAAATTAATCCCTCGAGATCTGAAAAATTCCAACTTCTCATTTCTCCAAAACCATTAATTATTTAGCACGACCCAAAAAAGGAACCTTATCCCTACAAATAAGGTTGATTTCAAGATTCCACAAGCAATGACTGGACACAAGACATGTTTCTAGTATTATTAAAAAGAATAAAACTTAGATGCAGTTCTTTAGATTTATTTCGTATTATTTTTCAATCACAATTAAAGTTTCATTTTCACTGCAGTAACTTCAACAGTAAACTATTATTATTCAGATTACCAAGAGAAAACTCCAATTCTGATAGAACAACGATATATAAAAACATCTAAAGAACTGCATCTAATTGTATATTGTGTTTTAATTTAGCTACACATGGTACCATAAATTAATAAAATTATTACCTCTGCATGTAGTTTCTGGTTCTGAGCCTTGAGGGAGTCATTATCAGCCTTAACAGCTTCAAACAGTTTCTTGAGAACTTCATACTCCTTCTCAAGCTGCTTGGTCTTCCACCTAGCTCTTCTGTTCTGGAACCATATGGAGATCTGCCTTGGCTGAAGTCCCAGGGCCTTGGCCAGCTGCATTTTCCTCTCGGGCTCGAGCTTGTTCCCGAGCTCGAAGCTCTTCTCGAGACCCTTCACCTGCTCCTGACTCAGCCTCTTCTTCTTCTCCCCTAGGAGCTGAGATCCCTCGTCCGATAACTCGTCGTCACCGTGCACCTCATCGCACTTGTTCTTGTGGTTGTTCTTCTCTATGCTGGAAAACGACATTGAACGCTTCATCATAAAACCTCCTGCACCTGCCCCACCCCCTGAAATGAAATCATAGTAATGATACAAAGATATCCACATCTGTTATTTTAAACACCTCATTCACACCTTTTATTTCTCATTATCTCTCTCTTTTTCTATCACATCATACATCTTATCCTTTATTAGGAGTGTCCATTAATATTTTTTCAATATGCCTTCTTCCTTTATCTTGTATTCTTAAAAAAACAATTACTTTTTTTTTATCAGATGTCCCATATTATTTTTACAAAAGAATAATCATTTCCGGGCTAATATTATTTTCAAGATTTCAAGAAATATCCACAACTATGAGTTCAACCTCAACGAAAGAGTTAAGGATCTTTTACTACAATTATCAAGCACCGCAATAACACTGTGATCTCAATTTAGAATCTTGATTACTATATATACATCAAGGTTTCAAATTGTGGTTGTTACCACAGTTTCGTTGCGATTCATGATATTACAGATAAAAACAGTTGATGCAATAGCGTAGAGTGTAAAAAAAAAAAAAAAAACTTTGATGTTATGTCTGAATTCACTGTTACAAACTGGTTTTTAAAGACCTTGACATGCATGGAAAAAATAGTAACTATGAATTGACTTGGAATTACACTTGAAGAGAGGAATGATGGTGAGTGTGTTTTGTTGTGTGTGAGTGTGTGTGTTCTCACCTTGAAAGTGATGAGGTGGGAAAGAGGGGAAGGCGTTGAGGGATGTTGAAGTTGAACGCAGATGGAGCTGGTGGGGGTCATGATCTTCATGGGTTTGGAACATGAAAGTGTGAGAAGGAGGGAAAGCCATGGTAGAAGGAAAGGAAGAAGAAGAGGGAGTTATTCTTGTGGACTTTTGGTAGTAGTAGTGAAGATGATGTTATCATTCATTCATGCAAGGTTTTTGGAGGGTCGCTCACTAATGAAAATTGAAGACTCACTCTTCTCTTTCTCTTTTCTTTCACTACTTTGTGTATGTGTGTTTGTTTGTGATGCAGCGATTTAATTAGGAGGGTGGTGGTGGCGAAAACAGGAGTTTGGCTCTCACTCTCATGGTGACAGAGTTTTCAGAAAGAGGGGATGGTGCTGATGATAGGTATGCAGACCGAAAGACAGCGATTTTTAGGTTGAGAGACAGACAGCGGAGAGAGAAAAATAAATAATAATAATAATAATCATAATAGGTGCAATGCAAATTATGTAATCGTAGTAGTATCATCAAATTCCATATATTACACCTTTCATGGACCCATCCCTATTCTCTCTCACTCTCTTGTTTATGTATGTACAAAGTCTACATCGATGGCAATTATGCGGTTATACATAAATAGTACACATTCTATTCATTTACTTAATTAATTTAAATTATTTATTCTAATTTCATGACTAAATTTTTTTCTCTCTTATATATATATATTATATATATATATATGAAGAATTTTGTATATACAATTAATTTATACATATATATATATATATATATATATATATATATATATATATATATATATATATTACTATATATAAAGAGTTATAAAAAGAATGCGAGATAAAATGAAAGGTACGATTAAAAGAAATATAGGGAGGAGCTACTTACATTTTGAGGGGGGCACCCCCAAATTTTAGAAGTTTCTTTCTTTTTGGTAATGTAAAAAGTTTCTTTGATGTATATTTAAAAACTTAATAATTTTAAGTTAATTATAGTTTTGATTTTCCTATTATGATTAATGTGTGATTTTTTTATCTTCAAGTGATTCTTTGGTTTGAATTTAGCTTTTAACTTTTTTGACTAACAGTATAAAAAACTTTCTATCAATTTTTTTTACAGGGCATGTTTATTTTCTACGGAAAGTAATTTTATTTAAGTCTAATATAAATATTATAGACTATGAAATTTTTTCTGAGTACATACCCAAAATTTAAAATTAAGATTATTAGTTTAGCTAAAAAAATCTCAAACCAATTGATTCACGTGATTTCTAATTCTATCAATTTTCCTCTAGTTAAAACTCTGAAAAATTATTTTCTTTTCAAATTCTATATAAGTAAATTGGTTAGACTATTTAAAACACTCTGTAACTTAAAGCTCGTTGATTAAATATTATTGAAAAGTTAAACCTAATTAAACATAATTATATATTTGATATGAACTTTGTGTGTGCTTTGAGTATTAAGAAGTCAAATAACAGTATATTATTTTTTTAAATATTAATAATTATAACAATTAAAAAATAGAAAGATTAAATTTGAGAAGAAAAAAAAAAGAAATAAAAATCACATGTTAGTCATTGTTAATCAAAAAATAAAATTAAGTTTACTTTTAATATAATTACTTCTTAATAATATTTTATATGTTTTTCTATTTAAACTAATTAAATATGTCTAGTTCTACCACTGTGGAGAGAGATGAAAAATAGTATGGTAAAATTAGTGTTCTACGAACATACACACACAAATATATATATATATAATATTTTAACGTGTGATATAATATTTAAAATATAAATAATACTTTTAATTTTAAAATATATTCATAGATGTGTAAATTATTTAAAATTTGGTAATAGAATTATTAAGACAAGCTCAATTTAAAAATAAAGTGATATAATGAAGTGTTAAGTATTAATTCATTTTTTAAAAAACCTTAAATTTTGTAAGTATAATTAAATTAGTTAAATTTATTTTTTTAAAAAAATCTCTTAAAAATAATTTTAGAAAATATGACACTTATACTGATTAATTATATATATGTATTTAGATGCCGGTGCGTGTGTGCATGGCTGCTGATTTTTATATACCCATAACTTCAATATAGAGATGCACAGAAAATTCCTAGATGTGTGATCTGTAACACAAATTTTATTTTCAAAACTTTAATCTGAAAAAAATTGTTCAAATTATAATGATTCGCAAATGTTTATTTTATATATATATACAGATATGACTGCTGATCTTTGTAACCTTTAACATACAAGATTCATAGATGTGTCATGTGTGATCGATAGCACACATTTCCCCAATATTTTTAAGGTGAATATTTTATTCAAAATATGATAAAGCACATATATTTCTCTCTTTTTCAAAATTTATATGTATATATTGCGATAGAGATAAGTTCAAGTTCACAAAAACATGTTACATATAAGAAAAACGTCACATAAAAAAGGAAAAATCATTCAAACTCAATGATTCGAGAATGAAGTTCGGGACCATACAAAATAACTTATTATTATTATTATTATTATTATATGGGATTTTTTGGCCTTCTATTGCTCAGAATGGACTGGAAATGAGAGATTGGGATCATGAAAGTCTAGTTTAGTTAATACCTGTCCACATCAAAAGAACAAGCAATCCCAATGAAAAAAAAAGAAGCTTGGTTTCTTTGGAGACATCTAGACGTAGCTTTGCTTGTGCTTGACATATAGTACCATTTATTTATACATTATTGAGGCATGCAATAGGTCCAAATTAAATTTCAAATACTTGAGAAAAAAACGAATAGTATTTGAATTAATTTGAGGGAGAAAAACAAATCAAATATTTACTTCCTCAATTTTTTTTTTATAAAAAAAACCTAACATATACTACACTGAAGACAAGCCAATCTTGAATAAAAATATCAACGTAGTTATTCTTATCAAAATTTGGAACCGTGGCACATTAAGATAGACTGAGTTGGATCCCGAACTTCACACATTGGCTTTGAGAGGTACCTTTGACATGAAGGGGGACCTGCAAAACAAAGGACTCTATCGTTCAAGTAAGAATATGAGTTAGGAAAGAAAAGCAGGTTCGTATGAGCAAAAATGGAACTCGTATGAGCAAAAGAGAGAGAGAGAGAGAGAGAGAGACAGGCTTGTTGCGGTGTGCTGAGTGTGTGAGCAAGTTGTATGAAGGGGTTTGATGGAACCTGTATTTATATTAGTTGAGCGAAAGTATTGGTCCTTGTTTGTAGGGACTGTTGTAGCCTTGTAGATAATTTTTGGCTTATAGATAATAGTCGAGAACTTGTAGATAATGTTAGAGATAAATATTTGCTTATAGATAAAAGGTAGAAGATAATCGTACCTTGTAAATAAAAGTGGTGTTATAGATAATTTAATACCTGCCAATAAATAAGATATTCAAATACATTTGAATATTAGTTAGGTTAGAGATAACCTGTTTATTGAGGAGCCCGACTGCTAAGGGTCGAGCGTCCACAATCCTGTTGTAGGATTGACGTGGATGATTGACACGTGTCTCTAAGTTCCATGTAGGATGTCAAACGTATTTTGTGGGTCATGTACATTACATAAGCCCCCTAAGCTCTGAGCCAGCTTGCGGGCTAAAAAGATTGTTTAGTGTCGAAGGAGATTGTCCCGTGTTGAGGGAGAGTATTTGATGTCTAAGGTAGTGGTCTTGACAAGCAGAGGGTGACGAGTTTGTCAAGCCCACGGGTGTGGACGAGTGTTTGTCCGATGTCGAGTGTGGTAACCTTGACAAGTGAGAGAATTGCATGTCGATGTGGCTTGTCAAGCCCCCGAGCCTAGAAAAGTGTTGTTTGGACTGCTTCTGTCAAGTTGTCTAGGATGGACATGCTTTTGGTTTTGTAGGTGAGGTCTCACATGTCAAGTAAGGGAAGTTTGATGAGCCTTTGGAGGATTGACCAGTGATGCATCCGTCCTGGATTTTGGCGAGACTCACTAAGGGCAGACCCTGTGTTTTGCAAGCCATTGGAGAACCAAGACTCACCAAGGGCGAACCTTGGATTTGTCGAGTATGGTGTATTGCACATGTCATGCTCTTGCATAAGTGTCACTTCATGGAGTGACATGTACTAGAGACGTGGTGTAGTGCTCTTGCATACATGTCAACCGTGGAGGGGCATGTATTGGAGGCATAATGTCATGTTCTTACATACGTGTTACCCTCGAGTGACACGTACTGGAGACGTAATGGTGAGTTCTTGCATACATGTCACTCGCCGTGAATGGCACGTATTGAAGCTATAGTGGTGTTGCTCAATCTCTGCAATGTGGTTTTGGAGTTGTTGGGGAGTATCAATTTATGGCATGGTTGTTTGTAGAGGGTTAGAGCCTTCGAAAGGGATCTCGTGTCTAAGGTCAGACCGAGTGCTAACCATGGATGAAGAAGATAGAGTTGACGAGAGACCGCGGGATATGATTTACTGCGACCCCACGGTGGGCGCCAAATGTTTTTACCAAAATCCGAAACCGTGGCACAATAGGGTAGATATGGCTGAGTGGATCCCGAACTTCACACATTGACTTTGAGAGGTGCCTTGACAGGAAGGGAGACCAGCAAAACAAAGGATTCTGATACTCAAGTCAAGTAAGAATATGAGTTAAGACAGAAAAATAAGTATATGCTGCTATGGAGCTCGTATGAGCGAAAGAGAGAGGCAGACTTGTTGCCGTGTGCTAAGTGTGTGAGCAACTCATGTGAAGGAGTTCAATGGAACCTATATTTATATTATTTGGGTGAGGGTGTTGGTCTTTATTTGTAGGGACTGTTATAGCTTTGTAGATAATATTAAAGATAAATATTTGATTATAGATAAAAGGTAGGAAATAATCATACCTTGTAGATAAATGTGACGTTATAGATAATTTAATATTTGTCAATTCAAATACATTTGAATATTAGTTAGGTTAGAGATAATTTATTTGTTGGGAAGCCCGACTGAATCGAATGTTATAGAATGTCACGTGTATTTTATGGGTACTGGACAATAGAGTACTGACAATAGAGTACTACATAGTTGACAACTTTTAATTGAGTTGGAATCTTCAAAAAAAAGAAAAAAACCCATTTAATCTTGAGGTAATTTAACTCGTTTGGTCATGCATGTGTGACGAGGAAACATGGCATTCGGCAACGTGAAAATCCAGAATCCAAGGAGAGAAGTATAATAGAAAATTTTGAAATGCATGCCTCATCAAGCAGTCATTTTATATATAAGTATAATATATGCATCAGAGATGGAGCTTGCGTTAAATTAATTAAAGCGAGTCAGGCATCTGCTGGATATATTTGGCCATTTTCTAGCAAACATAGACTAGGATTTTGGAATATATTCACTCCAACCCCGTGGTTGTGTTTCCTTTGGCATGCATGGTAAAGATAGATTCGATTGCAAATTCTTAAGGTTCAGCTAATCCTTTCAATAATTATATATATGATTTCACGTTGTACACAGCCTATCTCATAATCTATAACATGAGATATTTTGATCAATATAACAATAAAATGAGATATATAAATAAGAGGTTAATTTTAATAGATTAATAGTGTAAATATTTTTATATTTTTAATCAATTAGAAATTATTTTTTAAGATATCATTTTTCAAATAAGTATTACACCAATGAAAATTGGGTCTAATGAAATGGGTTAATCTCCAACATTGCACAAATTAGTTCAAATTTTCATTATGAGGTATGTCAACATTTTTTGCTCAAAAGTATTTCGAATGTGAATATTTCTTTGAAAGAGAATATCGATGGAAAATGAATAGAGAAAATAAATATTAAAAAATTAATAATTTTTTATTATATGATAATCAATTAAGTTCTAGAAATAAAACATGAGATTAATTTATATTAAGAGGCCCTAAAACAATAAAGATGATTTGTTAGTTGATATAATTGGTCTCACGTTACCAAACCCAACTTAATTTCTTGGGTATAAATAATTTAAAACTAGCTATAAGATAGGGGGAAGGGAGGGGGGGAGGGGGGGGGGGGGGGGGTGTTGGTGCAAAAACATATGTATTGAAGGATCAAATCAAATTGAGGGTATATTTTTTTATAGATCACGAATTTGCTGGTTCTCCGGGATCAGTAGTGGTGACTCATGATATCATAATTTTCACAAGGACGAAGAACAAACGATTGTGAATGAATGAATAGAGAGTTGTAAGGGAATGGGATAGATCGTGTCTTTTATCCATTGATGGAGAAATCATTGGGTGCTTTCACTTTTCTAATGATAAGAGTATCTAGGGGAACTAAACTCACAGGAATCCCACACACCAGCTAGGTATCTTTTATATATATATATATATATATATATAAAGAAATCAAATTAGATAGATGTAATCATGATAATTATTTTATTATTTTATAATTTTTAATTGAATAATTTTTTTTTTAAAACTCATCATTTAATTAAAAAAATTCATAAAAATTCATATAGATCACATATTTAAAATTATTTATTATCTTGTTCATATATATTAAATGAATGTAATATAAATATTTTAAAATATATTAAAATATGAATCATTTGATTACTTTTTTATTATTTAATTTTAAAAGAAAATTAACACAAATGATCTTAATAATATATAATTATAATTCAATGATTAAATCAATAAAAATTATATTTTATAAAATTATAAAAAAGATGTAATAATTATCAAAGTTGTAATTTGATCTCTCTCAAGTTGAAAAGCATTTAAGTGTGTACTAACAAATTAATTATTAGCAAGGTTTTCAAATTAGTACATAACAAAATTTAAGTTTTTATGAAATATGAATCTTATTCTTATTAAATTGACCAATATTGATATTAACTAGAAGTCTCTCAATGGTCTGATAGTTTTTTTTCGTAAGAATAAAAAACAAATTATAATAACTCATAAACATGTAAAATTGAACTAAGCCTCCTGATTCCTATTCTCTCAATTACGTTGTGTATTAATTGATCTATGTGGTGGTGAAATTAAAAGGTGAGTAAGTAATGGGTATCATTGGGCATGGACCTCACCAGGTGTACCTGTCTAGCCGGGCCTACACACCAAAGTCCCTTTGCAATTGCAGCTCTTTATTGGAATAGGGTGAGACCATGTTATTCCCTGTTGCTCTTTCTCCCAAAAATTAATTCATCTAAGTGCTCTGAATCTTCTCCACATGCTTCCCTGTTCCCATGTGCTTCTGCTTCCCCCCATTCTCTCTCCTTTTCCCCTTCTTCAACTAAAACCATTTTGAATCACAACAAAAAACAATCCATCTGTATGTTTAGTTGATTTTTTATGTTACCTAGTTTTTCTTTTCCTTGAGATTTTAATTAATAATTATTCTTTCTGTCTCATATTATTTGTCTTCGAGATAATACACCTTTTTATAAAAACACTATTAATTACATAAATCACAATAACAAAATAATTATTTTTCACAAAAATATTTGAATTGAGAAATAGTTAAAATGTAAGTATAAATTTGTTTAAATATTTGAGTGAGATATTAATAAATAAAATATTAATAAAAATAATTATGTTTTCTTATACCTTTTAAGTGATAATATTTTTGAGATAATATATAATACTACTATCACGCAGACGATTGTATATTTTATTGTTCATGCTAGGTAGTTATGTTGCACATTCATCGATTAATCAAATCTGGGATCAAACGCACACTCACAATTTCCAATGTACAAATTAAACCACAATTCCCCATAAGACAATGATCAGGAACAAGTTGTATACTGTATCATTCTTGTGTAACTCACTTGTCAACGCTTGAAAAAGTTTATTTGTTTATCACTAGCCTCATCAAAAAAAAAAAAAAAAGATACAGTGAGAAGGGAAAAGAGAGGAATCTAATAAGGCATTCTTCTTTTTAACTTTTTAATTACATGATTTTATTATTTTGGTTAAGCATCATGACTCAAGAGTCCACACACACTTTTAATAAAATAAAAAGTTTTGAATTAAATTATCAAAACCTATTTAGAATGATGCCTTCAAAAGCCTTCCTAATTATTAACACATTATTTGAGTTACTGTCTTCCTATTCCTATCATTATGTCCTATATGCTTATGCCTCTATAGACTTGTAAAACTACACATAGGTACCCCGCATGATAAGAAAATGATAACTATAGCTTCATTTGTGCTTGCTACCCCCCTGCAAGTAGATGTGTAGCATAAGGTGCCTACACAAATACCTAGCTAAAGATATTGGAGATATGACTTTAATTTGGGAATAATATACATATTCGTTTTCATCTTTTCTCAATACTTATATCTTTGGAATTAGCTAAAGATGTATGTTGTTAGAATCACGGTTTGATTAATTTTGCATATATGATCAAACATCTTATAAAGTAATTAGTTCTTTGGGTCTATAAATATGCTCGATCTATATAGTTAGGTTATGTACATGTAAGACAGGACTAGCAACAGATCATTTGCCGCCACATTGTTTTTCAGCACTATGCAAATGATTCAACACGTTTTCTATTTTGGGTTTTGAGATGTCAGAATTTGGAAAGAAAATTTAGATCCAACAAAGGCATCTTAATTGGGGACCAAGTGTTCCCCAGCCATGTTACTTGAGTCCTTGGATGCAAGCCAGCCAACCCACCAATCTTTTATGCATTCCAACAAAAAAAACATGGTTATGGCGTGCAAGCTAATGGCTTTCAATCACATCATCACTGTGTATATGTATTATTCAGTTTGGTTGGATTTTAAAGTTTAAAGTAAAAATTAATTTAACATTACATTTTTTTTCACATCATGTACATATATATATATATATATATATATATATATATATATATATAGAGAGAGAGAGAGAGAGAGAGAGAGAGAGAGAGAGAGAGAGAGAGAGAGAGAGAGAGAGAGAGAGAGAGAGAGAGAGAGAGAGAGAGAGAGAGAGAGAGAGAGGGGGAGTCAATTCACATTAATACCATACTTGTTTTTATACAATTAAATAATTTTCTAACAAGTAATTTATTGATTATTAAAAGATGGCTCTGTTAGGGTTAGGGTTTTCATGTAAACCTCTAAGCTTTGCATGTGATCATGGCGGCTGCACAACCTTTGATATCCTGTAGCTTTACGATTGATGATGTTACACCATCGAGTAAAGGTACTCTGACCCTCCCCTCTTTGCCAAAATAAATAGAAATTGTTTGTGCATGCCTTGCATAGTGCGTGCGATAAGACAAACGACGAGAAGGAAGTTTTTTGTTTTTTTTTATAAAAAAAATATCAAATAGGAGTAAATTTTAAATTAATACCTCTAAATGAGTAAATCGTAGGGTAATATATCTGACTTTTAAATTAAAAATCATAAATTATGTTAAGAATTTTTTGTATTAAAGTGGTAAAATATTTTACAACTTTAATTTTTTTTTAAACACAATTTTAAAGTTGTAAGATTTTTTTTTCTTTCATATTTTTTTCACACAACTATAAAGTTGTAATATTTTTTTACCACACAACTTTAAAGTCGTAACAGATTTTTTTTAACTTTTTTTAATATTATTTTGATATTGTTTTATTTAATATTTTTTCTATATTGTTTTATTTAATATTTTCTTGAACCTTAAATTTCCTTGTTTCCTCATCGTACATGCAAACATAACGTGAGATAGCAATGCATTAATTTTCTTGTATGATGACATATATGGAGTACCACCAGCACAATTACAAAATTAGATATCTTGTATTATTGACTTGGCAAGAATATGGGCAAAATGGTAATTTTTTAAAATATGTTTTCTAATTTTTTTATGCATTTTCTAGCACAGTACACCATCAACAACTATGAGGTCACATCGCAGAGCTAGGAAGCTTTGGCAACTGTACGTGGATGTTCAGCAACATCATCCTCCGTTTTTAGCTTGCTTCTGCTATAAGTTTCTCTCTTTCTTTTTTTTCTTCTCTGCACATATAGCAAACCCAACTCTTTCTCTTCATTTTTGTCTCTCCCTTTCATCCTCCTCCTCCTCCTCCTCCCCCTGCGACCAAGAAGTACATAAGGGAGATTGTATTTCTGCTGTGTCCAGTAGTTTAATAGATTGTTTTGAATATCTTAATTTGTTAGTCCTATCTCATACACTGTCAAGTTTGGTTTTAGGTACAATTTTTCAAATCCCTTATCTTCATTTATGTTGATATGAGTGTTGATAATATATGTTCTGTTTTTTAAACATGAAATTCCTTTTCTTTGGTTATTTTGTTAGTCTTATCTTATGAATTGGGATAATTAGAAGAGGACACTACTTTTGACACCGCAGCAGGGTCTGTTTAAATAGAAAAATAGAGAATGAAAGGAAAATAAAAAGCAAGAAACATAAAAAAAAAAAAAAGGAGTGTTGACATCTTGGTTGGTAGTTTTTTTTTAATAAGGAATAAAAAAGGACCAAAAAGAGAGATAAGGGAAGCTAAAGTTTCCAAATCAAGTTAAGAATCCTGGAAGCTAAAGTTTTCTAAATATTGTATTCTTTGTTACTATATAAGAATCCTGGAAGCTAAAGTTTTCTATGTATTGTATTTTTTGTTACTATATCTTGCAAAGGTAAAATGGGGAGTTGTTTGCACGCAGGAACTCAAAGAAAGAAGACGAAGAATGCGGGATGCAGCAACGCCCTCTATTCTTTAAAAGCAATGGACATAGTATCAGAACTTTGTTGTTATCCAATTTATATCTTTCATTAGTTTAATTTAATTTCATAAGCAGTTGAAATTCTACAACTTTTAATGCTGTAGTGTTGAAGTCAGATTGACTATTATTTGTTTGTTGCATACATATATATAAGACAAATTAACCTTTTAAGAATACATGCTATTTAAGAGGTTGTAGAAGTTTGGATTAATTTTTTGGATAGGCCCATGGCAGAAAACTCCAGAACAAGGTGTGAAGGCAGAGCAGTTAGAGAAACAAGTAAAATTGGTGTAAACAAGTTCTTATTATTACTTTCTTAATTAGGGTATGCATTTTGTCATATTTTTAAGTAAAGATCTTCTTTATACTAAAGAAAAAATTAAAATTATAAATGATTTATTTCTTTATATTCGTGTAAGTGTGGTTCAAAGATCTAAAACAAATACAAACTTTAGCTTCGTTTGAGATGTAACATTAAAAAATATTTATCAACCGAGTATCTAAATTAGAGAATTGACTAACATTTTAAAGTGGCAATGTAATTGAAAATTTGGATGAATACATACAACTAGTTATTTAGCCTTCACTGCTAACATGATCATTAGTTTAATTTAATTTCATAAGCAGTTGAAATTCTACAACTTTTGATGTTGTAGTGTTGCAGTCAGATTGATTATTATTTGTTTGTTGCATACATATATATAAGACAAATTAGCCTTTTAAGAATACATGCTATTTAAGAGGTTGTAACTATTTAAGAGGTTGTAGAAGTTTGGATTAATTTTTTGGATAGGCCCATGGCACAAAACTCCAGAACAAGGTATGAAGGCAAAACAGTTAGAGAAACAAGAGAAACAAGTAAAACTGGCGTAAACAAGTTCTTATTATTACTTTCTTAATCAGGATATGCATTTTATCATATTTTTAAGTACAGATCTTCTTTATACTGAAGAAAAAATTAAAATTATAAATGATTTATTTCTTTATATTCGTGTAAGTGTGGTTCAAAGATCTAAAATAAATACAAGTTTTAGTTTCATTTGAGATGTAACATTAAAAAATATTTATCAATCCAGTATCCAAATTAGAGAAGACTAACATTTCAAAGTGGCAATGTACTCAAAAATTTGGGTGAATACATACAACTAGTTATCTAGCCTTCAAAGCTAACATGATCATTTTCTTGATTTGTTTTTATATAGATGTTTACTGGTGCATACTCACTGGCACACTATATTCACAGTATGGTTATTTAAAATGTGTTTGATTTTTTTGACTTAATATCTATATCTTTTCACTTTGTAGGTTTTCGTGAAAAAGAAGAATGAAAGAAGAAATAAAGTGTCTGAGTATCTTTTCGCTTTGTATAGTTAACCTCTTTTTTTTGTGGAATTTCATTTCTCTTTTTTTTTATGATTTTCTTCATATGAAAATATGGACTTTGACTATTATAATAAGATATGATAAAAGAAACATATGTATAATTTGTGTTTTGTTTAGTCATGTTATATTTTTTAAATGGATAATTTGGTTTTTCTTAATTAGAAATCTAATTATTTTTATTATATTTTGTAATTACTAAGGTTCGAAAGTTTTTTGGTTTATTGTAAGATAAATAGATTATTGCTCTAGAAACACATTAACTCAATTTAAATATTCAAATGTTAATATATATGGTTTAACTTTTTTTTTTAGTGGACGGAGTTTAAAATGATGTATGATTATTATATGTATGCCAAAAATGACGGGCTATGTTCTGTTGAAAAGTTGCACCTAGGGGGTCAGGACTGAGAAAGCCTTTTTGACCCTAAACTTGGAATTATTGATAAAGGCTTAGCTTTGGGAGGCTGTTTCGCGCGGTATATAATTGTGACAAAAGGGGGTATATTTTTTGCTTGGTTAGGAAAATCCAATTTTAGTATAGGCACATTGACAATACACTAAATTTGATGGATTGTTTCATCCTTGTGTTTTTATGATAAAATAACCATGATAAAATAGAAAATCTAGAGGGTTCTCCTGCAGATCAGGTTTGATTGCATTTGCCATTAAGGTTGCAGAACTTGACTGTACAATCATAATGCGCCATACTAAATAATTTTAGTTTAACTTTTGAATGCATTAATCTGGTAATTGTCAATGTGAGGTGACACTATATGTGTGTGAGAGAAATTTGGATGATCTTTCATTACCCCTGTCTCATCCTTAGGTTAGTTATGCTATGATAAAACGAGTAATACCCTGTCAAGTTTCTTGATGCAGTAAAATACCCTACCTCTGAATAACATGTGAATAATGAATATGTTATTGCAAGAAAAAGCCAATTTTTTTTTCTATTAATATGTTTACCTGTACTTGCAAGAACTGGTAGAAAAAACAACTAATAATGACTATTTTTCTCCCATCCCACTGTGAAGCAGATTGCTTTGACTTTCCTATACATTATTCCTTACTTGCGTGTGTGTCCACCAGTGCGCTTGTATGATCGATCTTGCACTACCCCCATTATGTGGTAGTGGTTTAATTCTTCTATTTTAGCATTCTATGCTTTCTTACAAGATGACGCAGGGGACAAATTAGCAGATGTACTTGGTGATGATGATGAAGCCGGTGATAGTCCTGGGAGTGAAGGATCTTTGCATAATAAAGTGGAAGAGGTGGTTTTTTTTTTTTTTTGCTTGCATTTCTTTTCTTTTCTGAATCCCTCTTCCTTTTTTTTTTTTAACTATCTCCACTCAAATTTTACTTACCGATATACACAAGTAATTATTTTTAAAAAAGTTAATGTTATCCGGATTCGTATATCCCTATTATTTACTTTTGATACAAAATATTATATTGTAAATATATGTATCTATGTATCACTTGGTGATAATGCTTCCATGCAAGAATATAATGTAACATGTAGTATGGAGCATATCTTACATGCAATATTTATAATGATTTTTTTTGGATTACATGAGTAATTTCTTGAAGAAAACATGAATAATTGGTTTATCATAGTAGTTTCATGATGATCTTTTAAATGTAAAGATATTTCTTAAAATATTTGTGAACATAATTAAAAAAAAATTGTATTATTTTGATGTTCAATATATAAAAGTTGGTGCTACATTGTCATGCTTAGTATAACCATCATTTTTACATTTTTAAAAAATTAATTATATATAAATATAACATTAAATATTTTTTTTTGGATTTAATTTTATTTTCTAAATTTAAAAAAAAAATACTTTGATTTGTTCTCATGTTTATATTAAATCATTTATCATATAACATTATTTATACTCTAAATTAGTCTTGCTTATTCAATATATATATTTATCATGAATACATTTCGTTTTACACTTTTACTTCATAATTTAGTTTTTTTAACAAAAAATATCATATCTAACAACAATAACTTCAATAAAATTAAATATGTATTTTATTGTTTAAAATTTTAAAACATGAATATCATTCATACTAAATAGACAATATTAATTTATAAAATATATTATATATTTCAATTTTATTAGTTTTGGTTTTCATTTATTAAGTTTTACATCATTACAAATAAATACAATTATATTATACATCTAATTTTGCATCTTACAAATACTATACTAGAATAGTATTCTCTTATTACCACTAAGATTTAAAAATATAAATACACATACTGTACATCAATAATAATATTCTATATGATCATCGTGGTCATTTTTATAACTTTGAGCCAATTGCATGTTCCCTGTTCCAAAGACGATGCTTTGGCTATCTCTATTTTCGAAGAGGAATACAAGGCTGGTCTCAAAGGTTGTAAAAATAATCTCCATGGCATATTAATATTGTCAAAGGGATCTACTCCTCCAAAAACCTATGAATTAAGATCAAAGTTGTCACAGTTATGGTAACCATTGGGTTGGAGCATGGTGCCACTAGGTACGGGCTTCTTTTACTTTTGTGGAAGATTTACGTAAGGTTCTTGCACCGGGTGCTTGGGACCAAGAGCCCGACATCCTATGTTTTTCTCATAGACACCAGATTTCAACCCTAACTCGGTGAAGTAGATGAATTCCCAATGTTGGAATACTGGAGACCTAAGATCCTTTTCTCTATTGCTATAGGCATTGGGATACCTTTGTTGTTGGATGATGCAAGGTTAAACAGATCTTTGGATAATATGCTAGAGTATTAGTGGATGTTGATTTGATGCATGATCTGAGAGATCAAATACTGTTTGAAAGGGCTGGCTATGCATTCTTTGTGGATGTTGTTTATGAGAGGCTCCCTTCATTTTGTTCTTCTTGCAAAATCGTTGGTCACTCCTTTGAATCTTGTAAAAAAAGAGCAAAAGAAGTTTCGCGGAAACTAGTGGATCCTAAAGGAGAACCTAGAAAGAAACAAATATATGTGCCAAAGAACAAGAATAAAGATCATAAGGTAATTCAAGATGATGTTGTTATTAGGCCTGGTCCTAGTTACACGAATAATCCTGAGGGCCATGTGTCCCCTCCTGATCTTGTTGATGTTGTTCCTCAAACGCAGCCAGAAATATCCGATTGTTAATGTTCAGGGCGAGGAGAATAATCAGGAAAATCACCAATCCCATCAAGATTTGGGTTCTCATGATAAGTCTTGTGATGCATCTTTTCATCCAGAATCCCCATGGCCACTGCGACAATGATTCCATGCCAAGTCATGTTATGGAGAACATTCGTAAAGTCATGGGACCCCTGTCCATGTTTCAGAATTTAGAAATCAAAAAGGTAGTATCGTGTCCTTTGAACACATGTCTCTAAGATAGGGAACGAATACAATTTAATGAACAAAACGTATCCCAATAATTGTTTCAATGAATAACTAATATTAACAATTAGATTTTAAAAAATGAATAATAAAGATGAGAAATAACTTCTATATATATTATAGGAAGTTTAAATATATTTGTTTAATATATAATAATATTATTGATATGAAATATTTATTGGTTTTATCAATAATTAAATTTTGTCAAAAAATCTGATTATTTTTAGTGTAATTTTTTCATTTACAAAATTTAAATTTAAAATTTTACTTATTTAACAGACTTAAGTTTAATTGGACTCAAACCGATAACTTGTTTTAATATATACATTAATTATCATTATATTTTTTTCAGTAATTGAAACTATTCAAAAATAACATTAGTGAAATATGGCCAACATATTTTATAGGAAAAAATACAAATTGACCAAGATATTTATCTTTAATTAGAAGGCAAAAAAAAAAATTTAAACCTTGCATACATATATTATAATAATAGTTGTAAGAAAGACGATTAGAAAATCAATCACTTGAAAGTTGAAAATATCCAATCATATGAAAGAACAAGATTTTTGTAATTTTGAATTTCAATCGTTGACTTTCTTCGGCTTAGTAGAAGGTGAAGTACACTACAGTTCTTAATCATCAATATCCCAGATCTCATCATCTTGAGAATTATTATATGAATGACTAATTCTCTGATGGAAAAAGCTTTTGAGAGCTACTCTGTGAAACAAGTTTTATATTTTCAATAAAGAAGTTCTTAAAAATTTGTATTCAAACAGGCTTTATTGCTCTTTCAAAATCTTGCTTATAACCTCTAATTTAATAATTTTGCGAGGCTCTTTTGGCACTGGTGAAAAAGCTATTGTGCATGTTTGTTTGCGCATAAGATTCAATTGAATCCACGTTTGTAAGAAGCAACTATATGTAGCTTATGCTAATTTTGGCTATTTGGACGTGGAAAGAGTATTGATCCGCGTTAGTAAATGTTTTCCAAACACGGACTTAGACAATATGGTTTCTCCACTTCCAAAGAGAGAAACAGGTGGTGGCCCAAAGGGAAGCCCACAATCAAGCCTAGATAACAATTTTCTCGATTATTTGAAAACAACCTTAAACCACAAATGCTATTAGGCGGAAAGAATAGTTTTCATTATTGTCAGTAAAATATTTTGACGTAATAATCATTTAATTACGTCATATCACTTCATTAAAAAAATTGATAATAAGAATGATTTTGAGTTGACAGTTGATAAGAAACTAGCAGTTAAATAAAAGTTGATAATAAACTATACTTAGTTAATATTAAGGAGTTTAAGTTTGAACAGATTTTAATGTAAAGTTTTTTTTATTTGATGTCCGTTTATAATGTATCGCCATATTATTAAAATAATTAAATTATAATTATTAATTAAAAGAAAATTCTATACATAATTAAATTAGAATTTAATGGTGATGTACAACCAATATAAACTATTTTTATATTATTATTTAATCAGAAATTATTACTATATAACTTTCAAAATAATTATATAATACTTTTTCAGATAAAATTATAGAGTTTAAGTTTGAACATATTTTAATGTAAAGATTTTTTGTATTTGATGTCCGTTCATAATGTATCGCCACACTATTAAAATAATTAAATTATAATTATTAATTAAAATAAAATTCTATACATAATTAAATTAGAATTTAATGGTGATCCACAACTGATGTAAACTAATTTTATATTATTATTTAATTATTAATATGACTTTTAAAATAATTGTATAACACTTTTTCAGATAAAATTATAGTATAACTTTCTTGTTAACATAAAGGAATAATTATCTATAAAGTTAATTAAATGACGAATAAGAATTTTATTTGCTAGTATAAAAAAAAGGTAATATATATTTATTTACATATTCACTAGCTATCTTAAAACACAAATTAAAAGACTAATAATAACCATGATTTATTTATTTTAATCAAATAATGTAAATATTGGTCTTTTAATTTTATTATAAATAATCAAAGTATAATTAAAAATATTATATAATTATTATGATTTACAAAATAATGAAAATATTGATTTGCTAATTTAAAAATATTACTAATATATTAATTTCAATAATTTTCAAGTATAAAAGTATTTAATAATATTACATATTGATTATGATTTATAATAAAATAAAAATTTAGCTTCTTAATTTTTTTAGAAAAATAAATTTGGTCGCTAGTTTCAAAATAATTTTGTATAATACTGGCCGAACCACTTCCATATTTTGGTCGCTAACTTCAAGTCCTGGTTGGTCGGTAATTCCATCACTAAAGTGCTTTTGAATTTTTGTGTGCATAGCGACCGAGGTTTCCGGTGACGTTTCACTTCGGTCTCAAAAACGGTCGCTACGGCAAGTTAGCTTTGTAAATTCGGTCTCAAATGCTGTCACAATTAGCAACCATATTGTCCGGTTGTTATTTCGGTCGCTAACAACAACTGAATACTGTCGGTTGCTAAACTGTATTTTTCTAGTACTGTATTGTTTGAAATGAACCTTGAAGTGCATTAAATATTGCTCCATCCCAATGAAGATATCATAATAAAATAAATGTTTATCTTTTGTTTTGTACGCAGTATGTAGAAATTTAATTGATAAATATAAATTGTAAGCTGGCTTATCCATTATCAAAATTTCATGACAGTCAGATTTCTTTTGAAATTATAGCTGACCATGTAACCACGACCTTTTAATGGATTGATCTTCATCAGCTTCTTAACATAATGTGTGCAAGTCTCAATATTGATAGTCGGTAATAACTAATAAATATCCCTCTTTTATCACCACTGATCAAACTCTTGCATATTAGCTAATAGGTCCCCCGAATTATACTTAATCTTGGTCAATTAAGATTTCCTATTAACTTGAACTGCTGCTTGATTTAGCTGTTAACTGATTAATATACTCAACTAATAAGTTTTTCGAACATGACCTCGGCTATCAAGTTTCTTAAATAATGGAGGCTAGCTCCATTACATAAACAAACTAGGTAGCTTTCTTTCATTAATATATATAGCTTTCAAGCTCATCTTAGTTAAACAACTATGTTCAACTCATTTCTACCATACTATAATGCAGCTTTTTCAGTTTTTTTTTTTTTACTTAGCATTAGTTTATCAACTAATTAACATCTTATTATTCGATATACTCAACAATTTTTGGTATTAACAATCACAAATCGAATCTTCGTACAAACATTTATTCCCTCCCTTTTGTTGCAGGCTTAGCATTTGCAGAACTAGTTCGGTATCAATCGAAGCATCTCTTTTTTTTTTTTTTTTAATAAAAATCTCAGCGTCATATAAAGCTAGTAAAGTCAGACTTTAGGAGCTACCTACATATGCAGCCCTATTTCTAGTAAAATGTAGCTTCAGAACTACTAACAATTAATGTCTCAATATGGTTTAATCAACCATCCAATAATTAATTTATGGCCTATTCACTAGCACGTTTCTTCTCATGATAAATGCCGATTTTTAAATTGGAATTACATGAAATATTATCTGTATGTTTTTCTAATTAGTCGGCAGAGAACCTACACGCTCAATTGTAAAACTATACTAGTCCTTTTCTAGAGTATGTTTACTCAATAACAGAGAGACAAGGAACATATTTTTGTCAATAAATAAGCTTCATTGGCAACACTTTCAGGATATCCTAGTATAATGCTAATGAATATGACACACTAAGAGAGGGCAAGGTGTCCAATATCAACAAATAAAAATTAATCAACATGAAGAAATGGCCATGCAGATGATACAGCTAGCCCAGCAATGGCTGTGATAATAAAAATGTAGAATAAATCGAGAATTCCAACATGATGTGGCATGTTTGACAACTAATATAATGTCTCCTTGTGTATGTGATTGGAAATTTAATCTTCAGGTAAATATAAAATATTTGTTGGGAAAGATTAATTCCTTAAACGAATATTTGTATCTTTGAAGATTAGTATCTAATTTTTGGTCGAAGAGTAGGCCCCCAATAATGTATAAAATGAGAAGTTCATGGTAGTATGATATGAAATTCGAAATCATTAACTGAGGAATGTTATAACTTATAGTCGACAAAACCATTGTCGTGAGAGGAGAAAGGGTGGATGAAATCGAGCAATGTGAATGGTGATTGAAGATTGTATTGGTTGAGATTATTAACATTATGCATGGCTTGAAGTCATATTTTCTAGAGTAAAATTTTAGTTGATTCTTAATAATTAGGTTTGATATCAGTTTAGTTTATAAAAAAAATAGTGAGATTAATTTAATCTCTAAAAAATGGCATCACGTGTTTATCTTTCTTCTAGACGCGATTAGGACATTAATTATGTATTTTTATAGATATAACAAAACTAGTTATCCTTTAAGTGGCCCATTAAACCCATTTGAAAAGGATACATGTATGTCTGTATTGACGCCGCATGAGAAAAATTATGAGTGCTGCTTTCTTTTCGATACTACTTTTTTACATTAAGTTACCCTGCATAACCAAAGATTGGGGGGAAAAGATTTCACGTGAGATTGATGGTTAAAATGATTTTCTAACATTATCAACAAAAAAAATGTCTTGTAAAAAAAAACAAATGAGATTTTATATTGTCGGTTAAAATGTTAACTCTTTTTTGGAAAAAATAAAACTCGTTTCAAATATTTTTGTGACTTGTCAGTGTGAGATATGTAACGTAGGTTATTAAGTAAGATTTTCTGCATCATTTTTAACACTAATGGATGAATATTTGCTTTGTTTAAATTACGTATATTTTGAAGTTCAAATTTTCTTCTTTTACAATTCAATTAAATATAGTGTGACGTAGTATAAGAATAATTCTCTGCCTTAATTTTTTGTAATTACGTGTATATTTTTATTTAAGCAGGCGATCGAGCATAAATAATTTCCTTTAAAATTAGTCAAACTTCTTACCACATATATACTAAAGGATTCACCAATATATATACTTTACTAAAATGTCTAATAGCTTGTTTAAAAAATATTAAATCTTATAAAAGAAATGAAGGCTAGCTAATTTTTTCAAAAGTCTTTTTTTCAAAAAAAAATCAACGAAACTAAACTATATTTTTAAAAATAAGTTAAATCAAACACAAATGAACTCTTCCACTATCACGTATGCATCCTATATGTCGACTTTCATAAAAAAGAACCAACAACAAAGGTGCAAATCCTTACCAAATGACATAATGTTATAGGAATAGTTTTAAAAGAAAAAGAAAGAGACAAATGTTAAATAATATATTAGAGAAAACATAATTAGTGTAGTACTTAACAATTAACATGCCTAAAGAAAAATAATAGTTACAGAGAAATGAACTTTTGCACAAAAATATTATTTGTATAATACTATCCAAAATCATGTTAATTATAGGCAAAAGGAAACTTGAGCACGCTTCCTTGTGTAACCGCATCTTTCCAAAAAAATTAACCTAAACCGATAAAACCAAGACACTTTTGGGCATTTGTCTCAGCTTGTTGTCACTTTCTTAATACAAAACTGGGGGTTCTCTTTCTATTATATAAGCAACTATCCAACATATAGATCAAATCACTTTCACGTCAAACACTTGCAGTGTGAACTTGTTTATAATATTGACATATTGTAGAAACTATTGAACTCAACTTTGCCGACAAACTTTAAGTAATTAATGACATCTATTCATAACGTTCATGTTATATATATAGCCTCCATTAACTAACATTTTTAAAAAAAAATTGAAACATCCTCCTCACATATCTTTTTTATTTTATATACTACTGATATTTGTTCCTAAAAACAATTTTATTTAATTCAAATAGAATTATTATAAATAATAAAATTTTAATCCTAAGGATTTAATATAATTATATGTCCAAAAACTTCAACACAAAACCTCCAATTAAGTAATAACAATCTCACGTCAATTAATCTACATATTTGATGTTCTCCACCACAAGTAGAAAGAATGGATTTAACATCGTTATGTTAACATCGATTTTCTAATCCGATGACATATTTGTAAATAACGCAAGTTTGTTAACGTTGGTTTTTGAAAAATCGAGATTAACGAACTCATGTTAACATCAGTTTTTCCAAAAATCGACATTAATGAACTCATGTTAACATCAATTTTTTGAAAATCGATGTTATGTTAGTTAAATTAAATCTGTCTTTTCTTCTTCTCGTGCTCATTCTGAACCATCTCTCACTCTTGCACTCTTGTTCTCACTATCACTCATCTCTCGCGCTTTCGTTCTCGCTTACTCACTCATCTCTCGTGCCATCCTTCTCACTCTCACTCTCACGCACTCTTTGTGGTGGTGCGACCACATTGTTCTCGCTCTCGCCATCATCTCGTTCTCACATTCACGCTCTCGTTCTCACAATCACTCTTGCGTTGTCGTTGTCGTTCTCGTTCTCTCACTCCCACTCTCTCACTCATTCACGAAAGGTTAGTCTTCTATAAATGCTTGTTTCTATGTTTGGTTTTGATGGTGATGATAAGCGAGAAGCTAGGGCTTGTTCTTGGTTTTGATGATTTTCAATTCTCATTTTGATGTGCATATTGTTTCTTTTTTATGTGCATATTACTAACATAAAAATGCTTGTTTCTGTGTATGTTGCTTAAAACATGTATTATTTTCTAGATATACAAATACTGATATTGGGACTTTGTGCGTATTATTAACATGAAAATGCTTGTTAATGGGAGTTTGTGCTGGTGTGAGAATTCTGCCACAGCCTTAGGCCCCCAAAATAGGAATATCATTGTTGATTTTCAAAATAAGAATATAATTATGCCACAGACTTTGTGCTAGTGTGAGAATTCTTGGTTTTGCAAATTTATTGGTATCATATTGTTATGTCAAATGTATCATATTATATTAGTTGCATGGAATAAGCTCCTCGATTAAGCGTGGTGCATAGTCACTTTGTGCATAGATCAGTTAGTGGATTTAGTTGGTTAAACAAAATCTACTTAATGTCATGTTTATATTGTAAATGGAGTTTAGAAACGATGGATGAAGATCAACAGAATTGGAAGAAAATAGCTAACACAATGATGAAGATTAACAAAAAGCAGAGGAAATGTTCAACATTGTTCATGTTATGAATCAGGTTATAAATTTCAAGACTATTCTCAAATAAGCATGAAATGATATAACACATTTGCTTATATTACTTTGCTTGTCAAATGTAGCCTTATGGTGAAGTCAGTAGGTCATTTGCTATAAGATGGAAGGATGAACTAGAGCATACTTAGCATATGCTACACTCTAATGGTAACATGCACTCTGTTACATACAATCAAGGATGGACAGAACTCAGTGAGTTCTATGAGCTTACCAGAAATCATCAAGTGACCTTGACCTAATTTTGACAGTGTTTTCCTCCTCACCATCTTCAAAAGCAACTCTGAACCAAAAGCTTACCCTAAATGACACTCATTGTACCACTAAGTTCCTAACTCATTCACTTTTAAAGTCGTATTGACTGAGTACAAAGTGACTTGCAGCAGCTTGATGAGTAATTAAGCACTTCTCTGTATGTCAAATTTTAAAATCATATACTTATCTAATATGAATTTCATTTTAAAAAACAACATCGATTTATAAAAAAATCGATGTTGTTGTTTACTAACATCGGTTTTCCTAAAATCCAATGACAACATCAATTTTTCTATAAACCGATGTTGGTGAGAAAAAAACAATATCAATTAAAACAATATCGGTTTTTTATAAAAATCAATGTTTTTTGGTAAAAATAACCCCGATTTTTAAACGACCGATGTTAATGTTGATACTTTAACGTCGATAGTTTCAACATCAATTAATAACTGATATTAAAAGTCATTAATAATCGATTTAAAAAATATATTTTCTAGTAGTACACAAATATCATAAGTCATCAAAGTACGGCCCTAATAACCCCAACAAAAAAGAAAATCTACTTCAATAGCTTTTATGTCTTTAACATGTATATGATTCTCTAACTTTGAGTTTAAGGCTATATATCTTAGTACAAACCAAAAACTAATACAATAGTATAATAATAAGTTAATTAATAACCTTATTTCACTAGCTAGTTCATGTCAGCCTGATAAATCACAAGACAAGACGTCATTGGATTCAACTAAAAACTAAGTTTATATTTATATATATACATATATAATTTATATATATATATATATATATATATATATATATATATATATATATATATAAAGAAGACTAAAATAAATTAACAATTAAGACATTTTGTGGCATCTATAAATGTGGCATGCATATATTAATATATAGCACTATAGCCATAATACAGAGAGTCCTTAATTCTTATCACAAAACCTTTAACTTACAAGTGCGCCATTCCTGCCATATACTATAAATATTGGAAGGAACCTCAAACTGCACTCTATGCCACCTAAATTAAGAAGAAGAAATTAATACACTCTTATATATCTCCTTGGATATAGGAAAATGAGCTGATATTACTTGCTTAATATTATTAGTTAATTAGGCTCCTAATGATGGCAGCTTCAGGGCTATCAGCATCGATTGTGGCCAACAACTGAGACAGTCGTTCGCTTAGGTCATCCACTTCTCTGTGTAAGCTTCTGATGTAGTTACAGGTCTCTTGTAGGACCTTAGATGCTGATACCTGCAAACCATAAATCAGTGTCTCAATTAGCTATAGTCACTTTCTTTTCTATATATGTATAAATAGATAAAGGAGTCTGCTATAACATAACACTCAAAAATATTTTAAAAGTAGGATAATAATTTATAACCAAAATTAACTAAACATACACTTAAAATGTAATTTGATGCCGTATTCCTTCTCGAAAAAACAAACAGGTGCAGGTGTACCTTAACAAATCCTTGTAGAATTTGTTAATGTATGTCCACTTAATACTAACAAGTTATACTTAAAGTACACACACACACAAATGTTGATGACTGGTATATTCCTAAGCTAAAATACCTCTAGTCTTTCAAAAATTTTATCTGATACAATTCTTTTTATGATTAAAAAACAGAATAAAATAAAGTGGAGAAAAAATATAAAGTAAAACAGTAATTTAACAGATAAAAATAAAGAAAAAATGAATTATTAAAAGTATTACAGTATATTATTGTAAAAAAATATGTAGTCCATTGTTTTTCTTTATTCTGTTCAGTGAATAATATGTATCTTTATGTACGATGCAATCCCATTGAGAGACCATACGACAGGAAGGTTCGTTTCACGAATTGGTCCAAATTAACCACATGACTGTTACACTGCAGAGACCTTTTTTTCCTTTTTAAAGTCTCTTTCTTTCTGGGTTTCTGCGTTACAGTTATTTTTACAAATATAATATAATATATTAAAACTACTCATATTTTATATTTGTACGATCGAGTCAATGTGAACCCTTTGACCACTATAGGGATCTGCATAAAATTTGTAGCTGTGTTGGAAACTATTCCCTTAATATATGGATCATATTTCAGACTATATTCCTTGACTGCATAAATTAGTATTATTATTATATATGACTTACATGTGCTACCCGAGCCATATGCCATTATGTGAGTCACCTTCTTCCTACACTATCCCTTCCAGAACTTGGCAGCAACAAACAAAACAACCATTACCATTTCATTACCTCCATGTTCTTTGTTTGTTAATATCACCAGTTATATGTTTTTTTATCCACAAATGTTAATTGCTAGCTTTGTTAGTGAAAAATATTCGAACGCAGTTTCTTCCTTTTACTTTTTTTCTTCCACCACTAAACCAACCTTATCACCATCTATATGTGCATATATACGAACATAGCTGCTTCAACCCACGTGAAACTATATATAATATAGTTATATTGTTTATAATAATACTTTTACAACCTTAACTTTTAGTTATCTCTCTCTAGTATATAAATTATCTTACTTTATACTTATTCTATAGACTATATAATCTATTCAAGCTATCTGTTTATATAAGGCTTGAGCAACGTTAAAGATAGGCTTAAAACTTTTTTAGGCAAAACATTAATTAAGGTGGTAAGTGAAAGTTCCTGAATAATAATATTATAAGATCTTGCTAAATACCATATAATAAGTACTTATATTTAACCATTGACTTAAAAGATAATATAATTATCATAATGTGTTATGTTATTATAACACATAATGTTGTAGAAGTTGAGAGATAAAGAGAGAAAAGGGTTTCTGAAATAGTACCTTATCAGAACGCCTATCGCGAATCTCAGGAACAAGTTGACGCAACTTGGAAACAAGGTCGATGATTTGGTCATCGGAGATCCTTGTGGATGCAGATTGCTGCCTGGACCTTCTGCTAGACATGTTAATTTTACCTAGCTAGCTAGATAGATAAAGACCTTATAAATTGGTGTAATTAATATATATATATATATAATTGTCTATAGTAAGTAATTAATCACCACTTGCTTCTATATAGCTTCAGTTCAGTTTATTTACTGTGCAAAACTATAGCCACGAGGAGAGAGTGAACACACAAATTGAAGAAGATGCAATGAAAAATGATGGGTGGAGTCTAAGAAATAAAACAAGCTATATAATATGGGAGAAGGGAGGGAGGGAAAGGCTAAGATATAGTAGCGTTGTGGGATATAAGGCTAGGTATATGTAGAAATGGAGAAAGTGATAAGAGAAGGAAAACTAAAGGACCACATATAAAGGAAGAGTGAGAGAGATTGAGAAAAAGAAATAAAGAAAGAGAAAGAGAAAGAGTACAATAACATAGAGATAGACAGTGATATGTTGGATGTGAAGAAAACAATTGCATTGGGAAAGCAGTGGTGTTTAATTAAGATGATGAGGAGTAAGAAAAAGAGAGAGAGAGAGTTTAGTTTTCTTCTCTGTGTGTGTTCCCATTTTGGGGTTGGGGTTCAAGTGCCTCAAGAAGAGTGTGTTTGTTTTTAAGCTAACAAAGTGGGGCCTTCATGTACATGTCTCTATGAGCAGGACCATGTGATCATAGGAAACTGATCCCTCTTCAGTCCAAGAGGATATGCCTTGTAAAATTTATTTGCCCTTGCTAATCACAAAATTCCACGTAATTGTACCCCTAAACCCTCTACCACCTTCAAGATTCATCGTTCCCATGTTTCAGGCTTCTAAGTCATCAAAAAACCAAACTACAACAACAACTTTGCTGCTTCAATTCACAATATTGCCGACATGGCATGCAGCAACTGGTCAACACCACCCCCCAAGTTGATTTAATCAACTAAAACAAAAAACAAAAAAAAACAAAAGTGCATCAATTAGGGTGACTTAGATCGATCTCAATGAAACTGATGCTTCTTCATTATTATATCTGATCTGATGTCCTTATTAATTAGCACAATCATTTTGTCAAATCACCCATCTTAATTTTTGCTAAGCTAAGTAAAATCAAGAAAGCAATGAGTTTAATCAAAGTACTTCTTTTGCATATTTATAGAATATATGCAAGTAGCTAGCTACATGTGAAATGTTTGATTAAGGAGTTAGGATCTTAACTTTTTTATAAGCAAAAATTAGGGTGCGCAAAAATCGGTTGGATAAAAGAAAAAAAAATCAAACAGAACCGGTTTAATTTGAAATCCAAATAGTTGAACTATTTTAGAGAATCAGTTCGAAATCAAACTAATTTTAAAAAATTTAAAAATTAATTTGATTAACCGAATTAATTTTGTAAAAATAATTCAATTAATCGAATCACTTTTGTACAATAGTGGAATTCTATTTTTCAAACTGATTAAGATGAAAACTATTTCAGTTCAATTAATTGTTATCTAAATACAAATAATATTGATGATTAACTTTTTAATCAACCATTAATTTTCTAATTAATAATTAAAACTATTTATATTAGTCTGTAAAGTCAAACTATAAAAATGACTAATATAATATGATTAGTAGATAATTGTTTTTAAAACATGAGATTATAGCTAGGTCTGATACCTAGCCCCTGTATATGAATAAAAGTTTGTTAAAAAATATTAATATTTTAAATAAATCTTAATATCAAAAAGGTCAATCTTTAACTTTCGATTATTGAAAAATACCTAAAGTTCATCCAAAAAGTCTAAAGTGAGTTACTCACTATATAGAAGTCAAATTCCAAAGGGATTAGCAAAGCAAGCAAAATCTAGGGGGGAATGTTCGTGGCAATTTCCCTGGCTAGCTACTTCTTTAGTGGCTGCTCTTCTTCCATTTATTATCCTTGCCAGGACACTACTACGTATATTGAGAGTGAGGGGCATGAAGGTGATCACATGCCATTTCCATGGCATGTGTCTTAATGAAGGAAAAGATACAAGGGGCTTTCCCGAATCAAGCAGAGATTGGGAATTTCACACTTTTATCAAGCACCACCACGTGCACCTATACAAATTGGAGACCCCTCAGGGGACCTCTTCCACACTACCCTCCTGTCTCTGTTGTTCTACCTATTATTATTAGATAAATATTAATCAGGGTTTTTAGTTCACTGGTTTAAAAAATAAATAATTCTTTTTTATTGAGATGTAAATAATTATGCACAAAAAACACTTCACATTTTTTTATAACAACAGCAAAATTGGGATTTAGACATTTAGTATTATATTTAGCTCACTAACTCCTTGATCATCCACACTTAATCAATCTCAATTAACTTCCAAATTTCCTACCCCTCAACTCCCAAATCCCAAACTGAGGGCCATAGAGAATAAAATGGCCATAACTAATGTTTCCTACCTACTATATTAAATTATTAATCAACCAAAGGTCCATAAAATATTGCGTTACATAACGGTGTGCTCAAGCGATCCATGAAATTTTGTGGGATAATTACCAATTTATATAAATAAATAAAAAAATAGGTTTGACTATAATCAGTTTAGGACACTAATTAAGAAATTAAAATAAAAAAAATATTTATTATAAAAATCATATGAAAATATACAAAAAAAATTATGAACATTATAATTTTACATATCACAGTAAAATTCTTTCTACTTTAAGTTTTTTAATTAATAGAACTTACTTATATTTTCCAAAAAAAAAAAAAAGTTACCACTTTTAAATGAAGTAATGAATATTACGTGCTATTTGAGTATATGCATACGTCGTTGTTCATGCGGCAAAGGTGTTCTCCCAACAAGTGATATGTTAACCATAATGGTTATTAATTTTGGCGCATGATGAGATTTGGGGGCATCTGAGACACGAAATATTTGATATGGCGCAGTCATGGAGCATAGATGCTATGGCAATCATAAGGTGTTTGATGTTGAGTCCAAACTCAGTGAAATCTTTAATTATTGTAGCAAAAATAAATTAGAAACTATATGATCAAATATAGACCGACCTATAACAAATTAACTAAGTATAAGTATCTAGGTTCTGATGAAAAATTTTGTTAATTAGCTTTAACTCATCTTGTGTAAATTGGGGCTTATTTGGACATGTGACTTGTCAGTTAATTTATGTTATATTATATCATTAGAGTTTAAAAATATACTGTAATATCAAATAATTTATTTATAATCTGTGTTCAAATATTTAAAATTAATTATTTCTGAAAAAAATATATGAATATTTATTTAAGAATTTTTTTTATCATAAATGTGAGCCTCATTTATAAAAATGGAATAATCTTTTCATAATAATTTTTCCTCTTAGTGAAGTATCTTTCTCCCATGTGGCATATGTAATAAGCTTTAAGTGAAATTAATATTTTTCTTTAATTAATTATCCATTCAAAAAAAATTAAATTTTCTTAATTATTTTAATTAGTAATCAAACTCCTTAAATTAACATTAAGTATAAAAATATCTACATATATTAAAATAATATTTTATTAAATGTTATTTTAGGATTTTTAGAATTTTAAAATTTCAAATTGATACATTTTTTATTTAATTTATTATGTAGTAGCAAAAATTTTTTTATATTATATGTATTTATATATCCTCGTAGAATAAATGAGATAGTTTTATTAAATTATTGTGTTAATGTTACTTTTGGTTCATTATATTTTATAGTTGTTTTGTTTTCATACATTAAGTTTTAAAAATTTCATATGTTGTTTTATGTTTTCAAAATATATCATATTTTATCTTTTTGAATTTTCTATGAGCATTATTGTTCTATTAATTTTTAAATTTTTAAATAGTTTAATGTCACTTTTAATTTATTATACTTTACATTTATTTTGTTTTGATACATCATATTTTAAAAGTTTCATTTTAATCTTTTATATTTTTAAACTGTATCATTTTGGTTATTTTGGTCTTTATTTCAATTTTTGTTAAAAACATTAGTGTCAGTTAATGTTTTAAATTTTAAAATAATTAAATTAACATAATGGAGACTAAAAATTGTCACTATATTTTTTATTTAAAAAATTAAAAATCACTAAATAAATTAAGAAAATATAGATCTGAAACCACAAACAATAACAATATTCACTCTTATTATTATTATTATTATTATTATTATTATTATTATTATTATCTTAATTCAATTTAATCATTTAATAATAATAATAATAATTTCATCCACAAATTATTCTCAATCACAATAAGTAAGGACCCCTTCTTCTTCTGTCGCTCTGTCTCTTACCGTCGATCCAAAAATATCGTTGTCCCGACCTTGCTTTCATCTCCACTGCAATCTCTGTACATGGTCAGAATTGTTGTCTCACCTAATGACAACAACCTTGTCATCGTCACCGCTGGTAGTCATGCATTGATGAAGGCGAAAAATAATACCAACAATGCCTGATTATGAATGAGGTTTGACCGGTCGAACCAGTCAAAATCATCTTCCAATGAAATACACTGTTCGATCCCTCTTTGCATTGCTCATCTTCACCCGATCTAATTGTAGGTGTCAGATGAACAATCATCTACTTACCCGACCCAACCGTGCGTGACAATGAAGGTCTTGCTTGCATATCTCACAAAGAGCCATGCAGTGACTTTCATGCTCAAATCTAGGTTAATTGGCTGATTATGATCATGTTTTTGTCTTTCGTTAAAGATAACTCTTGTTCTGATTTTCCCTACTTTTGTTTTTAATAACATAGTTATATGAAAGGTTTTGGTTTTTCGGTGAGGAGTATAAGAATTTTCAGTGGTTCCAATGAGATCATGTGTTGACGTCGTTTGACCTGTGTGATGCTGTATTTTTTACCTTTTCAAATTTGGAAGAGGTTAGAGATGATGATTTTTTTAGTTGTTTATTAAAAAAAAAATAAAGATAGTGGTGGTTTTTACTGCTATTATGTAGAATTAATTATTTTAAAATGTTTAATATCACTTTTAGTCTACTATACTTCGTAATTATTTTGCTTTGGTACGTTAAGTTTTAAAAATTTTATTAGTCTTTTATATTTTTGAAATATATCATTTTAATTCTTTTTTAAAATTTAAAAATTAATAAAACTCTAGCTATTTTAAAAAAAATTAAATAAATAAAAAAAGATCAAAAGGATACATTTTGAAAATATAAAGAACTATCATAAAATTTGTAAAACTTAATATGTGAAAATAAAATAATTATGAAACCTAAAAGTGATATTAAGGAATGAAATTATTTTTGGGGAGATGATGTCTGACTTCATCTGCCCGTTGGAACACATTAAAGTTAGATCGTAGAAGAAAAAGTTCAAAGTGATCTTATTTTGTTATCATATTTAGTGCATCAATTGATCCCATCACTTTGCATTGAACAGTGTTGTTAGTTGGTTTTAGTTCTGTTTCTTATCCAATCAGCACTGTTAGTAACTCTGTTGATCTAATATTTATATTTATTTATATACAGATTAAAGTACTCTTTGTATTCTTTTAATATAAATTCTTTACTTATGAAAAATTTATTTAAATCAGTCAATTGACTTCAATCTACATCCTGTGCGATATTCCGAAGAACTAATAAACATAAATTTAGTAAACCAATTAAATATTTTCATATTTGGCTCTAAATGTCGTCACTAGCCATGATAACAACATAAGTCTTTCTCATATAATTCATTTCCCCTATCAATCACGCGTCCCCTTAATCGGATAATGAGACATTTATTCAAGCCCATATTCTTTGACATTTAATTAATTAGAATTTTAGTGTTCTACAAATTTGTGGGCCTCCACCTAACAATATAAAATTGTAAATTGATTTTTTTTATGACGAGAAATATAAACAAATGAGTAGAAGTTTTGTAGCACCCCTTAATGATTAAAGTTTCAATTTATTGACATTAAAATTATTGTATACATCACCATTAGCATTATATTTTTTTATAAATTATATATAAAAACATACTTTTTTTTCATTATAATTGTGGTACTAGATTATTTTACATAAATTAAAAAAATCAATAAATAAAAAGAATAACTATTTTACAAAATTAACTTTATCATCATTAATTTATTTTTATTTTTGTAACTCATATTATTAATATTGTTGAAATATAAGTGGAAAAACAACTAATTAATTTAATAATTATTTTGATATCTTCTTTAGAATAATTATTATGGGAGGAAGGGAGTACCTAATTTTCAATTCAGTCAAACAAGGAACTAAGTTCATAGTAGCCAGTGGTTATTTGTGAAGAATTTTGGTAGTTTGTATGAAGTTATATATTCAAATTTCACTATTAACTACTATTATAAAAGAGGTTAATTGATTTAAAATAAATGTAAAACAAAACTCGTGAGCATTAAAAAATATTTTTTAAAAAAGTTAAATGTTAGTTGTCTTCATTAAAAAGTTTAAAAAATGAAAACTGGTGATTATATTCAACAAGCTGGTTGGTACACAAATTGTTTAATCTCATTTTTGGTAATTTTGGGTTTTTTTATTTTTTATTTCAAGAGAGTATGGTAGTATATCTTTTTAAAGTTACAAATTAATAAAAAAAATAACTTTTACCAATTGGTCTATAATTTTTATTTACTTAATTTTTTTTTTTTGTATTCATGGTATATACCTCCCAATAGTTAGAAAAAAAGAGTATGTTTTGATTTTTGGTTGGAGTGTTCCAAATTTTATTTGAAGAATAAATTTAGTATCGTGACATATTTAGTTACCCTTCAAAGATATGTTCGCAAACTTATAATTTATTTAAAATTAAATTTCAATAAGAGCAACATAAAAGTTGTTTTGTAAACTCAATTTACAAATTGAAAATTATTCCAAAATTAAGTTTGTCAACTTTAACTCATATATACACTAATTCATTGAGATTTGAAGAATATTTATTTAAAGAATTGATATCTTTTTAATAATTATTCTTCAACATATATGCAAGGATCTTGGAAGAAAACCTTTTATCACATACCTAAAAAATATGATTATATGTTAAACATATTAATTATATAAGTTTATGGAATGTCTGTCCTAGATAGGTCCCATGAAGATATGATAATAAATCACTTAAACATCTATGTCAATAGATTCAATCCTTGGTGGGTTGTGGAGTGTCCGATCGAGATGGGTCCCATAAAGAAGTTAGCACACACTTAAACATTTTATGCCAATAGGCTTAATGTTTAGTAATTTGTATGGCCGCATAATGTCAGTTAGTCACACCCTACTCATGATCGACCCTAACATTTCAAAAACTCATAAAAACCTTGTATGAATTCAAACCCGTTGAGACGTGGTGACAACGTAAGAAGGTATAGTGTCCTTGACATGTCAAAGATGCATAACAACGTATCATTCTCCTTACGAAACTGGCAAGATTAGATCAAATGGTAACATGACATATAATTAGGCCTCGACACCTAGTATGACAAAGAAACATAGGCAAGCATGTTAAAATATATCATATATAAATAAAAACAAGTTACATGACTCACGTTCATGGTTAAGTAGAATTTAAGAAAAAAGACATTGATGTAAGCTTGAATTGGGACTTTTTGTTTTTTTAATGGTATTCTCCGATGAGAACAATAATTTGTTTACTTAAATTATTATTCATATGCATTTACTATTATTTTCTTTTTGAAAAAAGTAACTTCGCTATTGCCTTTAAGAAGTGGACCCGCATTGTTCGATACCAAACTACGTTTTCATACCAAACTAACGTTATTTTTAAGAAGCATGTTCCTTCCTTAGATCTGTCCAAGTAAAATATTTCACACCATCTCTTTTAACCTTTTACGGTCAAAAAGGGCTAACAGCATGACATGAGGAACGCTGTAGACTTATTTCTGAACCCGACAAGAAGTTGGAAGTTAGAATTCTGTTGGAATCCATGACGAAAAGAATCCAAAGTTTAAAAAGTAAACAAGGAAATATTTTTAACTACTTTTTATGCTTTTGCCTAGCCTCCTCCGAGTAATGCATGCGTGGTTCCGTAATTCAGTTACTTTAATACAAGGGATCGATCAACTATCCTATTCAAGTCCAAATCCAATGAAAATTAATTAATGCCACGCTTAAGGACTTTTGATTATTTTGAAAATCTAATTATAAGTCATTTTTCCTCTTTATTGAAGGGATAAATATGGGTTTAAGAAGTGCTTTAGGATATCTATATATCATACATTGTAAAAAAAAAATACTTTAAGTGATTATAATAATAATGATAACAATAATATCGATAAGAAAAGAGATATTTACAATGACGATATTAGGAGTGGTAACAACGATAATATCACCACCACCAATTAATTAATTGAATTTTAAAATAGTATTTTAATTTCAATTTTCTATTTTAGTTTAAGAGTTAAAATTGATCATTTTAATTATGGATGATTTGATTGGAGAGAAGAAAAAAGAGTGAAAAAGAATTGAGAAAAAATATTTAAATTAAAATAGAACAAAAAATGTGAGAGACTTATACCAAATTTTAAAAATTTCTTTTTTTCTCACCTACTTCTTCACAACCAAACATATCAATAAAGAAATTATTCTCATATGTTATATATTGAAGAGAGACATATAGAGTTTAATGATTATGGCACCATTAGTATAAAATACTATTAATCAATAAAAAAATTATTCTTAATATAAATTTTAAGATAATTATTAAAAAAAATTAAATATGATAATTTATTATTAAATAATGATATAAAATTGTTTAATATTGTTAGACACTAAGCCTAACGCCGCTGCAAAAGAGGATGTCGTAAACCAATGTAATATGAAAAAATCTCAAGATATCAATGAAATTTACTCATTAAATTATACTCCTCTATAAATTTTATCCATAGCTCCATTTTTATGTTGGTTTTTTCAACTGCCCTAAACGCATGGGTCAAACTTTCTTAGTCCCAAAATTACTGCATCATTTTGGGCACTAGTAATCATAGTTTGAATACCTACTGCCTCCTAAGGATATATTCAAATTTTTGGTTGGTAGGTCTAAAGGGTACAACGGATTTTATGGAACTATATTAAAGTTACCCTTCAACTCAATAAAAATCATTAACTTCGTCGACCCCAAACTTCGTGATTTTTCGCCGTTGAATCTAAAGTCTGTTATAATATTTTTTTTTAAAATAAGCCTAAAGTCGTTATAATTAACTTCCGCTTCCTTGATAAAAACTTGTGGATAATAATATACTAAATTATAAAAATAAAGAACCCGTTTGGCTGAGTCTATAACTAGCTAGGTTACTTTTTGCAATTTGCCTTTTGCACAGTAGAAAAATTCAGTTGCCAAATTCTCATGATCGAGCAGAGTAGGGCTAGGGGGGTGTCATTTTCAAATGAAATCAACTTTATGCTTATGTGCCGCTGATACTATCCTCAAAAAGGAAATTAATCAAATTATGTACATTTTGATTATTTTCAACTGGGTATTATGCTTTTTGCAGTTGAGTGTTTAAGTTTTTTGTTACATTTCTGGTCGATCAAGTTTTTGGCTTTTGAACATCCCGTATGTGTTCTAGGTTTATTGTTAATTTAAGCGTCCTTTTTTTTTACAGCAGCGTCGTTGATTTTATATAAATGAAATATTGGGGTAGTAAAAATAATTGTTCTATTAATTTTTAAAACCGTTATGAAATAGAATAAAATAAAAAATAATACAGATAAAAAAATCTTTAAATTTATTATTCAATAAGAGAAATGCTGTTATAAAAATAATAACATTAATAATTTTATTAATAAAAAATGACAAGAAATTTATATATATATATATATATATATATATTATCTTATCCGTAAATTTTTACATAGAAATTCTCATGTCAATTAATGTTTTGATTGCTACCTTGATACATTCTATATGTAGGTATTTATATTTTCTATTATGTTATTGTAGGAATGAAGGGACCAAATTCAATGGCTTCCCATGTATTTAAATCTATGGCTTCAATAAAGATCTGCATTTGGGTTTTTCAATAATGATAACCCTCGCCATTGAAAACAAGAGACCTATTAATAGAATTTTCCTCAGAAAATGAAAAGTTGGATGAGGCTATATCTATTCTTGAAGTTTTTAAACTTTAGACAAGAATCTCGCTTTGATACCACTTGTTGGACAAGTGGCCTCAAAAACTTAAGAGGGGAGAGTGAATTAAGTCTCACTAACAAACTTTTAACCTTCTTCTAAATGATAGGCTCAAAATGCAGAAGAAGAAGCAACAATCAATTTAATAATGTTCTTTAAACATGCAAGACAAAATTGATTGCAATAACATAAATGAGATAAGGGAAGAGAGAAATACAAACTCGATTTATACTAGTTCGGTCACTTCCCGTGCCTACATCCAGTCCTCAAGCAACTCACTTGAGATTTTCACTATCTTGTAAAATGCCTTTTACAAAGTCTAAACCACATAGGGACAATCTTTCCCTTGTGTTCAGAAATCCTTACAACTTAAGAGACCCTCGGTCTCTTAATCAATTTCTTTGAATAAGAAGAAGAAGTTTCTCTCTTTAAGAGAAGGATATTACAATTGAAGATCAACCAAGATTCCTTATTGAATATGCAAGTGTTTGACCAATGAATCTTTTTGAGAGGATAAGACATTTCAGTTCAAAAAAACTCTCTGAGGAATTTCGTAACCCAAGTCACTTATTTATAGGCCTTTGATAACCATTCAAAAATCTCTTGAACAAATGTGACTCTTGGGAATTATTTTATGAAGAGTTATGAGTCTTGGGAGTTATTTTCTAAAGAGTTGTGACTCTTGGGAGTTATTTTCTGAAGAGTTGTTATTCTTGGATCAAACTTGAAAAGCACTTATCTTTGGCATCATCAAAATTTCATATCATATATGCTTCTACAGTGTTGCCCTTTGTGATAGAATTTGTTTTTCTTGTGGAGGGTTACAATTGGTTTTGGATTGAACATCAACAGTTGTTCTATTATGAAAATGTAACCCAAAAAATTAATCATTGGTAGACTCATGTTTTGATTTCCTAACCTGCAATTTCAATTACCTAATTGAGTAAATCATTGAATTGATCAGATTCATAAAATCTTATGAGTAATTCTTTTAGTGATAGTTCAAGATGAAAACTAAAATAAATTTAATTAAATGAAATAGAACTGAAAGTTGCAGTAGATGTTTAGAACAACTTACATTTCCAGAAAAGTGTGAAACTGATGAATTGGACAAAACATCTCCAAAATCATCCATCACAGTCCTGAAAGTAGAACTTGAGAATTGAAATAATACTTAAGTCAAAGTATGTACACCTCAATATTAGTTTGAACTACTAAAAGTGGGAAGTCATAACATAAATGCTTTTCATGTGTGATATAATCAAAATTTTACCAATTAAAGATTATGGAACACTTCTTTGAAGACTATATTTGTTGTAGTATTCAATGGTCTTTCTTCTTTATCATGTATCAAGATCTTTAATCCTTGTTTACTCTTAACTCTCGGGGCTGCTACATATAGTTGACCATGGCTAAAAACTGGTCTAGGCAAGTAAAGTCCAACACATTCTAGTGATTGACCCTGAGATTTGTTTATTGTCGTGACATATGATAGCATGATAGAAAATTGTCTCCTAATCAGTTTAAAAGTCCATGGTGACTGTGATGGAGACATACACATTCTAGGAATATATATCATATTTCCATTTTTGTTTCCATCAATGATTTTTGCTTGGATGATATGGTTTGCTAATCTTGTCACAATTAGTCTTGACCATTACACAAACCTTCAAATTGATCTATATTTCTTAAAAGTATGATCAGAGTTCCTACTTAAAGTTTAATTTTATGATTAGGAAGTCCAGATGTCCTAAGAGAGTTTAGAAATTTAGGAGTAAGTGTTTCTCATGCTTGGTTGTTTGCTGCATCTGATTTGTCTACCATATCTAAACTTAAATATTCTTTTTCACCTCCTATATTTATTAGAAAAATGGACTGATTAATGCATAATGTTTTATGTTTGCATCACTTATTTCTAATTGAATTATTCATAAACTATAATAAATAAGTTTGTACCTGGCACTAATGATAGAACAAAATCATTTATCTTATCAACAGTATCAATTGTAGAAGCCAAAATAGCTCTACATTGTAAATACTCCTCATTATTGTATTGGTCCATTAGATTTGGGTAGGTGTTGCTGACAAGAAAAGTAAATCGGTGTATAAACACCCAACAATTTTGAATACAACACTCATGAAAAGAATTTTAATATAGCGATCATTCAAAAAATGAAAAGAAATAGCTACATTGGTAACAAAAATAAAGTATAGAAACAAAAATATCACTTCTCGTTGCATGACTTCTTCCTAAAGAAGCAGCCACACTTGTACTTCAAAATGATATGGAGACATGCCTAACATCAAAAGAATAATTCCAAAAACAAAGTCAAAGATATGGCAATTTACCAAGAAATGATGCAACAGCTTGCCACAAAAGTCAACAAGAGCATCATCACGGATTTTACCAGGGTTCTGGGCTATGGCAACCAAAGGAGAAAACTGTTCACTCATATTTGTAGTAGTTTTATACTCGTGCAGCACAAGCTTGGTGAATTCTTGTTCATGAAGGCATCCAAGATAAGATATAAATTTAAAAAAAAAAACATGAGCTTGCTACCACCATGCATACTATATCTCAGTATGCAACAAAGATGTATATACCAAGAGCAACATTCTTCAGAGCATGTCCAAGTCCAAGTTTGAGTGATTGAAACACAACTTATTTTTCAAGAGGAATCTAATAATTTAATCAAACACATCATAAATACTTTTTCATCAGCTTTGATTTCAATCAATCGAAATTAAGTTACAACTAAGTAATTGAACAAATTTAACATAGCACTAAATTGCACAAATCAAATGTTAGGTTGCTTATGTGTTTTTGAACATTCTCAACATTATTAGGAATGCCAAAACAAAAAACATTAAGCAAAGCTAGAGTAGGTATTAGAAAGAAGCATGCTGGAAATTGTTATCAAATGGCATCATTAATTAAATCCAGCCTCACCATCAACATATGACGTAAAGTTTATAACATAGGATACATTGACAAAGAATCAATATGGAGACATGTTTAACATCAAAAGAATAATTCCAAAAACAAAGTCACGGATATGAAAATTTACCTAGAAATGATGCAGCAGCTTGCCACAAAAGTCAGCAAGAACATCATCATCACGGATTTTACCAGGGTTCTGGGCTATGGCAGCCAAAGTAGCAAACTGCTCAATCATATTTGTAGTAGTTTTACACTCATGCAACACAAGCTTGGTGAATTCTTTTTCATGAAGGCATCCAAGATAAGATATAAATTATTAAAAAAAACATGAGCTTGCTAACACCATGTATAATATATCTTAGTATGCAACAAAGATGCATATACCAAGAGCAACATTCTTCAAAGCATGTCCAAGTCCAAGTTTGACTGATTGAAGACACATTCTTCTAGAAGTCATATCTCACAAGGAAGATATTTGAACACACATAGTTTTGTCACTTTTTTAGATATTTGAACACACATATTTTTCGGCCATATTTCATACTTGCATTGTTCATAAGTTTCAATGTTTTGAATTAACTCTCCGATCTCTCTTCCTTTTGCTTTTTCCATTCAAAATCATGCATTGATATTAGATAGGCAAGTTGTAAAATAGTAGTGTTATCAAAAATTTAAAAATTCCTCCTTTCCTATGTTACCCATAAAAAAAAAGCCAAAGATTGGTTTGAACTTCCATGTAACTTCCAAGCGTTGATGGAAGTTTTAGTAACTTCCATGTAACTTCCAAAATTTTCCTAAACCGAACATCTCATTATTACATTAAAACAAGCGTGCACTCTTATTTTAACATAATAAAGAGATCACAGGCACAAGTAAAGTAGAGACTCAAAAGCTAAAGAAGGAAGCTCACCGTAGCAACTAGTTTGGCTAAATAATGGATAATCCTTCCTCATCTTCTAGGTGAGCTACATTTTCTAAAAATGTTAGAACCCTCACTTTTACAATCTCGTTTGTCTTGTCTGGGCCATTTATCTCTATATCAGTATCTTCATCGGTAGATTCATTCTCTGAAGTAATAAAGATAAACCAACATAATTAGAGGAAGAACTCATCTGACCATGTAGGTAATTAGCATAAACTGCCAACACAAGAATAATTGCTCTGTGTGTCAGCAAGCAGTGTCATTGTCTGCTTAATAAGATTTGAAACAAAAGATTTTTAAGTGTGATATATTAATTACACACGGAAAGATGGAAGTAAGATGAGGTGTTTGACTATTAAAAGATTTGGATAACTATTTGTCTGCAAATTCTAGAATGTTGTATGCAGAGGAAAATTTCCATTTACCTCTCTAAAAATAGAGCTCAAGATATCCTCTCCAATGCTCCTCCTTCATGCAAAGGGAAATCACATCAATCTCAGACCCACCCTTCAATGTTCCCTTGTACACCTCATTATTTGGTGATTTATGTTGCTGAATTATTCAAAGAAAACCTCAAGCTCTTGTCTATTATACCTTCTCACATCCTTCAACAACTCAGGTCTGCACATTAATAAAGCCAATTATGCTGAAAGCAATGGTAGAAATATTAGATGTAAGTAGAAAGTAGGAAAAAAAGCATAAACATAGTATCTTCTGGTCTCACATGTATGTTGGAAATATAGTATTTTTGTGTACCTAGCGCGGAAAGCAACTCCAAGCATCCAGTCATTTCTTGAATAAGCATTGACAAATCTTTCTACTACCATCTACAGAATACCAGTATCTCATAGTAATCAATAAAACTATATTTCCATCATACACGTGAGACCAGAAGATACTATTCATGAGAAAATTAAATCCTTTTCCTCCTTTCTAGCAGCTTCCCAATTCCCTTCCTTGGTTGCAATGGGTGATCCAAGAAGGACAACTCTCTCTACCAGTTCAGCTGCCAATAAACAGAAGCAGCACTCCAGATACTTGAAAATAACTTTAGCCCCAAGTGAGTAACCTACAAGTGTAGCAAGCCTGAAATTCAGATTAAAAATATTTCATATTCCACAATTTTAAAGTTGCTAAATTTTATAAAGAAACTTTAAAATAAGAAAAATACCCTATTTTCCTGCAATCCTCCCAATAATGCTTTAGCAAGCAACTTTCCTACCTTGTTTGATCTGAAAAGTTAGATAAGCAGGATTAATTGCAAATCCTAGCTCAAAAGCTGATACATGGCAAACTCAACTTACATGAATAGATTCATATGCAATGATTTAAAATATTAATGACAAATAAAAAAAGTAAACCAAGCAGATTTATAGACTTAAATAAAAAGAATATTTATAATATTATCCTAACCATCCAAATCAAAGATATGAATCAGATAAAATTTTCAATTCTTTTTTTTTTACACACTTTTATGGCAAAAACCTCTTCTACAAAGATAAAATTAAAAACATGACTTCTTACATATAGTCAAAGAATATACCTCAATTACAACACTTGTATCCTATGCATCTTTTTACTGGTCATAGCAAGGCACAAGCGTCCTGCATTCCGACAGTAGAATTATTACAATATTAGTAAATTGTTAAATGCTTTTCTAGCCTAAAAAAAGAAGAAAAATTTGCAAATCTCTTGATATCTTTGCAACTCAGTTAATAACAGAGTATTAATTTTAATTCCAATTAAAAGTTATATTTGCTACACACACAAAAATCCAAGAATGCATCAGATTGGTGAAAGCAAAATTAAACAAATTTAGTGTAAAGCGACCTATTTTTTTCAATAGGAGAGAAACCCAAATGTGAAAACCTTGCAGTGATGGACACATACCCACAAGCCATAACAATTGATTTGAATCTGAATCCTAAAATCCAAAACATAAAAATGCTTCTTTTTGTGAGTTGTGAAAGAACAAGATGAAAACCACAAAAAGGAAGAGAGATGAGAGGCAAAGAAGAGTATTGAATGGCGCATTCTACGAGATCAGCAGGAGGCTCCAACGTGCCCAAATCCTTGGAATTTTTCGCTGCCGACATTGGTTTCTCTGACATGGTGGCACCATTGCCGACATGAAGAAAAAAAAAATCAGAGTGAATCAGCGACATGAATCGAGCGAGAAATCGGGTTTCTGCAAAGAAATGAAAAAGGAAAAAGAAAAAAACTTTTGGCGCTTAGAGGGAGGAGAATATACAAAGAATCTTACCAAGTGAAGTGAGCTTCTTCAACTAACACAAGTGACAAAGGTGACAACCTCTGTACACCAAAGAATGAAAATGCAGGATCGTGGTTAGATTGCAAAACTGGAATGCAAAAATGAGGTTGGAAGAAAAGCAATTGGAAGCTAGGCTGGGTGGATTTTTTCTAGAAACACAACAAATGAAAATCAATCGAAAGCTACTCACATTTGTGTGAAATCGAAAGCTATTGCACAATTTGGTATAGCCTGGTGTGAGAATAGCTCGGTGACGTGACAGAATGAGTTGTGCCGGGAACTTACACACACCTAAGTTGGGTTTTTGAATTTGAAAATCGAAAAATGGTGGAATGAAGAAGCATGGAAGCAGAACGCGAAGAGGTTGCGTAGGAGGTGAGGGAAGCGCTGAAACGTGCAAGCGGGAGTAATAAAAAAACTGAAATAATGGAGAACGTGACACGTGGAAGAACTAGTTGTTCTTTTATTACTAAAGATAGATTCTCTCTAGAAAAGTTTATACACTATAACTTTAAAAAAATTGCTTGTGGATTTTTCTTATGGATTTTTTTATGCAATTTTTTTATGAACTTGGTGATTTTCTTGCAAATTTTTCTACAAATTTAGAAATATTATTATTATTTTCTTAAATTTGTTTAAAATTTCATTGAATTGTTGTTATGTTTTGTACGTGTTCTCGTATAAATTTTGTTTTATATAAAATAACTTATGTGTTTTGTAGACTTTTCACACAAAATTTACAAATGAAAATCCAATTTTTTTTTATTCATTAGTAGGTAAAGTTATAAAAGTCATAAAAAAATTAAAGAGTGATAAAGTAGAAAAATAATATTTTAATATCATAAAAAAAACACTTCAATGATGACATAGTTAATTAATATTTGAATAATATCATTAAATGTTTAAAATCACCCATAAAAATTTTATTTTTCTTTTGAAAATCGTCCAAGGTGTTAACTATGCAATGGGCTGAATCAGCCCTAGCTTATTTCATTTAAAATATAATCAGCAACAAATTTAAAATACATGATGTTAATACCCTGAGCTAAATTAACTGCCTTCTTGGCTAATATATTTGCCACACTATTTGCTTCCATAGTAACATAATTCCAAGACACGTTCCCCAGATGTCCATGCACGTCGCGGATTTCTTCGATCAAACTCCTACTGGTGTGATGAACGTTGCAACCTTCCTCTAGAAGCTTATTAGCCTGTATTGAGTCAGAAGCCACTAAAAACACTGTCTGGTTTTTGCAGTCTTAAGTCTTGGAGGGATCGACAATGACACACTAATTCATAAACAGATTTTATGGAGAAGGTTCCATCTGCTGAACCTTGCCAAACAGCTAGCTACATCAAAACCCACATCTAAACTTGAAGAAGGTAACTCAAGTATTTTGTTGCATTCACTAACCAACCCTCCTCATCATCAACATAAAATGTAATTGGAACCTTAAGGTTGGAGCCACATCCATACTTCTCTCTGATTAAAGAGGACCAGAGAGTAGAATCCTTGCTACACATTCTCCATCTAGCATGATACATAAAGGATTATTCACATCCCTTGTCTTCCTCAACCCCAGTTCTCCTTTAGCCTTTGGAGTACAAACTGTACCCCAGGAGACCAAATGAAACTTCTTGCTATTCTCAGTGTCACCCCATATGAATTTCCTGCAAGTCTTGTCAATATCATCACACATTGATTTAGGCAGCCAAGTGGTTTGCATTATATAAGTAGGCAGTGGCTGAAGCACAAACTTGGCTGGCGTGACTCTTCCCTCGAAATATAGAGTTCTTGACTTCCACGCACTTAGTCTCTGATGAACCTTATCCATAACAAACTGGAAGGTCCCCCAAGATACCTTTTGTTTAAAATGTGAACCTAAAAAATGATATAAAAAAATATGGGGTAAAATACGTTAGAGATTCTTGTAAAATTTAAAAAGTATTAATTTCATCTTTATAAAAAAATTTGTAATAATTTTATTTTTATAAAAATAAAACATATTTTTACGGGTCGTTGCCAATATCTCAGTTAGCAAGTAATCTAACATGGGGAATGTTCTCAGCATCGACACCGAGGAGCTTGGTTTCCTTGTGGAGGCGATCGAGCGTGAAGGAGAGGAGTTTGGAGATGTAGGGTTATTGTGACTCCGACGCAAGAGGAAGAAGAAGTGTCATATTCGATTCCAATAATGGTGATGCGAACTCCATTTTCTATTCTCCACGAAAATATGAAACTCATATTTGGATTCCAATGATGATGATGCCACCTCCACCAAGACAGAACTCGGGAATGGGATTAGGGTTCTCTATGATTACCGTTAGTCAGATTATCATTTATTTGAGTTACCATTGATAACTTACAAAAATATGTTTTATTAAAGGAAATTAATACAAAAAAATTTATAAGAATGAAATTAATATTTTTTAAATATTATAGGGACCTCAAATATATTTTATCTAAAAATATGAAAATTTCAAGTTAAAAGTCTTCGACTTTTGGAGACACCCAAATTTCATACAATCACATCAAAAGGATTTTATGGAAATGGTCATCATTGATGACAAGTTTTTTTTTCACTTTATTTTATGAATAAAGTATTCATACATGCTTTTTTTTTTATGTAGCCAGAAAAAATTTACTGTACAATTTGGAGCAATCAAGTTGACAAATTTGAGAGGAAATCTACTATGAGGTTAGAAATTTAATAGTGGCTATAAGCAATTATAAATATAAGGTCACCAATCATTCATATCGATTATATTTTAAGCCAATTATCTCTATGAAGTTGATGGTTGATTCTTCGACTTCGTTTTATAGGTTTACCTTTACACTTTATACGAATATTTTTGAAGCAAACACATTGGATGTATGTTTAGTTGGTAATATGTTAAAATTATTTTTAATTAACAATTTTTTTTCATTTTTTAAATAGCAAAAAAATATTTTTAATTATCAATTTAATATCATTTTTATTGCACGGATGAAGGTAATTAAATGGAGAGCCTGATTTACTCCTAAAAATATTAAAATAATATATTATAATTATTTACTCATATAAATTATTTAAACTAAATAATTAATAATATATTAAAATTTAAAATAATATAAAAAAATATTATTCCTAAAAATTATAAAATATAAATTTAATAATCGTGCAAGATAAGACACATTAAGCTAGTTTATCTTACATATGAAAGTATTTAAGATGACAAAAATAAATGAAGAGCACCTAAAAAAATCAGGCTTTCAGAAATATTGACTCATGAAGTGGCTCCAACACTAACCACAAATATCATGGCCAAGAGGACAATCAACAACAAATATAATTGAAACTTGAAATGGATTAGCGAGACAAAATCATCACAATAAATAGTAAAACTTGTACAACTCAATTATGCTGATAGGGTTAGGGCACTCAATATGTGTAATATTAGTTTTTTTCCACTTGACTTGAAATAAATTTATAACGCTTCCTAGGAACTTAATTTTCCTTATATTATTATAGGACTAGTTATTAGTTTTATCATAATTAAGAATATTATACTCAAAATAAAATTTCTAGTGCACACATTTAGTTTAATATATTAGAAAGTTTTAATTTTCTGTTTTAATTTCTAAGTGTAATTTATATATTTTTTAGACATTTCACTTAATGTGAGTTTATTATTTTAAGATGAAACCTAACATATAGCATGTTAGGCCATGCATCCTCTCTTCTTTTTTAAGTGATCAAGGGAAAGAAAAAAAGTCAAAAATAAAAAAAAGTCGGAAATGAATCGAATTCACCTAATAAGATGCAAAATTTAGCATATCTACTAATGATTGTTTATAAATTATATTCTTAACAAATCAACTAAGTTAACAATGTGATACATTGATATCCTGGTCCAAGACCAAATCTCACAACGTGATTAAAGTAAAAATTAATTTCAAGTCGCATCAATGTTAGGGGGTGGGAATAGGTCAGGCCGGTCTACAGGGACCTACGACCTGGTCTACATAAAGTCTGACCTGAACTGGCCTATTTAATTAAAATGGTAGGCTCGGGCTTTTTTAAAAGCCTATTAAATTAAATAGATCAGGCTTAAGCTTATTAAAAAGTCTTATAAGCCTGATAGGCCGGCCTATATATATATATTTATATTATTTTTTTGATACAATTAATTCTTTTTTGAAACTATCAGACTTTGATTACACATTACTGCTCCATAACTTCTATTCATATAATCAAGGACTTTAATTACAATTTAGGTGTGAGTCATGTGCCCTTTTATATTCCTCATTATTTTGATTGACTTTCTTTTTTCTTTAACTTTCCTGTTACGTTCCTACTCCATAAAACATTAAATATTTATTGTGAATAAGGTTTTTAAAAAGGCTATCAGGTCAGGTCAGGCTTTTAAAAAGGTCAGGTCAAGCCAAAATAAAAGTCTTTGATAGGCTATAGGTCAGGCTCAGGCCTCAAAAAGATTCATCGTAGGCTAGGCTCAGACCTTTCAAAGTCTGGTCTGGCCTGGCCTATTCCCACCCCTAATCAATGTCTACAATGATAGTGTAGAATGATGTTTAATTAAAGTTATTAGTTTTATGTCAGGTAAGAAAAGCCATTTTTCTTTTATATGACAAATCAATAATATAATCTTCCAAAATAAAAATCAATAGGTTAAATGTCACTTTTAGTCCATTATGTTTTAGTATTGTTTCACTTTGATATATTAAATTTTAAAATATTTATTTTGATCCTTTATGTTTTTAAAAGTTTCATTTTGATTTTTATAATTTTTTATGTTTTTGAAAGTTTCATTTTGATTTTTTATATTTTTAAAAGTTTTATTTCGATACATTAAGTTTTAAAGGTTTTCTTTTGGTCCTTTATTATGTTTCCAAAAGTTTCATTTTAATAATTTCGTCCGATTTCTATTAATTAGCAAACGTTAGTGTTCTATTACTTTTTAAATTTTAAAATAATTAATTTAAAATAGCGACGACTAAAAATTGAAACAAGACCCAAAATCATCACTTTGACCAGATCTAAAGTTGTTCATCATCGTTAGGACCAAATGTTTTTTATCTGTTAGTACTAGGTACCAGTGTGGCTATAAGGTAGTGCATGCGCAGGTGTTGTTTGGTGAATAGAGGTTGTGAATTTGAGTTGTTTGTTGATGATGAGTGTAATGATGTGGAGTTTGTAGACCTGAGTGGATGGTGATTCTAATATTCTTTGTAGTTATTATGGAGTTTGTAAAAGATGACACGGGTTAGAAAAGTAGGTGTGGTTGAATTCATTTTAAAGATAGTGACGATTTTAGTTACTATTATTTTAAAATTTATAAAAATATTAATGTTTGCTAAAGAAATGAGAAGAAATGACCAAAATGAAGCTTTTAAAAACATAAATGATCAAAATAAAATTTTTAAAAATATAAAGAGTGAAAATAAAACTTTTAAAACTTAATGTACCAAAATGAAACTTTAAAAAATATAAAGGATCAAAACGAAACTTTTATAAACATAAATGACCAAAATAAAATTTTTAAAACTTAATGTACTAAAGTGAAACAACACTTAAACATAATAAACCAAAAATGTCATTTGATGAAATCAATTATCCGTACTTGTCAATAGATTTCAGTTTTCTCTCACTCTATATAAAGAATGCTTCATATGTTCAGTTTAATTTGAAATTAAATTAGGGTTATAAGTTTAGTTACACCCTTTTACAATTCTTAACCAATTAAAGTGAACATATTTGAATGCTCTATTTTTAAATAGGTCAATGGCATAAAAGATATAAGTGTAGAATATATTTTTAGATAAGGTTAATTTTAGTTTAGTTATTAATTTATTTTTGTTAATTTTAGTTCTTGTAAATTTTAATATTTTGAAAATAATTCTTTTATTACTTATTGATGACATAATATACACATAAACATATTATATGACTTGTAAATGAGTATCATGATTAGATACCAGTCATACCACATTACCACGACTAAATGACTATATAAATAATCTTTTAAAGAAAAATGTATGAAGATTAAAACTAATAAAAAATTATTAAAAATAAATTTTACTGAAACTAAAAAATACATGTAAACCAATACGTAACATCATAATTTAATTGTATTCGAAGATTTCTTGTCCACCATTTTAGATTGGACTAGGCTCAAATATATCCTTAAATCTAAATTATCACTTAGATAATTATTATCCATTAATTGATCGCACTTAAGATTATATAAATATATTCATGTTTATCCATCATCATGCATGGAAATTTTGGTTAACAATAGGGTGCTTAATTAACTTGCTGGGATAGGATTGAATATTAATTCTACCTCGTAAATTCTTAATTATCCATCCAAGAGAAACTTTATTCCACTTTGATTTTGAAATCCATATGTTCCAGGACTTTCTTTTTCAAATGCATTTTAGTAAAATGAGATGTAATATTTTCTTTGACTGGTTAATTAATGGTGTATTCTAATTTCTTTTTTATATATAAATATACATATCATTGTAAGGAATATTTTAAATCGTGTACTTATTAGGGGTCATTTGGTAGGAAAAATATTTTTTTATACCTAAAAATCATGATTTTTAAATAAGTCAATTCTTGTAAATGTATAAAATACGTTTGGTTAGTCCTAATATTTTTGTAGAAATTAAAGATTCATATAAAATATTTAACTAAAACTTTCTCTACACTCATAAAAAAAGTTGGATTCTTATCTCTCCCCTTATGAATGTTTTTTTCAGGAAAGGGAATAATCTTTTTTATTAATTATAAATCAAAAATGAGAATCATAGTTTTTTACTTTAAGATTCGTAGGAAAGAAAAAAAAAATCGCCTACCAAAAATCTCCTTAGACTAATCTATTTTCACAAATATGAAGGTAATAACTATTTTTTCTTCTATCTTTAAATATTTAATATAATTATATATTTAGAATTGAAATTCAAAATCTCTTTTTAAATTAGAATAATTTTTCATCAGTTGATCTGGGGCTGGATAGTACATTTTATTGATTAATTAATTTCTTTTTATTTTACTAATTAACCAAAAAGAAAACACCGATGTGCCCTACATCTTAGGGAACAAACTGTAATGTGGTAGGTACATCATCGATTCGATGCTTTTCGTTTCGTGCCTCCTTTCCTTGGGTCATCCACAATCTCGACCTCACACCACTTGAAACTTTATTTGTTATTCCTCTGAAATGTTGGGAAGAAAATGTAATATTTTATTAATATGATGGTAATTACGAGCATACTGATTTCATAGGTGGTTTTGCAAGAGCATCAATTTTCTGTCCTTTTGATTGTCACAACATTTCAGGGAAAAACCTTGACTACGAGTTGTTCGGATATATATATATATATATATATATATATATATATATGCATTTAAATCATGATATAGTTATAAAAACATTAAAAAAAATCTTGATATTATATAGAAAGTTTGTTCCCGGAAGAAAGTGCTAAGAAAATGACTTTCCACCTTATAAGTTTTGTTCTTATTTTCTTTTTTGCTGAACATACATATATAGTCCTCCCCACATATCCTTTTTCAGGAAACTATGATTAAAGTAAAGTTGGACCACCATATGTGAGTAATATGGCTGCTTCTTCACATAATTATTTAAGAATTTAATATGTGTGTGCTCAACATATATCATATTTTCTTATTTGAATAAATTTCTCACTAAGTATTTATAGGAGAAAAAAAGATAAAATAAATTAAGTTTTTCTCATAAATTAAAATTATTTATACATAATTTAAAATTATCTTTTAGAAAAATTAATTAAGAGAGTTTTTATAAATTAATTTAATATATATATATATATATATATATATATATATATATATATATATGTCAATTTTAATTTATAAGAGAAATTTAATTCTTTTTATTTTTTATTTTTTCCATGAAAGTGTTTATTAAGAAGTTTTGCATTTCAAGGGCTTCTGTTATGTGATCATTCAAAATTAAAAAAGCATATATTTTATTAGTGCATAAAAATATAATATGTTTTTTGCTAATTTAATTATGAAATGTGTTTGTGAATCGCTGCTCATATCCAAATATATATGTTCAGGTTGGCTAATTTTATTTAATTTCTGATAATTATCTTGAAATATTAATTACTTAAGGAAAAATAAACTGAAAGGGTCTTAGTACAAATTATTTTTCCTTTTTAATTTTTTTAAGTACTTGTACGAAATGCACTTGTAGTACATATTTCAAAAACTCATACTGCAGACAACATCTTGAAAGACAAAGAAATTAAGAAAAGAAATATTATCAAATAATTAAATAAAAGAAATGTATATATGAATTAATTTCAGGTGCAAGTTGAGTATGTTTTATCAAACAAGACACCTTTATTTATTTTCTCTTTTTCCCCACATGCCCAATAATGCAAGTAGGTGTATGCAATTAAATGTGGTGTTCATATCATGCACATGGTCCCATGCTACGTGATCAATGTAGAGATTCGTCAGATCCACCTAATTGATATTCAGATGAAGTGCTCGGATGATCAAATTTGAGTTTATTAAGATTTTTTTTTACTAAGATAATTAAGAAACTTTTTATTTATTAATCTGGTCAAAATTAAAACTAAAGAAAAATGAAATAAATCTAATGCATGCCCTAAAATAGAATGAACAAATTAAAATCCCAAAACTACATTAGTTAAAAGGATTGACGTCCAAAAATTTCAAATAAAATCCAATATCTTGGCATTTAATAGATATGGAGCTGTTTATGTATATAAGTTTGTTTGTTTTTTGTTAAAATTTACATTTTGGTGACGCTTATGAATTAAATGGAATGAAAAATATATTAAAAAATGTCTAAATTTGAATCCATAATATTTTAGACACAAAAAAATGAACCATTATACCATTTGCTTTTTGGATTAAATTGTAAACAATATTTCTCATGTATCATCACATCACGATCACGAGTTATTAAATTTTTTATCTAATTATAAAAAATTATAAATTACAAAATTTATTGAATATATAAAACTTTTAATTTTATTTTATACAATTTTATAAAAAAAAATTTGAATAATTTACATATTTTTATTTTAACTATACGAATTAATTTTGTTATAAATTTATAAAGTTTTAATATGAAAACATTATTCTTATTTCATCCTAGTCATATAAATTAATTTAATTGGTAAATTATTTACATATATTATTTTAAAATAATTTATAAAAATTATGTAAATTTATTTTAAAATATAAAAAAATTTTGTTCTAATTATATAAATGAATATAATTACATGAATTAATATGTAAATTATTTATAAAAATTATTATATGTAATTATTTATTTTAATATCTAAATTATTTTTATTCTAATTATACACATTAATAAAATTTTCGTTTTCAGTTTTAGATAACTTACATAATAATATTTTCACTTCAACTTAAAAAATTATCTGATAAATAGTTTTTTAATTGAATTATATAAGTCAATAAATTTACATAAATTGATATGAAAATTATTTATATAAACTATTTTATGTAATTTATACAAATTAGGTAAAAAAAATTAATATGTAACTTATTTTATTCTAATAATTTAAATTAATAAAATTTTAATATTTATTTTTTAGATAATTTACATGTTAACAAAAATTATACAATTTGTATAAATTACATGAAATAATTTATATATTAATTTGCGTAAATTAATTTTTAATTACTCATTAATTTTTTTAATTTATAAATCTTATAATTAGATAAATAAAAGTTAATAACTCGTGATGTAATACATAAGAAATATTGTTTACAATATTGATCAAGGAAGCAAATTACATAATGATTTATTCCTTTGTTATATTGATTAAGAAGTAAATGGTATAATGGTTAATTTTTTTGGTTATTGTTGTAAAGGTGATGGGTTCAAGTTTCATTAAGATATTTTTTATTTTTCATTTTATTTAATTTTTTGTCAAATAAGCATTATCTCTCTGGCCTACATATGTATCGATCATATTAATATTATCATGTGACATCAAAATTAATGTTTGATCATGAATAATTAACTAATAAAATAATCAAAATTATAAATTTTGAAAAATAAAAAAATTAAATATCTTAATTTAAAAATAAAATAACAAAAATTATAGATTAAGCATTATAGAAAGATAAAAATTATATTTTAATCTAATTTTTTCTGCTAAATATTCATGTATATTAGTTGTTATCCTTTGAATACTTTTCTTTCATTTCTTGGTGCTTTCAAGTTTCAACATATTGAACGAAGTAGGGAAATAAAGCAATAACGGGAATTAATTGATTAAATATGAACTCTACATTAAGCTGCACCAACATCTAATTGATTGTAAACTTTATATATATATATATATATATAGTTTCAGAAGAGATGAATCCTTTAAAAAAAACAAGAGAGGAAAGCTCATCATTCATGCATATGTCATGGAAATCTCATCTTAAATTTGCTTTTCATATTTTAGTTTTTCTAGATTTGTTTTATTTTATTGTTCTTATCTTATGTCAAAATTGGACAGCATCGGGTCCAGAATGTTTTGGCCACCGATACTTACCAGATTTTTTTTAGACAATTCAATGCACATATTGGACCATGCATATTTTAGAGTGATATGAGGGCCACGCTATTTTTTTTATTTTTTTTGGATGTGATGGTGGCCATGTTGATGCCTTCTAGATTTCCATTCAAGTTTACATCACTAGGAATTTCACATTACTTTTTTTTCATGCCTAAGTAAACATTTGAGTAAAAAAAAAATCAAATAGCGTGTAGTTTAACATAGTTTGATTTTCCTAAAAAAATTAACATAGTTTGATTAAGCTCTTGTTGAAAAATTTCTCCATATGCACATTAAAAGAAGAAAAAAAATAAAATAAACATCTCACATAAGTTAAAATTAGTTTATTCACGAGTTAAAACAAACTTTTGGATATAAAAGGCTTCTATAACTTAGTTTATTTATAAGTTAATTTCAACTCATGAAGACGATTATTTTATTTTTGTTTCTTATTTCTTTTCTCATAGTATTTGTAGAGAAACTTATTCAAGTAAAATCTAAACCATTGCTAAAATAATTTAAACTTTTACCATAATTTAATTAATTAGAAGACAAAAATAGAATAATAACGATTACCAAAATTTTGATCGTAAAGTCAATTAGTGCCTGAATTTGACATTGATATGTAACTTATATGTTGGTAAACTAAAACTAGCTAGGTAATTAATAAATTTTTATATATAAATATAGACATAATTGGTAGTTAGATGAGGTCACAAATTGTGTTTTGAGAACTAATTTAGTGACCCGTATATTTGTAAATTATTAGGTTGGTGTTGGTCGCTAAAACTAGTTTATCATGTTAAAGTTTTCAATCATATTGGCCTCTGTTAATGGTCTATCTAAAGATAATGACAATACTTAAGTTGGTCGCTAATCATATATTTGTTAAAGTTTTCAAATGCATGGTGAAATGATCAAGCTATGCTTTATATGTTGTAACTAAAGGCTTCAAAGTTAATTAGAGCTAAAAAATGGTAGAAAAGTTCATTGATACAAAGGCAATCACACACTATTTTGCTATCTTATCACAATTCGAAGGAATATGAATATGTATAGAATAGAATCAACCCCAAAGTAAACCTAAAAGAAAAAAAGAAAAATTATAAAAGTTCTTTTTTAACAAAGAGTACTAACCTTAAAAGGCAAAAATTATAAGTAAACCAAACAATTCACCTTGCATTTGGAATAAGGAAATTATATTGTAAATTTCAAAGGAAAAAGAAAATAAAGAGGTGCAAAGAAATAGGAAATGAATTTTAATTAAGGTACCAATAACAAAGCACTAAATGTTTGCCTTCTTATACTCCCACAGTGTGGTGGCCAACAAAGTGAGAACCAGAAGTAGAAGCAATAAAGGATGAGAACGAGAGAAAGAGGCCAAGAATGAATGTTAAGAAATGTCATTGGTAATGGCTAATGCAGGTACAAAGATAGGGGGAGTGAGGGGAGGGAAAAGGAAAAAGAAAAAAAATGAAAATGAAAGAAAAAAAAGTGTTGAATATTCTTTAAGAATTTAATAATTAGCAACCAATCAATTTGATCGCTACCACTTTTATAAATTATACATTAACACCCATAAATTGTCGCTAGTTAACTATTAAATTTATCAAAAGATCTACATCAATTGAGCAAATTACATGAATTATTATAAATTATATGATGTTCTCTTCGATTTTCACATATAAAAAAAATTACTTTTAATTTAAAACATTTTTTTATTCAATCACAAACAAGTCAAATCACCATGACTCCAAGATGATTAATATATTAATAATATTATCTAACTCGATTTAACTAAAGGTTTAGAAACCATGCTTACATAGCAAAAATATAATAAAAGAAAGTGGGTAATATGAAAATCTTGAATAAGCCAATAAATATGAGATAATGGATTATTCCATGTGAATAATCGATATCATATATTACAGCTTTCAAATTGAGTCTTTATACTAATAATCAATTATTGCTTAAAAATAATTTTTTATAACCGGATGGGATTTACTTTTTATAAAAACAAAAAAAAAATTAAACAAAAACAGTTTAAACAAATAACTCAAAAAAACTACTTATTTATTTAACAAAACAGTTTGTAACAAATAAGTTTAAACAAACAGTTAACTTAAGAATAAGCTAATTTTAAGTTATCGAGAATTTTATTTATTTATTTATTTTTTCTTACTTCTTCTATTAGAAGTGTTTTTGGATAAATTTTATATAAAAAAAGGTCCAAAACTTTCCCCCTACTATGATAAGTCACGTTAACTAATTACTCCCAAAAGGAAAATAAGCTAATTGTCCCTCTCTCTCTGCTAGCATAATTTTCGTGAGAAACATCCCGTAAAGGAAGAAAAACCTAAAAGACCAGGAATTAATAATTAAGTAGGAAATATCTCATATTGAATAGATATTTTTGTTAAAAAATAAAAAATTAAATTAACACAGTAGTTAAGAATTTAAATTTTGTTGATGAATTTTATTTTTGGTACAGCTCTTTTCTTTGGTACAGTGATGAAAAATTATTTAATGACAGGAAAATGAATTCAAATATAAAAATTGAAAATGTTCAAAATTTTAATTTTAATTTTAAAAATCTAAAAAATTGATATGATTGTATTTTAATTTAATGATTTATAATTTATATTTAATATCAATTAAAGAAATGAAAAAGTATAACTTTTATTTAAGTAAATAATTAATTAAAATAAACATTAACACAAGTTGATATATAGTGTAAAAATATAAAACACTGGTCACAAAATAAAAAAGACACATAATTTGTTAAAAAATGATTATAATATATATTTACTCAAATTTAATGTGTAGGAAAACATATACGAGTTGGCCATGACCTTGTTACTTTTTTTGTGATAAAATTAAAGTACGCATAATAACAATGTTCATCCATGTTCCGTGGCCATCTTGTATTTTGGACATATTTTAATAAACTTTTATTCCACACGTTTGTTATCCCGAAGAAAATGAGTTGCCAACTTGCCATACTATAGATAGAATATTTAATTCACGTGCAAGTCTCATTTGAGAATAAGAACAAGATTTGGCGTATATGTTTTTTCAGTATTTTGTCTCAATTAAGAATCACAATTACTGCTGTGACATTAATTTCGAATTGTGTGTAACATTTGAATTGATTTTGCTTTTGTCATCGATGCAAAAATAAATATCAGTCAAAGAACAAGCAAACAAAGAAGAAATGTTCTTAAAATCATAGTATTTTCTTAGGGAAATATTAATAACTCGAATCATAATAATGCGAGCTATATCTTGAAACCAACCCAAAAAAAAAAAGAGTAATTTCGAGGAATCCCAAATGATTAGGGTTTTGTTTTTCTTTTTCATACACTTAATTTGAAATTTGGATCTTTGTATAGAGTTATGGAAGGGTTTTCTTTTCATACACTTGTTTTTTGGATAGAGTAAACTAGGGAGTATCACCATCTGCCTCAAAACTTGACCTTTGTCATTTTGATATCACATCCATGAAAACGCGATTAGGATTAATTTATTATAATGTGCCAAAGTTTCTTGTCTCTCTTTAAGCACGAAACTGGATCATTAATTGGTCCCGAGATTTGTCATTTCATGTTCAAATGAAGTCTATTTAATCTCGCCATTTGTCCCCCCATCCATAAAAATCCCATTACTTTCATGTTCTTTTTAAGTTTAAGATCACATATTTGACAAATCTCTTATTTTGTCGTCCTATATGGCCTAAGCTTCGGACGAAAATAGCCCACTAATTTGCCTATATTGCTAGCAATTTGGAAATAAATTTATCTTCCGAAGTTTTGAAATATTAGGAACATGACTTGTCTCATTAAATCAATTTTGGACAGACATGATAAGAAAGCTTTTTGTTTATGTTTTTTTTTCCACTTCAATTCCTTGGATTTAGCTTCGTAATATGTCCCACATGCAATCTATTAATTCCAGAGTCAATTCAATGACTTTACCATCCAATAGGCTTTTCTTTTCGGTCCAAGTCCAAGTCCAACTACCTTATAAGCCCTACAACGCATATGGGCCTCTTTCCATTAATTGCTAGGCTTTTTCTTTCACCCTATGAAATCAACCTACACCCCCATTCTTACTCCATTTACACCTTATTGTTTGTCCCAAATCATATATTCTGTAATTATTTTAAAAAATATTACAGAATAAACATTCTGGAAGTTTGATATTTTGATTATGGAATATATATTCCAGGAAAATGACATCCTAAAGACAAAAATCACAAGAGAAGTTGAATAGTGATTTTAAAAAAATTTCTCAATATTTTCATAAAAGAGCTTTTGTCTTATAGCAAATTCTAAAAATAGATTTTAGTGCCAAAAAAATCAAACAAAAGTTTTTATAACAGAAATAAAATCTAGTTTTATAAAACAAAAATCACAACTCAAGCGTTAGATAAACATATGAGGGAAGAAAGCAATAACACAAAGAGATTATACTCATTCGTTATTGAGACTATGTTCAGTATTTGGTAACCTATTAAGTTTTCACTAACTTTCAACAAAGTTACAAGTACTGTTCACTATCACTCCTGACTCTACAAAATCTTCCCCAAGCTTACAACCCAAGTGTTCTTTTTCTATCAAGCCACTTTTTTGTCTTGAAACAAATTAAAATATTTGTTTAAAGATAGGTGCACACAAACAAGGCTATCGTCTTACAAACGAATTTACAAGATAAGCACTTGGTCTTTTTCTCTCCGATTTTACAAGGTGTGTTGAAAGCTTTTACAACATAAGAAATGTTCAAATCAAAGAGCTTGAAGGTTAGAGAAAATACTTCGTTAAAAAATCCACAACTTCAACTCTTTGGATATTTATAGACTTCAACAACAAGTAACCATTATGAGTAAACTACCTTTTGTTTATGTCTCTTGCATTGTTTGAAACAAGTGTTCGTTGAGAAATAAATGTAGCATTTATTGTTCATCCACTCCAAGCTAATAAAGCACTTTGCTTATCTTCCTTGTGATACATTCTACAAGAGGCATTAGTGGTCAAATGACCTTTTATCCAAAACATCTCTACACATAGTGGTGATGCATCTTTTTAGGTAAAGATGGAGTTTAAAACTTGACTTTTCTGTTACTTTCTTCACTTTGATAGATCTTAGGAAGAATAAACAAACATTTCACGCACATTCCATCAAACAAACAAAGCATTAAATAGTCTTAAATGCTTAATTAAGCAACTAGTGTTTGACAGCGATTGTTTGTTTCATCATATGCAAATACTACACTTCTATCTATTAGCATTTCATAAGCATTTTTTTAAACTTAATATTTATTTGTATCAAATCAAAATTATTGAGGAACCTTATTCGTCTTATGACTCAACATAACATATTTAAAATACCATTATGGTAGATAATTTAAAAAGAATAACAAACCAGGAAAAGAAAAAGTAACTCGTATATATAGGAATTTTGAAAATACTAAATGAAGGAGGTTTAAAATGAGTTTTGAAGAATGCAAAAATTAAAAGCCTAATTATTAAATGGCTATTACTATATCCACTACATTTTTTGCTAAGTACATATTTTTTTACCATTTCTCTAAAATCAAATTACTTAAATAACCTTCCCCCTTTAAAACATTATTCTCCCCCCCGCATACCGGTCTTTTCAGTGCTACAACACACTCTTTTTTTCATAGCAACAACAAATTCCATTCTTTTTTTCATCATACTACCTCCTCTCTTTCACTCCCTTCATTCCCTATCTCTTGCTTTAGTTTCCCTTTCTTCCTTCTTTACTCAATCCCTTGCTCTAGCGTTAACATTTTTCATCCTCTAAAATAAGTTGTTGTAGCATAGTGTCCCTTAGAGTTGTTTAGATTGAAGGACCAATATCAATTGTATAATTTCTCCACTTCAATTGCATCACTATTGTGCAATTTCTCTTGGATAAATATCTATTTTAGTCATTGAAAGTGTGAGACTGCAACTAATTGGTCCCTTAAAGATGGAAATTTTAAATCTAGTCATTAAATGTGTAAAAAGTACAACAAATTAGTCCTGTGAATAATTTAATGGCAAATTGATTCCTAAACTTTGCAACTTAATGTCAAATTGGTGTCCGAAAAATACAACTTATTGTCTAATTGGTCCTAGAACATTACAAGTTAATGACAAAATGATCTCACAAATTTAACATCAGAACCAATATGTTACATTTTGTGTACATTCTGGGACTAAATTTGAATTCTCTATCTATCAAGGACCAATTTGTTACCGTCTCACACTTTCAGGGACCAAAATGAATATTTATCCATTTTTCTTTTGTGTGGGATTTTTAAAGGTCCTAGTAGTGTTCTACTTGAAATTTTTTGGATGTTTTTCTTAACATTCCAAAAAGTAGTTCTGAAACACAAAATAATATTTCAGAAAGTATGTTTCATAATGTTAAAAATAAAATTATTTTGGCAAGTACTTCCCAAAATATTAAAAACAAAACATTGTTCTAGAAAGTATATTCTAAAATAATGATTTTGTATCAATGTTAAGGGTATACAGGGTTAGCAAAAAATAATGTAAATAGGAGTGTGCTTAGCAAAAAAAAAAGGAATAGATATAACAAAAGCCTTATTAAACATACATCATCAATACATATGAGACCAAGCCTTAAGCTTTGTATACAGCTAGAGTCTGTACTGGCCTACATTGCCAATATTTGCTTTTAAGAAATCAACATCATTTTGAAAAGAAAAAAAAAAACCAGTATTGCTTTGAACCAAAAAAAGAAAATGAAAATTAAATACATCATAACAGAAAAATGGTGGAGCCATAGGTGTTGAAGACATGGTGAAGGGAGAGGCTCATCGGTGGACTTGTTGGAGCTGAGGATGACCATGACTTGCTTTGAGAAATAAAAAAAAGATGATAAAAGCTTATTATATACCCATGTTTGTTAGTATTATTTTCATCATATCATTAGTGTTCTTTAAATCCTATATAAAATCTTACTTTCATCTTATCTTTATTATTCTTTAAACCCCAATTTTAAACTATATTCATCATATATTCATTATATAATATTGTACCTTTATCACTATTATATAATATTTTGTATTTTCATTCATGTGACAATGCGTTTCAAGGTACGTTCATCATTGATTTCATGTGACACTGAATCATTGATGTAGACTTTGATTAGAAAATGAATGAATGAACTTAAAGGAAAGAAACTATCATCAAAAGCTTTGCTTTGTGACTAAGGTGTATAATATATGAAGTTAGTGATTAACATACTTTGAAATGCAGTGTCACACGAAGAAAACACAAAATATTATAATATTATAATGAAATCACAGTATTATATAATAAATATATGGTGAAAATAGTTTAAAATTAAGGTTTAAAGAATAATAAAAATAAGATGTAAATAAGATTTTTGGAATAGGTATATGTAATTCTAGAAATACATGTCTGAAAAACAAAAGGAGTGTACTTCTTTAAGAAATAGGATATAGTGGGTAATTGAGAAGTAAAATGGAGAGTATGGAGGTGTACCTAAAACAATGAAGGTGTAAATAGCAAGAGCCATCGGCAAGGCATAAAATGCTTCGGATTGGTACCCAGCCCAAATCACTCAAGTCTACGTCAGCCCAAACAAGTCCAATAAAAAAAGAAAAAGGCTTCAGCCATACACTTGTGTGTGATACGGCACTGTACCAACTCCAAAATTATCAAACAAGTTGTGGAAATCAAAGAAATAGAAAATTACGTATCACTCCGTTAACCACAAGATTTGCATGCACACTACCATACAAGAGAATCAGCACTTGAGATATGTATCATTTTCTAATTTCTTCACTACTTACTTTCACTTACTTAATCGTTAGACTCCTTATAAGTAATTAAATTATATATCTCTTGCCAAATTCTGAAAGCACAACAAATTTTTTGATATTTTTTTTATTAAATATGCAATATTCAATCTATCTGAACTCTTAGATGATAATTAATGAATAGAATTGAAAAGGGGGGGTTAAAAACTTCAAATATATATGCAACAAACAAAAATGGGAATAAGAAAGAAGCCGTAAACTTTGGCGATAGGGATGAATCAAAGTTGAAAGTTGAAGCAGACCCATAAACGTAGAGACAGGCACAATACCATCAACATGTTCTTTCCAGCAACAAAACAAATTAGAACAAATCGAAATTAGACAATCCTTTAATAAAGTTTTGATTGATTGAACATTAGTTTCTCACTCTCTTATGTGTGGCTCTTTATGGATGCACATATTCATATCATCATATCCTCAAATGTTTCGTCAAATAATTATTGTTTGGCCATAATGGAGGAATTGACTGTTTTGCTCCAGCTCTATCCATTTCTTACTCTTACTCCCTTTTTCTTCGTTTTTTTTTCTTAATTCTTCATTTCCTTGTGAAATTTTTAATCATACAATTTGGTAAATAATATGGATTTGATCTTAAGCTTGTTTCTTAAGTATAAAGATGATGAGATTTTACTTCCAAGACTATGTTGTTAGGTGTACTTTCACTTTTTTTACTTATTGCACCCTGTGACATGATTCCGTGTTTTTCTCTTTGTCCTCAAAATTCATTATCATACATTACCAATATCAGAGCAAAGTCCCTAATTTGGTTATATCGATGGGTAAATCCTAAATTGTACATATTCATCACGAGGGTGTGTGAATGAATTGGTTCAAGATTGTTGAAGTTTTAATTTAATTAATGATGACATAAGAAATGTTAATTAATGATCTCAAATTTAATCCATAATAACGTAATTACACTAAAAACTCAAAAAGAATTTTGCTTTTATTACCCACAGAGACCGAACCTAATTCAGAAATAATTGTCTTCTGTAGATTGCAGTTGTAATATATAAAAATAAAAAATAACTTGACAAGGGTGTCAATTGACATTTTAATTTTGAAGAATTACAAAAAGAAGAGTTAAATGATTATATAGTAAATTTGTTTTCTATAAGATTTATATCATGAAAAGAATTTGAAAATTAAATACATGCTTCTTTTTTCTCTTGGACATATTGATATAGATAATACACATTACTTTAGTCAACAGTGTGCACTTCCCAATTCCCATGTCAGCTCCTCTAGATTCTCAACATGAAAGCCATTTGTCCGTTTGTGTAGAAATACTTATGAGACTTGGCACCAAAGATAAGGCTGTTGGATCCACACCACTGCAATTGTCATCATCACTCACTCCACTTTAACCATTGGACAATAAGCCTTTTAACCAAAACTTTATAACATCTCCAACCTCTTCCTCGCCCCTATGTTTAAGGTAAGGTAAAAACAAGAAAATCTTCTACAAATTTGAGTTGCAAGTTTTGGTTAGTGTATCTTTTGATCAGTAGTTAAATTTAAGTTTGTAGAAGTAACTCGAGTCTTTCTTTTATAAAATTGAGTTTCAATATAAATTTATATTATAAACATATTTTTGGGATAACTAAACATGTTATCAAAATAAATTTACTCGAAATACTTCTTTAACTAATAATCAAACGTAGCCTTAATTGATAGAGAATTCCATTAACAATGTTTTATTTAAAAGTCAAATATTTTTTCATTTTTTATTTTTTCTATTTGACAGTTATATTTAGTTTCTTATATATTATTTTGGCTTTCACAACATCACAATTTTTTTCATTATTGTTGTTCATCCCACTTTGTGCTATAAATTTCTTTTATTATCCTTTTAAAAAATTTCATCTTGTATTTATCTTGTATGTTATTTTTTTAATTGGGTCTTATAAATAAAATATAATAAATAATAAAATACGCAAAACAGTGTTGTACCTTTAATAAGATGATTATCTTATATAAAACTAACTTTGAATAAATAAAAAAAGTTGGTTTCTTTTAGTAATATTTTATTATATTTATAATTTTTATTTTTGTTAATGATACATCTATATTTAGTTAACTTTTCTAAGCATTTATCATGTCTTATTTATTTAATCAATCAAATATCCATTTTTGAAATATTTGAATAACATACTTTGACTATAATGATTTTTTTTTACTTTCTTCTTCTTTTATTATCGGTTTTTATATACTTATGTGTTAGTTAACCTTGTTGATTATTATTTCTTATGCTCAATACAAATTATATTTTTTTTTCTCATAAAAAAATGTTAGTTATATATTAATTTTTTATAAATATCATGCATGTTAAATTTTAAATATTTTTTCAAGTCATGATATGTTTTATATTGGTCCCCTTATCTTAAAAATTTCCCAGCTCCGCCCCATCCCCAATGTCTAGCAATAATCCATTTTTAATAAAATTTAACAAAAATATACTAACAAAGTAACATTTTCATTATCGTTTAATTATAAATTATCACCTATGGTGAAATTATTGATTTTTATAAATGTTATTTTAAAATTTATTTTTTGAATTAGTTAACAATGTAAAAATGTAGATGAAAAAATTAAACTCTTATATTAGGAAGTTGTTTGGTCAAATTGATTCGACTTCCTTATATCAGATTTCAAATTTAAATTTTGTATATGAAAAAAATATAATTAAAAAAAATCCACTAAAAGTGTGATCCGTCAGATTTTTTGCAAAAATTAATGATTATCAAATACAATAAATATTTCTTTACTTCTCACCATTAACATAATTGAAAAAAAAAATCTTTGATAATATTATTATCATAATATATAATGCTATTATCATATAACAGTTAAGACATTGTTGCTGCAGTGCACCAAAAATTGTGTGGGACACCCAAATTATGTGAGTGCACGTAGACATGGCAGAATTGTATATGCTGTATGCATTGACAAAAATGTTTCCTAGAGATTGAAAAAATTCAGTATTTGCATTATCTATCCCTGACCAGTCTCTAAAATCTACAATAGATTGAATGAGTACCATATACAATGTCTCCTAGAGAACCGTTGCTTCAAACCCTAGCACAGCTTTAGGGCCATGAGAGGGATGTCAGAGTGACTGAGGAGAGAAAACAAAAGGGTCAGGAAAAATTACCAAGCTTCATGTCATAAGGAACTGACAAGAAGGGACCCTTTTTTCTTGTGGACAAGTGTAATGAATAAGCCAAACTAAGGTGAATACTGAATACCAGGGCATTAGTTAGCCAGCACAGTAATTGCTTGTTGTGATAATATTAATGTTCATCATGCATACCAGACTAGTGCACTGGCACCAAGAGAAGAGACTATTTTTTTTCTTTTTATCTAGATAATAGGTATTTTTTACTCGAAGTAAATTATGTTTGAGATGAGTAAAATTATTATGAATTATAAAGTTCAATCTCCGAATATTTAACAAAAAAGAGAAGAGACTATTGAAAAATGCAGAATATTATTATTATTATTATTATTATTATCCCAAGCACAAAAATGGGGTGTGGCCTGGCCAGAAGACATGGGGCTAGCTAGCTGGAGGAGTCTTCAGAATCTGACTTTCCCATACCATATGGTAAAAAATGTAAGACTCACTAGTGTCACACCACCTCACAGCAAAAACTGATGAGTTTTCTGTACACGTACCATATTCAAGAATCTAACTTGATACACGTAAAGGACCCTACCCCCTAACTGAGAAAATGCAGTGCTGTTGCACCATTAAGTCCTGTGTGATCCACATGCATTATAATCTGTAATGGTTAAATTTGGGAAATTGGGGCCATCTCTTCATGAAATACTTTAATAGCATATTAATTTCAAAGGTTGGGTTAGTATGGTCATTTCATGAAAAATTATTGTATATGTGTTTGAAAATCCGTTGTGAAGTAAGAAATCACCTATTGGGAGCTATAACATCTGAGAAGTGAAAACCACCAAACACGCTAATAACTGCTATTGTTTATATATAGGAAAAAACTTAAATATGTGTGTTTGAATTAGTTTTTAATTCTATTAAAATCAATTCCAAACATATATGAATTGTGTGTTTGCTTTCGCGTTAGAAATGCACTTATTGATGTATATGAATATTTCTGCATCAAAACTTTGATTTGCTTCAAGTAACGCGCATCCTTTTTTCTCAACTCTATACCAAACATGCATGAATAGTTATTTTTTATTTCAATTTTACACCATGATTTTGGAAGTTAAAATTGATTCCAGGAGATATCCAAATATACTGATAATTTATTATGTTCATTGGGTGTTACTCTTCTATCTGAATTGTAGTTTTACCTTAATAATTTATATTGATTTTTAATTTTTATTTTTATTATGCAAATTATCGATGTGAAACTCCAGTTTTATTTAAAGAACAACACTCAAAATACTTAGAAAATTGCATCAAAGTTTTGTCCTTGTGTATCCATTTTCCTCCATTAGTCCATTGTCATTGAAGGATTAATAACCTATAATAGACATCATCCATTAACCATTTTTTTTTTGGATCAGTACTAACCTATTGTATTTAATACTCTATGAAAGAGAAATTTGGAAAAGAGATTGTAGAAAGGAAGGAATTAATTTGATAGTTTGGAAGTACCAGCAATGTTTTTGTTTCCACCAAAACAGAAAAAGGTAACAGAAGAAGACAACGAAGTTGTACGGCATCTAAGACAGCCTGGACCTTTACCCCCTCTCTCAACAACAGTTCTCAACTTGGGTAGATTCTTCACTCTCTGAAGAATCCATCAGAGGCATGACTAGATTGATTTCTGCTCTGCCTTAAAAAATTATATTTTGACCTTAGAGACATCATTTTATTATATATATTGGATAGGCCATGGGGCTGGTTTATTTTGTGTAACCAATAGCCATATTAACAACTCATCTCTTAGTCAAGATAGAATAAGAATGAATAAGATAAAAAGAACAAGGTAATATATTGTATGTAAATAACAAAATTGACCCGTTAAAAAGTGGTTACAATCATAGAGATGATGATACCGGTAGACTGATAGTGACAACGGGAGCAATTGTAGCAGAGGTAAGTGGTGTTAGTAATAGTGGTAATAGTGATTGTGGTAATAATAATGATAATGAAAACAATGACTATAAGAGTGATAATGATGATGATAATAATGATAATTAATAATGGTGATAATGATTGTGACAATGACAATTAATTACGACAACAATAGTAATAACAATAGCCTGATAAAAGACAATGGTGATCGCAATTGTAGTGATTGTAACAGTGGTACTTGTTACATGCATAAACATGATAGAACGATGATAACAATAATAATAATAGCAATAATGATTATAGCAGTATAGGAACTAGGGTAATGGTAACAACCACGATGATGAAAAAAATGGTAACAATTCTGATAGTGTTAACAGTGGTGAAGTGAAGAAATTGTTAGTGTAATGAAAAAGGGGATTTTCTTATTTTTATCCTATTTGTTCTTAAATCAATATTCCCCTTAAAATAACTTTTAAACTAATGAACAAGATAGACAAATAGGAGAAGTTTATTCTACTCTATCATGTCACCAACAATAGATGAAAATAGTATACATTAGCTCATCCTATATCCTATCTTGTTCAAACTTGTTTTGTATCTTCAACCAATTCAATTCTTTGATCCCACAGGCAAAGAAAAACATCACATTTGGTTTATTTGAATCCCATGTTACGTGTCATTTCTATGCTTAAAAAGTGTTGAATTTATCTAAAAGGAAATTAGCCAAATGACACAGAAAATAATTGGAATTTCTTTGTCTATTAGTAAAAGTAGTCCAAGCCATAGACTTATAGTGTCTAAACAAGATTATCCTGAAAAATCCAACACAAAATTCAATTCAGTACTTAACATGCATTGAACTCAGTCTGCAGGCACATATAATTGAGGCTCACTCTGATGATGCGGATGCTCCTGCCAACAGCCAAATGTCATTTGAAAATCTCTTTCCACCCCATTTGATCTCTATTCGTCTCATCCATCATTTTCTCCACTTCTCCTGCTCATAGCTATGCATTTGCCTTCTCCACACACCCTCCCCTCAAACACAACTTTCACACCCTTATCACACTGGTCACTGCATTGGAACTGCAAATGTTTTTAGGACCTTAAAGGGACCAATCTCTCTTGTAACTTTCTCTGTTTACTTTTGTGGCAGACCAAGTACACATATGGATGGTAGCATCCTTTTCAGTGAAGCTCACAAGTAAGTCTGATCCATGTGATAAAAAGGATGAGAGAGATCTGTCCTTGGTTTGCATCCCTTTAGCTTAAGTTGTCTACATGGGCCATACATATTCCCCCCAAAACTCTAGAGCTAAAAGATATAAAAGGTTCACTCAATTTTAGTTAATTGTGGTGTGATAAAGTCCCCTTCATGTTCAATGAGTGGCCGGAGAGGGAAATCCTTCTAGAGAGCATCAAGTGGGGTCATTCTGAAGATTCAAAGCACTATCCCTCATTTACAATAAGTCATACCATCTGCCTCAACTGATTGTCTCCATTTTGTTTAAAAAACGCGATAAGTACGTTTTTCGTTGTTGTTTGATTTTCCAACAATGCCACTAGTCAGTCCTCTTATAGGGGCCCTCCCATAGAAACAGCCATGTTTATCTTCAACTAAGAAAAGATCATGCTAACAAAACACATTCACGCAGTTAGTACTTTGCAACCGTTAAATCTTAAATGCATGTTTTAAATCCGATTCATCGCGATAAAATTCGAGTTCTTCGATCTTAATCTGACGATTAAGAACTGCTGATTGTGTGAATGCATGTTATTGCTGACTGCAAGCAATTTGGATTCAACAAACACATGCATGTAGAAAAAGCAAAGGACAGCTCAAGACGACATTATAAGAGCTGCATTATAGTAATTGGAAGGTAGAAGAAAAGGCTCAAAACACCAGATAGATGACAGACTTATGCACCCATTGGCTTGTGATTAAATATAATAATTGATACCCCATTGGAAATAGATCACTTTGTCCTCAAGATACAAACCTCATATCCCACATATCTACATCTAAACCAAAGCATGAGGTTAATAGGACCCAAACATAATTTATCACCCCCACAAGGTCATATTCATCAAATAAATAAATAAAAAAAAAACAATAATCCCTCTCATATGTGATGATGTTGTAGCTGCAAGAGTCTAGAATATGCCCCCTCAGGCCTGCTGACAAGTTCAGAATGGCTACCTTGCTCTACAATGCGCCCATCTTGAACCACTCCAATGCAATCAACCCCTCTAATTGTTGACAAACGATGAGCCACGAGCACCGTGGTGCGACCCCTCATTAGCCTCTCCAAGGCCTCTTGTAGCACACACTCAGACTCAGCATCTAGTGCACTTGTGGCCTCATCTAGTAGAAGAATTGTGGGGTCCTTAAGCACAGCTCTTGCAATAGCAATCCTTTGCTTTTGCCCTCCAGAGAGTTGTACACCTCTCTCGCCAACCGGTGTCTTGTAACCCTCGGGCAAACCACTCACAAACCCGTGCACGTTGGCAGCACGTGCGGCCTCAATCACCTCAGCCTCAGTTGCACCTTCTTTCCCATATGCAATGTTCTCAAAAATGCTTGCTGCAAAAAGTGCTGGCTCTTGCTGCACCAACCCGATCTTGAGCCTCAAAGACTTCAAGTTCAACTTCCTAATGTCCTTTCCATCAACCATCACTTTTCCAGCAATAGGGTCATAGAATCTCTCAATCAATGCAATAACAGAACTCTTCCCCGAACCACTTGCCCCCACAAGGGCTTGACTCTGGCCTGCACGGATCCTAAGGTTCAAATCCTTGAACACCATCACATCAGGCCTAGAAGGGTACGCAAAATCAACATGTCTGAGCTCAATCTCCCCGCGAAGCGATTCAACTGGATCAGCATCAGGATCATCAGGGTCAATTCTGGTTGAGCGATCAAGGATTGAGAACACTGAACCAACAGCTTCGCCACCACGGATAATCTCCGGTGCAAGGCTCACGGTTTCGGCCACCGAATTTGCTGTGATCACTAAGACCACAAACACCTTGATGACTTTGGAGAAGGTTGAAACACCTTTGCTGACCAAATGTGCACCATACCATAGAATGAGAGCCTCGGAAGCATAGAGGGCAAGCTGAGAGAGGCCAAACAAGAAGCCGGATGTCTGGCTCCGGCGCAGGCTCTGGCTCTGAGGCACACGAAGCTCGTGGCAGAACACTGATAACATCTTGTTCTGAGCATTGAATGCTGCAACTGTTCTGATGTTGCTCACTCCCTCTCCTGCTATCATACTTGTCTTTGCATGAGCCTTGGCTGTGTCTCCAGCAAACCCTTTTAGTGATAGTTGCTGCAGAATCCAAAGACATAGAGAAACATTGATTGTTAACACTTAATCAACAGCATAACGTCCTACGCAAACCAAGTTATATTCCTAGAATTTTCTAACTTCTAAGGTAAATTGTTTGATATTATCAAATGAGAGCAAAACATCCACAAAATTATGTAGGTTTCACTCTATAGGAATGAGTCTCAGTTGCGATTTTGTAGTTTCAAAAAATTTCAACAAATGCTAAAAGGTGTGTTAGTGGCACTCCACATTGATAGAAACAGTGAATAGACAAGAACATTAGTACACCAAAACAAAAAGACAAGAACATTAAGCTTATAGAACATTTGGTTTTGTATATCTATTTTTTATTTTTTATCTTCAGAAACCTTTTAATTAAATAAAAAATGATATTTCAATAGTTATTTGTAAAAACCAAAATTGAAAACTAGAAAATGTTTTCTCAATCTAAACAAGCTATTAGTTTTATTGTAATTCTTTTTGAACTTTTTTTTTTGGCACGTGTAGTAGGAGTAATTCTTGAACCTATGCTACTGGTTTTTGTTGGCTACTAAATCCATGCAAGGCAAGAGGGTTACAAATAACTGCAAGTATAACGGTAAACTTTAATAATTGAATGTAATGCTTCTGCCAAGATTGGACAAAGGGAAGTTGGTAATTTCAGTAATAGCTTGCACATTCATTTTTGGTAAAAAAAGGTTCAATGGGGGTTGAATAAATTCAAGAAAATTTACTGAAAAAAAGAACCAAAAGGGCTAAAGTGGTGGGGTGGGACCCAGAGAGGAGAGAATGTTGAATGTTACATGCAATGCATGGACACCTACTACATTAAAGACATTGATAGATAATAAGGTACATGTCTCTGATCGATCAGTCTTTTTTTTTTGCCCTGTGCCTATAGCATGCGCAGAATGTAGAACATTACCCCTTACTGTATATTAAGACTACTAGTATTAGTTGGAAAATGATGCATGAAAATTTGATATTTCTTTAAAAAATATATAAATATGTCATCCTATGCATTATTGCGAAATTTGATATTTTTTAAAAATATTAATGTGTCATCCCAATTCCTAAGTGTGACAATGGTGATATTATTGTGACGTGTGACAGATTTAAGTGAAAATTTATGTAGAAATACTTAGCGTTAATTTAAAAAAGTTAACTCATGAAAAGTAAAAACAAACTAGGCACAATTTTGAATTTATAAATTATTATTGTCGAAGACTTTTTTTTTTTTTTGGTTAACTTTGCATGCTTATCCGTGGGAATCATCGACACAACAGCGAAAGTAAAAAAATCAACTACTTGTACGCTTTTACATCGTGCAGGGTAATTCCCGTGAAAAATATGCACAGTAAATTATAAACAGAAAAGTAATATTTTTACGCAAAGTAAGACAAAAGTTACAACAAAAAACATAACCCAAAAATTGTTTTGCAAAATATTTTTAAAAACTGCCTTTTGAAATAAAAAAAGAAAAACTCCATGATAAAATATATAAATATATCTATATAAACTATTTTTTTCTTCCAAATATACCTCACCAAACAATTAGATTGGAGAAGGATCGAGAAGTGTGAACCCCAAAAGCAAAATTGAAAGTCCATGTGATACTATCTCCATAATTATTCGCATGCATGCCCTAATTAAACAGCTGAGATGTTATCCATATACAGCTAAACAATGTAAATGCACCAAATCCCACATGGTCTCAGGTGCGTAGTCAAAATCTCCAATTGTTAAAAACACAATTATTTCACTTTCACCCATTCAACCCCAAAACTTACTAATTTACTACAAGAAATATTTTAGCAAATTACTCTTCAATATATTTTATGGAAATAGAACTTATAATTTATTAAAATGTTTTTTTTTTACAAAATACCAAGTTGGTGTATATTAATAAATCTTCACGTTTAATATATCCAAGAAAATCAAATTTATAATTCATTAAAAAGCTATTAAAAAAATAAGTGGATGTACTTGAAGTCTTGAACATAATATATAAATATATACATAAGTGACTATGAAGGTCACATGTCTAGGACCTGAAAAAGACTGAATACGATCACGGGTGGGGGGCTAAAAAATAAAAGTTCAGATTCCTAGACAAATTAAAAGGTTTGGGGTTTGTAGAAAAATATATGAATAAGAAAATGAATATATGAAGTTTCCTCTTCAGTACCCAAAAAATATTATTAAAAAAATGAGTCTCAAGGATTCCTACCAATGAAGAGCATGGTTTCTGCCTTCAATTCTTTATAAATTAAAATATATTCCATAGACAGTTGGCAGAGATATTATAACTCAATAATATATAATATAATAGTACTAGTAATTTTGAACTGCAAGACCAGTCTCAGTGTGTGACATCGAAGTTGATGGTCAGGTATGGAATCTGTACCCATAAAATAAATTAAAATTTAATGGCCATTATTAATGTGCTTTTAATAGGCCAATATATTGTGAGTTATTATTTATTTCCCAGAAGTTAATGCACTGGACTTGGAAGAAAGCACGTGCACCGTTCAACTTTGAGTGGGAACTTCGTTGTTTTAGCTTTTGTCGTTTAATGCCAGCTTGTATGTGAAGCTAGATTCTCACCAGTGTAAAAGGGCAAGTGTGAGTGTAAGGTAAGGATCTAATATATAAGAATCTTGGGTTAAAATCTAGAGTTACCCTTTTGGACTGGCCCCACCACTAGTCAAAGGTCAACACATGCAAATAATAAGACAATTTTGTAAGTTCACTTGGACCATACTAAAAAACAATTTTTCATGTCTTGGGTGAAAAAAAGTACTGCAAAAACTTCATCAAAACTTGGATCTAATTTATTATATAGTTTATATACTTAGCACCATGTTATCATAATAATGTTTATTTTTAAATTATGTGACATTATAATATATTAGTCCTAGTATTGTGGAATATGGTTAGAGAGGAGGGTGAGATTTATTTACCTGAGCAAAATTGGCTAGTTATATAGTTTGTATCCTTAGCATCATGTTAATATGATAATGTTGTTTGTTTTAAAATTATGTGACATTATAATATAGTAGTACTAGTATTGTGGAATATGTAAGAGAAGAGGGTGTGAGATTTTTAATTTACCTGAGCAAAATTGGCTAGAACAAGGAGAGGGAAGGTTGCCAAGATGAGCAAGGAAACCCTCCATTCCACTATGAAAGCAACTATGAAAGAAGTAAGGAGAGATGTCATGTTCTGTAGAATCACTGATATTCTCTCAGCAATGGCAGACTTGACATCAGCTGCATCTGTGGCAAGGCGAGCTGCAACAAGGCTTGAGTTGTGCTCCTCCTCATCGAACCATCCAACTTCATTCCTCAAAATAGCTAACAAAAAAAGTACAAATACCAAAATTTAAGTGTTTGTTTTATTTAACTTATTTTGAAAAAGGAAAAAGAACATAACCCCTTATTTTTACTAGCTTTTTGGAAAAAGACAGCTTACATGCATGTTTTTAGTGATGATCTCCTGTAAGAATTAGAGTTTCACTTCGCATTAATAAAAAGTTTGTATTGAAGATCAGCATAAGTTACGACGATAAAAACTACAATTCTGATTGGCCTTAGAAACTATCAGCATAGATTACCAAGATGAAACTCTTAATTCTGATTGACCTAAGAAAAATTTAACCAAGTTTTATCCTTTTAAAAAACTTAAAAACAATAATTTGCTAGAAATAATTCAATCCCAAACTGCCAAGACAAAGGCAATATTTTCAAAAAGCGTTGAAAGAGAATGCGAGAACAAAGTAGAGTAGAGAATACCACACACACACACCAACACATAAAATAAATCATACCGGCAAGCATCATTCTTCTGACCCTTGTGGTGAGGTTTTCTCCCATGATACTAAAGAAGTAATGTTGTATCAAGTATGCACCAACTGCATAGAGACCAGCACCAATGTAGATGAAGACATACTCCTTAGTCTTCCTCTCCATGGATGCATAATTTCTGAAGTAAAAGACCTCAATCATGTTGCTCATAACAATGGCAAAAGTAGGGCCAATGAATCCAGAAAGGACAGAACCCACAGCTCCCATGATTGAGTAAGGCCACTCAGGAGCATTCATCTTCAGCAACCTGAAGAAATATCCATCTGGGGCAGGATTTTTCTTGTCTGTTTCAGCATTTGATATCATCTCAATGCGGCCATCAGCTCCGGTGCTGTACTGGTAGCTCAAGTTCCTCAAGCTTCCGGACCGGAGGCTCAAGGACTTTGTTGACAGCGAATGGCTCAGGCGTGATGACCGAGTCCGGCGAGTTGATGGGTTGGAGAAGTCTCTATTTCCAACCATTTCTTGGAACCGAATGAGTGAGGCATAGGTGCCTGCCTTGGCAATGAGTTCTTCATGTGTACCTGTCTCAACAACTTGTCCTTGTTGTATAACTGCAATGGTATCAACATTCCTTATGGTTGATAGACGATGCGCAACTACCACGGTTGTTCTTCCAACCATGAGCCTATCTAGTGCCTCTTGAACAATGCTTTCAGATCCTGCATCAAGAGCACTAGTTGCTTCATCTAGCAGAAGAATCTTTGGATTCTTCAACATAGCTCTGGCAATAGCAATTCTCTGCTTTTGGCCCCCAGATAATTGAACTCCTCGCTCTCCTACCTGATAAGAAGCAGAAAACATTGTGATTCGCAGTTGCACACCCTTAACTAGTACTAAATGATCAATTTTAAGCCTAAGAAGAAAAAAAATGTTACAACTTAGTAATGCTTGAAATGAAAATTATTAGTATTAGAAACCTGAGTGTTATAGCCATTAGGAAGCAAGGTAATAAAGCTATGAGCATTTGCAGCAGAAGTAGCAGCTTCCACTTCAGCCATTGTTGCATCAGGTTTTCCATAGAGTATATTCTCAAGAATAGTAGTTGCAAAGAGTGCAGGTTCTTGATTCACCAACCCAATTTGATCGCGCAACCATTTTAGTTGCAGTGTCTTAATGTCCACATTATCCAGCAGAACCTGACCTGCTTGGCCATTTCAAAATGATCAGCATAGTTGCTCATCCAGGAATCAAAACTTAATATCTTCAAAAGTAAAAAGTTTCAATAGTATCACAATAATGCGTAGTAGTACGAAAATTTGCTTAGTTACCTTCATTTGGATCATAGAACCTTTCTATCAAGGAAACAACTGTGCTCTTTCCAGATCCACTACCACCAACAACGGCAACAGTTTTACCAGCAGGGAAAAAGATTGAGAAATTGCGAAAGATAAACATGTCCGGCCTCGAAGGGTAGCTGAAAGTGACATCCTTAAATTCAATGTTGCCATTAACCTCGGCTAAGCACTTTCCTTCCGATGGATCTTCCACTATGGTGGGTTTCTGATTGATGATTTCCATCAATTTGTATCCAGCTGCTTTGCCTTTGCTGAAAGCGCCTAAGTTTGAAAATGACTGTCCCAAACTCCTGTTGAAGTAAACAAACATGTCAAGATCAAAGGCTCGCTTCATTACAAGTTTAACACTGAATCATCAAAAGTTACTCAAATTAGGCTCTCACATGCCACCAACAATGGCCGAGAAAATAGCGGTGAATGCCTTGCCACCATCTGTTTGTCCATTCCTGATGAAAACTCCAGCATACCAGAAAACTAGTGCCCAAGACATGCAAGCTATTCCATATGTGCATCCTAGACCTAATCCTTTGGCCATCCCTGCCTTGTATCCAAGCTTCAATGTGTTTTGTATCGCATCAGAATAAGAATTCAATGCCTTGCTCTCACCAACATAAGAGTAAACAGTTCTAACTTGAGCAATGGCCTGTACAAATTGCACATGATGGAGACCAATCAGTCCATACATAAGTCTATCACTTTTTTTTCCTAGGCTATTTTTGAGCCAATGATTATGTAAATCAATGTAAAGGACAGATCTAAAACAATTAAAAAAGTAAGTAACTTTAGGCAAAACATAATTTCATTTCATGTACTTAATTGTAAGCAAGGGCCATAGTTGGCATTAGAGCAACACACAACCACCATCATCATTACCATGCTTTTTGATTATTTTACTCACAAAAGAGAAAAGCTAGCTAGGAACTTTCATGAGTGCCTCACACGACAAGACATCATTTCACACATTAAACAACCACTGAACTTGAAACAAGGCGCAAATTCATATGAAAGAAGAGCATGCGCTCTCAAAAGTAGGAGATCAAAATTCAAAATCTTTTCCATAACCCCAGAATAGAAAAAAGAAAAAGAAAGAAAAAAAAACACTAACAAAAGGTAAGAAAAAAGAATAGAACAAACACAATCAACTCATCAAAACATTTTATTTCATGAACATTATTAACCTTGTGTTGCTTTCATAAATAGAAACATGTGCAACTTTCATGCACGTGATATGTTCAAGACCAAGTTTTTCAACCATGAATAAACCTCACCTGCTCGGCGATGATGCCCGCATTTGCATAAGATTCACGACTCTTTGATGTGAGGCCAGTGAGTGTGTAAGCATACAATCCACCAGCAAAAGCAATCCCAGGAATCACTGCAACACTCAGAAGTGCAAGCCTCCATGCTGAAACAAAGCCAACCACTAGACCCGCCAGAAACGTTGATAGATAGTGGATGAAGTTCCCCACCTACAGCATCACAAAACGTTTAACCAACAAACATAAAAATACAAAACTCGATGAAAAAATAGAAAACATCAGCCATGTGACTAATCCCCGGCGCATGTTAAACAGTGCTTTGCTAACATGCACCACTTCTTTGATCATGTATGGACCCCACATTAACGGATGGATATCAACCCAAAAACCCAGAAGGCCATGGTTTCTATATGTTCTTTTTTTATTTTTCATACCATGAAGAACTGCAATGCAACATCAGCTATGTGACTTAACCCCGGCGCATGTTAAGCCATGTTTTGCTAACGTGCACTACTTTGTACAATGATCATGTATGTATGGAAATGGACCCCACTTTTGATGGATATCAATCAACAACCCCAGACGGCCATGCTTTCTATGTACCATGAAAGAACTCCCAACATCAGTTTATGTGACTTGACTTAGCACCGGCGCACGTTAAACCGTGCTTTGCTAACGTGCGCCATTTTTTCTATAATCATGTAGGGGCCCCACTTTTAATGGATATCAATCAACTAACTATCCCCCAGAAGGCCATGGATCCAATTTGTTCTTTTTTTTCATACAATTGAGAGAAAAAAAACCCAGAAAAATGGCAAATTCAAAGCACCTTCTCGCTTATAGCATCTTGAACTAGAAGTGTATCTGTGGAGACACTAAAAACTATATCTCCTGTTCTTGCATCCGTGTCAAAGAAACCAACGTCTTGTTTAAGCACTGCCTCCAAGTACTTCTTTCTCAGTGTACTCACTTGCCTCTCCCCAGTGTACATCCAACATGCAATTTCTGAAGAATATTTAACTCATCATCAAAAAATTAAAGTAAAAAATTAAGAAATTAAGTAATATTAGTACATGCTTTTTATTTGCTTTTTTAGTGTTACTACAAATGTGATGCATGGTAGGGGGGTTCAATTATTAAATTAAGGTAATAGAAATGTGTACCAATCATTAATGGTAATAATAATACATGATAAAGATGAGAATGGGGTGATAGATAATGTTAGGCAGGAAATTCTCAAGTGGTGAGATTGAGATTGACAAGTGAAGGAAGGAAAAGGACCAGTGTGTTTTGTTGACAGAACACGTCGGATCGATGTGAAGTGGCTCGTGAAACAACAACAGTCACACACGAAGTCTCAGAAGCAATGGTCAAATAAGTGTAATCGATCTTGTTCACAGGTTAGGACCAACAAAACAAATAGAGAGAGAGAGAGAGAGGTTGAATGTTTTTTAGAAAAAAGAAAGAAAGAAAATTAACATACCTGCATAGGATGATATGCAAACGACAAGACCAAGGTACACGAAATAGAGAGCATACTGCAATCATGATCATAAGAAGAAGAAGAAATGTAAATAAGAGAATAGAAAAATTAATTTAAAACATAAAAACATTAGATCTTGGATCAGAGAAGGTGTTGCTAATAAGAAGTTTGAGTGAAGTGTGGGGGATTCATTGATCAAATAATTAACCTTTGATACTTCTTCTGTCATTTTCTTCAAGTCCATTTGGTTTTTGCCAAAGCCATTAACCATTTCACCAAAGAGAAGGAAGAAAACTGGCATGGATGAGCCATGAACAATGGCTCCTATGCTGCCAGAGATCATGAGCATCCAATCACACTTGTCTGCAAATGAGAAGAGCTTGTAAAAGGGCAGAGTCTGCTCCTTCTTCTTCTCTGCCTCAGGCAATGCTTTAGGCTCAGAAGCTTCAGCCATTAGAACAAGTCACAACACAAACACCCCCAGCTATGAAACAGAGGTTCTGATGTGATAAGAACAAAAGGGTAGAAAATGGGATTTTTAGAGTGACTCGTGGCTCAATGCCATGAACAAGGAGATCTAGGCCTAGTGGGGTGTGTAATGTTGTGACTTCTTTCTTGACATTGAATGAAGGAGATCTGAAACAACAACCCCTTTTGCTATATCACTCTTTTTTGCAGTGTCAATATCGTTTTTTGGTTTGGTAGAGAGAGCAAAGAGAGTGAGAGTGTGTGTGTGTGTCTTGGTGAACAGTGGTCAAAGGAAATTGGGGAGAAGAACAAGAGTTTGGGAAGAGAGAGAGGTGTGAAGTGTGGTTTTATAGTGTTAGTGGTTTGGTTTTACTGTGGTTGTGAATTAGAGCATACTAGTATGATGATGGATCACGGTTAGGTTGATAAAGCCACAGAGATAAAGGAGTCAAGTGAATAGTGTTATGGGGTTCTGTGCAGTGTGCCTGTGTCTGGTTTTTTCACTTTTCTTTAATAGGTGAAAAATTGAAAGAATTAAATAGAATGTCAAAGTTTTTGTTTTTTTTTTTGTTTTGTTTTGTTTTAGAGTGGTGAAAGTTCTTAATTGTTACTCTTTCCTTTCTAAGTTAATATTTTTATTTGTTTAAGAATGTATCCTGATTAAAAAAAAATACTTAATGAAGTATTAAATAGTGAGTGGAGTATTAAATAAGGTACGTTATAGTTATAGGAAATATTCATTAGAATTTGAATTTTTAAAATAATAATTGTTTTATAAAAATAAAAGGTAAAAATCATTACTCTAAACGCTTTAAAATTTATCCTCTTTTTTATCTATTATACTAAATTGGTTTTCTTATTTTTTTAATTTATTTTTTAACTCCTCCTGTATTTCAAAATACATTATATTTTACTATATTATAAAATTGATTAATATTTTCTTAAAAAATAAAAACTTAAAAAAATACTTTATAAAGAACTAGAACCATGATCCTTAAAATAATAAACACATTCTTTTACTACTACAAACAAGTTTTTTTTTTTAATATTTAATATAAAATATAGTATTAAAACAAATTTTATGTAAAAATAGTTCAATATTCAAATTTTATATTTTTTTTAAATTTCTTATATTTTTATAATCTTATATATTATCTTTTAAAATATATTATATAAGATTAAATTATATTTTCATATAAATTAAAATATGTATATTTATGTAAGTTTTATTTTTATTTTTATATATTATATTTTTATAATCTTATATAATATAAATTTCATCTTTAATGTATATTTTTTTTACATAAATTATAATTTCATAAAATGACAAGATTTTATTATCTTTTTAATATTTATATATGTGATTTAATAACAGTATTTTTTACCTATATTAAGATATTCTTGTTATTTATTCTAATATTTATAAAAATAATTAAAGAATTAAATTATATAGTAAAAATTCATAATAAAATAAAATGATAGTATTTTTTATTTTTTAAAATATTTATTTATGTAATTTATTGACATTATTTTTTATCTATAATGAATAATATGAATATCTTAATATAGATAAAAAGAATATTGTCACTAAATCACAAGTATTATTTAGAAAAATAAATATAATATATAAAATAAAAATAAAACTTATATAAATATATATTATAATTTATGTAAAAATATAATTTAATCTCATATATTATATTTTAAAAGATAATATATAAAATTATAAAAATATAATAAATTAAAAAAAATAAAATTTAAATTTTGAATTATTTTCACATAAAAATTATATTAATACTATATTTTACACCAAATATTTAAATAAACACTTGGATTTAATTGTAAAAGAGTGTAATTCTTACTTCAAGAACTATGATTCTAGTTTCTCCTAAATCATTTTTTAAGTTCTTATTTTTTAAAAAAATATTGGTTAATTTTTTAGTCTAATCAATGTTTAAAATTTAATGATAAATAATTAGTTAATGATTAAAATGAGACTAAGATAATATATTTTGAAATATATGGAGACTCAAACAATAAATTAAAAAATAGAAGGACTAAGTGTAATAGATAAAATAAAGAGACAGATGTTGCAATTAAGCCTACACTAAAAGAAATGGGAATGAAAAATTAAGTAGTATTTTTTAGATTCCAAATTATATGATGTTTTAGAAGAAAAAATTATTTCAAAATATGTTGTTTTACAAAATCATTATATGTCATTAATTGAAGATATAAATGATATATTAGGAAGTTACTCCCATGTCGTTTTATAAAATTAATGCTACATTAAAAACTTTTTCCCAAGAATATTTTTAACAAATACTAAGTGGAAGTAGTGTATAGAAAAAATAAGTAAATCATTAATTAAAGAGATAAAAAATATTAAAAAATTATCTAATATTTTTTTTATAAAAATTAACAAATTAATTACGTTCTTAATATATGTGTCCTAACTTAAAACCTTAAACGTCTGGATCGGAGTGAGTGTTGTTGAAAATTTCAAAGTAAATAGAAAAAATAAGTACAACATTAATGGAATAGGAGTATTTTGGATGAAATAAAATATAATAATTTCACTTTTAGTCTTTTATACTCCTTCCCTTTTCTAAATATAAGATATTGTTTTAAAAAGTATTTGATTTGTTTATAAGACTTTTTTTAATTATCTTTTGTATTAATTATTTTTTTTACCAAAATGATTTTAATTATTTTAGTCCACATATAATAAATATTATAAATTATTCATTTCTCTCTCTTATGAGAATTGGGGAAATAAAGAGTTTAAATTTAAAAATTAAAACTTCATTATTATTATTCTTCTCTCTTCATGTTCCATACATTAATTATTTAAGTATAATTAAAAGAAATTATAATTACAAATAAATTTTATGTTAATAACCCAATTAACTAACTTTATCAATAATTATGAATTAGTTATGAACATTTTATATTCAAGGACAAATAGAATATATTGAAATTGTGGAATTTTAGTCTCTTAAGTTTTTAATTGTTAATTAGATTTTCTAAATTTCATCTTTTTGTCAACCAAATTTCTCTTATTAGCCTTTCATTCAAAATTACTCATATGATAGTAAATTATTATATGAAAACTAACATAATGTGACATGATCCTAAAAGGCTAGCATGTGTTGTTTAACATGTATGCTTATGATATTTATGTGACAATGACATGCCAAGTTAAAGTAACATATAAAATAAATAAAAAATGAATAGATAATATCATTAATATGTGATAAATGAAATTCAAACATATAAATGAATCATTAAGCTAATAATTTTGTTAAATAAATAAATAACAATTATATTATATATATAATTTATATAGGAGATCAAAATAGTGGAGGTTCCACCTCTAACACTTTGTGTTAATTTCTCCCGTAACAAAGACTCTAAAATGAATCCGCAATTAGGATGAGGTCCACCTGCTTCCTTAATGTTTTCTTTTTTTTCTTTATGTATATTCACCTTTAAGGTTTACCACAACACTAGAACCGCTTGGGTAATTTGTTTATGTAAAATTGACTGCCGACAACATTAAATATCATATTTGTCAAATACTATAGATTTTACTAAATATATATAATAGTAGTATTCAAAAGACTTTGAATATCTATAAAATTTCATTAAATACTATATTTATTAGAATCGTATTAATTAGTACGGTTAAAACATTGATTAATGGATTAAAAGAAAAATATTTATTGTTAAAATCATAAATGAACCTAAAAAGAATTATAAACAACTTATTTTTGCACATCCCAGTAAAAAGTTTTGTCATTTTACATCTTTAACCAATAAGATATTAATTGGCATTTACCTGTTTATTAAATACTAGTATAATGAGATTTAAATAAGCATGCTTCCTTCTTAAAGTCTACTAAGTGAGCAATGTTATAATCCTTACGCTTGATTTGCTAAAAAAAATAAGGGATTAAATAACATAAAATATTTGTCTAATCTTTGATTTAAAAAATAACTAAGGAATAGTATAAAATATAGAATGATGGACTCAACCAATACTCAAAAACTTGTAACTCACTAAATCACAATATAACTTTTTGTTTAGTGTCTACCAAAAGTAAAAATATAATATTATCTCTATTTTTTAACTTTCATTATCTCTCTCCAAACGTCATACATTGATCAGCGGCAAGGGTGTATGGACTCCTGTTGTTCCCTTTTTGCTAATTATTTATTTCTTTTCATTGTTAATTTATTCAAATGTTCTCATCGTTATTTTTCTCCTTCTTGCTATATTTTTTTCTTTTGGCCAACTCCGATTAGAACCTGGGTCCGGTGGCGTCAAGGGCCACGCCTCCTTCGTGGAGGTGTCTCTTCTTTGTTGCGTCGCCAAGGTGCTACTAATGCACCTAGGATTTTATAGTAAAATTTACATTATTTTATACAATACATAAGCACTCAAACCAGAAATAACACATAATTACTTGTATTGTGCATCAACCACCAAACGACTTACAATACAAAAAATTATTCTATGACTCAACTACTTATCTAGTGTTGTTCTTTTTGTCTTGTCTTTTTAGCAAATCAAATGCATCCTAAGTGAACAAATTTGGTTAACATATAAACAAAATTTACACTATAACCTAAATGGGGATTAAATTACATATATAATTTTTCTTATCTCAAGTATAAGAAAAAAATAATTATTCACACTAATTAAAAAAGTAAGTTAATCACATTTAATTGTACAAATCTCAATTAAAAATGATTTTTTCTAACTTATCTTTCATTAAAACTTGATATTATAAATAAAAGAGTCATTAGAATTAAAATCTCAATTAAATGAACGATGTTTTAGACCAAGAAAAATATGTTTTTCTCTATATCTGAGATTGAAGTAGTATTTACTATTATTAAATTAAATAATATTAATAAATATACATTAATCAATATATGCTAATAATATTAAAGTTAATATTAATACATATATACTAAATATACAATAGTATTATTAAAATAATAAAAATTATTTATATATTAATAATAATAAATAATGATATATTCAAATAATATTAAAATTAGTATTAATAAATGCAAATATAGATTCATAATATATACCAAGGACCAAAATTACACATATTTCTTACTATTAAGGATGGGTTTCCACCTCTAACACTTTGTTAATTTTTCATATAACAAAGACCTCAAAATAACTCATCATAACATTTGGATGGAGTTTGAACTCAATCTCACCCATGGATTTTTTTTCCCCAAAAATACTTATAGCAACCAATAAGAGTACAATCATTCAAATTATGTTGACACCATTCAATCTATATGAGAAAAGTTGTAAGACCTAAAATATATTAAGAAAAAGAAGAAACAAGAACAGATTTAGGAGACCAAACAAAAATCCATGAACAACATCAAAGAGAAAACCTATATACAAATAATTTTAGTCTATTCCTGTAAAAGTTCTCCCAACAAAACTTTGGGACCGAGTCAGACAAAAAAAAAAAACCTCCAATGTTTCTCAAAATTAACTAAAGAATCTGCATAAAAGTAACCTTATTTGTATAAGTGAGATATACATTAACAAAAATTAGAAGAGACGGACAATTTTTTGACTTATTTTTCAGCTTTCAAGAGATTACACATATACTCGGAGAAACATCATAACAACAAACAACATATTTAGAATGAGATTCTAACCAAAGCTTCTTCCAACATCTAGACTTGGCAATTTCAATGGCCTTACCCTTAGAGTTCACCATAACACTAAACCTATTAGGTTAATAAATCTGTTCTATATGTCTATAACTCAAATGGGTGATCAAAATTGCCAGAATGTTTATTATTACTAGATTTAAATATATAATAAAATAAATGTTTAAAAATACATATTAAGATATATTAATTTATATATACTGAAATAATTTTTTTAAATCTACTAGACTAAATTTTAATAAGTATACTAAATAAATAAATACTAATAACTTTGATAAATATAAATTAATAAATATATACTATTAATATCAGTATTGATAAAAATATACAAAAAAAATGTTTGTTAGATTTTATAATATTATATTTTTTTAGAAGTAATAAATATATATGTAATTTTGGTCTTTATTATATATTATTAATATATAATTGTTAATATTAATTTTGATATTATTAGTATATATTTATTAATATATTATTAGTAGTAAATATGCACTAATAATATTAACATTAATATTACAATTTATATCTATTATTAATTTTAATATAGAAGCGTGTCATAGCTGTGCTTATATGAATCACTTCAATTCCGAAGAAAAACACAAATTCCTTTTAAAATAGAAAATGTTAGCCATGCATTTTAAATATTTATTTTGTGTATGGTATGCATTGAGCTTTATTTATGACAGGTGCGCCCATCTTTTGAGAGAGAAAGGTAATCAATTTGGATACTCCAACCTGTAATATAACGGTTAACATTTACAGTATTATTTTATATAAAATCTTTTCCTTGTAAGTTAATTTTTTTCTCCTAACCACAATAGCTTTTTACCAGAAGTAATCTTATTTGGTTATGATATAGCAATCTCACATCAGTGTTAATCCACGTGTTTAGTGATAAGTTAACTTAATATAAAACCTTATAGTATAATGTAAGCTAGGGGACAGAATTTCAAATTTTAGTTAAAAAATTTAAGTGTGAATAACCACTTTTGAAGAAATCATTTTAATTACTGATTTTGTATATAATGTATTTCTAAATTGATGCTCAATAAGTTATTTAAAAGAATTTAAATTTAAACTTTAAAATAGATAAAAGAAATCAAAATGATACGTTTGATTTTTTAATAAAGAGTTTGGGCTATTTTTTAAATTTAAAAAATACTGATTTTATGATATTATCTCTCTTATAGATTTAAAAAACTATTGTTTTTAACTTTTGAGAAAATCACTAGAAGAACTTTTTTGGCAATTAACAAAAACAAACAGATGAGTCAGGCACATGTAGTTAAGAAAGTACATTTTAATTTAGTACATAAAGATCTTCTGTTGAGAATTTAATATAAAGATGTATAATATTATCAAAGAAAAAAGATGGTAGTTGATGAACATGGAATTAATAGAAAGTTGATTACCTAATTTAAGTAAAATTGTGAATTCTTGATCAAACAAACGAATTAAAACCACCCATCTAATAATATATATATATATATATATATATATATATATATATATATATATATATATATATATATATATATATATATATAGTTATTAATTATTGTTATTACTACAAGAATTTGGCTTTTTAAAATTCAATTTTATTTATAAAGAAGACAAGCCCTCATCAAATGCCAATAAGTATGATGGAGTGGAAGTTTCATTGGCATGGCCCAAAAAACCTCTTCTATCATTTGAAAACAATCTTGGTGTTTTTCTTTTTGGGTTCAAAATTTTTGTATATTAAGAATGCTATTCTTCCCTCATAGTTTCAGGTTGTTACTAAAACAAAAATTTTAAAAATGAAAGAAAAAAAGTTCTGTCCATCATCCATAGTAAGATTTTTTGTGGTCCCAAGTTGAAATGCAAATTTTATGTCGCTTGCATAAATGATCATCACAAGCATTCAGAGGAGAGGAGAGAACAATCATTTCACACACCAAGCAGTACACATAAAATGGAGAAAGCTTTCCTCAAATTGCAACGGTCAAATTAAACCCCTCTCTCTCCCACACACCATAAATCATCAACCCAGAATTTCATTTTTAAGTATTTCTTTTGTCTTTATACTTTATTAGAATTTAATTAAAATATACTGATTAATTGAAATTTTTTTATCCTGTCACCTAATTATGAATTGTCGTATAAGTAAAGCAGTTAATTTTTTTTGTAACAATTGTTTTATTAATTATAGTTAAGATGATTCTTAATTGACTGATATTATAAAAAAATTATATTAATCATGTATGAAAATTAGGCTTATTTTAAATACAACACAATAAATTGATAATGTTCTAATTAAGATCACTCACATTGATTACCACAATTTATATTCTTTTGTATCTACACATAGTTCTTTAAACAATGTGTTATTAACAAGTGTTGGTTCGGGTAGTCTAAATTCGTTTGTTAAACAAGATACATGAATCTTTTGAATAAAAAAATCATGATTAAAAAAATAAATCTTATTAAAAATGACCCGTTAGATTTCCAATAAAGATTATGAATCAACAAAATTGATAGAGTACCAATATCATGGTGAAAAAAAAAATGTCTCACCCTCAACACTTGAATCAAAATCACAAATATCTCAACTAGATAAATCTTTGAATTAATTTCACATAAAATTTAACCGATATCAATGATATATAGGGAAGTAAAATTATTTTCTAGATTTATTTTAATATCTGTTTTCTGCTTCTCTGCTAACTGTTTAGAACGAAGGTTTTTCTTTTCTTTTCTTTTTAGGAAAACACGTGGAAAGAGGAGAGTTCCAATGCAACTTTCCTAATAATGAATTTTTATTCTCTCCATTTCCGAAGAAAATCACTTTATTTTTTTAGTAAAAATAATAATAAAGTGCTAATAATCAGAGTAAATATAAGCAGTATAATATTTTTTATGTATGAATATTTCTATGCGTAGAAAACATCAGGTTAGAGTCAAAACCTTCGGATATTTTTCAAAATGGGTCAAACTGGAATGCCAAAGTTAGAAAGGTGGGTGTTAGAAATATAATTTTTATTATGGGATAAACTTACTTCTTTGACCAATTTGTCTACCATTTTTAATTCACAAAATCTTGGTTTCTTCTAGTTTTCAAAGAGATAAAGAAAGCTTATGGGGTAAAAAAATTCTAAAAGGGAATGTTATGTGTTTGGAGTAGTTAGAATGGCTAAATCAGGTGAACACACATACTTTGCACCAATGATCCAAGCTATGCCCTAAAATCTCACACGAGCTAAGCTTGTCACCATCACACTTTGGAAGTAACATATTGTCTATTAGTAAGCCTACAAAAACATTCCTGATACTTTACACCAAGTCACATCCAAAGGGCTATCTTGATTACTTTTGCCTTCCATCAATCACAGTATTCATATATATGGGCTTGGATGAATGATTTCGGTCCAGTGGATCCAAAGAAAATGTTATGGGTTATAAATAAGTGACCCTTTGTTGACTTCTAGTTCCTATACTTCTAGTTTTCAGAACTATGTTTGTCACACGTAGAAATTCATTTTAAAGAAGAAGAAATAAAGCAAGGAAAAATGTTTTTATTACTAATAAATAAATTATGAGTTTAATATACATCATAAAAGATTTTACGTCAATCAATAAAAAACCATTTTTAATATAACTCTTAAATTAATTATCATAACAATTAATAAATTTATTATACCTGACAAATTATAATTAAAAAATAATATAAAAATTCATTTACACTATAAATGTATATATTGTTTATTTATAAGTTATTATAAGATTTTTTTTATAAAAAAACTCAATGTTGAAATAAAAACTTATATAGACCTAGTTTGTTGCAGATTAAAGGAGTGATTCTAAAGTAGAATAATTTAGTGATTGTTTTTTTAGAAACTTTTGACAAAATACAAGCTAATTTATGTTTGTTTAAAATCATAAAAATCATTTTTTTCTTAAAAAAGGCTGATTTTAATCAAATTTTATATTTATTTTAGTTTCTAATTATTTTAAAAAGCTAAAACAAATGCATAGAAAATAAAAAAAATGATTAGTTTTTAATAAGAATGATTCTTTTACGAAAAAAAAGGTGTAACAAACAGAGTAACAGACCCATAATACATCACTGCTTATAAGGTTTCGTATTAACATCAAGCCTTAATTTAAACTTCAGTTCCTCACAAAAATAATGTACTTCATACAATCATATACTTGTAAAAAAAATGGTTACATGTTTTTACTTTTATTTTTAAATTGGCTTGCAAGCGTAAATTAGTTTCACCATTCATTTTAATTCTAATAATTCATATAAAATTCAAATAACAAAGATATTTCATATCACTAATGACATGCACTACATGATAAATCCATGTGACAAGTCTTAGCATCTTCCTGGAAAACAGAATTTACCGTTATATCATTCTATAATGACATTGCTTCATTGGACATATAATTAAAGTCTAATCCCTCTTCCAAAAGATTAATTAACTAAATGATCTGATCTGTTCAGCTATAATTTTTCATCTCAATCCACAAACATGACAACAACAAAGATATGAAAAATCTTCACTTGCAAACAAATCATTACCATTTGATCACCTACTGCATTAATCAATGAAAAAGGAGGCTATAAAAATACATAGATGCTTAATGCTATAACAGCCTCAGAAATTGAGACCACGCAGAAATTGGAATTGGTCGGGTAGTTCTTCAACAGTCAATTGTACTTTTGTGTGGCTCTTGGGACCTCTCTTGCTCAAAAGTCTAGGAATAATTGTTTATAGTCTCAAGTGTAATGAAAAAAACGCAATAAAATTTTGAAAAAAAATTAAACAAATTAGAAACTGATGAAGTGGCTTTAGCTGTGTTGTAGCCACTTTTGGGGACATGGTATCCGTTTTGGTGAGCTAATTTAGTCCTTATATATGTATTAATAACACCATATAATATAATGTAGCATGTGACATGCTTTTTCTTAATTAGGATTCCATTTCGTCCTTTAAAACCCTTATTATCCTAGCATGTAGATGCCGTATAGCCTAACTCTTTGCTAATCTCACTATTCTATTGTTTCCATATGGTAACTTGTACTACTCCTTGCTCCATATGATCATCAATAAGCATGTATTTAGGCTTAAAAATGTAGACTCGTGGTCCAAAGTTGTGGACCACACACTTTGGTGTATAGGGTCCTACTCTCTATTGGCTAGCTAAACTTATATTAAGTAGCTGCAATTGAATTAAAATATTAGTAGATTAGTAGCTGTAATTTGTTCTTTCCCCTCTTAATTATCATTATTGATTAAAGATCTTTGATGTGATGATCCTTAGTTCAAATAGGTAGAATCATCTCTCGGCAGCTAAGTTTAAATGATTACTATTGCTTTCCCTTTTGTTTTTTAAACATGGCAGCACAAGAGGGTCAAATACCACATACTGCAAAATCGTTCAAACTCTTTCAATTATTTACCCACTACTACTAATTTATTATTACTTGCTTTTTACCCATGTAGTCGTTCTGGGCACCATGAAAAATGTGCAATCCCTCTGTCCCATTTGCTCTAATTGTGTTTGAATTACATCATGCATTTTGCCCTCACTTTCCATTTTCTTTGTGCCATTTTCTTGACCGAGTCCATTCCACACATTCAGTTCAAGAAAAGGTTGTCTTCTTCTTTAAATGGATGCCCTACAAGAGTATCAAAATGTTACTTTCCTAGTCTTTCTAACTTGCTTTGTGGACCTCGTACATAATGTTTAAATGTTATTCATAAATATCTACATGGAGTGACCTAAATAATAGATCACTTTGTCATTTAAATATGTTACTCAAAGATTAATCCTCACATTCATGTATATAGAAAAATATTTATTAGATTAGAAGAGTTTAATATCTTAACGGCGTATCTAGAAACACGTTGAGTAACATATATATAAATTACATTCATCTAGTAAAAAACATGAAAGTTGTATAATTCATATTTTAACCTGACCAAATACATTCTAAATAAATTTTAATATCTCAAAAAATTAGTTTGTAAGTCTCGAACAAAATACACTTTGAGTTTACCCTAAAGTAAATACTGTTTAGGAACAGAACAGCAAGACCATATTCTTGATGTAAAGCTTGGCTTTCTTTTTAATTGTAAAAACAATGCATTATGCAATATTAGTGAAAAATATATGGGGGATAATAACACTGGGCCTTTGATCCATCCCTTACAGAACATAGCCTCCATGAAGCATATTTCACTCTACTTTTGAGGGGGCCCTTGAGCCCATCATTATCTTAATGATTTGACCAAACATACCTCACTGTTTTCTCACTTTATAAGCTTTGATTGCTAAGGGAAAACAACACTATTTTAAGCAATAACGGCGAATAATGATCGAAAGCACCAGCAGATAGCTTTTTACACGTGGACACTTTCATGAGTGGTCATGAATTTGACGAGTGAGACCATGTCTGGCAGCTCACAATTAGAAGAAGCTTCAAACACACAAGTTTTTGTGTATTGACATGCAAAAACGTTAGTACCTCTTTTTTGGAGTCAATATAATAATAATGATTGGATAAGAAATTACACAGTAAGCAAGGGAAAAAATTCATAGAAACTTAGGCACATTTCAATATTTTTCAGAAATTTTGAATTTATAGACACAGACGCTCTATAATGTTATAATCGATTACACTTAGTTTAATTGTCTGTAATCGATTACATGAGAAGGCAATCGATTATCATACACTTCTTCTAAAACAACAAAAAAAAATTCAACACTTACCAAAATAAACATAGAAAGTTTTAATATATCAAAAAAATAATTTTATTTAATATAATGGTTTTGAAAAACATGAGTAATTAATCAAATACTTCTAAACATATCATACAAGTAATCATACAACAATTGAAAGATATAGATCATGGCATCATCAACCATTTAAATTTATTTTAATGATAAGCTTCATATTTTGAGAAAGGAAGATAACTCAACTAAACATATGAGCACAAACTCATTATAGCAATCAAGCAAGACAAACAAATAAAATTTTGTTAGTCATCATATAAACAAGTTAAATAAAAGAGAAATTTCAACCAACTTAAACTTCTTGAGAGATGTTCTCATCACTTTCATAATCCTTGGATAGAAGGTTGATTTTCTTCTCCGAACCATCGGATGAGTCATTGTCATCCCAAGCAATATACGCCTTCTTGGATCTTCTTTCTTTATAGCTTTTCTTCTTGGGCCATGACTCATTTGAGGGGCAGTTTGCCTTTATGTGCCCGGGTTGATGTTACCTTTTTCATGATTCAAGTGCTTAGATCTTTAAAGATGGAAGTCAGACTTTTGTTTTTCTTACTTAAACTTCTTGAGAGATGTTCTCATCACTTTCATAATCCTTGGATAGAAGGTTGATTTTCTTCTCCGAACCATCGGATGAGTCATTGTCATCCCAAGCAATATACGCCTTCTTGGATCTTCTTTCTTTATAGCTTTTCTTCTCATTCTTCTTGGGCCATGACTCATTTGAGGGGCAGTTTGCCTTTATGTGCCCGGGTTGATTACACTTATAGCATTTAAGTGTTGGAGAAACTTCTTGAGATCTCTTCCCATTGTTGAAGTTATGGCTTCTCTCCATTCTTCTATTTTTGACGAATTTATGAAACTTCTTCACAAAAAGTGAGAAGTCCTCTTCATCATCAAATTCTTCTTCTTCTTGCATCGAAGAGGAGGCTTTGAGTGCTATGCTTCTTTTCCTTTTGTCGGTCTCTTCATTTTGGTTGAGACGTTGAAGTTCCATTTCATGTTCCTGCAATTTGCCAAACAAAGTGGCAAGAGACATAAAGGAAAGATCTTTACTTTCAGAAATGACAGTTACCTTGGGCTGCCATTCCTTACTTAAGCATCTCAAAACTTTATTAATTAAATCTTCATTTGGAAAGGTTTTTCCTAAGGAGGCAAGATGATTGACTATGTGTGTGAATCTTTTCTGCATACTTTGGATGTTCTCATTAGGGTTCATCCTATATAATTCATATTCATGTGTAAGGGTATTGACTCTAGATCTTTTCACATCAGTGGTGCCTTCATGTGTTAGTTGGAGAGTATCCCAAATCTCCTTTGCATTTGAACAGCTTGACACTCTAAAATATTCATCTATTCCTAGGGCAAAAGTAATGATGTTTTTGGCTTTAAGATTATATTGAATTCTTCTTCTATCCTCATCAGTCCACTTATCTCTAGGTTTTTGTGTTGTTGTACTAGTGCTTGCATCTACTATGGTGGGTATGTAAGGTCCTATTTCTATTGCTTCCCAAATGTTTAAATTTATGGCTTCAATAAAGATTTGCATTCGGGTTTTCCAATAGTGGTAACCCTCACCATTAAAGATAGGTGGCTTATGGATGGAGTTTCCTTCAGGAAACAGAGAATTTGAGGAGACCATGAATCTTGAAGTTGTGAAACTTTTCTCAAGATACCTGCTTTAATACCACTTGTTGGATCAAGTGCCCTCGGAAATAATTAAGAATGTGGGGTTGAATTAATTATTAATGTATCTTGACTAATTAAAAATTTAACCTTCTTAATGTTACTAGATTCAATTAGGCTTTTACTACTAAGTTAAGAAAGTAAAGAACAGAAATAGAAACTTAACCAAAAGTAAAAGCAACAATTAAAAGTACACAATGGAAATTAAAGAGTGTAGGGAAGAAGAAGACAAACACAAGATTTATACTGGTTCGGCCACAAACCGTGCCTACATTCAGTCCCCAAGCAACCTGCAGTTCTTGAGATTTCTTTCAACCTTGTAAAATCCTTTACAAGCCAAAGATCCACAAGGGATGTACCCTCCCTTATTCTCTTTGAAAAACCAAGTGGATGTACCCTCCACTTGAACTGATCCACAAGAGATGTACCCTCTCTTATTCTCAGTACAATCCCTAAGTAGATGTACCCTCTACTTGTACCACAAAGGATGTACCCTCCAATGTGTTGGGACAAAGAATTCTCTGGCGGTTAATCCTTTGAATCTTTGTAAGGGGAAACAAAAGATATCTCAGGCGATTAGTCCTTTGAAATCTTTTGCTTAAGGGGAAGGGAAGAATCAAAAGAATTCTTAGGCGGTTAGTCCTTTGAATCTTTTGTAAGGGAAAAGAGAGACACAAAATAATTCAGGCGATTAGTCTTACTATTCTTTTGGCAAAGGGAGAAGAGAATGAAAAAGATGAATAACACAAGTTTTTTATCAAAGAACTTTTCTTCAAAGAAAAAGTATTGAACAAAAACTTTTAGAAAGATGAAGAGAAATGGATTAGAAAATTCTGTTGAAAGTGTTGAAAGAGATGAAAGATTGTTGAAAGATGTTGAGAGATGATGTTATAAAGATAGATTATTGATGATTCATGCCATGGTCACATATTTATAATCTCTTGATGACTCAAGTCAAAGTTTGTGACTCTTGGCAATTTCTTTAAAACTAGTCACTTAAAAAGTTGTGACTTTTGAAAAAATCTTCAGAAACAAGTCACTTGAAGAATTGTGACTTTTGGAAATTTATTTTTCGAAATCAGTCTCTGGTAATCGATTACCATTAAGGTGTAATCGATTACACATCAATAGATGCGACTTCTCAATTTAAATTTTGAAATCAAAACGTTTAGAAGCTCTGGTAATCGATTACAAGTGTTGTGTAATCGATTACACAAGTTTAAAATGATTTAAAACTGTTAAACACAAGTTGTAACTCTTGAAATTTGAAATCTTAACGTTTTAAAACACTGGTAATCGATTACTACCTTCTGATATTCGATTACCAGAGAGTAAAACTCTTTGGTAATGATTTTGTGAAAACTTCTTGTGCTACTCAATGTCTTGGAAAACTTTTTTAGTACTTATCTTGAATGAGTCTTCTCTTGATTCTTGAATCTTGAGTCTTGAATCTTGATCTTGATTATCCTTGAATCTTGATTCTTGAATCTTTGGAATTTTCTTGACTCTTGATTCTTTGGCATCATCAAAATAACCTTGGAAGACATTGCTTCCACAACTTCTTTGTGATGCTCAGACGTTTTTCAGCAATAGTATAGGCTTCTGTATCTTTGGTCAAGATCCTTAGATTCAGTAGCCTCTCCAATATCTCAATAATTGCTACATAACCATCTTAGTAAGTGAAAACAAAATGAACATAAAAGTTGTTCGTAATAAAATAAAACAACAAACACAAAATACAAAAAAATATATTACCACTGCATGTCCAGGACGATGCACATCAACATCTGCTTTATCAAGTGTCGTTGTCGCCACCAGTTGCTGAGCCACATCTGGTTCAACAAATATGTCATATTGCTAAACCAACAGAACTCTAGAAGGATCCCCTGGCTGTGCCAGAGTCATAAACAAATGTGAAATCATGTAGAACTACTCCATGTAATCTGAAGAACACTGGTCAGACACTACAAAAATTTTCTCTACAGGTGCAATATAGTCACATAATTGCATCCATCTAGCATCTATTTCTTCAATAGAAGCCGAAGGCGCAACAGGATGTGGCAGAATGGTCTGGATGTACCCAAACTGTAGTATAACCCTCTCCAGTCGGTGAATGACCGTCAAGGGACCCCATCTGAGATGGCTGGAAAACAAGGAAATGACCTCAAATTCCCTAAATGAACAGTGGTCACCATATGGAATCCATCACACAACATCAGGGGTCAGTCTGTCCAGACGCCTATGATATGTCGACACGGGTAATGCCTCGCCAGAGGTCCATCGGCATGCATGCGGTCTCTGCTCGTCATAATCCTCGACAGCTAGGACGGAACCAACAGATGGGAAATGCTCGTAGATCCAACACTAAAGATATTTTGCAAACATATTCATTAAAATAAGCGACAACATATAACAACCAACACCAATGAAAAAATGTTTTATTAACATGTGAACTAACCTATAACAAAGTGATATATCTTGCAAGCTGCCTCGTAGTGCTCTTTGACGCCTCATTTAAATTATCATACATATGCACAAGTGTAGCAACGCCCTAAGCGTAAGTCCCACTTTGCGTCAAGTCACGTAGTGTATCCAAGAATAGCGCGTGCACGTGTGTGGCACTCTTGTTAGAAAAGAGTGTGCATCCAAGCACGCCTGATACACATCTCGCAGCTAGGATAGTTGAACATAAGATCCATGACATTGAATCATCTTAGTTCTTGCCTCTGCAGTGCTGACCTCGAGTAATTCCACCAACATATCGACAGCGTCGTCGACATGAAGCTACTAGAAACTATGGAACGCCCTTACAATAGGAAAATATAGCAAGGAAGCCATGTCATCCAAGGTAATAGTCACCTCTCTTACGGGCAAATTGAAACTACTAGTCTCCTTATGCCAAGGTTCCACAAAAGCAGGCATAAGTCCTCGATCGCCTTTATCTAGGAAACATGGATCAAAGAACTTAGTTCGCTAATAGCCACAAGGCCTTCAATCTCTAGAGTAGGCCTACTGAACTTAGTCATCTTCCTTCCATGGGAAGATAGCTTCAGCTCAGGATGTTCCTGCAAACAATAATATCGATCTTGTAACAAAAAAATAATAAGTTATAAGCTACGTGCTTTATGTTTTTTGATTTATATTCCTCTCCATTCCAGACTCTTAAAGCAATGTGATTTTCAAAATCTCTCAAAACTGATGTGTCATGGGGTCTGCCTCAAAAACCCTTAAAATCAGTAACACTTTCTTCAACAGGTGGTTGTTGCTGCTCTTCGTTTAATTGCATCACGGTCGTCGGAGGATCCTCAACAATACACACCTGTTGTCGCTGCCTACGGGCAGATACAGTAGGCATTTGCTGCTGAGGGCATCATTATCATCGTCACTAGCCTCTCTCCTCCCTAGGGCTTTTCTTATTGCTCGACATAAAGCTCGTCCGAGACCTCTAATTCTAACGATTATCTGTTCAATATTTTTTAAAACTAACAATTTTAAAATATTTTAAAATTTGGTTTCAATTCTTTTTTAAAATTAACTAACACTTTTATAATATTTTAAAATTTGGTTTCAATCTTTTTTTAAAACTAACTATCAATTTTAATATATTTTAAATTTTAGTTTCAACAATTTTTTAAAACTAACTAACAATTTTAATATATTTTAAATTTTGGTTTCATCAATTTTTTAAAACTAACTAACAATTTTAATATATTTTAAATTTTTGTTTCAATCATTTTCTAAAACTAACTAACAATTTTAATATATTTTAAATTTTGGTTTCGTCAATTTTTTAAAACTAACTAACAATTTTAATATATTTTAAATTTTTGTTTCAATCATTTTTTAAAACTAACTAACAATTTTAATATATTTTAAATTTTTGTTTCAATCATTTTAAATTTAAAGTATTTTAAATATTGGTTTCAATTTTTTAAAAAGTTAAAAAAAATGCGTTTATATTTATTATAATGTTTTTACCAATCTAATTACTAAACTAATTTTTTTATTGTTTTTATACCACTATAAAATAATATCACCAATCAATGCTTATAAAACTATTGCTAATATACAAAAAAAATTACTAAAACATAACAAATAAAAAATAAATCAAAAAATAAATTTAGAATAAAAAAATTAAAAATTAAAACAGAAAATAAATTTAGAATTTAAAAAAAAAGTTATACGTATTGTCAATTCGTATGACCCATACGGATCAACAATCCATATTGGTCATACGGGTTGTCAATCTGTATGGCCTTTTGTTCACAAAAAAAATTCAGGCTACATCGTCGACAACCAACAATCATTCAAACAAAACAATGCACAAACAATGATAAAGAGAATAACTTATCTCAAAGGAGAACACAAATGTGTCAATGAACAGAGCGCGAATGAAAGCAATGAAGAACACGAACGAAGAAGAAGCAGCAACGAAGGAGCAGGAATGAATGAGTAGGAACGAAGGAAGAAGAAGCAGCAAGGAATACGAAGAAAGAAGAATAACGAGGAAGAGGAAGAAGGGCGCAGGAGTGACTCGTACGGATGAGTCACTTTTTTATTTTATAAACAAAAGATGAAGGGCATTTTAGCTTTTTCACGTTGGTTGCTGGGTGTCCCAACAAAAACGTTGGGCTGAAAGCAACTCCCTTAAGTGAAACATTAATTACTAAAAAGCATGGCTCTTTCTATTTACACCTCCATTTTTCTAAGTACGTCCCTATATCCCTTTCTATCACTCAATTATCCATTATACCTTTTTTTTTTTATTAAAGAAGTATATCCATTTCGTTTTCTAGAAAGGTATTTCTGGAATTACATATATCTATTCCAGAAGTATATCTCTGGAACCATGAATCATAGTTCCAGAGATATACTTTCTATCTATATTTGTTAGTCTTATTTTCATCCTATCAATAGCCTTCTTTAAATCTTATCTAAAATTTTATTTTTATCTTATCTTTATTTTTCTTTAAACCCTAATTTTAAAATATCTTCACCATATATTCATTATATAATACTACGTTTTCATCATTATTAGACAATATTTTGCATTTTGCTTCATGTGACACTATGTTTTAAGGTATGTTCATCACTAACTTCATATATTATACACCTTAATTACAAAGCAAAGATTTTGACGACGATTCTTTTCCTTTAAGTGTGTTCGTTCATTTTCTAATCCAAGTCTACATCAATGATTCAGTGCCACATGAAGTTAGTGATGAACGTACCTTGAAATGCATTGTCACATGAAGGAAAACACAAAATATTATATAATACTGATGAAAGCGCAATATTATATAATAAATATATTGTGAAGATAATTTAAAATTTGAATTTAAAGGATAATAAAGATATGATAAAAAAAGATTTTAGATATGATTTAAATAACACTAATGATAGGATGAAAATAAAACTAACAAACATGACTATAAGATAAGCGTTTATCATTTTTTTTATTTCTCATCAACCATCTTAATTCTTAAGTGATATTCTTTTGAAAATATATATCAATCCGGAAGTATATCTCTCAACTATGTTTCATAGTTCTGAAGATATACTTCTAGAATAGATATATGTAAGTCTGGAAATACATTCCTGGAAAGCAAAACGGGTGTACTTCTGTAAGAAAAAGGATATAATGGGTAATTGAGAGGTAGAAAGAGGGTATGTGGGTGTACTTGGAAAATCGGGGTGTAAATAGTATGATTCTAAAATAAAGGTATAATTTAAACAAACTCTAAATCTAGGTTGTTGCTTCCTGCAACTAAAGTTTTCTAACTGCACCTCCCAAACTTTATAACATTTAGAATATTCCAAAACTTCCGTGCAGACCCTTTTTGTGTAGTTCATCCTCTTTTTCATTGGGAGGAAGCCTAGATGATAATAATATTTTCTCAATTCAACCAATTCAATAAAACCTTTTGTTTATTAAAAAAGGGTAAAGAGGGGAATCTACATGCCATAACTAGAACCAAATAAGTGTCGTTCATTAAATATTGGTTAATGAGGTCCTCTCTAGGTTCAATTATGATAAAAAATGGTAACATCAAAAGCTGAAGAAGGACAAGAAGAAAAAGGAACCTAGCAAAAAGTGCTTTAGAAAACCATGTTTGCAAGAGATATAAGATTTGTTGGGTGGTTAAGAAAGAAGGAAAAGAAAAAGAGTCATGAGTTCAATCTCTTACTAACAAAGATTAATAAATTAACGACTAATATTTATTGATTAAAAAAAAACCATGTTCATATGAATTTGTTGTTGCTTGTCACTATGCATCAGTGTTACCCTAAGGTTCAATAAATCAAATGAATAACAAACAACCTAACTATCTATGTAGGGGTTGGCTTATAGTACCAACACTCAACGATGTAGTTTCTCAGATCACGTGTTTTGTAGTGTCATAAAAGAATTTCGGGTTAGATGATGCAAAATGCTGAAATAATGACGAATTACGGAGCATCCTAACCAAAATTATGAAACCCACCCTTATGAAACACCATATCCAAAATTATAAAAGCATTATTCCAAATTAAGTAATCTAGAGTATAAGTTGTTTCCAAATAACATACTTCAGAATTATGTCTATAGAATTTTAGATTGGCTATTCCAGAATTATGTAAACATCATTCTGGATTATGTAATCATAAATTTTGTTTTCATAATTCTGAATTGGGTGTTTCGTAAGGACACAAACAATTTTCACTATTATGGATTTGTCAATATATAAATATGAAAAAAAAACTACTAACTTGCGTTAAACAGTGTCTTTGCTAAAGGGGAAATGACAACTTGAGAAGCTCAAAATTTACCAATGTGGGAGGGGAATGGGTGAAGAAGCTCAACTTTATATAAAATAAAATAAGGAATACACTATTAGAAGATAGTTAGTAAACATAGGGTGCCAGAAGCAAGAGCCCAAACTGTCTTGAGTTTCCATCTAGTGGCCCAAGTCTAACTATATATGGGACATACTATTTAGACTCTCATTTTTACTCTTTGCACGCCCACCTATTTGTTTTTGTCCTTAGAATATACTACTTTTTTGGTTTTGGTATTTATAAATTATTTTTTCAAAATGATCGTAGTAAAGAAAAATCGGTTTCATCTTTTTTGTTTGGTTATAGTCCTTGTAATATATTCATTTTTCAAAATAAATAAAATATTATAGAGACTAAAATGAAAAATGAATATATTACAAGGACTAAAATAACAATGACTAAATTTTTAAAAAATTACATGGACTATTTTGAAGAAAAAACTTTTATACGAACCAAAACAAAAAAAAAGTATATTATAAGAACTAAAAATGTATTTAAGCTTTTAAAAAAATATCATTTTACATAAATTAGTTTTTATGATGTAATTATGTTTTTTTACTTGCAAAAACATACTTATAGCATTTAATTTATAATCAACTGAGAAATGCAAGATGAAACACTAGAGAAAATGTAACAACTTGTTGTCGTTACATGAAACTAGAAATTAACTCAAGCGGCAAACTTTATTTTAATTCATTTGAAACTCTTCAATTAATTTGATTATGAAAAATATTTGTAAATTTTTCATATTTTAAAGACCAAAGGCTAAAACGCATAACTCCAAAATAAAACATCACATAATACACACACACATAACATCATAGTAATCCAAATCTACTCAGAACATGCATATAAACATAAATCACACTATATGGATAAACTGCATAAACTCTAAGTCAGTCAACACTATGCATAAAACTAATGAAAAACAACACAAGAAGGGGTCGCATCTTCACGTCCAGGCATGTCCATCATAATGCCTCCAAAGAAAGGATTCAGCTCCTAATCATCTACTCCCATGAATACAAATTTTGAGATCATCAAAGTTACAACCAAATGTGCCACACACAAGGATAAGCTTATAAAAACATGCATACTTAAAACAAGATAGACTTAAATCATTTAAGCATGACCTACTATAATCACATATAAAACGTAACATGAAGGAATCATGCATAAAACATGAGTCTTAGAATCCACAAAACAAAGAATATCATAACATTCATTAGTTCATCAATCATTGTATCAAGATTCAATAATCATACACCATAATTTATCCATCAAACATCATCATCACTAGTCTACCAATCGTCAACACTAAAGATAGACTAAACTCCATAGAGATTTCACCTTTTGAGATATTAATCTAAGTACATCCTTTAACATAGTCGCACTCTATGATCTAACCATTCAGGAAGATTCGAATTAACCCCAGGAAGGAAGTGTGGTTTTATAAAAAATGAATGAGTTTGAGTAATGACTTACCTCAACAAGGTTTGCAAAAACCTTAACCTATCTAGGAGTTCGCCCATCCATCCATTCTATAGGCCCTTTCATTGTTAGCCACCATCGACAATCTCCAACACTAGGTTGGAGGCTTTCTTAGCACCCCCAACTTACGTGCCTACTCACAATAATTAAACTTAGACTCCTTGAGGTTTAAGATACGACACCTCTGTACCCACCATCTCACTATGGTCAGTCTCATGGATCAAAGTTTCACCATCAATAATAATCCATCTCATATGTACTAAAAGGGTCATTAATCCTCCTGGAAAGTAGTTATAAATACATCGACATGTCATTTGAAGTCAAAATGTAGGGGTGATACTCTAGAAGATACCCCACTAGGTGAGACCTAGGCTTTAGTGAGACACAGTTCTGGCATGAAACATACCCTCCCAAGTATACCATTTTCTAACAATAATAAAAATCTTTCCAAAGGATATATCTAACTTCTTTTCATACATATGAATGATTCTCGAAACAAGATTATCATCCACAACCATCATAAGTTATCACAAATTCATTCAACAATCTCAACACCATAAAGAGGTTATAACATCATGAATTCATCATGAATATGCTCATCACAATCATAAACCCACCTATAGTTCAATAAACCTAACAAGATATTTCAACACCTTAAATTCTTGCAACAAATCATCAAAAGATCATATGAATGTGAATCTCATGATCTGAACATAAAGTAAATTCTAATCATAAAACAACATCATCTCAACCACATCTCATATCATCATAAATTCATTTTTAAGACCAATGAATTATGTTTCATTAGACTATACACAACTTTTCTTTCCTAAACAATATATGATTATTTGTTAACTTCCATATCAATATTACGTGAAAATCAATCTCCTAGAATAACTCAATTCAAGTGAAGTCCGTGAATCAACTAAACACTATCCTTTTAATCCATTCAAATTTTAAATATACAATTATGTTAAACATTTAAGAGATAAAATTTTACTACTTATGATAATTTTCACCTAAATTAATATTATTTTTTATTGTTAAAAGATGATGAAAAATATTTGTGATTGGCTTTAAGACAAAGTCCTCCTTAGTCAATCCCTCTCAACTATGTGAGGATTACTACTCATCACTCACTACCATTCATTCTTTGGTTCATTCCCCTTTTCCCTTATGGGTGTTCGTGGGCCGGTTTGAGTCGATTTTGGTCAAATTCGAAACTCAATCCAATCAAATTTAATTGGTTTAGTTTGGTTCAATTTTTATAATTTTTTTTAAAACCCAACCCAATCCAACCTATTCATGAATAGTTTTGTTCGGTTCTGGGCCAATGGGTTATCCATTTAAATTTGATCTTTTTTAGAACTACTCTTTTATATCATGATTCATCCAAATATTCAATACAATTAACACAATATTATCAAATGCCTACAAATAGTAAAATTGATTCATTTAATATCATCAACATAATATTTTAAAATAGACTAATATAAATTTTAAAAAAACTTTAACGAGATTTAATATAATAGTTTGAATCACAACTATTTCCTATAAACTAATTTATTACAATAAGTTTTGTTGGAACCATATTTGCTACAACCAGATTTGTTGTAACTAGATTTGTTGCAACAAATGAACAAAATATGATCAATTAATATTATAAATATGACAGAAAAAATAGATATGAAAAAAGTGAAACAAATATCAATATACCTGAAAGTAATAACAGAAGAAGTTCTAACACTAGTAGTCCTAGTACTTTTCAATGTTAGTAGTATTTAAAGTCAAACCATGTAACTCTAAAAATTTAAACACAACCCATTAACACAAAAATTAATTGATATTTTATACCACTATAAAAAATGAAATAAGAGATTACACATCTAATTCAATCTTTCCCACTTTATTTATTTCAACTTGCGAGTCATATTTTGCTTGACAGGTTTTAAGACACAAACTAGAGTTTCAACAATAATGAGACTCAAGAAACTACTAGATGAACTTAAAATTTTACTTTATGACATCCGAGCTAGAATGACTAATATTTAGAAGAATATAATATTTCAGTTCCCACCAATTCAAAATGTCAAATTCAATGATCATCTTTAATGTCATCCTCGAAAACCTATTTATTATATTTTAATTACAGGTTTACAGGAACACTCCTATTTTTCCATTTAATCTAAACCCGTATGAACGATTTTAATTGATTTAGTTTGATTTTAATCCAAATATATAAAGATTATAAACAATTCAAATAGATTTGAGTCAATTTGGATTCAACCGGTACTTGGGAACACTCCTATTTTTCCATTTAATCTCCCACTTCTGAGTTGTCACATAAAAACCCTAATTCCCAATTCCTTTCTCCAATCGCTCCTCCCTCCGCGCCACGTCGCTAGGGTTCGTCTTCCTCTCTCGATTTCCCAATTCCCTCTTCTCCGTTTCTGTTTTTTTTTTCTTTTCTTTTCGTTCTCTGAATTGAACTTTTTTTGCGCGTAGCTCTGTAGGGTTCTGAGTTCCGATTCGCGAGGGAAAATGAGCACGCAGAAGAAGCGACCGTACCACATAGAAGCGTTCAAGCACCGCGCCGTGGGGGATCCCAAGTACGCCGAGAAGACATGGAAGGTTCTGGAACACGCTATTCATGAGATATACAATCACAACGCTAGTGGCCTTAGCTTTGAAGAGCTTTACAGGTTGATTCATTCGTTCCTTTAATTGTCAATTAACGCTTCTTCGATTTCAATACTTTAACCTTGTTGTGAATTGTGCAATGAGGTTTTGGATTATTTTCAATTGTGTGGTTTTGTTGTTTTTTTTTTTGATTCTGCTGCATTTTTTTATAACTAATTTGTGTTATCGAGGGTTTATAGTAGAATGTTTAAATTGTGTGTGAAAAGAATTGTGTAAGAATTGCTTTGCTGAACATTTTGTCTGTCTGAAATTTTTTGATCAGTTCCGTCTGAAAATTTTGAGTGGCGAATTATAGGGTTTGAATTTGAACATTATCTATTAATCAAAAAGCTCTCTTTTATTTTATTTTTCAGTTGTCTACCTGGAATGAATCTTCTAATCATAGTCCTTCACATAAGTAGGTTGTGTGAAGAGAGATAGACCTAAAGAGATTTTTTTTATGTCTGGTTGCACCTTCAAGAGATTTTGACGTGCGTCAATTGGAAGCAATAGTTTGTAGCTTCCGCATCATTTGCATGTATTTGACGTGATTTTGTAAAATTATGCACATTTCTAAAGCAAAACCAAACACACTCTTTAATTTTGATAAGACCCCATGTGTGTAGTGTTTTTTATATCTGTATCAATCAAAAAACTCTTTTTTAAGGATTTTTTCTTTTTTTCATTTGTCTACCTGAAATGAATCTTCTAATGTTGGTCGTTCACATAAGAAGATTGTGTGAAGAGACCTAAAGAGATTTTAATTTTGACTAGACCCTGTGTGTAGTGTTTTTTATGATCTCTTCATTTAATCTTGTCATGTGAAAAAACTAACATGAGAGGATCCATTTCTTGTCGTATTGTTATGCAGCCATATATGGACAGACAGAATTGTTTTGATTATTTCTAATCTTAACCATCCATTTTTATTAGGCTGAAATTCAATTTTTTTTACGCTTTAATCTCCTGGTTCGCTTCCATATCAGTCTTGTTAAATAGCCGCTATAGCGGTACTATATTGCTGTTGCATAGTGGAATTTCTCAGATCCACAATTGAAACTCTGGCCGCTATTGCAGCTGCTATCATTGTTGTGGTTGCGGCATGCATCCTGCATCCTCTTGTCATCTTTTTTGGAGAGTCTCCAGCTAATTAAACTGAGTTAATATTATGCCAATTTTTCTGTATTTTATTTTTATTTCCATAAAACTTAATTTCTCATACATATATCATATATTTTCAACCATCATGTGACTTTCGTTATGCCCACAATGCTGTCCGCTATATGATATAGCAGATTACTGGCTTTCTGCCATTTTCCTCAATCTGCAATTGCTAACACTGTTCCATTTGTGTGTGTCCAAATATTTAAGTATTCTTTTTTATAGGTTTTTACCCTCCCCCTTTGATTGTCAAGGAAGATTTTCAACAATTCTCTTTTGAGTTTATGATCTATAATGTTAGTGTCCTAGAATTACTATTCAATTTGTTGATTTTGAGGAGTTTAAAGCTTTTGACCAGGTCTGAAGCCCAAGTAAAGGAGGAGGGTTGTGTTAGGTTCTCGGCAGCCAATACAAAACTTGTTCACATACTGAACATGAATCCCCATCAAGTTGTATTCTTGGGGGTTACAACCTGTAAATGTTGACATAGTTTCTTATATGGCACATATTATATTGAAACATTCCCCGTGATGCTATTTGGATGTCGTAGATTATTATGCTTGTGTATGGGTTAGTTCACCAGCTTTTGCTTATTCATTTTCACGTGGACAAGAAAATGCTGTTGTTCTTAGCTTAGTTCATACCATTTAGTAAGAAGAAAAAGCTCATGTTTTTAGGATCTCAATCTGTATTTACTCAAATGATGCCACAGACCTCCATTAAACTTGTCATTTATTAATAATTTATAATTGAACAAAAATCAGGATCTCTATATAATTTAATGTTATATGATAGGCCTGTAGTTTAGTTTTCTTTAAATATATTAATTGCCTAAGCTTGCTTCATAATAAGTAATAAGCATTGTAGATCTTTCTACCAATCTTCATATCTGTGTATATATTTTCCAAATTTCTGATCATTGTGATCTGCCTGTTCAGGAATGCTTATAACATGGTGTTACAAAAATTTGGGGAGAAACTTTACACAGGACTTGTGACGACCATGACTTCTCATCTAAAAGAAATTTCTCAATCAATTGAATCTGCTCAAGGAGAAATTTTCTTGGAAGAGATCAACAGGAAGTGGGTAGATCATAATAAGGCCTTACAAATGATCCGAGATATACTGATGTACATGGATCGAACTTTTATACCGAGCAACCATAAAACTCCTGTTCACGAGCTTGGATTGAATCTTTGGAGAGATGTTGTGATCCATTCCAGCAAAACTCAGGCTAGGCTTCTAGATACTCTTCTTGAGCTTGTACTTAGAGAAAGGAATGGTGAAGTAATAAACAGAGGATTGATGAGAAATATAATAAAGATGCTTATGGATTTGGGTTTGCCTGTTTACCAACAGGACTTTGAGAAGCATTTTCTTGATGTTTCAGCAAATTTTTACTGTCGTGAGTCCCAGAAATTCATTGAATCCTGTGATTGTGGTGATTATTTGAAGAAAGCCGAGAGACGGTTAAATGAAGAAATGGAGAGAGTATCTCACTACTTGGATCCTAGAAGTGAGTCAAAGATAACTAATGTGGTGGAGAAGGAGATGATTGAGAGTCATATGCACACTCTAGTTCACATGGAGAACTCAGGCCTGGTTAGTATGCTTGTGGATGACAAATATGAAGACTTGCAAAGAATGCATAACTTGTTTCGCCGGGTGCCTGATGGGCTCACAATTGTTAAAGATGTCATGACCTCTTTTGTACGGGATACAGGTAAGCAGCTAGTTATGGATCCTGAAAGGTTGAGAGATCCTGTGGATTTTGTTCAACGTCTCTTGGATTTGAAGGATAAATATGACAGGGTTATTACTATGTCATTTAACAATGACAAGACATTTCAGAATGCCTTGAATTCCTCTTTTGAATATTTCATCAATTTGAATGCCCGGTCTCCAGAGTTCATTTCTTTGTTTGTGGATGACAAACTTCGCAGAGGGTTGAAAGGGGTCGGCGAAGAGGATGTGGAGATTCTACTAGACAAAGTCATGATGCTTTTCAGGTACCTACAAGAGAAGGATGTGTTTGAGAAGTATTACAAGCAACACTTAGCAAAAAGGCTTCTTTCAGGGAAGACTATATCTGATGATGCAGAGAGGAGTTTGATTGTTAAGCTCAAAACAGAATGTGGATATCAATTCACTTCTAAGTTAGAGGGTATGTTTACTGACATGAAGACTTCTCATGATACGATGCAGGGTTTCTATGCAATCCTTGGCACTGAGATGGGGGATAGCCCTTCGCTATCTGTCCAGGTACTTACAACAGGATCATGGCCTACTCAACCTAGCCCACCATGTAATCTTCCAGCAGAAATACTGGGTGTATGTGATAAGTTTCGGACATATTATCTTGGCACCCATAATGGTAGGAGATTGTCCTGGCAAACTAATATGGGGACTGCTGATTTGAAAGCAACATTTGGTAAGGGCCAAAAGCATGAGTTGAATGTTTCCACATACCAAATGTGTGTACTTATGCTTTTCAACAGCGCTGAGCGGTTGACTTGTAAGGAGATAGAGCAAGCTACAGCAATACCCATGTCAGATTTGAGGAGGTGCCTTCAGTCTCTGGCCTGTGTCAAAGGAAAAAATGTTCTTCGAAAAGAGCCAATGAGCAAGGACATAGCTGAGGATGATGCATTCTTCTTTAATGACAAATTCACCAGCAAGTTCTTCAAGGTAAAGATAGGGACTGTTGTTGCTCAGAGGGAGTCTGAACCAGAAAACCTAGAAACTAGGCAAAGAGTGGAAGAAGACAGAAAGCCACAGATCGAAGCAGCCATTGTGAGGATAATGAAGTCTAGGCGGACTCTAGATCATAATAATATTGTTGCTGAGGTCACAAAGCAGCTGCAGTCACGGTTTTTGCCTAATCCTGTTGTTATTAAGAAAAGGATTGAATCCCTTATTGAGCGTGAGTTTTTGGAGAGGGATAAAGTGGACAGAAAACTGTACCGCTATCTTGCTTGAACTGTATGTGCTTTTGATTTGGCATGGCTCTTGTGTGATTCTGTCTGTCATAAGTTTGAGTGCACATCACAAATTGCCGCAAGTAGTGTAACTCTCTGCATACTCAACAAAACCTAGATTTCTCAGGGTTACTTCTTTTCAGGCTGCAAAACTTAAATATATCATTTTTAGCTTCTTATTTCTAAACAAAAATAAACCAATTTTTTTTTATAGTTTATGTCCCTCAACTGTAATATATTCAATTTTCAATCACTTTGGATTTGGAATTATTTGTTCAACCGCACTGCTTGTGAAAGAAGCTTCTACGAGAAATGATTGAATGCCAGGAAAGAAGCTTCTACGAGAAATGATTGAAAGCTAGGAAAGAAGCTGTTACCTATTTGAATAGCATATTCTGTCAAAGGTTCTTGTGCTAGGAATTGGAAAGGAAAGAGATTATTCGGATTTGATGTATATTATATTACTGAGCGGGTGATATGTGAGCGGTTCGGATCACAATAAGAAGATAAGTGATTCGTTTGTTACCCAAATGATTTGAGACAACCAGGCTATTTGTCTTGAGTCTATAATCTCATGCTGCATATTGGCTGACTGATGAATATTCTTCTGTTTTTTTTTTAATCACTTATGTTTTATTTGAAAGCCAATTATATTAACACTCCCTAAGGTTTTTCAAATATACACAATACTCTTCCTTGTTTAATGTTTACAAGAACTTCTCTTATAGAGGCGTCAATGTGCCTCTTTGTCAAATATTAATTAGGACTAGTATAATATATATGAGGTGTTAGTTTACTATTAAAGTGATTAGTGTACTTTTGATAAAAAAAAGAGTGGTACTTTGTGTAATTCTAAAAAAAGTTCAATGAATGCAAGTGTAATTTGTTATTTTATTTTATTTTTATCTCCTTCACAACATTTTTTCCAGTCATCTTACTCACATATTAGAGGCATTTCATAAAGAAAAAGTAATAAGATCCATATAGATGAAATTAAACTCCCATATGTTAAAAGGGGAGATAAACAAATTTTCTACTAATCCTAATCCACGGAAGTAACACAATTGCAAACTAATATTTTAGATGTAGTTCAAGATTTTCAAAAACATTTCATAAAATTTATATTTCGGATTACCTCATTGGGAATTGATGCCAAATCCTAATCTTCTAGATCAGGTAATCTGTAAAGTCTTCTCGAATTAATTTTTGCATTTTGGATCAACTATTTTGGAACGCACAAATCAAACTTACGAATCATATGATTCAGAATGCTCCAGCAAAGGTTTGCAGATCCGCTAATTGCATATAATCCAAATTAGTCCAATAAATCAAACTTATAGATCATATGATCTGGAATACTCTAACAACAATCTGAAACGTTTAATTCAGGTGAAAAAAACATATCGAATTATCGAATATGGAAACACATATATCTTTTATGGATTTATCAATCTTTATATAAAAGAGTATTTTTTGGGTTTCATATGGGGTGCAAGTTGAAAGACATGGGTGTCGGAAGTAATGCCTGACAAGTATTCCTTGACTGTGGGCTTCAGCTTTATAAGAATGTGGGTTGCTACTAGCAACTAGCAACATACGGGTTTAAGGGTGCGTTTGAAGCGCTCTAGTATAAGGAGAACAACACGACAAATCCTTGAATTACAAAAACAAGTTTCCAAATTATGGAAGAAAGAGCGGATACAAGTTATTCAAATTGAGATTTGGGAAGGAGAGTAAGACGGAAATTTTCAAATTATGAAGGTATCTCTCCGCAGGCAATAATCTTTGATTTTTCTCATTTGATTTAGTGTGGAACACCTTGTTAACAAATCTGCATTTGTTTATGAAAAAAAAGCCTTGCATATGTTTTATATTTTTTTTTCTAAGAAAGATTGTTCACATTTGTGTTCTTTATAAATCAAGCACATAACAATCCTTGAATCTCAATATCATTATATCCCGATCAGAGTAGATTATTGAGAGAAGATGAAAACGATGTTCGGAGACAAATAGGCAAAAGGAATACAATCTGGATTCTGGAATGAGAAATGAGGGTGGGATCGAGGAGAAGATTTTTTTTAAAAAAGTTATAATGTAATTAGATAACAGTAGGAAGAATGAGAGAAAATGGAAGAGAGAGTAGGGGGAGACAAAAGAATGATGGGTAGTTATGCCTTTTGCATGTTTTATATTTGGGAATTTTTTTTATCCCATAACTTAGTGGGTTACAACTTTTTGTGTTTTTATCCTTTTCTATACCATTCTTTTTGTTCTCTTCTATAACAAATTTTAAGATCAAACATGGTGGGGTAAAGTTGTTCTATCTTTCATTTTTTAACAATCAAATGGACTTAAGACTTACAATGAAGAAAATTGTTTCCTGCACTTCCATAAATTGCTTTCCTGAACCTTGGTAAGCTCATAGAACACTTAATTTGGAATGAAAAATTACATTTTAGATTATTTTCCAGGTATCTAAATTTTACATTTTAATGAAAACAATTATGGAGGTACATGAAACTGTTGCCTACAACGAATTTAACAAACTTTTAAAAAAACCACACATTTTAATTTCGGGTTTTTAGGGACACTCATTTTTATTTCTATGATACACTCATTGTAACTTTTTTGGTAATTCCAATTCAAATATTCTTTATGTTTGGTATACTGTATTACTTACTATTATGCTGTTACTATTTCACCACATTAACTAATTTCATTAAATATCAAATAAAACGAAGAAAAAACCTGACTGGAAATTTAAAAAATAAATAAAACAAGCAATTTAAATATGAAATTGGTGTATAAAATTTTATTGAACCAACCAGGTCTATAATTTCTAAAAAAAAAAAACATAAAACAAGCAATTCAAATATGGAAGACCAGTAGTATCACACGAATATGATAGTGACAGTTAAACTAAAAAATATGATTAATCCTAAGTAAAACTTTAATTAAAAATTTAAAACCCAAATTACCCCCACCCTCCTCCGCGAGAGGCCGAAGCATTCGTCCGTACCCTACTGCGACGCCTCCTTCCTTCTCTCATTTCCTTTCCGTTTGTGTGAGGCATTTCATTGAACACTATCGCGACACCAAAAAGGAACTCAAACTCACCTGTGTGTTGGGCATTTCACCAAACATGTCGTCGGCGAAGTGGCGCACCCTGCAACACCGCCATCATTACACCTACATAGTCGTGGTTTTCCCTCCCTCGTCCCTCTCCTACCTCCCCTTCCTCCTCTTCGATGATCGTCTCCGCTCTGCTTTCCACTCCTCCCTCCTCCACTTCACCTCCCTCTTCTCCACCCTCTCCCAACTCTCCCAAACCAAACACCTCGTCACTGAAAGAGTTTGAATCGTTGCTTTCTCATTAGTAACGTGAGAATATATACAATATACAAGAGCATAATTAGCCTAGAAAGTAGGAAACTAATTAGCTAAGAATATGAACAGAATATGCATAAGATTAATTACGTAATCAAAATAGGAGATATACACAAATATAGAATATATGATACATATATTCTAACACACCCCTGCAGTCAAAACGGGAGGTTCACGAATGCTGAGACTGGCTCAAAAATCTTCAAATAAAATACGAGGTAGGCCTTTCGTAAAAATATCGGCGATCTGATAACGGGAAGAAACATGTAGAACTCGTACGTCGCCTTTAGCGACCTTTTCCCTGACAAAATGAATGTCCATCTCAATATGCTTGGTACGCTGATGTTGTATCGGATTTCCTGATAAATAAATGACACTCACATTGTCACAATAAACCAGAGTAGCTTTAGGAATAGGACAATGTAGTTCAAGTAATAAATTTTGGATCCAACAAGAATTAGAAACAACATTAGCTACTCCTCGATATTCAGCCTCAACATTGGAACGTGACAAAGTTGGTTGTCTTTTGGACGACCATGATATCAAGTTGTCACCTAGAAAAACACAATAGTCGAAAGTAGAACGTCTAGTATCCGGGCATCCTCCTCAGTCAGCATCAATATAAGAAATGAGCTTGTTGAAAGAGGATTTATACAAGTGTAGACCATAAGATAAAGTACCCTGCAAATAGCGCAAAATATGCTTAAGAGCACTCATATGCTCGTTCCTGGGATCATGCATGTGAAGACAAATTTGTTGAACTGCATAAGAGATGTAAGGTCTAGTAAAGGTAAGATATTGTAAGGCACCAGCCAGACTGCGGTACTTCGTAGGATCCTCATAAGGTGAATCCTTCGATGCACTAAGTTTTGTTTTGGTGTCAACAGGAGTGGGACAAGAGCTGCAATTAGCTATACCAGCTCTCTCAATGATCTCTGTGGCGTACTATTTATGTGATACATACCATTAGCATCGCGGGACACAACAATCCCCAAAAAGAAGCTTAGAGGACCTAGATCCTTCATAGCGAACTCAACACCCAAGAGAGCCATAAAATGCTTTCTCAATCGATCTGATGAAGCCGTAAGAATAATATCATCAACATATAACAAAATATATGCCATCTCCAAGCCCCTGACTATAAATAAATAATGAGTGATTAGATTTACTGTGAGAGAAACCAATGTTGGCAACAAAATTTGCAAAACGTTGATACCAGGCCCGCAGAGCCTGTTTAAGGTCATAGAGAGATTTCTTTAGTAAACACACATGATCCGGGCGACCTTTGTCACGGAAACCCATAGGCTGATGCATATAAACTGTCTCGTTGAGATAGCCATGTAAGAAAGCCTTCTTGACATCTAACTGGTGAATATGCCAAGATTTAGAAACAACAATTCTAAGAACAGTACAAATAGTAGCTGGTTTGACAACCGGACTAAAAGTCTCATCACAATCAACACCCGGCTGCTGTGTTTTCCCATCACCTACAAGACAGGCTTTATGCCGCTTAAAAGAACCATCAGATTTTCGTTTATGGCAAAAAATCCACATAGACCTGATTACATTCACATCCGATGGCCTAGGTACCAATTCCCATGTTTTATTAGCAACAAGAGCATTAAATTCATCTAACATTGCATTTTTCCAATTCGGGTCACAAATAGCACTAGCTGGATCTTTGGGTAAGGGAGATATAGTAGTGGTAATCATGGCAGAAAAATTAGAAAAATATTTCGAATTTGGTTTGTAGATCCCATTTTTAGCTCGAGTTGTCATTGGATGAGGGGTAGGACTTGACAACGGTGTGGGAATGGTTGTAGGCCGATCTAGGGAGGGATGATGGGCTTGCTGGTGGACTGGCCCAGTTCGCATAGGGAAAGAAAAGGGTGAACTAGGCTGATAGTTAGGAGCGTGCAATGTGACAGTACCATAAGTAGATGAGTGAGTGGGCTGAGGTGGGTCTGTTGATGCCACAGGCCTAGGACGGGAAGTAGGGTCAATTTGGTGCGCTAAATTTGGAGGAGTATTGCTTTGGTGGTGCAAGTGATGAAAAATGGGATTAAAATCCATAAAATTATAGTCATCTTTGTGAAGGGAGTGAAGCTTAGAGAAAGGGAATTTAGTTCCAACAAATTTCACATGACGACAAATAATAATTTTTGCACTTGACATGTCATAGCATTTTGAACCTCTATGATTTAGGGCGGGACCAAGATAGACACAAGGAGTGGACCTTTCTTGCAATTTGTGAATAGAAGTGGACGGGAAGAGAGGAAAACATAGGCAACCGAAGACATGTAATTCCGAGTATATGGGATCACATTGATATAAAATTTGAGTGGGAGACATAAATCCTAGGACCTTGGTTGGGAGAATGTTTAGGAGATATGTGGCCATTTCTAATGCATGATGCCAAAAAGAAAGAGGCAAAGAAGCATGAGCAAGTAAGGTCCGTATGATATTGTTTATTGATTTTATGTGGCGTTCGGCTTTTCCATTTTGAGGGGAAGTATGGGGGCAAGATAGACGAAAAAGCATGCCATGTTGATCAAAAAATTCTTGTAAAGTGCCATTAATATATTACGGGTCATTTCACATTGAAAAGTCTTAATATCACGGGTAAATTGTGTATGAATTAGACTATGAAAAGATTTGAACAAGTGTTTAACTTGGGATTTCTTTGCAATAGGATATGTCCACAAAAATTTACTATAATCATCAAGAAATAGAACATAATAACAATGGTCAGAAGAACTTATGACAGACAAAGTCCAAAGATCCCTATGAATTATATCAAAAGGAGAAGCAGTGTGCGACATAGAATCAGAAAACGGTAACTTAGAATGTTTCCCGTCTGTAAGTCATGCACAAAAAAACCAAGGGGATCAAATGCAACGGAAACCGAGTTATCAGTGGTGAATTTACGGACAGATATTAAATTTTTAATCAATTTAGGAGCATGTAAGACATTGTTCAAGTGAAAGGGAGGGTAAGGGGATGGCAACGTAGTACTACCGTGACCAACAATTGGAACCAAATGTCCACTACCCACAACAATATTATTATTTTTAATTCTCAAATTGAAATAAGAAGAAAAAATACCTTGGTCCGCAGACATGTGAGATGTAGCACCGATGTCCATATAGGAATTCCCATCCGGCTGCGAAAAAGATAGAGCATGCATTGCTGCTTCAATGTCCGTAGGTGTGTAGCTAGTGGATGGTGCTATGGCATTGTATGCCTGTGGACGTGAACCCAAGATCCCTGGCCCAGATTGGTGTGGCCCAGCAGTAGGAGCAGCAACATTTTTCAGTGCCTAAGAGGAAGCAGGATATGGGCATGGAGGAGGGTTTGGCCACTGAGCCAACCAAGGAGCCCAGGCGGCCCATGGTTGTTGCTGCCAATTAAATGGCATGAGTTCAGATTGTTGTAGGGCCACTTTCCCATTGCTATTAAGGCTTTTCCCAGAAACCTTAGAGTTGGACTTCTTTTGCTTATTTCCTTTGGAATTCTGATGGGATGAAGCAGAGGATGCAGAGGTGTTGTTGTCCGTGCCGTGGTGGCTGTCGGTGCTCGTGAGGAGAGCGGCTTGAGAGCGGTTGTCGGAGTTGCCTTCCTTTGCCAAGCGGTTTTTAATGGTCCGCTCTGCAAGCTTGAGTCGAGATCAGCAACTCGCAAACGAGGGTAATGGTTCTTGATTTTGGATGATATCCACCGTCTCGGCATAGGCCTCAGGCAGCCCTGCCGTGAGTTTGAGAACCAATCTGTTATTGGTGAGAGGGGCATCAACATCGGCAAGTTGATCAGCCAACGACTTGATGTGATTACAATAGCTATCAATCGACGAAAAATTCTTGAAATTAAGGTCCGCAAGTTTCTCTTCAAGATGAGTAGCCCGAGAAGCCTTGTTGTCCTAAAACATAGATTCGAGACGAGCCCACGCCCCTTGAGCCGTGTCGTCTTTGAGCAAGATAGCGTGAAGGAGATCGGTGGATATAGTCCCGTATATCCATTGAAGCATCGCGGCATCGAGACGCTTCCATAGAGTAGGGTCTAGGGCTTTGGATGCGGCATAGGCAATTACCTCTTGTGCCTCCGTAGGAGAGATGATGTGGTGATGTAAATCATGAATCCTAACAAGGACCTTGAATAAAGCCGCCCAAGAGTGATACATGCCATGCTCCACATCCAACGTTATGGGAATGAGGGACTTAACATTGGTGATAGTCAAAGCAGGATGAAATTTGGGTTGATCAGCCATGGAGAATTGAAGCGGAAGGAGAATAAAAAGGGTGGAAGAGAGGTGGTTGTTAGGGATTTTAGGATCGAAACTAAACTGATACCATGAAAGAGTTTGAATCGTTGCTTTATCATTAGTAACGTGAGAATATATACAATATACAATAACATAATTAGCCTAGAAAGTAGGAGACTAATTAGCTAAGAATGTAGACAAAATATGCACAAGATTAATTACGTAATCAAAATAGGAGATATACACAAATATAGAATATATGTATCATATATTCTAACAGTCACCACCTTCCACCACCTCCTCCAATCCCAACCCAAACCTTCCTCCGAACCAAACTTCGAACCTGAACCCCTCCTAACTTTGCTGCCTCTGTCTACCTTCACCTTCTCTTCCTCGAAAACTCCCATCCCCTCCACGAAACCCTTCTCTCTCCACTCGCATAACCAACGACGTTCCACTCCACCCTCTCCACCCCCTTCCAAACACTCCTCCGCAACAAAACCTTCCCATACTTCTCCGTTTCACGTGCCATGCTTTTCGTCCTTGACTTGCCCAAGCTCGACTACCTTGCTGCGGTGGTCGAAAAATGCGTTGTGGTTGTCGCCTCAGATGTCGTCAACGGCCTAAATGCCATGGTCTCTGAGAGCTCCCAGCCTTCGCTTTAACACTTTTTCAAGAATTCTTTTCTCTTTATCCTCATCAGTAGAGTAAAGAAAACTCAGAGAAGAACAAAAAATTCTCTACATTTAGAAGATCATAAAACCAATCTTGATCCTCATCAACCTATCATCATTCCACTATGGCTAATCCAGCTTCCACACTTAGTTTTCATCATAATTTTGAGTATGAGAACACACGGGATTTCATTCATGTTTATCTCTCTACATGGATAGAAAAAGTACGTGGTTAGAATCGAATACAGATTGATATCAGAGCTACCCATATTTGGGCGGTTGATATATATATATAACTTTGTGTTTGTTTTTACTTTTAGAGGTCATTGCAGTAAATTAAAATAACAATCATGAACTTCTAAAATTTAAAATAAATAAATAAAGTTAAAATAATTTACTCTAGAAATGTTTTATCTTTGGATTTGGTGCATCAGTGTTTAAAATTTAGCTACGATGTATCATTTTAATTGTTTAGCATTTAAATTAGCTACGGTATACCATTTTTAGATTTGGTGCATCAATGTTCAAAATTTAGCTATGGTATACCATTTTAATTGTTTAACATTCATAAGAAATGTTAACGTGTGTAATTATTTATATGAGTGGTGATTGACCCAAAGGAAAGTTACCATTTAACTAATTTACATACACACAAATGTATGATAATGATGAGGTTTTGCATGTGAATGATAAATCACGTCAAAAAGATGAGTTTGTGATTTGATATGCTTTTATTATCAATGTTTGAACATTACAACAAGGATTTCACTAGCAATTAATATTATTGTCCAAAGACTTGATATTAATGGTGCAGTAGATATCTTGAGATGCGTTATACTTTAAATGCATTGATAATCTGAATTCAGTTCCGGTATTTAATGGTACAAATTTTAAGGACTGGAAAGAGAACATGCAAATTGTTCTTGGCTGCATGGATCTAGACCTTGCGTTAAGAATTGAGAAACCCCCTTCTCCTATGGATTCCAGTACCTCTGAATAGAGGAAACTTCATGAGGAGTGGGATCATTCAAATCGTATGAGTCTTATGATCATTTAGTGTGACATTCCCGATGTCTTTAGGGGTATCAAGGCAAAGGAGGAAATGTCATGTAATACATTATGGGAATGCCAAATATTGCTTCAAAATTAAGGGCACTAAAGCTTGAGCTATGGGAAGACTTGCTTATTCATTTAGTGCTAATTTCTCTACCTTCATAGTTTAGTCAGTTTAAGATCTCCTATAACTTCCATCGTCAAGGGTTGGAGAGCTTGGACTTCCCGACGTATCTCCGAGGACAATCCCGAAACGAAGCAACTCAAGAGAAAGGGAGATGGCATGCCAACAATGCGATTCGCGAGGTCCTCAAACTCAAAGAGGTAAGAGTTGACTGTTCCCTTCTGTGTTAATTTGAATAATGCCCTGGTGGGATCCTCATATTGTGAAGGGGCGAACTGGAATTGCAGGGCCTGGAGAAAAGCTGGCCAAGAGGTGAACTGGCCATTGCTAGTCATCCACTGGAACAATGACAGAGCACGACCGTCCATGTAGAAGGAGACAATCGTCAGGCGTTCATGCTCCGGTGTCGCATGATATTCCAAGAACTGGTTGATCTTAAAGATCCAACCAAGCAGGTCAGCGCCATCAAACCTTGGGACATCCAACTTCATGCGGTGAGAAGAAGGAGGAGTCGCGGAGGAGGGAATAGCGGATGAAGACAAAGGTGAGTGACTGTTTGGTTCTGGTTTCTGCAGGTGGTTGATGAGCTCATCGATTTTGTGAGTAAGACTGTGAAGGGTATCATTGAGGGAGATGGTGAGCTTTGTGATAGCGTCCTCTAGAAGATCGGAGTTGGCTTTGGATCTTGTGGACTCTGCCATGGATTGCTCTCAATGAAAGCACCAAAATGCTAAGAACAGGAGTAAAAGCTTGTTTTGAGGGTCCAGTTCCTCCTAAGAACAGAGAATGGAAATAAGGGAAGTAGTGATTTTCATTATTCTACCTTATTACATTGAGCTGATATTTATACTAAGATAATGCTAACAGAATTTGTAATTCTGTGCAGACAAGGTATAACAGAATTTGTAAAATAAAAATGCAGTGATGGGGAATGGCAGACAAGGCTCTGACACGCTAATGCCACATTAGCAGAGGACATTGTATGTAATCTTTCAGGTATGAAGGTGCACTGCTCTTCCTTTTGGGTCTGGTTATTGCATCATCGTGCTTTCTATCAACTACACTGAATGGGAAGCTCAAGAGCATGTCTATGTTGGAGATTGGCTCAGTAAGTGCATATATATTATATACTTCTCCTTCTGTTTTCTTAATTTAATTCCATGTTCTTCAAAATTATATAGTCGATTTCATTTCATCACACTTATTCTATGATATAATGTTGCTCAAAACTTTATAATTGGATCTTCAATGAGAGATATAAAGGCTAAAATATGCTGTAATTAATGTAGTCTTGCTGATGATGTTATTTTCGAGAGACAGATGAAGGTGCGAGAAAATAAAATAATAACTATTTTGATAAAAAAAAATTGCATATACAATTACGACCAAACATATTTTCTCCTATATATGGGATGCCAAAAGTCCTTTAATTTCAAAGATTAATGGTTGCTGATACTAGTTATTAGCCATTAACACACAAGCTCTTTTGGAGTACGTATTTCTGTTATTTTGGAAATTTTTATTAACTTCGGGGATGGAGATTAAGTATCAGCAACCATTAATCTTGGGGATGGAGATTAAGTATCTTCCTAATAGGTCTATTTTGATATCTCAAAGCAAGTTTGTCAGAGATTTACTTCATAAAACTCAAATGGCTGAGACACACTCTATCTCTACTCCTATGGTTACAAACTGCAAATTGTCCATCCAACTCTCTATAGGTTAGTAGTGGGTGCCCTGCAGTATGCTACCCTTACTAGACCTGAGATTAGTTATGTTGTTAATAAAGTTTGTCAGTATATGGCTAATCCATTGGATTCTCATTAGCAGTATATGGCAGATGTCTTAACCAAGCCACTTTCCTCAACAAGATTTGAAGAACCAAGGAACAAACTCAATGTGAAGCATTTTTCTTTAGAAAAACCTTCCCCTTTAGTTTGAGAGAGGGGAGGGCTATTAGAATGAATGTATAGAAATAACTGTTACAAACAGTTATTGGTTATTGTAGGACAGTTAGTATAAGCTAACTACTTTTCTTTCACTAACAGAATTCTGTTAGTTGTTAGTTAGTTTATGATTAGCTTCAAGGTCTAGAGGTTTATAAATATCTCTTTTGTAACATAAAAACTAACTTTTCTGAATCAATAAGATTAGTTTACTATTCTCTGTTTTGTTCTTTTCCCTGTTTTTAAACTCTGATATGAACCGACCATCACTGAACTTCGTGAGCAAGCAGCCATTTCCTATTTTGGATTTTTTTTTCAAGTATCTATAGATGAGGAAGAGATAATCCATTTACCAGCAAGACATTCTCTTCCTACTTCAGAATCATTGCCTGAACATGAAATGGAGAACACTTCTCTTGATCTTTTGGATAGGTTGATTTGCTGCTTGTCAGATTCATTATATGAAGTTAGACTTGCAAATTGAAGTTAGACTTGCATCTGAACCCTGTGGTAAGGTCTATGATCTTTTCCATAATGACATCAGGGTTGTTGAACTCTAGGCAAAAACTAACCTTAACAGAACATTGGTGAAGATTTTGGCATCAGAGAAGAACCACAAATGTAAATATAACATTCCGAGGACCCTTGTAGCTTGGAATTTGCTGCAGTTTGATAACGCTGGCCATGACAAGTGCACTGATATAAATGTTGGTGAAATGGACTTTGACTTTGTTCCAATTTTGGAATGAATTAGTTTCCTTGTACAAGCAAACAAGACATGCAAAGACCCAAGAGACCCTTGTTCACTGTCTGGGAGTATGCACCAAGAGAATAACAATGTTGTTTGCAAGTTCTATTCTGTCAAATGAAAGAATAGAGTTTTCATTAATCAGGAGGAAATGTTAGGTTGGTTGGTTGACTGCATTGTTTTTTTTCTGTAACATGTTTAAACAACGTAGTTTATCATTTAAACCAGCAAGTATGCACCAAGCAGCAACTGAATCTCCGATAGCATTTGGTTTGCTTGAGCAGGCTGGGCTCCTTGGTTCCTTTGTTTTTAATTACCAGATTCCCTTGGGCACTTCATCTTCTTGTTTTGTGAAAAATGAAGCTGTGAATTTATATGCTCATCAGGTACTAGATGCATGGTTCTCATGCATCAAGCTTTTGGAAGATGAAGATGACTCAGTTAGATTGAGGCTTTCCTTCGATGTTCAGAAGTGTTTTACAACAGAGAAAACTAGAAGCAATCTTACTCCTGGATCGGTTCCAATCCAAGTAGATAGAGTGATAAGATTCTGTTTTGACCACCTCTCTTCCATTTTTGGCCACTGGATTGATTACTTCGATTATCTGTCAGTGGGTATTACGAGTTGAAAGCAGTGTAGCACCCCAAGGAGATCTTGTAGGACGGGTATTTGACAAGGAGATTGACAATCATTATGAAGAGAAGCTGTTGATCAGCCAAATTTGTTGCTCCAATATGGAAAAGCTACTTATTTTGAAGTCCTGGGCTGACAAAGATGAATTCAGGAGCTATTTACATGGATGGAGAGCTAGATTTTCCCATCAATTGGTGTCATATGATGAAGACCATCTTGGGAAACAAGAAGGAAATGATTGGATAGGAGGCATGGGTAACCATAAAGATGCATTTTTACCCTTATATGCAAATTAACTCGGCTTTTGTGCTCTTTCTAACTGCATTTTCCTTAGATCTGGCAATAATGATGCCAAACCACTTCTATCTGATGTAGTTGTTCTTGGAAGAGCCATCAATCCTTTTAAGTTAGTCCTACAATCACATGAGAAAATGGCTGGTGATGTTGCTAACGGCTCGTTCCCTGAGATGGGAAATTTCTCTAGCTGGGATAGTTTTAATTCGTATTTTCTCGGCTAGGATTTGTATATTAGTTGTAATGTACATGAAGGTCGTTTATGTGAGCCTTGAGCAAATTTTGAAATTGCTATACAATTGCTCTACAATAAATAATAAACACATAAGTTTTTTTGTTGAGTAAAAGCCTGTATAAAAATGTTGACATGTTAAAGTTGTAATCCTTAAATTCAGAGTCTGTTTTATCTCTTACCGCATTATCTCATAGACTTGAGAACCCATAAATATCTATTATATACAATCTCTTCTTTTTCATATCCATCTCAATACTTTGTTACCTTTTAATGTTTCGGATTCTGATAAAATAGATCATTATAGAGAATTAAAAGTATAACATGTTTTCATGACGTCTTTTACCATGGGAGACTTTCTCAACCTTTTTCAACCATTAGATGTGTTTATTTTTTATTTGATGGATTTTCCCCTTTCCTCTCTTTAGATGTAGCTTGTGCTTGTTGGCCTTTGGTGGGGGGCATTGCTATGTGCACCTAATGAAATTGTTAGTACACCTAGCAATTTTGTAATTTTTTCCTTTCATATGAGACTTACGGATTAGTTAATCCCTATGAGTCCAATCCGTAAGTTTTTTTTTTAATTTTTTTTCAAAAATGTTTTACGAATTAATTTAAAATTAATGGCCCAAGCAGGAGTCAAATCTGTAACTTTCAAATTATTAGCACAATGCTCTAACCAACTGAGCTAATAGTCCAATTATGTTATAAAATAAATAATGTTGTTATATATAACACTAAAATTTTTAATATATATTTAATGCACATATAAATTTAAATAATAAATTGTGACAATTAATTTTGATATAACCCATGAATTATTTAATCTGTATATTTTTTATAAATAAAAAAATACTTACTATTAAAAAAATTAATTTATTAATTTTTTTAAAAAAACACTTGCAGATTATGTAATTCGATTACGTAATTTATATAAGTTATACGAATTAACTCACACGGATTACATAATCCGTACGTAATTCATATGACTCATACAAATTATGTAATCTGTATGACTCATACAAATTACATATGATCCATATGAGTTAATCTGTATGACTCATATGGATCACGTAATCCGTATGAGTTATAAGGATTATGTAATTCATAAAAACAAAAATCACTTAAACGTATTTTTAAAATTTTGTTTTACTGCTGATGCTTGGTGCACCTAGCAAAGCCCTTTGGTGGGTACAGATAAATGAGATGGAGCATGTCCGCAATAATCAGAGGGATAAATCAGAAAAAAAAGAAACAAATAAGAATCAAATAAAAAAAATCTCAGCCATCAAATAAAAATAAATAAATCTAAAGATTGAAAAAAGTTTTCTATATTGGGAGAGATAAGAGAGTCTCTCACCGTAGAAGGTCATCTGTTTTCATATCTTAAGTTGTAAAACAAGATTTAAAACATCTATAAAAATGCTCAAAAGTCAGTGCAACAGAAATAACTATTCCTTAACAAAGGCTTGTTCAAGTCATGTGCATTTGGCACAAAAAGAGGATACTCAAACTAAAATCAAATTATATCCTAGGTCCTAGCCATGCCCCGTTTAACATCTTCAAATCCACAACCAAAGCGTGTAATATGAATGATGGAGCCTAAAACATTCAACCATGTACTAAGATGTGTCAGCGTAGAAACAAAATTTCTATGCTACATTTGATTTGAGTACAAAACAGAACCAAAACAGGATGCAAAACATGACCCTTAGTTGGTTTCTCTCTCTATAGATTAGATGTCACTATCCTTCATTCCTAACACGGTCTTTATTTCTCTCTTTCTTTTGGGGTCTGGTGCAGTGCAGTGCCGTGCCAACAAGGTCTAACCACGGCTTTGGCTAAGAACTTATGAATTTATCAAATGCCCTGGTATGAGTTGTTATGTTGCAGTGTGGTCATTGATAAATTACCTGCACACCAATGATGAAATCCCAACAAAGTTATGGTTCGTAGAGGGAACTAATTTACAGGATTACAGGAACAAGAACAAGAACAACCATTCATAGAATAAAGTGGAACTTCATAACTACCAATGAAAAAAAAATACAAGCGAAACATGACATGGTATTCAATTATTATCTGACTTTCCTATGAAACTCGATGCCAAGGTAGTTTGTAGAACCTTCTTAATGAGGTGAGGTACTATTCAACATGGGAAATGATTAAAGAAATGTTCCTACTGGTTTTACTATTAGCTGTCTTCAAGGGCTTGGTTCATACTGTAAAAAATCTCAATCATATTCAATGTAAAATTATTTAAAAAAGGGACGAAGGTGGCATTGAAGCAGAAAACAAGAGCAACTTTTCATATTCGTTTCTGGAAATTCCTATATGATCAAACTTGGGTATATGTTGACTTGGCAGGGTACTTATCATGCAGAAAATAAATCCCAAATCTACACCCGCAACAGAAATGAGAATATTAGCAGAACTACCTCCAAAGTCGTCATATTATGCAGCTAGCCAGCTACTTTCTTTGAGTGATCAAGCAGTAAAGAATTTTCATGCCGTTTTCTGAAAAACAAAAAATAACTAGTCAGGTAACAAAGATCATGGGAAAGATAATCAGAAGACAGAATAAAGGAATAGTAGACCATATAAAACACTAAAATAGAGGTAAAGTGAGGAAACAAAGATCCAGTCGTGTTTTATTTACTTTTGACAAGTGACTCTGAAAATTTGAAGTTACAGACATGACAAACAGCTCCGATACATTCTTAACTAATGTATGATAAATCTGAAACTTCACACTTTGAAGTAATTATTTCTTTATTAATGGGCCATTTTGATTTCCTATTTTAGGATAATAGTCTATCACCAGTACACCCCACAAATTAACAACAGTGTTCACCTCACCAATAATGAGAGATATTTTAGCAATATACTCTTAAATACATTCTTCATTATTGGTCCATTCTTTCAAAAGTCAATAATACTTGCTTTAAAGTGATCGATTTACAAGGCAATTATTAGACTTTTTACAAAATAAACCGATGATAGAGTGTGTTGCTACTTGCTAGCATTTCTCCCTCCACAATATTGACCCCCTCTACCAAACAAGCACCCCACCCAAAAATCCTAAAGGTGAAAAATATAGAAGAAATAACACCATAAAATATTTCCCACGAACCATCTTTAACAATAGAACTTTATCCCCCTAATGGTTTCAACTTTCAAAAACCATAATTTTTATGCCACAATGATGAGCCAACAGAATCACAGAACACATCACCATAACCAGCCAGGGGCCTTTTACTTAGATAAAGAAGCCATACACTTAGATGGTAAAAAGTGCAGAAGTTTGCTAGCAAAGGAGAGATGTTTGCACTCAACATTTAGTGAAATTAAATGAACACTTGGATAAAGAAGGTAGATACATCTAGGGACACTTACTTCTCATATAATTTTAAAAGAGATCGTGTCCTTGAATAGCCCATTTCCGTTTTTTCAGTTTGTAATTCAACTGCACTCCTTGTTTCTAGTTGCCCTTCACTTTTTTCGGTTTTTGGTCTCCCTTTAATCCTTGATTCAGGTTTCCAATTAGCTTTGACAAGAGATTGACCCAGTAAGTCAGCAATGCATGAAGCCATTGCCTCAACTTTCTTCACATATGGAAACGTCTCCTCATCAAAGTGGTTTGACAACCACAAATACATGGATAATACCTGATGCCTAGTCTCAAGGTCCAGGAGTTCTGCATCATTTCGAGCAGAACTTCTCGGCATCCCCATAGCTACATTTACAGGGAGCTTCTGACCAAATGATGTGGCATATCTAAGCAAATGGTACATAGCTTTTGGATCTCTAACATTAACAGGAGCAAAACAGAAGTTAAAACGATCTTCTAGAGATAATCCCTGGACCTTCTCTAACATATTAGCAATCTTCTTGATGTGATTATGTTGACACAAGAAGTATGACCCATCCAAACGGCAATTTTCACCAAATTTTTCTAAAATCTGGGTGAATGTCAAATCTGGAAGTTGCCCAGAAAACAATTCAACCTGCTCATAAGATGGAAAAAGGCCTACCTTTTTTACATCATCAAAAGGTTGTTTCAAACACTCAATCAAGTAGTCCAAATCATCTAAATGCAAGGTTGTGGCGAGTCCATCAGGGTAAAGGCATCCTCTCCGACCAGCTCTTCCTGCAATTTGTTTAACCTGTGATGCTGGAACAGGAACCATTTTGTCACCATTGTACTTTGTAAGGCTATTAAAAATCACCCTTCTAATGTTAAGGTTCAGGCCCATTCCCACTGCATCACTAGCTACCAGAACATCATATTCATTACTTTGATCGTTGAACAAACTAGCCTGCTGTCTGCGAGTTTCGGGTGGCAGAGCACCATATATCACACAACAGCGGTGTTTAGTCTGTTTCTCAATGGCTAATTTAACCTCAAATATCTCTCTCCTAGAAAATGCAACTACACAATCCCCAGATCGAATATTTTCAAGATTTCCAAGCAGGGTCTTTGCTTCAACCACCAATGGTTTGAACCTCTCATAATGCTGCTCACACAACTCATCTCCCATGTCTTGACAGATCTTCCTGACAATATCCAAAACACTAGGATCACCGCACAAATGTATCTCATCAGCCGTCAACCCAAGGAGGGCCCTTGTCCATGCATACCCCCTATTCGAATCTGCCATCATCTGAATCTCATCAATAACAGCCACTTCATACAATTCCTGCGTTGATGCCATTTCCACAGTGCAAGCAACATGATTTGAAAACGGCACGCGCTTCTTTTCTTGTCCGGTTAGCAGACTGCAATAAATCCCCTTCGCATTAACCTTGTCAAAAACTTCCATCGCCAACAACCTAAGCGGACTACAATAAATCCCCGTCTTTGCCTCCATAAACCTCTGCAAAGCATTATAAGTCTTCCCACTATTCGTCGGCCCACAGTGATAAATTATCTTCCTTTTCATCACCCGCGCAAATGGAAACCAAGTGTGAGGCTTTGTGAGGTCAGCCGCCTCAACCATGCCCCTGAACCTCTTGATCTCGTCAGGAAAATTCTCCAAACAAAATTCAACAAATATAGGAAACAAAAACCTCACGGCCTCATCGCTTGGCCCAAGATATACCAAGTACTTGGCAACATCGGCAGGACACTTCTTGAGAAAGTTGCGGAACTTGTGTGCAGCAGTGGGGAAAAATGACAAACCAATGTAAATGGCAAGGGCCTGATTGGATGCCCAACCTGATTTGGCAAACCAATGGCACACTTCCAGCAGCACCTCCACCTCTGTACTATCCAGCCTTGGACCCCTTTCCACACTACACATTTCGCGGTACAATTCGACCGGGTCACGTGATGCCACATGCATAAATTCCTCACTCTTCTTCCCTAACTCATTGTTAGTATCACTTCCACCACCACCACCACCACCACCATTATTACTACTACTACTACATTCTGCAGAATCAACGATCTCTAAATTGCAGTCATTACTCTCATCATTTGCAACGACCCCATGTTCAGAAAAACCATGAACACTATTAATAACCTCATCTCCAAGCTCAAAATCAGTTTTGAACTCACCTTCCGGCGTCTCGGTGGCGCCACCCTCGTTGCCAGCGGCGGAAAACGGCCTGGTGGGGCGGAATCTTTCGCCGGGAAGTTTCGAACTTTGGGAGAATCTGGGGCGAAGGAGCGGGTTCGAGAAACGGGTCGAAATTGGGGAAACCGGGTTCTGAAAAGTGTGGAATTGGGAGTGGTTGATGAAGAGAAGAGCTTGAAGCTTTGAGAGGATTCTCTTGCGTGTGCACAAGTGGAAGAGACCTCTAGCCATTGAGAATAGGGTTCAATTGAGAGAATGGAAGATGACACGACAAGATTGTCGCATTTAGGTTAGGGTTTTTATTTTGTTTTGGTTTTGTTTGATGGTGGAAATTTTGAGAGAGGGATGGGTGAATTGAAAAGTGGTGTTTTGTTTTTGAGAGAAGGAGAGGAAATTGAGGGAAGGGTCTGGCTAGGGATTTAGATGGCTGGACAAAACTGGGCAATGCACGGATTTAATTTCCTATAATTTTATTTAAAGTAGTAAACATTTCCAATCGTTTTAGGAAAATAAAAATATGTTAAGATCTGTTACATTGTCTGAAGTTGATCTTAAGTTATTAACATGTCCAATATGTGTTAAGGACCAGGGAAAAAAATCACATATCATTGTGTTATTTATTAGCTAAATTACTTAGCAAGCATAAAAGAAAGTATTTTTTGAATTAATTCTTATTTAGATAACCGGTAAAACTAGTTAGTATTTTGTAAATAAAAGTCACAAATCTTTATACTGTATCAGTTTTAGAATATGTGATTTTGCACTTAGAAATCATATAAAAATTGACAATTTTTATGATATATCCTTAAATGAGAATCAATTAAAGAATCTCATTTGTTAATTTTGAAAAAAAAAATTACCCTCAAATGATTAAAAAAAGCCTAACATATATATATACATTAAATTAAACTTCTAAACTAAAAGGTCCAAGTTAATAATTTTTTTTGAAAGTTCTTCTATTATAAGAGATGGTTCTCCAACCTTGACCCCAAAAATTTAACAATGTGAAAACTAAGTTAGAAGACTACAAAATTAATTTAATAAAAAAAACATATCAAATTTCTTGAATACTTTCTAATTTTTACAAATTACAATTCTAGCTGAAAAATCATGCATCAAACAAATATATTTAGTTTGAATTCTATCATGTAATAAATTCTTGTGTCTATCTATTTAATAATTTTTTTTGAAAGTTTTTCCGTTATAAGAGATGGTTCTCCAACCTTGCTCGCAAAAACATAACAATATGAAAACTAAGTTAAAATACTAAAAAATTAATTTAATAAAAAAACAAATCAAATTTCTTGAATACTTTCTAATTTTTACAAATTACAATTCTAGCTGAAAAATCATCCATCAAACAATATATATTTAGTTTAAATTCAATCATATAATAAATTCTTCGGTCTATCTATTACAAGTTTATGACAGAAAAGAATTAAACTAATCAGACAATAATTCAATATTATTGACTAGTCATTCATCTCATCAATGATTAAAAAAAAATTATTCATCTCATCTTTACTTTATAAATGAGTAGACAGAAAATGTTTGTCATTATCTTTTCTATTAACAATGTTAAGAGCAATAAATAGCCAAAATTAGGATTCATCATAATTAAGGTGTGTTTATTTTCTGCTACCTCCTCATCTCCTACAAAATTAGAAGCATTAGGAAGCTATTGACAAGGGAACAATGTTGTGATTCTAACTTCTGAATGGCCAAAGGTAAAGGTAACTGTACAAACTTTACATCTTCATAGTATTTAACCAATTCTAGCACTGGAATATTCTTGTTCAATTGGCTCACTTTTTTTTTTCAATTAGCTCAAGTTATATTTACATTAATAGAGTAAAATAAAATTAAATAAAATAGTATAAAATATACTTTTCATAGAATAAATAATATATATGGAAAAATGATATTTATATTATCATTTAATAATAAATTATTACGATAAATTTATTGATTATTATAATAATTATCTTAAAATTTATATTAATAATGATTTTTATTGGTTGTCAATGTAATTTTTTATACCGATAATAATGCATGAAAAATAAACTCTTATTTTATTATATAAAATAAAATAATTTGTTAACAAATATATCATGTTTTAACTTTTTAATTTTTTTTTCCTGCAATTAAAGATATAAGATACAAATGAGTTTTTTTTATCCCTTCATAAAATATTTGAAAAATAATTTTTTAAACAATTAAATAATATTTTTATAAATTCAATTTAAATACATTGTAAATATAAACATATGATAAATTTTCTAATAAGTTGATAATATAAAAATATTTAATCTCACAATCCATGAAAATTAATCTCTAATTTTATTTTACTAATTCCAACCTAGTTCATTATAAAAGAAAAGTATTTTTTTTTCCATTTTATGCATTTTTAAATATCCAACCATAGATTCTTGTCCGAACCAAACCCAATACATGAATATCTCAAACTCAAACCAAACCACCATAAGCTGCGTAGAGAGCCACCCTTCCTTAACCCCTTATCCCTATCTCTCCCATAAATTCAACTTCCAAGTTTGCATATTTTTCACTTAATTTTCCACACCCAAATCAGAAAATGCAAGTATTGTTATCATCATGCAATTTGTGGTCACTTGGAGTGCCAACCCACAGTCACAGAGGAAGAAGAAGCAGTGTCCTCAGCCGCCGTGAGATCTGCTTTGATGGAATGTCCTCTGTCTGCTCAAACGACGCCGTTTCGCCCATCTCCATTTCAAGGTTTCCCCCATCACACTATGCACCTCCATTGTACTTGCAAACTGAAATTTCAATTAAAAAACTGCAACTGGGTGTGTGTGATTTGTGGTGGCATTTTCAAAGTTTGAGTCTTTCTGAATATGCTACATTTTCATTTTCAATCTAAGGGGCTGTTTGGTTTGAAGGGAAAAAAAAACATTTCCCATTTCCTGTTTTTAAAAGTTTGTATAGGAATTACTGAAAACAAACAAAAAAAAAATAGTTTATAAACTTTTGAGAATTGAAACAGATTGAATATATGGTGATAATTAAAAGTGAAAACAGAAAATGTTTACTCAAAGTGAAAACAGAAAATGGTCACAGTGAAATCATGGATGTGGTTACAGGGCAAATCAAACATGCCATTATGTTCACTGTATGAATGGATATCTGAATCACTTATTTGAACATGATGGATGATCACCAAATTTATGAGGCACGGGGAGGTGAGCATCTGGTTCATAAGTGGTTGTAAGTCAAAGGGGTGCTGTGGCTTTTTCTGCTTTTTGGAACTTTTCCTTGGTAATCGCGAAGGCGTGCACTTTAAAGTTTATTACTGCTGCTTCTGGGAAGGGATGATATATGTATCTTGTGTTTTAGTTGTGTTGGGCTGGCTTAGGTGCTGATAAGCTGAGCAGAAAATTGGGCTGGGAACAGAATTGGTGCCACGGTTCTGTCCTAATGATTTCTGTGTGGGAGCTTTCTTATGCTTGTTTTGTTTTTTCTCTCTTTTGAATTTGGGAGGGTATCCCTTGTACCCATCTTAATGAAGCTTTGTTTTGTTGATAAAAATAAAAAATGAAGAGGTCCTACAATTTCAATAACAAACTGCAACTGAGTGTGTGTCTTTTGTGGTGCCATTTTTAAAGTTTGAGTCTTTTTTGCATGTAAGAGAGCATTTTCATTGCCGGTGTTGCTTGTTTTTATGTGGGGTTGTGACTTTTGTTGATGTGTGGATGTTGTTTACACGTGTAGCAGCACTGTTCAAGTTCAAGATGAAACTCTGGATTTTGGTGCAATGCTGAGGAAGATTGTTCTGTCTCCAACACGACGTGTGTTAGTGGTGAGCTTGACTATGTATTCCTGTTTGTGCTCTTCAAGGTTCTTGTCAGGTCCGCACATAGTTCTGCTTGTGTCCAACTTGTTTGATTGGTTGTATATTGGAGAGTTCATAACTTTTGAACAATGGTCAATGTTATCTATTTCTCATAAATTTTTGTTGGTTTTTATAAATTTTAGATGTTTTGAAAATGCTTCCAGTTAGCATTTACTAATGGCATGACATGTATCTAGATATGCCAATGTCAGAATAATCCTTGATGTAGAATGTAGTCATGCCATATATATATATGTGTGTGTGTGTGTGTGTGTGTGTGAGAATTAAGACCTGCAAAATAAAAATTAGAGGACTAAAACTAAAATATCATGATTTTATAGCAACTAAAAACATATTTAATACTTTTTTTAACTGCTTGAAGCATTTAGGGGTATAGCTAATAGAATTATAGTTTTCTCTTTGTAAATGCTGACTAGGTGGGTCGCCTTCAGTTTGGTGTATTTGACTCTTGATTATTTGTTTGTTACATGGAGCCTTGAGTAACCAATGGTATCATGAGTTCATAGTTCTGATATGACATCAGTTTTAACTTTTAAATATAGAATTGGTTGGTGGAGTGCAGTAATGGAATTCTTGCAGCTGTGTTCTAATTTTATATGTTCTTTCATGATAAATCATATTGTTATATTCTTTTATACAAGTGTTTATTACTATTTACTAGCAAAGTTTATCTTCATGCTATAAATTGTAAATTCACAGCTCTAGCTTTGGGAGATCCATCAGTGAAACTTGAAGAAGTAACCCCTCCTGTGTTTTCTTCTGGTCCACTCTTTCCAATAGAGGTCAGCTTTCAACTATAGCCCCTCATTTGTCTGTTGTGGTTGTATGACACATTTTTTAACCCTTGTATAGCAGTAGATAATTCCAATTCATTGTGATTGGCAGGATCGAATTGTCCAACTATTTGAAAGAAACACATACTCTGTTGTTAACATCTTTGATGTGACATTACGTCCTCAGCTTAATGTAACTGGTGTGGTTGAGGTAACTTAGTACTTAAAACTATAATATCTGATGTTAAATACTATCAAATTTTTTAATTATTATAGTGTCTATCTTATAAGCATGATAGTTTTTTTTTGTCCTGCGTAGGAGTAGAATATCAAAAAATGCAATTTAATTTTTGTATCTATACTGCCAGATTCCTGAAGGAAATGGTTCTGGAGTAGTTTGGGATGAGGAGGGCCACATTGTGACAAATTATCATGGTGAGAATCGGTAGAGAAAATACAGTTTTTATGTTACGTCTGAATTTTTCTATCTCCCAAACAATACATACACAGACACACATTGAGCTTTGGTTCATCTCAGTAAGATTTTTTTGAGCTATGAGTGAATATGTAGATCTGGCCTTTATCCTATATTGATCACAACAATTCAGTGAATTCATATTTAGTTGGACTTCTTGACTTGGACATATGCATTTTCAATGTAATATTAAGAATTTGTTGGAAGTTTTTTGCTTTTAAATATCTTTTGATTTTTCTCTCCTTTGCCCCATTCTTTGAAATTTTTAGCCTCATTTTGCTGCTTGCCTAATTTATAGGCTGCACTCTGATGGAGTGCTTTGTACTATGCACTTTTCAATTTTTATGTATATTTTCCCACTCTTAGTGTATTCAGTAGGCTTTCCAGACCAGGTGCTGAGTTCTGATTGTTATATTCTTGTACTATTCAGTAATTGGCAATGCCCTTTCAAGAAACCCAAATTCTGGTGAGGTTGTTGCCCGAGTTAATATTCTAGCATCAGAAGGGTGAGGCTCACAGAGACTTTATTTCTTTGCATATATCACTGTTGTTAACTTGTAAATATATGTAATTCTGACACTTTCTATTATAAAGGTTACAGAAGAATTTTGAAGGTAGACTCATTGGAGCTGACCGTTTAAAGGATCTTGCTGTCTTGAAGGCATGATTTCTTTTTTACTTTCTGAATTTATTTCTTATGTAAATTAATTGTTTGGCTTTCACAAGCAATCTACTTAACAACATCTTTGTTTCACTTTACAACAGTTTGCTTCCAAGTTGGGTTTCATTTTGTTGCTGCTGTGGTTCTTAGTAGTTAGTAGCATATAAGGTCTTCTATTTGTTTGTTACTGCCTTCTATAATCTATACCATTTAATGATTAATTCATTATTCAAAGTATTTTTTTTCCTCGAGTTCATTCTTGTGACGTGCAGTAAAATAATGATGGTTGAAAGTTTCTTTCTTTGTTAATTAAATAGTACTCATGATGTGTTTGTCTATATGCATCCTTTAAATATTAATAAAGTGGAGCATTTGATATTAGGACAAATTAAACGATATTCACAATTTATCTCGTGTTCATATTGAAGCAATCGAGCCTCTAAACTAATGATTCTGTAAATCACATATTTATTACTATCTTATTTAGATAGTTAGTAAAATGCATGTATCATACACATGATGAGATACTAATTAATTAATAACTTTGCAAATACAGGTAGAAGCCCCTAAAGATATTTTAAGGCCTATCAAGGTGGGTCAATCGTCATCTCTAAAAGTTGGGCAGCAATGTTTGGCTATTGGAAATCCATTTGGCTTTGATCACACCCTCACAGTTGGGGTTATTAGTGGACTTAACCGAGACATCTCTAGTCAAACTGGGGTAACAATTGGTGGTGGTGTTCAAACTGATGCAGCCATAAATCCTGGGAACAGGTTACACTAAGCTCCCTTCCATATATGAACTAAGAATATTCCCTTTCCATTTTTCTTTACCAAATTTATCCCTTTAGTTTGGTGCAGTTCACTTTGTAAAAATGTTGCTCTTTTCATGATTGGTGTTAAGTGTTAACTGGTTGTTATATCAAATGCTGAATTTCGTACTTTTCCTATTACTCTAACAGCGGAGGTCCCCTTTTGGATTCGAAAGGGAGCTTAATTGGGATTAATACTGCAATATTTACTAGGACAGGCAAGTTATATTACTATCTCAATCAGAAGGAATTGGACTATGTTATCAAACATTGATGTATATTTGAATATGATAGCTGAGGAAATCTTTTCAGTCCACTTGTGAAAATTTTCTACCACTTTTCACTTTCCTTTGCATGGGTAAATGACTGTTAAGCTGCAAGTTCTAGTTTCTCTTATTACCTTTATATGCTCTATGTTTATTGCCTTTTTTCATGCTATTGCAGGGACATCAGCTGGTGTAGGATTTGCAATCCCATCTTCAACTGTATTGCGAATTGTTCCACAGCTGATCCAATTCGGAAAAGTAAGTGCTTCATGGAAATGGAACCACATACACAGAAACAATCTAGCCAATTCTTTAGCTTTGCTGTCAAACTTTTTATGTGCAATGCATTTCTTGCTTTCTTATTTTAGATATCTACTCAAATGCCTCGATATCTTATCAGGTTTCATGGTTGACACTTGACAGTCTTTATGTTTTATAAAAAAGAAAGTACATTATTTTTCTAGATTTTAACGAGAGAAAAAAATGCTTAATTGTTAGTTTGTGTAGAAAACACGGATAAAACTGTTTATATGCTTAGCTTTATTCATATGTCTGTACATACTATTTGTTAGCAGCATATTTTTTAAGATCTATTTACCCTGTGACTATATTTGATTACATGGTTTGGTCAACTTAAGGTTGTTAGAGCTGGTTTAAATGTGGATATTGCGCCAGACTTAATTGCAAACCAACTTAATGTTCGAAATGGAGCTCTTGTTCTTCTGGTAAATCCACTAGCTTCTTTTCTTGTACCGTAACTAACTTTACTTCCAAATCATTCTGTTACCCAAGAACTTGTGTTCCGCAGGTTCCTGCAAATAGTCTTGCTGCCAAAGCTGGGCTAAATCCCACTACAAGGGGTTTTGCTGGGAATATAGTCCTTGGAGATATCATTGTTGCAGTTGACAATAAGCCTGTGAGTCTTGTTTTGTAGAAACTGTTTTTTAACTGTTTAAGTCATGCTCCTTTAAAAGCCAAAATATTCATTTATATATTGTTAACCTTTATTTTATCTCTTTCCTATACCTTTTATTTGTTTGGTCTATAAAATACAAATACTGCTCCTACGCACACCACACTATCATGTTTAAGGCCCTATTTGGATTTTGGATAAAAGTCTATACATACTTACAGGAGAAGATAAGAAGGTAAAATGAATTGAAGTTCTTGCATAAGCTAAAATCAACTTGTGTATTTATGTTTTATAGAATCTCCTTTTGTTTAACTTCTCCATAAGTTATATTGCATAAGTTGATTTTAGCTTATGGAGAAGCTCAATGCATTTTCCATTCTTATTTTCTTCTCCTATAAGTGCTTATAGAGAAATTTATTCAAATAGGGTTTAAGTAGAGAAAGCATGCATTAATTTGATAACTTTGGTGCATCCTTGGCAGGTCAAGAGCAAAGCTGACTTGTTGAAAGCATTGGATGACTATAATGTTGGAGATAAGGTAGTTTTGATGATTCAGAGGGGCAGTGAAAAGTTGGAGCTGCCTGTGGCACTGGAGGAACAAAGTTCTTGAGATGGTTTATATGCATTAATGTGTTATAACCCACTAATATATTATGTTGGTAGACATGTATTATTTTGTACAACAAACAAAAAAGAAAAGAAGAAAGAAATTTATTTGTGCAGTCAGGGTCTCATGTAGGGAATAGAAATATAAATAATTTGCCTGATTTTCGAAATACTTTACTCTTGAATTTGATCTCATGCATTACAGGTTTCACGAAGATGTTATTAGTTAGCTGACCTAATTGGAAGTTCGGGGAACAAAGTCGAATATGCTGTACATTTTAAAGTAATTTTTTTAATCAAAATGATATATGACTTATAATATGATGGTTCTGAATGGCTTGGGTGCAAAGCAAAAATTTGATATACCTCTCTAAAGTAAACAAGTGTATTAATATTTAAATTATTCAGTGGGTTAACAACGATGCCCTTAACGTAAAATTAAGAAGGGACGTAATTTTATTTATTAATTTTGGAGACAACTTAAGAAAAAGGTATAAAACTATTTTTGATGCATTTAAAGGCTAGTGCATTCCTTTGCGATTGTGGTGCACGTAAAATTTTGGGTAATGATATTTATACAAATTTATATTTATGGTCTCGTTGTCTTTTTTCTGAATGGTCTATGTACATAATTGTGTAAATATATAGTTTTTTCATTTTTTCCTTTACGTAAAAATCTCAAATCCCTAAAGCTTAATTATAAAATGGTCTTCTTATAATAGTACTATAGTAGTATTCAATCTAAGTAACCTTTACATACAATGTATATGGTAGTAAACCAGCGATATATGAAATTGTTAACGTTGACGAAATTTTGGGTGACATTGACCAAAGTGCACTTTATGTTAATTGAGATCCAAGGTCTCTTGAATCTAGATAGTAGTGCAACTCTATGATATGACTGAAATGTCATGGACAAAAGCTGGGTACCTATAATACGAATTTCTATGCTTAAGTTAGTAACAAATTCAGAGTATGTAATAAATGCTTATTTATTTGAGTAATTTGATTTAATATTTATGACATGTTGGATGTTGGTATAATTATATATTTTTCTGAGTTGATTTTTCACATTTCTTTTATAAATACATGGTGTCTTGTGAGATGTTTTTAGTTCTATTATAATCTTTCTCTAGAAAGTTCTTATTAAAGTATAAATTTTCTTTCTAATAACATTTTCTCATTATCCATTTCTTCATTTTTCATCTCATGGCTCTTAGTAATCCAAGTTTTGAAAACATAAATAGAGAAATTTTAAGACTCTTATTATAAGTTTTGAAAAAATCTCCTAGAAGACAACTTTGGTGGTGGTGTTTAAAGTTTATATTGTTTATCGTGTATTAACATTTTGTTAAAGATAAATATCACAAGAAGGAAAGTTGAATTGTGACTTTAATGAATTTTTAAACCTTTTCATAAATCGACAAAGTTTTTCATTTGAAAAGGAAACTTTGTGAATAGATAACTGATTTTATGAGAAACACAAATGGACAATGAAAAAAAACATAAAACACAAGTTTTCAAGAGCCTACAAACCAATTCAAACCCTAGGTTAGTTAAAAGCAGAGAGAGAACTAGAAAATATCACAACTAGTTCATCTCAACCATTGAGATTACATTTAGTTCTTGGTAAACCACCAAATTCCACTAACTTCTCACAAGCTACGAGTATTATATCACAACTACTTCTGACTCTAGAAAACAAGCTTTACTCTAAGCTTAATTAACACCCAATATTCTTTGTCCTACCAAGCGACTATTGGCTCTAAACAAATCAGAACATATTTTTAGTTGAAGATTGCTCAAAGACTAAAACTATAATCGTCTTACAGACGGATATACATATCAATGCTTAGTCTTTTTCTCTGAATGTATTCAAGGTGCTTTGAGAGCTCTTTATAACTTTACAAGAATGTACAAAAATCATTTTGCTGAAAGAATTATGAATTTTTTTTTGCTCTTAATCGTGTTTAGTCTTCAAAGCTTTTGGTTTATATAAGCTTCATCTTCAAGTATCTCTTGTCCCACAACAAGTAGATATCTTCACTTGATATTCATATGATGAAAATGGTCGTTGGGAGCATTTAATGCTAACATTAAATGCATGTCATTTTCTCATGCAGAAAGTCCTCTCCTCAACACTTGCGTGTTAGAGAAGTGCATCAAGTAGTCACTCCTTTGTGTCAGAGTAGGTCCTGCATAGCAGAGCTCTCCTTTGGATGACGATTGAGGGATTTCAGATCTTGACTTTATTTGTTTTTCATAAGATTCAACAAATCCTAGAAGAATGTTTATGCAAAGAAAATCTCAAACACAAAGTATTAAATGAGGTCTTAAATGACATCACACATGTTGTATCAGATTATGACTCCATCTGCCTATCGTCTGAAACATCAGACGTAGATGTTATTTGATATGAAATATCAGACACATACCACACAACTTTTAACCTTTTTATCTGTTTACATTTAATCAAAATAATTAAGGGTCTTAATTCATCTTTAAGACATAAATGCCCTTTTGACTCAACAATCTCCCATTTTTTGATGATGTCAAACAAACACAAAAGGTTAAAGATGAAAAAAGACTTATAAGATATGTCATTAGTGTCATCATGACAAATTAATAAGATTTAGGTGATAAATAGTACACAAACAATATTCACATGATAGAATCCTCTGTTATTCCTGTGTTAGGTATTTCAAATTTAAAATTTCCATTACACTGCTTTATACATATTTAGTTTTCATGCACAATCATACTGATATTTTTACACACATGAAGTCCTGCCCCAAGATATATTTAGTTTTCATGCTCAATGCACAATCATGTATATTTAGTTTTTTTTACATATATGGTGTTCTTTTTTTTTTGTCCATCATCTTTGGTTTTGTAATGAATTTGAATTGACAAAATGTAAATTTAAATTTTTAGTTTCTTGCATTACTTGTTTCGGTTCAAAAGCTGTACTTCAGGTTAATTGGCGACAAAGCTTGAGTTTGAATAGGAAGATGCCATGAATTGAACAACTTTTCCAATTGTGCTGCTTATAAGCTTCTTATTCCATCTCGCATTTGTATTGAGAATAAAAAGATAAAACTTGTTGGTCTTCTATTCATGCTTTTACCTTATCTATTAATTGTACATTATTTGATAGTAATTATTCAATAATAATTTGAGTATAATATAATTTATTGTCTGGACTGCCTGGATTGGTTATGTTTTCAATTTGCATGTTTAATTTGGGTAATATTAACAAAACAGACAAAATATTAAAAAAATGCAAAAACATCGATTTTTGACATAACCGATGTTGTTGTCAAAATTGATGTTATACGGTGTATAACAACATCGATTTCTCCCAAAATCGATGTTATTTTTGCAGTTTTTACTTTTATTTGTATATTTCTTACTATATAACATCAATTTTCGTAAAAAATCGATGTATAATGAATTTCAACATCAATTTTTATAACTGACAGTAATGTTGATACTTTTAACGTCAGTGAATTCAATATTGATTTAAAATTGATGTTGAATGTCCAAAATAACTGATGTTAAATGTTAATTTTGTAGTAATAAAATAACACAATTTATGCATTTCAATAATTTTTTTAATTTCTTAAATAATGTCCAAAAAATAGTGATTAGCATTTGACTTTCAAATTTAGTAGAGACTCCTTAATTGCTAAGTGCCAAGCCATAATGGGCATGGTTAGCAATTTTATGCCATGTGATTTAAGCATGTCATCAATTACCGTGTACAATTCGTTTGGAATTATTACAAATAACATCAACAATAATCTTAGTAAAAGTGAAAACAAATATAATATTTTCTCAATCAAACCAAATGAAATCTAACGTAGACAAATTTTTGTTAGAATTGTTTTTAAAGGATTGATTATAAATGACAATCAAATTAAGATTCAAGGAGCACCTACAAAAATTACTTGCAATATCCATCAAATAAGTCCTAGTCTAGACATAAGTAATGACTTATAAATTTTTTAAATTGTAACTGCAGACACGTGATTACTAATTTACTATACTACCTAACTTCACACTCATATGGATCTCTGCTATTTCTTTCTCAGCTATTCTGGTGTTGTCTCTTGAAAATCACATAGTTTTAAATTGAATCATAAAATTAAATATTAACACAAACTAAGTGGACAACACTGGACAGCTGAAAAAATGACAACAGAGAAACCAATTTCCAGTCATACTTATATACCATAAATAAAAGTATATAATTAAATCTTTATTATGTTTTATTGTTAGAATTCCAAAAAAACCTTTCAACTTTTATAATTGAGTTTGAAGTCATAATTTTAATTAATATTTTGCTGTCATTAATTTTTTAATTTCGTTTTAATATTCAAATAATATTTTTATTAATTTGTAAAAAAGACACATTAATATATTACATTTAATGAAACCGTGGATATAATAGGTTCAAATATTCTTATAAGCTAATCAAAAGTAACTTATAAAACTTATATGATTGATATAATAGTATAAGATTTTGCTATATTTACACATGAGAGAATTTATAGTTGATTTTTCCGTGTAAAAATAAAAACTTATATGTTTCTATAAGATTACTCTAACATCATACTATCACTTCAAGGTCAACTAGTTGTACTTACTCGAATACTCTGTTTCCAAGCAGGTTAAATCGGAACTCCCTCTCAATCAAGAGTGTATGGCCTAGCCTATTGGATTAATTATTTTTAAGGCTAATATTTTTAGAAGTACCGAAACTGATGACAGGTCACTTGTTCATAATTTGTCACGGGATATGAGGAATATAAGACTGAAAAGTTTGGCATATAAAAGGGAATGTTACAATCCAAGAATTAGTAAAAAAATGACAAAAAAATTGTCTTATAAGGTCCCTCAGAAGAATTAGGCAGAGAATTTTTCATACCGAAAGCAACATTAAGAATATTATGTAGTTCATAAAAAAACAATTCAAAATAGAATTAATTTATCTGTTAGAAAAAAATAATTACGTTAGAAGCTTGCCTTGTCATTTTGTGCTTGTCTTTGATTTGTTGAAGATAAAAGGAAATGTTGTGAGCATCATCAGCAATGAAAATGAAATAATGACACACATTCACAATATAAAAAATACTCCTTAAAGCTTCTAATTCTGCGGTCTCTTCTTCTGATCCTTATTTTTTGGTCATTCATTCACATAACAAAGTATATTAGGGGTTTTACTTTTTCTTGACTTAGAGACATCTTCCTTGCCAAGAACCTTAAATAGCTTATAAACACAACCTCTTTCTAAACACCAAAGTCATCGTGATTTTCATCCAAATTCACAACACACTTTCTCATTATAGAAAATCCTAAAAGGGCGGCAGAAGCTTTGGGAACAGAAACCTTCTCGGGAGGCACATAACATGGCCTTGAACTAAGCAAATTTGCCCACACTGTGAGTTAGCATTTAGCAATACTTGAAACTTCTTACTAAGTGCTTTTAACTTCTACTTTGTCATTATTCATAATTGAGAACAGCACATTAATAACGATGGGTTTTGTTTTGTTTTTCAAAACTTGAAAACTACAAACAACATGCTTGATGCTTGTGTTTCCATGTATGCAAATATGATAGTACTAACCATGAGTATTATAATAATATCTTATAGTAATAAATTGCCACTTGCTAGGCTGAAGCTTCTTACAGATACTAGAACAACATAACAATTGCTGACATCTTGAGAAGCTTCTCTAAATATTTGGATTTGGTTCTTCTCGGACAAAGAAATTCAGAGAGGGAGAGAGAGAACATGGAGAGGAATGAGATGGAAAGGATTGATGATGTGATGCCAGGATTTCGTTTTCACCCCACTGATGAAGAGCTTGTTGATTTTTATCTCAAGAGAAAAATTCAGCAGAAGTCTCTTCCTATTGAACTCATTAAGCAAGTGGATATTTACAAATATGATCCATGGGATCTTCCAAGTAAGAACTCTTATTACTCACACTCATTGTTTCTTAGCTTTCTCTTCTTTTGTTGTTTTGCTTTATGCCACATAGACAAATGTTACTTACAGGATCAGACTAATTTGCAACCAAGTCTTCCTATTTCACTTTAGTTTTGGTACTCATTTTTTAAATGTGGTAGATTTTGTCCTGGATTAAGTCAAAATAAAGTATAGGATTAAGGACAAAATTCATCATATTTAAAAAATACAAGAACCAAAACCACCATTTTTAAAATAAAGGGACTAAAATTAATATTAACCAAATCTTAAGGGACCTAAAATATATTTTATCCTTTTCTTTTTCTAGAGTGAGTATCAAAGGTTCAAAACTTCACAAATCTTTTCCAAGTTTAACTTGGTTTCAATTTTGTTTTTATGCACACGAAGAGCTGGCAGGTACTGGGGAGAAAGAGTGGTATTTCTACTGTCCAAGGGACAGAAAATACAGGAACAGTGCACGTCCAAATAGAGTCACAAGAGCTGGGTTTTGGAAGGCCACTGGAACTGACAGGCCTATATATTCCTCTGAAGGAAAGTGCATTGGTCTGAAAAAGTCTCTTGTGTTCTATAGAGGCAGAGCTGCCAAGGGGATGAAAACTGACTGGATGATGCATGAGTTTAGGCTTCCATGCATCTCAGACTCATCCCCTCCCAAAAAACTCTCAGACAGAAGCCTCCCTCCAAATGTATGTATTGCACCAAGTCCTTGTACATGTATTTATTTGATCCATAGGAATCAAACTGAGGTACCAGAGTGTTTATAATAATCCAAGTACATTGCTCAACCAATTGAGCTAGACTTCTTGGTTCCTTATACATATATACATACATACATATGTCCATGAACATAGGACATTTCAAGTGGCAATATGAAAGATTTAGAGGGACTAATCTTGACCATTCCATATTACATGCATGGTAAAAATTGAATACAAGTTAAGAGTAAATAGTCTATACAATAATGTAAAATTTGTCAAAAGTTTTTTCTGCATCATCCAATCATAAACTATTATATTATGTATGATGTTTGTTGACTTCTATATTAAGTACATAAAAATCCATATTAATGATGATTTCTGATAGGTGAAAAGCAAAAATATTTTTACACTAATAATATATAGAAATTAAATTAGGAAGTTAAACTAATTTTTACTATCCGTGTAAAAATGAACTATTGAGATTTATTGTTTTTATCCTTCAGACTCTCCCACTCACCTAATTGTACATAGAAAGAGTGAGAATGTGAGAAGGGTTGATTGACAAACACATAGATAGATAAACATATAGACAGAGACAGATAGATAGATTATGGATTTTTATCCTTCAATTGTGATTATTCATATAGTGCTTTGTGGGTTTTCAGGATTCATGGGCAATTTGTAGGATATTCAAGAAAACCAACTCCCTCTCCCTGGCACAGAAAGCCTTATCTCTCCCTTTGATCTCTCAGTTACCTGGAGGCATAGTATCTGACATGTTCACACAAGGTTTAAAATGCCATAACATAGGATCACCAGCCATTCAATTTTGTGGTGACAAGCAAGATGAGTTACACCAAGTCTCCAACAATGCCATCAACAACAACTTCTCAGCCTCTGATATTCCCACTTACAAGCTCATAAACAACAGCACAGTTTCAAAGCCATCACCACAAAGTCCTGTTTCAGATGGAGACCTTGCTGACAACTTCATATTCTACTCATCATGGCCCACCAAGTGCTGCACACTTGATCCCACTTCCATGCTTTCTCCCAACCCTGACTATATAGAATTTGAAGACCCAAACCAACAACACTATAGTGGCTTCTCAATCAATCTACCTCAAGATATGAAACAAAACATGAGCACAGAAACAGGAACAAAAGAACAAGATCATCAGTGGGAAACAACAATTGGGATGAGAACCACTGGATATCCCTTCAGTTTGAGTCCTCCTTATGATGCTTGGAAGGCTTCTTCTGTGGCATGGGAGTCACGTCCTTGCCCTAGTGATATGTCCACTACCTATTCCACCAACAAATGCTACACTTAATTAACCAAATTAGGGGCATTCATGGTGTGATCAAGTACTGGAAAAAGAAGGCATTGGCTTGTTAGTAGTTACCATTTTTACAATTTTAGTATATTTACTTGTAAATGTACAAGTGCTATCACTTTTTCCTTGTTCATATTTATATGTACGTGAATGTAACTACCAGTACCACCTAGAAACATAGAAAAGAGCCACAGATTTTGTGAACCATGTGCTGGGAAAATAGATCTTCTCATGTTAGTTTCTCAGGAGTCATGTGAAGAAAAAAAAATATAGACACAAAGATTTCAAGGTCTTACGAAAATTTGTGGGATCAGTGTCTATGTGTCTGTCTTTTTTCATTCACGTCATTTTTGTCATTTGAAAAACTCTCTTGGAATGATTCGTTTTTGGTGGGGGGGGGGAGACACTTTGTAGTTTCGAGGCTATACGTCTCATGTATTTCATACATTCACCTAGTTGTACATATAGTTTCATATCTCCGTGTATGGTTTTAATTTTATTTTAATCTTTTGGTTTAATGGTTTATTTATCTATATCCTTGTTCAGATATTAGAATCTAACATACACAGGTAAATTTAGACTATACAATTATATATAAGTGATGAAAATTTAATATAATGTGATCACTTACAAAATATGACTTAAAAAAAAAAAACTCACAATTTAGTTATTTTAATCTTAACCACTTATGAGAAGATCTAATGGTCAATTATATTCCTCTCACTTTCACATAAAAAAAATTCTGTCCATCACATATGCTCCCTTATATACTATTATACCATTAATTAAGCATCTAACATGTTTCAATATTAGGTAGAAAATTTGATATAAAAAAAACCAAGTAATCAGAAAGTATCTAAAAATTGGAAAGAGGTTCTTGGAATCTTAATTCTTCGTTATTTAGAGTATAGCGGAAAAGGCTAAAAGTTAAAACATAGCACAAATAGATTTCTGTCAAGAGAATATAGACTTTAATTTTGGCTTATGTACAAAAGACTTTGATGATTAAAAAATATAAATAAAATTTAGATTTAACTGTTTTGGATAAGAAATACTATCGGCACATGAATTCACATGATGAGAGGATATATAGTGGAGGAAGGTGGCGTGCACGAATGAATTTGATAAGTCAATGGGGACATTTTTTGTTCACTTTCCCCGGAGGGTGCCAATAATAAGGAAATTCAGATATGATCTTATGCATCAGGGGACGTGAAAAAAAACACGGATTAAGCAGATATAACGTCATTAACGTCTATTGAAAATTGGCTTAAATATAAATTTGTCCATGTTTTTGGTCTTGTAAGTTACCATTTTTACATTTTTAGTCCACGTAAGTTTTTTATTTATTTTAGTCTTCATAATTTATATTTTTTTTAATTTTGAATCCTATAAAATATTCTATTTATTTTTAGTTTATGTAAATTTTTATTTTTCTTATTTTTGTTCCTGTAAACACGAATTTATGGGAATTACAAATGAATAAATTAAAATCTTAAAAAAACTAAAATTAAAAAAAGTAAACTTATACGGTCTAAAAATAAACAAAACATTTTATAAGAACCAAAATTCAAAAAAAAAAAAAAACTTAGGGGGTGTATTGGATTGAGATTTTGAGAGAATATTTTGACAAAAACAATCTTGAAGATTTTAAAAGATTATGTGGGATTGTATTGATTTTGTGGGATTTTAAAAGATTTTTTTTAAAAGACTTTTTACAATCAGGATTCTTAACCCAAGATTTTAATGGATTTCTAACACAGATTTTTAAGATTTCAAAGTACTTTATGGATTTTTAAGATTTTGAAAGATTAATACATTTTAAACAAAAAAATAACGGAAGTTACAAAAGTGAATGAAAAAGATGATAAATAAATTATAATGTTTGAATAAAGAAAATAAAAACGATAGAAATTTTAAACCTTTTAATAACAAAGTCATTATTGCCTAAAAAAATAATAACAAAGTGATTCTCACTTCATGTTCGCCTAATTATTAGCATTTCTCCACATATCTGAACCTATATTAGTCCTCCATATATTAGCATCTTCTCGTGGGTTCATGATCATTGTCTTCGTAATTTGGTAACACTGAAAATGAAGATGAAGACTCGTCAGTAGGTTCCACTGGATAATTAGAAAAAAATTAACTTAAAAAAACTAAAATTAAAAAAATAAAATTATGAAGACAAATAATAAAAAAAATCTTAACTTACCGAAACCAAAAACATATTTAAAAAAAATATATGGATAATTAGATAACCTTAGGTACAATGAAGAAATCAAATTTACATAATTCTTTGGGTAAAAAAGAGTGTGTGTGTTGAGTTGATTTTTTTTTTTTTGAAAGATTTGTTTTAATTGTGTGACAAAGAGTCATTAAGGTGTTGGACCTTGAAACGATATTGAATTTTAAGAAAACAGCGGAGAGAATCACTTAAAATATTGGACCCTGAAGCAATCTCGAATAATGTGCAAATTTTGTGAAAAAAATAGAAGAATTTGGTGATTATTTGTTTGTGGAGAAAAGGGAGAATCTTTTTTGTAAAGTTAAGCAAGTTAGAGACAGCAAGTCGTAGACGCAGCATAGAATGCACAAAATGTAAAAAAAGATTTCAGGTTTGCGGTAAACTTTGCAAAGCCAAGCAAGTCGGAGACCAAACATGACATTCACTAAATTTACTCACACATTTATTGAAACGCCACCAAGCAAGTCGGAAACCCAACATGGAGTGCATGAACTATGAAAAAGATTTCGGGTTTGCGGTAAACTTTGAGACATCAAGCAAGTCAGAGACCCAACATGACATTCGTTAAATTTCCCACATGTTTATTAAAACACCACCAAACAAGTCGGAGACCCAGCATGGAGTGCACAAAATGTAAGCGTGTACTAAAGAGTACTAACATAGAATTTCAAAATGATTGACGTAGCTTTTAGTAATCCATAGACAAGACACGCACAAATAAATCAAATGAGAATAAAAAAGGATAGAATAGAAGCGAGGAATACACTTAGTAATTAAGGGTGCAAGATTAAAACATGGGAAAATAAATAAGTGACGAAATATTTATAATACACTATGAACTAACCAAACAATGATAAATAAAAAAAAGATTTATAGAGTCAAACTAGAAAAAAGGTGGTATGAATAACAATTTTGACTTCATTTGGGCTATGCCCAAAAGGCGTAAGGGTGTGCATGTAAATGGAGGTGTGTCTAGTAGTATTTATTTTATGTAAAATTATTTTTTTTGAAAAAAAAATGAGTCAAGCCCAAAATGAAAGAAAAACTATACATGTGAAAAAGGTTGTGTTAATAGCAATTTTTATTTTTTTTTAATTTTTTTTTGTTTTATTATTTTTTGCCTTTTATTATAAGAAAAAAAAAAGATGGACAACAAATATTTACAAAAAAAAAATAAAAATTCTAAGAGTCTGACCAGCGGCCAGGGATTCATCGACGAGTTGAAACGAATCAAGTAAGAGACCAAAAGAAAGAGAACAAGGGAGAGAAAGAAGAGAAAAAGAAAAGAGAAGGAAATAAGGAGATGGGATGAAAGGAATAAAGGAGTACTAGGTGGTTCCTCCATCTTTTCTGACTGTAGTGTCAAACGACGTTATGCAGTGGACTTCTTTCGCCTCCTCATGATTTGTGCCTCTCCTCCTTTATTTTCTGCTTGTTCTCTTTGTTTTTGTCTAATTCTTTTCTTCTATGTGATTGTGTGTGTTTGTGATGCCTAGACCTTCTCCTTTTATCGTGTTCTTTCTCTTTTCGTCCTTTATAATCCTTCCCCTTTTATTATTATTTTTTCCTATTTTATTTTTATTCTTCCTTTCCTTTTTTCCCTTAATTTCTTTCTTTCCTTTTTTTTTCTTTTCCTGATCTTTCTGTCATTTTTCCCTTATTTTCTTTCTTTCGTTTTTTTATTTTTTGTTTTTCCATTTTCTTTTCTTTTCCTTTTTTTCTTTTTTTTCTTTTTCAATTTCTTTCTTTCCTTTTTTTCTTTTTTTTCTTTTTTTTTTGTTTTGTCTTCTTTCTTACCTTTTTTTCCTTTTTCTTCTTTGTTCTGTCTTTCCCTTTTTTCTTTTTTTGTTCTTTCTTTCCTTTTTTATTTTCTTCCTTTTTTCTTTTTTTTTTAAATATTATTTTTGTTTTTTTGTTTTTATCTTTTTTTTTCATTTTTATATTTTTTTTGTATTTTTGTGTTTTTTTATTTTTTTTGTTTTTCGAAACTTGTCTGAACAGAATTAGAGTCTTACACTCAAGTATGTACAAGGCCTGACATTGTTTTTGCATTTGGAATGTTGGGAAGATATCAGAGTAATCCAGATATTGACTATTAGAGAGTTGCAAAAAAAGTGATGAGGTACCTTCAAGGAACCAAAGATTACATGCATATGTATAGACAGATGGACAATCTAGATGTGATTGGTTATTTAGACTCAAATTTTGTTGGTTATGTTGATTCTCGCAAATCAACATCTGGGTACATTTTCTTGATGACTGGTGGAACTATTTCATTAAGGAGTGTTAAGTAAACTTTGACTGCTACTTCTATCATGGAAGTTGAGTTTGTCTCTTGTTTTGAGGCTACATTACATGGTCTATGACTTAAGAGTTTCGTTTCTGGGCTGAAGATAGTTGATACTATTTGAAGGCCTTTGAGAATTTTCGGCGATAAATAAGTTGTTGTCTTTATGGCTAAGAATAACAAAAGTGGAAGTCAAAGTAAGCACATCAACATTAAATACTTAGCCATTAAAGAAAGAGTAAAAGATAAGAAAGTGTTCATTGAGCGTATAAACATTGAGTTGATGATGGTTGATCCTTTGACTAAGGGCATGCCACCGTTTAAGTTCAAGGATCATGTAGAGAGAATGAAACTTGGTTTCACTTTATGATTGTATATATACAGGTTAGAGTTGAAACTCTTATATTGTGATATTTTCTCATATTCAGTTGCATATTAATTTATTTGAGAAAAAATTATGTTTTTGGATCAAGAATAAACATTGGATTTATTTATTAAGTTTTATTACCACATTGAGTATACTACTTGAGAAATTGAACATGTCGTAATACATGGATGATATTACTCATTATAAGAGGAACTATTGCTATGATTCGCATGTTCATTTCTTAAGGAAATTGTACATTGACTTATTTTAGTCAATGAGTCAAGACGTTTGGACCAAGTGAGAGAATGTAATAAGTTCTTATTATTAAAAGTTGTGATTAACTTCTTATTAGTGGTCTATATGTTTTTGGACTTGGAAGATCATCTTTGGTTGAAGTGTCCCAACAATTTTGGAGTTGAAAGGTCAAATATTAAATGACATCAATGGTTGATAATAGCTTCTATTTGCATTCTTGATGGTAGAATATCTATAATTAGCACATGTGTTTGGTCCCTGAGCTCATATCTTCATTTTCGTCTGATACACCATCTACAAAGAGAGTGTGAGATCTTGAAAGAACCAAAACAAAACAGCTCTTTCATGACAATGATAGGGGGTATATTCTGATTCTGTTTTTCGCATTTATTAATGACTTGTGTTTCGTTTTGTTGTTTGTAATATCACATGTTTGTTATTTTAGTCTTACATTAGATATCATAATACACATTAATAAGTGGTTTCAAGTTTAAAATTTGGATATATATAAACTCAAAAAGAAAGTTGTGTTAATCATAATAATTCTATCAAATTTAAACATGATTGTCTGTGAAGAATATTTTTGGACGGGAAAAAATAAACTTCTAACTTTGTGCTATATAATATTAAGTTTCATCCGACATAATTTTAGGTCTAAATTGATTTTTGGGTTAAGGACTTTTAAAAGTAAATAATAATATTTTATTATATGGAGATGTAACATTATTTACATTTCTTTCTTAATTGATAATTTTCATTTAGCTGTTGTTGATCCAATTTAGGAAAATATCCCAAACCATAGAATAGAAGTTGGTTACCATATTAGTGTTTGGCATGTCTTATACCATGTTTATTATTACTCAAAAATCAGTTATCCAATTATCATCATGTTGGATGCGTGTCCCAAGCGAAATGTCACACATCCAGCATGACTAACTTCTCGGTTTGGTCATGAAGGTTGTTACTTTGAGCCGAATATGATAAGGTTGGATGCTCAACTTTTACATCCCAAGTTACATGCATATCTCGATTCACATGATGTGGAGATTCCATTTCCAAGATAATCAAGTTAATCTATTTAATCTTTATTAGGGGGAACTAGCATTTAGATCAAATTGGATTAAAGTTTAACAAAAATTTACCAAAAATCTTCATTAGTTTTTATAAGTAAGCTTAAGGGAACTTCAACATTACCTAGGAGTTTAATGTTTTACAAATATTCATTATAAGAGTAGCTAATTTACTTAATTTTCTGCTGAGAATTTTTATCATGAGAAAAAGAAGTCCATTGTGAACATGGTAAAAGTCAAGTTATAATAATCCAAGTACAACGCTATCACAAATGGTAGTTAAGAACCCAATTGTCAAGATTAAATTGCCATATTTTACTTTGAACTTAAAATTGTTTATGACCAATGACGATATTTACTACGTATACCTTGAAAGTAGTATATTTGTCATCACCTTAATTCCACCCTCAGTATGTCTCATTCAAGTTTCAATTTGATCAGATTATCATATATAAAACTGCTTCTCAAAAAAATTATATATAAAACCAAATCATATATATCTTGTCCGGCCATGATAATAAGACGAAGCTAGCTCAACTTGAAACCTTGCTCCATGACTGGGTCCTGGCTTCACATAATAATGCTCCAATGGGAAAAAACATCACCGGTGACTTCAAAGCCTATTATACAAATTAACCCACCGCAACGATAATTTGACAAAGTTGGAATATTCTATCTAATAAAACCTTTCACTATAGCACAATCGTTGATTAGAAAATTAACTAATAAAAATTGTGATAAAATTAAATATATATATATATATATATATATAATAAAATATAAAATTAATCATAATTTTAATTTATATTTTTTTAATTAATAATGATTATACTAATAGAGATTGAGTCTATCAGAAAGATTAGTTTTTACAACATAACAAATCAATGTTTGAATTTTTGCTGAAAGGAGTATTTATATTCAGTGTTCAATCGTATTTCAAACATAATTATGTTCGCAGTTATTATTGTAGTTTATCCACTAAAATGTATTTTCTCCACATTAGAGGAACAAAATTCAAACAAATTACTTGTGTTTAGATATGTCTATAACTCTATATCATAGTGTGTACTGTATCTTACGGGTCAACCTTTTTCTCACCTTTTAGCTATATATTTTCCCTCATCATTATCTCGAGTTTATACAACAATTTGACGATTGAAGCTTCTTCATATTATTTTTTGTATTTTGGGTACAAAATTTCCATTTCTTTTGTTTTCTGGTTTTCGTGTGCTCTTGGGGGAAACTATTACACCAATTTAAAACCAAACACCACCATGAATCTCCACCAAATTTGATGGAAATCAGAAGTATCTTTCTTAGTAGGGTTTATCTAAATCACATTTTAAAGTCAAATTGCTTAAAGGCACATCACAATTCACAAGTCACTGGCTGAAAACAGTCGTAACTACTTTTGGCCTTTCAAGTCCAACATATGGAGCAAAAGGTGGCAAAAGTCCTGCATAAGTCATTCTAACAAAGGGGAAAAGAAAACTAATCTGATGACCCATATACCCCATTTGTAGAAGGCAAAAGACTATAAAATATTCATTATTCACCTGAAATGGGCAAACTAAAGACATGGGCAAATTTTTATTCGTTACGATAAGTATAACAATTTTTACTTTAGTGAGTACATGGGTCAACAATCAATGTAAGCATGAGAGCCTTGCAAATTCTTATGCAATTTTTTCATTCTTTTCAATATAACAATTTTTTTTTTCAATATAATGACACCTTAACTAATACATGGTTGGTTTACTTTTATATGTTATTTGAATCTGAAATTTTTAGGTGTACTATATTACTTTACATATATTATATGCAAGATAAAATAGTCTTGGGCTAATATTTTTACGGGCTTAGTCTAGTGATGCGAAGTGGGTTATAGATCGAAATCAAGCTAAAACTTGCTGCACCTACAAAAATTACTTCCCGCACTCCATTACATTTTGGAAAGCCCAATCTGGAATGTATTATTACATTTTGGAAAGAAGCAACTATTGGAGGTGCAGAAAGCATATGGAAATCAGGAGCCCTATGAAGGTTGTCAAAATAATTGGGCAGCCTAATTAGCCCAGGCAATTTATCCATTTAACTAAAAAAGGTAGTTGCTAAGTGTATCTTCCTAATGTATTTATTTTCTCTCTCTAAATTGTCCATTTTAGGGGGGGAACTCGTTCAACCTGCCATCCTTTTTTTTCCTTCTAAAACTACATTTAACACTTGCTTTTTTTATATCATCTCTTAAGTATTTTCTTCATTTAGTAGTTTATAACATTTTTTTTAATTATATTTGATTATAAATTTAGAAAAATTAAATCAAACAAAATAATTATTTTTTTAAAAAAGTAGGTTGACGTGCATCCAATCCAACTCGTAGCTTGTCACAAGTTAGGTTAGGTTGGGATTTCAATCCAATACAGAAATGGGTTTCAAACCAGTTTGATCCTTTTTCAGAGAGCTGAGGGTGGATTGGATTGACTTGTTTGGCACCCTAATTAGGAATGAAGGCTTAGGATCTACACCCTTTTTCTTTTAGTTTTATTTGTATATTTAATTCAAATATTTGGATTAGATTTTGCATTCAATTTGAATATTTACGTGGGCAAAATGCACACGTGCGCATGTATGCATATACAAACATACATGTAATATGCTAAATGTGTTTTATATTAAATGTTTATTTAAGTTTGATGAATTTTAAAGGATTTTTGGCATAACCTATTTGCTGCATTCGGAATCATACTAGTAATTGTTCCCAATGTAGTGTAATTTTGTGCAGAATGATAAATCAGGAAAATTGTTAAAAAGTAGAAGATCTGTTAGTAATTCTAACATATAAAACGCTAAAAAAATACCTTAATTATCAATTATGAAAACTAAAAGAAAATCTTAAAAGTTTTAACAAAAGTTGCCTCTAAATATTCAGAGGTAAAATTTTATTGTTTATAACAGTCCTACAATGGATAAAACAATAATTCCACTCATTTCAAACAAAATTATATAAAGAAATATTTTGATCTCTAAAAAAATGATTGTAGCTAAGAAAGGACTATCCTTTCCTCCTTTCATAACTATTCACCGATAACTCTTCAGAAAATTATGCTATTCTATTCTATTATAGCAATAAGAAAATACTTTTTTTTTAAATGATGTAATGCAAATTAATTTTTAGGGTATTTGTGTGTAACTGTTATATATGTTCATTTATTTTAATGATTTGTAAACGCTCACAACCGCTAAGATGTGAATATTTTAACCACTACAAAAGACCTTTTTCATTGACTTATACTAAGGGCTAATTTTAATTTAAAACAAAATGTCACTCCTCAAGCAACAAAATCACGTTTTCATTCCTCAAACATGAGTTTTATAAACTAAAGCTGTTTTTTTCTCCTTCTTTCAAACAAATTTCTTCTCTTGTCTTATATTATGATTATGTTCGATAAGACATTTTAGTTAGCTTTTATTTTTTTTACTAATTGAAAAACTTGTTTAATTGTTCGGTAAATAACTTTTTTAGTAACTCTTAACGTTTTTCGAAACGCTATTTGAAGTAGCATTTTAAAATGCTGATTTTTAGTTTCTAGTTTTTTATATTTTCTTTCAATTTTATCCTCAATAAATTTATCTAATTTTCTTATTACTTTTTTAAATAAATTATGTTTTAATAATTTTCTATCATTTTAGACTTTTAGCGTTACTTTTACCAAACACTTATAATTTAATAAATTATCTTTTAATCTTCTAAGAGGTTTTAATTAAATTGTTAATTAGTTTTGTCGAACATAAACTATATTTTTTTGGGTGTTTTCTCTATTTCAAAATATTTGTTACTTTAAAAAAATATTTTTGCTAATTATACTCTCATTTATTAGTACCCACTTAAATACATAAATCAATTTACAACAACATTATATTTTTTAATAAAAACATTTTTTTATCGTAATATCTTATATATGTAACTAATATTTATTTTAAAAAAAAATCTACGTTACCTTTCAAAGAACATAATGAGATGTAAAGAATAACATAGAAGGCAGACAAGTTCCAACACCCTTAATGGCCAGAGTGAGCTGAGGGTGACAAAGCAGGAGGAAAAGAGGACAACAAAGACTTGAAATATACCCAATTCTGGCCTCTAATTACTACCAATTAATTGGTTCTCGTTGTTGGGGTGGCACAAGAACATTGTGAGAAATCCTCATATCCAATCCTTGCCAATTGCCATAGGTCTTCCCATTGCACATGGCATAATTTCAAATCCACGAAGTACGTCATGTGTATGTAGTATATTCGAATATATTTCCATTTTTTTACACTGTTATTGTCTAATTAATATATACACATATATATAAAGAAGTAAAATTTTATAATAACTATTTTAAGAGTCGTCTCTATATGATTTTTAATTAGTTGATAGTTTATATCTATTTACAAATTGAATAAAGTTGCAGATTCTTCTGAAAATGATATTAATCAATCAATTTAATTTAAAAAATATTGAGAAACTCATAAATTTATCTATCTTCTTGATGCTTATATAATTTTTATAGAATTTATTTGTTATTGATAATTAATTCAATTCATGATGACAATTTGCGAAAGAAAATTATTTTCTCTAAAAATTCTCAAGTCAGATAATTGGACGACATAGTAAAATTTGAAGAACATAGATTAAATTAATATTTTTTTACAAAATTAATTTGAATTTAAAGAAACAAAGAAGAAATTGATCAAATAATAACAATGGAAAAATTAAATATGATAAGTTCATGCTTCGTTGATATCAAGTAATTAACCTTACAGTTTTAGACATACTGTAAAATCTCAAGAAAAATTAAATTATACATGTATAATAGTACATATTAATATTTATAAACAAACATAGATAACTAGTAGCATAGGATTTGAACTCCTATGTGGTTATAAATAATAGCTAATGTCAAATAAGTTTTTATTGGACTTATTTAAATTGTTGGCTTCTAACAATTGATCAAGTAACACAACTCGAAACAACACCATATATGCATGCAACGCCCTTGTTAGCTCCCATGAAAACCTCCTGTTATTAATATTATTGAAATATTAATATTAGTTTCTCAAATTGGTCTTGAATGATAATTTTCTTAAGATCATGTCGTCCAACATCCCTTTGAAGACAAATTAATGTGCTAAACATTCACATATTATATTTAATTGAAAAGTTGTTTCATAGTTGGAAAAAATCAAATTACACCATCTAATTTTAATAATTATTATATTATTTTATAACTTTTAAGTGAATAATATTCTCTTAAAATTCATTCTTTAATTGAAAGTTATTTTTACATTGATTATTTATATAAAATTTTATATTAATCTAAAATTATTTGTTACTTAATTCGTTTACATAAATTAAAATAATGTAATATAAATATTTTAAAATATACTAATATATTAATCATTTGATTACCTTTTTATTGTTATTTGATTTTGATAAAATTTGATACAAATAATCTTGATAATATATAAATATAATTCAACAGAGGAATCAATAAAAATAATATTTTATATTAAGTTATAAAAATCCTCTCTCTATATATATGTATTAAATTGTTAACAAATAATATTTTCAAATTGTTAAAAATATATATTCACACTCATGAATATTAATGTACTTTCACTATTTTAGAAGAGCATATATATATATATATATATATATATATATATATATATATATATATATATATAAACAAATTACAATTTTAAATTGTTACAATATTCCTAAAATTATAACTAATCAACATATTTATTATTATAAAAAAAGTAGAACTATATATATTAACTTTTAGTGTGCATTAAAACTTAATTAAAATAACTGATCGGGGACAAAGCAAACTCAAAAAATATCTGTAACAACTAAAATAAATTCCTTTCAAATGCTATACTTAAAATATTGTTTTCCTGAAATTCATATATACTTACTATTCAACCAAGATTTTTTTCTTTCTGGCGGGCAACTTAACTTTGTTTCTTTCAACTTGCAAGGAAAAGTCACCCTTAAAATGTATGAGTTGCATTTCAGTTCATAGTTGTTCTAATTAATTAATAATGATATTAAATATATTATTTTTTTCGACTATCAATTTTGACATTGAACTCTAACTAATTATTGACAAAGATGCAAATACCTCTAATCCAAGAAATTAAATTCAACTTCATTTCAACTAGAGAGACTGCTATCTAAATAAAATAATAATAATCTGAATAACAAAAAAAAAAAAAAAACTAGAGAGACTGCTAACCATAAAACTTCTCTACGGTTTGATAGGCCAAAAGTAATATCATATTCATAATTTGTTGATCTTTTCCATTATCTACTCTTTCAAATTATGTCGACATCACATTTATTGTGCATCAACGTTATCTTGAGCATTGCTCTCAATCTTACTAATAAAAATCTAATGATTTAAAACCCTTCACGTTTATAGATACTAGTAAAGAATACTTGTTGCATCCCAACATTATTTTTAATTAACTTATAGCTTTGGTTGTTAATTTGTCTTGTCACTAGTTATGTAATTTCTAAATCAACTAATTAATGCTTGTCATGTCCTTACAAATAGATCGTTTCGATTCTTTTATTCATAAACAACATATATAAGTTGTGATGAGATAATCAACATTTATATTAATATATTATTGGTATGAGTAGAATTAGATTCAAATATGTTAAGTAGGTCTTGAGTTTTTCTTAACATAAACTCTTCATTCAAGAGGAAAGGATCAAAGGCCTTACATCATTAGTCACTATGGACAAAATGAAGGAAGGAATTTGCTCAATCCAACACTTTTTCAACACTTGGAAAGCAATACCCTTCCAAGCCAGGACCAATGTGAGGCGGTCAGTTTTGGTAAGGATAGGAGAAAAGGAGAGGTAAATTGACCTAGATGAGTTAGTTTTACAAACTATTTCCCAAACTAGGTCTGTTTTAGAAGTATTTATCAAGGAGGTCTCTTTTTTACGTAGACAACCATGCAAATCGCCACTGCCATTGGCGATACAACCCTGGGTGCAACACGTGGCTTTTCGCCACTGCCACTGGCGAAATAGCCAGTGGTTTCGCCACTGGAGTTGGCGACATAGCCATGCAGTGGTTTTCGCCACTTTGACTAGCGAATTACGTGCAGGCGTACGTAGGTGCAGAAGGCAGCAGGATTAGGTGCTAGGGCTTAGGTGAGGCGCGCAGTGCAGGTGGCAGGGTGGGTTTCGCAAGGTGTGTTGGCGAAACAGGCTTTGGGTTTTGCCATTCCCACTGGCGAAACAGCCTATGCTATGTTGGTTTTCCTATTTAACACGTCCTTGGTGATCTGCATGATGAAAAAATTTCCTCCTTCCTTCCTTGCTTGTTTTGCCAAAAGTTATAGCGAAATCGTTGAGGCTGCTGGAACCCTCTTCCTTCAAGTGGTGGTGGGTAAACACTTCTAGGGCTGTTGTTATTTAAATTTATTTTGTATTAACACTTCTAGGGTTGTTATTATTTAAATTTATTTTGTATTATTATTATGTATGATAGCTGAATACTCTTCATATTAGCCATGCAATTTGTATATGTACATGAAATAATGAAATGTGTTAACGGTTGATAATGTATATATATATATATATAGAGAGAGAGAGAGAGAAAGTGTTGGTGTTGTTATGCGTGTGGTGGTGGCGGAAAAGCTTGTGCAAGTGGCAAATCGCTTGTAGTGTTACATTGTGGTGGTCATTCTAGTCCAGTGATTTGGTTATCAAATTCTGGTACGTTAGTTAATATTTTTGGTGTTCTATTTGTAGTGTTCTTGATATTTAAATTATTTATTTTAGGTTAATATTGTGCTAATTATTTGTGTCACATAGCTTAGGTTAATTATTTGTGTTAATATTGTGTTAATATTACACACGTTAGGTTAATTATTTGTGTCAAATAGCTTCTAAGTTATTATTCAAATATATATATATATATATATATATATTGTGTTAATTTTATACATATATTGTTTAAGTTTGTCTTTGCATATTAATTTGTGTTATTGAAATATATATATTGTGTTATTTATTTAAATTTTTCTTTGTATGTATTTTAATTTATTTGTAGAATATATTTATTTTGTTATTTGTATAATATATTTTGTTATTCAAATATATAAATTGAAATATATATTTTTTGTACAGGTTGTTGTTATTTTTATTAGATAATTTATTTTGTTTGGTTGTTTGCTTGTTTGCTTGTTTTTTTTATCTTATTTTATATAATATATTTATGGTGTAATTAATAATTTTTAGATGTATTTAATTTAATTTTTGTAACTGTTCTTAATTTATAAAATATTTTGTCAGTTGTATTATAGAATTTTTTAAGTGTACTTAATTTTGCAGTATAAATCATATCTTGTTCATCATCTTCGTCAAATATGCAAATTAAATCTGGTCCAATTGATGGTGACATGTCAAGATAAACATGTTTCACAACATATTTGGAATAGGGGAGAAGATAGAAAATATATTTGGAATAGGGGAGAAGATAGAAAATTACATATTAGATGAGTTGTCTCCACGTATCAAGGTCAAGAAGAAATACTAGAAGAAATTATTCCTCTACTTAGGCAATTTGTTTTTTACTAGATTATGAAGATGGGATATTTAAAAATAAATGCGACATTAAGTAGTGCCTTGATAGAAAGACGGAGGCCGGAAACACATACTTTTCACATGAGATGCGGAGAGTGTACTATTACTCTTCAAGATGTCTCTGTTTTATTAGGTCTCCGTGTGGATGACTCACCATTAATTGGTCCAACAAACCTTAATTGGGCTAATTTATGTGAAGAATTGTTAGGAGTAAGATCACAAGACGGTGAACATCAAGGGAATATGATTAAATTAATTTGGTTGGCTCACCATTTTTCCCAATTAAATAACCATGACGGTAACCTACAACAAGTAGAAAGATTTACTCGTGCATGGATATTAAGATTCATTGGAGGTGTCTTGTTTGTTGACAAAGGCAGTATAACAAAGTTTTCCTAAGGTACCTGCAATTTTTACGTGACTTTAGAGAGTGCAACACGTATGCATGGGGACTTGTCGTTCTTGCTTATTTATATAGAGAGATGTGCAGAGCCACCAATTATAAAATTAAATCAATCGGAGGTATGTGCATCTTAATTACAAATGTGGGCATGAGAACGATGTACAACTATGGCTCCAAAGAGGACTCCTCCCCCAGTCGAAAATAAACCACTCGAGCACAGGTTAGTCGTTTAAAAAATTAGATTTAATTTCAAAATAATTAATAATGTAACGTATATTAATTTATAATTTTTTAAGGTGCCTACGATGTGGAAATCAACATATCGGCAATCAAGATTTGATAGTTTTTCGTCGCAAATTAGATATCATGAAACGACATGAGGTAAGAACATGTCAATGTATTTGTTACATAATAAATAATATATCATATTTCACTAAAAAATAAACCACTGTGTTGTTATATGCAGTTTCTGTGGGAGCCTTACACAATAAATGTTATGCCAGTGTTGTCTCCAATTTGTTTAGTTGGAAGTGTAGCATGGTGCACGGTGCTGCCACTAATTTGTTTCCAAGTTATTGACTGGCACCAACCCGATAGAGTAGAAAGACAAACATGATGAAAATTGGGGGCAACTGTTCACCCAGTGATAAATCAATGAAATAATCGAGCTGATTTTAGGGTCGACGGTTATCCTGGACAAGAGGGCCAACTAAACTTTAACTCGAATGATATGGTCTGGCATAGGCGAAAAACAAAGATGTTTGTTGACCCAAAAAATACAAATACAGCTACATTAATATTTTTTTTGTTTTTTGAAGATTTAACTTAAAATTATTTTTGAAATCATCGCCATTAATTTGCTGACCCTAATAATTGCAGGCTGAAGTTGCAGAGACCCTACAGTACATGGTGTCTCTACAAGGAAAGAATACATGGACAGTTGATGATCTCGTGCCGTATGTCGAGAAAATCATCATTTTATTCGAAGAGCAAGAGAATCACTGAGCTTGTGTCACATGGTCCAGCAACAGAGCATCAATTTGTAGCCCAACAGTTTCATATTCTCTCGTCAAGTGTTGAAACTCAAGGCATAGGCAGACGAAGGGAGGCTGTTGAAGTGGAACCATATGTCTACCCACAGATGGAAGAGCGTGGCCATGGAATGTATTACACACCACCAACATTTTCTCAGTATCCTACACAGATGTATCAGTATTCTTTTAAAGGTCATCAAAGTGATATGTCTGCAAGCTCTTCAACATTGGGTGGTGTTGCGGAAACATATGCCAATTTTTCATGGCCTGCTATGACCCCTTCACAACAACATGATGCCTCAATTCCAACACCTAATGCCCCATTAGGTACTCAATGGAATGTACCTGGAATAATACTTGATATGAGTGACTTATTAGGTGTTGATTTACGTCACCAATTTTCTGTTGAGGCTGACCAAGTTGAAGCGGGGAGACATCAGGGCAGAAGAAATCCTGGTAAGCAACCATGAAGATGGGAATGACCATGTGGCACATCCTCACGTCATCACGGACATCATAATGAATGATTTTCATGTCTCTGTTTAAATATGTTGTTGTATGTTTCTCATTTCAATTTGACACTTAACCTATCATTTATTTTATGAAGGCTTACTAATGGATACAGTTTATGTCACGCACCAAAATATAATAAAAAATAATGTTAAAAACAAACTAAAGAACACAAACCAAAATAACTAATGTTATTAACGATTTCATTGAAGAACACAAACTAAATACATTCAAGAGAACTTCAAGCAATACAAGTTACTTGTGTCAAATATCTGAGGTCACTCGTCTAACATACATAAATCAATTAAATGAACAACTTCCACGTTCAAATTGCATTGGACATCGACGCCTGTTGTGCCCTTCTACTCCACATCTACTATATTTTTGTCAGTGCTCAGATGGTTCGAGCCAATCCATCTCATTCCTTATCCTTGTTGATTTTGGCTGACCTTTCGCACGAATTGTAGTTAGATTAGGGATAAGTGTTTATGCGTCATCAGAAGGAGGAATTGCCGCTTCATTCCCAAGAGGCCACCATTGTGCGGAATAAGCTTTTAAGATGTGTTCATTTGTATAAACAACATCTATATATTGGAAGTAGTTCATGCTCACGTAACCACAAGCTACAATAATGTGTGAACATGGATAGTGAAGTGCAAAATAATTTCCGCATTGACAATAATGACTATTCAAGTTAACTGTCCACTTTTGTCCGCCACGAACATGGATAGTGTGTGCAATATTTGTATTGCATTTTGGATTGATCTCTATAAAAAATAAAGTTTGGACTAGTTGGAAATAAACATGATTAAGATCACATTGTATGTAATTTCCATGCCGTTTTTCCATATTTGATCTATGTCATCGAGTATGAGTAACCGTGGTGAACATTGTGGCTTAGTCACACTGAATTGTGATGAAAACTACAGTGGTTTCCTATTGCTATATGAGATGGGCCAGATTATATAAAAGGATTCTAAAAGTAAATAACATACGGTTGCACGCCTAAAGAATTTTGTGATATAAATGTCTAAGGTTAATATGAAGCCCAAGTGCGAGATTGTTAGGAATTTTATAATTTCTAATCAATTAATATGGGCTACATATTATATTATAACATTTATATATTTGTTATTTATATTTAGATGAGTTCAATATAAAGTGATTTAATTCAATGAGTCCATTAGACTACCAACAGAAAATTGATATGGGCTTAATGAGCAGAAACCAGTTTGGCCCATTATGAGATAATGAGAACTCTAATAGGTTAAAACCTAAGACATGATTATGGTCCCCAAGACACTAAATCAAGAAACAGTTTCTCGTCTCCTCATCTGAAGAGAAAATGAAGGACCCATAAGGAAAAATGTGATTTGGTTGAGGAAGGTCATTAAACCAATTGTTCATGACCGCTGTAAGATTTCCGTGCATGTTGATCTAGTTCTATGGATCCAGGTATTTCCTAAAACCTCTTGATAATCTGACGTAATGTGTTTTAGTGCTCATTTGATATTTTATAAGATTTATTAAAAATTCTAACATTAATAAATTTTTATGACAAAGATTTATTTATGAATTAATAAAACAATTACATATCAAATAATTCATTTCATTAACTAATGATGTTTTATATTTAACCTTTTAGCGATAACTCTACAAGTATAGACGTACAATATAACTCGAGTAGAATATTTGTATTAGAATATCATAGACTATTGTGTTATATATATATAACTTTATTTGAATTACTGTAAATTGAAGGCTATTTATGTAACTTTTATTTATGCATTTTTTGAAATGCAAATATTTTAAAAATCCCGATTTCTCTCCCCACGAAATCCACACATCCACATTCCACTCGCTCCTTGAAGGTTCAGGGTATCCTTTTGTATAATCTCAAAATTGTAATTTTCTTCTAAAAGCTTGATTTGCCAATTATCAGCACGTCATGGAACTTCTGCATGCAGTATGCCTTTATCTTGCTTTTATCTTCATAAACTTTAGGACAAAAAACATAACATCAATTTCATGTAATTAAATTTAATTGCTCACAAATATTTGCTATTGAACTCGTACGAAACTCTACTTATAAACTTTCCTCTATGCACTAAATGTCATATCGCAGGCTAAACCACTCTCTTTGGGGCTTAGGACATGACGGTGGTGATTATCAAAAGGTTTTCAAATTCAAATCTTTAATTTCATAGTTGACTTAATATCTTTTTCACATACTATATTAGAAATCAGAAAACATAAAGCATATTCAAATAGTTAGAAAGATAAATCAAAGAAAGGATATTAGGTGCACACACATGCATGCCCATACAAATATGAGCTACAGTTTAAGTGTATTTAAAGATAATCATATTTATAACTTGAAAATACACATCTTAGATGTATTTTAATATAATCGTAGTTATAACTTGAAAACAAACATACACACAAGTTATACTTTAGATGTATTTTTAAATATAATCATAAATAATTATAACTTGAAAATACACACACCTACAACTTATTAGGTGTACTTTAAAATAATCATATATAGTCATAACTTAAAAAAATATTCCTTCTAAAAAAAAGTGTATGTTAATAAATATCACAAAAATTTGTTACCATTTACTTGTTTTTAAAAAGAGTACACTAGTAAGCTACAATAGATGTATTTCAAAATAATTAGTTATTACTTATTAACATATTCGTTTTAAAAATTAAATAGGTATAAAGTGAGTACATAATAAAAAAAAAAGATAGCAGACATGAGAGAGAGATTGCTTAAGTTTGATTAAGTCCAAAACAATCACAATTAGTTATAACTTATTAAGTTTTAAAAATTAAATGGGTATAAAGTGAGTACACAATTAAAAAAAAAAGATAGCAGACAACAGAGAGAGAATCAGAGAAAGAGCTTGCTTAAGCTTGATTAAGTCCAAAACAATCATCACAATGAATTCTTATTGTGATGTATTGTTGAGATTAGACACCTGATTTAAGAGCTTGGACTTATGTCTGCTATAATACAAAAGACCTTGCACTCGTTTTGTCCAATACGATCACAAAGAATTCTTATGGTTAGGCTTATTCTTTAAGAGCTTGGACTCAAGTTTGTCATCGTAGGGGGCACATGCCTAACCTCTTTAATATTCTGATGACACTTTCAGAGTTTAAAGTCAAAATCAAACCGCTTGGTTAGCTGTAGTCCCTTTAAAATCACCCACAGATAGTACATTTATTAACCTAGGTTGACTCTTGAATTAATCTTGATGATATATGCAAGTTGTTTTATTTCAAAAATATCTTTGAAAGGCGTAACCGACAAATCACACCAATGTACAAACATATACATGTTGACATTAAGAGTAGATTTCTTTCAATAGCTTGAAACAAATAAGGTAGATTCTTCATTAAAAATATAAATAAGGTAGACTAATTCTTCGATAATTCTTCACTAAAATATTAAATGGAATCGAACTAAGGAATTTTTAAAAAATATTCTGAGACACCAGATCTAGACAGTAGGAGGTTAGGTTTCCTTCTTTTTCATGCTTAACACACCAAAGTGATATTTATTATAAATATATATATATATATATATATATATATATATATATATATATATATATATATATATATAAACTTAATACTCAATTTAATCCTCTAATTATATTAACGTATTTAGATCAGGTCCCGATATTAAAAAAACTCCAATTAGATCCTATTATTTTTCAAGTTAATGCATCTAGTCATTTCTGTGCAATTGGAGCCAACATTGTTAACTTGCAAGTTTTGATAAGTTCAATTTCTGAACAGTGACAGTTTTTAACAGTCACTTTTATTAAAAATTAAAATAAAAAATCAAGTTTTAAGAAACAGTGACGGCTAAAAACCGTCACTTTCTGGTTTGCTCATCATTCTTCTCCCACCATCGTAAATCTCCACCCAATGGCTCTCAAACTACAGCTACCGAGAAAACCATCACCACTACCAACAGTAACATCAAAACCACAAACATATGGTTCAGTAAGATTATGTGCGTCATGGATCTGGGTTTATGGGTATTGGTCGTGGAGTTTGGCTATGGTTTTGGTGCTCTTTCTCTTTCTCCCCTACCGCGCGTGAATTTGGCCGGGGTTCGGTGCTATGATGTTTTGGTGGTGTGGTGTGTTGGAGATATGGGTTTCGGTGATGGCGTTTGGGGTTTCGGAAGAGATGGTGTTGGGCAAGTCGATCTCCGTGATGAGCCGACGACGGTGAGGGCGAAGACGATGACGTCAACCATGGCATCAAAGGGACCAAAGTGCGTTGGTGTCACTGCGAAGTTGTTCTTCAGTGGTGTTTTTGTTTGGGAGAGTGCAGTCGCGACTATGACAATGCATGTGAGTTTGACTAGAGGTGAAAGAAGGGGATTTAGGGTTTGGAGCACTAATGCTTTCAAGATAAGCATATTTGGCCATGGACAGATTGTCGGAGAACCAAAACAGATATGTAGTTTTTCTTATAATTTTTAATTTTTAAATAATAATAAATGTAATGGCGGTTAAAAACTACCTCTATTCGTAAAGGAAAACTGATGCAATTTGCAATTCTAGGGACGCTGACTTAATTGGATGAAAGCCAAATGGAATCCAATAGAGACATTTTTTAAAATTAAAGGACTTGCTTGAAGTTTTTAAAAATATCATGACCTAATTAAACATTTTAATATAATTAGAGGATCAAATTAAGTATTAAGCCAAACAAAAATACATGCATTTTTTTATAGATATTTTTTTTAACACTCAACTAAACACAAAACAAGCTTCAAGTTGGTAAAATGGATACAAATGTAGTAAAATATTGCCCCAAAATATCATAATAAAAACATAACAGTATGGCCCGTTTGTTTAAGTTTATTAAAATCACATTTTGCTAATAAAATAAGTAATTTAAAAAAATTATGTGTTTGTCTAAATTAATTTGTTTACTATTTTTAATCCCTACTTAAAAAAAATACTTTTTTTAAAAAACATTTTTTTAAAAAAATCAAACAAATTGGCCCTAACGTAACATATATGTTAATGCCACACACTCCTACAACTTAAATGCACCTGGCTATGGCAATTTCAATTACCTTTACATGCACTTGTCATATCAAAGGGTTACTAACATACTATTCCAACAGCAATACACATCAAATTTCCCAATTTTGCTTTAAACCAAACCAAGCTATATGAGAGAGATTTAATGGAGTCCAATAACAAACACAAACATTATTTCTTATTTTTTGCCCGATCATATTTTTCTTTTCATTAACTAGCTAGGCAAGGAAGAAATGAAGTAAAATAAAATTTTATTATTACAGTCTATACTAATGAATTCTTTGTTGCTGATAAAAAAAATAATAAAAATTTATTAAACTCAAATTGAATTGTTTTTTACATATATAAAAAATTAAATTATTATCATTATAACAACTAATCTGTGGACACGATCATTTCCACACTGCTTGCTTAGCCCTAGCAATTAGTGTGGTACTGTGTAATCCAAGCCAAACAGCGATTTCCATGAGTCTTGTCGTTTGACCCTTTCATGAAAGAAAACTCCCTGCCGACTTCACATGGAAATGCAAACTAATATTGACTTGTATTCTTTGTAAGCAAAACCTTATTAAGGTTGCAAGGAAGCTTCTATATTAATTAGCATGATCTTTGAAATTTAATTCAACACATCATGAAAATTACCCACAGCATGTGTCTTATGTAAGCAGCTTCGTAATTAACCTAGTGTTTTAAATGCACTTAGACATATTCATGTGCACCCTTGTATACAAAGACAAACACTAACAATATACTAGTATACTACCTATTTTTGAAGCACACATTTTTGTCATTGGTTTATTTTATTCTTTAAAAACTTAATACTACCTTACAACTAAATTGGCTTTTTAAAGATGAATTAAAAAAATAGAGTATGAAAAAGCATGTTATCAATGTTACTAATTTTGTGGAAATAAAATAATATATTAGTTGTTATTTAATACACAAAGAAAACACAAAAAGGACACGTACGCTACTACTAATTTACTAGTATGTACAGATGAGTATCACCAGTTATGACACATACGTTCAAAGGCTGTGGGGCAAGGTATGGTTGCCTACTCTTTCAAATGCCATTCATGGAATTTATTATGAATGCCACAAAGTAAAACCAGTTTGAGATGGATTTGGTTTTCCATCACGAAATTGCTTGAAACAATTGCTCACAATCGCCATTTATGGCCATGCATTATATTCATGGCCCGGGGCAGGATCCACGTACGAAGGTCAGATTGATTGGCCAAGCACCAACTCGATCTTGACTCTTGAGTACCGATCATATATATTCATTCATCATGCACAATTGTTTAATATTCTGAACACCTATCATAATAAATGAACTTATACAGAACTTCGGCATTTGAAAATTGTGCACAAATAAAATTTCATAAATATAAATGAACTAATTCCGTGAACAAGGTAATATATAGTTACAATACCTAACAAACAACAAAAAGTTATAATTATACTATTAGTGTTGGCCTGAGGACCATCGAGGTGGACGAGCCCTCAGGATCTCATTTTTAGAGGAGCACCAAATTTTTTACTTACTCTATATAAATATTAAAACATCTTTTTATATATGACGTTACAATGTAGCAATGGTAATGTGGGCTGAAGAAATGCTTTTGTTCAGTTGGTTGTAAAATGTAAAGGGATTAAGTTCAGAACATTAGAAAATAATAAAAGTTGAAACTTCTCTATAATATAATAATTTATGATCTTTATGGTGAAATTTTATTTAAAGAATTAAAAGTCATTAGAGAAGTTTTAATAATTAAATCAAAATCAAGCTTTATAATATTTGGTTCTTTTAAAATATTTAATTCTTTCCTAATGCATATTTAACTTATAAAATAATATTAATTATTTATGTTATCGTTGCATCTACTAAAATAAGTTTATCTAAATTAAAAATGTTAATATCCAATTTGCAATCTATGCCACAAGATAGATTAAAAAAATTTACTATCAAAAGTGATTTTTTAAATTGATTATGAACAGATTATTAATAATTTTTTACAAAAAGAAGAACAATATATTAATACTTATAAGGGCATAATTTTTTCAACAGGACACTAAAAATCTCGAGGCCAACACTGTATATTATTGTCCCAAAAAAAAAAACCCTTCACATTAAGCACATACAGAGAAGAAAAAAATTATGATTAATGTCAAAGACTTAGAAATATATATCGAATTGAACGTATCAACACAATTAATTGATGAACTTATTGATAAGTATTTTGAAAGAGAAAGGGGTGATTCATTCAGATGGATCACATTTGACTACTGTTCACAAGCATACAAAGAAGGGCATAATGATAATAGTAGTAGTATGTGAAAGCTTTGGGTTTGCTAGAGTCACCAACAGCTTTATCTAATTAACATTAATGTTTGCTGAGGTTAGAGACTTTAAACTATAAGCAGTAGATCATAATAGAGGTTTCCCAGTCCATCCACATTGAATGCCCCCACGCGGTTTTGAGAAGCACGAAGAGAGATAATAGAGTGTTGGCTCCGAAGCTGATGAGCTGACTTTGGCCTTCAAGAGAAGTTAATGCTTTTGCTGTCAACTTTTGACTATTTGCCTTCCCTCTCTCTTCCTTCAGTCAGCGACCCTTCACACACTCTCTTGCTTTTTTTGCCCTATTTATACACCCTTCATTTTGACTCTTTGCCTTAGAGCAAAATTGCAATTAGTAAGAGGAAAACCAAAAGAGATAAAAGAAGAGAGGGAGATAGATATTATAGCTAGCTAGATAGAGATTAGAAGCTATATAATATACATAAAATTGTATTATAGTGAACTAAAAGAAAAGGGTACAAGGGAAGATGGGAAGGCCACCATGTTGTGATAAAGAAGGTGTAAAGAAAGGACCTTGGACTCCTGAAGAAGACATCATTTTGGTGTCTTATATTCAGGAACATGGTCCTAGCAATTGGAAAGCTGTTCCTGCCAATACTGGTAATTAGTGAATCTTCTTCCACTCATGTTTTGTCTTGTTTTTAGCTAGTTAGGGAAGAAAATTCTGAATTATTGTTTCAGCTGTGATCTGATATTAATAGTACTCTCTTTTTGGTTTGATTTTCAGGGTTGTCAAGGTGCAGTAAGAGTTGTAGACTTAGATGGACTAATTACCTGAGACCAGGAATCAAAAGGGGTAACTTCACAGACCAAGAGGAGAAGATGATAATCCATCTTCAAGCACTTTTAGGGAACAGGTAAATTCATCTTATAGCTTCTTAAACTTCTTTGTTTGCCATAAACACCTAGTTATTGAATTTGGTACCATATATATAATACTAATAATATATTTATTTATAATAATTTTTGAGTTTTTTGTGGGAATTTAATTAAGTTCTTTGGTTTTTATTTTTGGACTCACATGCTAAACTGAAGCACATTGATTATGGTGCAGATGGGCTGCAATAGCTGCTTACCTACCACAAAGAACAGATAATGACATAAAAAACTATTGGAACACCTATTTGAAAAAGAAGCTGAACAAATTGGAAGCAGGTTCTGATCAGGGACATAATATTGGGGTTTCAGTTTCTCAGCCAATGTCAAGAGGCCAGTGGGAAAGAAGGCTTCAAACAGATATCCGCATGGCTAAAAGAGCACTTATTGAAGCACTCTCATCAAACAAGGCATCATCATCATCTACCTTGTTATTAGCTGAATCAAATTCAAACCTCTCCAGTGAAAATAGCATCTTCTATAATAGTAACACTAATAAACCCACAGCACAATCTATGTGCTATGCTTCAAGTGCTGACAACATAGCTCGTTTGTTGAAAGGGTGGATGAAAAATACACCAAAATTAGCCTCATGTGCTGCCTCAGCTGTGACTCAAAATTCCTTTAACAACTTGGCTGGTGCTGACACTGCTTTTAGTGAAGGAATTACAACAACAAAGGGAAGCACAAGCACTAGTACTGTTGAGTTGTCTGAGACTTTTGACTCCTTGTTTGGTTATGAGTCTTTGGATTATTCTTCAAATTCTGAGTTCTCACCATCTCTTTCTCCCGAGGCTACTCCTTTCCAAGATGAGAGCAAGCCAGATATAACTGCAGATGGAATAGACATGCCTTTCTCTTTGCTTGAGAAATGGCTTCTAGATGATGCTGCTTGTCAAGAGAAACTTGGCTTCTAGATTATTAGTTCAATTTGATATGCTTTTTCTCAGTTATAGGAGACTAAGTTGAATCTCTGACTTTGGCCTTCAACCCCCTTTTGGTTTCTAGAAGTGTATATTCCAATCCAATGTTAACATTATTATATTATAATACTACTATCCTATATTAAATGCCTCACTGGGAAAGTTTGTTTCTCTTTATGATAAAGTTCAATGGAGTTAGATTTTGCTTTTGAATTGGTTTGTTTCATTCTTTAATTTGATCAGGAAGTAAAAGTTTAAGTTGACTAATTCTTCCTTATTTTAATTGAGTGTGAGCCAGTAGATTATTGTTTAATTAAGCTATTAATTGATCAGATGAAAAAGAATGAAATGTTCCCTGAATGCTTTACGGCAAAATCAGATAAGTCAACCTAATAAGTCAACCTAATAATCCAAACTTAAAAGTATAACTAATTAACAATAAATTTAATTAGTTTATGATGCGACTTGAGAGTGTTCGTTCTCTATTCATCCCAATAAGACAAATAGTATTTTTTTTTTTCATATCTACTTAGCAGAAAATATTCGAATTTTGTTTGTTTTTGCTTATAAGAAGAGTTTGTTTCGTAAATCAAATGGGATTGGAGTAAATCGTTTCATGTTAGCTTCTTTAATTTTTAAGGTTAAATTGCAGATTTTTTTAAATAAGAGAGTCAAATATCTTTATTTTAAAATAAAGAAAATAAAATTGTAGATTGAATAAAATAGAAAGACAAAAATTACATATAAGTCAAATTGTAATTTTGTATAATTCTTTTTTTTGAAAATTTGGTCTCCTTTAAATTTTTAATCCGTTATTTTGTTCACCTTCGTATTAAGAATTTTTTTTTAATTTTCGATTTTACCTACATTTTATTTTTTTTATTTGGATCTAATTAAACCCTAGACCTAATACATTTAAAGTATCATAAAAATAATTTAATTAATTAAAATATAAAAATAAAATAAATAAACATATACAAATTGAGGATTAAATCAAAATTATATTTTTTTTCTAAAATAAGAGGAAAAAACAAATAAAAAGACTAAAATCACAAATAAGAAATTAAAGGTGGACCAAAATATGAATTTGCCTTTTTTTTTTATAAGTAAAATAAGATTATAAGGGTATCTTAGTCTTGATACATGTCAAACTAAAGGAAAGTGTCGTCACATGCAAAATTCTATAACAAACTGTAAAGTTTGTTTTGTTCATCCACAAACCAATCAAGTTGTTCATAATTTAGCTAGGGTAGTTAGATTTTATGTTGGTCTTCATTGATTTTCATCATTTATCATCTTGTATTGCTGAACAAGTTTCTTTGAAAATAATATGAGCTCATTCTTTTCGGAAAAGAACATCTTAATTAACTGAATTAAATCCCATTTATATAAGAAAAAAAACATTGAACATTATTTATTTGGATTTATATCTTGTCCACGAATTAATTTGATCGAGTTTAAAACACCATTAAAGTTCGAAGAAAACTCTTTAAAATACAATTTTGTTACACATAATGCAAGTAGACCATATCATAGCATGCCAAAAATAATGTTAAACAGACACAACTTTTTCCTTCTTAAAAGATAGCTAAATTATCCATTTGTTGTTAAAAAAAAAATAGCTAAATTGAATATAATGAGTAGAATATCATTACCCAAGTCATGCATAAACTGCATACCAAAATTTGGATTGTCATCAAGCAAGATAGCAATTAGTGACTATTAGCTTCCTCAACGAAAAATAACATATGTTTTTGCTTGAGATAAAAAATTTCTTTTACCTAAGTTAACTTGAGTATCTAAAATAACCCGCTAATATATCATTAATTAGCACTTTAATTTGAGAGGTACAAAACTCTTCCAAAAGTTTTTAAAAATAATATGGAAAAATTCCTAATAGTAGCTGAGTTTGTAAAAAAGAATAAGTTGATTTAATGGTAAAAAAAGTTGGAAAAATCCTCCTTCCGCACCCATTGATTTGGCAAGTCGCTACATAAAGAAAAAAGAACCCAAGACATTTACTAGATCTACCAACAATAACTCTTCTTCCTACAATCCTACACATAAAATCTCCCCTTCACCTCCAAATTCAACTCTAGTAATTATAATACCACTCTCTCATTTCAACAACATATATATACAACCTATCAAGTGAGACTTGATAAAAGTGAGAAAAAGGAATGTTTCAGGCTAGAATTGTCAATTCAAATGTGTTGCCAAAATGAAGCCTCTTCCCCATTTATGACCTTTCTTGTTACGCTTTATATAAACCATGAAGTTTGAACATGATCAATTAGCAATATATTCTCTATTGAGCACAAATTCCTCTACCGAACCGAACTTATAGAAGAATCTTATTAAGAATTCCCTACATGCTAAATTCCTATGTTACCATACTTATGAACTAAAATTGGATACCCAACAATGACAAAATCTACTACAAGTTGCTACCTCCATTTAGCTAATAAACATAGGTTAACAAGTTTTAATCAAGTCCTTTCCTATTAAATCACTACAATATTTTAAATAAGAAATTTTGCCCCATCTAATTCCCATGCAATTTCAGGACGACCATCTCCATGGACCACAAGAAAGTTCTATGTAACTCTTTTAAAACACTCAAGACATCTTTTAACATTTTGTAAAATGAAAGACAAAATAAAGGTAAAATAGATAATATAAAATTTACTAGTACAATGAGGTCACCTAAAGACAATTTCTTTCATTTCCATTGTATCGAAGCTTCATTTACTCTATAATCGATGACAAAATACAATCTTTTTTGGATTTGCACCTATCGGTAATCCAAGAAACTTAAAAGGAAGGTTTTCTTTTTGTACCGTAGTAAAGAAATTAGCGTTGCTTCCAGAAAAAACACTCAAATAAACTATATTTTAAGCATAAAATATGTTTTTAATTTTTTAAAAATTTGAAAGTTCAATTTTAGTCTTTCTAAAAAAATTTATCCATTTTTTATCGTTTTAATTTTAAAATATATCACTTTTTATCTTTCAAGTACTATTTAAATCATTTTCGTCTATTTATAAAAAAAATACTATTTAAATTAGTTTGAAGATCAAAAGAGGTGTATTTCAAAATTAGTGGAACAAAAAGTAACAATTTTTTTATAGAAAGTAAAACTGAACTTCAAAAACTTTAGAGAAGTTAAAAATATATTTTACCAAAAAAATTCTTTAGCCCAGAATAAGTTTAAATCCTTGAAAAATAGCCTTTAAGCCCTTAAATTTTCCATTGGTGGCTCTTCAACCAACAATGTATCATCTTCATACAGTGACAATGAAATTAATATTGACCGCCCCATTAATCGAGAATCTAGAAACAGTAGGAAAAAAAGGTGGGTAAGGATCCTCTTACCTTAATTAAGCCCCTAAACATAATTATTTTCTTCATTGAACAACCATTAACGAGCATAAAAAAAGTGCCACATGGAACACACATGTTCATATATATTCAAGTTCTCCATCTCTCACAAAGGTCTAGCTAGCCTCCATAAGTTTTATACAATTTGTTATATGAATATTTTGGGACAATTTTTTTAATATATATAAAATCTTACAGATTTTATTCAAAACACAATTATTTAATGTCTACAGAAAAAAGATATAAATTTTTCTCATGACTACAATGTAAAAATCTCACATGGAAATGTCCATTTTTAATATATACAGGATGGTTAAGCCAACGCCACACCTTAAACTTCTTGTAGTTGATTTTATCTTTGGTTGTAGCTAGTGTTCAACTTTGCATTAGCGTAGAAAACTATCAGAAGCATACCAACTATTTTCTTATAATAGTGTGTCGTATGCAACTTTCAGGATCAAATTGGTGTATTTTAAAAAAGAATTATAGACCAAAATGAATTTTTTAAAATTTTAGACACCAAATCAAATGTTTTAAAATAACTTAGGAATTAAATTGATAATTAAGTCTTTAATAAACTTTTCACATATGGCCTGATCTTTATTAATTAGGGTCTAATTTTGTCATATACGTGCATGTTGAGTTTTAATGAGTTTAAATTTCATTACCACCTGACCCCTGTGTGTCTTTTTTCAGTCATTATTTCCAGTAACAATGATTTAAAAGTATAGTTACTTTCTAAATAATTGATATTGATGAAAATTACAAGCTCATTTAACTCTGTAAAGGCCAAAACAACTTATCAGCTCTATCAATAGTCATAACCAACACCAATTATTATCAAACCACTCTTGCATATCAGTCATATAAGCACCCTATTAAGTGAGACTTGGTATATACGCAACGAAAAGAAAGTTCTCATCTAGCATTGTTGATTGTGACAAAATCAAACATGTTCTCGTTTTTTACATTTTTAGACACACGTTGGGAAAACCAAAAGCAGTACCACATGATTAATATCATCCACCAAGTTGAAGTAGAAGAAGTTTCAATCAGACTCTACATTCTTATATTACAGTATTTTTAGGATAAAAGTGAAAGTAAAAAAAAAAACCATTAGAATCTACGAGAATTAACCACCTACATTTAATTAATAAGCTCAAATAATTTTTTTTTAAAAAACCTTTTATCTCTAAACCACCACAAGAATTTGGTTCACCAATTTTGTCCCACTCAACACATGCAATTTTAGGAGAATCATCTCCACCAGATCATGGAAATTTTGTTAAAACTCTTAAAAATAATAAAAACATTTTGAACATTATGCAAAATAAGCTAAGATAATATAGAATATATAATATCTATAAATAACTATTAACACAAGTAATAACGACTTATATCTCATAATCAAATCATTTAGGATTCGAATCCTAATTAACCCTTAGGTGACAATTTCATATCAATACTATGATCATAAAAAAATATATACAAATGTTGAATACCTTTGTAAGAAATTAATAGACAACAAATCCTTATTTCTATATTTATAGATAAAAAATTGGTGTTGCCTATCTATTTATAGTAAATAATAGATGAACAAATGTTCTCAAAAGATTTAAAAGCTATTCTATAACTGTTAAAGTATATCATAAACAACAACAAAATTAAAAGTGAGCACCTAAGTATCCGCATACTCTTTATTAGATATTTTCAATATTTTTTTTATCTTTTTTAAATATGCATTTTACACTTTCTACAACTATTTAAAATCTTTTTCTTAATCGTCTCAAATTACATTTCTTTTATCCTTCTCAATATATCCGATTGTACATTTTAACGGATTATACCTTTCAATCTCCTATCTTCAATTTCTATCTCAAATTAAATTTTTATATTTTTAAAATGATAAATAATTAAAAATAACATTATATCACAATTTTATTGTCCAGTTAAATCTAAAATCTAAAATATATGAATGTACCCGCATTTGCGTGCATGTAATAAATGTAAAAAAAAAATACAAGAGATATTTTTTATGTTGATTTAATTATGCTTGCAACCATTTACACCACGATCTCATATAAACATTTATCAATTTTACAACCGTGTCAACAAAACACATCTATCAAAGAAAAAAAAACCACAAATAAAATGCAAATATAACACCATCCATTTCACTCTCTCACCTTCTTTAACTTCTAACTATCTATATTCATATAATATTTCACTAGTCCACTCAATTTTGTGGATAACATTGTAAGAATTGATTTGTCACAAATAGTCACGCGTGGTGTATTTCCTCTATGATTTTTTTGCCCGTGCAATTAGCATTCATGCTGTAATGGGATAAGAAAAAATCTTAATTCCCTCTTCTTCATTCCTTAAGACTCATGTGCACGGTTAAGGGAAGGAAAAAAAAATAGAAATTGAATGTGTCTTTTTTACTATAGTACATATTATGTCTTTTTTCCAGTCCTACCATCCTACCCCTATGATGCCAAGACCTATTCAAGATGAAGAGCATTACCAAGTAAAAGAAAAGAAATTTTCTTGTATTTTAACACATGATCATGTAACAATATTAACATTAAATATACATATGTATAATGTCTCTTGGCATACACCTTGCTTCTTGCATAGGAACAGAAAAACCTAGAATTATTGTTTGTAACTTTTGATTTTTCATTCACCTAATGTTACTTAGTAATTACACAAAAATAGCAAGCTAGAGAGCTAGGAAGTTTCTTTTCCATCTTATATATATATATATATCTAGGTATTTTTCAATAAAAAATTATAGACTAATTCTATAAAATATTATTTTTTTTAACTGCAACAACTCCTCTCCCCCCTTCTACACCACCCAAAGTTTCCTTGTTATCAATTTCCCGATTTGTCCCTCCTTCACGTCTCTCCCACACTCAATCTCCTTTAAGGACATATCAATCTTTTCACATCCAAACCACAACACATGGAGTGACGGACACACTGCAATGCTCGCAAGGTGACATGTGAAGTGGGACTTCAATTTATCAAACCCATTCTTTCCTTTGTTCACACCCTCATCAACGATCATCGTTACTTGCCTCGTCCTTCACCAATGCTTGTCAATTGATTTCATTTTCTCTTTCTTGTTATTTTTTTTATCTTCTGTATGTATGGATCATTTTACATTTCTTACAACTATTTAAAATCTTTTACTAAATCCTCTCAAATTACATTTCATTTATCTTTATCAATACATGTGATAGTCTTAATTATACCTTTCAATATACTTTCTATCTCAAATTAAATTTTAACAATTTTTAAAATGATCAATAATTAAAAATAACATTATATCAATTTTAATTTTCTAGTTTAAATCTATAATAATATACATATGTATGTGTAAGTGTGCATGTGCGTGCGCACTCATGCATGTGTAATAAAAATATTTTTTAATGTTGTTTTCATTATGCTTGTAACTATTTTACACCATGATCTCATATAAAAATTGATCAATTTCACAATCTTTCCATCAAAACACATCGATAATAGAAAAACAAAACTAGAAATGAAATGCAAACATAACACTGTCAATTTCAGTCTCTCACCTGTTGTAACTCCTAACAATACTCCTAACAATATTCATATAATATTCCTTCCGTCCACTCAATTTTGTGGATAACATTGTAAGAATTGATTTGTCATAAATGTTCATGTGTGGTGCATTTTCTCTATTGTTTTTCTTTTTTCAAGTTAATTGTTTAATTTTAGAAGAAATTGAAGGTGTCTTTCTTACACGGACCATTTTATACTAGAGTACATATTATGTCTTTTTTTCCAACCCCACCTTCCTACTCATTTGATTTCAATGCCCTATTCAGGATAAATAAAATTACCAAGTAAAAAAATTGAAATTTCTCATATTCAAACACATCATTGCATGTCATTATTAACATGAAATATAAATTTATTGCAAAGGAGCAAATAATTCAAGAATTATTGTTAGTAACTTTTGATTTTTTAGTCACCTAATGTTACTTAGTTACGCAAAAATAGCTAGCTAGAGAGAGCTAGGAAGTTTCTTTTCCAATTTTTTTTATAAATCCAGGTATTTTTCTTAAAATAAAATTATAGACTAATTCTATAACATATTAAAATATATTTTTTTGACTGCGACAACTCTCCCCCTCCACGCCACCCAAAGCTTCTTTGTTACATCAATTCCCTGATTCTCCCCTCCCTCTATCACCCCTTTCCCACACTCAATCTCCTTCAAGGGCAGACCCCATTTTTTCACATCCAGATCACAACACATATAGCAGAGGATACACTGCAACTCTCACAAGGTCGTGTGTGAAGTGGGGTTACAAGTTTATCGAGACTCATTGGCCCTTCCATATCGATGGTCATCCTTCACCAATGTCCGTCGGTTGGTTCCATTTTGTCTTTCTCAATATTTTATTTAACAATGAGGGCAAAAAAATAGTTATAATTCAGTTTTAAAAAAAGGATTAAATATGTTTTTGGTCCTTGATAAATTAATGAATCTTGTTGGGGGTACTTAATATATTTTTTGTATTGAATCTCTAATAAAATAAAATAATTATTTTTAGCCCTTGTTATTTTATTTTAGTTCTTCTAATATATCTATTTTTTTCATTTTTGTTCTTATAAAATTTTGTTCATTTTATATTAGTCCCTTTGAAAAATATATTATAGTGACAAAAATGAAAAATTAGATATATTAGGAGGACTAAAACAAAATAACAAGATCAAAAATAAATTTTTTGTTTTTTATAGACTCACTGCAAAAAATAAATTTATTAGGGACCCAAAATAAAAATTTATTAATTTATCAAGTACCAAAAGCATATTTAAGCCCACTATAAAAGTTCTAATTTGGTTGATAAATTTTCCTTAATTTATTTATTAGGTTCAATTTGGTCAATTTATTTTTAATTTTTCTAATTAGATCCTTTTTTTAAATGGATTAAATTTTGTGTCATCTAAAATCAATTTTGGTCTCATTTTTCCCAAAGAAAAATGGAATGAAATTGAACTAATTTTAAAAAATAAATTATCTAATTGAACCTTTTCAAAAATAAAGAGATCAAATTGAACCTAAAAAATAAATTAGATAACCAAAATAATAATTAAACCTAAAAATTAAAAGGATAAAGTATCAATTCATTTTCTCTTTTTTATTTTTTAAATTCATTTTTAAAAAAATTACCTTATGGGGACAATACCTACTTTTTAATGGGGGAAAATAATTTTTTTTACACATATACAAATAAAAAAAAATCTTGTGGAACACACTCACACATCATCCCCCTATTTGTATATGCATTTTACACTTAGAACTATTTAAAATCTTTTACCTAATTGTCTCAAATTATATTTCATTTATAATCTTTATCCATCTATGTGATGGTCTTAACTGTTTATACCTTTCAATCTACTCTCTTCAATTTCTATCTCAAATAGATTTTAATATTTTTTTAAATGATAAATAATTAAAAATAACATTATATCATAATTTTAATTTGCTACTTTAAATCTAAAATAATATACATATGTGTGTGTGCGTGTACATGCAATAACATGCATGCGCCCATGTGCACGCATGTGTAATAAACATATTTTTTTTCAAGAGATGTTTTTAATGTTATTTTCATCTTGCTTGCAATTATTTTGCACCATAATCTCATATAAAAATTAATCAATTTCACAACCTTATTAACAAAACACATCTATAAGAGAAAAACAAAACTACAAATGAAATGCAAATATAACACCATCAATTTCACCATTCCACCTTTTGTAACTTCTAACAATATTCATATAATATTTTCCCAATCCTCTCAATTTTGTGGATAACATTGTAAGAATTGATTTGTCATATATGCTCATGTGTAGTTAGTGACAGATTCATAAATTTTTTTTAGTGGGAACAAGAAATAATTTCTAATATTTTTACAAAAAGTAAAATATCACAAGGTACTGCAAAATATGTAATATCATGATAAAAGAAATCTAAAGTACTTAAGCTTTTACATATTATAATTGTGGTCTATGTATTTTCATACTTGAAAAATGTTCTGAGTTTTTCATTGTAAATACTAATTTAGTATGTGAAATGTCACACTCTTCATTAAAATAACCAACGCTAGAACACCATTAATCCGAATTTCTTTATATCAAGAACACAATAAAAGAAAAATGCTCATAGAAGATTATACCATAGAAGTTTTTAAAAAGTACGTGTTTTACTCACCCCTTAAAGCAAGTAACTCGAGTTCCTTATTTTTGCCTCAGCAAAATTTATTCGCTTTCCTTCCTCTCAATCATTGAGCAACCCACTAATGTCAAGAAAGATTTATTTGTATGATTTTAAGAAAATGAATTGTCTATTCTTATATCAACGTTATACGTAATTTGAAATTATATTTTTTGATATTTGTTTAACTAATCTTTCTTAATTTATCTCTTATTTTTATTTAATCAAATATATTATTATTCTAATATCTTTTCAAAAAATATAATAATCTAATATATTAAAATAATTTAATCTATCTTTTCTTTCACTAAAAGATATATTTAGATAATCTTTATCTAAATAATTATTGGATTATTTTTGTGATGTTACATGAAACGTGTGCTCTATACAATGTGTAGTATTTTTTTATTTTTTTTGTGTTACTATAACAATTATGAGAATTGGGCTAAATGATTTAGACATGTAAGTTTTGTATTGAATGTGTTACGTTTGTTTGGACTTTGGGTTAAAAAAATCTTATGGGGACAATATATAATTTTTTTTATGGAGGCTATTTTCTTTAACAAATAAGGTGCATCCACCACTGTGTGTGGTGCATTTTCTCGATTGTTTTTCTTTTTTTAAGTTAATTATTTAATTTTATAGTTTCATCTTGACAATGGAAGTAACATCCTTGTTGTAAAGGGATAAGAAAAACATTGAGTTCATCTTCCTCATTCCTCAAGACTAGTGCATTATTATGGGCTCATGCATTATTATGGGAAGAAAAATTAGAAATTGAATGTGTATGTCTTTCTTACACATGATCATTTTTAACTATAGTACATAATGTCTTTTTTCCAACCCTACCTTCGTACCCCTATTATGTCTTTTTTCCAACCCTACTTTCCTACTCCTATAATGCCAAGAACCTATTCGGGATGAAGAGCATTAAAAGAAATGAAATTCTCTTGTATTCAAACACATCATTTTGTGCAATTATTAATATGAAATATAAATTTATACAAAGTCTTTTGGAGTGTACCTTGTTTCTTGTAAAGGAGTACAAAAATCTAGAATTATTGTTAGAAACTTTTATTTTTCAGTTACCTATTGTTACTTAATAATTATTCAAAAAATAGCTAGCTTGGAAGACTAATTCTATGAAATATTAAAATTTATTTATAAAATCAACATCTCTTAACAAATATTCTTTCATATAAATAGACTTAGCTTGAAAATTAAAGTTTTTACCATATATGTAAAAGATATAATTATCTGTCTATTTTGTTATAAGGAAGTTTCCATTGCAGTCCTTAAATTAGGTGAATACCAGATTTGGTTACCTTTGGCCCCCACTAAAATGACTTGAACTTTAATTACATTGGAGGTATGGCATTCTGCAAAATAATAAAGTTCCACCTAGCATTATTGGTTTTGACCATTATTGGTTTTAAGTGAGATGAGGTTTTCCTATACACATATATTGTGTATATTGTACCCTTTGAACCATAGAATATGTACAACTACTTATATATCCGTGGCTAGTAGAAATAGAAAAAGAAGAAAAAAAATGTTTATATATCATGAGAAATCCTTGAGCATCTTTTTCAAGTTGCCAGCAAGAGCTAACTTGTTAACGACAGAATCATGTGCCTCTCAAGCATGACCTTTCTGAGCCCAACGATCATTTTGCATTTAGTGCACCATGTGGATGCATGCTGCTTTGACAGCTTGCATTGCCACTCACCTAACTATAGAAGAAAAAGACACATAGTATACACAATTAAATGAAATAATCGTTCCACATAAATTCTCTGGGCATTAAGAATTGAAATATTAAGTAGAAAATGTGTTAATCTTGTAATTATTCCATGTTCAATTAATTGCTTAGGTACCCGCAATTGTGTGAACCTTTCTTCATAATTTTTAAGTTGTTATTAGCTTATTGTTTGTGGTCTGTTTTAATTTGCTTTTCTAAATAATTCCTTGAAGCATGTGCAACAACACAAGGACCAAGTCTTATTGTTAGATGTAAGATCATTAATAAATATTCATTAATAAGTTTGATCATATTAGGATAATTGTACGTACTTTGATATGGTATTAATGCTTCTATCTATAAGTAAGTCGGAGTTCGATTCTTACTACATATTTTTCTTATAAGTAAAACAACATTAAGAAACATGGTACGCATTCTATTCTAATATTCATAAATAAAAGTCTACAATATCAAATTAAAAAGATAAAAGAGCACTACTCATCTTGACTTTAAAACACGTCTACAATCTATCCTCAACTATACAGTAGAGAATTGACGACTAAAACTTAATTATTATATTAATTCTATTAAGTTTAACACAAATTAAATTTCTCACATATTTTTCACCGGATTTTGGAAACCACGATTAGAGAGATTGCAATGGGCCAAGCCTGGACATGCAAATGCCATTGCCTACCCTTCATTTGGGCATTGCTACGCCCACCCAGAAAAGTTTTTGGTACACCCAGCAATTGCGAGATTTTCCCATTTTATCCTTCAGATAAAGATTAGCTAATCCGTAAGTTTTTTTTTAATTTTATTCAAAAATATGCTTTACAAATTAATTTAAAATTAATGACTCAAGTAGGAGTTGAACCAATGACTTTTGCATTATTAGTATGACGCTCTAACCAATTGAGCTAATAAGTCAATTATATTATAAAGTAAATAATATTACTATATATAATACTAAAATTTATAATGTATATTTACTATACATGTGAATTTGAATAATAAATTTTTTGACAATTAATATATTATCCCAATCCATAAGGCTCATACGAATTACAAATTAGTCAATCTGTATCCCTTTTACGAAAGGGCAAAACAGGAAAATCACATAATTGCTAGATGTACCAATAATTTTGTTGGGTGCACATAACAACGCTCCCTTCTTTTACATTATCAATGCATCCCCAACTACTTTTGTCTTCTTGAATAATCACATAGGCACAACATCAATTTTATTTGTTTAAATATTTTTTAGACTCATGATAAATGATTGATTTTTATTATGAATTTATAATAATTTTTTTGTTACATTAAATTTTTTATATATTTAAATTTTTGTTTTGAATACTTATAATTAATTAAGTAATGGTGTAATAATATCTCATATGCTTATTATATTAGAAAGATATGTTCATGGCGTGTCATATCATCATTTAACTAAAATCTAAAATTGAATGCAACAAAAAAATTATTAAAAATCTAAAATAAGAATTTATCATTTATCAAAGAACTAAAATATATTTTAATCTATTTTATTTAACAATAAATACATAAGTTTCGCTATCACTAGTCAAGTCATGCATTAACTTCGTTCCTTAGCAAGTGCAACCATTAGAGTTCTCTCTGTTCCTCCTTTTGCTGCTTCTAGATACTGATATAACAACTATAAGGCATGAAATTCCAACACATGGCTGCATTTTGAAAAGAAAAAAAAAACGATTCAAAACAGACATGCGTGGTTGTACTTTCTTTTGTGCCTAGCCTGAACCAAATTAGTCTGTCTTGCGGTGTCGTTCTAGTCAAAAAGCCAATCTGTCATTACAAATATACATAAAGGGTCGATTATTATGCTTAAATTATAGTATTTCTTTTGCTTTTATTTTAATGAAATACTATTTTAACTCTATATATATGTGGTTATTATGAAAAATCAGAATTATCAACCCTACAACATCTTTGCAAAATGGTCAATTTGTGTTGGCCTCGACATTGATCACTAATGCAAATTAAGTAACACCAATCGTGATTTTTTTTTATAAAAGAAATTATATATTTCAACTTGCGACAACTAAGCTGATGCTACCTAATTTTTCCTTTTTTTTTCAGAATAAATCTAAAAGTGTCAACCTAGGCAACGCTACTTCATAAGCTTGAGAAATTGGATGCGAAGATTGTTTTCCTATGGTGAACTTGAGGAGAACATGTGTAATAGAAAGGCTCTGAGGTATTAGGTAAAAAAGATTATGTGTACTTGTTGAAACTATGTCCAAAGCAATGGTGAAAGAGATATTTGACTCATTTATAATTTCTTACAATTCTAAGAAATGCAACTATGATAGTTACATTTACTTCTTAAATTAGTGTGTTGATGTGTCATTTATTTATCACTTTTATATGTTGAATGCAATCCAGGATAAAGAAGAAATATAAAGTGTCAAAACTCATCTCTGTATACATTGTGGTCTACAATTGCACTACCCACTATTAACACTAACCTTGTGTTTGGATTAGGAATTTTAAGGAATTTGAAATGTCTAGAATTTGAATTACTTTGATTTTAATTTCTTTCATTTTTCAAATGCTTTGTTTGGATAAATCAATTCAAATTTCTTTCATTTTAAATTCTTTGTTTGGATAGGACAATTCAATTTCCTCCATATGCAAAATTTCAATTTTATATTTTAAATAGATGAAATTTTAATATTAAACTTTATAGAAAATAAACACAATCTAATTTTGAAATATTAATTAAAATAATTTAAATTTTTAATAATTTATAAATATAAAATATTGATAATTTTAACTAGGATTGTTTTGTCTGACCACAAACAGTGATATTTTTAAACCGACATCAACAAAGGCTATTTTTCGGTCGACATCAAATAAGATTTTTTTTTTGTCAAAGTATGCCGGGAATATTTGTCAGCTGACGTAAGCAGAAGTCATTTTTTGGCTAACGTTGGTTGAGTCTATTTTTCAGCCGATGTTGCTAAATTTTTTTTACCAACGTTGACTAGGGTTTTTTTGGCCGACACCGGCTAGGGTCTTTTCGAACGACATTGACCAAGGCTATTTTTAGTCAATGATTTCTTGGTTGTCTAAATTATGTAGGAGAATTTGTCCCATATTTAAACAACATTATCAAACCATTGCATGATAGGCTAAAGAAAAATTCGTCTTCTTGGTCTGACCTCCATACTCAAACTGTGAAAAATGTCAAACTCAAAGTCCAATCTATAAAATGTTTGTATCTCCCTATCCCATAGGCATTCAAAATTGTTGAAATTGATGTATCTGACATAGGTTATGGTGGTATCCTTAAACAAAGAGTCCATGACCAAGAACATGTCATTGCATACACATCAAAGCATTGGAATTCTACACAATTATAATATTCAACTGTTAAAAAAGAAGTTTTAGCATTTGTTTTGTGCATTTCCAAATTTCAATCAGATTTGTTAAATCAAATTTTTTTAATCCCGATTAATTGTAAGTCGGCTAAAGATATTTTATAGAAAGATGTCAAAAACCCTGCCTCAAAACAAATTTTTGCAAGATGGAAAGCAATCTTAAGTGTCTTTGATTTTGAGATAGAATATATCAAGGGCACCTCAAACTCTCTACCTGACTACCTTACCCGTGAATTCTTACAGAAAAATGGCGATGCCTCCTAAGGCAACAGGAACCTCCTAGAGAGGAGGTCGGAGTACAGGCAAAGGTTTCAAATTGGCTCTACCAGAGCCAAAAAATATCAAGAAAAGTTCTTCAATATCCTCTAGGTCACCAACCCAGGCTGGGTCTTCCATCCAGAAAATTAAAATTGAAGGGTCATTGACCCAAATCATCTCCATCAAACCTGAGTCATCCACTCAGGATTCTCCCAAACCGACAACCGCCAAACAGACATTGGTCGACTATGCTTGGTCAATTCAAACACTTCAGTCCCTTCAAGAAATGGGTCTGACCAAAGTTCCTAAATTAAACAAAAAGACCTGGGCAGAGATCGCCTCAAAATCCGATGATGATTCTTAAACAAACTTACAAGACACTATTCAAAATGCAAAAATTTCCAAAACGACCATCAGTTCCAAAGGGAAACAAGCCTTAACCCAAACCCAAACACCATCTACCAAACACACTAATAGTTACATTTATAAAAACAAATTTTCAACTGTTTTGCAGATGGAACCTGAATTTTGGGACAAAAACCCATTCAAGGCGACAGCCAAGGCTTTTCCGTCAGGATTTTATTTCAAACCAACCGCAATCAATAAGACAAGAACCTTTTATGAACTTATACTAGTAGACTCAAATTAAGTGTCTATCAAACACTTCAAGGACTCAAAGGACCAATCGTTGAATACTCACTCAACGATCCAAATCTTTAAAGTTCTTCAACCAAGGCATTTTGGCCCAGACCTAAACAAAGGCAAAAAAAATTCAGTACCATTTGATCCTGTAGGATATACCTACTGGGATTATGTTGATGCTTGGACCAAGGTATTTTGGCACCAGAATAATCGCTACAAGCACTTATGGCTGATATACTTCATGACTAACGTAGTCTACAACTTCCCAAACTGGTTTTTTCAATGGAGGGATTTCTTTGGCCCAATACCAGAGATCTTCCCAGAGCAGGTTCAACAAGGATTTGCTCAATTCAAAAAACAATACAATTCTCAAGAATCACGCATTCCAACAGATCTTAAGTATTTGTCCAATTTTGCTCTGTCATGGATTTTTTCATGGTAATATCGATATAGTAAAACTGAAAGAACAAATCAATTTCCATCGCTATAGAGGCATACCTTTGTGAAATGGTGGACACAGTTTGATTCATCCAAGGCTTACCCAAAACAAGTCAAGCTTTGGTTCCAATCTCATCCGAAACTTCTCAAGGCAGCCGATCCAGAAACTTCTGTATTTCTCAACCAGAAGTCTCAACTTGCTACGTTCCTAACTGGCTCAAGGTCTAAAGAAAGCTTGGCCAAGAACCTTAAAGAAGTTCTCCAAATGTTATAGCAGGAAGATGAAGGCTCTTCCTCAAAGAAGGAAGAAACCAGTTCGTCAGGAGAAGAAGGAGAAGACCCCTTCTACCAAAACGAAGATGATTGTTTTGGTATTTCTCTGGATGATGATTAAGATTGTTAATTGTACTATCGGTCAAGTAACCGGTTGTATGTTTTAATATTTCCGGTCAAGTTACCGGAACTGTAGCAAATAGTGAAATTTTTTACTATAAAAGGAGTCCTCGTCATTAATGTGAGGCACCTTTTCAGATAGCTATTTCCCAAGTCTTTAGAGAGAGGTGCTCTGCATAGGAAAACTTTGTAAGCTCTTCTTTTGGTTTCAATAAATTTAATATTTTTACCATTTCTCTTCTCCCTCTTTGTCGATCCTGTGCGGCTCTACCGTCGCTTTGGTTTCTTTATTTCTGAAAACCTAGGATTTGTAAGCCTGCAAAGGTGTGCCCTTGATATTTGTTTTTGATATATATATATATATATATATATATATATATATATATATATATATATAATATGCGTACATTATCTTAAACCGCATACATTATCTTAATCCACGAACATTATCCTCACGTGTACATTATCTTAATGCGTACATTGTCTTTACACGTGTATTATCTTATCTTAATCCATTTACAATAATATGCATTCCATAGGGGCTCTTCCCTCGCACCCCCAACTCGCTTCATAACCCAAAACAAGTACCCTTACGCCTCACTCCAACTTTGTCCTACCCATAAAATGAGTCATGCCTAACAATCTCCACCCTAGCAAATACTCAGCCTTGTGGAAGATAAACGACAGATCCACTCCATAGTGCTCTGGGTTGGGGGTTCCATCACATCTAGAATTAAGCAACATTCAACAAGTTTGAATAATGGTTGAACTTATCGATTGTGACTGCCTTCGTTAATGTATCAACTGCATTATTTGAATCGTGAACCTTTTTAAGCAAAACCTAACCATATGTCATCAATTCCCTGATTTTGTGGAACCTCACATCAATATGTTTGGTTGTAGCATGATACACCTGATTCTTTGCCAAATCGATAGCACTTTGACTATCATAATGCAGCTGGACTCCACCTTGCTCAATGCTTAGCTCCTTCACTAGCCCTATTAACCACACAACTTCCTTGATAGCCTCTACTACTGCCATGTTCTTCGCTTCAGTTGTTGACATTGTAAAAAAAGAATGAATTATGGACTTCCAACAGACAGGACCACCTCCAAAAGTAAAGACATACCCTGTTGTAGACCTTCTGACATCTACATCACCAGCATAGTCAAAATCCACATATCCCACAATTGAAGGATCACCTGTTGACTGCCAAAGATAATATCATGACCTATTGAACCCTTTAGGTACCTTAAGATCCACTTCACTACTTCCCAATGTCACTTTCTTAAGTCAGACATAAACTTGTAGACTTGGCTTACAGCATGTGCCAAATTCGGTCTAGTGCACACCATAACATACATCAAGAAACCAATTGCACTGGAATGGGGAACCTTTGACTTGTATTTTGCCTTAGCATATGTCTTCGAACCTTAATCTATAGAAAGCTTAAAGTGTTTTGCCAATAGAGTACTCATGCTTCACATTGCTCATGTTGAACTTGTCTAGCACCTTTTTAACATAGCCCTGTTGTTAAAGCCACAATTGTCTTGATTTCTTGTCCCTGTGAATCTCTATCCCAAGAATCTTCTTGGCAGGACTTAAGTCCTTTATGTCAAACTCTTTGCTCAACAGTGATTTCAACTCATTCACATCATGCAAATTGTTATCAACAATTAACATATCATCAACATACAATAGCAGAAAAATAAATGAGCCATCATCAAGGATCCTCACGTAAACACAATAATCATACTCACATCACCTGTAGCCAATCTGAAGCATGTAAGGATCAAATCGCTTGTACCACTGCCTTGGAGACTACTTCAATCCATACATATACCTCTTCAACTTACAAAGCAGCTGACCCGGTCCACCTTTACTGAACCTTTCTGTCTACTCCATGTAAATTTGCTCCTCTAGGTCACCATGAAAAAAAATTTTCTTCACATCCATTTGCTCCAAGTGTGTGTCACAACTGGCTACCAAGGCTAGCACCACCCTGATAGAAATGTGTCTTATGACTAGGAGAAAATCTCAATATTGTCAACTCCCTTTTGTTGTGCATACCCTTGGTCTCCATCAAGTTCCTTAAATCTTTTAAATATGGTTTTCATCTCTTCCTTGATGGTTACTTCGGCCTCACATAACCCTTGGTCTGAAAAACTAGTCTCCTCCAAAACATATGGATTGAATCGAGTGGGATGCTACCAATAACATACTTAGATAGCTCACATGCACAAGGAAGACCATGCGTGGTTCTCATCACACAACCACAAGAAGAAGGATTCTTGCTAGCATAATGTACTCAGCAGCAATCTCATTTAAAGCGTACCTTGAAATCATTCCAAGAAGCCTCTTATATAAAGTTTTTTTAAATACATGTCCAACCACATGTGTACTTGTTTCAAAGGATGCTTTAATTTGAGTGTGCTGCAGTGTGATCATGTTATTCATGGCATCCCAAACACTACACTGGTCTCCAAGGCTATTATGTAATACTCTTTTTAAAGCCCAATGAGCAAATTCAACCCTACATTTGAAATACACAAAAAACAATAAACATATACAACAATTAAATTTCATGAAATAATAAACATTACTAGAAAAAATTTAACATTTTAATACCTGTTTGTTGTTGTGTTGCCTAAGTGCATCACCTTATTCATCCAGACTGTAATAAATTTTTCCTTGTGTGGGACTATCCATGTTTCGTTAACATAGTCAACGAACATTGGTCAAGGTGAACAAGTCATTTGAAACTTCTGAAGGCACTCAGTGAATTGTTGTTCAGAAGGACAATCAACCAGACTACCCCAAGCATCCATGACATACTCTCAAGCATTTTTTTGACCAATTAAGGATTTGCATTTGGCCTTGACATTCTTGTCGATGTGAAACCTGCACAACAAGTTTGTACACTCCAGGAATACAGTTTTCACTGCATTCATCAATGCTAGGTCTCTATCAGTCACAATAACTATAGGGAGGCAATCGCGTCTTAAAAATAGACCTCGAAACTGTTCTAAAGCCTATACAACATTATTAACACGTTCACCCTCCAGATATGTAAACCCAACAGAGAATGTCATACTCGTTGGTGTCACCCCAACAAAGTCAAGTAGTGAGAGTTTGTACCTGTTTATTTTATAGGTATTGTCTATCAAAAACATCAAATGACATGCATTGCATAACTTCACTGCATCAAGGTGACACCAAAATAGATCACGTAGAATTCCACAGATCAACTTCACCATCCAACCTTGCCCTCCAATCACTGGTTTCCCACGAAGCTTGAAGGAACAACCACATTTCCTACTCCTAGTGGCTCTTCTAACATTCTTTCTTCCTACACTTATATTGACCACTCATTTCACAACCAATTAACACAAATGAACTTCTTCCTCTACTACCAATATGTGTGTCAGACCTCATATCAACATGTGCAACCAATCAAGCCCACTGCAAAACATCATCTCGGGTACCAAAGACCTACAATGTAACCCAAACAATTTATTTTTTCTACAAAACATACATTCAATCAAATGATTCAAAATAATGAACATTATTACCTGGGAAGTATTAAAAACATCCGAACAATCAACATGTGGTTCATTCACACCACATTCTTGTTCATTTTCATAATCCATATCAACTTCTTCAGACATTGTATTGTCATACGTCCATTAATCTTCATCCATCTTAACAACAAATCAAAAAATTGTAAATCATACACAAGTCTACATAATCTTTTAGTGCACACCATATTAGCAAAACTAAAATTCATAGTCATACATATCAATAAACAAAAATCATATATTAGTCCCTCGTAGTACTTTATATTTAGTCCTTAACATCAAATTTTGATAAATATCATCAAAATATGTTAACTACATACATATTATCAACTAATACAACTACATTCAAAATTTAGAACTAAATAATTTACTTAAACTAAATAAATATTTTGCACCTAAATAATTCCACCTTTTACTTATACTATATTTAATTTGTAATAACTAAATAATTTATAATTTCTACAAAAAATTACACGATAAGGACTACAAAAACACAATAATAAAATTTTTTAGGAAACATCTAATTTAACATAAAAATACTTCAAATAAATACAAATTTTGAACCTTCATAATATCATTTTTTACTTACACTATATTTAACTTGCAATAACTTAATAATTCCTAATTAACAAAAAAATTTCACTATAGGGACTATAAAAAAAATATAAAATAACTAACAACTAAATTAACATTTTACTAATTCAAATAAATACAATTATTGTACCTAAATAATTTAATATTTTACTTACACTATATATAATTTGTAATAAATAAATAATTCACAATTTCAAAAATATGTTATAAAAAATATAACATATTATTAATAATATTATTAAATCTAAATTATTCACAAATTAAAAAATAATCTTAAAAAAATTAAAAAACAAAATTTACAGATGAAGTACATCCGTATAAAGCAACATCCGTATGCTTTATACGGATGAAGTTCATCCGTATGCTTTATACGGATGTAGTTCATCTGTAAGCTTTTATACGGATGAACTTCATACGTAAGCTTCAAATTACAACATATGGATGAAGTACATCCGTATAAAACTTACGGATGAACTACATTTGTATTCTTTATACGGATGAACTACATCTGTAGGTTCAAATTGAAACTTACGGATGTAGTTCATCCGTATAAATCATACGGATGAACTGTATCTGTAAGCTTTATACAGATATACTTCATTCGTATGTTGTAATTCTTACTTACAAATGTATTTCACCCGTATACAATTTACATATTTAGTTTATCCATATGTTAATAATACCAGATCTACTAGAATACCAATTACTTAGAAAAGCCAGAAAAATGTGTACTTCCGTCGAAATAAAACCACCAACGGTAAGACTTTCACCTCCACTGAACCGCTACCTCTCCCAACACTTACAAAATGACCACCAACAAAAGAAACCGGACCACAATGACAAAAACCAAACTTTCAAACATAAAAGAAACACAGCAACTAGTGCCAATTTAAAGAAAAACAACGAGGGGCATTATTGGCATTTTCAAAATGTGCTGGGTGCACCAGCAATAGTGCTAGGTGCACCTAGCAACACATTTCTTTTTGGACTTTTGGAATGGCCAATCAAAAGATTAAAAAATTATTCTGAAAAGAGTGCACGAAGCAACAATCCAAAAATTTTGTCCAAGCCCAACCCAAGATTCTGAATTAAATTTAAAAGATGTTATAACAAAACATTTTTTAATTTTATTTATAAAAACCTTCATATTAAAAGATATAATACGTATGTTATGATGGGTTGGCCACTTTTATCATCTTTATTTATATCTATTTATTTTCCACTTTGCCTATATATTTATTATTTCTTTTTAATATTTGATAACGTATTTTTAATAGCTATATGTCAAGAGTGGGGATGTGATTCGAGAATGTGAACTTTTTTTATATTATAAATAAATTTTGGTTGAAATAACAATTAATTTTTCGCTGTATCACTTAGAATATTTTAGTTACAAGCAAGGAGGCAGTACATATTCAATCGTATAAAACAAATAATTTACTAGAATTCTATTTCCAATCCCATATTACCAAACATCATCATTTCCATTTACGGATACCTAAAAATTATGTGAATTTTTTTTCGGTGAGTACAAATTATGTGAATTTGAAGCCAAAGATATCGAACGAAAAAAGAAAACAGAAGTCAAAGATCACCATAACGGGGGCTGGTCTTTTATCTCTGGCTATGTTGGGTGTTGGCCGATGCATTTCCCCTCAAAAGAAAATTACCATAATCAACATTGTCATTTGTACTTAATCATTTACTAATTTAATATAAAATTTCCATTTAAGGCTTCAAAACAAAAGAAACACACTTTACAATACACATAATTTCTTTCACTTTTTTTCCTAACAAGTTAACAAAAGATATAACAACAGCGATGTAAACAAATTATTTCCTACTAGAATAGGTGTAATTGTGTCTAAGCCAAAACAATCATTTCCTATAACAAGATCAACTCGTTCTTCAAGGTTGTGCCCACATTGTTCAATATTGTATAGTCCATAATTTTTTTAAAAATTATGGTAAAGATTCCAATCATCATATATTTCAGAATATAAACAAATGAGCTACATTGCATAAATTTACTAGAATAAGAACAGCATGACGGATATTGTATAGTTTAAGTCAAAAGATAAGGTTGACTTTTGTAAATGAAACTGAGTGGACTAAGATTCAAAGAAGGGTTGTGAGCATGATTCAGTTAACCCTTGCTCCCGAGATAAAACACAATGTGTTGGAGGAGATAACATTGAAGGCCTAGTGGGAGAAGCTCTAGAATATCTGAGTCAAAGTCTCTAACCAATTGCCTTTGTTTGAAGATGGAGTTGTATCAACTCAAAATGAAGATGGGAGGAGATCTCCATGATCACATCAACAAGTTCAATCGGCTAGTAAGTCAACTGTTGAATTCAAATGATAAACTCTCTGATGAGGAGCAAGCGTTGTTGTTGTTGGCCCCACTACCAAGGTCCTTCAAAGCTTTGGTTCAAACGTTACTTGTGGGGAAATTAACTTTGAATTTGGATGAGGTGACTACTACTCTTAGAGAAAATGAGAGAATGATGAGAACTGAAAATGTTAATGATGAATACAATGCAATAGTTGTGGTGGAGTCTAAGCGAGGGAGGAATCATTCAAGGAGACATGATGGTTCAAGAGGAAGATCAAAATCGCAATCACGTCCGCAACGAGATATGAGTAACATACAATGTTACTATTAAGGTGAGAATGGTCATGTGCAAGTGAAGTGCAAACAAATGAAGGAGGACTTGAAGAAATTAAGAGATATGAACAAAGATGGTGCCAACTCCCAAGCTAATGTAGTAAAAAGTGTTGAATATGAAGATGATGTGTTTTTGGCAACAAATGATGAGGTTGCTAAAACAAAATGACTGATGGATTTTGTTGTCTCAAAGCATATTTGCAGAGATCGAGAGATGTTTGATACTTTGAAAACTGATGGAGAATTCAGCCATTTCAAGTTAGGGAATGATGGAAAAATAAAGGTTGAAGGCATAGGGTGCGTGAGGATGAAGCTCCATGATGGTGCTATTCGAACTTTCTCAAATGTGAGGTTTGTACCTTTTGCTGTTGTCAATATGATTTCTATGGGGAGATGACATTACAAGGGTACAAATATGTTGGTTCAAAGTGGGGATGCAAAGTGTACAAGGGGAGACACTTGGTGTTGCGAGGACAGAAAAATAAAAGTAACCTTTGCTATTTGGATGATCAAGTCTTGAAGAGGAACCATGATAGCAAATTGAAGAAGAAAGTGAAGTTTTCTAATGTTGTGAAAGTGTTGGAAAATACTTTCGTTGGAGGGGAAATTTGTTTACTTTCAAATTAATTGAAGGATATTTTTCTTTTGGCTTGAGGGGGAGAATTGTAGAGTTTCAAGCCAAAGATAAGGTGCATGTATATTGGGAATTGAATTTTCATCACTAAGATTTAGGTGGCTTAAATACAAAATGAAATATTGCATTTTACTATATGAACCTTAGTTGAATAGATGCATTGGAAATTATTTTTGTTTCAACTTCCAAAAGAGTTTATTCATTATAGTTGGTGACAATCTTCGCAATAAATAGGAAGAGAATTAGTAGAGAAACACAAAACATGAAGAGAGAGTGTGTGAGAAAAGAGATTATGAAACAAAGTCACTTTGTTGAGAGAAAAATGTCTTTGTGTGAGAGTATTATCATATTTTGTAATCATTAAGTGAGGTTCTCAGGTTTGTAGAGTGATATACTATTTGGGGTGGGTTACAATCTTGTAATCATTTTGTGATAGTGAAATACTTTTTGAGTCGGTTCCATAGTCGTAAGCAAAAGTGTTTAACCACGTTAAATTCTTGTATTTGTTATTATTTTTCCTACAGTATGATCTTTGTGTGTGTTCTCACGATTCTTTGTGAGTGTGAATAATTTTATTTGTAAGAGCGTTGATTACCTAACAGTGGTATCAAAGCGATGATTACCTACTAGTGGTATCAGAACGTTGATTTCCCAACATGGATGAATGAGAATTAGGTATGGCACGTGTTTATAGTTCTCACGCATAGTTAGGTTCCATAGATTAATCTCATATCTGTCACTAAGTTTGGAAAATAAATAATCTATGTATCAACTGAATTTTAATTTATCGACAATTTCCATGTGAAACATGAAACATCTATGTATTGCAGAGACAATAACAAAAGCTAAACTTAACAACACTTTTTTATAGATATTTTGACATCATTTCCACAAGCTTTTCTCCACAATCTCGTCCTAGTGTGTGTTCCTACCACATCATGGCACATGTTGAAGGTGTGACTATCTGTTATATATATTTTATTTATATATGTGCGTGTACACAGTAATAGTTAATGTTATAGATAGTAAAAGAGTGCATGCTTAGGTGAGATGAGCTAATAATCTAGGCACAATTAAAGTTCAAAAGATACTTATCATTATTCATTACTTTAATACATTCTTGTTAAGCTTGTAAGTTAGTTGTGTACCTATTATCACTCTGCATATGTGAAAATTATTCTTTGAAATTCTGAATGTGGTTTCAAAAAGGTTTCAAGGCCTTGGTGGGTATCCAAAATGTTGTATCTCTGATCGATTAGGAATCAGAATCAAGAAGCACCAAACTACAAAGGAAGCATGGGAATTGCTTCAATTGGAGTTTCATGATACTGATAGAACTAGGCTCAAGGCTTAAATTCAAGGAACTGAGTTCGAAGATGAAAGAGAGATAATTTTCAGAGTTTTCCGCAAATTATGTTTTGCATGAATTGAATCAAATAATAAGGCTTTGGAATGGAGTTGAATGATCAACGTGAAGTGGAAAAATAAAGATTGGTAATTGCATGTGAGTGTGATGATATGATAGAAAACAATTTTTATCTACTGGAAATAACCTAAAATACTACTACTAAAACTAAAGAGAGTAAGTAAAATAAGATAAATAAGATATTTCATTCATTGATAATAACAGGTAAAGGTGAACACATTTATATAGTTTTAAGTCATATCAATTAATGGATAATAATTATTCAAATGTCAACATCATATTATTTTAACACAAGTAAAATAAAAATTATAATTATAAAAATATATATTTAATTTCATCCTATCTATTTATATATTTCTTGGACCATTTAATTTTGGACTTAGTTAGAGCCCATCCTATCATGATATATACCAAAAGAGTTGTTGCTACTAAAACTCTTAATTTGAACTTTTAGAATGAGTTGAGTCATGAGTCTGTTGATTTCAAATGAGTTGTTGTGAGTGTGTTGATAACAAATTAATGAGTTGTTGCTGCTAAAACTCCTTCAGTATAAAATTTGTCCCCGATAAGTTTTCACTTAAGTAGGAGAAATAAAAGTTCTTAAGTTTGGAACAAATGATTAAAAAACATTATTTATTCCTTGCATTTTGAAAATGTGACACCACCACATTGTTGATCCCATGGCTAACTGGTTAACTATGATGAGTTGATGTCTATTAAGATGTGAAATAAAAGTTCTCTAATAGAGTGGAATTACCAAACAATACCTTATGCATGTTTTTCCATATGTTGTTGATACTTCAAAGTATGCTAAAAAGGTAAATTTGAAGTCTCAATTAGGTAAAAATCAGATAGAAAAGTAATTCTCCAAAAGAAAGATACTATTAAAGACAAAGGAGAAATTCATGAAAAATATAGTGAGGTTTTAACGATGGATTTCTCCTCTAATAGTAGTATCTCTTAATGTGAAACTTTTGTATTCCATCATATCCCAAACACTCACGCATTGTGAAATAAATAGTTTGGACTTTTTGATTGATTTAAGTAGTTTAAATTATTAATTTTAATCTAATAATTATATTTAAATGATTTCATTTCTTACTTTGATACCCTATTTATGACCTCTTTGCTTATAAATATTTTTCCTCATTGTCAATTAACACAGGCCTTTGTTCAAAAGATCTTCATGGGGCTAACATCAAATGTAACACTAGAAATGTCCACACTTAATATAAGCATATTTGGGTTTGAATCATAATTTTTTTTTATATGATAAATATTTTCCTTAATATTTATATTTTTAATTTCTTATAACAACATACCTATATCGACACAATTAAAAAAATCTTATGTTATACTGCAATTCATTAATCATTATGCTTTCATCTTATCACTATTATATTGTGTAACATTTTATATATAAAAATAAATATTGTGGTCTTTAGTTCAACTACGGGTAATTCAAAATGTCTTCGATCGTACTTTAGATGGATATGATATACATGTATTTAATTCCTACTCTTAAGATATAATTGTCTTATATTCCACCAAAAGTAGTTAATTTTCTATGTGTTTGGATCAAATAGAAGGATCTGTCATGCTTAATACAAAGAGATATTTATAACTATTTGGTGCTTTCTTTTCACTTATTAGTTACACAAAAAGGTGTAAACAGTATCGCCTCAATTTCTCTTTTTTTAAAAAAAAAATTGTTAAGAAAAAATAATAATATTGATTTGAGTACAGGATCTCTCTCTCTCCTTTCTCTTAATTAGCTGGTGAAGATAAGAGATTCGATCGATTTGAAATACCATGTTGAATCAAGTTATCTCATCAGATCATTGTCTTCCTATACTATCTAATGATTGAAAAGCAAATTGCAAAATACAAGCTGGCACAAGAAAGTTTTTAGCAATTGGAGAGAGAATAAAATTAAAAGGCATTGAATAATTAAGTTGATTAAGATGTAGTTAAAGAGTTGATGATAGGGACTTTAGCATGATGGTGTTTTGGAAAGATACAGAAAGATGAAGTTATTTGCTACTCAACAACCCAACCCATGTTGTGATATCCACCGTTTAAAGGACTAATCATTATGATTTTGGGGTCCTAAATAAATAAAGCATCTTAAGCTAGCTTCTTAATTAACCACAAATATCGTGTTTTCAAATTGTACTAGCTAGAAATTATTGATGTAAAACCATTGATAAAGATGTTCATCAATAATGCAAATCAAAATGGAATCATGGAAAATTTATGTGAAGATCCGTATAAACTACTGAAAATAAGGCCCTGAATTCATACCCCTGACACCAAAACCTTACGTGTGTCCAGACACTAAATATTGAAAGCTATTGTCAGATCCCTTCATGCAAAACAATCTTGCCTTGAATGGTGTAGGGTTCCTTTCGTACTTGGACCACATAATGGGCGTGGAGGGTCACATGTTATCCAAAAAAGCTTGTAGTATCTATATAATTCTTTCAAAGGTCTTTTTAATTTTTGGTAAGACAAAAATATATTAGATGGTATAAGGGGTATTCTTGCCCGTTATTTCAGTGTCTGTGAGCTGTTTAACTACTCCCCGGTCCATCAAATTTTCAATTAGGATCTTGATTTTTTTTCTCTTTTAATTGAGTATTAGAATTTGAATTTATTTATTAATTAGGTCTATTGAAAAAAAAAATTAGGGACCTGTTTAAAAATGATAAATAATTTAGAAACTTAATTAAAAAATTGTGAATCTCTACATATCAATATTTTCATCCCTGCACGTTCTAAACTAGTTGAAAACCCTAAGAATATTGAGTTTAGAACCTACATAAATGACACTACGTACTGGTTTTCAGAAGTAAAAATACTTACCTGTAAAGGTTGATAGTTTTGTTTTTAATTAGATCCTTAAACTTGTATTTATTTTTTAATTAAGTCCAGTAAAAATTTGATAAAAATTCAGGAATATGTTGAGTAATTAAACCTATTTAAGCAATATCAAACAAAACACATATTTTTCATTTAAAACTTTAATTCATAATTAGTTTCTCACTTTTACAACTTCCACCACCTAGGCTAATTTGTGTTCAGTTGAGAAAAGTTAAAACACATTTTATTTCTATGCATATATATTGATAAAATTATGCACATTCAAATAAGTTTTAAAAATTTGATCTCATCCCTCTTTGTTGTCATTTGAAAGAAAGATTGTCATCATTTATATATTTTTATTTTGTCCCGTAACAAATCAAATTTGGGATGCAATCTATGCATGGATGGATTGATTAGACCAAGGTCCTACTAATAACATATTTCATTATTATATCTAGTATTTAGCTTACTTCTATATATGAATGGAAAAACTATGTAATGTTTGTCATCTATTTTGTCACATTGTGGTATGGTCTACTTGAATTATGTGTAACAAAATTGTATTCCAAGATATTCCATTTGAACTTAACGATGTTTTAGACTTGATAAAGATTAGATCTTAGTTTAGTTTAAGGCAAAGAAATGTATGTAGTGTTTAATGTTCTTTTCTGACTGGTGTATCAAGCCTACAAGTTATCTTTTTCTATCCTTTTGATAGGACCTTGTGATATTTTGTATTTACGTTAGAGTACCCATTATACTTTTATTTATTAACAAACTTTTGCTTATAAAGAAATGTCATTTCTATTGTCATTTCTTGTGAAAATGAAGTTTTTAAAAACATATATATAGTGAATGATTATGATGTACTGTATATTCATTTAAATGGAACGTATTTATATACTCATACCTACAATTGTGGGTCTTTTAGCATAGATTACACAGCGGGGGAAATCATATATACACTTTTTTTTTCTTCTAGACAAACCTTCACTAAAAGGAATTTTACGCAATTTAGTAACATTATACTTCTGATTCCAAATAAAGTTCTGCATTATTTGGCAGATAACTAGAACTAAGTAATCAGTATTAGTTCCTACCGTGCATACGAAAAAGTTTAATTAGCATAGACAAATCAGCCCACTTCAACTATAACTATTAAAGATAAAAAAAACTCAGTTTGAGTTTACACTTAATGTTTTTTAAGTTGTGTGAATAAAAATTAAAATAAACTTCTAATTATTAGATCGTTTTTATAATTATTACATCATTTTTATAATTTAATATAAAATAAATTTTTTATTGATTTAACCGTTAAATTATATTTACAAATTAACAAAGATTATTTGTATTAAATTTTATCAAAATTAAAAAATAATAAGATGATAATCAAATTATTTATATTTTAGTATATTTTAAAATATTTATATTACGTTAATTTTAATTTAAATTAATATAAAATTTTATATATATTTTTCAATCTAACGGTAAGTATATATATATATATATTACTATTTGTAACTGAACCTTGATTAAGTCAAAACTTAAACAACAAAATTAAGACAGATATCATAACGTTTAAAAGAATAACTTTAGATGGAAGGGGTTAAAGTCATAATTATCATGCAATTTTCAATAACGCCTTTGTAATGGATAGGAAGACTGAAATTTGAGCATACAACGTGGTACTTTATGTACCTGTTATAATCTACATAACGAGACTTTTTTCATTAAAAAAATTGTAATAAATGTTTCCTAATTAAACATCATATAATTAAAGTTTTATAAATATATACGCGATAAATTAATAATGGCTCTAAATTAAATTATTATTATTATTATTATTCCGGTTTACTTGGACTAATTTACAAAATTAGTAATTTTGATAAATTAATAAGATAACAATTTTAGGATTGTTCTTATTATCTTATATATATAAAATTATAGTTCCGTCAATATCTTAACTAGGAAATAATTTTCTAAAATTACAAACTATCTAGAATAATTAAATTAAAATTGTCGTTTATTTTTTTCCTGAAATTTAAATCTAGGTGAATTTTATCTATAATTCCCTTATTCCATTTAAAGATCTAGCATCGTGTTTCCAAACTTTAACAAAAATTGTAAAGAGTTGCTGCTGCTAAAAATGTTTAGTTTCCTTTCATGTGATTGGTTCCAAAGCTATTTTCTTTATGCTATTTGGAGCTATAAACATTATTTGCAATCTAACAAGTAATTGACATTAATTTTATTGTGGTGTTTCATCCGCCAAACGAATTTTACTCGTGTTATAAATAATTTATTGTTGTCTCTTGTTGATCATTTTATCAGCCAAAATAAAAGTGCAAAATTGATGGCATATAAAATATTATCTTTTTTAGACTAAATTGTCCCAATTCAATCTTTAAATTGATAAATTATTAATTTATCAATTAATTGGTACCTCTCTCAATTAATAAAGTTCATGTTTCCAATATTATTAATATGTAGATATTTTATTTCATAGAGTGAAATATGTTTTTGGTTTTTATAAAAAAAAATTATATTCAATTTTAGTTTTTATTTTATTTTTTATTTTTCATCAGTTCTAATTTTGAACTGCGCTATTTTTATTCTTGGTAGGGGCATTCGCGGATTGGATTAAATCAATTTTAAAGAGAAAACCTTTCTATCTAATTTTTTTTATTTTACTCTTACTTTTATTTTTTTAGAAAAATATTAAATAAGAGATAGAATACATATATATAATAATACATATTATAAAAATAATTTAAATATCAATGTTACTATATAACTAATATTATTATATTTATCCATCTTCACTTAAATAGGTTGTAAAAATATTTTTTTACCTGAATGTATTTTTCATAAATAGGTACAAGTCATATTGTAATTTTACAAATATATAAGAAATACCAAAAAACAATATGAGTGATATTATAAATTTATGAATAAAAATATATACATGTATATAAGTCTCGTTTGGATTGGATTGGATATGTTTTTATATTTAAATATGAAATCCGATCCAATCAAATAAAAAATTTAATTTTTCAATTTTTTATCCATTTGATTTTTGGTTTATTCAATTTTTGGTTTTTGGATTGATTTTTCGGTCCACATTGGATTGAGTCGGTTTATGAACACCCTAAATCTCACAATGATTTAAGTAGTGCTTAAGGATAAAAAAAAAGTTATGCATTTTAAAATTAGGGAGATGAAAAATGGATAAAAACTTTAAAGTGAACTTTGAAAATTTTAAAGAGACCATGTTTGTACCGAACAATTAGAGAGGTTTTTCGTTTGAGAGTTGATAAATATCTCCTTCTAGCCTAATTTTTTTATTTAATTATCATTATTATTTAAATTTAAAGTTGAAATATATATCACCTAAAATAAAAGTTTAACGACCAAACTACCTTTTGCATCCTTGTGTCATCACGAAAAAGAGATGGAGTAATGGTGATGTCGGGCACTTTTGTTCAATTTAGGCATAAAAGAGCATCTTACGAGGCAGTTGAGGAACAATTTTCTCACATGGTGACCAAAAATAGATAAGGGAAAAAAGGGAGTCCTTTTACTTTAGTCTTCCATCAATATCACATACCAGCATTACCTAACCGAAGATATCAGTCAGTTAAAACATTAGGAATTTTTGTCTTACTATATTACATTGTTATTCTTTAGTTTTGAAGAAGCTAGCTATGCCTAAGAGAACATAATATCTTTTTGTTGGATGCCCCCTTTTGAATTTTTATAAATGTAATGTGCTTGGATGTTTTTCGAAAAGTTTTCAAGAGAAAAGTTAAAGTAAATCTAACATGTAATGTTTGAGATTTTTTTCAGGGGGGGAAGTGTGCATGTTTAGCTGATATTGCTGTCATACAGAAAATGTTAGGATATTGCATTATTTTATCGTACGTCTTTGCCCAATCACTTTAATCTCCAATTGATCTATCAAAAGTATCATTGCTCCTACATCCACCAATAAGTGTGTTTAGTTTCCCATTAGCATATATACCTTATTTTTCTTTCTATAAGTAAAAAAAAAAATTATTAAAAAATGTACAACGTGTACATATATAGCTACAATGTCTTTGACTAACAACATTGAAAAATACAAGTGTACGTGTAATTAAGTTCCATTTTCCATTTACGTATATATATTCCATTTTTTCTTTTCTTTTCATAAGTCAATTTATTAGAGTGTACAATGAGTATTTTAACCCATCTGCATAGCTACAATGTCATTGACTAACAAACATTGAAAAATACAATTAAGAGGAGTCATACACCACTTAAAAACCGACAACAACATTATATCTGTCTTAACATAAACCACCGTGATGTAACTTTAATAATATCCAATATTAAGCTGAGCAAATCAAATGTAACACGTGAAACAAAATGTTGTTGCACATCAACCAAATTCACCCATTTACAGTGTGTCAAAAAATGTATTGGAATGTTAAGTTCAAGCCTAATAAAACAGTATGAATTGAACTGGATCTATATCAAACACATGAATTTGTGCAAATAATTCAAAATAATTAGAGTCAATCTTTCTGTACCTATATATAGATTTGCTTGTCTTTAGGGTGTTTCTTCTTGCCCCTATAAATATTAAGTAGCATTTTCTTTACATTTCGAAAAGTAATTTTGCATTTTGGATTTGACTTTTGATAATACAGACGGGGTATTGTTTGATATTTACGGGGGTGCAGGAAATTTTTTTTATATTAAGAAGAGGGTAGAATAAGCTATATCCAACATAATACATCAATCGGGTTTTGTGAACTTAAAAAAAAAAAAAAAAAAAGACAAGGATAAAACATTTTTTTTAACGGCACAAATCTAAAACAATTTAGCATTTTTTTTAAGTTCACAAAACCCTGGAGCTAGGGTTTCCTGCACCTTGAATTATAAAGTCTCAGATTCTTATTTAAAGGAAAAAGAAATGTCACTTGTATAAATTTATGTATGTTCACATGTATTACATAGGTGAAGGCAAATATATTATAATGTTTAAGTAGAATACTATGGTGCGCTATAATTTGTATACCTTCACATTACAGACACATAATAAAAATCATTTCTGTACCTAATAGCATAAAGTAAACTGTGAGGAAAAAAAGTTATCATTACCAGACAAGCAAAAATTAAGCTGGACAAACTCCCTAAACCAACCTTATCTATATAAATATTACAGTACAGCATAAGAAAACATTACTGTACAATTCCTCCCAAAAAGATACAAAAATTTATAGTCGCTGAAAATATTTGCTAAACATATTTTTATGCACGAAATGATTTTGGTACGGAGCAGGATCGATTTTGCATATAATGCGTTATGTGTTCCTATCTAACTTTTGTCTTAGAAAACAAAGTTAGGTGGCTGAATGGTTGGTCAATATTTGGTACTAATCTAAAACTGAAGTTACTTAACTAGGTTAAAAGGTTTTAGGGCAACCATAAACGGAAGCTCTGGTTCCCAAAATGATTGTGGCATTGTATATCACAAGTGACTAATTAATTAATTTTCCCACAACGTAACATGTTATTTTGATTTGATTAATGAGTGATGATCAAAACGTGAAAGTTCAATTCCTAAACATCTAATTAAGGATGGATCCTGTATGGCTACATGTACTTGCAAACAAAGGAATCAAATATTGTGAAAAGTTTTGTTGTACAGGTTTGGCAAAGCTTACCTATCATACTCACGTTTTTAGGTCAAGCGCTATAGACAAATCTTACTGGTATCGTATCAATGCACCCCACAAAATTGCCTTTTACAATCAAGTTAGGGGCCATGGTACGTTTGAGGCTTAAATCTGGCTTCGCTGGTCATTCCAAATGAAACCCATCTTTATCGTTTTGCTAAGTAAACCCATCACTATTTAGGTGAAAAGGAAAAAGTTTTCCAAATTAAACCCATCACTATTCAGGCCTTCCCTCATATATGCGGGGAATCATTTTGCATTGCTTTGATTTTTAATGTTACCGGATAAACACGGAATGAATTAGGTGAATGGAGAAAGAAAAAAGTAAATTAATTACATCAAGGTTTATCAAAACAACCAACTGCATTCCCTTTTATTTTTTACCTTTGTTTTTATACTATTAATTAAATAAAAGGTTAAAATCAACCTACAAAGAGTGTAATTTGTGATCAAGTATGAGAAGTACTCTAATCAGTCAAACTACACAAAGTCAAATTAACTATTTCCTAACGATGTTCTTTAATAATGAATTGGCACGCCAATCTAAAAATAACATATTGGCTAAAACTATTAATTTTAGCAAAAAAATCACGGTCAAGACCTAATCTTAATAAAGTCCATTAGCCTAACTAGATCAGATGAAGCCTCCCTAAAAAATTACTTTCATTATGTAGCAAATTTGTCAAACCTATTTGACTAATTTTCCCGGTGAGTCCTTCTAGAGTAAAAAAAAAAGAAAGAAAAAAAAATGTCCTACCTGCTATCATTGAAAGTGATTCGACTTTATATATGAGTCATCATATATATAATCGTCTTCTACTTCAAGTATATTTTTCATATTACAATTAATGTAATTTCTTACTCTTAAAACTATATATAAGAATAAAATTAAATAAAAGATACACTAAAAAGTATAAAGCATTTTTAATATAGTGATCTAATCAATAATGTTTATATATAATAAATTTGTTCATTTGTATTATAATTACTTCAAAATTATTACTATTATATTTCTTAATAATTTACTGTGAAAAAAATGACATAAAAAATATATAAAAATTAAACTTATATAGAATAATACATTTTTATACTCTAAAATTATATTTAATTTCTATATCAACCAAAACCTTCATTGGTTAACTCTTACATGATTGAAAAGAAGCTAGATACACTAAAGAGAAACATATATAGGTCATTAAAACTTATGAGTGGGTCCCACTTGTTAAAATTTATTGATAGAGAAGATGAACTTCATCTTTTATAAATACACACCCTAGGGTTAGGGCTCTGCATATCCATTGCAAGTAAGTTATACTCTCACCCCTCTCTCCCTCACTCTCTCTTCCTCCTCCGATTGCTTTCTTTCAGTTTCTGATTTCAATTCACCAAGACCTCTTGGAAAATTCTCATGCTATGTAATATCTTTGCAGGGTTATTTGAAGAATCTGAAAGGTACTAGCTAGCTAGCTAGTACTTCTACACTGTGAGGTAGCATCATGAGGAAGCGCCAAGTAGTTGTGAGAAGAGAGGAGCCTCAAAGGAGCGCTAGGACGGTGAAATACGGCGAGTGCCAGAAGAATCACGCCGCGAATGTGGGAGGGTATGCTGTTGATGGCTGCAGGGAGTTCATGGCGAGTGGCGCCACCGGAGAAGGAACAAGTGCTGCTCTCACTTGTGCCGCCTGTGGTTGCCACAGGAACTTCCACAAGAGACAGGAAACCGAAGTGGTGAGTGAGTGCTCCTCGCCTACCTCCAATGGAACTTAATCAGAGCTAGCTTCGTCATAATGTTTATACCTCAACAATTATGCTGCTACACTCCATATCATATCCCTTGTAATATATTTTGTGGAATTTGCTTTTGCTTGTTATTAATTAAGAATTGGGGTTTTAATTAATTAAGCATACTACTGAACTAGTATGAATGAATATTCTAGAATTGTTATATATAGTAATTCTAGAGTGGTAATGTATGGTGATGATTTTGAGGTTGATGTGTGTAAAGAGAAAAAGGGCAATCACAAGTTGTTTTTGTGATGATGAGTGTGCAAAGTTTTGACCATCTTCTCTTCTTACATGTTTGGTTTAATTAACTTGTTTTGAAGAAATAATTGCTTGTTTTTTTTGTAAAAAGAAAAATTAATTATTTCTGAGAAATAGTGTTTCCAAACATGTAAGTAATTACTCGGTTAAACTAGGCTTTTATTGTTGCTTTGTTTATTTATGAGCTTATGTATGTAAGTTGTGTTATGGATTTTGCTTTGTAGCTACACAATGTAGCAATTGTGATCAGTTTGAAATTTGATGAGGAAAATTGGTATTGGTTTTGGTTTTGCCTTAATTAATTTTTTTGTCTTTTCGTGGCATGCTGATTTTGATTCCTTTCCAGATCATATCATTTGAGGATTCCACGCTATACCAAACCCCGCTTGTCTATGCCCACTCTTTCCATTTGCCCCCCCCTTCAATTTTGGTATTGTTTTCACTGAATTATATTTCCTTCCATGATCAAGACAGTGTTCAGGAATTCAACATCATCACTTTTACTATATATCATGCATGCCAGTTTCCCTAGTGTGCTACTATGTGTCGTGTGTAACAAAGTAGCAATTAAAGCCGTTATACAAAGAAGTTGCATTTATATGCTAAGTAAAATTTTATGATGCTAACAACAACTCGCTTACCTGTTTCACTCTCCCTTAATCCCCTAAAAGCCACTATCTGGTTTTGGTTAAGTTCTACAACAATGATCACAAATAAATCTCCAATCCACTAGCTAGTGTCGTTTGAGACCGCTTTGAATAGTTTCACGGTCCACATGTCTAATCATGTTGGTTGTTGAAACAAAAAGTTTCATTAACTACTCATTAAAAGTTGATTTAATCTAGATCAAACTAGCTAGGGTCAAAAAATATAGGGTTAAAAAGAGAGAAAAATTATTTACACAACACTTTTTCACAACTCATTTTTAATTTTACCGCTCTACGGTACACCATTCATCTTAGCTCACATTTTACTCTTTTCTATTGTTATCTCTCTCTTTTTATTGTAATAAGTATTGTAAAAAAATTAAAGACATTATAAGTATAACTTTCTACTAATTAGACATTAAAATTCATGTCAAAGACAAACACGCTGATAAGAAAAAAATTGAACACATTAAATATGATTTATAATTGAACTTTATCTCTCTACTTAGACATGTCTATGTAGACGACAATAATGCTCAATCCTAAACCATATTAAATTGAAATAAAAAATAAAAAACATTGAGATATAACTTGCCTAACCAAAAGTAAAAAAACAAAAAGAAAGAAAGAAGTTACCTAATCGTGTGTGTGTTTGTATGTTCCTATTATTGATATAACACATGAAGGAGTTCCATATGTTCCGGTAAACCCTGAATGCAAGTGTAGAAGTAAACTAATGATCATGATGAGAACAGAATCGTGCATACCTGATGATAGACAATTTCATGTAACACTACTGGAATTGAAAGTCACAAACACTACTACTCGTTTTTGCCATTCAACAAAGTGGCTGTTAACTAAAATTAACATGTAGAATGTGCAAAGGGGAAGATATTTAGAAGACACTTATTGTGCCCTATAGCTAGCTTTCATAAAAGGAGATAGCAAAGTACCACTTTGGTATGCATAGATATTATCTTCCATGTGACGTGGTGCAAGCATAAGTGGACAAGTTAGGCATTGAGCATAGAAGGAAACAAAGTTTCAGGTATACGTTAATACTGAATCAGGTACATGTCTATTCCGAATATATTCCAATCAGACCAAGTAGTCCCGAGCTAGCTACATATATGAAATAATATGGATAAAGGAGATTTTATCCATTTTCAAAAGAAAGATCTTTCCAATATCTTACTAAGATGGAGTGTTTAAATTGTTGAGCAAAGGTAGAAATTAATGTTATGTCTATTTGCTTTCATATAAATGCATGTTTGATTGCGCCAACATTCTAACTTACATAGAACAATAATTGTGTATGCACCCAATAGTACTACATTTGGTTAATAAATAAATATCTGAAGGAGAATGGCGTTGAAGTTGTGATGTTGTGACAATTCTTGGTATGAACCACTCTATCTAAAAGTTACTTTTAAGATTTATAAATATAAGTCAGTTTGAATAAATTTTCAACTAATATTTGTAAGAAACCAATAACCTAATATATTTTGCTCATAGAAACTAATAACCTTAACAAACTAAACTTTTTACTATCTTGTGGGAATTTTAAAGTTTGTTATATTTCGGCTTCTCTTTAGTCTCTTTCTCTCTTTTAGTTGTAAAATTTGTAATATGAATAATATTTCACTTACTAAATTATGGTATAGATCCCTCCATTAATTGTTGCATCAATATTTTTTCCTTAGTATATTGTTGCCTGATAGCAATTTATGCTCGATCCAAATATTATTTGACTTATTCACCAAGCAATCTAATTTCCTTTTTGGTAAATTTGTCTTACTGCAACCTAGCACCATTCCATTAACACCTTTGCCTCCTCATAGATTTTTTTTTTGTAAAGTATTCCCTTTGATCATGAAAAGTGTTAGTTTGGCTCAAGGTTTTTTTAGTTTCTCTTCTTAAAATCAAAAGTTTCAAACTATAAACTATTTGATTTTTATAGAAGAAAAGGAAATTAGATATATAACTTTTAAAATTGTTTCTCTTCTCTCTTTCTCCTCCTTCCTCTCTTCCATGTTCTCTCTCTAATTTCTATTGTCTCTACCTGTCCTCTCACATCTCTCACAATTCTGGCCCCTATCCCCTTTCTCTCTTTGCTCTCTTTTATGTTACCCTTTTAAAATTAAATTAAATGAAAACTATATATCAAATAGCTTCCAATTTACTTTTTTCTATTGGACTTCTAATTTACTTTTAAAACTTTTATTGTTAGTTTTTAACTTTAGAGTAGTTTCCAAGTAACTTTAATTTTTTAAGATATGCATTCTTAAATTAGTAACACTAACAACATAATGCTACATGACAACATATGGGGAATTGCTAAAAAAATCTATTAATCTAAACCACACGTTAACCAAGCAATCTTCACTATAAAATCCATTTTAGTGAAAGTGTCTCATAATATATATTTAATGCGCATGTAAATTTAAATAATAAATTTTGTGATAATTAATTTTAATATAACTCATACGAATTATTTAATTCGTATACTTTTTTATAAATAAAAGATATTTACTATTTAAAAATTTAATATATTAATAAATTATAAAAAAAAGTATTTTTTTAAAAAAACTTACGGATTACGTGATCCGTATGAGTCATACAAATTAACTCATACGGATTACATGATCTGTAAGTGTTTTTTTTTCAAAAATATTTTTTTTAATTTATTAATATATTAAATTTTTTAATAGTAAATATTTTTTATTTATAAAAAAAGTATACGGATTAAATAATTCTTATGAATTATATCAAAATTAATTATGACAAAATTTATTATTTAAATTTACATGCGCATTAAATATACATTAGAAAGTTTAATATTATGTATAGCAACATTATTTATTTTATAATATAATTGATTTATTAACTTAGTTGGTTAGAACATTATATTAATAACCTAAAAGTTATATGTTCGATTTTTACTTGGATCATTAATTTTAATTTAATTCGTAATAGATATTTTTTTAAAAAAAATTAATTAGGCTTACGGATCAGTTGATCCGTATCCTGCAAAATGGGAAATTTGTGAAATTGTTAGGTGTACTAACAATTTTTTTGGATGCGCTAGCCGTGCCCGAAAAATAATGTTTGGGTCCTAACCATCCTTATGGGCAACGAAGGTATCTTACTCGTTTACCCACTTTTATTTTTTGAAAGAAACTCGTTTACCCCCACTTAAAAGCTTAAAATAAGGAGTATTTATTCAGTATAGTTTTAAATTGTTTTTATCCACAATCGATGAGTTAAAATGTTTTTTTCATTTTTAAAAATTAATTGACTTTAATTTTGGCTCCTATTAAAAATTATTGGTCTAAATAAGTTTTTGATTCTTGCAGAATTTCATATTTCATGTTTTAATTTTTATAAATTCTTTTGTTTATTTTTAGTGTCACATTTATTTTTATTGCTGATAATTATTTCCAACGAGATTTATAAAAATAATTATACTATCAATCTATTAGAAATCATTATAACTATAATTTTTAATTAGTTTTTTTATAAAAAAATATCAACCAATTTATCATACATTACCACCAAACACGTGAACAGGAGTGGACAAGGAAAATTAGTTAGCGGGCAAAAATTTAACACTTTAATTAGTAGTGATCTATAGTTAAAAGTATTTTTTCTTATATAATTTTTAAAAATAAAAGTAAGAAAAAAAAGTGATTTAAACCTACACATAATTGAAAATTATACCAAAAAATTAACCAAATTAAAAACAATTAACGCATACAAGTACTAAAACTATATAACAGATGAAATAATTAGTGTTGCAATAATTAATATAAGAAAATAAATAATTTCCTTTTAAAAAATAAGATAAATAATTTATATACAATTACATTAAATACTTGAAGGAAGAGTTTTATCACTCATAATGATCTTATTCAATTCGAACAGCACTAGAAAAGATGAATTTAATGTCAATCCAGTTAACATCGACTCTAATGAAAATCGATGTTAACAAAAGCATGGTGTCATTTTTGTAAATAAAGTGTCTTTGTTAACATCAGTTTTAAAATAACCGATGTTGTGAATTTCTCTTAACATTGGTTATTTTGAACCGATGTTGTGAGTGTTAAATTAACATCGGTTTTATTAAAAACCGATATTGTTAATTTTTTAAATAATAACAATTTTCATTGTGGTGTCATTCTCGTACTTAAACGTCTCACAAGTCCAAACCTCTAGAGCCCTAGCCTCTCGTCATTGGTGTCGCTGCCTCTCATCACCAGTGTTTTCACCTTTGTTGTCGTTGTTGTTATAGAAGTCCCCATCCTCCTAAGCCTCCCTCTTCGTTGTCCTAAGTTGTGCCCTCCTGGCATCGCCTCCTTCATCGATGCCGTAGGCACATCCCCAATCTCTCTCTTCTTTCTTTGTTTAACACGAAATTATTTATAATTTTACTTATCAATTTCTAGGCTGGTGTGACTAGTACATTTCCAGCCTTGGCAACCACACGCACAGGCCTATGCTCTAGAATAAGTGTACTTATTATACCCAAGCACAATTGTTTAGCCTGAAAAGCAAAAATGAGGTAAAATTAAAGAACTTAAAAGCATAAATCTATGCCAAAGGTGACTAAGGCTAACAAGTGATATCAGACAAACTTTATTTTACTAACTAGGTTAGACCAAGGATGCAAAAAAAAAAAAAAAAAGATCAACACACAAACTTTATTTTACTTCGTTCTTAAATTTGGTCAATCCTTGTGTTGAGCTTGATGAGAGCCTCTTCACAGCAATTTCCTACCCATCTGTTAGACTTCCCTGACAATTTTCAAATTGATCATTTGAAAGAAATCAAGAATTGTTCATTTTATTCCTCAATTCTTAATGTCATAATAATCTATAAGCAAATTACCCTATATACAAGTCCAAAATCACCTTCTCCAATTTTGTTCTTGACACTGAAGTTGCTAGTGGCCGTAACTATTGTTGACAAGTCAAAAACTGATAGGTCCATATCATCCACCTGCATTCCACTATTTTGATTTGATACTGAAATCTGATCTCTTTGACACAGTATAAGTAAGTGGTTTTAGATTGTGATAAACATTTCAGCACATTTCTTTTAATTTTAGAAAGGACTATAATAAAAAGATTAAAATAAAAATTTCCTATATCCTACTCTGAGTTATTCCACTTTCCCTCCCTCAAATGCAAAGAAATAATTAAGGAAACAAGAGAGCTAGTACCTCCAAGTAGAAACTATACACAAGAAAAAATATTACAATTTTAACTAAGTTAATTTTGAGATAATCAATTAAAAGTTCGTTTTAATTTACCTTTTCCAACACATTATCCAGACAAAACTGAAAAAACAAGAGTCCTGCGCATAATATGATTAATCAATTTGTTGCAATCATAAATAGCCTCCATTGAAGGAAGAATAACTGTTTATCATGACTTTTCAATGTCCATAAAAAATTTTATCTTGTTATTTCAAACTAAATTCAACAAACTTATCATTTAACATGTAGTTATTGACTAAAGAGGGTGAACCAAATTAACTATAGTGAAACCTGTACACTATTTACTTCTATGATTTTTGTTTTCCAGATCACTATATGGTTGTCAAATAATATGCATACATCTAATACAATACTACAAACATTAATAAAGCAATACAAAGAATTTTTTCCTAATGAGAACAGGAACTAAAATGTGAATTTTACCTTTGAGAGTGCAACGTGATTTTTTTCTATAACACCAACTAAGTATTATTTTTTGAGGTCGGTTTAGCTTACCAAGTTGCCAACTATGAGCCAATAGAGACGTCCCTTCGTACAATGCATGATATGATTTATTAGCAAGCTTTTCGTGTCATCCTTGTCATGAAAGCAACTCGGGGATCATTATAAAGTATATCTTTTCACACGAATTACACTGCAACCAAAATTAACTCTCATTCCTACTCCTCTCCAAGAGCTTGCTGCTTTCTAGCTGTTGCATTGCTCAGCCATGGTAAACTATCTGCACATTGTGTGCAAAATTTCAGAGTTAGACTTTATTCATAAAAGGGTTTATAATTTGATTAATTTTATATTATTATCTGTTTATCTTTGGGGCATGCAAATAGTTTAGAAATGATCTTGCATTCCCATTGTTTACAAAACGACTAGAAATGGTTCATTCATTTGCTTAAATGTGTCTTTTTACAATGTAGGATTTGAAAGCTGAGGCTACCGTTGGAGATGTTGAGTTCCAAGCAGTGAAGATTCCGAGACAAGGAGGATATAGAGCCACATATTTTATCTTTGGTGGGTAAACTATATATGTTCCGCTCATTCACACCTACTTTTTTCTTTTAATAATTAAAACCAACCTTGATGAGAGGCTTTGATACTACCCTGTGCTTGTTTCCTAAGAATCTTACTATCAATTCTTGTTCAATTGATGTTGTTGTTCTTTCCTCTTTAATTTGCTTGAACTGCATCTTGTGATTGTATTAAAGATAATCAAATTAAATCTCGTAAAAAATGAAGTAGCTAGTCTAAAAAGCTATATAATTAAGCACTATGTTAGTATAGACATTGCATTACATTTGCTCGTAAAAAATGAAGTAATGGTAAACAGAACACAACAGTTTTACCAAATGCCAAGAAGGTATGTTAGTTTGTTGATGATCTTCAAATCATATCTTCTGAAATTGCTAATAATATTGGTTTATTAAGGTGGGGTCAATTGCTGGAAGTAAAGAGATACTGGAGTTTTCAGCTCCAAATGAAGACTTGCTCACTCTAACTTACCACCATTCTCCCAACATAAATTAATTCATTATATTATTAACATACAAATAATATGTCATATTGAAGAGTTGAAATCGAAACAAATTATCTGATAGCATCGGTTTCTCATATAGGGATTCTATGCAATACATGTTTAGAGTTCATTGTTTACATGCCAAATGGAAATTTATGATTTTTCTTATCAATTTCTGGGCTGGTGTGATGGGTGATATTAGGCCTCAACATGACTTAATAACATCATAATTTCTCGTGGTTGGGCCACGATATCCAGGTCAAAGGCACTAGATGCCAGTATACCTTTGTAGGATTTTATGATTATTGATGCTTTTTAAATTGCATTCTTGTATTTGTTACTTTCAAATTACAACCTGTAAATTGGGGTTTTTTGTGTTAACAGGGTCATATTATAAGATCATAAGTATGCTCTCAGTCTATATTGATCCCCAATCAAAGATATTCTTGTCATTTTCATTATTAACCTAGTAGAAATGGTTGTACACTTGCATTGGCAATGGTCAAATAAAAAGGAAAATTATTTGGCCTGATTATGCAACTGATGTGAGTAAGGTACAGTTGCAGAGCTAAGTTATGCTAAGCTTGCAAGAACAATCCAAGTTTAACAAAAAAAAAAAGTGTTCAATCTGATGTGAGTAAGGTATTCCTAATGAGTGCTATTTTTACTGGGACTATTTACTATCTTAAGCGGAACTTGGCATCCTAAATTGATGTTGGAAAGGATTTTTTCACCCTTTACAAGAGGGAGTCTGGTGAGCATTTCCAAAAGGTAATCTTTTTGGGGAATTTTATCACAGACCACAAATGTGATAGCCATTATTATGCTTTGAGATGTTAGAGTTTTGTCGTCTTAGTTTCTTTGTCCCACATCGTTTGGTTTGTAAAAATTTGTGTCTCATTAGTGTTATATATAGAGACACTTGTAAGCTTTAAAATGTGCAAGTAATAAGAAAGTTTTCTAAGTGTAACCATGGACGTAGGTTTAATAATCAGAGGGGCAAAATGGAGATTTTTTAATATTGCTGGGTGCACCAGCAATGTTGCTGGGTGCACCTAGCAACACCCATAATTGTGTGGTCCACTATTGACTCCATCGATCGCAATAACTGGTCCAATTTCCACAAATTTGTTGCTTTGCTTAAGTATTCTTTCTTTTTATTGATTTTTCCTTCTTTTTTTATCCCGGTTATTTTGTTGAACATATTAATTTTAAGAATGAAAAAAAAGTGCTTTCAAAGCCAAGGAGAATTGCACTTTAGATAAAGTAAAACCGAAGCCAATTAACCAAGATTGTTATTTCAGTGGCTCTAGGTAATAACATTAACATGTTAGTTTCAATATTGGTATGTGACTTACCTATATATTTACTGCTACTATAATGATGGAAATTTTGATATATTAATAAGCAAACTCATCAATCAAATGGAATGTGTTAGGTATTATAATGTTAGTGGGGTATTTGTAACGGGTACAACATCCGTTCCAGATGCGGGGACACGTGACCTTAAACTAAAGGCTTTGCTTCATAAATCGGATTTTAAAGTTGGTACCTTTTTAGGGAGCTAATTATAATTACTTGATTCATTTTCTAATGATTAAGTTAAGCAATTTTGGTAATATTAAAAAAATTGTGCAAATTAAACAGAAAACATCAATAAAAAAGTTTAATTACATGTTAATATCAAAAGTTACCCGCCAAAATATCAAATTTCACTCGAAGTAAAAAAAAATCTCATATTTTCTCTTCTTCATCCCTTAATCTTGTATCCTACAAGTTTTGTCAAATTTTATTGATTTTTCACTAAATTTGTTTAAGTTCTCAATGTATATATTATATTTATTTTATAATCCAAATCCAACATTCCAAATATTTAGATAAAAAAAAGATTTTAAATAGAAGAAAGTTCACAAAGGAACTAAATTCATTTAATTTTAAAAGATATACTTAATTAAATTAGACAACTTAAAAATAATTAAAATCACACATATATAACTCAAATTCAAATTATACAACTAAAAAAAAAAAGATGTGTAGTAATGTAGGCTTTCCGCGATTGCAGGAGCTTTCTTGAAAATGACTCCATGCCATGCTAGATAATAAAATTTACCCAACCTCACAGATGAGGTTAAAAGAGAATCAAAGCCACTAGATATAGTGCCATTCCCTTGTAAAGGACACATAGTGACACAAAGCAGAGTACTAATTAAAGAGGGACACTGACAATCCAATGAAAATGGCTATCCATATTGATATTGTGATCTAGGCCACACAGTCCTCTTATGCCCTAAAGGTTGAGATTATGATTATCATACCAATTGTGCAAATCTTTTCCTTTTAGCAAAGGTTTCCTGCGAGAACTGTAACGGTTTATTTTAGGAAAGTTGCCAACTCCTCTTAAATAGTGGCACATGGAGCATGTTCTAATGCAAACCACAGTTATAGTTCAGCCCTAATACAAGGTCATAATCTTCACCAAATGGGATTTCACTTTGGGAAAATTTGGTTAAGGAGACATATACCACACAGCACCCAAGAATTTGTTTGAACTTTTGTGGCGTGCGTGGTACATTTTAATAGAAGAAAACGCCAAATTATTAATCAAATTGATGTATATATGTATAAAAAAGTTATTAAGTTATTATTAGAAAAAATAAAATTAGCAATAGGAGACTTTGAATATAATTTTTAGAAAATTCATCAGTTAAAATTTAGCAATAAAAAAGCAATTTTTTGTCACTTAATTTAATCACAAATTTATTATTTTTATTTTAAAAAAATCATACAAATTCTTTATGATAAATAATCATATTCACGCTAAATAGGATCATTATGGTAGGAAGGTACTAAAAATATCCTTTTAAATATTTAACATGATTGTATATTTAATATTTAAATTTGAGATTATTAATTGTTAAAATAATCACTTTGATTAACACATTTCATTATATTAATTTTAATGAGAGTTATTCAATTACTTTTTTGAATGAAAGGTTATTTAACCTTCTCTTTCTTTTAAAATGTTGATCTTGGATTAGACAAATCAAATTCATATTTTAAACCCTTCATAGTTTTTCGCCCCTTTTGCATTAGGAATGAAATTTGCAGCTGCAGAACATGACGTCGATCGCAGAGTTGCAATGTATTTTCATATACAACTGCATAGGAATAGGACGAGACACGAGAGGGGAATTAGTACTTGGGGAAAGATTTAGCTAGGCGTTGTTTCTTTCACACGTCGGGTTTAGTGTTCATGCTTGGTTCTCACTAACACACTTTATGGGAAACTTTTCAAAATGTCACTCATCCTATAATTACTCTAAGTCAAGCACGCTTAATTGTGGTGTACTACCGAAAAGTAGATGCATCTTGTTGGTATATGTAATACCAATTAATTTCTTTAAGTCATCCTCAATTGTACAATCTCATACCTACAACCTCTAGATCCCTATCTTTTTGGTGTGATTCGTTGGGATGTTATAAAGTATAGAAGGCTTGGGGATTTTGTTTTGCATTGGTGCCCTTTATGATTGGGTGCATCTTTAAAGGTCAATGTAGACGGAAGTTGGAATTAGAGGCTTGGTGTTATGGGATTTGGGGGTGATGCTTGAGACTCGGTTAGGGGTGGATTATAGGGTTTGCCAACAACTCTACTTCTCAGGGTGACCCTCTACATGTGGAATTGTTAACTATAGAGAGAGGACTTCATGTTTGCTATGACCTAAGAGTCAAAGAAATGGTGTGTGAATCAGATTGAATGGATGTTATTCGTGCCACTCAAGCAACTGATGAGTTTAGTGTTCATGGTCACAAGGATATTGGTATAGTGCGTAGAATTCGGGTTTTCACACGTCGGGTTGGAGAGTCCTCTTCTTGGCAATTCCTCGTGAAGTGAATGTTGTTGCAGACCAATTGGTTTAGTGGGGCTATTTCTATCGTTGTCTCTTTGTATAGATATAGTCTTGATCATGGTTAATTCAGCTTGATCATAATGTAACTAAAGTTATCTTAGTTAGTTTAGTTAGTTGCAAGTTAGTTACTTTAGTAACCAACTCTTGTAATTTAATTCATTCTATGTTAATCATAGCTTTCACTATTCCTTTTTCTTTAGCTTTCTTTGCAAGTTTTCTTCCATCCATGGCAGACATGAATTATGTTATAGTATTAGAGCTCTTCTCTTGAAGAGCTATGCTGCACAACTCATTGTTCATGTTTCCTCTTTCGTTTATTCGATTTCTTCCTCTCATTATCCTTCATAATGAGTAGCGATCAACCACAACAAGATCAATCACTAAACATACATAGCCCATACTATCTTCATCCAAGAGAAAATCCTACAATGGCACTGGTTTCTCCATTTCTCAATTCATCAAATTGCAATTCGTAAAGTCATTCAATGCTTACTGCATTGAGTATGAAAAATAAAGTTGAATCTGTTGATGGTTTGATTCAAGGATATCCATCAAATCATGCACTTCATGCAGCTAAGAAGAGGTGTAATAACATAGTGGTTTCTTGGCTTGTTCGCTCAGTCTCACCTTCAATCAGACAGAGCGTACTTTAGATGGATGATGCACGAGACATATGGAAAGATCTAAAATCAAAATACTCACAAGGTGATTTGTTGAGAACTTCATAATTGCAACAAGACATGGCAACTATCAAACAAGGTGACAAAGCCATTACTGATTATTTTACAAGATCACGTGTTATTTGGGATGAATTGGAAAGCTATCAACCTGGTCCAATGTGTACATGTGATCAAAAATGTACATGTGATGCTCTTATTAAAATCAAGATGTACAAAATGTTGAAGTGAAGTTGACTTCTCAACAATATAAGGCTTTGATGGCACTGCTGCAACAACAAAGCTCAGTTCACAACAATTCACATGTGAATCAAATAGGTACAGTCACTAGTTCCAACAATGTAGACAAAGGTAATGTCTTATCCATTACTTGTAGTGTAAGCAAGACAAGTCCAAATGAATGGATCCTTGATTCAGGTGTTACAAATCATGTCATAGCTTTCCTTCATTTATTTTCTTTCTACAAGAAAATAAATCCCATAACTGTTAAACTTCCTACTGGCCACTCAATCACTGCAACTCATGCAGGCATAATGTAATTCTCTTAGTCTTTATACCTTGAGGATGTTCTATACATACCTAGCTTTCAGTTCAATTTGATTTCTACATCTAAGTTGCTTTCTTCTTTGCCTCGCAAGCTAATTTTCATGAATGATAAATGCTTTATCTAGGATATGCAGAACTTGCAGAGGATTGGTACAGTTGATATGGTGGAAGGTCTTTATAGACTCAAGATGCTTCCTTCCAAGCCTCCTAAGGAGTATAATTCTAGTTCTATTACAGCTTTTGTTTCTGCTAGTGTTTCAGCTCTTTCATGTAATAAAGTGCCTATAGACTTGTGGCATTTTAGGCTTGGCAACCCATCTTTTGAAAGGTTGTTATTGTTAAAACAATCTTACCCTTTTCTTACAACTGATAAAGAATTTGTATGTGATACTTGCCATCATTCAAAACAGAAAAAGTTGTCATTTCCGGGCAATGATTCTCATTCTTCCTGTGTTTTTGCTCTTATAAATGTTGATATTTGGGGTCATTGTAATGTGACTTCTTTAAATGGTTACAAATATTTTCTCACTATAGTAGATGACCATTCAAGGTTTTTTTGGATTTTTCTTATGCATTCAAAAGCTGAAACACAAATACACTTAAAGAACTTTGTTGCTATTGTTGATAAACTATTTGATACAAAAGTGAAAATGATTAGATCAGACAATGACTTAGAATTCATTATGAGACAATTTTATGATGAAACTGGAATTGTACATCAAACTTCCTGTGTTGAAACTCCCCAACAAAATGGAATTATAGAAAGCATCAACATTTGTTTAATGTTACTAGATCCTTGTTATTTCAATCTAATTTTCCCTCTATTTTTGGTCTTATGCTCTAGTTCACTCTGTTGTTCTCGTTAATTGCATACCAACTCTTTTTCTTGGTAATAAAACTCCCTATGAAAAATTATATGGAACCTCCTATGATATTGCTTCTTTAAGAGTGTTTGGTTGTTTATGCTTCTCTAGTACCTTAATTGTCAACAAAAAGAAATTTGATCCAAGAGCTACTACTTCTATTTTTCTAGGTTTCAAGCCAAATACAAAGGGGTATATCACCCTTGACCTTAAAAACAGGGCCATTTCTATTTCTAGAAATGTCATTTTATATGAAGGTTGCTTCCCTTTCACTGCACAAGATAAACCTGATCCCATTACTGTCTTGCATGTGCCAACCTCTTCTTTTGATGGTACCATTGATCAGTTTGATGACTTTCCTTCAGAACCACCAATTGATCATACCATTGTTGAACCCAATGACACTGATCTTAATCCTTCTATCTCACAAAAAGCCACTCAGGCACCTAGACAATCCATGAGACAGATACACAGGCCAAGCAAATATAAAGACTCTCACATCACATATCCATCATCAACTATTGCCAATCTCTCTACAATTGAACCTCAATCATACAATGGAGCCTCTAAAGATCCCAGTTGAATTGAAGCTATGAATGCAGAGATTAAGGCATTAGAAGTTAATAATATTTGGATTCTTATTGATTTTCCACAACATAAGACTAACATTGGATGTAAGTAGGTATATAAGATCAAGCACAAGTCTGATGGATCAATAAAAAGATATAAAGCAAGGCTGGTAGCCAGAGGCTACACTCAAATAGAAGGCCAAGACTATCTAGACACTTTTTCTCTAGTGGCCAAGTTAACCATAGTAAGACTTTTATTGGCTTTAGCTGCTATCAATCAATGGCATCTAAAGAAATTAGATGTAAACAATGCCTTATTACATGGTGATTTGAATGAAGAAGTGCATATGGCTTTTCCTCAAGGTATGCAGTTAGACAAGCCAGGACAAGTTTGTTAGCTTCAAAGGTCTTTATATGGTCTGAAACAAGCAAGTAGGCAATGGAATGTCAGACTGGATTTTTTTTTAATTTCACATTAGTACAAATAGTGTGCATCTGATTATTCCTTGTTTCTCAAGCATAGATCCAAGTCTATTACTGCTTTACTGGTTTATGTAGATGACATTGTTTTGCGTGTTAATTATTTGGCTGAGATTCAAAGTATTACATATATATTAGACAGTGCTTTCATAATAAAGGACATAGGTGATTTGAGGTTCTTTCTAGGCTTTGAAGTGGCTAGAACAACCACTAGCATCAATCTCTGCCAAAGAAAGTATGCTCTGAACATTCTCAGTGACACTGGCATGCTTTGTTCTAAGCCAGTGTTTACTCCTTCTAACTATACCACAAGGTTGCATCAACAACATTCAGGATCCTTTTTTTTCAGTTGAGGATGCATCTTCTTACAGGAGATTAATTGGAAGATTGATTGATCTAACTAACACAAGGTCAGATATCACATTGTTGTGCAACATCTGAGTCAGTTTGTTGTTGAACCTTCCTCAGCTCATTAACAAGCTGCATTCAGAATCCTTAGATACACCAAAAGGTCCCAAGTGCAGGGATTTTTCTTTCTATTTATTTTAACATTCATTTAAAAGGTTTTAGTTACTCATATTGGGTCGGTTGCATTGATACAAGAAGGTCTATTACTGGTTATGCCATATATTTTGGTAATTCATTGATTTCATGGAAATCTAAGAAATGAGCCACTGTATCCAAAAGCTCCTCAGAGGTTGAGTATAGAGCATTGGCTAATGCTACTTGTGAGCTGCAATGGCTTATTTTCTTGCTAAAAAAGTTCAAAATCGATTTTCAGCACCATGTTGCTTTGTATTGTGATAATAGATCTGCTCTCCACATAGCTATCACTCTTGTTTTTCATGAGAGAACAAAACACATTGAGATTGATTGTCGCATAGTTCGAGAGAAGATGTTGAATGGCCTTGTGAAATTACTCCTTGTTTCCTCTACAAATCAACTTGCAGACATCTACATTAAGGCTCTAATGCATGGTGCCTTTCCATTTCTGCATTCCAAGCTAGGAATGTCAACATTTATTCCTAGCTTGAGGGGGGCTCTTAGCATAGATATAGTCTTGATCATGGTTAATTCAGCTTGATCATAATGTAACTAGAGTTAGCTAAGTTAGTTTAGTTAGTTGCAAGTTAGTTACTCTTGTAACCAACTATATAACCAATTGTAATAATCAACTCTTGTAAGCTAATTCATTCTATGCTAATCATAGCTTCCTATTCCTTTTTCTTTAGCTTTCTCTGCAAGTTTTCCATCCATGGCAGACACGAATTCAGTTATTCCTGATGTGTTGTGGGAGAGTCCGTCAACTTTTGTGTATTTTGCTTTTGATTTCTTCTTGTACCAAAATAAAAAAATTAAGAGAAAAAACAACGTATAAAATGTCAAAGTAATGAATGAGGAAGATAACAAACATAATAAAAAATATATAAATAATTGTAATATAAATAAGAATATTAAATACCATTCTTAATTATTTGCATATTATTATACTGTAGTAATATTGAACCATTGAAACAAAAATAATAATATAAAATAATCTCCTGACATTTCATTTGATAATGCATTGATTGCAAAAGAAATCCTTAAGAGACTATATGATAATAAAATAATTCTCTCTCAAAAAAAAAAGAATGCATAATTATAAAACAAATCCTTAAGATTATAGGATTATAATATACTACTATACTCTACATTTATTATGAAGAAAAAAATCTAGATCCTCTTCAATCAAGATAGCATAGTCTAAGGAGGACTTTACTTGATTGAATTTCCTTGCTTTGTGTGCTGGGACTTCCCCTTAATTAAGTTGACCTTTGCAACTTAGCTTCCCCCCATACCACACACTAGATGCTCATTAAATTTTTCCCAGTAGTGGATCCAAATAACAATAGAATGCCACATTTATTGTATCCTTTGTAATGCAATAACTATGGTCCCTGAACACCCAAAGAGCCCCTACAGATATTTTCTCTGGTTACAACTACCAATAAATTATATTCTGCACTTACACAGAACCTCATCATTGTTGAAGTTGAAATTATTTGCCTCGATGTAGACCAGTAGTATTTCCAATTTTCCATCACAAAACATATCTTATTGATCTAAAATATTGTGATTGATTATCATAACAAGGTTTTTTTTTTTATGAACTCAATGAATTATTGACATAGCAAGAAATGCATGCTAGCTAGCTAGTTCTGAATAAAATTTGTACTGAAATTACTTTACGAAGTTACTACATGTGCATCGATTCAAGATGCTGACTCTGTACTTCAATTACCTGTACAGGTGAGCTTTATGCCAATAGACTTCTACGTATAATTTTTTTGTGACTTTTTCATTGTTTTTTGTCAGTGCATATATCAATCACTAGTTGTATGACAAATGTCACCTCTCATATTGGATATGTTAAAAAACAAAAACAAAAAACATTTGTCATTTTCTTCCAATTAAATTATTATATTACAAAATTACAAAGTGCTGAAGAAAAGATGGATACAGAGCTGAGGAGAAAATCTTCTGCCTGCAATCTAGAGGATTCTCCAATCAGGTAAAGTTATATATAAATATTTGATTTAGTTTTTGAATCATTACTTGAATATTATAACTTGTAAGACTAATTTTGTTTAGAACATTAAAAGTTAAAAGACTTTTAAACATAATGTTAATTTAAATTTGAATTTTTAAGTAATGTTTTGTATTCAAATTTTTATAAATGAAAAAAATATATGTAATTAAAAGAAGAGATCATTAAAGGTGATAAATTAAGTTTATCAACACAAATCTTTACTTGAATATTGTAAGACTAATTTTGTTTAGAGTTTTAAAAACTTTATCAACATTATGTTTATATGAGTGAAACTTAATTTAAATTTTTAAAATAAGATTAAGTTTGAGCTTTATGAATAAAATTAATATTTTTTATATACAGATGATTAACTAAGTTTATTGTCAAAGATTAATTACTATCAAAATTAATAGATATTTTGTATATATAACATCATAAAAAAAGACTTAAAAGCCTTTAAATTACTTATTTAATTTTGTTTATTATTAAAAAAAACTTCCTGATTCAAATATTTTTATATGAAGATATAATGTAAAATAAGTATATATAAGAAAAGTTTGGCCTTACTAGGTACGATACTGTCACATGTTTTAAATTTAAAATATGTGAATAACATAACTCCTATCGTATTATTTGATTTTATTCCTGATTTTGGATCTCTAATTCTGCCTAACGAGGTGAATTTAGCTAGCAAATGTAGGTGTTTGAACTTTGAAGCTATAAAAACAACACTGTCGGGGCACGTGTTGTTAATATGTAGCGTGCACGCACGTTAGAATACAACAAGACTGAAAGAGAGAGGGGTCTATCATCTACAGAAAGAGCCATTAGAATTAGCAGCAACTATAACCATTTATATAAAATAATGTGGTTTAAAAAGTTAGAAGATACATGAAAAGTTAATACACATATTCAAGTGATTTAGAAAGTCACATCATTTATCGCCATATGTAATTTTTAGGTAGGGACAGAAAGCTGCCTATCAACACCATGACATGTAGGGTGTTAAACTCGGTTTTGTTGGCACCCCAAAATAAAGTTAACCTCCATATTAAATAAAATTGCATTATTAAGATAACTGTATTGCACCATATATGCATTATTTTCTTAATCAACTATCATCAATCATAAAGCAATGTGTATGGAATTAACGCATGATGATGAGGGTGTTTCTATATGAGGAATTTAACATATTGGCAAATCAATTTTCAGTTAGTATGATTTTGAATTAATTTATTTTGGCTTTATAATTTCCTGAAAAACGTTATTGAAAAAAATATATGTTTCTAAGCATTATATTTACCTGAAGTACAATTGTATACTTTGATAGACCGTGAATGGGGTTGAAATGACAGCCTTTGTGCATTTAATTATCAGAGAATGTTAATTGTTTTATTGAGGCACATGAAAATGCTAAGATAACTATTGATAAAGACAGGAGAATAGGGAAAGAATCTTTTTGTACTACCATCCTTATCATTAGTGTTACGGTAGAATTTTGGGTAAAAACCATATTTACATCTAATTATCCATTTATAAGATATAGTAGTTGTATCGTATACAAATCAAATAGTACAATTGAAAGAATATTTATATAGTTAAAACCAATAACATCAGAGTCATAAACAAAATTAAAATTTTATGTAAATTTGGATCAATTTTTTTAAAAAAATATTTATAATTTTGTAAAGGATTTTTAAAAACAAACAAATGTTTTTTTAAATATATCAAAACGCACGCGCACACACATTGTTAAAAATTAAAAAGATATTATGATGCCCTGATAATTAAATATAATACCTTAAATAAGTTACTAAATCTTCACTGAACACCAATTTTTAGATTATGATTAAAATTAAGAAAAGATAAATTGTGTAATTTTTAATTAAAAAGAAGTGATACTTTCTAGTTTCTCCCTTCATTGATTCTCCCTAAGATTATAGCTTCACATGGAAACATAACTGATTATGCAGATTTTTTCTTTTGAATATGATCTGGCTATTCATATTTTTTTATCTGGTTTTGCAAAGTAAAAGGAAAAAATTCAACATCCTTAAACATATGTGATTTAAGATTTAATTTCTAAATTTGTGTAATAATGCAAACTCAAATGCGACTTTGGTTCCTGTTGTCTTATTGACAAATCATATATAAACAAATATTAAAGCTTTCACTAACAATCTCCTCTTTTCTAAACCTTTTTCTTTTATCAACTGAAAATATGAAAAGAAATAGCATGTACATTTTTTCTAACAATTTATTTGTTTAAATTTCAACAAGCTCTGCTCATCAAAATCTTTTTTCTCAGTGTTTTTCTCCTTGATCCATTAAATAAACGTTTCAATTTGAAATCAAAGTTCCCGGAAAAATATTAGTTATCAACCAAATCAACAAATATTTCCTGCTTAGAACATAATAACTAAAGATTCAATGAAACCAATATGATTAGTTTAGTCCCGTAGCTCCAATAAAGAAACCCAATTTACTCAAGTATTACAGTTTACAACTCATGCTGTTAGACACCAGAATGTCCATGGGAGGTGGTGAGGTGTATGTGGGAGGAAAGTGAGCTAATGAAAGCACCATTGTCAAGTAAGGGAAAAGCTATTCTCCCATTACTCCTAATTCTACAAATAATAGAGATAAGGATAACATTTCTGATGGTTCATTGATATCCTTCAATTGGGATTACATAATATATATAGAGAAATATTTTAAATCCCATCTAACAATTATAATAGATTCCTTCTAGAATCTACCTAAATGAAATACTATTATCCATATTTATCTATTATTGTTAAAAGACAAATAAGAGATATTAATGATGGACCTAAGAGGGCACAACACTATTAATACTCTATTGGGTCACATAACAGTATATTATACTATTCATTTCACATGCATAATGTTGAACCAACTAAATTAAACTTCCATTATATAAATCCACACATACAAATGCACCTTAATTACGAAGAAAACCAGACCCAAAAATTTCAAGTACATGTCTATTGTCAACAGTAGTACAGCGCAAATGCACTCTCCTAATAGAACTTTATTATAAAGTAAACAGAAAATGCAGATATGATTCGAATTTCTAAGTGTACTATGCATTTGGAATCAATTGTGGGCAAAGAAGACCACTTTCACACAGTGGATTACTGTTTCATTTAGTGGGGGAGGGGGAATTGGTTTGATAAAATTCCTCATCAAACTGCACAAAATATCCCAGTTTTTAAGGGGCAATTAAGGGCATAGGACCAGCCCATGCCTTGGTAGTTAGGAGCACCATGGCCACTTCCTATGGACCCCAACACCAAAACAAAAGATTAGTGACTTCATCAATAAACCAAACCAAAATCCAAAACAAAAACCACCGATCACCATAGCGGACCCATAACCAAAGTAATAAATTAAAATAATAAGGGGTTACCAAAAACAAAACGCACCCATAATGTGAGGGGTGCTAGACACAATACCCTGTGACCTGTCCCTCTCTCTCTCTAATCTTTATCTTTCTCTTTATTATTTAAATATTCATTATTAATTATTAATAAAGTGATCTTCATCTACTTGCCTTAAAAGGAAAGAGCCTACAAACATTTCCAAGATCACATGCAGTGTGATTATTGCATAAAATATGGCTATTTAGTTACAAACTATTAAATAGCATTATCTTTATAAAGTAGGATTAAGATTCTCCCAAAACCAGAACTCTAACAAGGAAACTAGCCTCTCATTTTTAACATAAAGGATAAAAAAGGATATTTGTAGGTTGACTGAAAGACTTGATTAAAGAGAATAATTAAAAGGATAACAAGGTTTCTCTTCTTATAATCATTGGCCACATCATCTTCATCATCCCCCAAGTACATTTTCCATTTTCCTCCTCTCATACGTAACACACTTGGATTACCAAAACCTTATTACACTCCCCTAATATAATATAATTTGTTCATGCTTCCTTGATTAACTTTCTTCTTAGAAGAATATAGAATAACAACAACATTACCAATTAAGAACCGCCCTTAACACTTCCTGCCTCTATCTCTCGGACACAAGATATGAAGAAAACAATAATTACTTATTCCATGTCAGAGCATAAAAAGGGCACAATGCTTAACAATCATCATCATCTTCGCAACCAAAAAGAAGAGTATAATAAAAATAATACACTCCCAAGCCAGAGTTTTTCGTAGAGCAAATCCAATCCCAAAGACCAAAAGTGAGAGAGCAAGAAGAAGAAAAGCCAAGCCAGCTGCTAGCTGATATGCCAAAAGAGAGAAAAAGAACAAACAAAGAATAGAACAGCATACACACTCAAGAAATGAGATTGGGGTAACAGAAGCACTAATTAATTAATTAACACTAAACATTTAACTATAATTAAGCAGCTGAATCAAACAAGAACTCTACATTCCCTGCGGATATCAATATCATCAAAATCAAATCTCTCTCCCATGTTAAGAAGGTGATCACATCATCGTCATCTCATCTCATCTCATTAATTAACAAAAACTAAACAATTAAATCAAAATAAAAAAGAAAGAAGAAGAAAACGACTAATTAAGTAATTAACGGGTACCACCTCTTAATTACTCTATCATCTAAACACATCATTATTCTCTCTCATATTTTTTTTTTCAAGAAGAAGAAGAAGACCCATTAGTACCGCCGCCGCCGTTAGTCCCACTATCATTCTCGTACTCGTTCACATCCCGGGAACCGAGGGGGTTGTGGTTGTTGTCGCCGCTACCGTTACCGTTAATTCCTCCGTGTTCATGTTCGTGGACATGAACGCTGCTTCTAACGGTAGCGCTGCCAACGGCGCCAATGGGAGCAACTCCGTTGGCACTGACAATGGCAACGTTACCGATACTGTTGCCGTTAAGGTTGTCTTTTTTCGCGAAAGTGTTCTTGTTGTTGTGCATCCACACTTTGAGAACTCCTCTGTCGACACCAATCTCGTTGCAGAACTCCATAACCATTTCCTCGTCGCGCCTCTGCATCTTCCAACCAACTTTGTCCGCGAACTCGTGCATCTTCTCCTTTTGTTCTTGGGTGAACTTCGTCCGGAAGCGTTTACGCGAGTGGTGCGGCGGCGCCGGCGCGGCGGTGTTTTCCGGCGCGACGGAGAGGCCGGCCCCGCCGGAGAGGGCGAGGAGCATGTGGGGCGCCGAGGGGTAGGATGAGATCGGCGGCGGGGAGGCGGAGTTGGGACTCCGGTGAGGCGGCGGAGGGTGGTGGCGGTGGTGTGGCCTGTACTCGAGGACGTGATGTGTCGCCGGAGAAATGGGTGACTCCTCCGGTTCGCGGCGGTGGAAGTTCCGGTGGCAGCCGCAGGCGGCGCATTTGATGGAGCTGGGGTCGTCGGCGGTGGCCGCCGGCGACGGCATGAACTCGCCGCAGCCGTCCAAAGCGTGGCCACCCAAGCTCGCCACGTGGTTCTTCAGGCATTCCTTGTAAACCACCGCGGCGCGGTGGTTTACATGGTGGCGCTTCAAGACGCCGTTGGAGAAAGACACCGGCTTTGGATTCGGGTTCGGGTTTTGATGGATCCGGGTCATCGTCTCTATGTCGGGTTCTGGCGATTTTGCGGTTGCGTTTGTGGCGGTTGCTGTGGGTGTTATTATCTCCATCCTTGTAATAATAATAACAACAATAATACTAATAATTAAGCCAAAACCGTTGCTTTTTGTGACGACTTCATCAAACTGTTGCTAAAACTGAGAGAGAAATGTGTGAGTGAGTGAATGGTTAGGTGTTTGTTGTTGTAGTTTATGTTGTGTGTAGGGCTAAAATTGAAGAAGAGAAAAAATTGAGGGGGAAAAGAAGAAGGAATTGTTCAAGTGAAGGAGAGGGAGGAGAGAGGAATAGAGGAATTGAAGAATTGAAGAGATGTTGATGATGGTTTTTGAGTGAGGGACTGTTGATAATGAAAAATCCGGGTTATGTGGTTGTCCCTTCTTAACCACTTGTTTTTTTAACCCTGGTTCTAATCTATGGTTAAGTTGTTGACCCTACTTCGGGGCTAGATGTGAGTAATAAATATACCCTCCCTTCTCCTACGCTACTATTTATTACTTCTACTTATTATTCAGTCAACGTAATAATATTAATATATTTATTGTATGAATTACAGAATTAGTGATAACAATAAAAAAAATTATCAGAAGTTACGTTAGAAATACATTCATTAAATTTCACAATATATATATATATATATATATATATATATTAAGTTAATTAGTATAAAATTAATTTTATATAATATAAAATAATGATGATTAAGATTTGATAGTGTAAATTGTGAAGAATTAGTTGTGTTTGTTGTTATTAAAACAATAGTTAAAGTGATAACTAGTGTAAAAATTGTTAATATTATGATAATGGTTAAGATTATTCTTATTTAAAATTAAAAAAATATTTTGATTTTATATGTAAAAATAGTAAATATTTCCTAAAAATATATTATTTATTAAAATTTACATATTTAAAAAATTACAAAGGAAGAAAAAAAATTCAACCCTTCTAATAGATTTGTGGATTCATGCCTCTATATAACTTAAATAGATGCTTTTGGTATCATCCTCTTATTAGAATTGGAGTTTTATTTCAATGATATATGTAATAAAATTTAATTAAAAACTAACATAGACTATAAATACAACTAAATGCATAAATCAATTAATATAAGATTGTTTCAATTTAAATATTAGTTCAAGTCCTACTTAACTCAAGTGGATTTTTTACCCACCTACATACTCTCCTCCTCAATATTTTCAAAATACACTTCTTTTTATTTTATTACCCAAAGTACATTAGTTTTCAATGTATTGAGAAGTCACGATTGGTCACCCCGACTTTTGGGCATTGACGCTTTTTAAATAATAAAAATATTATATTATATAAAAATATTTTTAATTGATTTTAAAAATATTTTTTATTAAAATAATTTTTATTTGTTTAAGAAAATAATGTTATTATGTATAATTATTTTTCTTATATTATTTAATTTATACCAGACTTAATTGATTATAGACTTTGTTTGATAATATTTAATTTATATAAGACTTTTGACGAAATTAAAACTCTCAAATAACAATTAAAAATAATAAAATGAATTTGAAAAATAATAAACGAAACATAATAAAACGAAAATAATGCAATGTAATAACAATAACAATTTCAACATGAAAATGACAAAAATAATCTTAGTTTGAAAGGTGTTGTGTTTTGAAAGGTGTTGTCCAGTGGACATGTCTTTTTGCAATAATTGGATTATTGGTTTGTTAAAAATAGCAAAAATTTCTATTAGACAAAAACGCTTCCAGTAGTTGAATTCTATTAGCACCTTTAACACGTCTTCATTGGTTATCAACTCTATTATTTGATACTCGATTAATTTTTCTGAATATTTTGTATGTCCTGGTTGTCGAAAGAACAATTGTCTGACCAATTGTGATTCGTGAATTCCATAAGGGAAACCCCTATAGGTGCAACTTGCTTGATGACATCCTTGAGTTTTTCATGCTACATCTCAAAAGAATTTAAAATCTTATTGGGTTTGTTCCAATGAAGGAGTAACCCAAAATCACCTTGTCGTGGTATGTTCCACTTGCCTTTGTAATACAACATTGCATCATGAGCAGGAGTGATGGTGGATCGAAGTAGGTTGATGGTACATTGTGCGAACATCATCATCATTTTTCAATTGCTGAGAATGAGTCAAAGATTGTTGACCTGCATCTATGGATGGGATGGTTGTCAGCTTGGTTGTGAATGATTGATCTATTTAGGAAAATGAATGCTAATCTCGAGTTAGAAATGGTCTGAGTTCGTGTGTCTCCTAAGAAAGTCATAGTATTGAGATTGAATATGGTTTGTGAAGGTATGTTGTGCGGAAGTGTGTGACTATATTGAGGGTGTTTTGTGTTATTTATAGTTGTTTGAAGCTTCACCCCGTTGATGTTTATCGACACATGTCATTATTGTAATTTTGCTTTTATCGTTATAGTGCATAGTATTATGAATTTTCGACTGTGATTTTATCCTATTACTTGGTGCACCAGACCGTCCATTATCACTTTGAGAATTGAATGCAAATTGTGAGTTGTCAAATCAATGTCAGTTTTGTTGGTGAAGCATCTATTGTTTTTTCAGAGACTTGGGTAAATTATAAAGCATTGTCAATTTCGACGATGATATTACTCAACTACTTGGTACATCAGACCACCCATTATCACTTTGAGAATTGAATGCAATTTGTGAGTTGTCAAATCAATGTCAATTTTGTTGGTGAAACATCTATTGTTTTTCAGGGACTTGGGTAAATTGCAAAGTGTTGTCGATTTCGATTGTGAATTTACCATGTTGTCTGATGCACCAGGCGTTCATTATTATTACTTTTATACTTAAATTTAAATTGTGAGTTGGCAATTCAATGTCTGTTTTGTTGTTGGTGAAGCATATATTATTTTTTCAGAGATGTGTGTAAAATTGTAAAGTGTTGTCAATTTTGAATTTGATTTTACTCTGCTACATTGTGCTTCAAACATCCATTAATATCATTTTGAAACTTAAATTTAAATTGTGAGTTATCAATTCAATGTCATATTTTTTTGTTGTGAATAATAGATAATTGTTTAAACGTGTCTTTTGGTCAGTTGGTCTATGCATCATTAATGAGTTTGCATATTGCAAACTCATAGTACAAGTAGATGGTGCATGACTTGATGGAAAGTATACTGACACATTATTGATAGTAGCACAAGATGGAACTAATCATATCTTCCTGATTGCCGCCTACGCACGCCATTATAAAAGCAGAGACAAATTTAGGCATGGGATTTTTTCCTAAAGGATTTGAGAAGGCATGTTACTCCGCAAATTAACATTTCTCTCCTTTCAGATAGGCACCCCTCGATTATAAGTGCCTACAACAACCCAACTAACTTATGGGTTCAGGACACATCCCATTTCTCTGCTTGCGTCACATTGCACAAAATTTCCTTCACGGTAACTCAAACTGCAAACATTTGAAGAAACCATTCATGGCGGGTGAGAATCTATTTTTTTCTTCGTTAAACTTTACTTTGAATCAAATTTCATAACGTAATAGATTGATTAAATATTTACAGATTACGCATACATGGAGAAGATGCATTAGCGACATCTTGGGGATATTTGTGCGAATAAGCCAAGCCAAGTGCAGCTTAATGGCTTCAGTTACCCCCACAAAATATTGGGTATAATGCTTTGATGAGGGGAAACATTGGGGACATATGACTACAAATTTGTCTGAGTCGGTAAACACAAGACATTTGTTGGTGTCATAGTTGGTTAGAGAGACGTACTTTAAGACCGCAAAACTCTTTGCTATTAGAGACTGACAAACTCAAATAATGATCAACTCCGACTTGCAGTATTCCAAAGTCATCTCCGAGGCAATGAATAGTGGTTAACAAAAATCAAATACACACATTGTTAACGAATTAACAATTTGACAAACATAATCACACATTTATTGTAAAGACAATTCTACTGCCACATGAATCAATGTGGCAAGAATATGGAGATCAGTGGGGTCCTAATCCGAGAAGAAGAAAGATTGCAAAAGGTCATTCGATTTCAACTCACATTTCTACTGAGATGGACCAAGAAGAAAATGAACGGCATATTAGAAAAAATTGTGGAATTTGTCGACAACAAAGTCATAATAGAAACAATTGTTTCAACATGTCTTCATCTTTAGTTTTTCCTTACACAAGTGTCATTGTTTAAGTATTTTATTTATAATGTAATGTTCTTATATAAATAAATTGTTAAACAAAAAGTATTATCATTTTTTAAAAAAATCTAATGACATAAACAAACAAATTATATTTAGTAAAATAATAATATTAAAATTTTTAATTTTGTATTAAAACAAAAATATTATTAGAAAAAATTTAGATTTAAAAAAAAATTAAAATGTTAACTTAAAAAAGTCTTGTATAAATTAAATAATATAAGAAAAATAATTATACTTAATAACATCATTTTCTTAAATAAATAAAAATTATTTTAATAAAAAATTGTTTTTAAAATCAATTAAAAATATTTTTATATAATATAATATTTTATTATTTTAATAATTTAAATTAAAACATAAATTTAAAAATAAAATAAAAATTTTTAGAAAAAGAAGGCGCCAACTTCCAGAAGTCAGGTGGTCAATCCCGACTTCTCAAAACACTTGAAAACTAATGTATTTTGGGTAATAAAATAGAAAGAGGTGTATTTTGGAAATATTGAGGAGAGAGGATGTGTAGGGGGCTAAAAAATCCTAACTCAAATAATATTGTCTTCAATAAAAACTGTGGTTTATATAAAAAAAAATATAAATTAATTTTTGAAGTAAAATTCTAATTTTATTTGAAAATCATATTAAAATTATCAATGAAATTGTATCTAAACTGTGACTTTATTGTGAAAAAAATACTACTATGATAATTTATTATTAGATAACTTTATAAAAACTTTTTAATTTAGATAATTTACTCTAATTTAAGAAAAATTGTGGTTAATATTTGACATTATTATTATTGGTTGTTAGTTGTTACAATATTATATTATTATATTATATAATGTCATTTAAATGAATAATTACTATTTTAGAAGAATTGATTGGTGAGAAGGAAGGTTTGTGGAAGGAGGGAGGATATGAAATGATGAATGATGAGTGGAAGAAACAATGATGAGTTGGCACGGACCTTAAGATGTTCCTTTTTCAATTGTTCATGAGTTGTCCCTTGAAAATCATATAATTTTAAAATTAAATCATAAAATTAAATATTAACACAATTACATGAAGAATAAAAAAGAGCTAAAAGAAAATAACAGAAAAACCAATTTCTTCAAATTGTGCTAAAGTTAGAGCCCACTGGCTGTAACCCATGTAAAATTTGTCAAGCTGGCAAGAAAGGGCAGGCTCCGCAGTTAATTCATTATTGTGCTGGTTTTAGGGAAGCCAATGCAAATATGTTGTAAATGTAAAGGCTATATACTTATTTTTTATTTTTGAAATTATGAGAAGAAATAAATTCATCTCTTAAAAATTTAAGATGAAAAATTTAAATTTTATTTTAGAATGTAAAAATATAATAGATTAATTTTATAGATAATTTATTAATAAATTAATTTTTAAATTTTTTAATTTAATATCAAATTGATCATTGAAAAAACTTACATTTAAATATTACAATTTGATGGTAAAATAATCTAATAAATTTAATAATAGGATCACACTTTTTATATATTCCTTATCTAGATTTAATTTTTTTTATTTTTCATAAACTAATTAATTACCGTCTCATACTACTAAAGAACAAAATGAATATTTATCGTAATGTAAATCTAAATGCACATTCATTTATTTACTACTACTACTTTTCTTTTCTCTTTGTAAGAACTGAACTCCACTTTGGTTAATGCAAACGCATGTAATCCACATTTTCTTTTCTCAACCTTCTCACTCTTCAATGAAGAGACATAGTAAAAAGGGTAGTGACATGCTCGGTAATTTCAAGCAAAAAGAGGTGGATGCACCACATTACCTTTACTCTAAAAATTGAAAGGTGACAATATTCCGGACACCGTGCAATGTGAAACGGGGTGCGTCCACCACCGTGACAATATTATACTAGAATATTGAACCATAAATAAAACTAAATAATATAATCATATTTTTATTTGCTTATTTAATAAAGTCAAAAGCATCTTCTTCAATCAAGATATTTTCAGTTATCAATAAGTTGGTTTGACTAATCTTGAGTTTGATTCACTTAAATAGATTTTGAGTTTGAATTTTATAAATAAAAAAAAAATTATTCGAATGAAAAATCCTATTAAAAATGATCAATCATATTTTATAATAAAAATTAGTCATTAGTCAAAGTAATAAATACCATGTATCAATTATGATGATAAAAAAAAATTTATTGAAAAAATTCAATCTTTAATAAAAAAAATACTAACAGGTTCTTCTTAATACACATTCTCTATGTTCAGAAGAAAAACTAAATTTACTATAGAAGATTCAAAAGTATAGACAGACTAACTCACCAACATAATTTTTGGTGTCCTCATATCATAAATAGTTTATAAAACATATTGATTGCATCTTATTTTCTTAGTTTTATTCAATTTTAATGATGTAAGCATAGTATTGTTTTGTGTACCCTGAGACCAGGAGATGTTCTTTCTATTATTTTCGGACAGAAGTGCCCTTGAGGTTGGGAAAAATTACTTTGTTGCATGAACCGGCATTGCTCGTCAACCGTAGTTACTTATAATCACAATTAGGGACGTAAGAAGGGTCCCAAATCACCCAACACGTGTTAAACGAGAGCCACATCGTGCCACGTGTGAGTCAGCCATGCAAGGATGAAAGTCAAAGTTACTAAGTACTGTAGTGGTTAAATAAAGAATAGATGGAGTTAATTACTAACATTAATGAAGTAATTAATTGAGACATAAAGAAATTATAAATAAAACTAAGAAAAAGCCAAGAGGAAAACAGGGTCCGTTATGGAGGGCACTGAGTTTGGAGCATGGGCAGGTACGGGCTGGTAGACGGCAAATCAATCACAGAAGAAAAAAGAAGTAAAAGTGTAAAACAAAACAAAGAGCATAGGTTAAAGACCGAACTTTTTTTTTCTCTTTAAAGATTTTTTTTAATACGTGTCTTTGTAAGTATATGTTTAAAAATATTAAATATGTTTTATTAGATATTTAGAATTATTTAAAAATAAATATTAAATAACTTATTATGTGATTTTTTTTTATTACTCCCTCTAATTCTTAATACTGCAAATAGTCTCCCATCTATTTTTCTTCAATAATTGTGAAATTGTTTTATAACATGTAATGTTATAAAAATTAGACTTGTAAAGACGTTTAATTTTTTTCTATCAAAGTCGCTTAGGGGAAAGACATTAAAGAATGCAATTTATATCCTTTTAGGATATCAATTAAAGTAGTCAATATCCTATAGATATGAGTCGGGGAAATTTCAACATTAGACATATACACATTTAAGGATATTAGTCGAAGTAATGTCTTATAGGCAGCATGAAGGTAAGTTGGACTTAAAGATAATTAGTTATAATTTTTTTGACATTTAAAATTCTCGCATGTATAAGTTCAACTTAAAACTATTGGGACTCATTATTTTTATTTTTTTCACTTAATTACTTTTACCTAATTAATTAATTAATTAATGTGTGGTAGTCTTTTTCTCTAATTCTTATAAAAGAAAGAATGAATTTATCTTTTTAATTAACATTTATTATAAAATAATTAAAGATATTTTGATAAAAAAAATAATTAATGCGAAAGATAATAAAATAATTTTATAAAGGGACGAAATAATAATAAAAAAATATTATACTTAAGAATGATGGTAGTAGCAGCTAAGTTTATATATCTTATAATTTACCTTCAAAATTTGTTCATTAAAACTTAAAGATTCATAAGGAGTTACACTTCAACAAAATCTTAGAAATTTTAGTGTCTTAAGATTTCTTTAATATGCTATTTGGTTCTTTTTGTTTTTTTTCACAACAAAAAGGAATTATTATTATCGCACAAGAAGTGCAGGTAAAATACAACGAACAAAACAACCGGAGTCTTAGCGTATACAATATATGCAGTGCATAAACTAAGATTCAAGCCATTACCACAATTATTATTGAATGTACCAGCTGATAATAGATAATAAGCACCCCAACCCCCATATATAAAGTCATTCCTACATCATCTGAAAAGCATCTATAGCAAGAGGGCACATGCCTATTGCATCAATGCAATATCTTCCATCCCAGGAACACACCACAAATAACAAAAAACAAAATTTCTTTCCCTTACAGTATTGTGTATCTTCCATCTTCACTAACTTGTCTTCTTGGTTTATTTGCTTAAAGTTCTTCATCCAAACAAAATTTATACATGTTCCTCATCATAAGCATACCTTGGCTAAGACTTACACATGTTCAAACAAATGTTTCTTTTTTCCAGCTTCAAAAACACATATAGTCATTATAGATGCATTTTAAGCTCGCAATGATCAAATTAGACACAAGATTAAACTCATACCATCATAGTCATTTCCGCATGAAAACACATTGTACATGGAATATCATGGAGAGACTAAATGTTCACCCATGATTCAAGCATATACATAAATAATAATTAAAAAAAAATCAACCTTTTTTACACATTTCCAAATTAAGTAAAACATTAGTTCAATTTTTTTTAAAACACTTAAATTTGATTATTAGTGTGTTAGGCATGACTACTAAATTTGAATTTGTGAATATCTGTTCAACCTCGCGTTGTCTTTTGATGATTTTTTTTGGCTTTTTTATTGAAGTTGAGTTTGAATATTCCTCAACTTGTGAAATTGGTTTCCATGCAATAATGAAATTTCTTAGCTTCATTTTGTTTATAAAAAGGAACATTAATTGGTCGTAGGAGTTTTATTATGTTTAATCAAATAAGATTAATGCATTCAATGATTGTGAACTATTTTTTGTTACTAAAAGAAAATTAATTAATACGTCCTTTTGAAGAAAAGCCAGCCTCAATGATTTTATAGATAGTCATCTCATTTACATCCCAAGAGTAATGCACGTAGACCCAACAACATATATATGATCCAAATCCATCCAATAATTGCATGATTGTTATTAGAATTTATTTATTTATTTCTTAGTTTTCTTGTAATACATAACAATAATTGAAACAACCCATGGTAGAAAAATTGAAACCCATGCTGCTTCTAGCTCAGAAATCATGGGATCGAAACTGATCATTGCATTATTTTTGGCCAGACTTGAAGTTGAAGATCCAAGGGCAAGAAGAAAAATGTACCCTAGAGCTTGGGTACGTATAGGAACGAGACACAAGGAAAAGTGGAGAGGAGCCAAATATATATCAGGGAAATATAACTAGGCGTTCAGGCGCACTATCATGACTCACTGCTCCATGATTTGCCATCACAACTAAACAAGTGAAACAACCCAAATGAATCAGAAAAATCAACCAATGAACCAAACATACCTTCTTTGGAAAAAAAATAAAGGAAAAAAACGAAGAAGAATGTTATGTCACTTTCTCCTTCAATTTCATCAATCCAAATTATTAGTAACGGATAGAACATATATATCTAGTTGAATAATAAAAATAAGGGTATGTATAAAAAGAGTTGAATAATAAAAATAAGGGAAGTTGGTGCCTTAGCGGGTCCGGGAAACCTTAAAAAACTTGGAGATGTTTATTAATAGGCGAATGTGTTTATTAATTAATAAATTATTGTGAATTAATATCTATTAATTACTAATTAAATTTTTAATCCAGATTTTAAAATATTGGAAGAAACCACAATATCAGTAAGCTTAGTACTATATCTTGACTCTAGTGAGCTTTTATGGGCTTTTTCAACATGTTTTTAACAAAAATAACTTGTTTTTAGTCAAATTTTATATATGAATACTCACTATATAAACTCGTTTACTGATATTATCATATAGGACTTTATCATAGTCTATTAAATTCCCAACTCTTGTTTTGCACTTGTTAGAGCCCGAAAATAATCAAACGTTATATTAATGAGTGAAATAGAAAAACACAATGGTAGATATCACATGTAATCTTATTCCAGTATTTTTAGCGAATAAGTGAGTGAATTTTCTCACTTATTTAATTCCTCACTAAACCCACTTCTTATCGATACATATAAAGTTTCATCAGTCATACTTAAATGTCTAACATAATCCACTTATACTTTTACATGTTAATTGGTCAATCCAAATTCACTAGAAATATATGGTTAATTAAATTTTTAAATTTATTCCTCTTTTATCTTTGAAATGTTTATTACATTTCCCTTTTTACTCTTTTTCACACAAGGTAAGATTTTAATATATATATATAAAATCATTTTTTATAAGATAAGGTTTCCTATTGTTAGCCTTTTATTACATAAGATATTGATAATGGTGGATAATAGTTTATTTTATTTTATTTTACAATTTTAGATATTTTATATTATACTATTTATTTTAACTATTATACAGTTTATAATATTTATTTCATTATTTTAACATACATTACAGTTTAACAGATAGATGATAGGTTTATTTATTTTTATTGTTTTTGAATAATTTAATATTACACTATTTATTTTAATTGTTGCATTATTCATGTTATTTTCTATTATTTTTAACATTATGCTGCAAAATATTTTAAGTATTAAATTAATTAACATAATAAAAGTATGATGTCTAGAAAATATTATCATCTCTAACTTCTAAATCCTAAAAATATCCATGCCTGCCGATACTTACTCACAAATAAAATTTATAACAAATTCAATTTGGATAGTTACACGGGTCATTTAGTTACAAGGCGGAGATGGTTATTAAGATATCCATGCTCGCAAGTGGCCACTATTATAAAGTTAATTAAAATACACTTATTTATTTACATGATATTATACAAATTTGCTTGAATTGATATATTTTAAGTATTGTGAATGAATGAAGAAAATTCGTGTAATTGTTGATTTTTTTAATAAAAAAATTAGTACATATTTTTGGATGCCCATGAGTAATTGCAATATTGATAAAATTTGTTAATATTCACTTATAACGAATACCCATACAAGTATGAGATGAGCACGAGTCAGATTTAGGCATGACAATAAAATATGTACATGTGGGTATTCGCTTGAACCCGTCTTACCTTTGATAGGGAATATCTGAGTTGATCAAATACAGGTTTGAGGATTATCCAATTTTTTTAATCGAGGTCGAGGATGAGATGTCATCACCCGTCTTGATGATGAAATTATTAAAATTTTATTAATTATTTATTAATTTTATTTTAGAATTTTTACATAATTTAAGTTTTTTTCTTGATGATTTTTGTAAACAAATGCGCTGCAATGAATTTATTGATATATAAATAGTTAAAAATAAATGTGTAACAATCAATTTATTTTTTCTAAAATCATATTTTTAATATATTTTTTTTACAAATTATTTTTTTTTCCAAATTTGAATCGAGAGTGGGGTAATAAATTTCAACTCGTAAAGTATCGGGGACGGGTATAAGGATATGTTGGGGGTCGGGGTCAGGGACTAGGGAGATAATACCCGTCCCCGCCCCGTTGTCATGTCTAGTCAAATTTTTATATAGTGATGCAATTGATAGGGTTATAGAATACTACATGTGCTCACCCCGCACCATTTTCATAACTAGTTATTATTTTGAAAAACTTAACCCCGAAGTGTCGACAATGTCTCTGAAATTGAAACACACCTCTTAAAAATGAGGATTCTATAAATTGATTTTTATTCTAATTATTCTTGTTTGTTTTTCTTCATTCACATCATTCATTGATTTCATTCTATCAAAATATATATTTTTTGATTTCATTCCATAACTTAGGGAGTTTTCTTTTTCTGTCTCATTCTTTACTTTTATTGCACTTGTCCAAATTTATTGATTGTTCTTGATCTTATAATTGTGCTACATTGAGGACAATGTGTTGTTTAAGTGTGAGGGGGGGGGGAGATTGTTCTTTAATTTTGTTGGGTATTCTAGTTTAATTTTATTAGGTTTTTTCTAGGTTAATTTTGTTATTTTTGTTTTATGTTTTGTGTACAACATTGCATGTTCCTCTTTGAATTTTGAGTTATGTATAGGTAATGAGTAATTGTTTTTGAAATAGGAATTTCTTGGCATTTTGTGAATTAGAATCCTTATTTTTCTCTGCATGTCAAGTTAGTTTTGAAAGTTTGAATTGGAAGTGATAGATTTACCCTTGGTGAGAATTTGAGCCATCATCATTGATTTTATTCGGTGTGTTTTGCCCCATTGATTGCTTGCACAATAACCTTGGCTTGACTCTTGTTGATACTTCTTGCTTCACATGCATGTTAGGAGAAGATTTAGGCATTTTGTTCTTATAAGCCTCTAGCCAAATGAGTCTACCTTGAATTAATTCATTTGATAGCCCCTTTGAGCCTATGTTCCCCTTTCTTTGTTTTGAAGCTCATTACAAGTCTAAAGTGAGAAACCATGATCTAACCCTACCCTTAAGGAATTTTGGAGCTTTGGAATTGTTTTAGAAATAAGTGTGAGAGGGGGGGGGGGTATGTTTCATTGGATGATATATTTTTATTGGCCATGCTTGATGATGTATACATATATTGCCTAATTGTTGCTTTATTTTTCAAATGCTTTCAATTGCTACTGTTCACGTTTAAAAACAATACAAAAAAAAAAAAAACAGAAAAAGAAAAAGAATGAAGTTGAATAAATGAGGTCTTGGTTTGAAGACTTGGATTAATTGAGGACTTGGTTGATTTTGTTTTGGGTTTACTTTTTAAAGCTTAATTTGTAATTTTGGTTTTGGGGTTTACTACTTTTTCTTACTTCTCACTTATTCCCCATTGCTCCTTTATTCCTTGGGGTTTTAGCTACTATCCCATTCTTTCATCTACCTTGTCCTTGGCTCCATTACAACCTTAAAAGACCTTTTGATCCTCATGTGCATGTGTTTATGATGTGGTTGTCAATTTTAGAGTCTTGCCAAGTCTATGTGATGTTTGTTTTCATGGGTGCTTTGAGAGTAAACAGTAGCCTAGACACTCGAGAGATAAAGTGCATATCTTGTGAGGCTTTATCACTTTTCATTATTGAGCTGATTGACTATCTTGCCATGTTTGAGATGCTTGGATGATTTTTATGACGACCTTGATTCTTTAACTCTTTACGTGTTGGATATTACCCATTCTTTTCATTCCTTGAGATTCATTGAGAAATATGTAATTGTTTTTGTGTCTGTTTGTTTCTCTCTAATGTCTCTAGATTTGTCCCTTGCTTTGTTTTTTTATTTTGCCCAGGAGTGCAAAAGGCTAAGTGTGAGGGGATTTGATGTGTCATAATTTTTTCCTATTTGTTAACTCTTTTTGTCATCATTTTAATTTCTGATTAGCCTTAATTGTCAAATTAATTATGCAGTTTTATCATTTGGGCCTACTGGACTAATTTTGTGTTTTTAATTTAATTTCAGGAGAATTATAAGCAATTGGGCTTGGACTTGAAGAGAGCAGACAATTTTATTATACCAAATCTCATCTTATCCAGATTTTATCTAATCTAGATATTATTTCATCTAGATTTTATCTTATCTTATCTTATCCAGATTTTATTTCATCTAAATTTTATTTTATTAAATCTTATCTTATATTGTCCAGATTTTATTTTATTAATGGGCTTGGACTTAAAACAGATTTGTAAGCTTTGGGGGCTCAGAACCTATATAACAACACCAAAGTTTTAGTTTAGGAGGCTTTTCGTTTAGGGGAGAAAGAATAATTTTAGGTTTTGCAATTCCAATTTTTACTATTCACGTAGCAATAAAATTTCGTTTTCTGCTTCAATCTGCAATTTCGTTTTCTACTGATTAATGGAAGACTAAGTCCCCAGCGTTGTTTTCCCTTGAGGATTAAGCACAACTCTATTTGAAGTTTTATTATTACTATTGAATTCTGATCAGTTTTTCCTCTTCACCAATTACTCTGTAATTGTTGCTATTAATTCATGCATGCTTAGTGCTTGATTAATTGTCTCTGCGCTTAATTTATGTTCATGTTTAATGATCAATTTTGTTCATGATTAATTGGTGTATGTGTTGCTTAATCACATAATGACTGCCTTATGTTAAATTTCGCTTAGTAATTTAATTTAGGGTTGGATTTAGTGGTTGAACTGGTAAAGGATAAATTTTCGTAACCTAGGATAAAAGACTTGCTTGTGAATCAAGGGGAAACAACATATTTTAATTATGATATTTTCCAATTAAAATTTGCTTGCTGTTTAATTTACAAAAATAAACAACCCCCCAATTTGTTACTGTTTTAATTACTATCTATTATGAACGTTTGGTTGACCATTGCTCGTTGGGAGACGACCTAGGATCACTTTCTAGATACTGCATTTTTAATGTTTATTTGATTCGGGTACGACCTCGATCACTCATCCAAACACACACTTAAGAGACCGGTTCATCGTAGAAATTGCCTAGATTAGAACTAGACATATATGAAATAATGGCTTTATCTTATAAAAGCAAAAATAGTTGTAATGAAACACCATCCAAACTAATGGACAAAATAATTTTATGTTCGTAGGACATAGTCGCCAGCCACTACCAGAAACATGCAAGGTAAGAGAAACCTTGTCGTGTAATAATAACTAATAACTCATTTTACAAATAACTAGTGCAAAATAGGCAAGCCGTGTTTGGGCTAGACATAAAAGTTGACTATGTGTGGTGGATTCTAATATGAAGTCGCAAAACACTTCCTCACCCCTGAGGAAGTGTTTCTTACTAACTATAATAGGTTCGTTATAAAAAAAAATCAAAAAACATTTTTTATTTAAAAAATGAAATCATATAAAAATTATTATAAAATATTTTTTTATGTTCTTATCTTTTTCTCTTTCGTTTCCTTTGTTTTATTTTTCTTTTTCAGATCTGAATTCTCCGGCTACACCCACCCCACCACCACGCTAACGATCTTCCCTTTGTCGTCGTCAACCATGCCTTCCGCCACCGCTGTCCTTCCTCCACCTCACCCGCATCGGAACCCTCCCAACCTCATCTATTGTGTGAAAGGGAGCATAAAAAAAATAGATCTTGTTTTATGTTTGCACCAACGACGTGCGAAAGAAAGAAAAAATGACATTTTTTTACATAAGAAAATTGTGACCTTGGTTCTGTGTTTGAATCGCCGCTTGGTTACCGACGTGTGAAAGGGAGAGAAAAAATTGAGATCTTATGTTCTGGTTGGTTGATTAGTGTTTTATGTGAAAGGGAGAAATTAAATGAGATCTTGTTGGTGAAGATAAGTAATAAAAAAAGCCATCGCTTTTTGATGTCGGTGTTTGTGTTGTTGGCGAAGGAAGGGGAAACAGGGGATAATAACGGCAATGCTACAACAGAGAGCAAACAGAAAATAAAAGCCACCGCTGAACTTCACGGTGGAGGATGGGAGGTGGTCAGTGTGGTGGCTAACTGCGATACGACAACGTTCATGAAGAGCCTGTTGGTGCATATCTTAAAAAATTCCAGATCTAAAAAACATTCAAGTGTGAAGACTCAGATGAATTTCGTGTCAAGAGAAGTGGAATTAAATTTGTAAAGATAATTTAATTATTAATAAATTTAGATTTAACAATTGTATCATTAATATAAAATAATTCAAAATTACATTTTCAAAAATAATTACTTAATCAATAATAGGTCATCAATCTTGACCGTCTATCATTTTAATAATATATCGTACGGTCTTAATCATTACTTCACCGGTGTACCTCAAAACAAACTACTTCATATTAGAATTCGCCAACTATGTGTACCTCAATCTAATTTGTTGTTATAGTTTGAAAGTGATTTTTTTAGTCCCTATAATTTATATTTTAATTCTCTTTTAGTCTTTATAGTTTTGAAATTGGTTTTTATAGTCTTTATAATTTGTATTTTAATTCTCTTTTAATCCCTATAAGTTGAAAGTGATTTTTTTAGTCCCTATACTTTATATTTTAATTCCATTTTAGTCCTTATCAATATGAGTAATATTATCCATTACAATTAACTACAAAAATATTAACAAGTAATTCGTAACTAATTTATCATAAGATAATTTGTAATGAAAAAATTGATAATTTACAATTAATTTGTAGTTAATTATTTTTATATTTTTTTTGTAATTAAAATACAAATTATATAAATTAAAAATATCACTTTCAAACTATAGAAACTAAAAGAGAATTAACATATAAACTATAAAAATTAAAAAGAATATTTTTAAACTACAAGAACTAAAAAAAATTAAAATATAAATTATACAGATTATAAATATCACTTTCAAACTATAGAAATTAAAAAGATAAGAATCATTCAAATGAATAATTTAATCTTATTTTAAAAATAATTGTGGAGGGCAAGTCAATTGACAATTTGAATACTGCAGCGAATTCATTTCCCGCCAACGCACGCCCTTTTCTCTTTTTGATTTTCTAAAATCCCAATCTCCGCTCAGTACTCAGTTACTCACTCGCTTCTCTTCCCCCTTTCACCTCCGAGTCGACTCGTCCGCGCCAATGGCCCCGCACGCCGAGTCCGCACCCGACTCAGCCACTCGCCGCCGCTCCTCCGCTCGGCCAAGGCTCTTCATAAAGGAGATGGTCATGCGCAACTTCAAATCCTACGCCGGCGAACAGCGCGTCGGTCCCTTCCACAAGGTTACTTAGGGTTTCTCTCTCTCTCTCTCTCTCTTCTCAACCTTCAATTTCTCTCTCCAATTGCAGTGCGAACTTCGATTTGGTTCAATTTCACTTTCTAGCTTTTTAATTGCTTCGGTTTCACTTTCACTTTAGAACTTCGATTTTACTTACGGACTTTTGAATTGCTTTGGTTTAACTTGCGACCTTTTGAATTGCTTCGATTTGGCTTGCGAACTTTTGAACTGCGTGGATTTATTTCACTTGCGAACTTCTAATTGCTTCGATTTCAGAGTTTCTCCGCCGTGGTGGGACCTAACGGGAGCGGGAAGAGCAACGTCATAGATGCGATGCTGTTTGTGTTCGGGAAGCGAGCCAAGCAGGTGCGATTGTAGAATGTTCTAGAAACTAATGAGTGTTTTGGAATTGGAGTGTTCTTTTTATTTTTTTTAAATGTTTTTTTTTTTAAAATTTGGAAACTGATGTGGTTGTTGCAGATGCGGCTGAACAAAGTTTCGGAGCTAATACACAATTCCACCAATCACCAGAATTTGGATAGTGCAGGGGTTTCAGTTCATTTTCAAGAGATTGTGGATTCGGTAGCTTTTCTTATTATTATTAACCTTGTTTTATGTTACATTTTGGATTGTTGTTGCTGCTGCTTAGAATATTAGATAAAACCAGGCAAAGCATAGAGCTAATCAATTTTATGTTTGATGGTTGCTGTTTTTCTATAAGACTGAAAAGTTGAGGAAGTGTTTGAGCTTTTGTTTACTTATTTTTATGTTTATTATTGTTGTCATTAAAATGACACCCTTTTTAGCTTTTCTTTTTTGTTTTCAAGAATTTACAAAGTGAAAAATGCTGCATTGAAAACATATCAACTGAAAATGAAAATAAACCACAAACCATAGGCACCAGAAATGATACAAAAGGAATTTCTAAAACAAAAAATGGCAGCAAAGAGTACCTTCCTCTTGCCAGGTTTTGGTTGGTTTTTACTTTTTCTTACTTTTCTTTGGTTTTATGAAATGACCTTTTTATTATTAATATTTCCCAATTTCATCTTTGGTTAAGGGAAAAGGAAAAAAACAACTAAAAGTATCAATGGTTACAGGATGATGGAACATATGAGGCGGTTGCAGGAAGTGATTTTGTGATTACCAGGGTGGCTTTCCGGGACAACTCCTCTAAGTATTACATTAATGACCGCACAAGTAACTTTACAGAAGTTACGAAGAAACTGAAAGGGAAAGGTGTTGACCTTGACAATAACAGGTTTCTTATTCTTCAGGTTCGGTATTTGTTATTTGATGCTTTTTAGTTTTTTCAGTAAATGTTTATATCTACCTCTTTTGATGTTTGATTTGTTTCTTATTAGGGTGAAGTTGAGCAGATTTCACTTATGAAACCAAAAGCTCAAGGGCCTCATGATGAAGGTTTTCTAGAATATCTGGAGGATATCATTGGAACCAACAAATATGTGGAAAAGATTGATGAATCACACAAACTGTTAGCACTCTTTCCATTTCAATTCTGAGATAAAGAGAACATGCAACTTTCTTAATCCATGAAACCATTTATACTTGTTGCAGTACTGGTCCATTTTTTTTTATTTGAGTATGATTAAGTATTTAGTTTGTTTTAATGAATTTAGTGTGTTTTCAAAATAGCTTATAATCAAATCCATATTAAGAAGGCTTTTGAAAAAAGACAGCAGTTATTCACAGCTTTGACTAATTTATATTTGTTTAAAACTCTCTTACCAATTTACACTAAAAGCAAATCCAAACATGCTCAATTAATGTTTCATTTACTGTACCCGTTCTTTATAGATACTGCTGCTGCTTGGATGATAATTTACATTATTTTGAGTTCATTGTTGAAGTAACTACTTTGATTTCAATTTTAGAATTTCTAATTTCTGAAACAATGTTGTTGATGTTTTAGGTTAGAATCCTTGAATGAGAAAAGATCTGGGGTGGTACAAATGGTTAAGCTATCTGAGAAAGAAAGAGACAGCTTGGAGGCATGTAAATTTGGGATTGTTTGTAGCCATTTGATGTTTATCCAACACCTGATGGTTTTTGCTGCAGGATGTGAAGAACGAAGCAGAAGCATACATGCTTAAGGAGTTGTCTCTGTTGAAATGGCAAGAGAAAGCTACAAAGTTGGCCCTTGATGATACAGGTGGAAAAATGGATGAGTTACAAGGGAATGTTGCTACTCTAGAAGAAAGTCTCAAGGCAGAAAGGTAAATTTGGATTTCAATGGGTAATTTTTTTTTCTTTATTTGGTGAATTTGAATTCTTTCCTCACGAAGAACATGGTGGTATCTTATTCCAGGGATAAAATCCAAGATAGTAAACAAACTCTCAAAGAGCTTGAAACTACGCACAACAACTATATGAAAAGACAAGAGGTTTGGATGAGACGGGTTTTCAAATTGAATCAGTTTGCATGATTATATTGCTGGTCATATTATTCTTAATGATAAGCTTTTGAGGAAGTAATCTAGTCATTGTTTTTTTCTTTCATTTTCATAAAATAGGAGTTAGATAATGATATGAGGAAGTGCAAGGAAGAGTTCAAAGAGTTTGAGAGGCAGGATGTGAAGTATCGAGAGGATTTTAAGCACGTGAATCAGAAGATCAAAAAGCTTGAGGATAAAGTAGAAAAGGTAGAGGGAAGTCATAGTTTATGGCAACTGAAAGTAAAAGTATGTGTTCATGAGACATCTTATCCTTTTGTTTATACTTTCTATTTCAGGATTCATCAAAAATTGAAGCCCTTATAAAAGAGGGTGAGGAATCAACTGTTCTGATACCAAAACTTGAGGACAATATCCCAAAATTGCAAAAGTTGTTGCTTGATGAGGAGAAGGTCTTAGAAGAAATCACAGAGAGTTCCAAAGGTGAAGTCTTTTCTTTTTTATATCCAACAATATATTAGAAGTTGCTTTTAATTAAATTTGCTTTGCTTAAGTGGTGATGCATCTCCAATCGTTATACCTTAGTCAAAACCTCTTTAAAACTTTTTTGATACTTAAGCTGTTAAGCATTCTTCCTTGGAGTTGCTACTTTTCATTTTCCATTCTATTTTACCATTGAAGTGCTTAGTCAAGTTAGGTTCCTTATTCTAATAGCAGATAATCATGACTCTCTGCTGCAAACACCATTGCTGTATTAGATACTCTTATATATATATATATATATTGGCATGATTTATTTCAAAATATGTTCTTATATTTTTTATTTTAGTCAACTGTATATAATTATCTCAAGGTCTAAATTGTTTTTTTGTTGTTATTGTCTGGGATGCATCAAGCTGGTTTTCAGTGTTTTTGGTGGTGGTAGCTGGTCTTTATTTGTTTAATATTATCTACCATGTAGACAAATGGAGCTAATATCCTATGTGCTATAGAGGGTTTTTAGCTACTTGTATTTTTTTTGCCTTTGTTAACCCTGCCATTGACTGGTAAGCAGTTGAAACTGAGAAATACCGCTCTGAGCTTGCTAAAGTTCGTGCTGAGCTTGAACCTTGGGAAAAAGATTTGATTGAGCACAATGGAAAACTTGAAGTTGCATGTACAGAGGCTAAGCTTCTAAATGATAAGGTGAGAATGACTTCTCTTACTTTCAAGTGCTATTGCTCTGTCCATGCCATCAAATTACTAATCCCCTCTGCTGTTAGCCTGTATAATTTAAATTTCATCTGTGTTATGATATTTTCCACATTTTATGTCCTTGTTATGGATTTAACAAATATAAAAAAATATAAACATAAATACCCAAAAAAAAAACAATGGCTGCCTGAAGCTAGCTTAGTCATAAGATGATATCTTAGTTTCTTCCAGATATAACAGTTCACCCTGATAAGCAACAACAAAGCCAAAAAAGGGTTAAACTCAAAAAATGGAATACATAGAAAACTAGTAACACAAAGTCACAAACCAAAGTTTCTGCTTCACTTTAATTAAGAGGGCATCTTTCTGACATGCATGCTCGAGATTCTTGGGGGATGCACTTATTTATTTAGAATGAATTACTCTATACATGTGGAGCAGAATCTCTTTATATTTTCCAGTAGGTGGATGTTTAATATAAGACTATTCTTGATTTAATTTGCAGCATGAAGGTGCTTCTCAAGCCTTTGAAGATGCTCAAAAGCAGATGAAAAGCATATCAGAAACAATTAAATCAAAAACTGCCAGCATTTCTCAAATCAACAGTGATATAGAAAAGAGGAAGCATGAAGCTTCAGAAGCTCACCAAATTGAAGAAGTAAGCAATTTTCGTTCTTATTTTTAATTCTATTCCTTTAACATTTTTTTCTTTCTGAGGCTTGTGGTGATATAATTGCTCTTTTTAAAGGAATGTATCAAAGAGCAAGATGAACTGATTCCTCTTGAACAAAGTGCTAGACAGAAAGTTGCAGAACTGAAGTCTGTTCTAGATTCTGAGAAGAGTCAGGGATCAGTTCTTAAAGCAATCCTGAAAGCCAAGGAAACAAAACAAATAGAAGGAATATATGGTCGCATGGGTGATTTAGGTGCTATTGATGGTGAGGTTTTCCAATTGCAATTTTTCTGGCTTCATGAAGTTCTTTTCCTTCCAAGTTATACCACTTGAAAAACTGTTAGTAAATGTGGTTTTGGATTGTCACGATTGTATCAAATATTAAAATTAAAATTTATGTTCACACTTAGCACTACAAAATATTAAAAAAAATATATCTTAGAATAGGTTTTGTAGGCTTGGATCAAGGCTCAATCCATATTATTGTGGAACTTTTGAACTACTGGCTAAAAGCTACGCTTGTACTTCAGCCTATTCATTATTTGGTTCTTCTTTGGATTTTTGAGAGCAAGTAAACTCGTGGTGGGGAACAGTCTCACTCAAAAATGTAAATACCTACCTTAGAAATCATATTTAATAAGCACATTCTAATATCCAGATATATTAATAGAATAATTGATAATATATCTGTAATCAATATTTGAAAATCCAAATGCAAATCCTAGAATCAATATCAAACCCATTTTGTGTCTTGTGTTTTCAGCAGCATTATTTCTAGTCTTGGGGAGTAAGATTGTATTTCTTGATGGTCTTGATCATAGCCATCAAGCAAGAACTATAATTAACAGCAAACATTATACTTACTATAAATTAGTAATTTATACTTCATGGAAAAATGGATCTGCGATTTCTTGAGTTTATTATTAATAGTTAACACAGTACCAATTTTCATAGTATAATACTGTAGTCATTTATACTTCATGGGAAAATGGATCTATGATTTCTTGAGTTTATTATTAATAGTTTACGCAATCCAAATTTTCTTAGTACAATTGTTTTTGTTTTGCTCTTAGAATGATATCTCATCAGATTAATACTAGGCTAAATTGCAATTTTGATCTCCCTTTAATTCTTGATCCGTGATTTTGGTCCTCTTATTTATTAATTTATTTATTTTTGTTGTGATTTTAGTCCCCACAATTTAGAAAATTTTCAATTTTAGTTCAATTTTCAAATCTTTACATGTTTTATTTGTTTTATTTTGGTCCAATTGAACGCTAGATCTCATATTTTTTAAGGTACTATCAAGAAATAATTTAATTAATTAAAATGTAAAAATTAAAAGAAATAAACATATGCAAAATTTAGGATTAGACAAAAATTGTGAAGTTTCTAAAATGTGGGTACTAAAATTGCTGGAAAAGAATAGGGGGGCAAAAATTGTGGATAAGGAATTAAAGGGGGTCTAAAATTGCAATTTAGCCTCAATACTATTAATTTTATCTTTATCAATACTCTACTTTGTATGTAATCAACGCATTCCATTAGTTTAACTTCTTACAAATCTTTGCAGCAAAATATGATGTTGCAATATCAACAGCATGCCATGGACTTGATTATATTGTGGTGGAAACAACTAATGCAGCTCAAGCATGTGTTGAGTTACTTCGTAGAGAGAATCTTGGTGTTGCTACTTTCATGATATTGGTATTTTTTTTATTTTTTATATTAATCAACTTGTTTTTGTCTCTAAATGGCTGTTTAATATTTTGAATGGCATGAATTAAATATGTTCACTTTTACTTCTGGACCCTTGGATTTGTATAACTGTGACTGAGTTCATGCTCTACGATATATTTGCTAATTTAAGGACATGTTGGTATAAGAGTGTTTTCTGTTTCAATTTTTGTTTATTTTCACCTATAGTGACAAAAATGTGATAACAATTTCACCATTTTTTGTTTTTAAAGATTTTATATGAAAATGGTGAAATCACTCATTAACTTCCAACTAACAGCTTGAGTTTTTGGCATGGTTGGCCACTTGGTCGTTAATGGTTTTAAACTACTCCCTCTAGTCCTTTTTATAAGAAACAAGTTTTAGAGTAGTTTACACTGAAACTTGTTTCTTATAAAAAAGACAGGAGGTAGTACTTGAATAGTTGAATTTAAAAACACAGTGATAATAGCAATTTTATATTGGTTTTGGAGGGAGTATAGTCCTAGGAACCTTTTAAATCCTAGTTGGGGAGTAAAAGCAGACTGTAATAATACCCTTGATTGAATAATATTTGCCAATGATTGATGATCTATTTGGTTCTGTAATGTTTTTGGTGTGCTGATAATACTTAAAATGGATGTTTGCTTGATAAATATAATTAGGATATCATTTCTTTTTTCAGGAGAAGCAAGTTGATCTTCTTCCGAAGTTGAAAAAGAATGTAAGCACTCCAGAGGGGGTTCCACGCCTTTTTGATTTAGTGAAAGTTCAAGATGAAAGAATGAAGCTTGCTTTCTTTGCGGCACTTAGAAACACTGTGGTTGCTAAAGATCTTGACCAGGTCAGTTGCACTTTCGTAGCAGGATGCTTCATTCTGATGATAAATATTAAGGATCCATCATAATGGTATTTTTCAGATATGAAAATCATTATGCCTGTGATTTAGAATTGTTTGATAAGCAAATTTTGTTGGTATAGTTTTGTTTTGAACTTTTGATGTATATAACATAATGGCTATTATGTGGACTGTTTAAGAAACAAAGGCACAATAATCAAATTATGAAGCTTAACTTATTTACCATTTGCTTGCAATAATATAAATTCTAGGTTTTTTTCATTTGCAATTGTTCATATCAGTGAAGTTAAACGGTTAAATAGTAACATTTTCTTACTCCTGTAAAATTTAGGCAACACGTATAGCATATGGTGGAAACACTGAGTTTCGTCGAGTTGTTACCCTTGACGGTGCACTCTTTGAAAATTCGGGAACAATGAGTGGTGGGGGTGGTAAGCCCCGTGGTGGCAAGATGGGGACATCAATTCGAGCTACAAGCGTGTCTGTAGAAAGTGTTGCAAATGCTGAAAAAGAGTTGTCTAGGTTGACTGATAAACTGAATGACATCCGCCAAAGAATTATGGCTGCTGTGCAACGTTATCAGGCCTCAGAAAAAGCTGTTGCTGCTTTAGAAATGGAGTTAGCTAAAAGTCAGAAGGAGGTAATGCATTAGTTCTGACTCTGAGAAAGGTGAATTGTAATTTTCTAGGAGTTGTTGATGCAGGGCATTGAGGCTTTCTTTTCCCCTTCCTCTACAGGTTGACAGTTTAAATTCACAATATAATTATATTGAAAAACAACTTGATTCCCTTGAGGCAGCATCAACGCCACAGGAGGATGAGCTCGACAGATTGAAAGAGCTGAAGAAGATTGTTTCTGCAGAAGAAAGGGAGATTAATAGACTAAATAATGGATCTAAACAACTGAAGGAAAAGGTTGGCTTGGAACTTCATTATCTTTTAATTCCTTTACAAATTGAGGGTTGGCTGACAGGTCTTACATTCATTATTTATTTCTCAAGGCGGATGGATGTTGATAATAAAGGTTATATTTATATTTAACTTTGATTGTTTAATTAATGTTTGCCACTCTCAGGCTTTGGAGCTCCAGAGAAATTTAGAAAATGTTGGGGGTGAAAAGTTAAAATCTCAGAAGTCAAAGGTCCAGAAAATTCAATCTGTAAGCATCTTGTATATTAAGAACCTTCTATTATATTTGATATTGGGAATTGTGGATGTACTAATGGTTCCCCTTTTACTAGGATATTGATAGGAATAGTTCAGAAATAAACCGTCATAAGGTCCAAATAGAGACAGGACAAAAAATGGTGAAAAAATTGACTAAAGGAATTGAGGATTCAAAGAAGGAGAAAGACCGGCTTACTGAGCAAAAGGAGAAACTAACGCAAGCCTTCAAAGAAATAGAGCAGAAAGCATTTGTAGTTCAAGAGAATTATAAAAAAACCCAAAAGGTTCTTTTTATTGCCTTGTTTTGGATTATGTAAAATTTGTGCCTATGTAATGAAAAATACACTGAAAATGTATGGTGCAATGCACCCATGTAAAGTTATGTATAAAGCTTGATTGTTGTATGGTTATGTTTATTTATTTTTACTGTACAGGTGATTGACGAACATATGATTGTCTTGGAGAAAGCAAAATCCGAGTACAATAAGATGAAAAAAGTGATGGATGAATTGCGTGCATCTGAGGTACTGGTTCATTTTTGATGTCCCATAAAACTTGAACTTTTCTCATCGCAATCATTAATGTGCAGGTTGATGCTGAATTTAAATTAAAAGACATGAAGAAAGCATATAAAGAATTGGAAATGAAGGGGAAAGGTTACAAGAAAAGACTAGATGATTTGCAAACTGCTCTTCATAGGCATATTGAACAGTATGTCATCAGATTACTGTTTTTGAATAGTGTTTATCATTTTGAAGTTCTTATAAAACTGTAAATGGTGTGCAGAATTCAGGCAGATTTAGTGGATCAAGAAAAGCTACAGGCTACATTGGCTGATGAACATCTTAATGCTGCTTGTGACCTGAAAAAGGCCTGTGAAATGGTTGCTCTGCTTGAAGCACAACTAAAGGAGATGAATCCAAATCTTGATTCAATTTCAGAGTACGAGTTTTTCTAATTTGTAACCCCAGTTATCTCTATTTTTTCTGATGTTGCAGTAATACAGATTCAAAACTTATGATTATCAGATACCGAAAGAAGGTATCTTCGTACAATGAGCGAGTTGAAGAACTTAATGCAGTCACGCAGGAGCGGGATGACATAAAAAAGCAGTATGATGAATGGAGAAAGAAGAGGTGTGCATAATATTTTTTGTTTTTATTGTTGAATTTATTATATGCCTTGCTTTTTGACAAAAATGTTACCTGAATGTGTCATGGCAGATTGGACGAGTTTATGGAAGGATTTAATGCAATATCTTTAAAGTTAAAGGAAATGTATCAGGTTTGGGTATCTGATCTCTCTCTGAGTGCTCCCTTTCATTGACAGACATCGAATTGTGCTTCACTCTCCAGTATTATGTACTGATATTTTAACTGTTTACGGATTGTTACCTTACTTCCTTCAGAGTTCAGACCATCATGTTGGAAACTCGGTGTGACTATGGATGTCAAGTTGTCAAATAAAATTTTGCATTTCTGGTTATAAAATGGCACTGAACCAATATATATATATATATATATATATATATTATTTTAATATTTTTAAAGGGGGTTAATCTTGTAGTGCAGAGCCTGCTGACAGATATGTAAATTTTTTAGGACAAATTACTATATTCCTCTGAATTTATTTTCTCAAGAGTGTAAGTTTAAATATTGATGACAAAGTAGGTAGTTTGTGGCAGCAATGTACATTTGCTAGAGTCTAGCGGTAATGAAATGAATTCACACCATATAATTAGTAGAAATATTTGAAGAAAGGTGACTATTCTTAACATTGATTAAACCCTGCCATGAATCATCTGTTATTCCTGTTTTTTTTTTTTACTGCAATACCTAATTTTCTTTAGGTGCTTATCTCCATCAGTTTTTGCATAAATTGTGATACCGTTCTGTAAATGTAAATTGTAATTGGAAGTCATGGTTTGTTAAGGCCGTTCAAAGTTTTGATTTGGTTTATCTTTGACGTTTCTTTTGTTAACTGTAGTTAAAAAGGCTGGCAAAGGGTGACCGTGTTGTTGAGAAATGAGAACTTTAAATCATTTGGAAACAAACTTTTGGTTAACATAGACTTGTGTGCTCACCAAATTTTAGCAGCTGTGTTCCATAGGCTTGTGATCATTAATATGTTTAACCACTTTTATTGTTTGCAGATGATTACTCTTGGAGGTGATGCAGAACTTGAGCTTGTGGATTCTTTGGATCCTTTCTCTGAAGGTGTTGTGTTCAGTGTCAGACCACCAAAGAAAAGCTGGAAAAATATTGCAAATTTATCGGGTGGTGAAAAGGTTCTCAGCTTTTTGTTAGATTTCCTTGGCGTTGGCCTCAATTCTTGTATTCCAAATCATTGTGTATAAGCAAGAATTCTGTTTTCTGGGTGGAACTTGCATGAGCATGATGGTGCTTGTTCTTGATCATTTTCTTAAACAAGCAAAAATGTCAAAAAGCCTTCATGGAGACAATCATCTTTATGCTCTTTCAAATTCAGTGATATAATTTTGTTATTTATTTTGCAGACTCTTAGCTCGCTGGCTCTTGTATTTGCTCTTCATCATTACAAGCCTACCCCACTCTATGTAATGGATGAAATTGATGCTGCCCTGGGTACATACTATTAACTTTATACCTAAGCTCTTCTTTTGTAAATGCTATATAGGTTTGCAATAAATATTAAACTCGTGCTATATGGTTTGGCAGACTTCAAGAATGTATCTATCGTCGGGCATTATGTGAAAGACAGGACCAAGGATGCTCAATTCATAATCATTAGGTAGTTTTGGTGCCCCAATAATTTATTTGCTTTCCCGGATTATTATTAGTAGAGAAACGCTAGTAACACATTTTTTACTATTGTTGAATTCTATTGGAATTAACAAAATTGTGAGTCTTATTTAGTGAGTCTTACTCATGATTTTGTCATTTTCAATAAATTTTAACCGATAATAAAGAGGGTTAAAATGTGCTGCTAACACTTTTCATCTGTATGATTAAATCTAATACTTGCCATGGTATGTTTCTTCCTTCCGCAGTCTTAGGAACAATATGTTTGAATTGGCTGATCGACTTGTTGGGATATATAAAACTGATAATTGCACAAAGAGCATTACTATCAATCCGGGGAGTTTTGTGGTATGCGAAAAGGCTGTTTGATGGAGTTGTCAACGTTTTGTTGATGTTAATGTGAAGAATACTTTTAACAATTATTATTCTCTTGTACTAGTTTTTGCATGTAATCCTAATTGTTATTAACTTACTAGTGTTTTATATGTTGTATATAAAGTTATGGATGGCAGGATGGGGTCTAACTTTAACTTATGTTTGGAGGGAGGATTTAAATTTTTTTAGAAAATTCAAATATATAATATTTTAATTGGTTTGATTTAATTTTTTTTATTTTGTAAACATTTTATTTGGATGAAGTAATTCAATTTCTTGTATTTTAATTTTCTTATTTGGATAAAGTAATTCAATTTTAATAAAATTCAAATTTTCATTTTTAAATATTTATTTAAAAATTAAAATTTCAATATTGAATAAAAATAAGTATTAGTCATTTTTTAAATATTTAAATATTCAAAATAAATTTAATGCTAGAAAATATTTAATAATCAATTTTTTTAATATTTAATAATTAAATAATCAAAATTATTTTAATGTTAAACAATTTTGAATTTTATACAATATTCTTGTATTAAGACAAAAAACTTGGATGAAACAATATAGTAAAATTAAAGATGAATGATATGTAATTTCTTGTTTAATCTAATTTCTTGTTAAAAAAATTCAATTACCTGGTCTTGCAATAATTTTAAAAAACGTATTGAAATTAAACAATTATGTAATTTATGGACAATCATTTCATACAAAGTTCAAATATTGATATTAATTTCATTGTTCGTAAGAGAATAAAATACTTCAATTCATAGGCTTAAACTAGACAAAAGAAAGGAAAAAAATTATTTTCAAGAAATATTACTAGTTGAAATTTCAAGTTTGTTTTGACGACATAATGCATCTTACACTCAAGAATCTCCTCCAGACTCTTCCTACCCAGGTAACATATAAATAAACCTTATATTTGAATCACAAGCGACTAACACATTTGTAGAGATATTACCATTTCTATTGCGATATCTAGGTCTCTTATCAGGAGAAATTGTAATCGGAATATGTGTCCCATCAAGTGCTCCAATACATCTCTACAAACAAGACATTTTTTTAGATTCTAAGAAAATTTTATAATCAACTCATCTCTCCTAACAATTGATAAACTTACCTCAAACCATTTCCACTTTTGCTTCCGCACCTTCTAAAGTACATGGTTGAAAATTCAAATAGTTTTTGCTCACTTTCATTACCGCTCTCAAGACATCGTTGAATTGCCTATTTATGATTTCTTTAGATCTACAATAACTAAATTGCACTACCTGTACTTTAGGTTGTAAGCAAGGATATGTAAAAACATTGCCACAAATTCTACAAAGGTTAAAAAATGCACTTTTACTAAGTCTCTGTTGTTCAATGCAATCTTTCTTTGTCTCTCTATAAGGATGATTAAGGAAGCTGTGACGTTCTAGTTCCCAATTACGGGTTGATTCCTTAACAAAATAATTATTATGATACTATGTCACTACACCAATAACCATATGAACAACACAAGCAACAACGAATAAAATTATCTTCTTATACTCTTCTTTTTATGTTTTCTTGAAGTAATTGCAATGTCAACTATGCTAGGATCCATTTCTTCTCAATCCAAATTGCATAATAATGATATAAGATAATCTGTACTGTTTTGAGATTTAAAACAAATATCAAGGTAAGAGATCTAAAACAAGGTAAGAGATGTAACTAGTTTTGGCAATGCTACAATAACCTTATTACTTTTTAAACTATTGGCTTCATCAAGTAAACTTTATGTTGGTGGCTTATAATCAGAGGTGTTGTGGTGAAGATGACACCTATGATAATGGATTATAAGCAAATTAATATCCTATAATTTTTAGTTTCTATTCTCTCATTTTTCTCTTCCTTTACCTAAACTCTGTAATTTCCATAATACTGTTATGCAATCAGTCATAAGAATCTATCTATCAATCTAGTATTGTTGCCAACTATGTTGATTGACTTACTTTTGGCAATGTATGAAATCAACCAAAAGTTTTAGTTAGTTTGCAGATTCATATAATCCACTTTTATACATATATTTGTTGTCAAGTGTTGCACAAGTAGGAATACGTGCATTGTGTGCTGTGTTGAAGGTTACTTATTTATTTTCTATGCGACTATGCCCAATGGCCCAATGCATTATTTGTTTAATGCTTTCTTGTTTGAAGACTAGAAGCAGCAAAAATCAAGGATAACTATATGTACCCTAAGCATGTGGAAAATGAATAGAGCGAAAGCAACAAGACAGGTAGGAACTAGGTGATAGGTGGAGCTAAAAGTTAAAAGCAATCCTACAGACATTTGGACTTGAAATTAAACAATAACTGTTTTGGGGATTTGATTTAAAATTTGAATACAAATGCAAACAAACCACAAGGTGTCCAAGTATGGGGACAAAGACCTAGCAGGTAGAACTAATACACAGTATTCAACAATGTAAACGTAAGGAAATTGCAAAACCATTCTTAGACAATATTTAGCATAATAAGAAAAATATCATTCCAATAGGGCATGAGTGACTCGTTGTTAGCCACAATCTTTCGAGTGTGGAACAAACTTTGTACTTAAGATATTAACTACAGAGATCTGGATAAAAGAAGATTTGTGTTGGCATGATATTACTCACATAAACAGCTCACATTGGTACAATTTATACTATAGCTTCATTGAAATTTCTGCAGACCAGCATTCCAGTGCAGCCGCCATACTTGAATGCAAGTCACAAGCATTAATATTTGGTTTAAAGATGCATAGCCAATAATTTCCTATCCTAAAGCAGATAAAGGAGACAGTCTCTGATTCATGTATTAGAGAACCATATTTATGTATTTCAATTAGTTGTCCCTTTCTTTTTTGTGCAGCTAACTGTGGGCAAAACGATAACTAACAAACTATTATATGAAATACAATAAAAACGGTTCTCTAATATATGAATCACTTGACTGTATATAAATAGGACTTGTTATATTCTTTGGCTTTTAGACTAGTGAATTCAAATTCTGAATGTCACAAGATTCAATCTCTCTATTCATGGTTTTTTTTTTTTTTTTTTTTTTATCTAAGCATGTGATTCTTGATTTTTCAATTTAAAGCTCTAAATATTTTCATCTTGGTTTTATTTGATATCACTCTTCTTACACCATAATTGGTGGATTCTTCATTCTTTTCTAACCCACAATTGATAGAGCCATTTTAAGGACAAAATTGTGGTTAATAAATTATCAGTGTCTTGTCCAACTATCATGTACACACAGTTGATTTATTTATTTTTAACTAAACTTAAGTTAATCCAAATAGTAAGATATATAAGTTAACCGGATTTAGCAACAAAACCCACACTATTATTTTACCCATATAAAGACAAGAAGATTTTATTTTTAAATGAAGAACTAAACTGAAGGCCCTGCCACTGCGATCTACCATGATATTAAAAAGACAATCTAATCACTCACTATACCAGTCAACGAAAGGTGCAACACCTGGATGAAATGTTGTAGCATAAAACATCATTCAAGAATAAACACAACCACCTACAGTGCAGGGTCGTATACTACTCGAGGCCTCTTTATGATGTGTGAATGTATATATATAGGTTTTGATGATACCAAAGTATTCACTTGATGAGCTTAGATTGATTCAAGGTCAAACAAACAAGATCAAGAAAAGATAAGGCTTTAGTCAATTTGTTAAAAAAATCTCATGTTGATTGCTATAAGTTTTTGGCCTCAAAGTTTGTTTTAAAATGTTTTTATCAAAAGTTGATCAGTCCAAAGAGACTAAATAACCGATGTTAACTGACACTAACAACATCGGTTATTTTTAAATAACTGATGTTGTTAGTGCCAGTTAACATCGGTTATTTAAATAACCGATGTTGTTAGTGCCAGTTAACACCCCTAGTTTGCACAAACAATTACCATAAACTGTACTTGGATTTATCAATTAAAGACCACCATAACCAATAAATTAAGCTAAAATATGATGTTTTATAGATTATTCATGAAAAAAAGAGTGAGCAGTTTAGAAACAAATAAATTAAATGTCAAACCAATAAATTAAGATAAAATATGATGTTTTATAGATTATTCATGAAAAAAAGAGTGAGCAGTTTAGAAACAAATAAATTAAATGCCAAATGGACTAGGTAAATCTGTTATCACCTTTGGAAATTGAGCTTCAGCAAGGGCTTGAAAATGCTCCAACTCTTTTCTGTCTAGAAGAAATATAGCTCATAAGACTCTATACTAACAAGAAGAAATAAATTTTTGCAAAGCTGAAAAAAATGTACAACCAGACTCTTACATATATTTTGGGTTCTTGAAACTCAGAAACCTCTGCTTCATCAAACCAAACAAGTTTTGATAGCCATCAATTTCAGTCATATTCCCTTTATCAAGACCTTGGTTTTCTCGCATATTTTGAAGAGCTGCAAATTTGCTCTCTTCAAGCTCATGCATATTTTGAAACAAAATATATTTTGATTAGGAAATGTGAGAAAAATATCACAATCCATGAGGTATAACATAAACAGTCAAAGCCATAGGCCTAACCTGTACAAACACATGAATATAATTCTTAGCTAGCTTCCCATCAACAAGGAAAAGCTTGCCCATAGCTAGCTACCCTTGAATATAAAAAGAGGGAGCTTCCTGTTGCAAAGAAGTTGAAGGGAGCTTCCTCTAGATAGCTTGGCTAATTGCTTAAGAAACTAAGATGATCATAGAACTAATATTTGTTTATTAATTGATGTTGTATAAAGAGTGTCTAGTTTTGTTCATTTAATATTCTAGATTTTAAATTCCCATTTATCATAATTATAATAAGACTATAAGAGTCTCATGTTATGTACTCTATATACAAAGAAATTCATGAAATTCACGAAACTTTCTTAGTTTAACAAGAAGAACACAGAACAACAACAATCATCGATAACAATCATATAACTAATAACATAGCACATAGAGGCACGTGACAAATAATTTCACAAGCAAAACCATTTTTATGTTCTATTCAATCTATTGGTAGATGTATGCAAGTGCCATTGCAGCCTTCCAAACAAATAATATCTATTGTTTGGAGAAGGAAGATTCATACATCTTTGCAAGGGAATAAGCCTTTCGAAAAGAATTAGGCTGAAACATTCGAACAATCATCCGAACCTCTTGTTTTAATCCTCCTAAAAAGTAGCTAAGTTAATGCTCATAAAAAAGATCTACTCTTGATATAATTGAGTCAAACTCCTTATGATACTCTATGATGGATCCTGTCTGCCTAAGTTTCATTAAATCCGCCATAGGATCTTCACAAACATCTCCAAAATGATCAAGTAACAAGATGTGATATTCATTCCAAGAGGGTAAATTCTCCAATCCTACGGATTTTATGTAAGCATTATGCCACTGGAATGCTTTCCCTTCAAAATGAACTACTGCTAAACGTACTTTGAATTCATCAGGTGTATTATCAACAGAAAAAAAAGTTTCACATTGGATCAACCATTGTTTTATTCCTTCACCATTGAATCTTGGAAAGTCCAACCTAGCCAATCGAGTGCCACAAGAATAAGGGCTAGATCTCTCACCTCTAGGTTGATTGCTTGATGTTGGAGAGTCTTGTTGCCTCTGTTGAAACATTCCGTGTATTGTTTGTTGCATGGAAGTAGTGAGCTTGACAAATCTTGATTCCATTTTGCTGTTGAGACATTCTTTCATTTCACGAAGGAAGCTTGACTGTGCGTGTTCTCTACCATTGCTTGATCACCAAGGAAAGAACATGCTTGATGATACAATTGATATAGCAGAACAAGGAAATCAACTAAAAGAATTCGAAGTTCTTTAACAAACAAGGGAACTCAATGAAATGAATGAATTCCGATGAGCATGGTGGTCATGCTTTTCATTATTAGAGGAAGAAATTACAAGAAGGAAGATGATTACAAATCCTGGCTTGCAAATGCTTCCTAACCACCAATTGCTACTTATAGCTTCTAACAACTAATTGCCTAACAACTTGCCAATTGGGGAAAACTAACATAAAACTAACAGAATCAAATCTAACTAACTCTGGACATGTCAGCCAACTCCTAACTACCTTCCTAAGCTTGTATCAAGTTTCCACATTTTGTTTGGCCTATCCTTCATGGTGAGATAACCAATCCTTTAACCCAATAGTTTAACCACAAACCATCTTGCCATGGTGCACAAATTAAATACCATCAACCACGAAGTCAATATTAAAAAAAATCTAAGTCCCACAACTAAAAATAAAATCAAATTAGAGTATATAAGTGAGGAATAATCCTCCCCCTTGAACTAACTTTTAAGATTGAGTTAGACCTAAACTCACATTATAAAAATCTAATATCTATCACCACCATTAGTTTCATGTGATTTTCATACTTATAGACTATCTTGGCCAAATTCTCCTTTAGTAAATCAACTTATTATGTCTTGGAGGAGGCTTCTCCTTATTCTCCATTATCTTGTCACGAAATGAAACCTTGAAATGTTGCTGGTCACCTCTGCCGTCCAGAGTTTCATTACTCATGCTTGCATTGCCATTGCACTTCTAGAGAAAACAAAACCGTGAGGATGCTCCATTTTTATTTGGTTGATTGTAGAGCATTTTCTTGTTCTACTACTTTTCTTAGAAGAAAAAAAATCATATTCTTCTACAGGTTCGAATAAAAAAAATAAAAAAATCTTTTACATGTATTTTGCCAAATGTGCAAGAGGAGAAACTTATGTAAATAGTAACATATGCCATTATATTCATTTATTATAGTGAATAAATACAAGTGTAAAAGAATGAAATAATTTATCATGCCGCAAAAAATAATTAAATAATTTATCTTTCTATCACAATTGTCATATACATTTATATAATAAAATCATATAGGTTATAATTTTATTAAACAATAAAATACTTTCATCATTCTTGATAAATTTATCGATATTTATAATAATTATTTTTAAAATTATATACATTATAATTTTAGATTAATTTATAAAACAAAAATTTAGTTTAATAGTCATAACATTTTAGAATACTTTTACATTACCAATTAATTAAAAATTATTGTTAATAACTTAATATAATTTTTAAGATAATTATTATATAAGTTAATTAACTTATCATATATAATAATTTATAGGTTTAGATATATTTTTCGTCTTTATAATTTAAAAATTTAAACAGTACAAACAGAGAAAAAATGTTAAAAAAAACAAAATAAATATATTTAATAAGAATTAAAATAATTTTTTATAGAAATAAAAATAATAAAATACTAAATTATATGAAAAAATATATTTAAACCTAATTTATAAGTAAATAACAATATAAAATTCTTGTATAATGTGGGCCAATGCATCACCTATTTTCTCATAAAAATTTATAGTAAAGGTATGTAAAAATTAAACTCAATTTTTAATCCAACTCGTTTGTCATAAAAAAAAAAGTAAATCCAACTCGTTTAGCACCAAGTCAAACTCAAACCTACCCTGATTACAAAATGGAAAGTTCACAGCAGGTTAAATCCCAATTGCACAAGAACAAGACAAGTGTACAACGCTTCACTTTAAGTACCCGACAGCACGATGAAACCAGATGATCATGGACTGGTTCGTAAAATTTCACGTTTATGTTTTTTGCGACACTCACCACTCAAATAAATTAACAATGGGACCCTTTTATGTAACCAACTTGTGGTCATCTTAAGCTCTAATCCAAAAAAAAAAAACATCATTCCATGTTTTATTTTTTTATTTCCCATTTTCAGTTCCTAAACAAAAGCCTTCACCTTTTGATTACACTCACTCTTTTCTTCATTTCACTCCGACCCATTTGCATAACTTCGCTGATCTCTCGTTTTCACCATCTGGGTCTCCCCAATTTTCGCCTCGATTCTTGTTCTTCTCGATCCATTGGTGATGGCATCGATGGGTTCTTTACCGTTTCTTGTGGAAGCCAATGCCGACTCCACTTTGATGATGATGATGCTTCAGAACAGGAATCACAAGTTTTCTTCACCAAAGTTTAACACTGTGAATGCTTCATCGTTAGTAAGAGGATGGGGGCGTGGAAGAGTGAACCATAGGTGTAGTAGTAGGGGTTTGTTGTGTTTGGTGGAGAAGAATAAGCACATAAGTGCTTTAGGGAAGAGTTCTGGGACAAGTGAGGATAAGGATGAGTCAGAGGAAGTGCTTCAGGCCACAATTGAGAAGAGTAAGAAGGTTCTTGCTTTGCAAAGGGAATTGCTTCAACAGGTATTGGGTTTGGAATGTGTTTTATTATAAAGGGTCCAGGGTTCCGTCTTTATGTTGTCCCAAAAGGGTTTATCATTTATGTTGAGACCAATATTGGTGTTGATTTATTTAATTTTTTTTATACCTTTTTAGACAGCGGGTATCTTCCATGTGAGGCAATATTGTTCAAGCTGGATAGGACCTTCGATTATAGTTTCTGGTCCTTTATTGTATATCTGTATTGATTTATTGAGATTGGGGAATTAGGACTTTGTTGGAAAAATAAAGGAGATAATCTCTTTTCCTCTTGGAAAGGTGAGATTAAATAGAGTAAAGCAATGGCTAATAATAAGTATGCTTTGTTAAAGCCCCCTGGTCCCAAAGTAATTGATCATGCTGTAGCAATGGCAACTTTTCGCGGATTCACTTGTTGTGGGTCTTCCTCTTGTACAAATGTGTCATTTGGAATTACTATTTGACTGTGTCTGGTTGTGAGGTCCTGCCTGTTGTTATTGATTTAAGGACGAAGTGCTAAGGAATTGAAATTTTTTTGGCAGAGGTGATAAAGATATGATTAGAATAGTTGAGATGATAGCTCAAATTAACTGAATCACAAAATAGAACGTGAGTCTTTGAATTTTTTGTTTTTTTATAAAAGTGAAAATTCCATTAAATGCCAGATGATATTGCTACTGGCTATTGGGTATAATATATTCACTTTCTAAAAGTTAATTAGTGGAAATTCAATTGAATTTTGAATAATAGAGAGGATCTTTATGACACTTTGTCATTTGAATTGATTTAGCTGGTTATATATTCTTAGGTTGAACATGTTTCTGGTTATACACGCTTCTATGTCTCATATAGCTGTATTGGATTCTTCACCAATATGCCGGTGAAGTACTTGTATCGGTATCAGATACATATTGGATACAGACATGTGAAACAAATAAAATAATCAGTGCTTTATAGATTTTGACAATGTTATTTAAGGGTACATTTTAAACTTTATTCATGTACAAACCATTAGTCTGAACTTAGTTATAATTTATAAGATCATAATTATTAGTCAGGAAATTATGGGCAATTTCAAGGGATTTGAGGCTCTTAAGTTTCTTCACTGTGATAGTTGAGTTGATTACTTGATTATACAAGTTACAATTTTTTATTTTTTTTGTGTTTGTGTGTGTGAGCATATTTTTTTCTTTTTTATTTATTTCTTCTTATATGCTTTATTAATCCTACATGTTACTATAAGCATTCATGTGGTGATATTATTTAGCTTTATTGTCTATTGTAGATTTCTGAAAGAAGGAAACTGGTTTCTTCAATAAATAGTGAAAGCACTCCTGAAATAGAAGGAGACAGCATTTCTTATGAGCACAGTGACGAATCCTTGTCAAGTGACTCAATTCCGCAGAAAGGTTCAGCCAAAAGAGGCAGTGCTGTTGAGAACGAAAATGGTGTTCTTGTTTCAAGCAATTATGTCCAATCTATTGAGAAGGAAATACCAGATGTCTCATTTGTAGGCATTGATCTCGGTTTGGACAAAGGTGAAGAGGAAGATGATAATCTGTCTCCTGTTGAAAAGGCTTCACCTAGGCTATATTTTGATGAACAGTTGAATAGCAAGAGATATGAGACAATAACACCTGATACCCTGACAAGTGAAATCCCACGTAGCACTGAAACCTCTAATCGAAAGATTGAAATACTTGAAGCTTTGAGTGAATCAAGTACAAAGGAGGTTGCTAATGAAGGCGACAATGTGGAGAGTAAAGGTGAAAACCCCCCACCGTTGGCTGGGGCCAATGTCATGAATGTCATATTGGTTGCAGCAGAATGTGCTCCCTTCGTCAAAACAGGTAACTAACATTATTTCTATGGAATGTGTTCTTTAATGAATGTATGCTGCTGGGTTGCTTTGTGACAAGCCCAGATAGTTACTATTGACAATTTGAAAGAAATTTGACAAGTGGCTGATTCTGTTGGCAACTTGTTCACCAGCCTGATGATTCACCATTCGAAATAAATTTGCATTTAGAAGATACCTTACCATACTTATACCAATTTTGGTGTAACTTGTATCTTAGACACCAAAGGAGGCATGTAAAGGGAGGGAGGGGCGGTGTAATTTTTGTTTTTTGAGTTTTAGATTTATCATTCCAAGCCTTGTTCTTGAATTATGGCACTAACAAGTTATCACTCTAACGGGGTATATATTCCCATTCGTAAGCATTCTTCTGATGCAACTACTTACTTGAAGCAAGTTCATGGAACTGTCCCACTTTTCCAATTCTTCAATATTTGGTTGTCATTCTGTGCATGCTGCTTTGTTTTTATGTAACTTACAGACTTATACCTGAACTAATAGGTGGTCTTGGAGATGTTGCTGGATCATTACCTAAGGCTTTGGCTAGGCGTGGACACAGAGTTATGGTAACATGCTATTCCTTTAATGAACTGACAGAGTATCACTATCACATATTTGGGAAGAGAACTTGCTCTTTAGATATACTCCTTACTTGACAAAGAACCACTTAGATGAGTCTGATCATTGTTTCCTTCGTTCTCATTGCTTATTAAATCTTCTTTCCATAGTGTAAGAGGAATAATACTATAGATAGAGTTGATGACAACTTGAAGATAAAATTATTAGATTTTAGAAAGATAGATGAGAGATACAGAAATAACTGCACTGAAATATAGAGACCAAAGAAAATAATCCTCTTTCCAAGGGTTTCTCCTTTTACAGTCAAGTCATTGGTCGGTTTCCCAAAATGGACAAATCTGAATACCCCTTAAATTGTTCCACCTCTTGTTGTTCAATCCAAGTCCCTACTCTCAACATATATTTTCTTTGATAAACCCTCTCTTAGCAATTTTAATTTCCCAATCAATACTATAACTACTCTAACTAACTAATCTTTTTTGGTGCCATGACTCCCATCAATGCCATGCTCATGAAGTTCAACCTTGTTCTCAAGGCTGAAATTGGGGAAATGAGTTGCCATAGTGGTAGCATCCTTTTCCCTATGCTTATCCCTTTTGGGATTCCATCTTAACAATCTCCTTGTCCTCATCCTTGTCATCTTTGGAGAAAATCGTAATGCTCATTTTTTTTGGCCACTTGCCCATCCAGTTCAGGAGTAGTAAGCACCTCTCAAATTATCCAAATGCTTTGTGATATTTTGAAATTTCAAAAACAATAAAGATCTTTTGAAATCTTAAAATAATAATCCAAAAACCTGCTCTTAGCCTCATTGTTCTTCTGACAAGAACCTTGGGAGAACCACATCATAAAAGCTAGTTATTGTTGTTGGAGAGCTTTTAAGGAAGGGTTCCCCAAGTGCTTGGGTGCTTATCATCTTCAGATCAGAAAATGTTTCAAAGAAATAAATAATAGAGAGATCTTTTATAAAGGCATCACAATTTACAGAATATCTTATTATAGTGTTAATCTAATCAATGACTGTAAGCCAGATCATATGTCTGATGACTGTAGTAGAGACTACAAACAACTATTTACTTTTATAAGCTGCTGATTATGTCTAACCAATTTCAGCATATCTTAATCTAGCACATAATCTATCCTGATTCCTGATGAGTTACTGCAAATTATTTTTAAATTTGCTTGGTTCTGCTCTTCAAGTGTTGTTCTTTGTCTTTTTTTGTACTTCCCACAGAAATTCCAGATATGGCTATGGGGGACTCTCTAGGCCTATATTTCATAGCTTTGGGAAGTATCTGAACTTCCCTTCAAATAAATTTTTATCTGTCTTTCCCTTATGTACACTAAATGAGAATTGCAATGACAGCTTGACGTCTCATCAGATAATTATTAGATACTTAAATGAATTTCATGTTCCTTTTTTATTTCTATTTCCATTTTCTTTTTTTCTTTCTTTTCATTTTCTTTGTAGGTTGTAGTACCTCGGTATAGTCATTATGCTGACGCACAAGATATAGGAGTATGGAAACGATACAAAGTAGATGGTCAGGTTTGGAGCAGCCAGTCTATTCTTAATCAATTATAATTCATTGGATTGCTACTACCTTGGTGTTGTAACACACCAATGTTTTTCCTTTACAGGACATGGAAGTAACATATTTCCACTCTTATATTGATGGTGTTGACTTCGTTTTTATTGACAGTCCAAACTTTCGCCATTTACAGGATAACATATATGGGGGAAACCGAGAGGTAGTAATCTATTTTTGTTGAGTTGAAGATTTCCATTAAGTACTTCCATTGTCATAAACTGTAACATTCTTCTTTTCAAGGGGGTAAATAGAGGAAAAAAGGGAGGGGGGGGGGGGGGAGTGAACTGTCTTATTTTGTGAATTATTTGTTTCCTGCCTTAGCAAAATGATTATGACTTATGAGATGAATGACCAAAATCCTGTGCTGTTTTGATTTAAGGTATTCTACAAACTCATCCTGCATTGCCATATATTCAAGACTGCTCAGTTACCTATAACTATTTCTCTGCTCTTATTTATTTCTTTTTGACTCAGTTCATGTTCTTTAATGGAACAGGATATTCTAAAACGCATGGTGTTGTTTTGCAAGGCAGCTGCTGAGGTACACGAACTAAATGATTTTAGTGACTAAATCAACTATGGGGGATACTCAGTTGTGACAATTATCTACCTGAAATATCATTTTATCAAAATACATATGCTAATTTTTTTTTATAAAAAGGATTGAAACTAAATGTATCATTATACCCAATTTTAGATGTAAATAGTCGGTTTCAAGCAACTTGAAATACATTAATCTGCATTACACTGGGCTAAAATGGTGAAAATAGGAAATGACTAGTAGATTTGTTGTTCCAGCCAATTTGACTAGCATAAGTTCTACTTTCGTGATCAAACAAAGATCCTTGCCATACCAGGCTTCCAATATGACATCATGGGGCTTCTCCATCTTCATTTGTCAGAGATTACTACTTTTGAATCTCTCCTAATAATATCTCTTTATAATCATTTTTATGTATCCTTTCATGGATTGCTGTTTAATAGACAGGACTGCCACAGGAAATATGCAAATATACACCTTTTGACTTAACCCTAGGTCCCGAAGAAATTTCTGTGAAGTTTTACCACATGGAAATGACAAGGTCTATAAAGTAGGATGCATTTTCAGTAACATTTGATAGTATTATTCTCAAATAACAGAGTAGTTGACATGGTTTATCCAAATCATTTTTTATCAACAGTCAAAAATCAATCTGCAGATGTGTTTTTTATGAAATCCTTATATCTGTCTAATTTCAATGGATAAACGAAGTTAATGATTTTCAGGTTCCTTGGCATGTTCCTTGTGGTGGAGTTTGCTATGGAGATGGAAATTTGGCCTTCATCGCAAATGATTGGCATACTGCTTTGCTGCCAGTGTATCTGAAAGCATATTATCGTGACCATGGTTTAATGAAGTACACAAGATCTGTTCTTGTGATTCATAACATAGCACACCAGGTTCATTCTCTATCTAGATATATAGTCAGTTCATTTTTGTGAAAAGAAAGAATATATTAATAGACATATCTATTGAGTGTGAGAGGTGTTAAGCTTGACCATACAACCATGTACGGATTGTCTAGATTATTTTACCTAAATTTATTCTTAACCATCCATTTTAATTAAAAGGTCAAGATTTACTCCTCTCATGTTCTCATCTCTCATTTGACTATATATATGTTGAAACTCTAGAGAAGAGAAAAGGGATTTGTATATTGACTTTAGAAAATATTACAAAAGCCACTGAGATCTCTTACAAGAGCAGTATTTATACTGATGAGATTCAGTAAGACTAACTAGAGCTAACTGTCAACGGACTACAGTTATAAATTAACCAGAGTTAGTTACTCATATACACTTACCCCCCCTCCCCCTGCAAACTCAATGAGGCTGAGAAACCAAAGGTAGCTCATTGAGTTTGGAACACTAAGGAGACAAAGGCTTAGTAAGAAGATCTGCCTACTGGTCTGTCCCAGGGATATGCTGAACCACTAGCTGCTTGGCGAGAACCTTTTCTCTTACAAAAAAATATCTAACTCTGTGTTTGGTTCTAGCATGTAAAACTGGGTTATGAGCTAGCTGCACTGCACTTGAATTGTCACAAAGCACTAGAGGTGTAGTATGAGGAACTGCAAGTTCTTGGAGGAGAGTCTGAATCCAGAGGATATCAGCTGTCGCAGCAGCTAAACTCCTATATTCTGCTTCAGTTCTGGACTTGGAGACCACTTTCTGCTTTCTGGACCACTAAGATACCAAGTTAGGGCCAACATACACTGCTGCACCAGAAGTAGATTTTCTGTCATCTGGGTGTGAAGCCCAGTCAGAGTCACAAAAGCCCCTAATGGAAAGGTGTTGATGAGGAGAAGCAGGGCACAGAATAAGACCAGAATAGAGAGCACCTTTAAGGTAAGGTGAGGCCATGAATTGGCAAACCTTGTTAACAGCAAAACTGAGTTCAGGATGAGTGACAGTCACATACTGCAGGGGTCCAATAACAGACCTGTAAAAAGAAGGATCCTGCAGTAAATGGGCTTTGCCTCCAAGATATTTTTCCTTTGCAACAGATCTCGAATGTACTTGGATTGAGTCATTAAGAGTGCTCCACTGGACAATGAATGAACTTCAATCCCCAAAAAATAGTCTAGAGAACCCAGCTGTTTGAGACAGAATGAGGCATTGAGTTGCTGAATTAACTTGTGAACCAAAGAAGGTGAATTACCAGTGATAATAATATCATCAACAACACTAAAATATGGCTAATAGTGGAAGAAGTCTTGTAAATGAATAAAGATGGGTCACATTTGCTGTCAGTAAACCCAAACTGCAGCAAAGTAGTTTTGAGCCCATAAATTGCTCTATCCAAAGGGACTTATCTGAGGACTCAAGACTTGGAGGTTGAGTCATGTAAACTTCTTCCTCTAACAGCCCATTAAGAAAGGAATTATTTACATCACCACTTGTGAGTGATAGCAAGAGTTAAAATCACCCGAATTTTTACTGTTTTAATCGCAGGAGAGAATGTCTCATGAAAATCAAACCTAAACTTTTGCTTAAAACCTTTAGCCACCAATCTGGCTTTTTACCTATTTATACTGCCATCAGAGTTCTCCTTGACTCTGAATACTCACTTACATCCAATTGCATTTCTGTGGGGAGGAAGAGGAACTCGGGTCCAAGTATTGTTCCTTTTAAGAGCCTGAAACTCATCAGTCATAGCAGAAAACCATTTGGAGTCTTGAAGTGCTTGTTTCACTGACTTGGGTTCAGTATGAACAAGAAGCAAGGAAGGATGAATCCTTGGCTGTACTATTCCAGCTTTAGCTCTTGTAACCATAGGATGCACACTTTCTGGTCTGACAAGAGAAGTTGGTGGGGAATTCTGAGGTTTAGTTGGAGACAACTGAGGATGAGCATTGTGACACCATCTACCCCGACATACATATAAACAAATAAAACATATAAAAATATTGATCAACAAATTTACGTGGGTAAAAGGTTCACATTTACTTCACTATTACCAAATAAGACTTATTAAAAACATATTCGGCTCAAAACAAGGCCATCAAAGTTTACAAAAAAATATTTTGTTAAATCAGTGAGGTAAAATAAAATAAAATAACATCATGCAATTAAAATAAAAACTCATCCTCAATGTCACATCCTATCAGAGCATTGTGTCCCAACTGCCTCTTGCACGACATTCTTTAAAGTCATCCACCTAGTCATCTGTTCCCACGAACACAAGATTCGAGATCATCATAGGATCCAAACACAAATAGCACACAGGGAGTGAGTTATCACACAAAAAATAACAAAACAAATAAACAAGACGTAATTAAAATAAATTATGGAAATATTTATAACATAACTCAACTTAATACAACTCATGTTATTTCACCACTTTATCTTTAAAATTCATTTTTTTTCAATCACTAATCACATTACACATGAATCACACACTCGAGTCAAGACGCAATGACACTCATCAATTTCATAATAAACAATTAGCAAGCGTTATGCAACAATTATATTAAGACTCAAGTCTACATGCAATGTGGTACCATGTCAGTGAAAAATCACCTTGGGGTGTTTAGGAGTACATAACCAGACACACCACACAATGGGTATGTCAGGTCACTATCACTAAGTAAAATCATAAGGTGACCCGTCAGGGTCACTCCGTTTTGCGAGAATGTTCCAATCATATGGGATCAACATAGACTTAAAGGAGCACTCAAACCGAGTGTCTTTACCCCTAATGCCTAGACTCCGAAGAATCCGTTAGCGGTTCACCTTCCTGATTCAGCTCCAACCCCTAAAACAATTTTTGCAAGCAGACACTGCTCATGAATTATATAATACCCATGACTTCACACTCGTGTTTCAAACACGTTTAACACATTGTACTACAATTTAACACTGGTTCCTAACTAGGAACCTACACTTTCTCTTTAACACTGCGCATAAACATTGGTCAGATTATTATATAGTTCACAGCTCACAACACAATTATTGTCGCATCAAGTGTTAAACACACACATTTATTCACAACCAAATATCATGCCCACAATTTAACATCTCATAATGTCACAATCCACCATCATAGGTTTACATGTATCTCACAAATTAACACATGTTCAACTTTGTATTTATACTCGATTTCAACAATAATATTATAAGCAGGCACTGCTCATGAATTATGCAATACCCACAACCTCTCGCTAGTGTTTCAAACACGTTTAACACATTGCGCTACAATTTAACATTGGTTCCTAACTAGAAAACCTACATTTTCCCTTTAACATTACACATCAACTTTTTTCTCAAGATAAACACTGATCTGATTATTGTATAATTCACAATTCACAACACAGGTAATGTCACATCAAGTGTTAACCACGCACTTATTCACAACTAAAATTCATGTTCACAATTTCACATCTCATTATGTCACAATCAATCATCTCATGTTTACGTGTATCTTGCAATTTAACACATTCAACTTTGCACTTATACTCAATCTCCATAACAATATTATAATCTCAAAGTAATATATTATTCTACAATTCATCATATATTCAATTTATCACTTATATATAATTTCAATCACAATTTCATAATCCCAATATAACTATTTATTATGCTAATCTTATTCAAAGCACAAACAAATTATACAAAAATATTTCTCAATTCACGGGGAGTAAAATCCCTCAAACAATTTCACATAATCATACAAGAAGAATTTCAATACAATGAGCGCATCAATGAGCGCATCAATGATAATGGTAAGGGCGCATCAATGAGCGCTTTGATTTGAGAGAGGAAATAAAAAACTTGACGATTATCCAGTGTCGTGTGACAGAGCTCTGATCGGAACTGTTGCACCTTTGTTTGCATCTGGTGATGAAAATATGCATGAATCTTGTCCCACACTTGATATGAGTGTGTCGATCCAAGAACTTAAGCGAGCATGGAGCTCGAGTGTAGACTGAAGCCAAACAGGGAGAAACTGATCTTATTTCTGCCAGATCGAGAAGAGAGGATTAATGCGATCAGGATCGTGATCTTCATCAGAAAGATATCGTGGAGGGATTTGAGGACTCGCAACGAAGCGATTGAGTCCAAGTGCAGTGATTGCTGGCTTGATTTGCTGTTGCCATAACAAGAAGTTCTTATCATCTAACTTCTTTGTGATTTGAATCAGAAAATTTGTCATAGGAAACAAGGAAGGAACATCTTGATTCATCAGAAACGCATTGAGCGGAGTCGCACCGGAGTTGTTTACCGGAGTCAGGCCACCATTGTTGGCCGAAGTTGCACCACTGTTTGTGGAAGCCATGAAAAAGGATCAAAGAGATCAGATACCATGTAGAAACTCTAGAAAAGAGAAAAGGGATTTGTATATTGACTTTAGAAGATATTACAAAAGCCACTGAGATCTCTTACAAGAGCAGTATATATATTGCTGGGATTCAGTTGTAACTGAAGACTAACTAGAGCTAACTGTCAACTGACTACAGTTATAAACTAACTCTGGTATATATAGGATTGCTAATGCACTAACTCTTTTTTTTTATTATTATGAGTGCATTAACAGTCAACACCAAAACTTTTAGGCAAAAAAATCCCTATCTCATTGGTTTTAGTTACTTTATTTTAAGGATAATATAGTAATTTAAAGTTTGATTTAAGAAAATAAAACTAATTTCTCTCTCCTCTGTCCATCTTTCACGTATCTGTTTCCTTCCCTCTTTCTCTTCATCTTCTCCAATCTCCACCCACCACTGTGAAGACATCACTGTTTGTAACAGCAGCCCTTAAAATATAATACAATTTGTCGGAATTGAATTTATAACACCCAAGTTCATGAGGTTTCAATTTTATGATTCCGTACCATCAACAGAAAAGGATAAAAAATTTCTCAGTCTTCTATCACAAAAACCAAAACCCAAATTTTCCTTTTTTTATTGGGGGAGGCAAGGGTTGTTTATGTTGTGGTTGAGGCAATGGATCAGCATTGGAGAAGAACCTAGTGTTGAGGAGAGGTTGAAAAACTATGATCGGCGAATGGAGACGCGATTATGATTTCGAAGATCAATGATTGGCAAAAAATAAAACCTCTTTCCATTTTTCTCTTTCCGCAGTTTCCAAATTTCTATTCAACACGTTCTTAAGGAAAGATTCAAAGGCATCGTCAACGAATTTCATGGGTGGTTTGAATGACTGAGATAAATGTGGGTGGTTGGTGAGATGTGCCAGTGGCATGGTGAGAGATCAGAGAGTGCGGAAATGGTAGAGAGAGAAGAATGGGAAGAAATCTTATATTTTAATTTTTAAAATAAAACATAAATTACTATAATGATCTTGAAATGAAATAATTAAATAAAAGAAATGATGGGTTTTTGGCCTCAATGTTTTGGTGTTGGCTGCTAATGCACTCATACTAAAAAAAGAGTGAGTGCATTAGCAATCCCATATATATATATATATCATTCATTGCAACTGGTCCAATTGTTTTTTGCAATAAGAATAAAATATTGATGGACATTGTGATTTTCGCACAACCACATACCCAGATTAAACAGCTCATATTATTGATATTTCTGCAAAGGTATACATGAATTTCCTTCTGTAGAATATATTGAGGAAAATAATGGATAACAGAAGCAAACAATTATTGTTTTTGATATATCACCATGACAATGATTAGCATTCCATGATCACCTTTTATCCAAAGGTTAAATACAAGGGTTTTTAATTACAAAAGTAAAAGAGGAAAGGATGTAGGCCTTTGGATTAGTACCTTTGTATGTCTGTCTGGTACTGTTATGTTTGGTTCATCTATGCTCCTATATTTGCACTCCAATCTCAAATTGTTTAAATATTCTGTCGATATATGCCGGATAGTAAAGATCCCACCATTACATTAAGCATGTAAAAATGTCTTGATGATTAATTTCATTGCACGAGTTTAAAACATGGTCCCAGCATCTTGCCGGTGATAAACGGATTTTGGTAATAAACTAGCATTCTGAAACCCATAGAGGATGCTGCAAAATGTCCGTATATCTTTCCAGATAGCTAGAGAAATTTAGTAAGGAATCAAGAAAATATTTCCTTATCAGATGAATCTATGTTTGCTTTGCTTATGGCTGTGGGTTGTATCTAAATGCAATTCTTTTATCTTTGAACAAGAAAAACTACTGAAAAGGCAAATTATTGAAGCTGATTTCATTTTCATATGGTTGGGTTTTATATTCCATTTTTTCTTATATAGAGAAGGAATATTCACATACTTACTTTACATGCAGGGACGGGGCCCCATTGATGATTTCCGCTACACAGATTTACCTGAACACTACATAGACCTTTTCAAATTATATGACCCGGTTGGAGGTGAGCACTTCAATATCTTTTCGGCTGGTTTAAAGGCAGCTGACCGGATTGTCACTGTGAGTCATGGATATGCATGGGAGATTAAAACTTCTGAAGGTGGTTGGGGTTTGCATGGGATCATAAATGAGAATGACTGGAAATTGAGAGGAATTGTGAATGGAATTGACACCAAAGATTGGAACCCCAAGATTGATGTTCACTTGAAATCAGATGGATACACTAACTACACCCTTGAGACCCTGCAAAGTGGCAAGCGTCAGTGCAAAGCCGCCTTGCAAAAGGAGCTCGGTTTGCCTGTCCGTGAGGATGTTCCGTTACTTGGATTCATTGGAAGGCTGGATCAACAGAAAGGCATTGATCTCATAGCCGAAGCAATTCCTTGGATAGTGGGCCAGGATGTGCAGCTAGTCATGTTGGGAACTGGAAGGCCGGACTTAGAAGATATGCTTAGGCAGTTTGAGTCCCAACACCGTGACAAAGTCAGAGGATGGGTTGGCTTTTCGGTCAAGATGGCTCACCGGATAACAGCAGGTGCAGACATATTGCTGATGCCATCAAGATTTGAGCCATGTGGATTGAATCAACTCTATGCCATGAATTACGGAACAATTCCAGTTGTACATGCTGTCGGTGGATTGAGGGATACAGTGAAGCCTTTTAATCCATTTGAAGAGTCGGGCCTTGGGTGGACATTTGACAGTGCAGAAACTAACAAGTTAATAAATGCATTAGGGAACTGCTTGTTGACCTTCAGGCAGTATAAGCAGAGCTGGGAAGGGCTCCAACGGCGAGGGATGACGCAGGATCTTAGTTGGGACAATGCTGCTCAGCAGTATGAGGAGGTTCTTGTTGCTGCTAAGTACCAATGGTAAATTCTTGGCTTCTACTCTACCTAAGCAGACTGATCAATATGGAGTGCTCTCATGCTGAGTGATATCAAGGTCTGTGCAGGGAAAGGACTTGGTCAAGTTGTTAAAACCTTCATGTTGCAGGTCCTGGAGGAACATTTTTGCCCCTAAACTAAGGATTATGTAATAATACACTTGTTATATATGTCATGTCTGGCACATACCTATGTAGCTAAAACATCAATCCAGCAATATATAAAATAAGGTTAGAAACTTTATTGTCCTTTTTGGCTTAATAAAGTAGAGTATTACCCCTTCAGAAAGAAAAACTGTTTTTTGTCACTGCCCCCTCCTCCCTTCAAAGTTTCTAACCTTTCAATGCTGAAATGGTGTGTCTAACTATGTTCCACCAAGCATCAACAACAGCAAAGTAATGGAAACTAGATATGTACGGCGTGTTACAATTGTTAACGAAGATGCAAATTAAAATTTTATTCTAGTAATATTTTTAAATTAAATGTGTCTTTTAACATGTTTTTTCTTCTGTACAACACAGATACATTTGTTGTCCTAATAAAAATATGGATATACAATGATTTGATCTAATCAATTCTAACAAATTTTACTACTCATTTTTTACCTTTTGTAGTTTGGAACACAAGTAGACAATGAAGGATTCTAATTCTAGTTGTTGACTATCGGCTAGGAAAAGAAAATGTTGATGTAGTAAGATATATGCTAATTCTCTTATAAAAAAGATATGTTAATTAAGTGGTTAAGGGGTTGTTATTGGTCCCACTGTAATTATTAATTATTAACGGTAGGAGTTGACACCTATTTTTATTTTTATTTTTTTGAAAATGCCTTTTTCATGAAAATAAATATGCTTTTGTTGTATATTTCTATTATGTAATGGGAAGTCCGAAAAAAAAAATATAACGGAAACATGATTTTTCATTGTATATTTATCAATGGAATCGTGTTTCTATTGTATTAAGTGGAGGTGAAAAATTATATACATTGGAAATGTGATTCTGTCATACAATATACAATGGAATCACATTTCTGTTATATATAATAGAAGGGGGTGCATGAACCAAGGGAAGGAGTTGCGTCAGAGTGGTGGTGTTTGGACACAGTAGTGTGGATGCATGGTGGCGACTAGGTCGGTGGGGGTCGTGTGTGCGGATCTGGAGTTGGGAGCAGTGCGTGATGTTGGTGGACTTGTGGTGTGCGTTCAGATTTGGCTAATGAGGGGGTCGCGACTGTGTTGATGTATGGCGGTTTTGGATCTGGATGGAGGTGGTGGTGTGCAGCAGCGTTGGTGCAGTGGTGATGGGTTGGGTGGGTGAGAAGAAGGTGAAGGGAAAGAGGGAGGTGTAAGAATGTCTTTTCTCATGATTAAGGTACCAATAGCAAATGGAATTGGGGTCTCCATAGTTAAAATGTCACCATAATTCGTGACTCATCTTTTATGTATTATAGATAAATAGATTTAAATTGTGTACTAAGAAAAAAACATCTAACAATGTTAATTTTAATTAGGTTGTGGAATGTTTTCATATTTCCACCAAAATGGAAACAAACTAACGTTGGACAAGTCTAATCATGGGCTGAATTTAGTGGTAGCAAGATTTGTAGCTGTAGCTTCTACTTTAATATCGTGCTTATAAATATATTATATATAGATAAAGCTTTTAGTTTTTATTATTTTGGAGAGGTTCTGCAGGTTAAAATGCATTTATTCTCATAGTCCTATTCCTGTGCATAGTGCAATTACTATTATTATTCCTATCTAAAAACTACAATTTTTGGTTGGTCTTCATACAGATTAGAAAGCATCACTTTTGATATTTCATCCACCAGCTTGTTCATTTTATGGTACATTTCTTCTGTTTGGTGTGTCAGTTATTAAGGAATATAAGCTGGAAGCATTTTTAAGCCCTTCCTCTCAGTGGTCGTCTGAACAAAATGTTTCTCTTACACTCATTTGAAAATAGCTCTATCAAAATCTATATGCAAATTTCCCAACTTATATATTCTCTCATGCATTCAACATGTCAGCAATGCTGCCAACACGTTTGTTGTTGCTTTGAAAGGAGCACTTCTTATCAGTGCAACAGGTTCATCTAGTTGGCACTTTCACCCAAGATCAGCCTATAGCTAAAGCAACAAAAGCTCAAACTTTAGGTTTACAAAAAAAAAAGCTTAATTTTTTAAAGCAAAAAAAAACTACAGATGACAAAAAAGTCCACTTATAATTCTATTAAAGTGAAAAAAAGTCTATCAAATTTTTCATTTAAGTCTCACTTACTCTTGAAGTCGGCCTGTTTTCACCCTAGTAGTTCAATACAACATGCACAGTTCATTGCTCTTGATTTCATCTTGTGATTTCCACTGAGAGTGAAAAATCTTCCAACCTGTTCTTATAACCCTAAATAGATAGCTACAAGCAGATAATGTTATAGCAAAAAAAAGTGACAGTTGGGAATTGAATCATATTCCTTTGTCAAAGCATCTGTTCATACATTTCTACTGCATATCTCCTAGACCACAGTTGCCATATGCAGCAATCATTGCATTTCAAGATATAATATTTTTGCAAAAATATAACTCATAAAAGGTTTTGTCGCTTGCAATAATCATAGTTAACTTGACGTAGATGAGTTAACTATCTAACGTGAAAAAAATTTAAATTCGTCAAAGTGTTATTAAAGTTATGTTTATCTCTCCCTTGATAAACTTTAAATATATGTGAGACCTATTTAATATTTATGAGAAAACAGATACACAGAGTTTAAACATAGTAACATGTTACTATATAAGTTTAATAATATATATATATATATATATATATATATATATATATATATATATATATTTAATGAGTATATATTATTAACTAATTAAAAATAAGTTATAATATAACTTTTAAAATGATTATTATTAAAATTAATATATTTATCATATATAATAAACTTGTCACACAATGTTCACAATTAAAAACAAGTGGCACGGTCCATTTAACACCACTATGACCACAAAGAGCACACAGCCAGCCAAAATGGAATTCCACATTGCAATTGTCTTCTCTTTCATTCGGTAAATACACATTTAGGATCTTCAATGCTACCACACTTGCTATGCTTGTCATGTCAATGACTCCACATTACCTTTCTCTTTACGCAAGTGCTTTTTCTTGGGTTCAACCTCTTTGCATTATAAAAAAGTGTTTAAGAGGTTATTGATATTGTTATCGAAGAGGAAACGAAACGTGGCATGTGATCGTAATTGTAAAGAAAAGATGAGCGTTGGAAAGAGTTTGCATCAATGGTCCAGCCATTGGTAGGTTTGGTAGTTAGTTACATAGGAATATAAATTGTTGGCGTTGAATTTAGGGCACACTAAATATCAATGTTAATTAGTTGAACTTGGAGGGTCTACTGCAAGAAATTTTTCTAAAGCTTAGCATATCACAGTATTTTCAGTGACTGAAATTATTAGGTTAAAATAGAGAATTAGTTTCTACTCTTTTGTTCAATTTGAACTTCGATGTTTTTAATTTTTTTTTATTTTTTTAAAAGTAATCATAACTATCATTAATTATCTTTGAGGTGGGTAAGAGTAATATAAATAACAAAGTTATTTCTTTGAGCATTTTTTTTATACAATAATATTGGTGCGGAGTATCCACTAATTTTACTGATGACTAATCTCTGTTGGGAAACTTAACTAATCACATTTAGTAGGATCTTTCCTCCCAATCATGTTTTTTCCATCCATAAGCCTTTAATCTGAAACCTTACTTAAGGGAATCGAGTTTAAGATTACTTAGACCAGCGACTTGTTGACATTTCTTTGAACATTTAAGTAGTTGTATATTCAAAACTTGAATTTTAAATCATTGATTAAATTAAAATAACTCCACCAATTAATTTTTGCATAGGGTGGTTTTTAATTCTTGGTTTAAATGTAATTTTAGTTCACCTATTTTATTCAATCCACAACTTTAGTCCCTCTATTTTGAAATAGAGACATTTAGTCACCTTATTTTAAAAATTCCATAATTTTGATCATTCTATTTCAAAATAAAAACATTTGGTCTGTCTATTTTAGAAAATCTATAATTATGGTCATATCCACAATTTTATCTATGTTTTATAACTTATGTTTTATTTAATTAAATCATTTCATTATGGTACTTTAAAGGACTATGTTAGGTCTAGGGTTTAATTGGACCAAAATAATAGAAATAAAATGTAGGCGAAATTGAAAATAAGAACCAAAATTGTAATTTTTAAAAATATGAAGACTAAATATCTCTATTTTGAAATAGGATAAAAATTATGAATTTTTTAAAATTAAGAAATCAAATGTCTCTATTTTAAAATAATGGGACTAAAATTATGGATTGAACAAAAATAGAAAGACCAAAATTACATTTAAATCTTAATTCTTTTATATATATGGGTCTATGATATTCTACTCATTTGGAATTTGGCTCCTTTAAAACCAATACTTTAATCATTTGAAATAATAAGAATAATTTTTTTTCCTGAGAAAAAACAAGGACCATGCCTCAAATAAATAGAAACTATTGGTATTAGAACTCAAATAGGATTGATATAGTTAATTGTAGGCTTGACAAAGCCAAGACAGAGTGACAGTCAAATTTAACCGTCATGCTTATTGATGAGCTTATGAAGAAAGAGTTACATCCTAATAAATAGCTGTAGACCTTGGCATAGTGGTAGTGGCAAGTATTCGATCTTATAATTATCTTGAGGAAAGTATCAAAATCTCAAAAGTTGAACATAATAGTACCAATATCCAAATAGAAAGAAGGAAGGGCCAAATCTAAATCAATTGAAAATACGAAGTCAAGTTTTCTTTTCTTTTAAAATCTCATATGTCTAGTGTTTTGGAAGCCATTTTAGTCTAAACTAATTTATGTCTTAATAGTTTTCTTTATTCGTAATACTTACAGTTGAGAGAAACCAAACTCCATGTTAGTAAGAAAATTGACAATTGCATATGATGTATCCAAATTATCATTTAACATATGTATAAAGACTTTTAATAAATAGAGCATTTCTATCGCGGTTCCTTGAAAACGCTTTGTTTTTTCTTCTTCTAAAAAAAGGACCTTTAATAAATAGGGCATTTCTATTGCAGTTCCTTGAAAACGCTTTTACACATTTTGAATATTAATTTTAGTGTCTGTGCAATTTTAGTCTCTAAAGAATTTTTTAGTCAATCAAATCACTTTATTTATAAAATTAAGCAGATTTGATCCTACTGGCAGTTTCCTTCTTCCTAAAAACACTCGAATTCACATTTTTTTATTCAAAATCTTTATAAATTGAATCGATCAATTTGTTATAAACTTTTTGCTCAAAAAATAGTAGAGCAACACAGTATGCAAATTAAAAATCCTTTGTATGGAAAGATTTCTGTCCTTAGCATAGCTAAAAATGATATGCAAGCACGACAATTTCATATCACTCAATAGTCTTCCATCTTCCACTCCCCTTCCCTAACCCGTTAAGATGGTGATTTCTTTTTAGAAAAAGAAAACAACAAAGACTTATGTATCCTACTAAGTGAGATCATTTATATTGATCACATGATGTTATTCAGCTCTAGTAAAGACAAAAGTTATAAAAATATTATTTACCTCGAGATCCTTCTTAACAAATCTTCTTCTTAGCCTCTCTCTCCTCTTCACTAAACTAAAGACCATATGATCCACTCTTCACTAGTACCTCACAAAGCCTTTTTAGTAATGCTCAAACCATCACAATTTGGTTTCTATTATATTTTCCTCGACCAGTACTACACAAATCATCCTGTATATAATCATTTCATATCTTATTTTCTTGTATAACCGTGCATCCATTTTAACATTCTCATATTTGTCACTTTAACCTTATTCAGAAAAGAAAAACAAATCCCAAAGAAGGAACTCAAAATAGAAATTGATGGCTCAAATTTATTACTATATTTCTCTTGGTTAAAAGAATACTTCATTGGTACATCTTAATATATTTATATGAATATGCATTTTGGTGCGTTTGTTTTGTGCCTACTTTAATATTCGTGAGTTGTTGAAAAGGGATGATTCTCTCAATTGTATCTATTATTATTCGTCGGTTATGCTTTGATTTCACCGCCTCCATTGTAATGCTAATGTTACCTGTGATCATTTATTTATACACAAAAAATACTCTTTGGATCTCAATGCTCCACATCTTATTCACACCTTCTCATACGTCTTATGTGCATTGAAGCACAAAGATAACAGCTTTGATCATATTTTAATGCTCACGACGAAGCTTTCTTGGGGAGTACAAAGCAATAAGCACCTGCACAAATTTTTAGTGCCATGTATATTATTTTGAATTGTTATTATTTCACAACCAAATAAACTATAAGGAGTATATATATTATATAGCCCCCTAAAATTTTATTATATCTGAATGAATTATCAATATCACCTCATTATTAGGTACATGTATTTGATAGGTACAATGAAAGAGACTGAAATCCGAAAAGCAATCAACATTCATTTTTGCAACCCAAAAAAGAGATTATGACATAATTCTCTAAAGCTCATTTCCCTAACCTTTTAAAAGTTGTTTGGCTGTTATACTAGAATAGGGAACACAATTACCTAATGTAAGGATTTTTTTCAGCTATCTGTAAGGTAGTTTTACTTACACTACATTTTATATTAGTCATTTAGATAGCATATCCTTTCCTCTTTTGGGGGCACAAGGAGGGAGGGGGGATAAAAATAAAAATAAAAATCAGGATCATCCTTAGTTTGTGATATAATTCCCCCTAAGGCCCTAACACATGAAATGACAGTATTAAAAAAAAAAAGAAGATAACTATTATAAGGAAAAAGTTTATAGATTCAATTAAACTTTCTAAAACAGAATAACAAAAAGGATTCTAGGTTGCTTAAAAGAGAGCTAAACATTGATTCCATGACCCTCTGTTACAACTTGGGCAGTTTCTTTCTCAAGAAAAATGATAGGTCGCAACCTTATGGTAGAACTAGGGTAGGAAAGAAGCCCACAAAGGGTAGGTTAGGTGATACGTAATTAATTAAGAATTTGATAAAAGGTTTTTGTGACCATTCTTGATAACTTCAATTCATCAATTTCAGCAAACAGTGCCATACTGCAGAATTTCTGTCCAATATATATATATATATATGAGAATTCCTTGTGTCTAATGCACCCAGAACATACAAAACGCAGTTCCAATGGATTGGTCATGGGTGGCTTAATATTTTGAAGAATAAATCTGAACTGGTGTGAGAATTGTGATGGACCTACAAGTAAAAGTTGCTTTAAAGTCTTAAAGGTCTAGCTAGTCAGTTGTCAATGTTCCAAGTGCCAAGAGTTCAAATGAATGTTAGCATCACATTCTATTGCACATTCTTTGTTGCTGGGCAAAATTCATGTGCGCCAAACTAAATAGGGAGTGAGATTAGTAAGACCCACATCATTTACTGGAGCATACACAAATTTCACTCAATAGTAAAGATTATAGTGAGTTGAAAGAACAAAAAAGTTTGTTAGAAAGGGTGTTGTTACCATTTCTCAAGAGTTTATGCTGATGGAGATTTATGAATTTAACTTGGGAGATTTGTCTTCTATTTTATTGAAAAAAAGTTGAGAACTCTCCAGTCTACACTAAAAAAGATACCTTGTTAGAGCTTGCTCTGTGGGATTTTATCTCATCCACCTAAAATGTTCAAGTGGTTAATAGTGCTTTTAGTCACTGAAAAGTATCCAAACTTTTGTTTTATCCTTGACTTTAAAGTCTGGGACTAAAACACCAAAATTTGGAAATTTTTAGGAACTAAAAACACCATCAACCCTATTTGCAAAATGCAAAATAACAGAGGAAATATATACAGTGCAATTGAGAACTAAGGATATAACTTAATTAGAGAAGGTAACTCTACTCAACCAGGTTACAGACTAGAAAATCGCAAATGAGATGTGATGGCTGCTTAGCAGTCTGATGATTTCTATGAGTGAGACAGACTGAGAGGATTCAAATTGATAATGAAAATTCAAGTATGTTCAGGTTATCATAAAATATAAATTCAAATACAATAAAGAAAAATGTAGAAATCAATAGCAAGCTCAATGTGTTATAAATTAACATCTTACCAATCATGCTGTTCAAATCTGGTCATTACTACATAGGAGGACTGCATGTTCTCCCTCCAGTTACTCATCAATGGTAGAAAAGATTCACTTATGCAATAACCTTGATTTAAGGTTATTGCAAATGAAAAAAGTCAATGTCATGCTATTGATAGTTTGGCACATCTGCATGCAGGAAACAAATGTGGTCAAACAGCAACCATGAAAATTTATTTGCAAAAGCCTTGTCAATAAAATAAATTAGAAACAAGCATACAAAAATAACAGACAGAAAGTAACCAAGAGCAAGTTCCAGCAGTAACTAAATTGGGTATGTTAACAGATAGAAATTAAACCAAGAGGATTTCATAGGGAGAAACAGAGGAAGCAGGAAAGGGAAAAATAGGTCATATTTCAGGATGCAAAATGGTTTTGTTCTATTTAGACAAACAAATAACAAGATGAATAGTTAGTACAGGACTCCAGATGCAACTGGATAAATAGAAGTCCAATATGTACATAAGATATACAACACAACAAACTACCAAAGGAGACATCAATATAAAGAATATAATAATTCTAAAAATTATCATCCCATTGTTCTCTCCATTGCACATTCAACTTTATGACAGAAGAATTCAAACAGAAAACCACAGGTTTCATATACCTCTATAAAAAGATGTCACGTGCTTGAGCTTGAGCAACCTATTCCACAGTTAACATTCAAGACATCTTCTACAAGAAGAGTCTGCCTACTATCAGGCAATGGAAATAGGGGAAAGTTTCCATCACTGTTTACCAGTAGAATCAAGTAACAAAAAACAAAAACATTTAAGCTATAAACAATTTTTTCAACATTGAAAGTGAAATAAACTCAGACAAAATTCAGATGTATGTTCCGAAGATCAAAACATTAACCTTACTCTATCATAACCTGCAGTTCATAACAATACTGAGAAGTGAGAACTTAAATCCTAGGCAACTATCATCACAGAAAAACACAACACAACATAACAATAACCATAAGAGACAGTAAAATTCAAAACCCTGAAGCAGAAACTTTTCAGAACTATATATTTAAATTTCAAATACTCAAAAAGTAAATTAAAATAAAAATGTTTTTTTTTTTTATATATTTCCAGGTATAACCAACTAAACTGTGTATGACCCATAGTTCCTTACAACTTATTGCCAAGGGGCTTATTTAAAGACATTCTAATTTCCTACTAGATCAATGAACATAGGGCAACAAGTACAAATTTCTATTTGATCCAATTATCATCCCTTTCCTTAATTCCATCCAATAAATCAAAAGGGTGTCCTCTCCTGTCCCTTGTCCTACTCGTCTCGGTCACGATAGCTGCTACTTCTTGTTGATCTTTCGAAGATGCTTCCTTGGTCCCGGAACCTCTAACCTACCAACAGAACATCCACACCTCGCCCGCAGCACGAGCACAGCCCTTCCATTTGGTGGTGCCATCTTCTTGAGCTCAGCCTCCAGCTCCCTATGGTGATCACGAGGCAATTCAAAGAGCCCCTTCTTCACTCCACCAGCACCATCTTTTGCCACATTCGACGACGAAGAAGCCGAATTCTTCACACAATCCTCAGTCTCCAACTGAATGTCAAACTCAGCAGCCTTCCTCAGACCCTTGCAATTGGGATTCCCACACTTCCTAGTGGTGCAAGCCACCACACCCCACGTGGCCAATGCAGCAAACACAACACTCAACCCTATGGAAACATAGATCCAAGGTGCCACAGAAACCTCCTCCTTAATCAAAAACACAACAACCTTAATAACCTCGTAACACTTTGTCACCAAAAACTCTACATAAGGGAAGAACAAAAAGCCACAGGCACAAACAACAGCAATGAACATCACAACATCAACCATAGCCGATCGAGATCGATCACAGGGTGGTATCTGAAGAGAATTCGATGACGATGAAGAACTAGGGGTTCTCCGATTCTTCTGAAGGTGATTGATTTGCCTCGATTTCGAACCGAAATCAGCAGAACATATTGAATTCGCCATGGAAGATGATTGATCAACGGACTTGCAGAGAGAGATTGAGCTATGGAAATAGACCATTTCAAAAAAGGACAAAATCTTGAATCCGAAATAACCCAATTTTTTTTTCCTTTTCCTTTTTCAGATCAAACCAACAATCATTCGAGCGAAATCGGATCGACCCACCTCGCCAAAAGTCGAAAAGATTACAACTTTGGCACGGAGAAGATCGAAATCTGTCGGTGGCCAAATGGGTCAAAATTCACAAAAAAGAGCACTTTTTAATATTTTTTAAAAATTTTTTTGAAAGGAAATTGTAAAGGAGGAATGAAATACAAGATGATCCAATAAAGAGTGTTGCAGGAAAAAAAATAAAAAAAAAAAACAGATTTTGGGTAATGGGGTTTAGGCCGGCTTGAAAGGGTTGTTGATGGTGGTGTTGTTACAGAGAGAGTAAGAGAAGAAGAAGAAGAATACAGAGGACAATGAAGGAAGAGTCATCATTCACTGCTTTATTATCATCATATGAAATCAGCAATCTTTATTTATTTATTTATTAGTCGTAAGGAGGGAGAGAGATAGGGTCATACATAGTTAAGTTTACATACACGCCAGCCACCATACACAAGGAAAGGACACGTTTTGTTTAAGGTGGGCTGTGTAATGGAATGGGCTTGGATGGATGATGCAACTCTTTAGAAATCATGTGTGAATGATTCGGTGGGGTATCTCTATGGGCTTGACCCACCTCTCTTTGGGAAAATTGCATTTTGCCTACCATGTTCTTGTTTAATTATTGTATCCAAAAGAATACGTTGTTATGGACTTATGGTAATATTATTTGAGTAAATAAAATATGGGAGGATAGTATATGAGAAAATAAACTATGTATTTTCACAATAAAATAACTTTATACTGTGATCTAATCACAAATTATTAAATATGATAAGTTTAATGATTTTTGTAATAATTATCTTAAAAGTCATATCAACGATAATTTTTAATTGGTTGATAGTGTAAAATAATTTTACATCATCAATAGACATGACAAACAAACTTATACCTGTGGAACACTCCCTACACCCACCCCAACTTAGATAAGGAATCTCCATTTTGATAGGAAACGAGTACAGGTATATGTAATACTTGATTTTTTTTAAACGGGGACAAGGATGGAAATGGGTATATACCTATTTGTCCTGTACTCCTATCCGTCAACACATATAATTACTAAAATATCTTTACTTTTGTTATGTATATTACTTAATTACTTTTATTAGACTTTTATACTTATTATTTTGTTGTCCATTCTTTCTATTCTTTTGAAGATTGAAACTAAATTTCTAAATGGCAAACATATGTTATTAGAGATTATGCTCTCGGTCTCTCTCAAGTCTCAGGATAATTTTTAGGTGATGAAGATATAATTTTCATAGGAAAAATTTTATGGTGATGAGATTTTATATTTGGTTATGGCAAGCTGGTAATCTAAACTTGATTCCTTGAATAAATAATATATTTAGCTTTGTTCAATATTTTTGAAAATTATCGGGCCAAAACAGGCATATTTCGATCTCCAACCGGGATGGGAATGAAAAAAAATAAATCATACCTACCGAGGATGAAGACAACGGATGAGGATGGTTTTGGAGAAGTCAATATGGAAATGAGAAATTACATACTCATCCTTGTTTTGTTCCCTCTCGGTATCGTGTCTAATTGTGTATGCATGTTCATTAAACTTAGTATATATATTGAAAGTGTAATGCAAAAAAAAAATAATTGAAAGTGTAAAATGTGTGTGTTAATAATATACAAAATTTTATATTGTTATTCAATCAAAATTATTATGCATGATAAGATTGTTTAATTATTTTACCTTACAAATTATATTAAAGATGATTTTTATTTAGTTGAGAGTGTCGATTTTTTTACAATACATGCTAATTACACTTATATTATTTTGTTATGATTTTTTTTTTGTCAAAAGTGATATGAAACTATTTTTTGACTAATGAGAAAAGTGAAAGATATGTTAGTAGGGGTATATATAAAAGTTATTCTAATAGAGAGTAATGTCTTAAAAATCTTTATAACTTTTTGCGACTTTGGTTTTATTTAAAGAGATGGTCATAATAAATCTTTATGAGAATTTTCAAGTAAAAAAGACTTTAGATTAAGGCACAACTTCTTGAAAGTTCAAATAAAATCATTAACCTCACAACTGTGAACAGAAGACTAAGTGAAAAGGGATTAAGAGAATAAAAAATAGATGGAGCACACAGTGGATCAAACTTTTATTACTTATAGTTTAATTAACAAAACATTTGGATGCACATCCATCCAATATCAACGCGCAGTATCACACTGAAACTTGAATAACTAGTTTTTGCGTCTTAATTTCATACAAATTTAACATGAAAAACATTGAAATGTGTTCGTCAATTGAATCGAGACACACATTAATTAAGCTAACTTTTTTTGGGGGAAATTAATTAAGCTAACTTGAGGAAATAGTTGTGTTTTCATGAAAAATGTTGTGTACCTTTAAATGTTTTTTATGTTGTTACTCTACATGTGATTTTATGGTGATTGAACCAAAGAAAAAGTTATTGTTTTGTGACAGAAAAATTATATGGGTCATGTTTAGTTTTGCATAACAATCCATTAGTGATGTTTTAGTTTACTATTAGTATGGAACTGGATTATCTTGAATAAAGGATATTTGTAGTCTCTACCAACAAGTACTGTTAGTATGGTGTGTTGGACATATGAATATCAATATACCGTTATGATAAATTGATCAATGGTTGATTCCATATCTAAATTCAATTTATTGCATAGTTTTACACGTTAATGTCAATGTAAAAATTTTACCTTATCATTAAATTATAAAATGACACATTAATATAATGTGGCAAACAATACACGTCATTCTAATATATAATTTAATTTTTTCAGTTCATGATAACAAGCCGCTAGTTTAGTCATTTTTAAATAGATTGCATCAAGTATCCCATAGTACAAAAAAGTTATATTATATACCAATGAATCAAGTTTTCACACTAAACTTAATTAATAATATCATTTTGAAGCTTGTCTAGGTAATTTTTTAAGCTGTGAAACATATCTTCATGATTATAGTATCAATGATATTCACCAAAGAATCAAACTAAAAGAGTGGTTAGTAATAGAAAGAAAGATAAAGTGAAAAGGGAAGAATAAGAGAAAGGATTCTTGTAAATGTTGACGAAATGTTAATTAGTTATATTATATACCTCATCAAAACACATGCTTTGGCCTGGCAATCACCTTCTTAATTATAATAGTTTTTTTTAACATAAAAGTGATAATATTCATTATGTTAGCGTACTGAACACATGCAAACATTTACATGAAGTGGAAGTGTTTAACCCGTCCAAGTAAGTACATTCCATTATTTGATATATTGGGGGATTGAAATAAATTAAGCCAGGTTTATATTTTACTAATTTATACTAAAATTTGTTGTCATTAATTAATTTTAAATTTAAATGGATAAGTTTAAAAAGACTTTATTGATCTGTTCGGATGCAATCAAGGAATCACTTCGGCACTAGCCCTACCTCCTTTGCTAGTCTCAAACCAGCCAGAGTGGTGAGAGTTGAAACCATGGAAAGGTCTTTCATGAGTCTACGAATATATATGGCATTTGTTAAAGAAAACTGCATAGGAATCAGTATCTTTTGATCAAGCAGCGTGAAGTTGGCAATTGGAATTTATATGAGAATAGATAAAGTGGCCAGAAAGGAGGATTAAATTGAAATAGGTATACCTTTTTAATTAAATAATTTTATCTTAAAATTTATTATTGGATTAAAAGTTTATATTTTTTATTAATAAGTTTGTTGGTTTCAGTAAACTTGGGTTTGAACCTCTTAATTGAGTATCAAATTCAAACTAAAACTTCTAATGCAAAAAACATGGTTGAAAGGGTTATGGAGAAAGTCAATAGATATTCCATGCTAATAACATAGTTATATAAAAAAAGTTTCTTTTATATAAATTGCTTTTAAATTTTATATCAATTCAAAATTATTTAATATGTATTTGAGTCACTACTACAAAAATGGGATTTTATGACGCTGAATTAATGACGGTTTTACAAAATCGTTTAAAAAATGCGGTGACAATGTTATAAATAATTACAATATTTTTAAAGATGGTTTTCAAAGTCCATCTTCAAATGAGCTTAAATAATTTCCTTAGCGCCCACACACAATGTCATTCCTCTCCCTGGCAGCCTCTCATTGTGTCTTTCTTGCTTCCTAAATCGTCTTCATCTTGCACCCTCTTAGTCTCTCACCTTTCATCACTATCATCCCCTTCATCTATTGTGGTCATCGTTATCGAAATTGTTTGTCGTGGTCACCTTTCGTTTGTCGCCGTTGTCACCTATGCGACCCTTTTTCGCGGTAAGAACACCCTCAAACCCTTTTTGCGCTTCCATGTTCTCCGCCTACTAGTAAAACGACTTCTCCAACACTCCAAAGCACTTTTCCACTCCATGCTACTCTGCAACATCATTTCCTAGAACTCCATCATCGTCGCCTACGTCCAAAATGGTGACCTCCACGACACGTTCCACCACTTCGCCACAGTGCCGGGGAAGAACATCGCATCGTACAATGTCATGATCTCAGGGCTCGCGAGGTGCAAGCACATGGAGGATGTGCAAAGGCTCTTTGAAGCGATGCCATGTCCGAACATTGTGTCGTACACCGTGATGGTGGATGGGTATGCGAGGGTGGAGGGAGGGATTGGGCGCGAAAGGATGTTGTTCAAAGGGATGCCTCGAAGGAATGCGATCAATAACACTGAAAAGTTGTGCAACAATGGAGATTGGAATTTAAAACCATAGATTGGTGAATACTCATGACTTGTTTGATGATTGGTGTGAGACCAGAGATTGATACCTTTGGTAGGCTAAAATTGGTGGAACATGTTAGTCTAAAAGAGCTTGGAAGGCCTAAGATTGATGTCCTTGTTAATTGCTCAAGAGTGTTTGGAGACCTTTTCATCAATCAGGTTATACTTGTTGCTTAGGAACCTTAGTTAATAGCAACCTTTTTATCTCATGTCTAATACTTTATCATGACTCTCAGGTTGACTTAGAATCCAATAAAGGATTGAAACAGTGGAATGAAATGCTTAAAAATGATGCAATCAAGTTATGTTTGGAGCACAATTTTAACACAAGATTTTTTTAGGGTAGTGATAAAAACACAATTGTTAATGCATACAAACTAAAGGTATGTCAATTTATATTAGTGTGCAGAGCTCATATGTTGGACTCATTATGGAAGATACATGAATAAAGAATTTACTTCATTGACCTTCAGGTTAAACTTGAGCATATCCTTGCAAGGATTTCCTTGATATCTAAGGCTATAAATACAGAGAGATCATATGTGGTTACAAATAGTCTATTCATTGATGGAGCACTGGCTGCAAGATCTACATACACACTGCAAAGCTTTGGAATCACGCATATTTTATGTTTGTGTACAAATGAAATTGGTCAATCAAATTCTCAATTTCCTGATCTATTCACGTACAAAAATTTCTTGTAAGTTATACCTTCATGTCTACTTTTTACCCCATTATTAGAGGTTAAGTTTGTGTGAGAATTAATTGACTTCATGCTTAGTGTCTGACTCTGCATTTTTATTAATTATATACACATTTTCGTGCAGATTTTATCAAGTTTTTTGTGTTGGATTGGAGCTTTAGGCTTGTATTTGCTTCTTGTTGTAATTACTTCATGAGTTTCCAATTACAATTTGATGTTCCATTCATTCAAAAAATTCAAGTTTAAGATGCATGCTCGTGAATATTTTTCATATCCAACACAACCCTTACATGAGATATCTTTAGGCTTCAAGTGTAGACAAGGTTTAGTTTTTATCTTAGTTTGTGCTAAAACTTAATGTTTTTGATATTTAAGTGGGAATCCTTACGAAATGTGAGATAAACCCTTGGGCTAGGGGTGGTAATTACATAAACCCTCCACAAATGCTTGAGCTATTTGGTGCTACTGCCTGCCCATGGGACCATGGATGGTCTTATCTTTAGTTTAGTGTATATAGCTCATTGTGAAAAGTTGACTTTCAAAGACAATTTTCCTCAAAATCGTCTTTGAAAACATCCTCTAGAAACTTTTAAGATATCTTTTTAAAGACAATTTTGAAAATCATCTTTAAAAGTTCACATTTAACAACAATTTTCAACCGTCGTTAAAAGCCTTAAACTTTTAATGAAATTCATTTTAACGATAACATCATCGTTGAAACCCTTCTAGAACCATCGTTAAAAAAAAAAATTTTAGTAGTGAGTACATCAAAGTTAAAGTAATATATATTTTTAAAATATATAAAAATATAAAACATTTGATTATTTTCTTATTATTTTTAATTTTAACAACACATATAGAGAGAGATCAAGTGTTTTTTTTTATTCATAGAAATCAAATACAAGTATCATGAAGTTCACAATAACTTATGCACCATTCTTAATCATCTGAGTTAGAGTACCTTTATTCAAGTGTTTATTTTAATATTTTACCTTTACTCATTTGGTTAAATTAATCATGTGTATTTATTTTATAATTTAATTTTGGATTGTGTGAAAATTTTTTTATATGGTATATATATAATTATTTAAAATATTAACCTTAAATGAAATTTTAGTCATTAGATTGGGTGAATTATTGACTTTTTTTTTAGGTATCATGTTATAAGGACAACATATTTATTGACCTTACTCAAGATTTATGTTTGTTAGAATTAGACTAGTAAGACTCAAAACCAAACCTTTTTTAAAGAATTCAAATTAGGTTTCACTTGAATGAAGACAATGTTGATGGTTAGCAATAAGTGAGAAGTGATGGGAAATGTTATATCATGGCTATGAATATATGGGATGGAAATCCTCAATCTCAAAAGTCTATCCCCATCTATGCCCCCCAAATTAAAATGTGTTACATCTTTAAAAATTGCCACTTCACTTTATATTTGAATTGTAAATAAATTAACAATGTTTGTGCTTTGACGTTATGTTTGTTTCTCTAGTTCACACTTTCTTCCTCCCACAAGCCCTAATCTCCTCCAGTAATGTCGGATGCACAACGGAGAGGGCTTTCCAACCAAAAACTTCTAGAGGGAGACATCAACACGATTAAGGGATTTGAAGATCTGATTGGCGGCCCATTCTTGAGCAAAGGAATCAAAGTTGCATTTGTGTCTCCCCTAAGGTTGAGCCAAGTCAATCACTTTCATCATCGTATGTAAATTGTCTTAATCATCTCCCACCTTTTTCCGCGACTCATCGTCATTGTCCATGAGGTTTAGATCCAACGAGTTCCACTCTGCGTTGTAGAGGAATAGAGGATGCTTGTGCAGTAGGATCAATGCACCACAGTGTAAAACCAGAAGTGGGAGCTGAGCAAAACGTAAACGGAAAATGGAACGTTGTTAATCTTTGTTAAAAATAGTGAATTGAACAATGATGTGACACATTTTTATTGGGGGTGATAGGAATGGGGACAAGCTTTTGAGACAGAGGATTTCCATTCGAATATATGATGGCAGTTAAAGAGAAAAACATTTCAATTAGAGTGGCTAGAAAATTGCAAGTGTTGAAAAACAAGGACAAAATTAGTGGCCAACTTGCACAATAATGAAAAATTATTCTAGTACAAAAAATTGTATAACAAAATATACAACTAAAGGAGAGAAAGAGATAAAAGAAAGAAATTTAAATTTAAAATTTAATAAATGATAGGATGGATGAGAGATTAACACAAAATATAATGTATAAATTATTATACAAATTCTTGTTCTGTGTATAAGTTCTCTACTATTATGTATAGATTCCAATTCAAGGCTCATTGGAAAATAAATAGTAATTTATCGGTCAAAATGTTAAGAAATTAAGTTACTACCGATGATAAATAAAATAACACATAATAAATACTTAAGTTATTAAACAATTTTTTTATTATGTACATTATTTTTTGTCTTAGGTCAGAGATAACGGATGTCCCTCAACCCACTGAGTCAAAGACTAATCCCGTTCCCAATGTGTGATTGTCGCTAGCCCAAGAAAATTTTGCACAAGGTGGGAATCAAACATGGGTTCTCCTGCTAAATAGATCGTCCTCACTCATGTAATGTAACGAGACCTTAAACTATTGTGCCAACCCTTTAGTTCATGCACAATAAACAACACAAATAAAATAATATAAAATTTACTAAAATATCCCTTTTAATATTAATTTTTTAATATAATTTACATAATTATTTTATATTTGGGATAAAAAGTTGTTTCATGAATTTTTGAGTAACAAAAGGTTGAGTTTTTGTTTTGTCATCATCTATTTAAATTGGGTTGTCCCACATTCAATTTTCAAATTAGATATGAAATTAAAATATTTATCTTGTTCAGAATTACAATCTTTAGCAAATGAAACAAACCCTTAAATTTTTAATGTAATTTACAAACTCATCTTATTTTTTACTTCTTTAACTCCATAATACTTATCGTCATAAATTTTGTTCCACGATCTAAGAAAAACTAATAAATGAATGAAAGAAAGTGATAATTTTATAAAATTAATCTTATCATCATTAATTTATTTATAATTTTTTATTGTTTATCATTAATATTATAAGAGATATAAATATAAAATAATAATCAATATGAAATCGAGAAATTAAAATAATAAATATTTAAAGACTATTTTTACAAGCCAATTATTATTGAACGGAGGAAGTAATAAATTTTTAATAGTAATAACTTCACCTATTATTATTTATTTAATTTATAAATACTCCATAGAAATAATGTGTCATAGATTGATGTTAAAAATGAGATTAATTGAATTCAACTTATATCTAAACACACTACGACTTGAAGCTCTTCGTGTAATTAGTTCTGCTCAATCCATGACTCATGACCCCACACATAAGTGAGAAAACCCGTAAGCAGACACACAACTGACAATTGAGTGTTCCTTTCTTTCATCAAATCCTATTACTATTAGTCAACCAACCTCACATGATTATCAATGGTTGCCACTTCAAATTGTTTTACGCGTAAGATAGAGATTTTAGGCAAATGTTATGCTTTTGACCATTAGGTAGTAATTATAATCCTTTGAAGAAAATAATTATCTTTCTCTTATTTATTTTATGACTCACCTCTTTATAATTTCTCTCTTTCCAAAAAGAACAAATATAATGTATTAACTAGTTGCACAAGAATATACGGTACATATTTTGATTAAAATTTACAAACATTTTTCTACCTATTAAAAAACGTATTATATTTAAGAAGCGAGAGTATGATAATTTTTTATTATGATGAATTAAAAACATTTTTCGGATTTTTTTTAAAATTACAGTAGTAATTAAGAATGGTTAACATGAAAAAAGAGAAAAATTCAAATAATGTTACAACGCCTTTGGAACAGAGAAACACGTAAGCTTAAAAAGTGGGAAGTTTTATTTTCCAAAGAGAAAATAATATAGAATGTGAATCCATATAATAAATATGAAAAAAATATTTGTTTTTTTTCTCAAAGAACTTTGATTAATATGTTAGTCTCAAAATAAAACTCAAAAAAACATCTAAGCTTAAAAAGTGGAAAATTTCATCTTAATAACACATATCTTTAAGTTTATTTTTTTCCTATTCTTATTTATCCTTTTTCTTCTTCTTCTTCTTTATTTCACTCCTAAAATACTAATTCAATTAAGCTTTTTCGATTACACGACTACTGAGTCGTGACTACCTACCATTCAGTGGCAGTCAATCACAACTTTGGTCAAAAGTGATATATAGCTCATCATATCATATATACTATATTCAAACGTTAGTTGATGTATTTAGAAATTTAGTTTTAAAAATATATTATTAACCCATCTCATAATAATTTGAATGTATTTTATGTATATTAATACTTTTATTTATTAATTATTTTTTTACAGAATAATTTCTATGTTATACTATATACATATATTAATATAGATGTCAATTTAACGATACTTGCATAGACAAAACTCAAAAGCTATGTTCAGACATTATGTTCAGAGAAATACCAGTAACATATTACTCTAAATTACTAGTACTTTTAATACATATTTTTTCAGTATTCTCTTTATTTTTTACTAAAATTAATTACAAAATTTTATGAGTGTCACCTCTTATTTAATATTAAATTTTACTCATTGCTCGAAGTGTGTACAAGAAGAAACAATGTCCTTCGATCCTAAATTAGGGGTCAAGAGTCAAGATGGATTAGGTCATTCATTAATCAGTAGAAAAGCACTCAGAATATGTTGTAACATTTTTTATTTTCTATCTTGGACGTTTTAAAATTAAGCTTTATCGCACTATTATTTTAGGGAGATATTTTCATTAGAAGATCCAACATATAAATCATTTAATTTATAGGTTTTGACTTGTAATGTCTCCTTTGAAGTTCTTGGTACATTATACTATTACTCTTACTTTGCGAAGTTGTGGAATCAAGAATCGCCTAAAAGTGCTACTGGACCCGTCTTTTGATTATAATACTGAGACCCAACAATATTATCACCTAAAAGAAGCTTCGGTTTAGGAAGAAAAAATGATGTAATGATAGTATTCAGAACCCTATTTATTTAGTGCATTAAGTAGATATCAATTGAGGAAAGTGACTCTTGTTTTTCAGTTCATTCATACTTACACATTCTTTTCCCTTTTTGAAATTATATGTATATTTCGTTATAGATAATTCTACTTGCGCGGATTAGGATATTATAAGCAACAAAACTATTTTTTTTTATAGTTTTTAACACAATTATATATCAGAGTTCAAACTTTTTTATATCATTGATTAAACAAAATAATATATTTGATGTCAGTTTAATTCGCTTGTTAAATAAAGTGGAGAGGAGAGCCCACCCTATCCACAAGAAAAAGTTTTTTTTTTTTTAAAAAAAAAAACAGTAATCATACTACATGAAATGATGACATGTGACTGTGGTCGAAGAAATTTTATATTAGTATAACGATTTAATTTCAAAATTCATTTTTTTATTTTGTCTATTACATTAAATCAGTTTTTTTATTTTTCATTTCATTATTTGAGTTCTCTTATATTTTAAAATACACTATTTTAGTCCTCATATCTGATTTTAACGGTTGACTAATAGTTGATCAATAAATTTTAAATCTTAACTAGAACAAAAAATTAACCAATATTTTTTAAAAAAATAAGAACTTAAAAAGAATACTTAAAGAATGATTAATATAACTTAAAAAATAAGAATCAGACTCTTTTAAATTCTTATATTAATATTATATTTTGCATAAAATTTATATTAGTCCTTCCATATATAAGTATTTTTTTTAAATTCTTTTTTTAAGAAAATATTGTTCAACTTTCTAGTCTAATTAATGTTTAAAATTTAACGGTCAATGGATAGTCAATGATTAAAATCAACTCTGGAAACTAAAATAATGTATTTTGAAATATTGAAAAACTCAAATAATGAATTAAAAAATAAACAGATCAATTTAGTGTAATAGATTAAATAAGGGGATGAATTTTACAATTAAGCCTAATATAAAATATTTTTTCACATGTATAAATTTTAGAATTTGACTTATAATTATAAGAAAAATGACTATGCACTAAATGCATCATCATTTTTTTTTATTCTTTTATCATTAAGTTAATCTTATAATCTTTTGAAATTTAAAGATTACTAAAGTAAATATTATCTCTAATATCAATTCGGTCATACTATGTGCAGAAAAAATTAACTTTAGTGATAAATAAAATTTATATGTAAATTTTAAAAATTCATCATTAAAGTTTTACTTACACTAATATTAATGAGTCACTAAATTTAGTTAATAGTAAATTATTTTCTTGTAATACTTTGTATTTTTATTTTTTTAAAATTTAATGGTTAAGATTAAGTAGAGATGCATTAGAACCATCAGATTTTAAAGAAAATTATAAATGATCAGAATGAAAAATAATTTTTTTAGAAATACTCTTGAAGTAACTAGATCTCACCTCCTTCCCTGCCCTCTCCTCTCTATATATATAAATCAAGAATCAAACATTTGTTAGCATAGTTAAAAGACTGAGTTATTTACCGACTAAGCTACTCTTTGTTGGTATTTAATACTTGGTTTTAAAATAATTGATGTGTCTTTTCTACTAGTTTGATGGTTCAAATAATAAGTTGGTTCAAGTGTTTATGTTTAATTTTTCTATAATAATATCTTGAGTTTGAATTTTGTTATAAAAAGAATTTGCATTGGGAGAATTAGTTGTACTGTTTTTTTATTCTTCAGATAATTGTACTGTTATATATGTATATGTTCATGTCTCAAATAGGATGGTATCATCCTGAGAATACATGTATTTATAAAAAAAATATTTATAGGGACTTAGAGCACTTTGATGAGACTTTTCAAAAACAATGTAAAGATATTTTTTCAAAAACCATGTGTCCTTGTTTTTAGATATTTTCTAAAATGCATGATAATATTTTTTTCTACAAAGTAAAAAAAGGGCAACATATATTTTCTACTATATTTTTTTCTACAAAGTAAAAAAAATGACAATAGATTTTTTGCCCAAAACCACACTTAAGAAATCATCAATGCATTCATCATAAAATCTGTTTTGATTTTTTTTACTTTGTATAAAAAATATACTTGTAGAAAATAAAATATAATAGAAAATATTTGTTTCCATTTTTTTTACTATGTATAAAAAAATATTTGTAGAAAAAAATATAGTAGAAAATATTTGTTGTCATTTTTTGTACTTTGTAGAAAAAAAAAACATAATAGGAAATCTTTGTTGTCATTTTTTTTAGTTTGTAGGGTGGCGCCTCCTTTGTAAACGAGAAAACAAGGTGAAACAACCAGGGTGACACCTCTTTTGCAAGAGACAAAACAAACCTCTACCTATTTACACCACTCTTCCTATAGTGGTGTCAAACCTTAGCCTGACACTTGCAAAAAGACAAGGGATGAATGCAAGGCACCAGTCATCCTATGTAGCAAAAATTTAAAAAACACATATTTTAGTAAAAATAAATCCAGGATACTTCTTGAAACTAAAATAAAAATTAATTAATTCTTTTAAGTAAGTAATATTTTATATGAATTATAAACATTTTACATTCTCATATAGTAAGTTATTTTTAACAGAAAAAGTTATTCATTTTAAGATAAAATATATTTTTGGTTCCTCCAAAAATTTTAAAGTTCAATTTTAGTTCCTCCAAAGTTTTATCTGATCTTTGTCCCTCTAATTTTGAAATGTCCAATTTTCATCCCTTTCAATTTTAAATACACCTCTTTTAATCCTTTTTAAAGTACTTTAAATTGTGGTTTATAAAGAGATAAAAAAAAAGTTCAAATAGTATTTGAGACATAAAATCAGGCATTTCAAAATTAGAGGAATTAAAAATGGATTAAAAAAATTAAAAGAATTAAGACTAAACTTGGAAATTTTATAAAAATCAAAAGCATATTTTACTCTTTATTTTATCAATAATTCACTAAAATTTCCAACATAGGTTTTCAAATTTCTTAAAATTTAACACTGGGCTGGCTAAGCTCATCCCATGGGTTAAAGTTGGACAATTTTGATTGGGCACATGCTATTTACATCATCTAATTTTCTAAGCACACTTCATCTTCCTTTTTATATTTTTCCTATCATATTTATCCTTTTAATCCCTTAACTTACACCCTTCATGTTTTTTAGTCTTTTAAAATTTTATTTTCATCCTATCTTTATTGTTCTCTAAACCATAATTTTGAATCTCATCTAAAATCTTATTTTCATCATATCTTTATTGTTCTTTAAATTCTAATTCTGAACCTCATCTTCACCACATATTCATTACATTATACTGCATTTTCCATCTTTATTATGTGTAATATTGTGTGTTTTTCTTCACGTGGTACTGCATTTCAAGGTATAGTGATCACTAATTTAATCTATTATACACCTTAATTGCAAAACCAAGTTTTTGGCAATAGCTTTTGACATTGTTTTGTGCATAGCCAATTTTGAATGTGTTTTTAGCCACTTAACTCCGTGTCTCTAGTGTGTCTCTCAACTTCAGGTCTACAAAATTCAAATAAACATGCACACATCAATGATTGCAACGACTCATTAAGTGCATTCATTAAGGTATGTTTTACTACCACCGAAAATGTCTTTCTAAAATAACATGGCTTATTGTGCTAGTAAGATGTATAAAGAAATGAATACCAATTGATAGGAGATAAGTAGGAGTATGTTTGTGAAGAGTGGGGTTTATGGAAGAGAAGAAGAGGGGTTACAAGGGGTGTACCTATTTAAGGAAAAATGATATAGTGGATGATTAAAATCTAAAGAGAAGGGATGAGTTGTACTTAGGAAAATGGGGCTGTAAATAGCAAGTTTCTTTTGATTGAAGGGTCAACTTTCTAAGCTGTAATGCTTGAAAAATTGGATCAGGCCTACTTGTAGTCATATTGAATACATGTCGTCAGTTAGTAAAAATAAAAAATAAAAAATCATAGGTGCCAAATACAAAGTCAAAATGCTTTGAGATAGAGGTACAGTGTTGAGGTTAAGGGAGCTAAGTGCAGAAGCTTCCAAGGGTGTTATTAGTGGTGTGGTATGATTTGATTTTTAGACAAAAAGTCATTTGAATTAAACATAAAATAAAAATGTTATTCAGTTTGAATATAATCTTAAATTTGAACCAACCAAATCAAACTTTTGCAGTTTGGTTTGATTCTATTTGACTTTTTTAATCTATTATCATAATTTAAAATCTATTGACTAAACTTACATAATTATCATGTTATATTTTTTTTTAATTTTGTTTAATATATTTTAGTTAAAAATTATTATTTTGACTTCTAGTTAGCATTAATAGAAAATGATATCACCAACTCTTTTTGTATCATAATAGTAGTATATGCATCACTTGTTATTTAACACTAATTTTTAACAATATTAATACATCCTTTTTACCATATGGAAGTAAAATATGCATCTAAATATAAAGCAAATGAAAAGTAATGAATTATTTAATCCTTATTATTAATCATCACAATAAAAATAAATATAATTACAATATGTTGTTTGGTTCAGTTTTTTATAACAAGATCCAAAAACCGAACCAAATCCCAAAAAGAATGCGAGATTTTAGTTTTTAATTTTTTTCAATTTTCGGTTTAAGCAGTTTTCAGTATTTTTGGATCGATTTGAAGGGTTACAAATGATTTAGTTCGATTTTGAACACCCCTAGAAACTCCAGCAAGGGTAAGGGGAACTTACAAGAAGGATAATTTTGGGATATTTCAAAATAAAGAGAAGCAAGTAAAAATACGTGGGGTGCAGAAAGCAAAAGTCTCCTTAGCTGGATGAAATAAGAAGTAGGACCCGAATTCACATGCTATTTATTGGAAGGGATTTGAATCTTGCACCTCCCGTATTGAATCCTGCACCTCCTAATTTTTAAAAATTCCAAATTATCCTTTTCATATTATATCATTCTAGAATTGGCGTTCCATAACGTAAAAAATAAATTCTAGAATAGGTGTTCTATAAAAGTAAAAAAAATAGTTTTTGGTAGGGATTATGTAACGATAAAAAATAACTTCTAGAATAAGTGTTCCACAACAATAAAAATAATTTTACCTTCTAGGGTAAGTGTTCCATAACACTAAAAAAATAACTTTGCTTCCAGAATTACCATTCTAGACTATACAACACTTCTGGAAAGGCTATTCCATAAGCAAAAATGCTTTCGGAATAGTCATTGCATAAGCAATTTTTTCTTACGAAAAGACCATTTCAAAATCATTTTTTTCTTATGAAAATATCATTCTAAAAACATTTTTACTTATGGAAAGATGATTCTGAAAGCATTTTTTCTTTTTAAATAACGATTCCGAGACAAAAATTCTAAAATACTCATTCCAAAACAGGCATTCCGAAAGCCTGTGCTGGAACCCACCCCCACTCCATCCAAACCAAAATCCAACCCTACACCCACTACAACAAAAGAGGAAGCATAGGCTTACTTTGGATTATTTTAAAATATTAAATCACAGGTGTTGACCTATATATCTACCCTTATTTACATCAAGTGATAATATTTTGACATCCAAAATTTTTAAATATCTCACCAACAATTTTCATTTTTCTCTATCTCTCTTCTCTTCACATCATATCACCAATCTTATTAATCATTTACCTTTCATCTCTTCTTATCTTTTTCAAGTGTCTACATCCCTTAGGACTTAAATGTCAAAATATATTTTTCCATTTACAAGTTTTACTTTTTTAATTAGTTATGAGACTAATATTCAATATAAAACTTAATTACTCTTAATCTCTTGTCCCTTATAAAAATATATTTAAAAAAATTAATTCATAATTTCTGTGATAAATTTAAGATGTGTTAGTCAATAAATAAGTCTTCGAGCTGCCATAATATGTACTCTTCTTTACTCAATTGAAAAGCTCTTCTGCGTCATCAAAACAAGAGACGTGGTGTATTTGGCAATTCAATGAAAGAGAAGAGTGAGAAAGAGAAGCATCTTTGAATTGCCACAAAGTGGTTGTGGCTCAAAATCATTGTTGCATATCTGGCATAGCATCACCCCATGGCAGTCTCCATCGGCTTCCTTCTTCACCTCACCGTATCAACAAACAAAAAAAGTGCACAATCAAACAACCACGACACTCTTTCCCACACACAACGTGCCACCACACACACTCTCTAAAACTTTTCACTTTTCAGAAACAACCCAAAAAACAAAATAAAAAAACACGCGGCATTTTTATGATTATTTATCCTTATTCTTTATCCGTTTCATTACAATTGTCCTAATAAGAAAAAAACTATCTAAAATAATTATTATTTTAAGTTTTTACCTATATTCTTTATAATATTAACAATATTAACAGTAACCAATAAAATTTATAAATAAGTTAACGATGATATAACATTAATTAACACAATAATGATTACCGAAGGAGTGTTAGAAAAGTTAAAAAGAAAGAAAAATAAAAAACCAAAGAAACAGAAATGTTGGTGGCAAAAGACTCAACGATGATGAAGCTCTTCGGGAATACGATCCCGGCACCGGAGATCCCCGCCGGAGCTCCGGCATTTTCTTCTGGTGATGTTTTTGGTGACAGTGTTGGTCAGAACCGTGGTTCTTCAAGTGTCAATGGGGATGGTGAAGAACACGAGATTCAGCAGGTGTGAAAAATTATTGATTTTGAGAGTGGCCCTATATTGGAAATGCGAAAAGATTTAGTGGGTCGATGTTAGTTTCTTGGTTTGTAGGCATCAGAGATTTTGTTGATTACTTGTACTGTCTTGTATTTTTATGTTTTGGTTTTGTTTGAAGGGGTTTAGTGTTCAGTTGAGATTTGGGTTTTGTTCGATCTGAGGTGTTCATTATTGTTTTGTTTCAACATTTACAACTTTAATTCACTTGTGCAACTGTGCAAGTGTTTTTCATGCTATATTTGACTTTATGCTGTTGGAGTTTCTGATGGTATGAATTGCGACAGTTATGTTGCTCTAATGGTATCAGCATTTGGATTGAATCTTCAGCAATGTTGTAGTTTTGAAACTGCAGCATGAGTTTAGCATTATTTGAGCAATTTTCAATTTGTTTCTGGGCTTACTTGTGTGTATATTTTCTTTACTTGCTGGTTCTTGGACACTGGTGGCATCTCTTTGTATGTTTGCAGTTCAGCTTCTAAATTCTTATTTGTGTGTTAAATATGAACATCTATAGACATCAATCTGATTTTTCCTTTCTTTTTCTGATTTCACCTAATATTTCTGGTAGCAAATGACGAATCGTTCTTAGTTGATAAAATGCCTTTTCTATTTGACTTTTCAATTTTATATATCATTCTTTCTAAATCTGGAAACAGAAGAATTGAAAACACTCCATCTTACAGTTTCAAGCTCATTTCACTATACTTTTTGCTTTGGTTTTTTGGGTAGTTGAATTTTTGTCTATAATTACTGTTAGCCTTGTCTTCTTTTGAGTTCATAATTGTTGTTCTATCTTCTAAGAAAAGAATAATGGAGCTGCAGCTGCAGATACTCAGCTCATAGTTCTTCAAATAAATTCAATATTATTCAATTTTGCTGTACAACGTTCCTGTTTGATTGCCTTTTCAATTATTCTCATTTCCCTTGGTTTTAGCCTGTCATTGAATGGTAATATTTTCAACCTTAACCTTTTGAGGAAATATTGGATTAACATGTTTGTTGATGAACCACGGCATTTTGGGATTTTGATAATTGACATTGCCCTGCAAGTCCGAAACAAGGGATGGAGATTTTGTTTTTCTTTTCCTTAGATGTTGTGGTACTGAATTTGTTTTCTCCTAATCCCAGTGAACTGGCTTTCCATGCAGCATTGTCAATATTAACATTATTTTTTTCTGTGTTTCAAAGTTTATTTTTAGTTAAATTTATTTTGTGACTTGGACAAACATATGTAATTGCAGAAGGCAGAAATCTAACACAGTAAAATTATGAGCCATCCTTTTCATACACTAATGTATTAATTCTTATATTAAATTTTTAGTTTATAATAACAACATACTCAGCAGCTGTTTTTATGAATGCAGGACATAATGGGAGAGGAAACAACTGAGAGTAAGAAGGAAGATGAAGTGACCAATCTTGATACTGTCTCAAGATCAGGGGAAGGGTCTATTAACCCCTCTACCGAGAAGGAGGATCTTACATTGAAAACTTCAAAAAAGACTGAGCAAGAACAAGGTGAAAATTCACAAAATAAAACACTGAGAAAGCCGGACAAAATACTGCCTTGCCCCCGCTGCAATAGCATGGACACCAAGTTCTGCTACTACAATAATTACAATGTCAACCAACCCCGTCATTTCTGCAAGAATTGCATGAGATACTGGACTGCTGGTGGAGTGATGAGGAATGTTCCTGTGGGTGCTGGTCGCAGAAAGAACAAGAATTTTGCTTCGCAGTATCGTCATATAACTGTTCCTGAAGCAGCACTCTCGAGTTCCCAGCCGGACTTGTCAAATGGAGTCAGTAATCCTTCCTTGAACTGTAATGCCACACTCCTTGCATATGGGTCTGATAGACCCTTGTGTGAATCAATGACATCTGTTTTGAACCTTGCTGATAAAGCAGTGAACAATTCCACAACAAATGGATTTAATGGCTCTGAAGAACTAGAAATTCCTGTTACTTATGTTGGTGGAGAGAAAGTGAATGATGATTCCAATAAATCTTCTGACACGTCAACGAAGCCAACGAAAGGTGAAACCACCAATAGGTCCCAAGAACAAGTCATAGAGAATTGTCATCCCTTCCCACCTCATGTTCCCTACTTTCCTGGTGCCCCTTGGCCTTTCCCTTGGAATCCAGCACCGTGGAACTCCCTGGTACCATTACCACCTCCTTTTTTCCCACAAGGATTTACCATGCCTCTCTATCCTGCAGCAGCTTATTGGAGTCTTACTATACCGGGTGCACGGAGCATCCCATGGCTAGCGCAACCATCATTACTGAATACTACAGTGTCTAACTCTGGTCCTAACTCACTAACCTTGGGCAAACATTCAAGGGAAGAAAACATGCATAAATCAAATGGGGTAGCAGTTGAGGATGAACATAGCAAGGAAAATAATAAAGAAAAGTGTCTATGGGTTCCGAAAACATTGAGGATTGATGACCTAGGAGAAGCAGCAAAAACCTCTATATGGACAACACTAGGTATTAAAAATAATAAAGCAGACTTATTTCCTGGGGGAGGACTCTTCAAATCACTCCCATCACAGGGTGGTGAAAAAAATCGTGTAATAAAAAACTCACCTGTCCCTCATGCCAATCCAGCAGCACTCTCTAGGTCAATTAACTTTCAGGAGACCTCATAATCCTGTAGCTTATAATTTGTAATTGTGTCTTGGATGCAGCAGTAGATGAGCCAACTGACATGGCAGTATTTCACTGTACTTGAGGAAGTCACATATTGATTCACTAGCCATTTTTTTTTGTAAGAGTTACGTCTTCTTGTTGGTCAACGGAATAAATTGAAACAAATGTTACAGTTAGTTTTCCTTGCATTTCTTTTAAGGAAAGAAGAGCCTTCTCTTTTGAGGGTATCTCACAATAGATTGTGGCTCGACAATTTTACTCCCCTTTTGTTTCGATGCCTTTCTTAGTTCTTATTTCTTGTACATAGGTGATTTTATGTGGCCTAGAGAGACACAATGTATTTGTTTTCCATGATCTCAATATGCATGTAAATAAGAATTAGATTTCAAATTGAATTTTTATTCTGTTATATAACGTATGTTTCTCACTACGTGTATGCTCTCAAATCACTAAGAAAAATTGAGACCTGAACATAACATTAATGATATATATTCAAACTCTCCAGCCTAGCTATGTTTTGTGGTGGCGCACAGCTCAAGGGAGGTCCTACAATGAAGATGAACCTTTTGTAGCAGCTCAAGGGAGGTCCTACAATGAAGATGAACCTTTTGTAGTTATTCCTTCTATTTTGTAGGCCTTCAAAATTCTAATTAATCCAATTTTCTTTATACAAAAATATAATTACAGATGTGAATATTATGCTTGCTGGGTCAAGTTTGTGTCCAAAATATTTTGGACCACATGCCGGAGCAAGGGATGGTACACATTACATGGTATACAGACTCCTTTGCCCTAACCATAGCCATGCCTTGATTGTTGCGTCCCAAAAAGTTAACAGGAGGAGGTGGGGTTGCAACAAGATACTCTTAATGCTGTTCAACCATATTGCAAATTTTGGTTTTTTGAGGGAAAGTAAGATAAGGCTTCTAGACCAACCAGTTACTGTTGATGTCTCCTTGATCCATAAGCCAACAGAGTAGTGGGATTCCTCTTGGGGGAATGTACCGGGCAGTGGGATATGCCTAAGGGGAAAAGAAAAAGTGGCGAGGGAAAGAAAGTGCTCTATGTATGTGTTGAAAGCAAAATGAAATGACAATGTCGCAGATAGCTTGAGGCAGAAGATGTGATTCAAATTTAAAAGCTAATGAAAATAGGGTTTTGCATGACTCTTGTTAGATAGTTTCAAGAAACAATCCAACAAAAATAAATGCATTCGCCATATCAACAATACTCGTAAGATATTCTCTAACATACTTCTTTTAACACACCTTATATTATTATTTAAAATTTATTAAGAATTACAAAATCACATGTAAAGGTTATTAAATGTAAAGGTTATTAAATAAGAAATCTGATCCACTATAATAAAAAAAATGTGTTTACAAAAAGTGTGTTACGAGTGCTAATGTTTAACATTTCTCATACCAACACAATCAGAATAAAAAATACCAATAATGTCAATCTCTCCCGAATGCCTTTGGCAATAACTTAGGCAGGACCTAAAAAAGAACTACACGTTATAAGTTATTTTATAAAATCAGTTAAAAAATTTATCTGGCACATGTAAGTAAGAAGCATTACATTAAAAGAAAAATAGTGACAATATATTCAAATACTGCTGACTGCGTCTGTCATCGATCGGTGCAACTTCTATCACTTTTTCCCGAAGATTTTAACAAATGATCACCAAAATCCGGCATCAAAATCCTCAAACTATGTACACAAGTTGAAACCTTTCTTCGAAGTCCAGAAATGAAAGCAGTTACCACGAGGCAGTTGACTTGAGCAACATCTCAACTACAAAGCTGTCTCCCATACATATATGATGCTTGGTAAGATTCTAAACAACACAACCAACAAAAATATAATAGTTAATTTCACACAAGGAACATGAACTGGGTTGGAAGACCTTGGAAATCAAGATTCTTTGTCCTTTGATATATTCCGTGGCAGTCTGTTGAAAACACTCTCATCTACTATCCTATAATGTTTTGAAAATTGGCTATGTATAAGTCCACAACATTTATCTACATAACCTCCATATTTGTGGTACAATGCAGGGATAGTAATCATCATCAGGGTTCCTGTCACCATTAAAGAGGAAGATATGTAAATAAATAAATAAATAAAATTAACAGATGGTCATATATATCCCCAACTCGTGTTGAGACATGAAGGATATACATGTGTTGTTCAAGAAAATTAGCTGTCAAAATGACTCTCCAGTCCACAAAACATAACAGATGAAGATTTCAATTAGGACTTGTGACATGCAAATAGGTTCAAAAGCACCTAATCATGAGTTTGCAAATATCCAATGGGTTAAATGGAAACCATGCAAATACAACAATGAAGGTTTTAGAAGGATTACATTGCATAGAGTTGGACACAAATGGCCTCCAACACAACCCACAAAAAACCAAACAAGAGAAAAGGCACTGTAAGGAAAGCCAAAAGGTTCAAGTGAAACTGAAACACCCAAAAATGATGTACGGATTTTGCTATACATCAATGAGAAAGGATGGTCTCAGTGAGAGACATCACAAATTGATTTTACCAAATAGACTAGTGAAGCAAGCATACCAATATATGCGAGTGTGAAGAAGGAGAAGACGCTGCCAATGACAGACAAGAGCCAAAGACAAATCACCACCTGTCATGTAGACAGCAGACACTGAATTATGTCAGTTGATTTTCCATCAAGTCATATACAATATTGATAATTTCTATTATCTCATTTCTAGGTGCAAAAATCACTATGCTATAGAAAAGAAAAAACTTAGGAGAACCCCAAAAGATGCTGATATAACAGAAATGCCCGCAGATATTGTTGAAAAACAAATGATACATTTGAAGGTGTTACATCAACAGAGCAGGTTCGAGGAAGGTAGTGAGTTATTGACAGCATGTTTCATAAGACATTACCAAATTATGCATAATCCTTCTAGACAATATCATAAAAACCTGTAATTCTTTACAACAAAAATATATCTTTAGAAAAAAAATTACTAACTATTTGGGTCACACTTCCCCAAGCCACAATCCTGAAAGGCTGTAACCTGAAATAAACTAACCTTGAAAAAAATTCTAAAATCCTTGCCAATAGTGATGTCATGAGCTATAAGAAGCATATTGTTGATTTTGACCCGAAATGAAGCTGCTACATTATTAACCATCTCCTCTGACACAACTAGTTCAGGTAATGTTGGTGGTTGTCTGCTTGAGAAGAAAAGGATACAAATGACATGGTGCTAATGTTGAAAATGATAAAAAATAAAATACAAGGGATAGAGCATTCATACTTATTTCTAAGGGAAGCATAGTTAGCATGCAGAAACAACAGTACAATCAAAATCAGCAAGACATCTGAACAAATTGTTAAAAATGGTAAACTGGTCCACTCAAATAGGACCCAGGCAACTGTTGCAACAACAATGACACCCAAGGAAACATGCCACCTCTTCCACAATAGAACATCACCAACTACAAAAGAAACAAAGCAAACATCAGAACTAGTATAACCATATTGAACCCATAGCAAAAAGCTGCAGCATGCAAAATTATGCCCTTCAGCAATTTTATCTAAGTTTGTATTTCATTAAAAGAAATCCTTAACTGGTTTGGAATCAAATCTTCACGGAAAAAAATAAAATTTTCAAAAAACAATTTTCAATTGCAAATCCAAACCATTAAGATTAAGACCAAGTTGACCCCCAACACAAACGAACAGAATATGCAGATGGAAAAAAAGAGAAGAAAAATCAAACTTGAATTACCACAGGTACATAATGAAGCAAAGTATCCATATATAAAAAAGGCTACTGAAGATTCAATCAAGATTTAAAACAATGGTCTGCGACTGCAATTTTGGCTGCAATATCAAGGTATTTGGAGTTTCAAAAACTACAATTGCAGCCACATCAGCTGCATCTGTCTACCACATCCCACAGTATCAAGGATCGTGAGAAAACCACTACTGTGACCACTATTTGAAACTTTAGATTCAATATCCCATCGAGCAGGGGAAAGTTCATATATGTGTCCGTGCTCAATTATCTACATCTCCACCAAAATGAACGCATATTATAAACCAGGCAATGTGTGAACACTTATCAGGGAAGTTACAACATACCAAAGGCAGTAGGAAGCTCAGCTTCTGATTCAGACATTAAACTAAACTCTCCAAAAATGAAGTCCTACCAAGCAGATACCCCAGACCTGGATATATAACCAACATGTTAGCTGTGTCAATTACCACGGCAACAAAGTTTCATAATAAGAAAGCATCAAAATGATTGTTCAGAATTCAGTCATCTCAGCCAAATCACAGTCCAACATGTCAGCTGAATTACAACAGCACCCCGTGCACTTGAACAACAAACACTTGCCAAAGTTTGAGTGGATAATCGAAACACACAAAACAATGATATGAAGAAAAATAAGACTAAAATTACAAAGATCATATTTTAGTCACAACCATCCTAACCATGAGACAAGTTATTATTAGGAGATATAAAGTTGGTTGGGTGGTTAAGAAAGAAGGAAGGGGGAAAGATCTCGAGTTCGATCTCCCTTGCTAAAAAATCTAATAAAATTAACAATTAACAATCTGCCAATAAAAAAAAATGAGACAAGTTATGAATTATTATCCAAGCTAGCAACTATATCATCAAAGGAAAACCTAAATCAAGATTAACATTTTCCATTGGCAAAAATCATTCCACAACAACAACAACAACAAATGTTACGTATTAAGAAATAAAATTGAAACCAGTTACGCAGTTTTTACCAGAAAGATCCGAGGAAAATCAAATGAAATCCTAAAATGAGTATTATCGTGCCGAGAACGCAAAGCCGAGAGTTGAAAGAGAGAAGTTTGAATCAAATATAGACTCAATTATGGGTGAGAAAGGGAAGCGAGGCGAAACCCTAAAACTGATGAGGGAAAGATTGAATGAAATTGGGGAATCAATTCAAATATTCACAATTCTTTGGAACGAGAAAATGCTCAGAAGCGTCATCAAGTCCCAATCTACTATGCTTATTATTATGACTTGTATCGCAAATAACTTTTTTTTTTTCGGAACAAAAAATATTGCGGGTTCAATTTTTTCTTTTTGAAAAGAAGGGTTATTTAAATTTTATGTAATCATCTAATAATAATAGAAGATAAATTTGTTGAATTTTAAAATAATTGTATTAAAATAATTTAAATATTTTTATTAAATAACAATATATTTTACATGATTAGTACATAAATTTTAAACTTTTTTATTTTAATTATTTAAATGAGTGTTTATCTTTTGAAAATTATATTGAAAAAAAAAATATTTTGAAAATTATTTTAATGATTTATTAGGAGAAAATTCTAATTACTAAGAATTATTTTTTAAAATTGGTTAAATTAATATGTATATCTCTAAACTAATTGGAAAATTTTAATTAGGTCACCAAATAAAAAAATTGCAATGGGATCCTTAATCTTTTAATTTTTTTAATAATTAAGTATTTGAGGGCTTAAAACTGTCAGAAAAATAATAATTTATGGAGCTTATGAAAATCCTAACGACTCAATTACAATTTTTTTACAAGTTTAGAGACTCGCTACATTTTTTTTAAAAATTTGGAAACTATATTAAAAAGTTTCAAATAATTTAGAGTGCTACAAATTAATTTAACCTTTAAAATTTGTTTTAAAAATGACTAATGTGCTTGTTTGAAGTTGAATAAACCGCGAACAGAACATATACAATGCAAGTAATATAGTCTTCAATTTATTCATTTTAATATTAGTTGAAATTTATTAAAAATTATAAAATTTTGTGAATTTTATTTCTTATTTAATGATTTTTCTTGAAGTAAAAGAAAAAATGTTTTTGGTTTGAGATGCAGACAAAAAAGAAAATATATTTTAACAAAATAAAATTTAGAAATAAAATAATAATAACGGATGATAATATTTGTATCTTGACTTGATTATATCGAAATTCATTTTCTTAAAAAAAAAAGTCTTTCTGTTTTCCCTTGTGTTATGCAATTAAAAATTAAGTATATTTTTGTGAAGTAAATCAAATCATGGGCTATTTTATCAAAATGGATTATAAGTAAAAACTTAACTATTATGATAGATTAATCAAGAAAATATTTATAAAAATGGGTGATTTTTGTCACGTATAAATGTAGGAGGCATTATCATGAGTGATTTTTTTATGGTTTTTTGTTTTTCCTATATCCCATTAGGTATTTAGTGCTGGTCAAATACATGTATAATGACAGGCCCTTATGACCCATTTCACTTAATTTAGTGTTGGTTAAGCCGATCCAAAATATCTGTTTTAGATTATAAAACAAAAAATTGCTTCTTTTATTAAAAAAACACTTAAAAAAAAGTTTAACTAAACTCACCTATATTCTATTTTCCTATGTACTTTGTTAATTTTTATTTCAATTTTTAGTTAAGATTATAAAATATAAGTAAAAAAATGAAGAGTATATTATAATTACAAAGTTTAAGATAAAGTACAATTATATAGTAAAAAGTTAAACAATAATTAAAATTAGAGGTGTTCAAATTCAAACGGATCCAAAATAAAAATCGAAAACCGTTCAAAAATAAAAAATTGAACCAAACCAATTCTTTTTGAATTTTTTTGAATGATTTTTTTTCTCAAACCGACCGATTTGATTCAATTTACCGTTTGTATTTTTGAAATCAAATCAAATTGAAACAAATCGCAACACTTTATATTAATATTTATATTATTTTAGGATTACACGTTTTATGTGTATATCACTTGAGTTTTCACTATTTTGTAACGTTATATATATGAAACTTATATAATATATATCATTTTTTTAGACAACTTTTTAAAAATATATTTGATTTAAAATATGAAAAATTCACATATTTTTACTATAGGAGGTTTAGTATATTAATAAGTTTGATAGATTGTTATTAGTAATTTTTATGTAATTTAATTTAAAAGATGAAAAGAACGTATATAAATTTTAATAAAATAGTATTTTAGTAAAAACTGCAAAACCAAACCGAAATAAATCGCAAAATATTTGTTTAGTTTGGTCCAAACTTTATTTTAAATGAAAATAAAAAAAACTAAACCACATATATTTTATAAGTTTGATTAGGGTAATTTTTTGATGAAAAATTGAACCAAATTGAGTCGTGAACATCCCTAATTGAAACACGGTTACAACTATAATTGGTTACAACTATAATTTTTATTTTCTTTATTTTAAAAATATATTTACTTAATAAAATAATATATTTTATCACAAGAGTCTAACTCAATTAATAAGTAGAATGTGAGTTATTAGAGATCTCCTTGATTCGATTTCTAGAGATAAAAATAATAATAATAATGGCATTTTAGATAAAATAATATTATAACTAAATGAATCTCTTTTATTATAACACAACTATATAGTATAAATAAATTGAAGCCTAAAAAGCATGTGATTGAGATACTTAAAATAATTGTATATAAATGGCTTTAAAAAAAGAAAAAACAAAAGTTTAGCATTAGCAATTAATAATTTAAGAAATTCAAACTCGCGTTCTTTTGGTGAAGTGCATGAATTAAGACAAAACAAAAAATTAACTATATTCGTTTAAAGCTTACGTTCTAAATGACCGTATGCTCGTTTATAATTAATTGGAAGGAATTTTAGTTTTTTCAACTTCTTCTATCTTTCTAAATCTGCAATATTGTTTGATTCCACTTTTTAGGCTTCTCAAAATAGAACTTTTTCCTAATTAGTTTATATGAAATTTCTATTTTTTGGTCTTTATTCTTTGAAATTATTTTTTGTTTTATATTTTTTTCTAATTTGTCTGCTACTTGATCATTTATGAGGAAATTAGTTGTGATTTATTGAAAGATATTGAACATAAAATTTATATAAAAAATTGAGGTTTGGACAACTTTTTTGTTCTTAAAAATTTTTTTATTTGTTTTTTTTAAAACCAAAACTTTCGTTCAATATCACACTATAATAACATATGCAAAGGGATATCAGAGAAAAAAAATATAATAATTTTTATCTATTATGATTTGTAGTATATTATAATACTAAAATACATATTCTTGTTACTTTATTCTTTGTTACCAAAAGAAATAAAAATACATACTCCTATTACTTTATTATTCATTACTAATAATATGTACCTATTTTTTTCATAGTTAATTATACATTTATACTTATTATAAGTAGCCTCACCAATATAACACAGATAAGCGAGAAATCTCATTTCAAAAAGATGCCATTTTTTTATTTAATATTTAATATGATTATTCTCTTACATAAAAATGATTGGTTGAAATGAAAATAAACTATTGTAAACTCAAGAGTTTAATTTTACAAGAGCTTATGCTAAGTTGAGACGCTAAATACCTCACGGGATGATGAGATGTATTAGAATATCACATCTTGTTGCAGGACAACTAAAGAACACAAGGTGTCACTCAAGGTGACGCCTCCTACATTTTTAGATGATAAAAATCACCCATTTTGATAAGTATTTTCTTGACCAACCATTATAGTAATTAGTTTTCCTTTTAAACCTATTTTGGTGAAAAGAAAAAAGAAAAACCAATCCAACGTTCAAACCTGCAAGATTTTTGGATAAGCCATCAAAACTGTTTTGTGACACTTGAAAATGGAGTTTATTTCTAGATATTCAAATGCCCACAAAATACCACCTTGGCTATTGCTGTTGTGGATATATAGTATCCATGTTTGATTGACATTATAAGATTACGGTTGATGTCCTTAAGCTCTTAGTGCATGCAGATATGATGTAGAGTTCTTTTATATATGCTTCACAAAACACCATGCTCACTTCAATCAAACACGAGAGAAAATTTTCTCACATTGCTACCAGTGGTCATTGCACGTACACAATCCTTCTCTAAAATGATGAAAACGGTTAGCATCTCTTACAATTATCAACCTATTTGTGGCCTTTGAAATCAATTTTACAGCAATGTGGCAATCATCACACATCCTAAGGTTTTTAATTATGCGGATTGGCCCCGGTGGAGGTATTTTCATGAGGCCATATGCTAAGGCTAGCTTCTCACTATGATGGCTAAGATAACCTTCTTTTTGTTCATCTTCCACATCATGCAGCACAACACCAACATCAGGCGCATACCCTAGTGGCTTAATCATTGCCAACAACTGTTGAACTTTCTCATAAATTTGAGTAGACTCTGGATGATTGCTTCCTTCTGAAACAAAGACATGCGTATTGTTTCTTATATCTAGCCAACTCGCACCAGGTTCCTTCTTAATGTTCCTTTCCTTCATCAGTTTTCTAATCTTCACCACTCCATCCCACTTCCTTGCCTTGGCATGCATGTTTGATAGCAATGTATATGTTCCCACATCATGAGGGTCCATCTGTATCACAGTTTCTGTAATTTGTTTCCCTAAATTGTAATTTCGATGAATGTGGCACGCGTTAAGCAAAGTACGCCACGCAACAACATCCCATTTGACCTGTGTTGTTGTCTTCATAAAGTTTTCAGCCTCATCAAGTAAACCAGCCCTACCCAAAAGTGCAACCATACATGTGTAGTGCTCCAGTCCAGGCTCAACGTCAAATTTCTTCATTATCTGATCAAAATAGTAGAATCCTTCTTGTACAAGAGCTAAATGAACACAAGCAGAAAGTACCCCAATGAAGGTTACATAGTTTGGACATTCTCCAGCAGACATCATGTCTTGGAACACTAGTAAAGCTTGTTTACCAAGTCCATGATGGGAATAGCCACATATCATAGCATTCCAAGTAATCACATCTCTATTCATCATGTTTGAGAACACATTGTATGAAGAATCAATATTGCCACTTTTGGAATACATATTTATCAAAGCATTTCCAACAATGAGATGATTCTTAAATCCTGACATCACTATACGACCATGTAATAAATCACCATATGCCAGTGCCACCAAACTCGCACAAGCATTTAGCAGAACTGCAAAAGTGAACTCATTTGGACGTGTATCCTCAAGCTCCATCTTCGTAAATAGATTCAAAGTTTCCTCAAAGTGTCCATTTTGCAAATAAGCAGTCAAGACGGCAGTCCATGCAACCACATTCCGATCTCGCAAGCCATCGAATTGTTTTCTTGCATTTAGAACTTCACCACATTTCCCATACGTGTCTATCAGTGTGCTACTAACAAAGACATCAAATACCAAACCAGTTTTCAACAACTGGGCATGGATCTGCAAACCCAATTGCAAATCTCTAATCTGAGCACAAAGGCCTAAAACACTGACATATGTAACACTATCCCAGATTACACATTCATCCACCATCCTCTTCAAAACTTGTGCAGCTTCTCCTCGACACCCAGATTCCACAAGTGCACTCAAGATGGAATTATAAGAAAATACATCATCCCCGGGCACAGTATCCAAAATCTGCATTGCTGAATCCACATGAAAGCACCTTGAGTACATGTGAATAAGAGCATTCTTCACATATTGATGCAACAACAACCCGGACTTCAACAAATACCCATGACACTGCTTCCCCTCTTTGACTCTCCCACTGTCTGCACAACAAGAAAGAACAATAGTAAATATGTACTCATTGGGGTATGCACTGTCCAATGAAACCAGGTTCCTGAACAGCCCAAGTACTTCCAACACCTCACCCTTGTGCAAATACCCCATCATCAAGGCACTCCAAGAAACTACGTTTCTCTGAAGCATTCTGTCAAACAGCTTTCTGGCACATTTCGATTGACCACATTTGGAATATAGATTGATCAGTGAATTTATTTGAGTGATGTCACTGTCCTTTGAAGTTTGGTTGCGAACAACCAACTGGGCATGGATGGTTTTGCCAAATCTCAAGCTCTTTGCAGTGGCAGAGAATTTCAAGAGGTTAACAACTTCTTTGAGGGAACAAAGATGTGGCAGATACATAGAAAATGCAGGGGTGACACGTGGCAGTTTCAGAACAAGCATTGGTTTCACTTTGGTATTAGTTTTGGATCAATCAAGGTCAAGTAGTTAGGAAACTTGTGTAAGGCACATACTACATCCCTGTTATATTTAAAGCCTTATAGGTACCCAAAAACCGAAATGCAGAAGTTAGAATAATTTTAAATTTTTTTCATACAACATCCTTATGTTAATGCTGCTACTTCACCATTGAATGCAATTTTATATTTTTAAGAAATTAAATATACATTTTTATTCAATATTTTTTATATATAAAGTAGTAGAAAGATGACTAAAGTACACTTTTAATTGTTTAAGTTTTTTATTATTACAGTTTAATTTCCTATCTTTTAGAGAAAAAAATAATTTATTTCTTTATACTTTTAAATTTTAAAGAAAACTAAAATAGTTCTTCAGAGTTTTCGATTTTGATGCATGATTTTGGACATTTTTTATACTAATTAAGACATGAAATTTGTGCATGCAAAAAAAAAATATAAAACTTATCTCATTCAAGTACATAAAAATTGATATTCGAAAAAAAAAAAAGATCATGATGATAAAAATCATGTGAGAAAGGGAACTCAACACTAACCAAAATATTGAAAAATTTATTGTAGATTCTTTTCGGATTGCTCATTACACTTTTATGCAATTTTTACTATGTTTTGACCTTTTTTTGGTTCTAATATATGTTGAGTTTCATAGTTTTCACACAATACATCTATTTCAATTTTATCATCTAATAAATATAATTATTTTGAAGACTTAATAATAAATTTATTAAAATTTAGAAGAAAAAAAAGTAAGAATATTTTAATAAAATTAATCCCTAACAAATACTATACTATGGTTAACTATGTTTATGTTTTTGGTTCTTGAATTATTTTGAGTTTTTACTTTTAATCTCAAATTTTTTTTTGACTAATATGAGTCCGTAATAATGTTTTGGTCCGCTAATGATTTTAGTTCTTATTATCAAATCAAACCCTTAACTTATGACTAATGACGTGACATTAAATTTATTATTATTTAATTACATTTTATGATAATTTTTTTTTCTGACAATTCTTAAAAATAGCCAGAAAATACTTGGCTAAACAGCCTAAACTCATCCATATTAAGCAATTTCAAGCCGTTTAAAACCTAGTATATTCATTCTCACCTTTTTCATAAAGCCCAAATCTCCCTTCGACCAAATTGAAATATCAGAATCCATAGGCCATATAAAAAATTGAAACACATATTCAGCTTCCACATTCTGTATGCAATAATATTCAGCCACAAATCAATAAAATCATGTTTACTGTAACCCAAAACTCAGATCTGAGATATTTTGGACCTCGAAACCCAAACTCAGATAAGTCGTCGCCGATGAGACCACCTCCACCATCTGACGCTGCGACTCACGGTCAAGTGGAGGGAGATGATGGCGTTCGGTGTGGGGGAGGGATTTGGAGGAAGAGAGAGTGGTGTAGCTGTTCAAGGAGTTGCCGGCGCACAAGGACAATGTCCAGGGATTATGGATCTTCAAATCTGATTTAGGTATTTCAGATCTCAACGACAATGCCCAAGGATTTAGATCTCGATGGCAGTGTCCAAGGATGTTTCATTCACCATCGTGCCTTTGGTTGCTTCGGTCAATGAATCCGTCGAACCGGAGATGTGGCCTTTTGATCTTTCCAATACAACGTCGTTGAAGGTCGCCAATGGTGTGATGCCGCTATCGAGGAAGACTTGTTTCTTCTTTGTAGTGAATCACTGTGCATGAAGACTTGTTTTGTCCATTCCATGGCCATTAAGTGAATTTTTTTTTCTTTCTCGAAATTACTAATTGGATGCTAATTTTGAATTATTATTTATTTTAGAGTAAATTATTTTAGACTTGTAAATTGAAATTCCTAACATCTCACAATTTTTGTTTTTTTATTTTTATTTTTTTAACTGATTTTTTTTTTAATTTATGACTTTTAAGTCCTAAGATTTTTTTATGACTTCAAAATTCTAAAAGTTTTTTTTTACTTTAAAGTCATTTTTTCTATTTTTTAATTATATTTTTTTTAAATTGTAAATAATTTTTTATTTAATTATTTAATAAATAATTTTTTTTTACTTTTTTTTAGTTTTATTTAATATTTTGTATATATTTTTATATGATTTTATTTAATATTATATATATATATATATATCATTTTATTTAATACATTTTCTATATTATTTTACTAATGTTAAAGATTTTTATTTGTTTTATAACTTAAAAAAATAATTTAAAAAACTTAAATTTTAAAAAGATTTAAATTGAAATATTTAATATTATTTGATAATGTATGAAATTATCAATTTACTTAATGATAATTATAAAAAAATAATTAATTTAAAAAATGTTAAATTACTCTTTTGGTCCTTATAATTTCATGATTCTTACATTTTTAGTCTTTATAGTTTGAAAATAGTTTTTTTAGTCCATATAATTTATATTTTAATTCCTTTTTAGTTCCTATAATTTTGAAAGTGGTCTTTTTAGTTCCTATAGTTTTGAAAGTGGTCTTTTTAGTCTTTTGATAATTTTTTGTGGTAGTATTCATAGATGATGTTTTGGACTACATGAATAGAGTCTTTCACCCTTACCTTAATAGTTTTATGATAGTATTCATAGATGATATTTTGGTATACTCCAAGACTAGAGAGGAACATGAAGAACACTTGAGGATTGTGTTGCATACCCTTAGGGACCGACAACTTTATGCTAAGTTGTCAAAGTGTGAGTTTTGGTGAGAGAAAGTTAGTTTCCTAGGGCATGTGATATCTCAAGGGGGTATAGCTGTAGATCCTTCTAAGATAGAAGTTGTTCTTGAGTGGGAGAGTCCTAAATATGTTTTTGAGATTAGGAGTTTTCTGGGCTTAGCAGGAGATTCATAGAAGGTTTCTCCAAGTTAGTTTTACCTTTGACTAAACTAACTTGCAAGGGTCAAGCTTTTGTGTGGGATGCCAAATGTGAGCATAGTTTCCAGACCCTTAAGGAAAAATTGGCAACTGCTCCAGTACTAGTTTTGCCTAACTCGAGAGAATCCTTTGAGGTGTATTGTGATGCATTAAAGATGGGTTTAGGAGGAGTGTTGATGCAAAATGGCCAAGTAGTGGCCTATGCTTCTAGACAACTCAAGACTCATGAGAGGAATTAACCCACCCATGATCTGGAGTTGGCTGCTATAGTTTTTGCCCTTAAGATGTGGAGACATTACCTGTTTGACTCCAAGTTTGAGGTGTTTAGTGATCATAAGAGCCTTAAGTACTTGTTTAGTCAGAAAGAGTTGAACATGCGTCAAAGGAGATGGTTAGAGTTTCTTAAAGATTATGATTTTGAGCTTAGCTACCATCCCGACAAAGCTAATGTGGTGGCTGACGCATTGAGTAGGAAACCCCTATATATATCTGCCTTGATGGTTAGAGAGATGGATCTCCTAGAACAATTTAGAGACCTTAGCCTTGTATGTGAGGTTACTCCTAATAGTGTGAGATTAGGAACTTTGAGGATCACCAGTGAGTTACCAGGAGATATTAAGGAGGGCCAAAAGACTGATCCTTTTCTAAGGACTCAGTTAGAAGCTATAGAGTTAGGAAGAGATGGTAGTTTCAATGTTGGATCAGATGGAGTCTTGAGACTTCAAGATAGGATTTATGTTCTCAATGTGCCTGAACTTAGGAAGTTGATCCTATAGGAAGGACATAGGAGTAACTTGAGCATCCATCCTGGTGCTACCAAGATGTATCAGGATTTGAAGATGATGTTTTGGTGGCCCAACATGAAGAGAGAGGCTAGTGAGTTTGTGTATGCATGTTTAGTCTATCATAAGGCTAAGATAGAACATTAAAGACCTTTAGGGAAGTTACAACCCTTGGGGATACCCCAGTGGAAGTGGGACAATATTTTCATGGATTTTGTTGTAGGACTACTTAGAACCCCTAGAGGTTTAGATTGTATCTAGGTTATTTTTGATAGACTGACCAAGTCTGCTCACTTCATTCCCATTAATATCAGATTTTTCTTGGAGAAATTGACCTCCTTGTATATTAGTGAGATTGTCAGACTACATGGTGTGCCATCTAGCATAGTGTTTGATAGAGATCCTAGGTTTACCTCTAGATTTTGGGAGAGCCTAAACAAAGCGTTGGGAACCAAGCTTAGACTAAGTTCAGCCTACCATCCTCAGACTGATGGCCAAACTGAATGGACCATTCAGTCGTTGGAGGACCTTTTGAAGGCGTGTGTCTTAGAGCAAAAAGGGAGTTGGGAGAGTTTTCTGTCGTTGATAGAGTTCACTTATAACAATAGCTTTCACTCTACCATTGGCATGGCTCCCTATGAAGCTCTGTATGGTAGAAGGTATAGGACACCTCTATGTTGGCTAGAGCCCGGAGAAGACCTCGCCTTAGGACCTGAAGTGGTACAACAAACCACTAAGAAGGTAAAGTTGATCCAAGAAAGGATAAGGACTACTCAGAGTAGGCAGAAAAGTTATCGGGATGAGAGGAGGAAAGACTTGGAATTCGAGATTGATGATCATGTATTCTTGAGAGTCACTCCGTGGACTGGGGTTGGTCGAGCATTGAAATCCCGAAAACTCACACCTCGCTTTATTGGTCCTTTCCAAATTCTTAAAAGAGTCGATCCTGTGACATACCAAATTGCATTACCCCCGTCACTTTCTAATCTTCACAATGTCTTTCATGTGTCTTAGCTTTGTACGTATATCCATGATCCATTTCATGCGATCAAATTGGATGACGTACAAGTGAAGGAGAACTTGATATATGAAACATTGCCTTTGAGGATCGATGATAGACGAACAAAGCACCTAAGAGGGAAGGAGATTCCATTGGTCAAGGTGATCTGGGGAGGTGCATCAGGAGAAGACGCCACTTGGGAATTAGAGAGTTAGATGCAAGCAGCCTATCCATCTTTATTTGAGTAAGGTAAATTTCGGGGACGAAATTTCTAAAAGGGTGGGAGAGTTGTAACACCCTGAAATATTACTATTTATAAATCGATGTTTAATTGTATTTATTGTGTTATTTGACTATATGGTTGACTTGAATGAGTGGAGGTATGACTTGAATTAGTCATGTGTGAATTTCTTGATGTGGATGTTGAGTTATGCGGAGTTTTGTTGAGCTAAAGTGAAATTATGAGATTTTAAATTTTACCTAAACCTATTCTAGTAAAATTATGATCCCGGATTCTTTAACCGTTGGATCGTCTTCAAATTTTGTTTGGAGCTTCCTAAGACATTTTCCCTAGTTTGACCGTTGGGATTTTGAAAATAAAATCTTTTGGTGTCTCGCTAAGTGAGAAAGGTGCGTTAAGCGCAATTCCAACCCGAGAGGGAATTGCATTGAGCGAGCAGGGGCGCACTAAGCGCAATTCCAACCCAAGAGGGAATTGCACTGAGCGAGTTTTGGCCTGCTAAGCGAGCCCTAGTGCAGAGGGAGTTGCGCTAAGCCTGAATTGTCGCACTAAGAGCGAAAAGTGGACTCCAGCTTAGTGAAACGAGCTCGCTAAGCGAGATCTGCAGATTATAAATACGTTCCTCAGCGTGAAAAACAAGATTTTTCACTCTCATCTTCTCCAAAATGCCACCCAAACCCTAATACCTCCTTCTCCACCACCGGTGGCTGCCGTGAGCCGTCGTTGCTTGCCGCCAAACCCCCACACCAAGAGGAACACTTTAATCAGAGCGGAATCCTCAGAATCCTCCTGAAGGATTCGATGGAGAAAATTCCCCCAATCCTCCATTTGATAGCTTCTTTGAGGTAATCTTGACTTCTAAGCCCTTCTCCTTGTTAGTTTGAGTTCCTCTTAGTGTCTCTTGTGTGTTGGGTATCGTAATAGGGTGTTTTTACACTTCCTTTGAAAAACCCTAGAGAATGAGATATTATAAAAGTTATCTTTTTATAACATTGATGTTATTTTCGTGACCTTCACTGAATCCCGATCACATTGGCGTGATCAGAATTTTAAAATGATGTCTCCTTTTAGTAGAATCCGAAACACCCTTCAGCCTTTTATGTTTTGACAAGGGTATTTGACTCCGAATATGGTTATTAACCTTGTTTTTGAAACCTATACTAAATTCCCTTTAATTTGGCATGTAGAACCTTGCGTTTGGATTGACGAGCGTGAACGAGAGAGACCTTTGAGCAACACAAACAGGAATTGAAGGAGAGCTCACAATAGGTGAGGGGAGTCTATTATAGTTTACAGCTTTTAATGCCATAGTTGGGGTTAAGGAACCTAACTATGGGGATGTATGCCTGCCCCTGTTGCATGCTGGTTTTCAAAGAAAATAATGTTTTTGAGTAATGGGATGCGATATATCTATTATTGATTAATAACATTACTATTAGACTTGTGTGGTCTGAAGACCTGAGAAGTGTGAATCTCAGGCATGAACTACAAATGTATGTATATGCGGAATGTGACTTACTGTTGATGTTTCTATTGATGACATTAATTGATATGAGGTGAGGTTGATGTTTATGATGATATTGATATGAAATGATGTTGTTATTAATGATTATGTTAATATGAGTTGATGTTGTTATTGATGATTATGTTAATATGAGATGTTGTTGTTGTTGTTAATAATGTGATTAAGATGAGATGATGTTGATGTTGAGCATATTGAGATGAAATGTTGATGATGTTGAAAATACATTGTGATGATGTATGTTGTGTATGTACATGAGGGGTGCATTGACCTTGTTGGATGTCCCTAGTGGGGGAAATAGAGTGGTTAAAGAGTATTAAGTATCTCTGGAGGGGGATGAATTAAAATCTTTAATTATCCATGGTCAGTGCATTGATGATGCTTATGTTTCATGCGTTGTGTGATGTGTATGTACATGGAGGGTGCAGTGACCTTGTTGGATATCCCTGGTGGGAGAAAAAGAGTGGTTAAAGTGTTTTAAGCATCTCCGGAGGGGGATGACTTAGAATCTTTAATTATCCACGGTTAGTGCACTGATGGTGCCCATGTTTCATACGTTGTATATTGTGTATGTTCATGGAGGGTGCAGTGACCTTGTTGGATGTCCCTGGTGGGGAAATAAAGTGGTTAAAAAGTTTTAAGCATCTCTGGAGGGGGATGACTTAAAATCTTTAATTATCCACGGTCAGTGCATTTGATGGTGCCTATGTTTCATACTTCATATGACATGAAAATAGTATAAACTTTGTTAATAAGTATTTGTAGTTTCTCGTGAGGAGGAATACTTGTACTAATGGGCATGTCACTCGGTTTGGAACTCCCTTGAGACTCTGGCTGATCACCGTGGGGGGGGGGGGGGAGTTGTCTGTGCACGACAGGGTGACCTCGACACTTACTGCCTAGTTTTCCTAAGTGAGTGTGTCGTGTGGACACGCTTATGCTATTTGCTTGGGAATGGTACCACATTACATATAAGAGTTGAGGTCTGGTGCATGCATCATATTGAGCACGAATGATTGGAATTATGGATGAATGATGACTATTTATTGAGTGTGTATTGGACTAATGAATGTTGGTGCAAGCTGATGATACTTGTTAATGTTTTCTTACTAATTGTGGTTATTTGATTTTTGTATTAATTTATTTTATAATAAACTCATCCCTCGCAAATTTTGTACCGTGTGGTTGGTACCTGTGATGATCATGAAACTTTGTTCGTGGGAGCAGAATGACAGCAGTAGTGGACGAGAAGTGAGATTCTTTTGTGGAACCGTCGAGCCGACGTGATGACGTTGGATTATTTTGGGAGAGAGTTGTGTTTTGTTAATTAACTCCTCCATAGTTGGTTCCGTAATTCTTTTTGTTGATTTGAAGATGTAAATCACAAATTTAATTATATGTATGAACAAATTTATTTTCCATTATGTGAATGATGTGTACTAGGTTATTATACCTATATATATGTATGTATTCACTTAAGTAATGGTGCGTTGTTTGGTGAATGTATATCAAAAAAAAAATTACTTTCATTTTTCATAAGCAAATTAACGAAGTTTTCATTTAAAAAAAATTGAAATTTCTCGCAGTTTAGAGTGGTGATATCGTAGCGACGAGGCGGGTCGTTACAACGATATAGGTCAAATAATAAATATTTCATTTTGGGTGATCTACAAGCATATCCTCAATTGATTAGTTATGAAATACCATTAATTCTATCTATGTTATCGATATCTCTATGCGGGATATTTGTTGAGAACGAGAACGTGATGATCATACGGTCGTATAACAAGAGGCTCCACTGGTGACATCGTGTTCTGGGGATAATCTAGGAAGACATTTTTATCGATATCTCTATGCGTGGGTTATGTTATGGTTTATTTGTTGATTACTTTTGTTTATTTTGGGCATGTAGGTTACAGGTAGGAAATGGTGTAATTATTTTGAGTGACACGATCCAATTGCAAATAGTCGTTAGAAGAGGATCATTGTAGCATTGATGAAGAAGGTTAATGAATTGAACTTGAGGGAAAAGGATTTGCAAACCAAGATCAGTGACATGAAGATGAATGCCAAATTTTTAGGAATTGGATTGGTTTTTTCTTGGGTATGTATTTACTTGTTGGGGTTTTTATTATGTTGCAGGGGAATGTGATTTATTGGTGGTAATTTGGTTGTTAGTGTTTTGATTATGTAATGGTTTAGGAAGAATTTGGTTGTTAGTGTTTTGTTTACGTAAAGGTTTAGTTTGAAAGTAATGGTGATAAGTTGGTTTTTTATACTTTGGCCAGTGTAATTGCTGAATTATGTTAATGAAAGAAGATTTTATTGGTTTTCAACTTTGGTATTGATTTGGTATTCAACTTTGAAATTTGTTTTCACTGAAATTGGATAAATTGTGTCTCGTTAGTGGTTTGTGTAGTGGTATTGAAATTGGATCCAACTTTAATATGTTAATGTCATTTTATTGTTTCTGCAGTGGTTTGAACATAACTAGAAAACATAGATTTAACTTGAATTTTAAGAACAAAATAGAGAAAGAAACCTGAACTAAACAAAGCAGTAACTTGAACTAAACAACAAAACATAATTACACAAGAGTGCATTACATAGCCTCTTTAAACAGTTACTTAAACATAAACTGAATATCTTCATCCAATTGCAAAATATCAGTCACAATTAAGTGGCTTCAACCCTCTGTTGAGTGCTTTTTAGGGTTACCTATACCATAAGCACTTGAATGATTTGTACCTGGGACAGTTAATTAACTTCGTGAAGTCAATGTAGGACATAGTATCCACATCCCAACCCCATTATTCTTCAACGATCTGACCATTGATATACACAATAAATGACTGATAAATGAACATCCTACCATGGTGAATCTTTAACCTCACTGTTTGTTCTTCCGTTGGCCTACAAAAAATTAATAATAATAACATAAGCAAATGGCCTGCAAAAAATTAATAATAAAAAACATGAATGACAATGAAGCCCAAAAAATGAATAAAAACGACACCCACCAAAGGTTTTCACAAGAAAACAAAAACAAAAGCCAAAATCCTGACCCCCCCCCCCCCCAACAAAAAAAAGCACCATTCATGTTTTCAGGTGAAACGATAACCAATGAAGAGTTTTTGATCAAAAAAAGTAGCACACACCCCGTGGAAGACAAAATCGGGACCACCCCACCAACGAAGACATAATAGAGCACCACAACAAAAAAAAAGCACCAAACACCCCATGGATCACAAAACCTGAATAAAAATCCACACTGAAAACACGATGTGGACCACATCAACAAACAAACCTCACAAAGGGATCACAACCATCCGCCATTATAATATAAAGAAAACTTCAATAAAATAACCTAACTTGAAAACAAAAGACACTTCCATCTCCTTACGACAATCAATAGCGACATCTCACGCACACGAACACCAACGTCAACAATCAACAACGACACCTCACGCACACGAGATTGACTTAGGGTTCACGCTTCCAATTTGGGATTTTCAGGGAGAATATACAGAAGGATTTTCGATATTACCATTTAAGGGTTGCGATAAAAATGTTAATGGGTTAAGAATCGTGCATTGCGTGATTAGATTTAAAAGGAGAACTAAATATATGAATAATTTTAAATAAAAACCAAAATCAAAATTAAAAATAACTAAAGAAACCAAATTTATAATTTTACCTAAAATAATCTTGAGTCGAGATATTTGACCTTAAAAAGGAATATATAAATAAATAATATGACATAAAACCCAACCCTAAGGTAACTGCTATTCTGGACAGATTCAAACAAACAAACAAACGACGACTTTCCTGCAGCGTTCCTTCCAAATTCCAAACCCACCATGTAAGCATCGCATCGCATCTACCCAGATCTCATCATCTTCTTTCTTTTTCTTTTCTAATTCTTTTTAACAAATTTAATCTCATTCCATTAAACTTTTTTTTTTGAATTCCCAATTCGATTACCCTTTGATTTGCGAATTTACTGAAAATAATAATGGGTGGTTCCTGCACTTCCTGCTGAAAGTTCGAACCCTAAACGTCGACGTTTTTGCCTAATTTCCATATGTAGTTCATATTCATGCGATGGATCTGAATTTTCTGTTTCATATGTGAGTATATGTCAGCATATCCTGCAAAAGTTGTTAGTCTCTTTCAATATTCAACCCCCAAAATAGATTCTTTGAACATGGAATTAAGTTTATGACATTTTTTTAATCTCTTGAATATTATCACTGTTTAGATTGTTATTTAAAATTCTGGGTTTGTGATCTTTTCAGAATATCTAGCTTCTTGTGAAGGCTGTTAGTTTGATTATAGAAGTTGGTATCGATAATTTGCTGTGATGGGTGGCCAAAGGAGTGGTTATGGTAAGCGTCCCCACTCTCAATCTGACCATGATAATGGGCCAAATAAAAGGAGGAATCATGGTGATGATAGAGAGCAGTTTGTGATTGATTCGGAGGATACCGTGTATCGTTATGTGTGCCCGGGTCGAAAGATTGGCAGTGTTATTGGTAGGGGAGGTGAGATTGTTAAGCAACTGAGGGTGGAGACTAAGGCTAAGATTAGGATTGGTGAGACTGTGCCGGGGTGCGAAGAGCGCGTTGTTACTATTTATGGTCCCAGTGATGAGACTAATGCTGTTGAGGGTGGAGGCAATTATGTGTCTCCGGCTCAGGATGCTCTGTTTAAGGTGCATGACAGAGTGGTTGCTGAGGACTTTCACGGTGATCAGGATGACGATGGAGGCCAACAAGTGACTGCTAAGCTTCTAGTGCCATCTGATCAGATAGGTTGTGTTATTGGAAAAGGCGGGTCAATAGTTCAGAACATACGTGGTGAAACGGGGGCCCAGATTCGGATACTGAAGGATGATCATTTACCTATGTGCGCTTTGAGCTCTGATGAACTTGTGCAGGTAAATTGGATGAGAATTTTTAGCATAACATTCAATGAGCCTTTTCAATTTTTTTTTCCGGCTTATGAATGTAATTGTTTATCAGGGTGAATAAATTGCTTTACGGCTTGATTTGTTTTTTCCAAATAGTGTAAATGCAGTAGTTGTGCTTGAATTTTGTACATGAATTTTCTTTTGGTACTGTTGAATTGGGTTGGAAATTGTTATTATTATTTGCTTAAAAATAATATGTTTTCTAATGGTTTTGAAACTCTAGATTACTGGGGATGCTGCAGTTGTGAAAAAGGCTCTTTATCAAATTGCATCTCGACTTCATGACAATCCTTCACGATCTCAGCATCTTCTTACTTCTGCTGTTTCTGGTGTATATCCTGCCGGTGGTTCGCTCATTGGTCCAGGTGCTGGAGCTCCAATTGTGGGGATAGCTCCTCTTGTTGGTTCTTATGGGGGATATAAAGGTGACACTGGTGACTGGCCACCGCGGTCCATGTACTCAGCTCCAAGGGACGAGGCATCTTCAAAGGAATTTTCAGTTCGATTGGTTTGTCCAACAGGAAACATTGGAGGTGTGATAGGAAAAGGTGGTATGATAATAAATCAAATTAGGCAAGATTCTGGGGCAACAATCAAAGTTGATAGTTCAACAATAGAAGGGGATGAATGCTTAATAGCCATTTCGACCAAAGAGGTGAAATTTTTTATAACCTATTCTTTGTTTTCTTAATTGAATTTTATGGTATGATTTGTGCTATATTTGTAATATTTTTCTAAATTATGCTTGTAAGACTATTTTTCCAGCTGTCCTTTAAATGTATTTTTGTGCTGTGCATTTTGTGATATTTATAAATTGTGCTAATTCAGTTCTTTGAAGAGACTTTCTCTCCAACAATAGAAGCAGCTGTGCGTTTGCAACCTCGATGCAGTGAGAAGGTTGAAAGAGATTCAGGAATCATCTCTTTCACTACCCGTCTGCTGGTACCAACCACACGTATTGGTTGCCTTATTGGTAAAGGGGGGTCTATCATAACTGACATGAGGAGGCTTACAAAAGCTAACATTCGCATCATTTCAAAGGAAAATCTTCCTAAGATTGCAAATGAAGATGATGAAATGGTGCAGGTAAGGGTACTTTCATACTTTGTTCTAGTGATGTTGTCTTTGATAAAAGTCCTAACATTCTGTCCTACAACATTTGCTCCCCAACCCCCTCATTAGATTTCAGGAGACCTTGATGTCGCCAAGGATGCTCTAGTGCATGTACTTACACGGTTGAGAGCAAATCTTTTTGATAGGGAGGGTGCTCTCTCTGCATTCCTTCCAGTTCTGCCATATCTCCCTGTTTCAGCAGATGGATCAGATGGCCTAAACTATGATGGTAGAGATGGTAAAAGACATGGACGTGGACATTCATATTCAAGTGGGTATGGAGGCTCAAGTGATTTAGCAGCTGGTGACGTCTATGGAAGCTATGGTGGTTCTCAGGTACTTCTATCTAGTCGAACATGAGTTTAGGATAATATTTACATGTGCGTGAGTTTTTCATGTTGTCAAACTGTTACTTCCTGTTCTATGCTTGATATATTGTTTCATACATCTGTAGCTTGGAAGCAACAGTGCTTATGGGGCTTATGGAAGTTATTCTTTGGGACGGTCTAGTACTGCTGGGTAATCAATCTTCCCTGATGTCTAACTTCTTGCTTGAGTTTTTTCTTTCTTTTATTTTTCCCTGTTATTTTCATCTTAGATGAATATAACTTATCAGCTTTGAAGATGAACCTAACATAAGATAGCTGATCTGTGGTTGAATCTTTGATTTCTGCTGTGATCTATTTTAAGGACTGAAGGGGTGGATTCTACTGTCAATCCTGTTAGAAACTTGTGTTATGGAAGCCTCTTATAAGTACAATAATGTAGATTTGAAAATTAGAAATTAATTTTTTTTCCTCGTTTTATTTTCTGGTGATTGCTTCCACCAGTTGTATTCTATTGTGTGGTACTTAGCATTGTATACAAAAATTATATTAATTAAAAAAGTTAATCTCACCATATTATATTTAAAATAAATTTGTCTTTCATATAAAATACTAAAGATCTTAGATAAATTATAAAAAATGTTGAATTAAAACTATCAAATACTTAAATTAATTAGTTGGAGTTATTCATCTTAATTAGTAATTTCGAATTGAACGTAATTCAAATAAGGTAAGTAAACTTCAAAATCTATGGATCAAACTTCAAAGATGCATGGACCACGAATTGTAAGGCATTTTTTTTTTCTTTTGATAAGAAATTAATCTGATGGCTGGTATTATACGAGCAGGAAATACATATTTTTGTCGTCTGAAAACGGAGTTAGAGTGTTAAGCAATGAGAGCCAAAGTGGTGTTACTATTGGCATACCAACCTTTCATTTTTGCATGGGCTGTGGGCTGACCCCCTTTAAGTCCTGTCCCAACTTCCTTACTAAGTGGGCTGTGTAAAAACCCCCTGATTAGGGGAAGGGGGACTACTATAGTGGGCCAGATGGGTTAGCCCAATGGGCTTAGGGCCAAATTGATAGCTCTACAATTTGCAATCTATAAAGGGCTAATATTATGAGAGGATGTATCAGTATTTTAAAATAATATTATTACTTAAATATACTCTAGGAAAATGTCCTTTGAAGTTTTTTCTAAAATGCCATTTTCCAAAAGCAAGTTACCATGCATTCCTAGTTTCTTTATCCATTCCTGTTTCTGAAGAGGCCACTCTTACTGGCAATTTGTCATGAGTATTCCTGAATTCATCAATTCTGATATTTACTACCTGTTTCCAGGTTGTCGAGTCAGAGTGGTGTTTCTAGGAGGAGAAACCATGCTTACTAGACATAATGGTCTATGCAGGTAGAATGCAATCTTCATAAATGCATTTATCTTTTAGCTGGCAACTTCCTATAATTTAGAACAGTGTCATTAGTATGTAAGAGATTGATATCTTAACCTGACCGATGCCCGTTTAGAATTCTGATGCTCTTGTTTTCCCTTTGTTCCCTTTCCCTTACCACCCAAACAGCTGAGATCTATGAAGCCCGCAGCCTGCCTACTGCCTAAACCTGAAGACCTGATGAACCAGGGTTTGACAAACTTATGGCCCACCCTGATGCTTCTACTTAGAGGACCAAACTTATGTGGAGACTATTGAAATTGGCCATGTCCATTTTACCTTAATTCCCAAGCTTGATAACTTGTGCTCCCAAGAACCTATAAAGCTGGCTTGCCTTTGCTTCTGTTTTTTATTATTGTGGTTCATTTGTCTTTAAAACTGAAAACACCTTGTAGCTTTGATCATCCAGCAGTTATATACTATTGGTTTTTGGTTTTATTTTCTCATAGTTCACTGTCACATGTAGTATGATCTTTTCTGGGTATTTGAATTTCATGTTTTTCCTTCTAAGTTGACCTTATATACATCAAAGTTGGTGGAGTTTTGGTGTTGTGTATTGCAGGTGCCACTATTTGCCTATAATATATCATCGTGAGCAGGTAAAGGCGTGTCACATTATTTGATTCTGATATTTCATACTTATGGATATTGTTAAGTACCTTGTCCGACTACACCTTTCTAGTTTAAAGGTATGAAAGCTGTTCTTAGTATGTTCTTAATGTTAACTGAACTACTGAAGCTCATAGTCAAGAAATAAGTTGTTTTAGGAAAGATAATTGCATGACATGTATGGTCTTTGGTGATTCAGAAATATCTGGATCTGTTTGATGAATTTTGTTTTGAGGATAAGTTGTGAAAGCTTGAAGGCACTCCAGCAGCAGTGGTGGTGATGGTGGCAGTGGCTGTGGTAGTCTGAAGTGAAAATAGAAAATTTATTAAAACAAGTTAAAGAAAACAAAAACAGCTAAAATGTATTTTAATTTTCTGCTCTAAAAACAGATTATGAGAAAGAAGTCTTCAAAATTAGATATAAAAAAATAGACACCAAACAGATTGTGTCTAATTTTTGAAAATAAAGAACTTTTCAAAAATAGTATTCAAACGGGCCTTCTCTTGTTGCACGTTTCTTTCCTCTGTTGCCAATATGAAACATGCTTGGATATTTCAATTGTCAATGCAGTGCATGGTTTTTGTTTGAGTTTAATTAGCATTTAACTGCATTGAAATTGAATCATTTTTATTTTTATTTATTTTGAACTCTGATTGCTTGGTTCAAATTTTATTGGGCTACTGCTACTGACAAAAGTTGGCATAAAAAACGAAGATATTTCTTGTCAGGCCATTAGGTCACCTGCACAGTCAGAGTCTTTTGATATGCTGTCAGTGATCCAATGGCCAGTGCAAAGTTGTGCCTAGTGTTACTCTTATAATACTATTCTCAAGTACTTGTCTGAAAACCATGGCCCAGGGATGCATTGATCTGAATTTCTTTTGGAGGTTTGGTGTCTTTCACATTTCCAGGTAGTTGGATTAGATAACATTGTGCTTTCAGTACTTTGATGATGCCTGGAGAGATATTTTGGATGAATTGGAATTCTGTGGCTAATGTGGTAACGGTTATATTGTTTACACTGATTTGTAATTATAACTGAAATGCACCTTGATTTGTTCTATGCCAACTCATTTGGTAAGCCGTATTAGGTATAATATTTTTTTGTTGGGAACTGGTGATGATTCCCTTATGATTGGTGCAAAAACATCATGACTAAATTTGCTTTTATGATTTTGTTCTTAATATTGATTTATTATTTCTTACTGGAAACTTGGTATGTTACATTGATGAGCAAAAGCGTACCAAGTAAATTTTGCAGTCTGCATGAGGGATTTAGTTTGACTAGATATTTTGCTATATTTTGAATATGACACAAAGGTTGTGACTGTTCATCTAAAGGGCTTGTGGGGCCCCATTTGGAATTAACTTTTTATTTGGTGAAGTGTATTCGTGATTAGGGTAGTATTTGGTATTCGTATGGAGCAGAATGTAGTGGAATTAAGATGTAGTACTTACTAATTTGATGTTCTATTCTATTTTTAAAATTCATCAAACGTAAAACAGAACTCATTCCTATTCGTTCTAATCAAACAACTGGTATCCACTCAACTAGTATACAGATTGCGGGTTTGGATCTTTTAAGTTGGTGTCACGAGTTGATTCAAAGTTACGTTTGAGGCATTTAAATTCAAATTAACGGTGTTTTTATTTATTTTTTTTTTTATTTCTCTTCATTTGAGAATAGTCAGATCATGAAAATGAAATAACTCATGATTCTGCCAAATGTGGACTGGCCTTGATAACTAGTCATTTAAACCATCATTGAATCCCCGAATGGTCCTTATCAAAAATAATAAAAGTATGAGTAGTAAGAGCAATAATGAGGTTGTCTGTCATCTGTGATTAATGTTTCCTAGCATCCTAAACTATGGACCGAGTTTCTAATCAAGGAAAAATTGCTTCAACATTTTTTAGTTGATGTAAATTGAATGCAAATACAGTCTCGATTATCCTCGTTAACCTAGAGAGGCAACTATTCTAGCTATATTATGGCATTAAAGTCAACTGTTTTTACTACCAAGTAGAAAGAGATAGACTCAAATTACCCGGTTACTAAATACTAACTGATAATATTCGTTAATGGTTAAGGTACACATAATTTCCCTTTCATTGGAATTTCTATTAGTTATATACGCTTAACATACATAATTCTGTAAATAGTTATAGTAAACAGATATGATTATTATACAGTTCAAAGATTGGGCAATTTCGATTGTAGAGACCTAATAATGCGTTTGGATATCAGAGAATTTAAATTTTTGTAATTTAGAATTCATTGTTTGGATGTTTTTTATGAAAAATTTAAAATTTTGGAATTTTAAAACAGAATTTTAAACAACTAAAAATCTGAAATTTCAATTTCCTTCCAAAAGGTGAGAAATTGAAATTTTCTTCTTACAATCTTTTTCAAAAAACACCGTCCGAGTTCCTAAAATATCGATCGAGTATGAGTATAGAGGAACACGTATAATTAGCACACCAACCATATCTTCTCTTTTTTTCATTCATTTTTTTCATCCTCATAATTTTAATTTTTTTTTATCCAAACACAAAATTTTAAAAATAAAAGAATTTCAATTGAAGTATTTGAAATTCTTAAAATTTAAAATTTCTCAGAATTTAAACTTTCTTCATCCAAACACACTCTAAGAGTATTCCATTGAAAAGTAACTTCATAAATGGGAGGACATGAATTTGTGGTAGTTTATATGGATTCATGAGAATATAGGTGGATTAAAATTGAAACTTCTATTGTTCAATTATCATAATTCATGTTAAAGTTGTCATTCTTCAGTACTTTAGTTAAACTAAGAAGTTATTAAGCGTATCTAACTAACAGAAATTTCTGAAGAACTTGGTATCCAATCATATGCGAACACATAACCTGAGTTTTGAAATGAGACCACGCTTTCACACATTTGCCAGAACATTTAAGCCGTACATCTCTGGCTGAATGTAGTAAATAGATCCACCTAACGCAGTGCTCATTTTCAAAACTTAATGAATAGTATTAGTTCAAGTAGATGCTGTTCATTGAACAGACTCTAGTCGATCACTACTAATATAGTATCACAAGGTTGACACATAATTATATCCCTTGATTAACTATCTGATTTTTAAGTTTGTATGTACGCAAGAACATCAATTTGGAGAATTAATCTTCTTAAATAGATCTTTGTATCTTAAAGAATTAGGGTGTATTTAGATTTTTTTAGTGGGACATTTCAAAAGTATGTTTGAGAATAAAATAAATTTTAGAGTTATGTTTGGTTATTCTCTTAAAAATATGATTAAAAGTAAATTTTGTCCGAAAAATTCAATTTTAGAAAAACAAAACTTGAGATGTTTTTACAAACTCTATAAACTTAATAAGTTTAATTCAAACTTATGTTTGTAAATTTTAATCCAAATATAAACTTAGTCTCTCCCCTTGTGATTTACCGATTGGGAGATACTTTAAGTTCAAAGAAAAAAAAAGTCTAATTGTTTTTCTTAAATGATCACAGAGGGATGACGTGAGAAGCTACACAAAACACAAAACTAGGGTGTGGTGGGGTGGGGATGCATCTAATTAATAAAGTTCTCATATTTCTTGGTTTCTTCATCCATGCAAAGTCACATCCAGCAATAAGAATCCTCCAGAATATTCATATTTTCCTCATTTTCCCTTAGATAAAGGACAACAATAGTACAGTTATAGAGCTTCCCCCTCTGCAGGAATGCTAGGGCTATTAATGTATTGTGCTGGCATGCCATGTCATGTTGCATCAGCATTTTCTTTATATTCTCTTCAGATCCTTTCAGTGCTTCAAAACCCCATTCGTCTGTTTCATTCTTCTCTACCAGTTATCACAGACACACCCTATTAGAGTCCATGCTTGTTTGTTTCTTTTGTCAAATAGAAGGGTCTTTTCTCCTCACTCTAGTAGGGAATGCTGTCTTCCTCATTTGGGAAAAAATTGTTCCTGCAGTTATGCCAGTGATGGGCTCTTTTTGATTGGTTACATTTGATTGTCTACCTTGTTTTCTGTAGGAATGATACATTCCTGATCCTGATCCTATTTGATTGGTTTTGACTAACTTCGAATAATTCATCTAATGTCTTGCATGTGGGAATGAGGTCATGTAATGCAGCCAAGGATGACTTGCCGGCAAGCTTCTTTTGGCATTGTGAATCAAGTTTTAAACCGTGGTTGCAGTTTCATTGTGATAAATTGCGGATAAATGCGGCCAATGTGCAGCATTTTGGTCACAGTAACATAAAAAATCTTGATGCTGTGGTTGAAATCAGGACATGTGGACCGGTTTTTAAAACCTTGATTGTGAAGACCTAATCACATTAGTTATGCTCACATGCACATTATGCTGCCTTAGAAGTCAAGTGTAACTAGTTGCCCGGCAAGTCGTCTCTGGCTACATAAAGGCCTCCTTCTCTCATGCTAGATATTTTGATGATATAGCCATGCACATTATTGAACATGAACATGATCAATGGTGAGATGCACAAATGTTTGCTGGAAACTATATAACACAACGTTGTGAAATGTGTATAAACTGGTGCAGCCAGGAACTCATTTAATTAAGATTGATTTTCACTCTGTTGCTTTGATTTAACTTGATGAATTTTGCAGGTATCAAGATACAGTTGGTGTTAAATTTCCCTCAGCTAGTGTACTTCCTCAATGCTTCAAGAAGCTAGTAGTTACTAGCTTATTGTAGCTTCAAATTTTAAAAATCAGCTTGGTGTAATATGTAATTAAATAACCATTGCTTGCCTTTTTTATTTCTCCCCATATGCAGTGTTTTCTTATACAAAGCTAAAGGTATTCTACTTTTGCTCTTGAAAAAAAATATTGCTTACTTTGCGTTATGTTGTGACTAAGTAATAATAATATTGTATATACATAGGAGGGAAAGAGACTTTTTCTTTTCTTTTTTTCTAGTTAACTCGACTAATTGAATGTACGAACTTTTTATTAATTGACTGATTAGTTAGTATTTAGTTCCTTTCTTATTCTTTATATAAGCCATGTAAATGCGCAGATGTATTATACCTTTCTTATTTGAATATATTTTTATTTTTAAAGTTCTATTCTTTTCTTTTCACTTTTCTCCATTTTGAACCATGAATTCTAACACGTGTATTTTTCTTCAATAGTAGGACTTCTCTTTTCCCTTCTATTGATAACCTTAACTTACATGGAACATCTTGTAAATAGAACTATTGTTGTGATGTTTCCAAAAGGTTCCAATCCATCAATTTTCTTTGTTTAATTCGTCCACTACAATATCATTAGGCATTTCATCTAGAAAACACGATCAAGTTCTGATTTCAATAGCCAAAAGCAACCTCTATCCGTTTTATGCCACAACCACATGACATTTGTATACCCTTCAAATTAATTTGAGAACTAACAATACTATCCAGAAAAATTGTGCTGGTTTACGATTTTTCACTTACCAAATAACGTTATTAATTAAGCATCAGTTAAACCATACTAATTTGAGTTCGAGGGTTGTTGTTATATGTTGAATAGAGATACAATTCCCTCAAAATTGCTGAGAGAAACAGGTTCTATATTTAGAAACGAAGCATGCTTTTCGACCATCCACTTTATACAGTTCTGACCCGACATAAATTTAATGTCAGCAACTGTTTGGAACATGGCTTTCCAGATTTACAATCAATGTTATCACATGGAGAAATTAATGGATGTTTGTTTTGATTGTTTTCTGTTTTTATTTTTACTAGAAATAGAAAAATAGTGATGAAAATGTATTTTGTTGAATTTCTGTTTTCAATGAAAATATTTTCTGAAACGAACCAAAAATTTGAAATAATAAAATCTTATTTCCAATTTTTTAAGTTGAAATCAGAAACCTCATTTTGGATAAAATGAAAATGCGGTGACAAGAAATGTAATTTTAAACAAATCTAAAAATACATTTCCTTTTAAAAATGCATTTTCAGTGTTTTATTTCTTGAAAACAGAAAATAAAAAGTCAAACCAAACATGTTTTCAGAATTATATTCTTTTAAAAATAAAAATAGTTTTCAGAAAATAAAAATGCAAACCAAACACACCCTAAATTTTTTCTCTTTTGAGTTCAAAAAACTAAATAGTTTTCCCTCTTATCTGGATCTACTAAGAAGTATAAGAGTAAAAAAAGGATTTTTTAAGGACAAAACTTTCATGCATGCAGTTTCAATGTGTTGGTATTATTTTCCAATCAGATTTAAAGTTTTGCTCCAGTAAAATTCATATTAACATTTAATGTGATCCTTTATTAGGAAAACTACAGAGGTAAAATTTTAATTCTAATTAGAGAACAACACCAACAACACTTGTAGAATTGTACTTAAATTTTGTCAATTTTTTTTATTAAAAATTATAGTGAGATTGGATTGAAATCATGGTGAAAATCTATGAGTAACAAATTTCTGGATAATTTTTCTACCTTTAATTCCTTTGTGAGGCCTAACATTTTAACAATTATTTAAAATTTGTACCAATTAATTTTACTTTCTCCTGCAAAATACTTCTCTAACACAATATTGGGTTTGGTGTTTGTTGCTACAACAAAATACCCATACAAGAGCTGTAACATTGTCATGGCGCTGTTTGAGTAAAGTAAAATAACAATAATTAATAAAAGAAGTTTATCTTTTCTGAATTCTAATGGCTATCAGAGGTGTTTGACCAGCTTCAGCACTATTAACAAATGGCCATATAATATAATTCTCAATATACATACCTAACGCCAACAGAAAGAAAAAAATATTGTTGCCTGAGAAATTACATTATTGTTCCTTCAACCCTTCATAGACTAAGATTCAATTTACAATCAAAATATGGATAAAACAAAAAGAGTAGAAAAAGTTCTTAATCAAAGACTTATTATTGCACATACACAAGGGATATACATAGATGAAGGAAAGACTGAAAGGGAAAAGAAAAACAAGAAGAAATTAGAAAGATATCAGACCTTCTCCTACAAGCAAGCCCAACATGAGGACAATAAGACCAAGTGTGATGCATTGACCTGGTGATACGAAGGTTTGTGAGTAAGCAAATAAAGTGAGGGCTGCACCAATTAATCCAATCAAAAGAGCCATCATGTTCTGCTTCATTTTCCTTCAGTCACTGATATCAATTCTCTTTCTCCTTTTTGATGGGGATCTGGAATGGAAGAAAACACTCTTGTTCAAGTTTTGATGGTTGCCGGCGTTTTGCTAGCTTAGCACGTCCAATCTTGGAATCTTATATATTAGTCTTTCTAGCAAGTCAACGCTTGAAGGGGATGATGGTGGTTAATAAAATATAATTAGTAGATTGATCATTGATCCATGGGGAATAAAATATACCCAAAACAAAAATAAGTAATGACATTACTGAGGGAGGGGTGGGGGGAATATCCTCCCAAATGAGATACCATGTGTTTATGTCTCTCATAAATTTCTCCATTAAATGTAGTAGAGACCTGCCATGGAGACTTCTCACAAAATGAAGAAAAAAAAAAGCAAATACAATAGAAATTAAACATAGAAATAAATATTATATATTTTATTTTTTTAGAGATTACAAGTATTATTTACTGGAAGTAAATTTGTTTAAGTGAGTAAGATTATCATGAAGAAAAAAATTATTTTAAATATAATGTGTGCAATTTTAAATGCAATATTTTTTTGTCAAAAATATTAAATTATAGTAAGATTCCTGTGTTTTGCTTAAATTATAATAGGACCTATTCTTTTTTTAAGCTAGAAAAAATCCCATAACTTTTGCATTTTTGTTAGTCACTCCCCCTTAATTGTTTCAAATGGTGTTAACCTTGTTTGATCACATGATTGGTATGTGATTTGTAAGTAATTTTTTTTCAAACACACTGGGTATATCATGGCATGATATATCCCATGTGTCTATCTCTCTCATTATGATCGATTTCTCTATCAAATGGAGAAGAGATGAACCTATGAGGGAGCTTATCACAAAACGAAGAAAAGAAAATCAAAATAAATAGAAATTACACATAAAAATAAACACGATACATTTTATTTTTTTAGAGATTATAAATATCATTTACCAAAAGTAATTTTGTTTAAATGAGTAAGATCATTATGAAGAACAAAGCTATTTTAGATGTAGTACCTTTTTTCTGTAAAAAAAAGATTAAATTACAATGACACCTCGGTGTTTTATTCAAATTACTCTAGGACCCTTTCTTTTTTTAACCTATAGAAAATCCCATAACTTTTGTGTTCTTGTTACAGTGATTTCCGTTGTGCTCCAAATGGTGTTAACTTTGTTTGGTCCCATGATTGGTATGTAACTTGCATGTAATTTCTTTCAACATCATGTGTGTTGTTAAGTCTTGTTATGAAGAACATATATAGTCTAGTTATGTTTTATGATTCTATGTAATTCCTTTATATGATATATGAGATCCTTGTTATAAGGAAGAATTTGTATCTATCAATATTGTAATTAAGTCCTATTTTGTATATTTATTTGTTAGCTTCCACATGATAACATCGTATAAATATTTTTTATTTTCATGTTCTAGAAAAATAAGCGTAATTATAGTAATACTTATAGGGTGCTACAAGTTGCATGGTCATTCTTTGTAAATGTTTAGGGTCATTAGTTCATTATATTGTTATTTGATATGATTAGCTTTTAGAAATGCTTGACAAAGATAAATAAAGAAACTAATTTATGTGGAAAACCCTAGATGGGAGAATCCATAAGTAGAGGAGAATCAATTCAATGTATAGAAAATTGCTGAAAGAGAGATTCAAAGAGAACAACTATTGCAATATTATTATATTAGTGTATATAAAATCCTAGATCAATAATATTAAGGTCCATACTGATAGGATTCCACCTTCACTCCCCCAAAAGGGGCCAATAGTGGGGTTTGGTCTCAAGCCTACCTATTACTCTGTGAATAGTTTGCAAAAAAATGGCCAGAAAGTAAGGGATTCATGAGGGAGAAGGATGCATCATGCACGATTATATATACAAAATTCTAGGCTTTCAGCATCTACACATTTCTTAAGTCAGAGATTATGCACAGAGCATACACATGTTTAATGTCGTTCAGCTAACTAATATTTCAGTCACGCATTAAATTGTAGTAGGTACCTTGCATAGAAGACTAAAAGAGAGAGGACATTGAGCAGCATGAATTGCATTTGACTAGTTGACTGCTAAAGCTTCTCATTTTCCACTGATTGTTACTAATTTCGAAAATTTCTTGCTTCTTTTACTAGCATGCAGAAGACAAAAGAAAAGAGCTTAGGTAGTATTCAAAAGTAACTAAAACACTTAGTAGCTAGCTAGCAACATGAAAATGCAAAAAGGGTACTATCACCATCTAAAAGGACTGCTATAAAGATCAAAAGGCAATACCATTAAACTGATCAAAGTTTATTAAGTTTCAGCTCGCTGCATGCAATTCATAATGGAGATAACATTTTGTTAATGATTGTGTAAATGTCAAAGTGACCACCACAAAGACAAGAAAAGAAGGCTTTGTATGCACTTTTACTCTTTTAGTTTGAGACTGATGTGATTTCCTTTACCTAGCAGTAGCAAAGGTACGGTTAACTTTACCTTCCTAAGCATCTTATCCATTATCCATTATCCACACTCCATCAATAATACACATGAAGCATAAAAAGTTTCTTAAAATATTGATGTTTCAAAACAATGGAAATAATGGATGAAAATTCCTAAGTGGTAACTCGCACTTGCACGCGCACACATACATTCGCTCACTTATCTTATGTTATGTTATAGATACTTGCAAAATTATATTTTGATGAGTCCATAATATGTTTTTAGCTTATTTTCATAAGCTCTCCAAGATAGCTTACAAGAATATCTTTTGCGGCAGTTCTGAAAAAACTCACATGCAAATCCCACCAGGAAAAAAAATATAAAGTTTACGTACTTTTTTTGTTTCTTCACTCAAATTAGTATAAATATTAACTCTAAACAAATCATATTTGTAATTATTTGTTGCTAAAAATTTTATTTATTTTTATATTTTTCCTTCTTTTTCACTAAAAATATAATTTAATTAAACTAATTTATATTTTTATATGTTGTTAGTAATTTCTTTTATACGTTGAGTAATTTTTTATATGTTTTTTTTTTCTTTCTATAATGGTGTGTAATGGTGAAACTTTTATAATGAAGAATTTCTACGCATCCGTTTAATTTACATACGTGAAAATTTAATATGAAAGAATTAATTCTTTCATATATCACGATTAAAGCATACGATATATTGAACAAAAAAAAATAAAATAGCTAGCCTGTCCGAAAGGGCAACACCATCAAATCTGTACTTAACCATTATTAGTCTTACTATCTTTTGGTACAATGTTTTTTGCTTCAAAGTCTTAATAAAAATTGCCGGCAAATGTCATAAAATTCTATGCATATATTAATTTATGGATTACAAATTAAAAGAGAAATACAATGGTTAAATGTATAGATTTTTTTTTTTCATTTTCGTATATTCTCTACAAACTGTGCTTTACCAAAAAATTCTCTAAAAACTGTGTCCCGTATATATATATAGAAAAAGAGTAAAGAGATAAGAGCGAATCCACGCTTTGGCTTTTCCTTTCTATTTTTTATCAAACATCCGAGATGGGATAATAAAGAGACTTCAGACTTTGTTTTGATTTGGAGTACTATCCCATTGATTGGACTTGGACATATCATTTGAATTTCAGCTGGCACTCGTGTTCACTGAAATAACTTCTCTCCTCAAATAATGCCATTAATTCTTTCATATATATCATTGATTCATTTGTAAATATCACTAGCTGCTTTAAACTAACATGCAACTGTAATTAACCTAACACTTCTTCGATCAGCAGCAACGTCTTTAGTATATTGTTAAACGAGTTTTGAGGTATCTTTCTCATCACGCCAAATAACAAGGTAATTAACCTAACACTACTTATTTTATAAAATTGATATTTACATTTTTAAAAATTTTATAATTATAAGTATTTTTAGTTTTCCCTAAATTTTTATCTTTTTATCTTTAAAAGTTTGTGGTGAGAAAAGGTTATCTCAGTTCAAGATCAAGGGATTGAGATTGGCATAAAACTTAAAAAATTACAATTAATATTTAAAATGAATCTATGGATAAAAATTAATAATAAAACATTAAATTTTATATCTTAATACCAATGGTTGAATTTACCCCTGAATCCTTCATCTAATTAAGGTATTTCCATGCTGTAGAGATTTAGTCGAGGCTAGGCAAAGACCAAATTTCACAAGGGGATAAAAACTTGGTGGAAAAAATTGAAGGAGATATTAAAGAGGTGGTGTGGGATTGTGAAAACTTCAAGAGTTTGGGCCCAAATTTCAAATTTATTAATGTAGAAATAAATATGATATAAAATTTTGATGATGCCATAAGCGCTTCTCAAGTTTAATCCAAGTCAAAAACTCAGAAATTCAAAAAAATTGATGAACTTAGTCCCTAGAATCTTAGAAAGCATTCCTTAATTGATGATGCACAGGTTTGACCAAAGGATATTTTACGAAAGCATTTTGTGATTTCAAATATATGGTATTTTCTCTTTGATAATCGATCACCAGAGGATGTAATCGATTATCAGTGGCTAAATTCATTTTTGAAACAAATTTGCAAATTTTGAATTTAAAATTTAAATCCTGTAATCGATTACACAAGGCTTGTAATTGATTACCAGAAATTTTAAATGTTTTATAACATCCTTTAGAAAATTGAATTTAAATTTTAAAGTCTGTAATCGATTACAACTTCAGACATGAAAATTCAAACTTCAAGTCTGAAGAGTCACAATTATTCAGAAACTAACTGTGTAATTGATTACAACAGTTATGTAATTGATAACCAGTAAAATTTTTTCAAAAATAACTCCCAAAAATCACAACTGTTCAAGAAATTTTTGAATGACAATCAGTGACCTATAAATAGGTGACTTGGGACACGAAATTCCTCAGAGTTTTTCTAAACAACATTATCTTATCCTCTCAAAACAAAATTGTCTTATAACTCTCAAAATATTCCTTGGTCAAAACACTTGCAACAAGGAATCTTGATTGAGCTGCAATTGTAATATCCTTCTCTTAAAGAGAGAATTCTTCTTCTTCTTATTCTTCTTATTCTAAGAGATCTGTTTAAGAGACCCTCGGTCTCTTAAGTTGTAAGGTTATCTGAACACAAGGGAAGGATTGTCCCTGTGGTTCAGACTTTGTAAAAAGCTTTTTACAAGATAGTGAAAATCTCAAACGGGTTGCTTGGGGACTGGACGTAAGCACATGGCGTGGCCGAACTAGTATAAAAACTGAGTTTGCATTCTCTCTTTCCTTAAACTTCTTTTATTTATTACAGTTTATATTTCACTTTAAAGAAGTTTATTTTGAATTGTTCTTAAAATAATTCATAATTAGGGTTTCATTATTAATTAAAAAGAGAGTTAAATTTTAATTGGGGATAGTTTGGTATCTTAATTCAACCCCCCTTCTTAAGATACTGAGACCACTTGTCTAACAATTAAAGCTTTTTGGGAGGATTTAAAGGAGCATGATTTTAGATTCTTAAATGAATTTCATAAGCATGGTGTTTTCCCAAGAGGTAGTAACACCTTTTTCATCAGTTTGATTCCAAAAGTCAAAGAGGCTCTTGATCTTGGTGAATTTAGGCCCATCTCTTTGGTAGATTGTATGTGCAAAAATAGTGGCTAAGGTGTTAGCTAATAGATTAAAAAAAGTGCTCCCAAATGTTATTGATGATCAAAGGCAAAGTGTATTTTTAGGGGGAGATTCTTGCTTGATAGTGTCTTAATTAGTGGCAAATGAGGCTATTGGTGAAGTCAAAAGATTGAACAAAAAGTGTCTCGTTTACAAGGTTGATTATGAAAAGACCTATGATTCAATTTCTTGAAGTTTCTTGTTTCACATGATGAAGATGTTGGATTTTGAGGAGAAGTGGATTGCATAAATAATAGGTTGCTTATCATCTAGTATTGTTTTAGTATTAGTGAATGGTAGTCCTTTACAATTCGGGGTTCAAAGGGGTTTAAGACTAGATGATCCCTTAATAGCTTTTTTATTTATTATTGTGACGGAAGGGTTATGTGGGTTGATGAGAGAAATCATTGCAAAAACTTGTTTTCTAACTTTTAAATGGGTCATGATCTTGTAGATCTTAATCTTTTGCAATATGTGGATGGTATCATTTTGTTTGAAGATGCCACTTTGAGCAATGTCATTATGATCAAGAACATATTCTTAAATGTTTTGAGCTAATTTCGAGTTTGAAGGTTAATTATCATAAAAGTAATTTTAGGACAATTGGGGCGGAGACAAATATTAAGAAAAGATATGAGAATTTGATGAATTATAAAATTCTCTCTTTATCATTGATTTATCTTGACATTTCGATTGGAGCATATCCTAGGAGGAACCATATACTTTTTTTTTGTTACATGAGATACCTACACTTTAATAATTAATAAAAATAAAACCTAGATATAAAAATTACTCTAAAAATTTTCATCCTCTCACACATACACACACATGAATTAATAGTTTTTTTCTTTTTACATAACTCAATCAATCACAAATATTTATATATCAAGAAAGTCTAACTCAATTTGTTAAGTATGATGTATGAGTTATTTTAAATTTTTTGACACATGTCTTTGATTCCTACAGATAAAAAAACCATAAATTATATTAGAAATGTATTAAGTTATTTATTATAAAAGTCAACACATATAATTATTTATATTTGGAATTAAAATTTATACATTAATAAAGTAATTTTTGTTTACAGTACTCTCGACCAATAAAAAATTAGATTAGGAATGATATGGAATTATTTATTATAAAAATTAATAAAATTATCATATATAACAATTTTTTATTAGTTAATAGTATAAAATCTGCTACACTTAGTATATATAATACTTTCTCTTGTTCTTTATTTTTCATAAACTTAAAAGAAACTTTCGGCATAAACTTATTTCTATTCGAAATATTTGACTGCCACACTTCATTATTTTGGTTAGGCCACAAAACATCCCATTATTTTATTTTTTTCAATGATTTATTCCATCCCTTGGCCAATTTTATATTCATTCCAATCCATATCCCCGCCTCTCTTCAGCAAACATTACCCGATTAGTATTGGGGACTTTTCCACTTGTCTTTGTGAAGTATACTTCGCGGAAAGTGAGCAATCTCCAGTTATATCTAGCACGAGGTGCATGAATGCACAACTTAGAACTAACTTCTAAAATAATTAGGTAGCCTAACTTTGTTGGACTTATTATTATTGTAGAAATTAGCCCTTTCGCAGTTTCCAAAATCTTTGCTACATTTAGACTCACATCTTATACCCTAACCCCGTTCTCAATATAATGTTGTACTTCCAAAATAAATAAAAAGAAAGCTATAAAGTTAATTTGGTGATTAAAAGGAGAAGGAAGAACAAAGAGATCATGTGTTCAAATTTCTCTTATTAACAAATTAACAACTAGTATTAACCTTAAAAAAACAAAATAAAAAAGTTCATATTTTCTTAAATTATTTCTCACTTCTATTTTTTGTTTATTAAATTAATTTTATTAAAGGAATTAAGTTGAAAATAGGGAACAAGATATAACAGCTAAAAAATATTTTTTTAGTCTCCTACTACATTAAGTAAATATTAAGAAAATAAAATTTATGACATCTAATTATGAGTAAATAATTGATATATTGATTATGTAAAAAGATTTTACATTATAAAAAATATTCATGAATCATCATTTATGGTAAATTCATTTATTTTTATAGTAATTATTTTAAAAATCATGGTTAATAAACTTTTTTATTCCCAATATTCATAACACTTTATAACTTAATACTGTTACTTTTTCTTCATTACAAAACCCAACCAGGGTATTGTTAATAAGTTAATTGATCTATGATCAATTCAGTAACAAAAAAAACATATGAAATTCTAAATATAAATTTCTAACAGATCTCGTGAAAAAAAATATATTTTTTCTTATAGAATTAGCTATTCCATCTTTTGAGCATGCCTGATTCTTTTGCCCTGATAAACACAGTATATATTTTCTTACCACAGAATACCACATAACAAGTGAAGTCCCCAGCCGTTGGCTCATGTCGGAACAGAGGAAGCAAATTCACACTGAATAAAATAGGTTTAGTGACAAACTTCACTTTTCTCTTTGCCAACCAAAACTTCCCACGTGGCAAAATATTAGGCTTAACACCTATATGTCGGCATAGTCTAATCTAAGCTAGTTCTTAGACATAGGTGTTGATTTTGATAAATCAGTGATTCAATCTCCACTGATCAACGAAGTTTCCTAGTCCTACTGAAATTTCTTATAAATAGCCTATGCAGACATGCGTATTTTTACTGCCTCAATAATCACTTTCCAGAAACGGAAATATTTTGTTGGTATTCAGATGATATTATTAGGCTGATGATAAGATAGTATTTTGTGGTCCTCATTTTCAACTAATCTTTCACATCATTGAGCACTAATTAATGATTTTTGTGGTTGTCAACTAGCTACTTAAGATATTTTTAAGAGTAAAGTATGAGAGGTTTTTAAGTGTAAAGTAGAGAACTAGGGGTTATTATTAAGGAGTGTCAAAGTTTGTCTGCTAGCAATTATACCTATCATATAAGTTTTGTTAGAGGGCAACACAATAGTGTTACTCATGCTTTAGCTAGAGTTACAACATCTTTATCTAGTCTTCATATCTTTTATCATGTTAATTTTTGTATTGCTGAGTTGATTATTAATGAAATGTCATAAGTATGTTTCTGTAAAAAAAAAAGTGTAAAGTAGAGAAAATCCTTAAAAAAAAGTGTAAGTAGAGAATAAATTTATTGATTAAAAAATAAATAATTGAAATTAAAAAAAAATTGTTATAAAGTCTTATAAGAAAGTATCTTACGAGTATAATGTGTTTGTTACTTTGTTTAGCAGTTCATTCACTTTTCCTTTTTTTTAACATTATTTTGACCTTCCTTGATTCATATAGCTAGCAGCAAAAGAAACCAAAGGAGGTTTGTGTTAATATATAGTAAGAACATATATCAATATTGGATTGCATGATTGGTAGATAATTGTGTCCGTTAAACATGAGGTCATAGGTCTAATTTCCCATTCATGCGAATGAAAAAATATTTATTGGGAGAAGTCAACCTCTTAAATGAATTTCAATACCTTGATTAGGAGACTAATCCTTAACTTTTAACTGAAGAATACCTAACTTGGTTCACACACAAAAAAAAAATGCAATGAGAGAGATTTGTCAATAGGTGAAAAAGAAAAAAAAGATATCTGGTCAAATTTTGTCAAAGGGATGTGACTGTAATTTGCCTTGGTAAATATTATATGTAATTACCCATAAAAATTCTAATTTTAATTTCTTAACTTGACTTATATCCCTCTTCAAAACAAAAAACTTAACTTATATCCTGCTGTAAAAAAAAACTTAAGTTATTCCTAATATATACTTAGTTTTCAATTATAAATAATTACACAAGTGTATACATTTAATCAAAATATCCAAACAAATCAACGAGTATAATTTGTCATCCTACTCTCTAATTGTGTAAAACGTGTGAGGGATAAAAAACAAAATTATTGTCTTATTGGAAACTCAATATAAAAAATATATCAGGAAACAAATACAAAATTCAAGTATTTATTAGGGATCGAAAATATATTTTAAACCTAAAATAAATGTTATATGGACACCTATGCCTTATGAAATCAATATCTGGAAATTGCTTCATAAAGATTAAGTAATTATATTTTCATAACAAAAAATTTCAAACATTCAATTAACAACATTTTTTTCTTTATCTTTCTTTTCCTATCACACTACATTATTAATTAAATCAATCACTTATCTCTTCTCCCTTCCTTTCTCTTTGAAGTTATAGACAATTCAAAATAGTCCAAAAACGTTTTTCTAAAAAATAATGGTGTCCTAGTTTTTGCATTGGCAAGCATGCAGTAGAGCATGGCGTACACAATCTCTTTAACTTTCTAACTTGAAGGTGTTGAAATTTTAAGGGATCCTTATACAATACCAATATTCACCAGGAACACATTATATTAGATTATCAAGAAGGATTATGAAGAATACTTGGATCCTTAGTATCCAACGAAATTAACAATTATAAGGAGCAATTGGTTTGGTAATCTTTCTCAACCAAATCGCCATTTCCTTTGTTGGAACCTTTGTTATCTTGTTAGATGGGGAGAAAAGAATACAATTTATTGATTTGGTGTATTGGAGACGACAACCGTGCTTAGGTTTTTAACCTGTTAGAGTTTCCATTATTTCCTAATGGACTAAACCGATTTCCGCTTATTAAGCCCATATTAATTTTTTGATGGTAGTCTAATTGGATCACCAAATTAGATCACTTATATTGAGAGCATAAAAAATATAAATAACTAATATAAATGTTATAATATAGTATGCAGGCCACATTAATTGATTAATTAGAAATTATAAAATTCCTAACAATCTCCCACTTGAGCTTCATATTAACTTTAGCCATTTATACTACAAAAGTCTTTACGAGCTTAACCGTATGTTATTTACTTTTAGACTTCCCTTAAATAATTTGGTTCATCTTATATAGTAACATGGAACTGTTGCAATTTTCATTATAATCCAATGAGATTGAGCTACAATGATCACCAATGTCACATATACTTGATGACATAGATCAAATATGGATAAACTGGGTAAAAATAACATGTAATGTGATCTTATTCATGTTCTTTTTCAACTAGTCCAAACTTTATCTTTATAGAGATCAATACAAACACAACATAGATATTGCAAACAAAACAAGCTCAGAATGAAATAATAAACTTTAACTTTATTTTATAGAAAATTCAATCTATAAAAATATCTAAAAAACATAAAACATAGAACATGAACATATATGAGACTCTCACTAAACTAAGATACTATAAGGAACCACACCCATATGAGCAATGTGCTCATGAAAAACTTTAGGTACCGAATCTTTCGTAAGTGGGTCAGCTAGAATATCATTACTCCTTAAATCTTCTATGGAAATCTGTTTATTTTGAACTCTTTCCTTAACAACCAAAAACTTGATGTCAATAAACTTTGATTTGGTTGTACTCCTATTGTTGTTGGAGTAAAGAACTGCCAATTTATTGCCACAATAAATTTTCAATGGTCTTTCAATGCCATCGACCACATGCAAACTAGTAAAAAAATTTCTCAGCCATATCCCATGGTTGGATGCGTCAAAGCAAGCAATGAACTCTGCAACCATGGTTGAAGAAGCTACGGGAGTCTGTTTAGCAGACTTTCAAGAGATAACTCCTCCAACCAACATAAATATGTATCCAGATGTGGAACATTTGCTGTCTTGACATCCAGCAAAATCAGAGTTTGAGTACCCAATGATCTCTAAATTCTCATATTTCTAATAAGTGAGCATGTATCCTTTTGTTCTCTTTAAGTAACACATTACATGTTTTGCTGCTTTCCGATGCTGCATTACAGGATTACCCAAATATCTACCTCGAACTCCAACTACAAATGCTATATCGGGAGAAGTGCAAACTTGAGCGTACATTAGACTTCCTACTACTGACGCATAAGGAATCTTTTGCATCTTTGTTCTTTCAAGGTCATTACTGGGGCATTGTTTGAGACTAAATTTGTCTCCTTTGGCTATCGAGGTATCTCTTGGTTTATTATCTTTCATGTCGAATTTATTTAGGACCTTATCGATATAACTTTCTTGTGACAACCTTAGGATTCCTTGAGAGCGATCTCTTAGTATCTTAATACCCAACACAAAAGAGGCTTTCCCTAGATTTTTCATTTCAAAATTTTTTTAGTCTCTTGTTAGAAGCTTATATCGTTGCTAGCAAGCAATATATCATCGACATATAATACCAAGAATAAGTATTTACTCCCATTGAAGTGGTGATATACACAATGATCAACTACATTTGCCTCAAAACCATACGAGGTAATAACTTGATGGAACTTGTAATACCATTTTACAGAAGCTTGTTTCAAATCATAGATGGATTTATTTATTTTGCAAATGATAGACTTTGAGTCACCTGATACAAAGTTTTCTGGTTGCATCATATAAATTGTTTCTTCAATGTCACCATTTAACAATGCAGTCTTAACATCCATTTGATGTAACTCTAAATCATAATGAGCTACCAGTGTCATTACTGTTCTAAAAGAATCCTTTGAAGATACTGGAGAAAAGGTTTCTTTATAGTCAATGCCTTCCTTTTGAGTAAAACCTTTAGTGACTAAACGAGCCTTATATCTCTCGACATCGCCCTTTGAATCCCTTTTGGTTTTAAATATCCATTTGCAACCAATAGATTTCACACCTTTAGGAAATTCAACAAGATTCCAAACATCATTGTCTTGCATAGATTTCATCTCATCCTTCATGGCATCGACCCAATTTTGAGAGTTAGAACTACATATAGCTTGACAGAAGTTGATTGGATCATCCTTTGTTAAACCAATGCCATCCTTATGTTATTGGAGAAATATAATATAATCATCTAGGATTGAACTTCTCCTCTCTCTAATAGTTCTACTTAATGACACTTCTTGAGGTTGTTGTATAGGTATTTGAGGGAAAACCTCATTGTTGTCTTCTTCTTGAGCAATGTCACCAACAATAATTGGAACATTGTTTTCTACTACTAGAGTTGTTTCTTGAACAATAATAAGTATGAGGACTTGAGCACTGTGATGCAATCCTACCCCCAAAGGCATTGGATAGAAGACTCCAAGAAGATTGAGCTAGAGATGCAAGAGAAGGCCCTAAGGTTCTCATGAGCCTTAGGGTAGATTTCGGGTCCATGAACTAAGTATGAACCCACTTATCTTTGAACATATTAGATTAAGATTTCATTATTTTTGGGACTTGTATTTAGGGCTCCATAATGTAGGTAGGGTACCCTAGAAATGTAAGATTTTTCAGCCCTTGTATTTTAGGGCACCTATACTAGTTTTTGTATTAGGGGTAATTTTGTAATTTCACATGCATTAAGTGAATATTTGATGTGTGTGTTGGGAAATAAATTTAATTGAATTGGAAGAATCCCAATCCAATTAAATTTTAGAGGGGGAGGTGAGCATTTGCTTGCTACACTCCATTATCACATCATATAATCACACTTTGTGCATGTCCTTCATGCTTTATATGCCTTATGACACCTAAGCACACTTAGTGGAGAATCTTGGACTTGATCTTGGATTAGTGGGCTGAACCATATCTAAAATTCACTAATGATAATTAGTGAAATTTTGGCTCCACAAATTCAATTTCAAATTCAAGTGAAATTTGAATAGAAATTCAAATTTCTCTTCAATTTTGTGTGACACTTAGGCTATAAATAAAGACCATGTGTGTATATTTTTTCAACTTTGATCATTTGAGAATTACACTTCAAAGTTCAGACCTCATTTGAGGCACAAAATTTCGTGCTCCTTCTCTCCCTCTCCCTCTACTCATTTTCTCCTACCTTCAAGCTCTTATCCATGGTTTCCTATGGTGGTGAGCTTCTTCTTGACTCATCTTTTCCTTGAAGTGGCATCTCCAATCATCATTCTTCCTTCTCCATTCCACTGCCATTCATCTTCAAGAAGCAAAGAACTCCATTGATGAAGAAGATCCAAGGCCTACAAGCTCCATATAGAGCTACATCACACTGTCAATAAGAGGTTATTCAAGAAAGACAACATTCTTTCCCAAATTCAAATTTCTCAATAAATCTCGCATTTCTTGTTTCAAAAAAGGTTCTTAAAGTGGGATCGTAAAACTTATATCCTGAGAGCGTTCGACATAGCCAACAAAATAGTAGTTAATTGTTCTTGAATCCAGCTTTCTTTCATACGACCTATAAGGTTGTGCCTTAGTTGAAAATCTCAAATATGCATGTGTTTAATGCTTGGCCTTTTGCTAGTCCAAAGTTCATAAGGAATTTTGTTAATTGCTTTACTTGGCACCCTATTAAGGATGTAAGCTGCGGTCTTTAAAGCTTATCCCCAAAGCGACTCTGGCAAAGAAAAATGACTAACCATATTTCTCACCATATCCTTAAAAGTTCGGTTTCGTCGTTCTGCCATACCATTCATGCTAGGTTTTCCTACATAGTGTATTGCGGAACAATTCCACACTCTTTGAGAAAAAATGCAAAAGGTCCTGGACGTTCTCTTGATCCATCATATTTGCCATTGTACTCGCCACCACGATCAGATTTGAGAGCCTTAATTTTCTTTCCAAGTTGAAGTTCAACTTTATGCTTGAAACTCTTAAAAAGTCTAGGGATTGGGACTTCGCATGCATCAAATACAAGTAACCGTATCTAGAGTAGTCATCTATGAACAAGATAAAATATTGTTGCCTATTCCAAGAAGGTGTTGGAAAAAGATATCAAATGCCCGTATGTACTAATTCTAAGACGTCTTTAGCTCTTTCAGCACCTAATTTCCTCATGTTTATTCGTTTTCCCTTTATGCATTCAACACAAACTTCAAAGTCTGATAAATCTAAAGGTTCAAGAATTTCATCCATCACAAGTCTCTGAATTCTTGTTTAAAGATATAACCTAAGCGTTTGTGCCATAAGGTGGCTGAATTCTCATTTAACTTTTGTTTTGTACCACGTGAGTTTGTTTGCAGTATTTCATTATAGGAACAAATAACATTTAACATATATAGATTATCCATTAAAGAACCAAAACCAATCAAATTTGAATTTTGGTAGAGGCTAACTTTATTATTTTCAAATGAACAAGAAAAATCAAATTAGTCAAAACTAGAAATTGAAATCAAACTCCATCTAAAAGACGACGCAACAAAAGTCTCAAATAAATCCAAATAAAATCTAGTTTTCAACTGTAATCTAAAAGTTCCTATAGCCTCCACCGCAACCCTTTTATCGTCACCCACAAATATGAATCTTTCATCATCACTTGACAATTGGCTCCAGAGGCAATGCTGGATGGTTACACTTATGTGAGTAGTAGCATCAAAATTCACCCACCAAGTATATTTAGGTACAAAAGCTAGATTAATTTCAGAACAAACAAGAGCAAGAGATTTACCTTTATTTATGCACCATGCAACGTAACTTGGACACTTTTTCTTCATGTGTCTAGACTTCTTGTAGAAGTAGTAGGTAAATTTTTCATCTTTCTTTTGTTTTTTTGCTGAGAAGACCCTTCTACAACGCCCTTAGTTTTCTTTTCTTTCTTTTCTTATTCTGAGATGTCGAACTTAAATAAGCACTTTCAGATATAAGCTCATTAAGGGACCATTGTCCTTCTGAGTGTCATTTAGAACTGCCAAAAGTTTGCAGGAAGTAAGATCAAAACTAAATGTACAAGCAGGTCTTCACCAAACTCTAGCTTAAGTACTTTTAGTTTTGATGTCAAGTTATGTACTCCCTTATATCACTTTTTGTCCTTATACGCCATGGAGATGAGTTTAGCCAAAAGGTTATTAGTCCCCGCCTTCTCGTTTTTTGTGTAAATTATTGCTCAATTTCCTCAAGAAACTTAATTGCATTTCACCCTCAGAAATAAAGCCTACGCTGCGGGAATAGACTGGTCATAATGCGCATATGATTGGAACGATTCCATTTATCAACCTCTGTCTCATCAGAGGTTTATGAGGTGGAAGTGGGTCATTCCGTTCTGAGTGTCAAATCTAACTCCATACCGCCAAGCACAATCTTTACTACTTCCTTCCCGACCTTAAAATATGTTCCATTTAGCATTGTGAGACAATTCACTTGAGCATATACATTTGTAGCACTAGCAACAAAAATTGAATAATAATTAAAAAAATAATTACATGCTCACAAATTAGCCAACAAGTTATATAAAATATATATAAGATGACAGATAAATTAATTTATAATTGGTACTTTCAACACAATGATCAAATATTGACAATAAATTTTATCAAATAATAGTCTCTCTTTGGATCGACTATTACTCACATAAAAATACATTATTATTGTCATACATTTATCATCACGGGTACAATATTATTAGGCCAAATTGTATTTTTCTTTGGATAAAACACAGTTTGCATAAATAATTTTATACTAATATCTATGCAATTCAAACTAAATTAGATTATTTTGGTAACATATTGTTTCAATTAATTTAATCAAAATCAACCTACACAAAAAGGAGAGGGTTTGCAATTGCTAAATTTGCACCCAAATATAACACTAGATTTGTATATGCAAAAACATAAATCATATACGTAATTCATAAAGAAAATAAACAAAAAAAAACCAAGATTTTATTCTCTCGGATGAAAGCAAACACTTTAATTTTTTCAACTCCAAGCATGACAATGACCGTGTATGATATGTAACATAAAGGCATGTATATTATGTGAATTATGTCATGTGATGGCTAACGTGCTCACACCAACGAGAAAAAAACTTCATATCTCTAATATAATAAAGCCAAAAAGCATGCATGTAAAGTGATGTATATCATGCCATGGCATAGCATGTGTTTTGTTTCACAAATAACAAACAATATAACACAAATAACAATGATAAAAAATTATTGGAGCGAAAAACAATTCTCATGCAATTGCAATGCAAAAACATGAACGCGTGACTGACCATTTTATCGTGATTGAAAAAAAACCGTCCAAATGGGCAATCACAATTTTTAATCAATTCGGTGATAAAAAAATCCCAAAATAAAATTAGGATTCACGTAACAAAGTAATATAGGTATAACACAAACCAAACAACTTTAATTCCCAATAATCTAACAGTAATGGTGGCTCTGATACCACTTGTTGGAATTTTAGGAGATCCTTATAAAATAACAATAATCACCATGAACACATTATGTTAGATTGTCAAGAGAGGTTATGAAGAATACCTAGATCCGTAGTACGCAGCGGTATTAACATTTATAAGGAGCAATTGGTTTAGTGATCTTCCTCAATCAAATCACTGTTTCCTTTGTTTGGACCTTTGTTTTGTCGTCGAATGAGAAGAAGCGAATATAGTTTCTTGATTTGGTGTATTGGGAACTACAACCGTGCTTTAGATTTTTAACCTGTTAGAGTTCTCATTATTTCCTAACAGGCTAAATCGATTTTCACTTATTAAGTCCATATTAATTTTATAATGATAGTCTAATAGGCTCACCAAATTAGATAACTTATATTGAGCCCATAAAAAATATAAATGTTATAATATAATATGCACCTCACATTAACTAATTAATTAGGAATTATAAAATTTCAACAGCAGGAGCGTATATTAAAGCTTCAGAGTATATATATATATATATATATCATTTAAATATTATTTGGGGGGGTTACCCATAATATCTATTTGACATACCCTATTAACCGATATAGTTTAGTTATAGTCCTTCTTTTGTTTGAATGATCAAGTTTGTTGTTGTTGGTAGGAAGATCATGTTCATTGGTTGTAGGTGTGAGTTATATGTTTTTGGCTTAAATATATTTTTAATCCCTAATAAATATCTAATTTTACATTTGCTCCCTAATAAATTTTTGTTTACGATGAGTTTCTAATAAAACAATAGTTTTGTTTTCGGTCCTTGACACTTATTTTTAGCCCCTAATAAATTAGCAAATTTTACGTTTGTTCCATGATAAATATTTTCTATTTGTTATTAATATAGACTAAAGTAAAATTTGCTAATTTATTAGGAAGCAAACACAAAATTTTCTAATCTATCAGGGACTACAGCAAAATATCAAGGATAAAAAATAATAGTGTTATTTTATCAGGGACTCAACACAAAACAAAAAATTATTAAGGAGCAAACACAAAAATCAGGTATTTATTAAGGATAAAAAACATATTTAAACCTATGTTTTATATGTTCCCATTTGGTATCATTTTCAAAACATGAAAACTTTTTAGAATTTTATAATTGCTGTCATTTATTTTGTAATTATGATGTGTATGAAACACATATAATGCCAAAAAAAAGCATAATAATATGAATGCAAAAAGGAGCCAATATTAAAACATTTATTAGATATATGATTTTTTGGTTTCAACTCAACAAGGATTTCCATGGTCTTATAATGTGAATTACAAGCCTAATTCAATTTGGGATTTTCTTTCTGCACTGGAAGAATTTCTTCTACACCCAACAATTAAAGTGAATTGGCCAAATTGCCCTTCACTTAAAATTGAAATACACTCATTCCTTTCCTCGTGTTGCTTTCTTTTGTATTTGTTGTGCTGCCGTGACCCCTTTGTTCATCTTCACCATTTTGTGGATCATCTTCTTGGTGGTGTTGTCATTGTTGTCGTTATCGTCGTGAGTACCCCTATTTCCCCAAATGTGTAAAGTTTAATTTTTATAGCGTTAAACTCATACGGATTGCCAATCCGTATGATTCTTACGAATTATAAATTTGTATATTTATTAGCACAAATCCAAGTTGCAGAAAAAAAAAAAACCTTCATCGTTACACCACATCACCAACCATGACGAGAACCACAAACGGCCAACGAGCCACCACAACAATGCACCTCAACCAAACTAGCCATAACAACAAAGGAGGAGCTTGGCCAAGACTTACTAAATTTTAACAAAACTAACAACCAACATTTAATGATAATAAAAGAACAACCCCCACACCGTTGCTTAAAGGACCACCGTCACCGTCACCAAAGAGGAATTACTCGTTTTTTTTATTTATTTCAAATCCAATGATGGTTTCATTTTCAGTTCTAATTATGTTTCTTGTTGTTCTCCATTTTTCTAAATGCATGGATGCATTGATCTGGCTTTTCATCTTGTTTTTTTTTTTGTTTATGGGCCATTTACAATCAATGGCTAAAATAAGTGAGGTACTACCCTAATGATATTGCACTAGAATAAGACTAAAAAACAAAAGAAAAAGGAATCTGAAGACATTCCTGCAGTCTTCCTTCTTCACCGTTCATCCATGCATATTTCATGCATATGACTTGTTAAAATCAGTCTCTAAGCTCACTTATTTAAGTGAAATTAATGATAAAATTAAAGAAACTAAGCAGGAACTAAGTAACAACAACAATCTAGTTCTTCATTCTTTATCAATGGGAACCCATCCAATATAATCTAATACAACCAAAATTTAATAAGCATATCTATAAATAATTTTTTTGCATGTTACATGTGGGATCTTGTTCTCCTTGCCACGGAATACAATAATAAGTTATTTTTTTGATAAAATTTCACCGTGACATCATAGGTTATGATAAACTTCAACTATTATATTAATTTATAATTATAAATTTTATATGAAAAGTGCAACAATAACTTGAGTCATAATTAATAGTATGCTGAGAAAAATAATTTACACTCTCATATGATTTTTACAATAAATATTTTCTTCTTTTAGTTCCTTAACCAATGTCTAGCAAGATTCATATTATTATTTTCTAATCAAACTCTGTATCTATAGATATTAGTTTTATAAAAACAATGTGTCATAGCTTCCTCTACTTCATGGGAATATTCAGCTCAGGAGAACCCCCTCCCTCCTTGTGAACTTGTAAAATAAATGCAATTTGATTGAATATCAACAAGTAAAGGGATTATTATAATTTTATTAATAAGCATAAAGACAATCAGAATTACAATGCACCACTTGAAAGGTTTAAGATATTCTTTCTAGATGTTAATTTGATTCCATTAAAGTGAAAGGTTTTGTGCTAACTCTTTACTAATATGATCTTTCTCAGCAGCAAATTGAGGTATAGTGGAGCCAAAACATGTTCTTTTTACGGGTTTTTCATCCTTTAATTCATTCACATGATAACCTTTTTTTTTTTTTTCTATTTCATGTTCTACTTATGTAAGACTAACGATTATATATCTGCAAAAAATTAAATTATTGTATCATGATTTTCTTCTTATAATTTTTTCTTCCTTTAATTCGTTCACATACTAACCTATTTATTTAATTTCTCTCACAACAATGCCAATTGAAATATCTCAATTAAACATCTCAAAAACGCTATAAATAAACTTCACTTGTGAAATTGAAAGGATTTACCTAATATAAAATTAATACATTCTCATGGTAGCATCTTGGCGTTGCATTTTTTTTTCTCTGCTACCATGTGGACCTAACAAAAACTTATTTAAGTATATTAAGCATTGTCGTGGGCGGGTTAACGTGAAAAGCTTAAGTAAATAAAATACTAATAACTATAGAGACCATCAAACTCTAATATCATAACAAAATTAATTGCAAGAAGAAGATGGACAATTAGAGTGGGAAATAAAAAGAGCTTAATTGCAATTTTTATCCTCAAGTTTGATTTTGTTGCAAATTTTGTGTCCTTACTTTTTTTTTTCACGAATTTTGCTCTCGAAGCTTCAAAATGTTGTAAATTTTGGCTATCTTTCAATTGTTTGTTAAATGGTTAGATGACCATGAAAATATTGAACCAACATTTTAACATTGTGAATATATATATATATATATATATATATATATATATATATATATATATATATATATATATAAAGGTAAAATGTGAGAAAAAATAAATATTTTTAAAAACAATTTGAGGAAAATTGGAGAAAAAAATAATTAAGTGGAAATAAAATTCACAACAAAGTCAAACTTCAGGGAAAAAAATGTAACTAAGAGGAAAAAGAAAAAAAAAGAACAGTTGTTTATGAATCTACGCAACTAGTATTATACATCTAAATTGAACTGAATCTTCCTCGGAATTAAACTACCTTCCCTGGATTTTTTTTCTGTGACATCATCTTTAATTATACTGCGTAGGAAAAAGTAAATTTTCATGTAACAATGTGTAATGCCATTTAAATTTATTCAACACATTAGTTCATTAGCTAATCAAATTTGTTCTAGTATTATATATAACTTAATTTGGCAAGGCACATATAAAGTGCAATTGGTCCCACTTAGATTTTACACAACGCAATTAATAGGGCTAATAAAATATTTTTTGAGTCAACATATTTGTAAGTACGTAACAGATTGTGGGCACCCCAAAAGAAACAAAAAAACTAATATGTTTCCCATATTATACCTACCATTAGTTTGCATAATTTAAACCATTTCATTTGTTAAAAAAATACAAATATCTTTATAAATGAGTCTTTATTAAGAAAAACGAGAGAAAAGAAATAAAGACCACGAATGATGCGATTGGAGTAATAGGAAATTCGATTTTATTATTTAAGCTACACTAATTAATGTCCTTTCCCTTTATTCAACAATTTATAAGCTTTTATTAAAAATAAAAGTTGGTGCTAGTAGTGGACGTATATCTCCTTTGAATGATATTTATGGTTGAGATAAACATGAAGAGATAATATCTTAATGCCTAAGCTTCTTTTTTTTTTTAATTTCTCATATTAATTTGTCTGTTGCCAGCTACTTATGCTCAAAAGTAACCTCAGCTTTGCAGATATTGTTCAAAAACTAACAACTTTTGTTTTTGGTTTCACGTAATTTATGTACCTTTGAGTGTGGATAGCATTTCTGGGATAAGGTAGAGTTGGTCATATAAGTTACTCAACGTTTATTCTTATTATTTCTCACGAAAAGAGTGTGTGCTTTTGGGATAAATATCAAGTCTTACAAATACATTAGAGTATAAAGTATTGTTTTGTTTGCAGATTTTTATTGACAGCTTGTTTTGGTTTGGAGATATATATTTAGCTTTCTGTTATTTACATCTTCAAAAAGAAAAGAATTTCACCTCTGTAATTTAGAACCCATTTAATTTCAGGTTTTACTATAATTACGGGTTAAATAAACAAAGTCAAAGAGTTTTCAAGGAACTGTCCTCGTTGTCATCATTATTACTAGAAAAAAGAAAAACAGACTAGTTCCATGTATGTTATTATTATTGATATTTAATGTATTTGTTATTATTATTGAAAGAAGAGGAAGAAAGAGATAAATGCAAGAGTGATAAGAGAGGAGAGTCTGAATAAAAAGTATAAAAGAATATGTAGTTACTCGAGTTAAATAAGAACAAGAAAAAACAAGAAACTGTTTGCATTTTTTTGCCCAATCTCAAACGTGTTTGTTAGGTTTGGGGACCCTGCGGGAGGTTCAGAGTTTGCATTGGAGAAACTTCAAAGTTATGTGAGTGTGTCAGTTAGTTTGAGCCTCTGGGATTTATAGGAATTTTTATGGGTTGCTTTCAGATTTTCAGAATTTGACTAGTGGTGGTTAAAGTAGGGGTTTTTATGTTAGGGTTACAAAGGGAGGATCTGGTGGGAGGAAGAAGGGGTTTGATAGGAAGGTTTTGAGTGGGATTGTGATTGGGGTTGTTGTGGTTTTCAGGGTGGTGGTGATGACTTTGTTGGTGATGGTGGAGAAGAAAAGGGGTGGTGGAAGAAAGGGGTTGGAGGAGGAGGAGGAAGATGGGTTTGTGCCTATGTCGGGGGTCAACATTCTGGCGACGTGGATTCGTGTGGTTGGGCCTTCTGGTTTGGACCACCACGACGATTGCTCGTGACGGTGAAGAAGAGGGGTGGTGGAAGAAAGAGGTTGGAGGAAGTTTTTTACTTTTTTTTAAATCCTACATGTAATTTCACTTAACAAAGATTATACGTGACATGACATGTATGCATGACCAGTTAATGGTCACATAAGCGCAGATAATGAATTCCGATTAACAGTCGGAACCTCACACAAAAAATTTTCAAATATTAGAGACCAGATTCGGAAGTAAAATTTAGTAGAGACTAATACCAAAAACAGATATATATCAAGGATCAAAAATATATTTATGCCATTAAAAAATTACATCAAGATGATTTTTAATTGGACAATAAGTAAAAATCTTTACATCACTAATATATTAAAATTAAATTTTTGTAAATACATTTAACATGATTTAATTTTTAAATCAAGAACTAAATTATGAATAGCTACCAACTCTACATTGATCCAAGTAGTTTGATATCTTAAATAAGATCTTGAATTTATGTCTTATGCATAAAGAAAAAGCTAACTAAAAGAGGGAATGCTGCTAAAAATAAAGGCTCATGGTATAATTAGGCGTGAGCAAAACTAAAACATATATATATATATATATATATTAGAAAAATGAATAGATACATGGATGAATATGAATAAATACATTGATGATATTTCACTATTGCTAAAGAATGTATTTTCATGGTGATGAGGCAGTTACCACAGCTATGGCATAATAATAAGAGAACACGGTGACATCAAACAGTTGCGTGCAGGCTCAGTTAGTGAGGTGTTCCTGGTCAAATCCAGGGGAAAAAATAACCTCAAAAAAGTGAGAAAAGACAAAGCCAAAAGCACGAAACCACCCCACACACACAACATAAGTTGTTATGCAAGCCACGGTTCTCTGAATCCGCAAAAGAAACCACTATTTAAGGAGTTATGTTTCTCACAACACAGTCTTTTCTAAACAACATCCTCACACACCCCTTTCTTTCTTTCTTCACTTCATTCCCCTTATCCTCTCTTCAGTTACACACATTCTCAGCAAAACTTTGTGAGCATTGTCTATTGCTACATGCTTATCTAATCTTGTTACAGGTTGGCTCTTTTGTTTCTTCTGGAGTTTAAAAATAAAACAAGGATAATCATAAACATAAACGTATCTGATGTTTGATGTGGGTCTGAGATCTTAAGTGTGTTAACAGATTCCCTTGTTTGAAAAGTGGTTGTTTTGTTGCCATAATCACAAATTGAAACCGATGGGTTTGTTTCTCATTTGTTTTTTGTTGATGCAACACAGGGCTTAAAAGTGTGTGATGCAAGCAATGGAGAACATTCATCAGAGGGAAATATTGGAAGAGCAAAGGTTTGAATTGCCACCAGGATTCAGGTTTCATCCAACAGATGAAGAACTCATCACTCACTACCTCTCACAGAAGGTTCTTGATAGCTGCTTCTGTGCCAGAGCCATTGGAGAGGCTGATTTGAACAAGTGTGAACCATGGGATTTGCCTTGTGAGTCTTTTTTCTTATGATCCTGTTTTGGTGTTCATTATTGTTATTTATGGTACCTTTTGATCAGAATTGTGGTTAAATGTAACATTTCATGGGTTTTGAATGAAGGGATGGCCAAAATGGGTGAAAAGGAGTGGTATTTTTTCTGTGTGAGGGACAGAAAATACCCAACTGGTCAAAGGACTAATAGGGCCACTGGTGTTGGCTACTGGAAGGCAACAGGCAAGGACAGAGAGATATATAAGGCAAAGGCACTGATTGGAATGAAGAAAACTCTTGTTTTCTACAAAGGAAGAGCTCCAAGTGGTGAAAAAACTAGCTGGGTCATGCATGAATACAGATTAGAAGATGAACATTCTGTGCACAATCCACCCAAAAAGGCCATGGTAAAGTTTGTTTTCTGTTTTCTGTTAGGGTTCTCTAATATTTGATACCATATACATTTATTTCTATTTTCGCTTTATATTTTTTTAATACACAAATCTTAAAAATACTTCACAAGAATCGAAAAAACAACGATTTTTGTGAAATATTTGTCTCAAAGTTATTATACAACAAATGTTGTACAAAAATCTCAGTGCCCGCCTATTAGTAGGGGATTTGGGTAGTCTTACAAGGTATCAGGTTCAAACCTCATTACGGTCATTTTACCCACACAAAAAAAGTTTAACAAAAAGTATTTAATTTTGTCTACTTTTTATTGTTTTTTCATTAATGTTTGTTCATATGGTTGTTTGTGTTGGTTTCCATTCAGAATGATTGGGCCATCTGCAGGATTTTTCAGAAGAGTAATGGTGGGAAGAAAATGCCAATTTCTGGGTTGGTGAGATTCAGCAATTTTGCAAAGGACATGCCTTCATTGATGGATTCTTCTCCATACAACGACAGTGAATCAAAACCTGTTTTGGGGGAGTCATCACAGCCAACATGCTTCTCTGATCCAAACCAAAGTGAGGACCAAAGGACACAAGATGAAAACATAGCGGATAGCTATGAAACTCTCATGTTGGCATCTTCATATTCTTCAAACCCCTCTGATATTTCCCCTGCCTCATGGACTTTTTCTAAATCTGCCCCTACCGTGTCCCACCAATCACTCCAAGTTGGGAATTCACACAGCTCAGATTACTTCATGCTTCATCAGGAACAGTCCATGTTGGGGATGTTGATTGAAAACCATGGAGCAAGTGCTGGCCAAAGAACTCAGAAAGCTCAGGATAATAAAGGCTCTGATGCTGACATGTCCTCTGTGATGTACAACAACTATGAAATGTTCCAAAGATCATTTGGGAACCAGGAATATTCATCACCTTCCGTAGGACATGTGTATTCTAGTGGCCTATGGGGATTTTAAAGAAGGTTGAAGGATACACTATATGCAGATTAAAATTAGAGAAACTTTAGGGATTAAATGCTATTATACATGTAAATAAATTGCTCTTAAGCTAATGTTATCCTACAAAGTACAGGAAATGGATGTTACGGTTTTCCAAAGTTGTATGGCTTGACAGTTTTATATTATATTAGTAAATTTTTATAGTAGTACTTTATAGTAGTAGTAATTTTTTATGATAGTACTTTATAGTACTAAACTGTTATGTTTCTCAACCTACAATTTTTTCCAGGATAGTTATTTTCCGAGGTTAGTAAATAGTAATAGTAGGTTAGGACCAAAATCATGTTTCATTTCAAATTCAATTAGTTGAGCATTGAAACTTATTCGGTGACAGGAAATCTAGGGTGCTCTGCTGGTAACAGGACCCTGATTTCCCCTAAAGAACTGAAATATTGACTAATTTGCAAAAGTAGCATATCAGGGCCCTTTGGTACTTGCATAGATGATTAGCAGAAACAAATGAAGGCCAGAGGAATACAACTCAAAAAGTCAGAGCCACAAAATTAGCAGTAAAAATACTAACTCCTTAAGGGAAATCCCATCTCAATATGTTTTTGAGTATTGTACCAAGTGTCTTAGTCTAGTACCTGGTGATTATAATAGATAGTACCTGGTGGCTGGTGGTGACTTAGGAGTTGATCCATGGAGAAAACTTAGATTCAGTTCCTTGGGTGTTTTTAACTTTTTCTTTTTCAATTAAAATTGAAATTTCACTTTCATAATCCTGATAATAAATATTTACGTTAAATATCACAACAGATTTTTAAGTAAAACTTCAATCCTGATCGAAGAACAACACTAAAATTTAAAGAATTACATATAAGTTTTATCATTTTTAGTTATTTTTCTGAGAGAAGAATTCAATATACATTCATACTGAATTTATAGTTTTTAAATAGTCTGACTCATCATGTTCTTGCTACTGTTTATCCGAGGATATTTTCAGGAGCTGGCTTCCAGCTTTCTATGATCCATTCCGTTTGTAGAAAGTCGTATTCAAGTTAAAAGAGTGAATGAATGTGATGTGTGGAGATGGGGAAAATGATGATTTGAGTTGTACAAAGACTCCAAATGTCTTTGTCCCAATATTGTTAAAATTGGACAAATTAATGTATCAACTAGGCGTTTATAATTTGGTAAGAAAATCATATTTATGTATACATCTAAGATTATCTCAATTTACCTTTTTTTTTTATCTCTATTTTCTTTTTTTCTTTTTAAATTTAATCTCATTTTTAGTGTATTATATTTTAATATACTCTCTTATATTTTTGAAATGTATTATTTTAATATTTTTTTAATTTTCTGTTAAAAACGTTAATTTTTTTACTAACTTTTAAATTCTAAAATAATTAATATAATATAACGGCGACTATAAGTTTTTGTCGTTGCTTTGAGAATGACGAAATCCTTCATGGATATGAGTTTTCTTTTTCCAGATCTGCGCTGTTTTAAATATCTGAAATTGGTGAGATCGAGATTGTGCGTTGATTCGGGATTTGTAACTTGAACGTTGGTGGAGTCGAGGTCAGTTTCACTTTCTCCTTCTGCGGTGGCTCATTCTTGTTTGAGTAGCCGGTGCGTATGCCGCTGGTGGTGCTGCGAGAACACGTGCGCCGTCGGTGTTGGTCGTGGTGCAGAACACTGAGAGGCTGTTCGGCCAGGGCAAACTTCTCGTTGCAGGAGAAAAATCCCCGATTTCCAATTGTAGTTCCTGGATGGTGGTGGAATGGAAGAAAGAAGATTGGATAAGGTTATAATTTTTGTAGTGATTTTTAATTTTCAAAATAAAATAAAAATAGTCACAATTTTTAGCTACTATAAATAAATTATTTCAAAAAATTAAATAAAAAATCAAAACAATATATTTAAGAAACATAAAAAAATCAAAATAATATATTTAAAAAACATAAAAAAAGCTAGAATAAAATTTTTAAAATTTAATATATTAAAATAAAATAATTATAAAATATGATAGAACAAATGATATTAAGTCTTTTTTTTTAATAATAAATTATCTCAACCAACTAGGTTCTTCTTTTTTCTTTATATATATTTCTTTTTTTACACCCTAAAATTAGAGTTTGAGGATAAATAATTATATGATAACCGATGAAAATTCCATTTCTAAAATATGTCTTTCTAGTAGTAAAATTTCACATTAGTCTTTAAAAATTACAAATGTTGGATAATTCTTAAAAAGTAATAAAGTATGAATCGAGTTTGAGTTGAATATAATGGGTTAGTTTATTATAATATAGGGAATCAAAATTTAAATTTTTATAAAAAAATAAAATATTGATATTTAATATTCGATCATCTTACAAATAAAATTATATTCAAAAACAAGATTGTTGTAAAAAAAAGCACTCAGGTCAATTTTAGTAATTTTCAGGGAGTAAACTACTTCATGTGTCCCTATTTATAAGAAATAATTTTGAAAAAATAAATTGTTTTCATAAGATTTTATTTCAATTATGTTGTGCATTAATTGATTTTGAATTAAAATATCCTTATTTATTTTAATTTATAATTGAACGTTTCTGAATTGTCTCTTTCTTTCTTATAGAGATTAAAAAAAATGAATAAATTCTAATAATATTAAGGATAAATTTTAAAAAAATATTATAACTATTGACAAATTTAATACTAATATCTAAATTTAACCAACTTTTTTAATAATGCAAATACATTTTTACATCTTTAAACACTTGAGTGAATAGAAGGAAGGTAGCACATGCTACTTTGGTCTGACTAGTCCCTGTTCTCATCAGCCCGCAATTATCGAGTAGGCTAGTCTGCAATGGAAACAAGCTTCATTCTTTTTTTACTTGCAAAATGTCCACTTTGAATATTAACGATACAAATAAAAATAACTAAAAATTTTGAAAAATTTAAATCCTATTTTTTTTTTATTTTCCTATGATAGAGTGTTACTAATAATTGATTAGATTTCACAACAGGATAAATATATTAATAAATAAAATGCAAAATAAAAAAAAATTAACGAAAGGTCCACAGGCCAATCCCATAGACATGCAGATCACACTTGTTAAACATGTAGCATAGGTGTGGATTGAGTTAAAAAAAATCATGTTTAAATGAGTAAATTGTATTAACATCTCCTGAAGTTTTGTTTATTTTTTTATATTGGTCTTTTTTCTTATCCTTATACTTACCTTCCTCATTTGAAAAACATTATACTAACACCTTTTGTACATTACATTAATCTCTCAATTGTTTGAAAGTATTACACCATATTATAAGAGAGACGGCTGTAAACATTAAAAAAAATCTAGGGATTGCGTATGATCTCAAAGAACCTCACAGAATGTTAGTGTATTTTACTATGTTTAAATAGGTTGCATATCCCGCTCATAGGATTAAATGAACCATTTGTATTTGTGGCCCATGTATATATATCTAGAGATGAATTTGAATGTTTATTCTAAAATAATAGAAAAATAAAAAGACATATTGTAACATTATGTTTTTATTAATTGATTGTTGAAGTGATTTAATTAAATTATAAGAAAAATTAAATTTAAATTAAGTGCTTAAATGAATTAATTAATTGATGAGTTAGTAATGTACATGTTGAGCATGTGTTTTATGTGTATAATGAGTTTTGGTGTGTTTGGGCTTAGAGGGATGAACTTTTTGATTTATGAGAGGGGTAGGAGTGCTTAGTAAAAGCCAAAGTCTAAAGAGAGAGACAGAAGCTAAAGTGTCACAAAAAATTTCATAAATTCTCATATTAAAAAATTTCTCAAAAAAAAACTCTTCATTTTCCATTCAATTCCTCGTCTCCAAGAAACCATCATTGGGGAAGCTTGTTGGACAATTGGCCTCAATAACTTAAGAGGGATGAATTAAGTTTTAAAATTTTCCGATTAACAACTTTTAGTCCCATTTTAAATGATATATGATAGGCTTAGAATGAAGAAGAAGAAGAAACAATCAATTTAATAATGTTCTTTTAAATGTACAAGACAAAGTAAACTGTAATAAAATAACCGAGATAAGAGATGAGGGAAATGCAAACTCGATTTTATACTGGTTCGACCACTTTCCGTGCCTATGTCCAGTCCTCAAACAACTCACTTGAGATTTTTACTATTTTTGTAAAACTCTTTTGCAACTTTTGAACTACTAAGGGATTTCTCTCCCTTGTGTTCAGGATTCTCACAATACAAGAGACAAACAGTCTCTTGACCACAACAATTCTTTTAAGAAAGTATAGAAGTTTTTCTCTCTTTTAGAGAGGATGATACAAGTTGAAGATCTCAGAAGAATACTCAATTGATTTGCAAGTGTCTGGCCAATGATTTATTTTTGAGAGAATAAGACAATAAGGTTCTGAAAAACTCTGAAGATTTTCATAAACAAGTCACATATTTATAGGTCCTTAGTGACTTTTCAAAAAACTTTTGAAGAGATGTGACTTTTCAGAATATATTTCAAAAATTCTCTCATTGGTAATCGATTACACAGTTACACATTGAGGGGTCATGACTTTTCAATTTGAATTTCTAAAGTTTCATTACTGTTAATCGATTACAAGAAAGTGATAATCGATTACATCATTTAAATTTCAAATTTCAAACTTCTTTTTGAAAAGCCTCTATAGTAATATGTCTCTTGTAATCGATTACAATGTCTGGTAATCGATTACACAATTACACATTGAGGGGTTATGACTTTTTAATTTGAATTTTTGAAGTTTCGTTACTAGTAATCGATTACAAGAAAGTGATAATCGATTACATCATTTAAATTTCAAATTTCAAACTTTTTTTTGAAAAGCCTCTGTGGTAATATGTCTTTGGTAATCGATTACAATGTTTGGTAATCGATTACCAGTGGAAAAATACTTATTTTAGCAATGATAAAAATATTTTAAAACTTTTTGTAATAATTTGAAATCATGTTTTTGAGGCCAAACCTTTTCAACCAATAAGAGATTCTTTTAACAAAAATAAACTAAGTCTTATTTTTCTCTTGATCTTGTTTTCTTGATCTTGAATTTTGACTTGAAGTAATCTTGTGTTGCTTACTTCTTGGCATCATCAAAACCTTCATACACATACATTCACAAAGCTTAGAACTTTGGTGTTGTGCAAAAATGGATCTCTTTTCCTCCCTCTTTAATGTTTATTGGTTGTCCCTAGGTGAGGTAAATCCCTCTCTTCCTTTCTTTGTGTTCATTCTCGTTTTCCTTCATGAACACCCTTCAAAACTCTATGAAAGTGTTCATTTGCAAGATTTTAATGTGTTTTCTATTGGTTTTGGGGTTTGGGATGGTATGGATGATGTAGAAATGTAGTAGGAGTGAAGGAAATCTTTCATTTTGGACCCAAAGTCTCTCCCTTTATTCCTTTTCTTCATCCAAAAGCTAACTCATTGAGTTGATAGGTAAGGGAAGCTCACTTTCTTATTTTGGACCCTGGTCCTCCTCCCCGCTTGACATTTCCGCACCAAATCTGTGCTTTGCGCTCAACATCCCACCTCCGTGATCAGCACCATCGTCACGACACTCAAGACCAAAAAGGAGTTGCGCGACCACCTCCAATCCAGTCTGCATTATGCACAACCCTTACCCTAGTGCAACTCAGAACCATGCGCACCAACCTCTTCATGAGAGAGGGGATATGAGATCAATGAATTTGGTTTGGTGGTGGTGGTTAGGGTTGTGCGGTGGTGGTTGGTGGTGGTGGTTGGGTTTGTTTGTGTGGTGGTGGTGATTGAGTTTTGTTGTGCAATGGTTGGTGGTGGTTTGGACTGTTGTTGGTGGTCATTGATGTCTCCGTAGGGCCATGGGGAAGTGAAGAATTTTCTACATCAGTTGTTGGTGGTGTTTTCTACATCGATTATAATAATAACCGATGTCAAAAAAGTTGAAAAAAATTATCTCTCTCCCATCAGCATACCCGTAGGCTCGGATTAGGTTTAGATTTTCCAAACCTAGGTCTGGGCCAAAAAATTGCATATTTAGATTTTGCAAGGACGAAAAACATACTCAAAATTTTATAGGGACGGATTCCAAACATTTTGATATTTATAGGAACGAAAAACATATTTTAGCCTTGATTAAAATGAGCTCCAGAGGTTGATTTTAGATTTTGGGCTGATTGTAATCGATTACATAGGTTTGTAATCAATTAATTCAAGCCCAAGGGTTATTTTGTTTACCTTAGCTATGTCGTAATCAATTGCAATGAGTTGTAGTCAATTACAATGGCTAAAACTTGGCTATTGAGTCCGATTTTGGAAAAATGACCTTCATGAAAGTTGTAGCTTTGTATGTTAGATAACTAGTGACTTTGGTTTCACTTAAAAATATTGTGTATAACCCTAGAAATGTTTAAATTAGTAAACAATGGTCAAGTTTTCGGTAATAAGTAAAAGTTTCATATGGATTGTAATTTTAGACATAATATCCTTTTAAACTATGCTTTTGGGAAAACATAAAAGTTGGAGATAATCATCGTAGCTTTCAAATGAGACAATAACCAACTTGATTGAGTTAGTATATCTTTATTTATCATGTTGTCGAGAATATTATATTGGTGATGAGATAACTATGTTGATTGATGAATGTCTTGAGTTGTGTTGGTTGATTTCTTGACAATGATATGTGATGTGGTTGAGATGATGTTGTTTTATGATTAGAGTTGCTTTACATGAGATCATGAGATTCACATTCATATGAGATTTTGGTGAGTTGTTTACAAGAATTCAAGGTGTTGGAATGTCTTGTTATGTTTATTGAACTATAGGTGATTTCATGAGCGTGATGAACATATGAATGGTGAACCTATGATATTATAACCTCTTATGGTATTGAGATTGATGAATGAATATGTGATGACGTATGATATTGATTTGAATGATCATAACATACATGCATTTATGAATGACATTTCATGTGAGTAAGCATGTAAGTTGCGAGTAGCCAATGGGCCTTCAACCTAGTATTTGAGGTTTTCGTGGTGGCTAATGCTGAATAGGCCTATAGAATGGATGGGTGGATGAATACCTAGATAAATTAAAGTATTTGCAAGCATTATCGAGCTAAGTCATTATACACGCTCATCCATTTTCAATAAAATCATACTCCTATGTAGGGTTAATTCGAGTCTCTCTGAATGATCAGATCATATAGTATAACTATATTTAGGGATGCACTTGGGTTAATCGCTCGAAGGTGAAATCTTCCGAGAGTAAAGAGTTAGTATGACATAACATGATAATAGACATGTGTACTGATATTTGGGACTTGAGAATGATGTGTTACTTGATGAGTTGTATAATTACGTCGATATTGGAAATGTGAAGGATTTTCTATGTATCTTGAGAAATGGTGATCTTATGTTGTTTTCTTTTAAAATGAGTTTATCCTTATATTTTCTGTTGAACTATTATGATCATGTCATTTGGTACAGAAGTCGATTACGATGTAACTTCTGAGGAGCACGTCACTTAGGGTTAAGGTGGACATGGTGATGAACTTAGGGGAGATCCACCCTTGAGTCATTTATTTATGTTTTGTCTTAATAGAGACTAACTTAGGGTTTAGATATGATTTTGGATTTATGTTCTATTTATTCCCTTAGTGGAACCCTTGAGATTTTTTATGATTTTTTGGTGATGAAGTGCCTTAAGACATACGCACCTTTATGTTTTATGTCTTGATGACCTTTTATGGGTGAGGTTTATTTGACATGCTTATATTCACGAAAAAAATTTATACATATTTTTGTTAATTTAAACTAATTCACGAGTTTTGTAAGGAGTAAAAGTAAATCTTTTCATATTAAAATCTTGGTGTTTCATTTAATGGCATTTGGGATCGTTACACACATCATTTTATGAAAATATAATAATGTATATCATAAATAATTTTTAAATGAAATGACCTAAATTTAGTAGATAAAAGGTGTATCCTTTATATAATTCGTATGAAGTAAAATCTAGAGGACCGTGAAACCGCTGAGGAAGTTTGGAAAAAAAAAGTATATGCCAAACCAAATAATATTAGCAATCATATATTTATCCTTCTTCTAAAATATATCTGTCCAAGTTGTGTTTGCATTCAAAATCTGAATTCTGAACTTTTCCCCATAGAGAAACAATTAACGAATGTTTTTGTAAGAACTGTATGGGGATGACCCTTTACTAACCCTCTCAATTTTTTTTTCTTTCTTTTTTATGGCGGCCATTTCATTTTAGGATTACATTGTCGATGTGTGAGATACTGAACCTAATTAAATTCAGATACATGCATATGCCTTAACTAGCTAAGCTTCGACAATAATTCGTAAGGATAAAGTGCTTCCAAGCTTATCTTTGTTTACCCCCAAGCCACTCCTTAAAAAGAAAATAATCCAATTAGTTTCCTTATATAGTATATATGAAATTGGCCTTTGTTTCCTTTTCATATATTGTAAAAGATGCACCGTATTGAACTGTGTTAATGTCTTAAATCAATATGTGACACCTTTGTTATCTTTACTAGTTATATATGGTTTCTCTTTGCATGCTCAATTGCCACACATTACCAGGTGGCTATCGTTTTAGACTTTTGTAGCAAGTCTTAGAAATTAAGTCACGCATGATGACAAGAAATATATATTTTTATTGCTGCTATCTCACATATTAATCATATGCTGAAGTTATATTGTTTACTGGTGGTGAGTTCCATTAAAATGCCGGGTAACATTCTTTTGAGAATGGGTTTTTCAGTTTGGTGAATGTGCCGGTTATACGTTTATACTACAGCGAACATTTATTTATGAAAGGAGAGCATTATTTGTCTTCTATTCAAAGCAAGAGGAATTTCGTGCATAGTAAGTCGTACGGTTTGTATTTTATTATAATATATCATTATTAAATTAATTAATCTGACTTCAAAAACATTCAAAACAAAAAATTTGGAAATAATTCAATTATTTTCTATTACATTGTTTTCATCTCCTAAAACAAGGACGATGAAATTAGATAGAGTGTAGAGAAATAAAATAAATAAAATACTTTTCTTATTTAAATGGTTTGGACAAAGAAAAAGGAGTGAAATTTGTATTAGTACGTTAACGTTCCACCAAAACTCCAAAATTATTTCCTTCTTCAAGAAACATAAAACGAATTCATGTTTGGATTTGATGGTTTGGGAGCAATAGAAATGAAAAAGAGTGGAACACAAAAGATTATTATGTGACTTTCACTTTTTTGTTGGAAGAGGAATGAAAGACAGAAGTTGAAAAATTCCGTAGACCCACTATTAAAGAAATCATTCCTCATTTGTCATGAAGAAGAGATGATTTGTGAGTGTGGACATCTTTCTCCTTTTATTTTTCTATTAATAAAATCAATCTATAAATCTAATTTTAAAAAATAAAAATTTTGTGTATTAAGAAAAAATTAATAGAGAAAAGTTGTATTTTTCGTAATTTGTATAAAAATATGTTTCATATAAGTTATTTATTTTTATGTTTTTCCTCTCATCCAAATAAGTAAAGAGAAATTCATCTATTTCTTTTCTCTACATTTCACTCTTAATCCAAACAAATTTGAAATCGGGTGGAAACTAAATAGTTGGTGGTATTCTGTTTTTTAATTTTTTAAAAATCAAATAATTTTTGTGTTACATAAAAATTAAAAAATTATTTAATGTTAAAATTAATTGGGAAAAAAGTTTATACTTTTTGGAATCAATCTTATCTTTTTATTTGTATAAAATTTTTTATAATTTTTTTATTTCATTTTGCTTTTTTTCTAATCATAAATGAAATGAAGATAATTTCATCATTTTATGTCCGTCCAATTAACATGACCTTTTTGCTTTATTTTTTTTTTCATTACTTTCAACCTTTCCTATGGAATTGTTAACTGTGTGGGGACAATTCTAACATCGTCTTTAACCGCCAGTAATATTTTTGAGTGGCCGTTTAAACCGTCAAAATACCTTATCGTTGATAAAATCCAGTCATGGTGCGGTGTTTCTTTTATTTCACTCCTCTCTAATTCATTACTCGTCCATAAAGTATTAGAAATGGCAATGGTAGTATCATTTTTTATACTATTTAAAACAAAAATATTAATTAATATCTATATAAATAACAACAAAGCAAACCACTATTTTAGTCTCAAAAGTATATATAGTGTCACATTAGCCTTTGAAACTAATCAAATTTCAAATAAGCCCCGCAAACTACAATCCGTTAATCACATTAGTTGAAAATTCAAAAAATATGTGATTTAAATCATAATATTAACATATATTTAGAAACTAAAATAATAGTAATTAGTTAAGTTTAAAAACGTAAATGAAATCATTAAAAAAAATTAGAGATATATTAGCAATTTTTTTAGTTTGGGAGCATTTAAGACCAAAATAATATAGTATACTCATAGCTTTTTACATTTGTAATTTACTTATTGAGTAACTTTTTTTTTTGCTTAAATACAATTTGTTTTCGTATTTTATCAAATCCGTAATTTTAGTCATCTTATTTTAATATATAAACATGCAATTTTCCTATTTGAAAAAATTTATAATTTTGGTTCAATACTTGGTTTTGTCTATTTTTTTTCTTACATCTTAATTAATTAAATCATTTTTAAATAATACCATAATGAATATGTTAAGTTCAGGATTCAATTAAACCAAAATAAAAAATATAAAACAGAAAAAATTAAAGGTTAAACCAAAATTGTAAACTTTCAAAAATAAAGAAATTAAATATTATTATTTTAAAATAAAGTGATCAAAATTGTAGATTGAGAAAAATAGGAAAACTAAAATTATGTTTAAATCCTTTTTTTGTTGGTACCCGTTGAATACCTAAATAACTATATCTAGACATATTAATTATTTGAATATGATTTATTGTAATGTGTTTCTATGATAACATTAAATAATATTAATATTAATAATAATAATAATTTCAACGTGAAAAATTAATCAAAAGTACAGTATGTAAACTTAATTGAAATAATTCAAAAGTTGGATAATCCAATTCCTAATTCTCACATATTAAAAATAGAATTATTTAAATTAATTAAAAAAGCTGATTAAAAATCTTTCAAATTCTAATATTATCCAAGTATGGATAGAGAAGGATACTATAATACGCAGGAGCATTTTCTAGCCCTATTTCTCACACCAATATGGTGATCACAGGAAATTGCAATAGAATATTTAGGGAGATTTAAACATACAACACACAACTTCTGTATTTTTAAAGAATGAATGTATACACACACTCTTTTAGTCAGGTATTATATAGCTTTAATTAACGGTTACAAACTATATTTGTAGCAACTGTTTTGTTTTTTTAATCAGCAAAATAGATATATTGATGGTGGTATAAGGGGTACCACAACCCATATACATAAACAGAAAAGATTACAAAGTATCCCCGGGTTAGTATGCACAACCTTGTCGAAACCCATTCCAAGATTAAACAACAACTAACCAAAACCAAGGCAGTATACAATATGCAGTAAGAGTAATTAAGTGCTGATCCTGTAAAGATTTAATTACTTAAAATACCTTATGCAATGGATGAAAAGTGAAATGACCAAAGCAAGATAAAAAAAATAAGGATGAATTTTCAAAGTTTAATCATGCAAGTGCTCAAACTAAGAATTATTTCATTTTTACAACTTGAAGATATATTCAACAAATTTAAAGACAATAAGTGAAAGAGTACAATTAGCCAAAGAGTTTATACTCAAGATGTAACTGTGGTCTATAGTGCATTTGAATGGATTATATAGATTTTGGGCTAAAAAACTAAGGTCTATTCTCTAATTTTCCATTACTAGAAAAATCAAAATTAGAGGGGATCAAATCCGTCACAAAATAAATAAAAATTCATCACAAAATGTGTTTGTGATGGATTGTGTGACGAACTAATTAAATGTTCTCACAAATTTCGGTGTCACAAACACTTCTTTGAGGGAACTTTTTCCTGTCATTTATTCCTTCACATCATTTATAATATCTGTCACATTTTATGAAAATAAATGAATTACTTTCTTAATGAATTTCTTTTGCTAAATGTGATGGACACAAATCCCTCACATTGTGAAGGATTGTTGTCGTCACAAATAGGAACAAGTGATCAGTTCGTCACAACTTTTCCTTCTCTATTTCTGACGAATGTGACATCCTTTCAAATTGTGGAAAATTGTTTCTGTCACATAATTCATTTCGCACATATACTCCTCCCCTATTTGTGACGAATGTATTATCTTGTGAAGAATTTATTCTCTCAGAAATTAAGTTGTAAGTATTTTTCTTTAATTCTGATTCATCTACCCCAACCTCTGACTAGACGAATCCTATGTGTACAATGTGACAATAAGTAACCATTTTTCTATGCGAAATCCTAAATAATAAGAATAAATTAAAATAAAATATAACAAATAAGCAAGCTATATAGAATTAAAAGTTTTACTTAACATCTCATAATTAATTTCTAGTAGTAGATATATTAACATTCAAAGTTTTGTTAAACATTGAAAGTCTCAAAATACTTATTCTTAAAATACCTTTTTAAAGTCTCAAAATACCTATTGAAATTCTCATAATTTCTAACATAACTAGAATGTATAATAAATTTCTAAACATCTAATTCATCATCTTGTTGATTATCTGTAGAAGGTTGTGGACCACATTGAACTAGTTGAGATGTTAAACCAAGAGAAAAACTCTCCATAAGTTGAATTATTTGCTCAAGAAACAACCAAGATTCTCCATGGGAACCTCGTTCTTCTGAGCATCTAAAGAAACGTGATTACCTTTTTCTACAACATCCCACATATCAATGTGAGTGAATTCAAAGAAGACAATCATTCTTTTCTTCCATCGTTGTAGGAGATTTCTTTCCTCTACTTTGTTAAGAACTCAAGGCCAAGTTCTAATACCAATTGAAATACCTGAAACACGCTAGAAGGGGTGGGTTGAATAGTGTGATGGATAAAACTGAGTCTTTCGAAAACTTTTAAAAGCTTTTCTCAAACAGATATCAATGGATCAAGGGTTTCGTCCAAGGGGTTCAAAATCACATTATGCTTCAAAATCAGTTCATAAAACTTGGATACAGTAGTGTAAAAGTAACTTATAGAAAATAACTAATTATATAGAAGAAGTAAAGAAAACACGAAGGTTTTATATTGGCTCACCCCAACTCTTGGACTACATCCAATTCTTCTTTAAACATTGAAAAGCTCCCCTAATCAATTCTTTGATTACCACCAAGTATTCTCTATGTCATTTCTGGCTACAACAAGCACTCTCTAGGCCACTCCTAGCATTACCCTTAATCCTCCCCTAAGATTAAGACCCAAGTATTCTTTGTCACTAAGCAACTCCTGGCTTTCACAAACAATATATTTTTGATAAAAAAATGTATTCTAATCACTCAAAAGAGTGTTTACACAATTCACTCAATTCGCTCAAATATAATGAAACTCGATAACTTAGCAAAATTACAATTCACTCAATTCGCTCAAGTTTCCTTCGTCTAGTAAACTGACAGCGTTACAACACTTTATTTTTTCTCAGATTATTTTCTTATGATTCGACCATTTTAACACAAGCATCTTCAGGCTTTATATAGACTTTAGAGCTTCGATACGTTGAGAGATCCTAACTAGCCGTTGTCTAATAACTTTGACGCTTGACACGAGGTCGCTACTGTGCAAAGAGAGAGTAGGGACTACAAACACTTTCTCCTAAAAACCCATTAGTTGGTTCATATAAACATTCTCCTCTAAATCTCCATTAAGAAAGACAGTTTTCACATTCATCTGATGTAGCTCCAAATCATAATGGGCTACTAATGTCATGATAATCTTGAAAGAATCCTTTCGTGAGACTCGTGAAGATGTCTCTCAATGTCATCTTTTTGAGTAAATCCCTTAGCAACAAGTCTAGCCTTGTAACATTCAAGGTTTCCATGAGAGTCACGCTTAGTCTTGAAGACCCACTTACAACCAACTCTCTTACAACCCTTTGACAATTCTACAAGGTCCTAAACACCATTATGTTTCATGGAATTTATTTCTTTTTTCATGGCATTTAACCACTTTTCAGAATTATCACATCTTGTAGCTTGTGAAAATGAAACTGGATCATTATCATTAATGCTTAAGTCTGTTTCTATTTCATGTAGGTATACCACATAGTCATTTGAAATAGTTGGTATCCTTTCTCTTTGAGACCTCCTTAATGCTACTTCTTGTGGTTCTTCCATAATAGGTTCATTATGTATCATGGGCTCATTATTGTGTTGTGCCTTTTCATTGTTGTTTGTAACAATAACTAAAGAAGCAATCACCTTACCGCTAGAGGCGCAAGCTAAAGGGACTTGCACTCTAACTTCTTTAATTTCCACTTCTCGTGGAACTGTACTCCCATTGATTTCACCATTTTCAATGAACCTTGCATTTCCAGTTTCGACAATTCTCATACTATGATTAGGACAATAAAACATATACCCCTTTGACTTTTCTGGATAACCAATGAAATATCCACTAATTGTTTTTGCATCCAATTTTCTTTCTTGCGGATTATAAATCCTTATTTTTGCCTGGCAACCCCAAATATGCAGGTGCCTTATACTAGGTGTCCTATTCATCCACAGTTCAAAATGTGTCTTTGGAACTGCCTTACTAGGAACCCTATTCAACAAATACATGATAGTTTTCAAGGCATACATCCACAAAGATACGAGTAAAGTTGAATTAATTAACATACCCCTAACCATATCCATTAAGGTTCTATTATGCCTTTCTGATACACCATTTTGTTGTGGTGTACCAAGCATTGTGTATTGCACACAAATGCCACGTTTCTGAAGAAGCCTAGCAAATAGACCCAGGTGTTGTCCAGTTTCATCGTATCTTTCGTAATACTCACCATCTCTATCAGATCTAATAATTTTCACCTTTCTGTCTAATTGTCTTTCTACTTCATTCAAGTAAATTTCTAAGGCATCCACTGTCTAAGATTTCTCATGTAGTAAGTAGACATAATCGTAATGTGAATAATCATCAATAAATGTGATAAAATATCAATCCTTTCCAAAAGAATTAACATCAAAAGGTCCACAAATATCAGTATGCACAATTTCAAGAAGTTGAGTGCTTCTTGTAGCTCCTTTCTTTGTATGTTTTGTTTGTTTTCCCTTAACACAATCCATACAAATATTTAGATCCATAAAATCTAGATTAGGAAGAATTTCATTCTTTATTAATCTTTCCATCCTTTCTCTAGAAATGTGACCTAAACGTTTATGCCATAAGAAAGTAGATCGTTCATTCACTAAACTATGTTTAGTCTCAACATTATGATGCAGAGTTAAAACAATTTCAGCATACAAACCATTTAATTTCAATTTATATAAACCATCAAAAAGAACACCAGTACCAATGAGATGATTATGCTTAAATAAACTGAAACATCAAGTTTAGATAATGAAATTAAATTTCAAGATAAACTAGGTACATAAAGAGTTTCCAGTAAATCTAAATGATGTCCAATGTCGAGTTTTAAACAATAAGTCCTGATTGCTTCGACTGGAGCTTTCACTCTATTCCCCATGAAGATGAACTTCTCATCTGGGCTTATGATTTGGATTGTAAGGAATCCCTGCATAGTGTTAGAAACATGAGTCGTACATTCAGAATCAATCCACCATGTATTATGGGGAACTTCGGTTAAGTTTGATTCAAAACATACAAGAGCATTAAGTTCACCTTTCTTTTCGAACCAAGACTTACGCTTTGGGCAATCCTTCTGGAAGTGTCCAAATTTTCCACAAAAATGACAATTATTGCTCTTTGATGTCTTCTTCTGGATTTGCACAGGACCATCATTGATCTTTAATGGCCCTTTGTCTTTATCATGCTTTTTCACAAATCTTTTTCTAGCTCCTTGATTCCCTTGATGGCTTACATAATAGACTAAGTGACTTCCTTGATTCTTAATCCTCGTTTCTTCTTAAACTAACATACTGTGTAATTCATGAACATTCCATTTATCTTTCATGGTATTATAGCTCATTTGGAACGGGCCATACTGTGCAATTCATGGATATTTCATTTATCTTTCATGGACATTCCTTGATTCTTGAACAAGAAAGTTCTTATTCATAGTCATTCCCAATGTCTTAAGTCTTGCTGCAATGTTTGTCATCTCAATGACATATTCATGCATAGTATGCGAACCATCAAACTTCATGGTGGTTAATATACTCATTAATGTCCCAACAAGATACTTATCAGTTGTTTGAGAGTGCTTTCCCACTAACCCCATAAACTCTTTAGCATTATCGGTCTTAGGGAGAGTTATCTTAATATTGTCTGCAACAGTCATTCTCATGAACATTAGGCTGAGTCTATTAGATCTTTCCCAAGCTTCATAATGAACTTTCTCTTCATAATAAAATTCACATAAGTATTTTGATACATAAAGCACATGTCATACATATGATTCGTTTAGATAACGGTCAATGTATATTGATGTTCTTCTTTGGGTGATACACCAACGCACAACATACAAACATGATGATGCTAATAAAACTCTTAACATTATTTGGAAATTAAATATGCACCAATTAGTAGTACCTAATACCTTTGGGTATATAAATAAAACCAATGATACACATAAATCGCCTACAATTACATTCATTAATTATAAGAACAACTAATCAACCTTTTGGCGATCCATAAATGTCTTATAACAATGAATTTTAATTATCCATAAACTAATAATCATATAATTTAGCATCCATTATTTTATGAGTAATTGAAATAATCATTAATTTGGAATTAAATAACCTTATAAATTTGGTCACTTTGGTGACTAACAAATTCATCATACATTTAATTCTAATCAAATATATGACCTGCACATACTTATTGTTATTAACAATTCATAGTCATTTTATTAATTTTATTCCAGGCCAAATAAATACTATACATTCACATTTTAACCAATAAAATAATAGAAATTCAATCACATTGAAGCAAATGTATAGCATATACATATTTACTGTTATCGATAATTTTAAAGCATTCACGTTAATTTAATTGCAGGGTATAAAATTTTAATCATTTAATCATGTTTAATAATAATTTTTGAAAAAATGTGAATAAGTGGGATTGAAAATAGCAATTATGGGTTGCAAATAGCAATTTCAAAATTCCTTCACCCAAGCCTGAAACGTACATGTCGGCTAACGCTTTTCCCAGAATTGGAATTAAAACTGCACACGTTAATGGCCTTTCTCCAAAAGCGTTACGTAATTGCCATTTTTTTTTTATTATTATAATATATGATTATCATCTTTGATTCCAACAAAAGACATGAATTTGAAGTCCAATAAAGAAGCCACTCTTTGCTTTCTTTCTCAAAATTAGAATTCAACAATAATAAAATATTACCAATAAAACAATACATCCAACCGAAAAATAAAATCCCTAAATTTCATAATTATGATTCATGAATAATTAAGAAAAAATAAATTATTATTGGAGAATCATAAATTTTATAATACATACTCTGATATTCCATGTAAGAAAAATTTTAAGGATTTTCTAGATTATCAATTATAGGAAACTAATATGATCTTAAAATGTATAATTCATACAAATAATAAATAAACAAATAATGTGTACATTTTTATGGGAAAACTTCTTTCCGATATATGTTGTTTCCTTATAAGAGGAAAGAAATAAAATTTCACTCCCTTACTAATAACTATAGATTAAAGAAAATATTTTTCTACCAAAAAAGGGATCTTGTTTCACATTAATAAATATTAATTCTCTATTATAACCACTACTCTTAATGTGGTTTGTCTGCGTTTTGGGTCTATTTTTTTGGTGAGGGTGAAGTTGTAGATTATTGATTTATTGGTGTAAAATCTAGCAATAAATATTTATAAGGCATATGGAGTGGAAATATTGGATTGTTATCAGGAAATGATGGTTGAATTTGGAGTGAAATAAGATGCAATTGTATTAACGAACTCAAAAATATATACAAAGGTCAAAGAATGCTACTGTAGTTAATTATTTTACTTGGGGTAATATGATTACATATCATTGGAATCAAAATCTTCTTGAGAGCCTGATTTTGTTGATTCAACCATAAATGAGTAATCATTCGGTGAAAGAATGCCATGCTAATCATTCTGATGTTGTAGTTGAATGGTCTATGTTGTTTGAACCCATGAGATCAAGGAAAACTAACGCACTCTGTTAGTTATTTCTCATTAAGTACTAAGGGGAGTGGCTTATACTAGCTAGCTAGCCTATTTTCCTAGCTAGCTATATGGTAACAAATTGATATCTATATTTTGTAATTTTCCTAGATGACTTCTAATACTGGAATTGACCTAAGCAAGGAGCTTCTCCGAGGTGCTTAGAAATTTACCTAAACTTTCGCGTTCTTAGGATCATGCCTCACTTTGGTAGGAAAACATATGTTTAATCTAAAAGGTTTTAAGTCATGACTACCTTCTATCAAGATAAAGACTTAACAAAATGTACTATTAGTCAGATGAGTTTCACCGATTGTTTTTCCTATGTTAGCTAAAACAATGCAATTAAAGGAAAGTCATGTTGGAATCACCCGATCACTAAAACACAATTTTTTAGGTGACATTGAAAAAGTTGCTCCCTTATTAGGATTGACATATTTCAGGGACAACTATAAGATGCATAATCGAACCCTACTCAAATTTTTCAAGAATATGAGATCATCTTCCTACCATGTGTTCAACGCATGTGTTCTGAACCTAGAAACACAATAAGTACATAATCATGCTCATGATCGTGAAATTAGCAACAACTCAAACCTACTCATGGTTAAGTTTTAAAACCCTCAAAAGTCGGTGTCACCAGATGATGATTATGACATTGTTGACAGAAATTTCTTTTATGAAAAAGACATCTTTGCTAATGATCGACTTGTTGCTATGATACGAGTTATATATGACCAATAATAATACGCATGCATACCCTAACAACCTTGCACAATAAATAAGAGCTAGCTTATTTACTTTTTTGATCAGTATCATTCAATGAATTCATGACCCACAAGCTATTTTTTCATGCCTAATTAACGATCCTACAGTGTTTTGAAACTTAATTTTTCCTTTTGTATTGCCATCATATTCATAAATGACTGAAATTGATAGCTTGTTTTTTCCACTTGTACGACGAATACAGTTCGTTGATCACTAGTTTCTTTATCTAGCTAAGAACGGACTTTAAGATTAAAGGCTTCACTTCCATTTAGGTTTTATTTTCATGAAATAAACCCTAGGCAAAGTTTGGTTACACCAACATATATTAAACTTAATTCATGTATACCCACAAGAATTTATTGAAAATAATATTTCAATTGATTACCCATTTTTCTCGCAATACTGATATATGCTCTTCCTATTTCTTTTTATACATTTATTTGTGATCAATTTTTTTAGGACTTAAAAGTCTATTGGGTTTTACTATGTAACTATGCTATTAACTAATAAACATGGGGAACAATTTGTTCTTGATTGCTGATTATATCTCTAATCTTTAACACTACTTGTGCTTAAGATTAGCTTTTTACATCAATATAATTGTTTGCTTATTTAAAAAAAAACATTGACTTGTGATTAGTAAAATTGTCAATTTTCATTTGACCTGTGATTTTGTAATTCTCGCTTAACTTAATGTCCAATGAAATATTCAGAGACCCATTTTTTTTATTTCACTCACTTGAAAGCAATCTTCAATCTAGTTCTAATCTTGGAATTCATATAATAAATGTGATATCAAATGGGAGAGAATTTTGTTACGAGTGAGATTATTTTTTTTTTAAAGTTACTTGTTGTTTCGATTTTTGTTATTTTTTATACCTAAAACAATAATAAAATGAAATGTGATTTTGTTGGTGTGATTAGTACCATGCTGACTCAACTGAGTGAGGCTTAAAATAAATTTTATAAGGTTTTTTTTTTCTTTTAATGAGAAAGTTATATGTTTCAGTTTTTTTATAACATATGGTCTTTTTTAATTTTATAAAATTAATGAAAATATTATTTTTGTTGGTGGACCTTAAACTTAGGTCCTGATTAGTATTGTGTGACTTAGATGTATCTATGAAAATTGATTTTGATCCAAACTTATATAAGTGTACTGGTCAACAAGTAATAAAATTAAAGAAATGCTCATCTCATATAGATCAATTAGCATGTTCTTATCACTAAGTGTTAATTTAGTGAATTAAAATACAAGATTGTCATGGTTAGTAGTTAGTGAAAATTGAAAATCTAATAGCCTATGAAAGACATTTGGACTAATCAAATATTCAAATACTCAAGAAACACAATGACTCAAGGTGGAAAATATAAATCAAGATCCTATACTCGTTCCTAAATTCACTCACTTGAAATCTTAACCTCACACATTAGATGAACGTTCAAATGTTGCAGTAGAGTAACTAGTCTTAATTCCTTGTAACTATAATTTTATGAATTACTAAATAAGAGCTTTAATTCTGTAAGCACTCTCACTTAGCAAGTATGCATTAGGTTCAGGATTCTAAAGAATGCACATAACCATATACTTATATTCCTAAATCTACGTAATAATGTCTCTTAATTTTCATCAGTTCAACCTTAGATTCAACTTTCCAAGTGCAACTAAAGACATTGAGAAAAGAGAACAAGATTGAATCACATTATATGAAATACAATTGAACGAATGATTCACAAAGTTAGAACAGAGTTTTATTCATTACAAAAAAAAGAGTACATGAAAATGAAATTAAGAACTTAGCACAAGATAGGGGCATGGGGGATCCATGATTGTAATCCATTAAAGCTCCCCATTCATTCCTAGAGTACAACTCAATTAGTGAACCTTCAAGAATCTAAACTCACAACTCACACAAATAGAAAAAGGAAGTTCCCAAAAATAGTTGGAAAAATGCTCAATTATTTGTACGTGCAAGAATCAAGTCATCACTCAGTACTGGAAACTAATTGCTAAGCAATGCTCACTTTTTAGCTTCCTCATTGGGCGAAGACTCCAGTATTGGATATTTGAATTCATTGTAAATTTGTAACTGAAATGGTTGAGACTGTTATAGGTACTTACAATACCATCGTTCAGCATAGATTGGTTGGGTACTCCATCACTGAGCTAGCGATGATATCCTCACTAGATGGTGGTTATATTTTTCTCAAAATCCTGCAAAGTTTCAAGTCAATTACATAAACATTTACAATATTTCTAATACTTACCAAGTTATACTAACTTATAACTATATTTGTGTCATTTCAATCTTATGATTTTAGTTATTTAATTCCTTAATTTAGTTCATTAAACCATCATTAATTGAATATTCATTTGTCACACATAATTATTTGATTTTTGAAGAAAAAATTACATAATTTAATTGTTTTAATCTTGATTGGTCATAATAAAATTTAATAATCAATATTTATTATATCCACTCTTAAATAAAAATGATTTTCTTACTAGATATTTTTCTTCATAGAAAAGTGTATCATGTATGGACGTAAGAAAAAAAATTATTTATATAATTAAAATATATAGTTAATATTAAAACTAATTAAAATAATTTTGAACATTAAACCCTCAATATTATGTTATCATCTATATTATCTAATTAAAATAATGTTTTCATATATATATTATATACTTTCATTTCTCTCATCCCAATGAACTTATTTGGCAAGCAAGAATACTACAAGGTGGGTAAAAGTAAACATGATTATAAGTGATATTTTTGAATTGATTCAGTCCTAGATTTTGATTTTCTTTTCTTTGTGTCAGAAATGAAGCATGTGGGACTTGTATAACTTTGACAAGTGTAATAGTTACACATTTAATGGGATCATTAAGGCTATGCTGGACCATTACAATGCTTAGAGCTGGCAAGGATCAAAGAAAATTTAAGGAGAGTGTCCCCATTGTCCTTGCTGCAGCCAATATGAGTCTGGGATCGATGAGACTTTTTTCCATCGCACACCACGTACGAGCACGCACATTTAAGTTTTCTATTTTAGCCCCTTTTCATCACGGGACCCTTCTTTTGTCTTTTCAAACCAAATCATTCAAGATACCCCTCCGCAACCCTATTGCCCCACCCTCATAAATTGCTCCTCCATCCTTGAAAACTACCAAAACGCCCCTAATTAAACTTCTTTCATGGATTCTTTCACCTTGATCACAGCCTCCTCTATTAAGTGCCAACCTTTTTTGGCAGCTCAATTTTCTCATCTGGGTAACTAGTAACTTCATGTTTAGTACGTGGATGCCGACTTGGCTTAGCTTGCTCATCTGTTTGTTCCCTTAATAGTATGGTGAAATACGGGTGGTTATAAATCCAGATCAATCTGATAAATATGAAGATAATTTCAGATTTGTCAAAATTGTTGGTTTAGTTTGGTTTAAAAAAAAAAAATATTATAAATTCGACCAATTTAGTTCGATCTCAGATTTTAATTTTAAGAATTCAAACTGAATCCGATTAAATGATATCTTTTAATTTTTTTTATATTTTTTTTATTAATATTAGTGCTTGTATTAAGAAATTTCAATCTTTTTATAAAATTTTAGTTCTATATATCTACTGTCACGACTTATGATTGATTTGATAATCAATAGTAATTTAGCATCAATTTCATTTTTTTAATCTTTTTTCCAATTATTTTATTTTATTATTATGTTTATAACAAATCTGATCATCCGATTTAAATCAATTTGAATATAATCATATTGGTTTGATTTAAGTTAAAGAACCAACTGATTAAGAAAAAATTGAATCAATCTAAGCTGATTAAAATTGATATGTTTGAATCATAATATACCTCAAACTCGGTCCAACCTGACCCTTGCCTTCCCTACCCTTATGGTTATGGCTAAGTGCTTCAATGAATTTCAAAGGAAATTACAATCTAAGATTCCCTTTTTTATCAGTTATCTTTTTCCAGATACCATCTTGTTTGAGTTACTATTGCACATTAAGACTATATATGTTGCATAAAATATTCCAACTAGCTTTTATCTTTCTTTTACTAGTTATTCAATAAATAAGTTATTTGTGTAGTTTTTACCGTTTTTAAAAATACTATTTGATGTAGTATTTTTTAAATGTTATTTTCTATCTTCTAACTTTTTATATTTTTTTTCTTTTTATCCTTAATATATTTATTAAATTTCCTAATTATCCTTTTAAAATAAATCATGGTTTATTATTGAGAAAAATGATTCTACACTATTAGTGTAAAACAATTTATACGTTATCCAATAGCAATCCATCATGTATGATCAATTTATTCACTTTTATGATAATTACTTTAGGGATAAAATATGCCTGGAGTTCTTGTAAAATTTGAAAAATATTAATTTCGTCCTCATAAATTTTTTTGTATTAATTTAATCCTTACTAAAATCAAATATATTTTTGTCGATGTTCGATGGTAACTCCGTTAAACGATTCTCTAATGTGACTAACGGACTATCACACTCAAAATACACTAGAATCCACTATTGCTTATTTCATTGTGGGAGGATTTAACCTCCACAAATTGTTTAGTGCATATGTGATCAAATTACACCACTATTTTGAAACCCGAATTGGACCAGGCGGTTTGATGGTGGTCTAGTTCGAGAACCAGTCATGTGTTTAGTCCAATACTTCCTAAAAATCGATGTGTCCTTAAATCGGCTCAAAATCATTGAACTGGTCGAAAACCAGTAAAACCTGGTAGGTTAGCTAGTTTTACTTAAAACTTAATAAAAAAAAACTTTCAAAACAATATCGTTTTGGTTAAAAAAATATTATAACTTATTTTAAGTGAATTTTACTTTTTATTATTATCAATTTATGTATATTATATTATTTTTTGTTTAATATTACTAGGATATTATATTAAAATATTAAATTTTTTTATTAAAACCAGTTCAACCTCGACTGAACCAGTGCCTTCACCGATTCAATGACCGGTCCGTTTCTGAGAACATTAAATTATGTGGAAGTTTGTTAGATACATCATATTGTAGTATAGCAGAGTTACCACTCAAAACCAACAAAAATATGTTTTATTTTTAAAGAGATCAAATTAATATAATTTTTTTTATGAGGACGAAATTAATACTTTTCAAACATTTTAGTGACTAGAAACTTATTTTATCCTACTTTAAAAGTTATATTAATAATAATTTATGATTAAATGATAGTATAAACATATTTTACTCTATGAATGCATAATCACTTAAACTCTTTATTATTTATAATTTTTTGCTCAACTGTGTTGTTCATCACTCTCACTTTTTTCTCCAATGTGACAAAATTTGACATGTTATATGATATATATGTAAATAAAAAACTATGAGTTTAAAATTAATTAAAAAACTAAAAATATAACACCTCAAAATATAATTTTATCCATAAAATAAAATTGATATATATATATATATATATATATATATATATATATATATATAAAATATGTCAATTATGTAAATTTTTGTTATTTTATATTTTTCAGTTATTTTGGTCAACAATTAATTTTACTGAATACTTATAATTTAATAAGTTAGTTTTATAACTTCTAGTTACCAGTTAGTTTTTCATCTTTCAAATAATTTTTGAGTTTGTTTGCCAAACATAACCTAAATGAACTCTTTTAGTGAATTAGACTCTTTTTTTTCACAATTATCTTTTTTTGAGACAATCTTGTATGGATTTCTATTGGACACCAATTGATGGAAAGTTATAAGTTAAATTACTCATTTGATCCTTATAGTTTCATAATTTTTACCTTTTTGATCCCTATAGTTTGAAAGTGGTTTTTTAGACCCTATAATTTATATTTTAATTCTCTTTTAGTCTTTATAGTTTTGAAAGTGGTTTTTTAGTCCTTATAATTTGTATTTTAATTCTCTTTTAATCCCTATAGTTTGAAAGTGATATTTTTAGTCCCTATACTTTATATTTTAATTCCATTTTAGTCCTTATCATCAAAATATGAGTAATATTATCAATTATAATTAACTACAAAAATATTAGCAAGTAATTCGTAACTAATTTATCGTAAGATAATTTGTAATAAAAAAATAATTGATAATTTATAACTAATTTGTAGCTAATTATTTTTATATTTTCTTTTGTAGGAAGGACTAAAAGGTAATTAAAATACAAATTATAGAGACTAAAAATATCACTTTTAAATTATAGGGACTAAAAGAGAATTAAAATACAAATGATAAGAACTAAAAAGAACACTTTTAAATTATAGAGACTAAAAGAGAATTAAAATATAAACTATAAGAACTAAAAATATCATTGGGACTAAAAAGATAAGAATCATAAAATTATAGGGATCAAATGACTAATTTAACCAAAGTCATAAAATCAAACACAAAGATACAATCATAGCACGTTGATTAGAGTGATAAAACATAAAAGGTTGTCCAAGACATACCTAAATTCACATGTTTAATGATAGAAACCATTAATTACTTTTGAGAGGATTTATCTCCACTCTTAGAGGGCTGATTAAGAAAATGTGATTAAAAGAGGAACAATTATAGAATATAAATTTGATAAATGATAGACTCAACCCATCACAAAATCATCTTATCTTAAATCTTAATCCCAACCCATCTAAATTATATGTAATATAAATGATAATTATCTTATATCAATCCGTAATTACTTTTTTAGTGAAAATTCAAACATTAGTTCATCACCTTCTGAGAACCTATTTTGTTCCACTAAATTGATTAACCCACCTCTCGTTAATAATTCCTGTCCAAGATGAAGTGGGACTGTTGCATATGTAAATCGGATAATTATAAATCCTCCAAAAAAAATATAATATTTTTTCGATTTAGATATATTATATTTATTCAATATTATATAAAATATTAAGAATATCAATAGAAAAAATAGAATTTGCTATTATTCTTGTAAGATATTCTCTTCATTTCAAATAATCCGAAAGAAATTAATGAAGCATACTATTCATTATGAGAAAAATTGTCTTTCCAGACTAAAAACAACCTTATTTAATTAAAGAGTTGAAGTGTAGTCGTAAATCAATTGAATATTGATAGCTGAGATACCAAAAACCAAAGATATTATTAGAAAAAATAATTAATGCATTCTTATTTTTAAGCCCTAATAATAAATATTTCAAAATAAACCAGAATTCTCAAGTGATAGGTTTAATTTGAAATGAAGAATATTTCTAACACTTATAAGGTCAATGGCAGGGTATAAGTAACACACTCTCATACATTTTTCAGCACATATTCTCTAATATTGGCTGAATTTTACAAGCAATCATATATGACATGTGTGAATCATTTAATAGAGTGAGAATGATTGTGTTTCTTAATAATTTAGTAACAAAACAATAATGTCTTTAAAAATGTGTGAGAAAATATATTACAAATATTTGTCGTAGTGTCAATTATAATTCCATAATCTATGAAAAATATTTATTTACTTATTATATAAACTCCTATATAGGCTTTTGCGTCTTCTCATCCTAGTACTAGATCATATGTTGCTCTTTTTATTAGAGATACTTTTGAACTGCGACTGAGTATGTACCATTAGATAAGGCTTCAGTTAATGGCACGTAGATATAAATCAGAATTGGAAGGAACTACTCTCTTGGTAGGTTTGTAGCCGACCTCCAATGGTTATCTCCAGTTTCTTGATTGGTTAGAATTGAAGACTCTATTGTTCAAACATCACTTAGGAGTGACAAGACTATGGTTCACTCAACTTTTTGGTCAAACCTAAATAAAAGCACAAAAAATGAGGTAAAAACTAAGGTGTATTAGGGACTCGATAATGGTAACTTCAAATCATATAAGCTATTTCTCATTCAATTCGTAGATAGTTTAATAAGCAACGCTAAAGAGTCAATAAAAATTTTAATTTCATTATTTCATGAATCAAATTTAATTAAACATTTGTTTTTAACTTAATAACTCACAACTTAGCTAGATATATACACATTATATGGACTTTTTTTCAATATAATAACATTATATATATATATATATATATATATATATATATATATATATATATATATAATATTTTTTTAACCTTTTAAATTTTTATATATGATGTGTATATGTATTTGATTTTTTTAATATTATTATGACCTTTTGCAAGTAAAATATATAAAACTAAGAAAAATTAATAAATATAATCTTTTTTGCCTAATCGGTCGAAGTTCATTATCTTGTGAACCACAATAAGAAAAACTTTAGCTAAGAAAAAAACTTCACTTTTTTAATGAGTTTATCAAGTAAATTAAGTCTAAAAATAATTAGATTCATCTTAGCTCACTTACTTCTATAATTTTAATTTTAATGCTGATGAAAAAAGATTCTATAATTTAATAATTTTTTTAAAGTGAAGGTATCTGTAAATATAAATTAAAAACAGGGACAATTATTTAGATTTATTTCAGATAATTCTATCTAATTTTTAAGCAATTTTTTAGTACAAACTCAAAAAAATATTTTAATTAATTAAAAATAAAAAATTATTTAAACTGATACTAATAATAAATTTGACAAATAACTGAAATAAGCAATAAAAATAATGAACAAAATATATAAAGGAAAAAAAAATATTTAATCAAACATAAGATACAAATCATCTACCCTAATGCCTTTATCTAATTCAACCACTATGAAAAAATATCAAGTGTTAACAAACAAAAAATATCAAGTATTAGAATTGTTTTTGTTAGTGTAGTCTTTACTTAACAAAAAATAATTTATTAGCAATTTAGTATAGAAATTATGAGTGTATATTAGCGATATGATGCATTATAATATTGATGTAACGATAGTATTTATCAAATTTCTACACTTAACTCGATTCATTTTCCACTTCTACTTCACAAGGATGTAAAGAGAACAATGTATAAATAGCACTATAAAAAATAAATATATATATTCCTACTGATTGATTGACAGAGAAAAAGAAAAAAAGCCATATGATGTATAATTAAAAACCGGCCTTAGCCATGCCATAAATACTGCTAGATGGCGTATCACTTAGAAATTATGGCTATAACTTGTTATAGCTCGTTGCTGTCGACGGGTTCAAAATTCTACCCAAAGTGAATGCTATGAAAAGACATTGGACACCCTTGCTTTTCATATCGATCTTTCCATCAATCTGTTATTGCTCAATATATAAATATATATTCACTAAGCCAAGTTGATAAAGTGGATTATGCTATATACCACAGAGAATTCAGTTGATAGCGATCAAAAGGGTACTCTTGTAATGATATAGTCCACACACACATCTACCTTATAACTGTTGTTATTTAGTTTTGTTTATTATCCCATTTATGCCGCTGACCTTTCTTCTATGCCCATCTCTTCATTTATAATTAAGTGCATGTCCCTCTCTCTCTTTCTCTCTCTTTATATCCTTCTCTCTCTCTCCATAGTTTTCTTTCTCTTCATATTGTGCTATATAAATAAGAGGAAAAGCTACTACAGTCTTTAGTGTTAATTAGTTTCCACTTGCAAATGGGACGATCACCATGTTGCGACAAGGTAGGTTTAAAGAAAGGACCATGGACTCCTGAGGAAGATCAGAAGCTCTTAGCTTATATTGAAGAACATGGCCATGGAAGCTGGCGTGCCTTGCCAGCAAAAGCTGGTACTAAACACTTTTTTTGGTGTTAGTTTGATGTATATTGTTTGTGGTGAAAAATAATGTGTAAGTGCACATATATGAAATTATTGCAATGTAGTGTTCATGTTGTGAAATGGAGATGCTTGTGCTGTTGTGTATATATAGGACTTCAGAGGTGTGGCAAGAGTTGCAGACTAAGATGGACCAATTATCTCAGGCCTGACATTAAGAGGGGAAAGTTCAGTTTGCAAGAAGAACAAACCATCATTCAACTCCATGCCCTCTTAGGAAACAGGTTTGGTATCTTTCTTTGTTGAGTAGTAGGATATATCATATATGCTAATTCTATTTTTGACTTTAAAATCAAGTCTTTTGCATCTTAGTTTTTTCTTTGAGAAAGGTACCAGATACACATATTCAGAACTCAAGACCCATTATGGATTTTTTTTTCTCTTTTGAAAATGTGAAAGTGATTTTTTTTTTCCATCCACAAATATTTTCCTATGTTTTGGAATTTTACAACAAAACAAATGAAAATAATGATAACTATGTCACTGCACTTCACACCTCAGCTTGATATTTCATCCCATACTCACTCTACACTAAATATGAATCATTCATTTTTCGTGCGAGAGCTATAATTTCTCTTCTGTTCCTGTGCCCTTGCTGTGCAGCAGAATGTCTTAAATGCAATGACCTCTCAATTTCTTCACCCAACTATTCCAACCCTCCCCCAACAATTTTTTTTTCAGAAACTGTGCTCTGTGCCCTGTGCCATTTCCTTAAATTTTCTCCCAGACATACAAGTTTTATTCGAGACGAATCTTAATTGCAAAATGATATATATCATATTCATATATCTTCTGCCACAGCAATCAAAAGCAAAAATGCAATGGCTATATTATTATTTTTATAGGCAAAAAGCAATGTCATATAGCATGTGATTATCTAATGCTCTCAACATGGCATACATACACACATACATCTCATCCTCTCATAAATTAAGTCACATTTTTCTTTTATAAAAAATTAACATTAAATTATCAATTAAAAACAACAATAAATAATCTGTTTTAGTAGTTGATGGATTACTCTAGGGTTTAACATTGGCTTTTTGTGGTGTGTCTGCACTATATGCTTGTGCTGTCTTTGTACTCAGGTGGTCGGCAATAGCCACACACTTGCCAAAGAGAACGGACAATGAGATCAAGAACTATTGGAATACGCATCTTAAGAAAAGGTTAACCAAAATGGGAATTGACCCTGTGACACACAAGCCTAAAAACGATGCACTTCTCTCTAGTGACGGCCAATCCAAAACCGCTGCAAACCTCAGCCACATGGCTCAGTGGGAGAGTGCTCGCCTTGAAGCTGAAGCAAGACTTGTAAGAGAGTCAAAAATACGTTCACATTCACTTCAGCAACAATTTGGAAGTAGTTCTTCTACATTTGCATCTTCTTCTTCTGCATCAACTTCAGCTTCAGCTCTCAATAATAATAGTAATAATAAGCCGGAAGCACCCCCGCCACCGCCACCGCCGCCACCACCGTCGCCACCACCGTCGCGATCTTCTCTTGATGTTCTGAAGGCTTGGAATAGTGGAGGGTGGCTAAAATCTAATGAAGGAAGCGGTGCCATTGCAAGCAATGTTGGGGTAAGTGGGGACCTTGAGTCTCCTACTTCTACACTATCTTTCTCTGAGAATGCACCACCAATTATGAATGGAATTAGAGGAGAAAATAACAACAACAACAACAATGATAGTGCAATGCCTATGATTGAGTTTGTGAGGATTTCAGGCAATTCTTCTTCTCTTGTGAAAGAAGAAGGTGAGCAAGAGTGGAAAGGTACTTATGATAGTTCCATCACTACTTTTAGTTCTAGTCTGCATGAGTTCACTATGAACATGGAAGGCACGTGGGCCTCTGAGTCCCTTAGGACTAGTGGCTCACATGATGATGACATTGTTGAAGAAGGCTTCACCAATCTTTTGCTTAAAACAAACTCTGAGGACCCAAATTTATCATCGGAGGGTGGGGGACAGTCTAACAATGACGATGGTGGCGATGGAAGCAATAATGATTTTTATGAAGATAACAATAATTATTGGAACAGCATTCTCAACTTAGTGAATTCTTCCCCTTCTCATCCCCCTATGTTCTAATGTTTGTTGGGAATGGATCATCCCAGGTTGAATTTTCACCTAATTTTGTGAGGTGAAAATTTTGTGTTTATCTCTAGCTTCATAAGTGTTTACAAAAATTTTATAGGGCTAAGCTTATTTTATGCCTAAGAAGAAAGAGATAAATGCAATTTCACGTGAACAAGGTGAAGTGAAAATTCAAAATACAACAGGATTTATTTGCGTGTTGAAAAGGGTATGTGTGAGTCACATTTAGGCAGCATATTTCCTCAAAATCAAACCCAAGTCAGCAGTGGTTGATTTTCTTCCCCATCACCATAAAAGCGAACATGCTCACAGAAACATGTGGATTCCATAGAGTGGTTTTTGATGATGCTTTAACAGAGACTCTTTTTTTTTTCTTCCCTTGGAAATGTGTTATTGTAATTCTCTGATAGCTTGTTTTGAAAAACAGCTTACTTGGTTGGTCGTTTACACCATCAAATGTTCATATCAATTTGTTTGGATTTGGCTTTGATTTTGATCTGTTTCTGTAGTCTTTGGATTTCTCTGAGTGGAGGATATGCTTGGATCTCTACTAGTCAAACTGATACTAGACAAGAGGGTGTGCGAATTAAATGACTTTTACGCCAAGTAATTAATTTTCCGGTGTTCAAACTGTATACAAAAAAAAAAATCAATGAAGGAAACATTTAGTATGGACTTTATTGCTGTTGGTTCCATGTCGCATTCTTGCTTTTTAATGTTTATACTGTATTTTTTCACAGATTAATTTCCATTTCACCTTATCCTGAACTATTCCACAATTATCATACTTTCCTAGCTATTGTCACGATTTCAAGATAGTTTCTCTCTCTCTCTCTCTGAAAATTTAGAACATGTATTTGGTTTCTCTTTTTCCTCTCTATTCATTTGCTTGGTTGTCACGGCCTTTATCAAGGTGGTACCAAATACATTTTATTTTATTTTGGAAAAAAAAAACTCCTTCAGTCCGTACTATTGTTTAAGATACTATTTTATGAGTTGGTACTTTCTTATATTATGTGAAAGGGTTTTGCAGTTGAGCTCTCGATCAGAAATATGTGTATCTAGCTTAAAATTACGCAAATGAAGCCTAAGAAATCGAAGCCAAAAGGAGTTGTTGAACCTTCGTAGTATTAGAAGTTCAACAACTTCAATCTCCTATATTTATTTACTTATCGCCATCAGTTTTCTTATATTGTTACATGGTTGCAATATAATTAATTTCTGAATTATACAATTAAACGGACTCAAACATATAATGATGAGGATTTAATATATTCACGAGAATCCAAAACACAATAAAATTTCTCATTTTAATAATGCGAATGGCATAAATTAATATATAATCCTGCATAATCATATAATTTGTTTGCGTAATCCATCTAAGTATACATCGCATGATTAAGGTTTTGTATCTTATGCTGAACGAGCTTTTTTCTTAGCGAGCACATATATTTTGTGTTGCCTCTATAAATGCTTGTATCGCAAATATATTTTGTGTTAATTAATAGAAACAATATTTATAATGAATGATTTAGGATAAGAATTTTTCATTACAAAAAATTATTTAGTTGGTATTCTAATATTTTTTTTATCAGGCTTGTATTCTAATAAAAGCAAAGGAATTAGAATTCATTCAATTTTGAAAGATAAGAATTCTTAAAAAAATTGTCTTTGTTATTTCATTCATTTTTATATTATTCTTTGTCACTAATATTTTACATGATTAAGTTTTTCCATTAAAGTTTATTTTTCAAAAGTTGGTACGTACAAAGCTCCATCATCAAAGAAATTTGATGGTGAGAAATTTACTGTAAAAAATAGGTTTAAATATATATTTTTTCTTATAATTTAGTGTTTTATTCATTTTTGTCCCTGTAAAAAATATTTTTCATTTTAATCTTTGCAAAATATATTTGTTTTACCTTTTGTTTTTAAAGTGTTTTAGATGGCACTTTTGAACAATAAAAAAATATTTTGAACATTGAAAAAATGTTATCTAAAATATTTTAGGGACAAAAATATATATTTTAAAAAGACTAAAATAAAAAAAAATAGAAAAATGAAAACGGAAAAAAATATTAAATTGTAAGGAAAAAGAATATTTAAACCTAAAACATATATAATTTGATCAACAACTTGTGATATAACCTATAAGCTATAAGCTCTCCTCACACACCATATATATAACTGGAGGAAGCATCGCATGTGCCATGTTCCCCCTCACTTTAATGTCCCTTGCATTGTCAAATCTGAACTCAGTTGATCGAAATATTGACAAAAGGATGTTTTACAACGGAGTAGCAATTATGAAAGCGGCAGCTGTAGCAGAATTCTGAAAATGGTGCATATTTGCAACAATGGAGAAATTTAATTTGTATTTCAAAATCACATGAAACCTTCTACTTATAAGGAGCATGAAACATGTGCTGGAAATTAGAATATACTGATTTACACAATTTTGAAATATTCTCATTGTTTTCCCACCAAATACATTAAGGGCTACACATGCAAGTCTTATGCTTAAGTGTTGTGGAGAAATGATCCATGGAAGTAGTAGTAAGAACTTCCCAAGGAGGAAGTATAACAACAATTAATTAAAATATGAAAAAAGGAAGAAAAAAAAAGAAAAGAAAAGAAAAGGGATGATGGGAAGATATATATTGAGGTGCCAATGAACCAATGGTTTAATAGGACTCTGAATTTGTGCTTACTAATGGGTCCTATTCATGTCATGTAGGGCACCTTGAGAAAGGGAAAAACATCGTGCCTCATGGACATGCATGCACCTAAAAGAAATCTTCAACTTTTACATCATATATTTTGGTACAAGACCAACTTTATCGTGCTGCACTCCAAAACCTAGATAGCTTCCCATCATCAAAGATGTTCCAATTTCTGTGCTTACATAAAGAGCAATAGAGCAGTTTGAGGTTTCGTCTAATTGAAAGATGTGCATAGTGGACTTGTTCTGCTCAAGGTTGGCGTGCTCTTGTGTGTGTTCTTTGGCAAAGACCGCACACAAATTTATTACTCGCGGCAAGTTCAAATCATATGTACAGACTCTGGCAATCCTTATAAATGATCAAGTGAAAGGACATGACGGTTAATTTCCAAAAAATAGGTATCAGAGATTCGGGTATATCACTCATGAGTCATAAACACAATCATGTTGACAAATGCGATTTGCGCAAGAGCAATGTCATTGACATGACTTTATTACCTCAAATACTAATTATCTAAAAAAAAAAAATATTACCTTAATAATATTTGTTAGGAGAAATACTGTACTCACTTCATTTAGGTAGTGTTCATTTGCAAAGAAACAAGGGCGAGGGAAAGTCTAAAAACATATGAAAAGGAAAGAAAGTTGTGTTTTCCACCGTTTGTTTGCAACAAAATAAACACTAAATTGGGTACGAAAGTCGTGGGATCCACCAGTTTATATTTCTTCACAAAACTGTGAAGATTTGCGAAGAAAGAACGTGCCAGAAAGTTGCTTCCAAAATTACTCTCGTGGGAAAAGCGCAACAGAGAGAGTTGTGTCAACTTATAATCGAATATGCGCGCTATGCCACATATAAAACGGAAAATCGAATATGTGCATGCATACCTTTCTGACCTTTTACGATATATATACAAGCACACACACACAAAACTGTGAAACTGTGAAGATTTGCGAAGAAAGAACGTGTCAAAAAGTTTCTTCCAAAATTACTCTCTCAAGGGAAAAGGAAACCAAAGAGAGAGAGTGAGGTTAACTTATAATCGAATTGTTCTTTAATTCTTGTCCATTATATGTACTTTTTTCTAGAATAAATAGATGGAATTTTTTTTTCTCTTTCCCAACTTGTTCCTATGCCTCTCACCTCCCTCGTTACCCCACCCACTTGTGGGCAACCACACTGTGCCACTACTGCCTCGAGTTGTCTACATATCACCCATTACAACCACCGTTGCCCCTCACTAACCTAGTTGCTCACTTGTTCCTATGGCAACTGCTATGGAAATATACAATTAATTGAGAGTATAGAGAGATAGAGAAATTTTGAGACAGTCAAAGAGAGTGTATTCTGTATTAATGTATGTCTTCAAATGAGCTTAGAGCATCTTCAATAGAAGATCAAGTTTTGTGATATTAGTTAATTTTTTTATGGATATTGCAGTGTTATATTATTTTGAAGATCTCTTCAATTTTTTGTTCCAAAGATCAAAATTTGAATTTTAAATCATTTTTTTAGGTCCCATAATGGATTCAACTTTTAATATATATTTACAATTTTTTAAAAATAATTAAAACCAATTAATCATTTTTTTTTGTTTTATGGAAAAAGATATTAAAATATTTTTTGGATCCCCATACAGATCTTGTTTGTTCTTGTAAAAGAGCATATCTCCACAGTAAAGATCAATATTCTTGCTTTAACAACATATCTTAACAAGATTAGATCTTGCATGGAAGTTTAGGGTGTAAGAACATTTATCGGAGATGCTTTTAGTTGCCTCACATATGTTGAGAACCTATCTATTTATAGTTGTTCTAGAGTCTAAGTTATAGGTAGAATCTCGTGTCACATGTCATATGTTGATTCACGTTGTGTGTCTTATACTTTAGGTTGTGCTTATAGCAGTTCACATCTTATATTGGACTTAAATTTCATCATGTTAGTTCTAGTAAATTGGTCACCATTTATGATGAATCCTTATTTAATGTTATCTCGGGATAACCCTAGAATAGTTGTTTTTGAACTAATATTACTTTGAAGAAGCAATGTTGGCTTATAAGTAAGAAAACAAAGGTTTACCTAGAACAGTCATTCGGAGCCGATATTACTTTAAAGAAGCAATGTTGGCTTATATGTATGAAAATGAAGCTTCGTGTTGGGCATGGTTTAAACATAAAAGTCCATCTTCAATAGGGGTTTCTTATGCTTTTTGGTGTAATTATCCATTTTGATTGTTTTCCACCAATTAGTTAATATTTATGTCTATCAACTTCTATTGAAAGGCTTTTGGTCTTGCCTTATGGTAATGTTTCCTCTCTTCCTACAAGTTGTACACTTGGTGACCTACTTTATTAAAAGTATATTCATCTTTCAAAAAATAAATATGCACTACTACAGAAAAAGGGATTCAACAGCGTTCAATTAACATTGGTTTTGAAGAAAACCGATTTTACAAAATGCATAATAATATTTGTGTAAATAAATTAAAATATCATCGTTAACATCATTTTTAAAAAAATCGATATCAATAGTGAAATCTTAATATCAATTTTTACAAAATCAATGTCAAATATCTTTTTTAACATCGGTTTCAAAATTGATGTTGAAAGTGAAACAATTTTAACATCGTTCATTTTAACAATGGTTCAAAACCAATGTCTAATGTCGATTAAAATTGATGTTGAATTTTATTTTTATAGTGGTGATGAAAATGAATGTTTACCTCAAAACAACAGCCATCACCACTCTCTCATTTTCTCTCCTTCACCATCCACCATCAATCCTTTCCTTTTCTCCTCAACAATACCACTAATCATAGTCCCAAAATCAGTTCAAGTTTAAATTTTTCTCAAACCCATTGACATACCAATTTTAGTCTCTACCTACGTCAACCCCCATTCACAAAAACAAACTAATAATCAATCAACTACAAATGTAAACCAAGATAGAGAAATTGACACCATTGATTAGCCATAGATGTCCAGCATACGTGATTATATGATAAGGAAAATAGGGATGAAAAAAGGACATATGTCAGAATGAACTATGGGGTGTGATTTCATGAACTCCATGATGGCGATGGTGAAGAGAGACAATATGTTGAAGGTGAGTCTTAGGATACATTGAGATTGTTGGCCTCAATGCAATCAGTTGGGTGGTGCTCTATGAAATGGGCGACGAGTCTAGAAAGCAACTTGGTGGCTATGTAGAACTTTGTGGTGCTAGCGAGGCCGCCAATGGCAAACATGATTTTGATGCCATCAGCAAGACCCACCTCTTGGTGGCTAAGTAGAACTTTGTGCAAGGGAGTCCACACCTTCACAAATGTACTAGGGTTAGGTCATGTGTTGTAGAAGGAGGGAAAATAGGAAAAAGATAAGAAAAGTAGGAAAAAGAAAAGAAAATATCCCAATAATCAATTTAAAAATAAAGAGATCTAACGGTCTAAAATAAGTTTTCCATGGTGCATGGGAGGCATGAAAGGATCTCCGACCCTAGCTAGCTTTCGTGTAGTTTTAAACAAACATTCACTTCCATTAACTTTCTAGAGTTACTGTTTGGTTCATGGTAGGCATTTTCAGAATTGATTTTGTATCAAAAGCTCGTTTGACTAAAATTGATAAAAGTATATTTTCCGTTACTTTGAAAAAAAAAATACAGTATGTTTCATAGCAAACTTGCTTTTAAGATACAAAAGCATTCAATGATACATCATTTCATTTGAAAATAAATTTTATTCAAAATCAATTATATCTGATGCTTATATAAATATACACTTAATAAAGTGATAAATAATGTACACCCTCTTCTAGATGATATATGGTACTAGCAATGTTATAACAAGAGGCACTTACACAGCTTCTTCTACGACTGTTCATCACAATTCTTGAAAATGCAAAATTAGTTATATGTTGCATAGACAAATTAAAGTTATACTCTGTGCTCTCACTTTTTTTCAATAGTTCTGCAACGTGTTACTATATTAAAGCGTTTGCTCTTTTTCTATATTTTCTCATTTTTCTTTTCACTGTGTTTTTCTGGAGAGTTCATATTTGAGCCATATATAGATTTAAAGCGTTATTCTTTGATGTTATTCCAAGAGAGATAGTGTTTTTAAATAAAACTAGAGGAAATGTGAGTGATCATTTGACAAGTTCAAAGAAATTTTCTTTTTTGTAGTTGTAATTTTAGTAATATGGAAATATTGAAAATTATTAACTATTTGCACTGAAAAAAAAAATGTTAAGATGATGGAGGCACGTTTTGATAATAGGACTAAAATAAGGCAAGAGATAATCAGTGCCATTAAGGCATTAATAAAAAAAAATTAATAAATTTTTTATTAGGATATACAAATTAAATTATACTATATATTTTTTTTTTACATTTTCTTAAGATTTACACTTTAAATATTTTATTCTTTTAGTCTCTTAGCTAATAACCCTAAGGTTACCAATAACCTTAAAATAAAGTGGCAGAATGGAGGCATGTTTTTAAGTTTTCCAGAAAAAGAAATACGCCCAACAAAGTAATTAATTGCAAATATGGTCCTCCATCTACTGATTTGATCCCTTTGTTTGCTGAGTGCTGACCTTTACTTTTAGTTTGGAAAATGGCATATATATATATATATATATATATATATATATATATATATATATATATATATATATATATATATATATATATATATATATATATAATATAATTAAGCAAATGAAAGACATAGACGAGTAATTTTGATGGATGGCCGGGAAATAAATAAAATTCAAGCAACATGCATGTTAATGCATCGTATATTTCTCTTGGGGAAGGTTGCCAATTTAACTAAGTACGTTTTCTATCTGTGTAACTTTCTTTTAATGAGACTCGAGACATTGCATCATAAGGTGACCCTTTTAAATTGGCTCTTAATTATTTTAATAGATTTAAAAATTTCAACATATTTTTAGCCACCTAATTTTTTTTTTTGACGGATTAGCCACCTAAATTTTGAAAACCCTATACTTCCATAAAGTTTCAAACCTTTAATTAGATATTCCTAGTGAAACGAATGATTGTCGTACGTATAGCTAGCAGTTAGCATTTTCTCTGGTTATTTATAGGTTACATTAACAAGTAAATTACTAGGCTCTCGTTGTATATATTATCTGGTTTAATATGTTCAACCATTTTGTAAAACTTCTATCGTGTATTTTCCTTTGGAAAACACGTACATAGATGTCTACACCTAGGGATCATTTCCATAACAGTAAAATTTTGAAATTAAATTTACTCAATCCAATAACGAATTTTTGAAAAATAACTTTGTGAAAAATTCTGAAGTTGTTATTTATTTATTGTTATTGTTGTTGTGATAGATGATCACAAACATTCTTTATTTAGTTTGAACGAATTAACCATACTAAAAAGCCATGCTTTTCTTCTCCAAAAGTTTTTTCTTTAACATATTCATATATGAACCCGGCCATAAGGACTTCAATACATATGTTTGGAGAAAAATTAAGGCGTGATTTTGCTGGAAAATATTTTTTCAGTATTACAAAGATTGTAGCAGATTTAGAAAAACCAATATGAAATTGAGGAACATCACTGCCAAATCCACACTTTTAATTTTAAATGCCTTACGCCACGTTCCATCCATAAAACAAACTCCCACATGATTTTCCCATCAACCCAGGATTTCATTGCTTCATTCAATCAATGCGACGAGGTGGCTGGCTTTTTCAAACAAAAATCACGTTTCACTAAATAAAAGATAAGGTGATTCATTTATTATATTCTTTAATGGTGGTGGTCCAACAAGAGAATAATTGCCTTCCACATTATTTTCAATTTAATTTTTTAAATATTTATTATATATACAACTCATGTAAACTCTACATACCAGTAAAAAAAAATGTAAACTCTACATGATTTTAAATAATTTTTAATTTAACCATCAACGTATAGAGACTATTCTTTTATCCGCGCGTTGCTTTCAGACAATAATTAAAGAACAAAAAATGAAAAATATTATCAAAGAGCATATAACATGTAACGTTATTATTTTTTGTTGTATTTTAATAAAAAAAAAATATTACTTTTTTCATTCCTTTGTGTTTAGAACATCATTGCGCTTACAATAATGATTAACAAGTTACATAAATAAATAAGAAGCATAGTCAGAAAAAGATGAGATGAGATAATTATTTTAGTTAAATCCAATTTTGATTGCATTAAGTTTAGTTCTAAGAGTAAAACATACACAAACTTTATCAAAAGATTTAATTTAATTGATTGAACCGAATATGTCTCATAATTTGCTGTAAGTCCTTTGATATCTTTGATACATGTCTTCAATTTATATGTATAAATTATGATTGGGTGTTGGGGAGGGGGGGGGGGGGGGGGTTAAAATGGGATAGGATTGAGGAAATTTAGTCCCTTTTTTCTCATCTCCTTAAAATAAATAATAAAAAAATCTGCATTTCCGGATATTACAATTTTTAATTTCAAAATGAGATGATATGTTTGGATTTCATTACAACATGCTGTCATTTAGTCGTTATATAAAGATGGGAATGAAATTATATTTAAAAATAAGTCTACTAATTTTTACTTATGCTATAAATGTTTGCCTTTCCTCGTGTAGAATAATGTGCGTATATTTCTTTTTCTAATTAGTGTATGCATCTTATGCGGAGTATAGATTACAGCTTTTATGGAAATCTCCTTTTTGTATTGTTCAAGTATCGCACAACAATGCAAATATACATACATCTACAACTAGTAATATTCAAAAAGACACGTTTGTAGACAGTGAAAATTTTTAAAAAATATATTTTACTCATATCTTGGAGTGAAGTAATATAAGTAGCACTCTTCATTTATTTTTATTCTTCTCTATCAATTGTGTCAATAAAATTTTCTCAATTTCTTCATTAATTTTCCATTTGCTTAAAAAGATTATGTATATGATTCTAAGAAAATGAATAAACCGTCTAGTTTTATATAAGTGTTATACATGATTTAAGATTAGATTATTAGACAGTATGAGATTTAAGTGAGATTTGCTTCCAACATGTTTAGCTTTTCAAATCTTTGTCAATTACTTTATAACTAAAGCTTATCTCATTATTTCTTATTTTATCTTTAATTTGAATTTAATTAAAAACGTAAACCTGAACCTTCTCTTTTTATTCAAGGAATTCAATCTTTGAATTTTGTTGCTGCATATAGCTTAACCCATTTTTCTTTTTGAACGTGGATTCCCTTTCCTTTAAAAAAAAAAAAAAAAAAAGCAAAGCAACCTTGAGTTCTAAAAGTTTGAAAGTTCATATAACTACTTAATCTAATCAAGCAATATAATATACTAAGATAAGATTTCAACCAAAAATAAATATAATATCATAATCAATTCAAATAATATCTTGATACAACATTCCAAATATTATACTATATTATTATAATTTAATCATTTTAATTTACTAAATCTGATATCAATTATTAATAAGTTATTGGTTGGGATGATCTTAAATTTGATTCTCTTAAATAGACATTAGATTCAAGTATTCTGAATGAAAAAAAATATATTTTATCTAATCCTAGTGAACGCAAACCTAAATTGAAAACATCTTCCACACAAAAAAATAATAATCAGCTTCATTTTTGAATCCACTCCTTCACACGCATTCTCTCAAACAACTCTATGCATAATCCAAAAGTTACATTTTTTTAATATAAAAAAGGAGTTGTCCTCAATAATTTTATTTGGTACACATAGATTGATCTACAACTTGCTTAATTAAAATGCATATGAAACATTATTTGTTTGTAATATTTTTTAATGATAATTTCACACTTTGTACCTTAATTTTTTATTTTGATAAAGCATTGGATTATCTTTAAGTTTATAATATGTTAGTATTGTTATTTATTTCTCATGTTTTTTAAAATAATAAAAAAAACTATGATTTATTAATCGTACCCGTATTTTGATATTTTTAGTTTTACTATTTCCCATCCTCCCAGTTCCCGGTACTCTATATGTCCCGTTTCCGTTTTGGTACAACCTAGATGTTCATGAACTCCGCTGTTACGTCAAGCACCATGCTCCCATCTACGTTTCCAACTATTTCAAAAACCCTAACCCAAACTATCGAGAGGATGATCGCATTTTAGAGGCAGCTTATTCCAAGGAACCACTCGAAGCATAGATCTCGTTTCATTTTATTGTGTTCCATGGGTGGAAATTTGAGCTTTTTCCTTAAGTTTTTGTGTGTGCATTTGATTGGTTTGTTAATTTATTTTATTTTGATTTGAAATGGAGCTGTGTTTTGATTTTAGGGGAGTTCATTGTGGTTTTATTTTTTGGGGGAGGATCTGAAAATGTGTTTAACTATTTTCTGACAATTTTTAATCAATAAAAAATAAAAATTGTCACAGATATCTTAAAATAATTAAAAATTAACTGTTACGTCATTTCATTTTTTTAAGGGAGACACTTGACTAAAAAAATAATACGATGATCGAGATCAATTAACTTTTAGTTGAAAGACTAAAAATACAAATCTTAAATAATTGAAAGACTAAAAACATATTATAATTATCTAACAATAACAAAGACAATGTGTTGACCAAAAAATAATGAAGCCCAATACAAAATTGTAAAGCAAGTAACTCAATATTCTATCTCACTAGAAAATATTCTCAAAATTATACAAATACTAAACTCAATAATACAATTGGAGACGGTCAGCAACAAGAAATCAGAAATAACACAACACTAGACAGATGCATTCCTCATGCACTGAAGCAGGTAACACCAGTACACCACCCTAGCATTGAAGAAATTATATAAGCAAGCATTAATGACACCATGTACACACACACACACTAATATAATTTCCTGCATTAAGATTGTTTGCATGTCATTATGGAGCTCGACTTACAAGATTCCATTGGAGATTCTAGGTACCTCACCAAATATTCCACTTCCTCTTGGACTAGTGCTAAATAGGTTTTATATAGAGTCAGATTTTTTTTTAATTATAGAAAAATAAATAACTAAAGATTAAAAAAAAGGAGAAACATAATTGACTGAGCAATGATAAATAATAATACTAAAGCAACTTTTTTTTATCCACAAATATTAGTAGTAAATATATTATGTTAATGGGACTGGGAGATTTAAATCCAAAATCTTGATATCACTCTCCCTCCAACTACCAAACCACTTTATAACTCCCAACACAGTTAAAACAACTTAAATAAGAAAAAATAAATAAAGCTTCCTATTTGATGAGCACGGGCACTTTTGTGTAAGGTTGAACAGTTCAACAAATTAAACTATCTATAACTTCTGAATCAATCCAAGTCAAAATCAAGATTGGTGGTGCATGACATGTGTTTGTTTAGGCAAAAGAGATAGAGATATATAGAGACGGTTAATACGGATTTCCCCTTAGCTTAAAGGTAGAGTTAGAGTTGTCAAATTAAAGTTAATGCTAAGGACTATATATACCAACTCTGACTTTACTAGCTAATTGGTTTAGCTTGATAGTGCTCCTTCACAAAAGTTTTGTGGCCTAGAACAATCTGTCGACAATGGAGGGTCACAACATAGTAAATGATGCTCAGTGAAATTTATGGCTAGAAGGTCAGAATTCGGTTTTAAAAGTGCAGCATTGATAGTACCGTTGTCAGACTAATAAAATTATTTGAATGAATCAACTAACAGGAGAAGCTTAGTTGCAGATGAAAGCAAATGGTCAAGGACAAAGGTGACCCATAAAGAAAAATATTTTACTTACTCATTCAACAAATGCATATTGAACTCCAGCGTACCATAATTAATTATGACCTCCAGATGAGTGTTATAAAGGTTTTTCCTTCTTCTAATGTGGAAAGGAGAAACAAAACTTAATTATGTGGTGTACATTGATTATAAATATCAGTTTAATTTTCATACATTATCAATTAATTAAAAATTATCTCAAAAGAGTTAGATGTGTTTTTTATAATAATTACTGTACATTAAATCAATAATTAAATGATGCTGTAAAAAAGTTATATTGTCAGTCTATTTTATTTAAATTTTATAAACAATGTTAGTATTATTTTCTAATGAAATTGACAGTTCATCTCAATAATCATTGCTTCTATTTTAGTAAAATGGGTAACGGTAACCAAAATATAATGTTAGTTTTAAAATTATTAAAACTAATTAAAAATATATTTGTTTATTTCATAAAAAAATAGCATAAATTTTCAATTTGAGCTTCTATTAAATTTGTGTCTCCAACCCAACTAAATGTTTGCCTTGAAGAAAAAGGCAGCACTAGCATTATGACAGATGTAAGACATTAAGTGACATACAGAAAATCAGTGAATGAGCTTTGAAGGACATTATGTGGTCATCATGGAATCTGTGAGCTTCAAATTTATGATGGCTGGACTTCCTTAAAATCCCAAAAATATGGGCATGCACATCATATAGTGTCTTCCCGAATATGCATCTAGCAAAACTTGAATTGTGGAAGAGTAATAAATCCTCTATAGAATTAATGTGTATTATAAAATAGAAAAATGCGAAATTTAGTAACAATTCTGAAAATCATTCAAGTTTATGTTTTCTAAAATACAAATATGTAAAGAGTTATAATAAAACTGTATATATAAACATGTTCGAACCAACTTTTTTTTTTTTTTTTGCATCAACACCCACTTGTAGTTTATTCAAATTGGAAGGAAAATACATTATTAGTATATAGGTGGGAGAAATAAACGGATTTTAATGATTTTTTAATACTTCTAAGAACAATGAAATAAACGTTATCCTTTCATGCTTGAAGTCCAAAACTTTGTGTATCCAACTTTCACTACTCTACTGAAGTCTGCAGCCTGCGCATAGTTTATATATATATATATATATATATATTAACCGACTTCATCCGGATTAATTTAACAGTGAAAAATAACTTTTAAAATATTGCTAGAGAGAAAATAAAAAGACTCGTTACGTTTTGATGCGAAATCGTAACCCAATATGAAAAGGCACTATGAAGTGTATTAGCCCATTCCTACTGATGTAATCACTAATGTATCATCAGTATGATATCCCAAAATTTGGTTTCTTGTGGGTTATTAAGAACCTTTCCTTTCCACTAATATATGGAAGGGAAAAGGTAAATAAGATTAACTATTATACACCGTTGGCATAAAAAAAATTACACTCGAGTCTCAACTAATAAAAAATCATAGTAAGTATAACAAAGTTAAAAATTCTGTATAATATTTTATAATTGAATATTTTTTTTTACAAATTGAATATAATTTATTGATTCTCAAATACTAGATATGAAATGGGTTATATAAAACATAGACATGTCTATTTATAAGCAATTGAATTCTGCACTACCTTCTTAAATATATCCCAACCTTTTCATATTTTGAAAACTCCAACCTATCCTTCTATTTTCTTCCTCTTCTTTCTCCGTAGCCACAACCATTCTTCTCTTCTTCCCACAACGCAAGTCTAGACCCCCTTTCCAGTTATTCTCTTCTCCAACTCTTCTTCCCACACTCATTGAAGGTACAAAGCAAGTTGAACTCAACGTTGTAGAAGTCTTTATCCACTCTACAAGTACGTTTTAACGTATTCACATTCACCTTTTGAACCTGTTTCTGGAACAGACATTTCGTAAGGGTATAAATACTCTTACAAAATGATCCTTTTGGAAGGATAATTGTTACCAAACACCATTTTCGTAAGCATGTGCTATATGAAACGACCATTTTGAAAGATACAAATTATACTTCTAGAAAGACTATTCTGAATTGTTATTTTTGCTTCTGGCGTGATCCTTCCATAAGTCAAAATAGTACTGTCTGGAATGACCTTTCTGGAAGTTGTAAAATACACTTCTGAAAAAACTACTATAGAAACTACTATAGATTGTAGTTTTTGGTTTCAGAATGAGTTTTTCATAAGCTCAATACTGATTTCTAGAACCCCTTTTTCAAAATATATAAAATACACTTTTGGAAAAGTTGTTTCAGATTTTAAAAAATGTCTTCTAGAATCGTCTTTCTGTAAGCAAAAATACTTCCAAAACAACTGTTCTAGAAGCTTTTTTTGCTTAGGAAAAGATCATTCTAAAATTATTTTTTTTATTGCTTATGGAATTGTCATTCTAGAAGTTATTTTACAGTTAATTAAATTTGGTTAGAGAAGTCCACTTACATTCTCGGGAAGAGAAACAAGAATGAGGGAGCAAGAGGAGATGTCGTCGCGTGTGATGGTCATCGTGGGGGGTGGCTGTTGAAGGAGATGCCATCATGGGAGGTGTTAGAATTGAAGGGAGAAGGAAGGTGTTAGGATTGGGAGATGTGATGTGAAAATTTCATTAAGAGTATAATAATTTTTTGACTGAATAATTAGAGGTGCAGAATTCAATAAGGGAAGTGTAGGATTCAAGTCCCTTATTTACCTGATCAACTATAGATTATTTTCTCAAAATTAAAAAATCAAGCATATTCATATGTGTATCACTTGTTAAAATGCGTCCGGTCCAAAGAGGTAGCCCAATAAAAAGTTTTGATTAGATTTAAAAACTTAACCTAAAAACTATTTAGGGATTTGTGATATCACTTGGTTTAGTTTAATTTTTTAGACAAAAATATCCTCTTTGGAATTATGTTTCTTTTCTTCACAGGAAAAAAGAGAAATGTATTTTTATTTTGCAACTGGGGTGTGCGTTCCCAATGCAAAACAGAAACTAGTTTTTTTTTTTTCCTGTTTTGTATTGTGGAATTATAAGAATTAAATGAAAACTAGTTTTTGTTTTGTATTCTAATTAATTTGATATTAAGAATGTAACATATATCATAATTAATTTATTTTCAGTTAAAATAATTTTTTTTAAATAGGTAACTTGTATATATAATTAAATACATAATAAAAATAAATTTTTGTTATGTGTTTCCTTTGAAAATTACAATAAAAATATATTTTTTTTCAGTTAATTTTTACAAAAATAACAAAATGAAAATGTGATTCCATTTTATATTATTAGGTAACATCACATTTCCGTGTTAAATTCTTAAAAAAAACAAAACACATGTTTTAATTGTGTATTGCGGAGTAACACCCGTATGACACAATGGAAACTTGTTTTCCTCAAGGATAATATTTGTAAAAAAAAAATGAAAATATTGCTATCTTATCCGCCGAATGATTGAGAATTTGTTTAAAGATGGCTTTTCTCACCTTGTCTCCATCCTTGCCTCATTCTCTTTCTTTGTTTTCCTCATTTTCTAGGAATGTAGATGTCCCAAAATTAAATTTCTAGAATGTATTTGATACATTTCAAAAATTAAATTCTGGAGCATCTGCAAATTTCTCAAAATAACCTTTTAGAAATTAGTTTTGGGGAAGAGACTTTTTTTCAGAAAAGATACAAAAATGTAGAAGGGCAACAAAGAAACAAATGCGGTGTAAAAAGAAATTCCTAACTAGAAACAAGACCCTAGTACAAACAATTAGACCCACGGACAAAACAAAACATGCAGGGATAGGATCCTCTGCAACGTTTCAAAATGAACTGCAGGATGTGCAGTTGTAAATCTTACCCTTCAAATTTATTAAATTAAAATTTAAAAGATAAAATTACCATTTAATAAATTAAATCAAAGGCTAGAGTAGTGCAGTTCCTTACAAAATTGCAGAGGATCTTAATAGAAAAGCAGTGACTGTAGGGGATTAAGCCCTAACAACTTAAAACTTTGCTAGAATATAAAAATAAATAAATAAATAAATAATGGAACGGACTGAGCCCAACCTAACCCAAGATTGGACTGAAATGGTATTGGACTAAAGGTCATAAGCTGTCATAAAAGTTAAGCAATTGCTATTTACATCCCCATTTTTGCTCATGCAATTTTTTTGACACTCACATGCATAAGCACATTGGTTAACATTTGACCAAACACCAATGGTCATAATTTGTCACAGAAGTTTGGAAAATTTACCACACTCTCATCAATTGCATTCAAATGTAAAGTTTATTAAATCACAGCACAACTTCCTTCAAATAGCCGACAAACCTGTGTGCAATTAATAGTAACCAGCACCCACCGTTCCTAAAAGTATAATTTAAATCAAATCGCCAACCAAATTTCTTCTATACTTTAGTGCAAGTAGGAAACATAACATTAAATTAGTGAAGGTTATTATAATGTATCGACAGTCACAATAAATCAGCACTTAGTTTTCGATTAGTAGAATGTACCGTCAATCACAATCGGAGTTCAGAAAGTCAATATTTGAAATCCAAATAAGAGAAACACAAGAAGAAATAAGACAAATAGACCTTTATAAATTACAAATATGCAAATTAATTGAGGAGCCTCAAGCATGTGAAGCCATTGGCGATGATGGCGAGGTCACACTAGGATAGAAGCCAAAATCACGAACCAAATAAAGATGCCATATTTGAGTTTGCTTTTGATGGGAGAACATAGGAATTACCTTATGAAATTTAGAATCCGCAAATTGATTCATGCATGAATAATGGATATCTACAAGCAAAATTACACCGAATATCTGGCCTTGTTCCTCTTGAACGAGTTATAATCTGCTAACAGTCCAACAGCAAATCCATTATTGATATCCTCCGCGTAATTTTCGAGGACCTGTGAACAACCAACCTTTGCATCACAAATCTAGTCTAATTTTTCAAAAATAAAAACAAATGAGTCTATAATCATTAGGGTGTAAGTGGATCACACCCCATCCACCAATTCCTACGATCAAGTCCAATTAGATTTTTTTTTTTGGATTGGAATGAGTGATTGGATTGGTCTTAATATAATGAAATCGATTATAATTGAATTGAGGGACGGTTGGAGTTTCATGGGAGTTTCCAACCCAATCCAATCTAACATAATATTATGTTTTATAACATAAATATTTTGAGTTGTAAAATAATGTTATGTTTATGATTATTGTTTATCACATGAATAATAATACTTTTCTCATTTTCTGTCAAATAAAATATCTTACTATTTTTTGAGTTTGATGATTTTTTTTTATAATTTTTGTAAGACTTACTGTGACAGTTTTTTAATGACTCAACCCAGTAATCCAATTTTTTAATTGGATTGGATTGAATTGGGTTGGCAAAAATAAAGAGAGTAAATTCAATCAAATTCAAACCAATTAAGTTTAATTGGATTGAATTATAAAATACACAAAACTCAATCCAACCTAGGCCACATACACTCCTAATAATCATATTGAGGTGAAGGCACATTACTAGCAAAGTATAATAGCATATAAAAGAGTGTGACTCTAACCGATTGTACAATGTTTTGCAACACGTATTCAGGAACCCATGAGAGCAATGGAGGAAAAGTAATGTTTAAAGTAATGTCTAGAAGATTCTTCATCCAAATATGCCTTCCTTGTCTTTCCAGATACAAGGCTCCTTTTCCATTGATGCTGAAATTTGGTGGCATGTAATCAGGATTGAGATCTGGGAACTCACACTTTGTCTGTAAAAGATAAGTACTGATCACATGTCTAGAATTTGACGTATGAAGTTTAATTAGTCAATCTAAATTAACTATACCTTAACATTTCATGGATTTGTAATTTAGTTTAATTTTTATACACATTTAATACTTTCAACTAATAAGAAATCATCATATGGTAAGATTTTAATTTAAAGTAACTATTGTAAAACTTTACAAATTAGCATTATAGTGATTTGGGATGGGATAACAATATAAGCATCTAACAATAATAGTGCATATATAGATTATTTATTCATTTATAAATTGTACACACTACTACAAATATGATCTTCAACAATGTTGATTTTAAGACGATTCTTCCAAAATCGTCATCGTCCAAAATGTGGTGGGATTTATGTAAATAATTAAAACTTTTTAACAATAGTTTTATAAAACAAATGTTCAATGATGGTTTTTAAAAAATCGTCATAGAAATCAAGTGTTCCATGATAATTTTTTAAAAACCGTCATTTGAAATCAATAAAAATCAAATGTTTCATTATTCTCGCTCTCTCACTCTCTAAAACCTATCTTTTGTGCCCTTTTTCTCCTTCCATCCTGGCGTCATCGTTGAAGCCCTCGTCCCCACCTTGGCCAACCAGATCTAGGGTTGAAAAAGCCATCTAAACTAGAGAGTGTAACAATGGGAGAGTGAGGGCACTAATGCTACGCGAGGGCGTTGACTCCATCGGGATTCACCTTGGCCAACCAGATTTGCATTTCGGGGTTTTGATGAGGCCATATATGTCACGCACCGTCGTTGCCACACCCAAGGAGAGGACGTTGGACTTGACGGAGCAGCCGGGAGGACCATAGCCAAAGAGGCCAGTGACATCGTTGTAGATCTTGAAATAGGGGATGTAGAAAAGGCAGCATTCAAGGGTGTTCACCACAGATTGACAGAAGGCCTCGTGGGTGTCGGAGCTGCCAAGGAAGGAGCGCTCAATAGAGGTTTTTTTCGAGCTTGAGGGTGTTTAGGGCTTCAATTGCGGCATTGATTTTGGGTTTGGGGGCTTTGGCGAAGGGGGATACTTGTTATACGATAATAGCTATAAGTATAATACAAGGTACCCTTTACCTTCTTTCTTAATATATCTTTTTTTGATAAAAAAAAAAAAAAAAATCTACCTTCGTTTACTTGATGTGATTGAATATTTAACTGAGCTTCTAAGGAAATACTTCAATTCAAAATCATTTCCAAATCAATTCTTAACAATCATTGCACACTTGTGTTTAATTCATATTCATTCCTTGTTAACGTCATTTATGTTTGTTGGTCATATTCTCTAGGAGCAAGGTGTGGGAGGGGAGGCGGGTTATTAATTCCTTCATTTTGAATGCCTATTTGAATTGACAATGCACAAGCTTAAGGAAAATAAATGTAAATAAGTATAATTTTGAGGATTGAAAAACTTAATTCAATAACACTTTTGTTGTATTGCTAATCTTCAACTCATTTTATTTCAAGATATTTTTGTTAGATTAGTACTAAATAAAATATCTTTGATTTGGCTGTAAATTTTTTTACTGTTTTTAAAGTTCAATTGTTACTAGTTATAAATGAACTTAAATAAATATTACCTTCATATTATCTTGTGAACTTCTTGAGGTAAAATTGAGACTATTTGCTTTTTTTTATTATACTACCCATATTCAAAAGTCCATTTCATAAGATATTAGATTTCCTCTATACAATGATCACTAGTTCACAACAATGTGATTGTACTAGGTTATGGATTCTGATGTTAAGGGTGTTCCAAGCGAGTTCATTAATTATTTTAAGGTGCTGATGAATACTCATTCTGATCATAGATTATAGATGCTATTGTTAGCTCTAATTTGATATGTTGCTTTGTCCTTTGCATTTCAAGTTTTATGCATTCAAGGCTTCCTAATTTGATATGTTGCTTTGTCCTTTGTGGAAAACTGTCATTGATGTTAAGCTTTCTATGATGATTTTCTGGAAATCATCCATTTTTATGATGATTTTGTGAAAAACTCTCACTGATATTGAGCTTTCTATGATGGTTTTCTAGAAATATTAAATTTTGTGATGGTTTTTTCAAAAAATTATCATAAAACTACATGTAAAAAGGTTTTTTTTTCTTGTTAGTAAAAATGCAACAAATTTTATGATAATTTTAAAACCGTTGTAAACAACAATCCATATTCAACGATCATGGATTCCATGACGGTTAAAAACTATCATGAAAGACCCAATGAAACCGTCACTAAAGGTCTTATTTGTAGTAGTGACAGTATACTTAATTGCACTATAGGTTTATTGGGTATCAATATTGTGAGACTTTGGTCTCTTTGTCAATCTTTCATTAAATATTTAAATTTTGTTGACATGCTGCTTAATATATAATGATGTGACAAATGACATATTATTTAACATGTATCTTGAAATGACTTAATTTTTACTTTTGATTTCTCTTGATTGTGATACTCAAGGAAATACAAGTGTAATTAAATCATATTAGCATATGTTGCACAATATGTTGGTGAACATGTCATGGTCCAAAGTCATGTGAGCAAAGTTTATTAAATATTTAACAAAAAACTTACAAATAAACTAAAATTACAATACTTGAGAAACTTAATTTACTCAATTTGAATATCTAGCAACTAAAATTGTAAAATTATAGCATGAGAGGGACTAAAAATGTAATTAAACTTACAGTGTAATACTTACAATTTGAATCTCGAAGAATTTGGTGATATGACCAGGAATCTCGGGTGGGTAATCATCTGCTTCAGATATACATTTAGCTGTAATGTGAGCTACTGGTTGACATGTTAAGAACAAGACTTGGATGGGAGTCATCTTAACTCTCCACTCTTCCTGCATGCATAAGTCCAACATGAATACATTCAAGTGAATTAAAATATATTTTTTATATAAACAAATAACATTTATATTTTTTTGGTATTAAATAACATTTACATTGATAATTAATCATTTCTTACATGGCTCATGCATGGGATTTTGGAAAAAAAGGTAATCACAACTCAAGCTGAATCCTACGTTAAAATTATGTTAAAAACAATTAAAAGAATGAAGGTAAGGATTGAGCTCCTAACCATTGACAAATATTTGGTCGTCAAGGTTTAGAAATAATATTCTGCTTTTACTTGTGATCATAAAAAAAAAAAATTGGGAATAATTTTCAATAAACTTGCGAGAGACCCAATCGCAATTGGTGGTTTGGTGGGAAAGGACTCTCTCCGTGACATTACCACATGGATGTTAGCTAGTTTTACGATTTATTTTTATTATGATATTAGTATGAAATAATTTTATTAAAAGATTAGGATTTAAATTTGGATAAATCACTAGTAAACTATTATTGGTAGCTAACCTTTCATTTATATAATTATTTTTATTATAAAATGGAAAATTTTAAAAGTTAACGGTGAGTTATAAATATGCACATGGTCTTTTTTTGGTGAGTTATAAATGTGCACATGGTCTTTTTTTTCAGATCAGGAAATCCGCTCCCGTTGTTTGGTAGATAGACATCTAGGAGTGGAAATAAGTTGAGATAAAAGAGAAGTAGTAAAAAAAATTAGAGATAAAAGGTACAATTAAGATAATTGTGTGAATTGTACAAATATATATAAGAATGATTTAGTCTTTTCCTTATAAAAATAACTTTCCTTCCAATTTGAAAGGACTGAAATTATTGGTGGGTTCTAAATTTTTTGTCCTTTCCTTTTTAAATGATTCCAAACAATGGAAGGAATCTGTACTAAAATAATAATAAAAACTATACCAAAAAGACATTGGAACTAAACATGATATTCTTTCCAAATATAGTGTATATATATTGCTTTAAATTGGTAGTATTAATAAACTAAGAAGGATATTCTTTCAATTTACGTACATTTGATTAAAAAAAATTAAGGTTTAAATATTTTTCCTAAATTGTAATTTTAGTTCCTCATCCGTAATTTAGAGATTCGTTTAATTTGTTAATAATTATGGTATTGAAAAGAATAAATATTTTTGTTTCACCTTTGATTTGAAAAAAATTAAAAGATAGTACATATCAAACAAATGAGAACATGATAAAATTTCTCATTTTTATTAATTGGGAAATCATGAGATAACTTTTTTATATTATTATTTATATATTTTTAATAACAAAAAAAATAGTAACTAACCAACATAATTTTTTTAGTAAATAACTAATTATATTAAGACAATTAATATTAGGTATTTTAGTAAATTTTATATTATTTTATTTGTATTGTCTATTATAAAAGATAAAAAATTATAATGTAATTTATGTTTTTGTCGTGTGTCTTGCTCTTCATGTCATGTCTAACATTATAATTTTAACAATCAAACTTATTCATGATCTACCTTTTTTCCCCCACAATTTTAGTCTTTAAAAATAAAAATATGTAACTTTGTTCCATTCTCTAGTTTGTATACGTTGATTTCTTTTATTGTTTATATTTAAACTAATAAATTTATTTTTTTATTATATGAATATATTTTTCTAGAGTTCATTGCATAAAAATATAAAATAAATAAAATATAAACACAATTCAAAATTAGACCAAAATTACATTTTTTTTTTCAAAATTTGAGACTAAAATTACATAAAAAATTAGAGAGGTCTTAGAATCGCAGATCAGAAATTAAATGAAGATTAAAATTGAATTCAACCAAATATTTATTAGTTAAAAGAATAACACATTTTTTTAAAATTAGTCTCATTATGATTTTTATTTATTTTTAACATCTACATTTAATATGATTTTACTCTTCCATATTACACGTGCTTTTACTCCTTATTAAAAATTTAAAATCATACCATTTCATTAAATATAAAAGCTAAAAATGAATAAAATATTTATAGAGATTAAACTAAAATATATAACCAGGATAAAACCATATTTAACCCAAAAACTAATTACCATTTGGTCTTTCCAGAAAAATGAACTTCTCGTTTTCAAAACTCATCAAGATATGCATTAAGCAACATCGTCAGTATATGCAAATGAAGTTACCCTGTTGAGGAGCTGACTTGCTGATTTTTCTGGAAATATAGATCGGATTACTCTTCCCTTGTCCTCTATATATTGATCAAAGGAAGCCTGACAAAAACAAAATGTAATTAAGAATAAAAGTTATTAGAAAAGCTTCCTTTAAAAAAAAAAAAAACAAACGGAGAAACTTACATAATCACTTCAATCAAATACTGCTCAGCAATACAAGTACCTCTGATATATCTAAAAATCATGAAAGGTAGCATAATTCTAGAAGTCCTAGCTAATGAGTGAGCTAAAATGGATTTGCTTGCTTTGGGCGAAGAATTTAACTATGTGGTTACTAGAAAAGCTAAGTACGTACTAATGCGAATTTTAAAATACAATGTCGAATTCAATGCGCAAAACAAGAAAGAAATTGTTGCTTGGAGAATAAAAATACTTTTAATTCTTTAAATAAAATCCAAACATGTAATTTAAGCATAAACAGTACAGTGCATGCAGCAGCAGAACATTTAGATGAAGCATTAAAAAAAGTGGGAGACACACTCTATACCCATGGCAACTCATGAAGGGGAACAGCAGAGCTGCTTCTGTAATTAAAGGAGGAAGTTCTATTGACAATATTCTTGGATTCCAAACGATTCCTTGAACCAGATGCTGCCTTTGCACGACCATGATCACTCATCTTGTCCTTCTTCGGTGGCTTGAAACTGGTGCTGGACAAGAAGGGTTGCCATGGATTTAGGAGAATGTTTGCCATACTTTTCTCGTTACTCATTTCAGTGCTGTGTCAAATAAATTATATAAAAATTCCCTACCTACCGCTTACCAAAAATAATTTTGAGACAAATCATAATGATTTATATTTTTTAATTAGATTTAAATTTAATTTTATTTTAAATATAAAATAAATTATATCAAAAAATACTCATATTATTTATTATCATAATCTCTAATAAAAATTAATCACAACTCTTTTCACATATTCTTCTTAAAAAAAATTCACTTAAACGACAAATTAAAGTGTTTAAGCACGTGCTTGGGAGGACACTGACTGATGGCGCGCCACGCTAAAATTATGATAAGGGATGATGCGTCGGAGAAAGAAAGAAAAAAAATTAGATAGATGTGTATTTTCATATAATACTACAAATATTTGATAAGATATTTAAATTAATTTTTAATTTTTTTATTGATTAAAAAATTTACTTAATTATTTAGTAAATGAAAATTTTAATAATTTTTATTATTTTTTGAAACGAAATAGTATTTTTTAAAATATTATATTTTTTAATATTTATTATATTTTCTTTTTTATTTTTTCTATTTAAAACAAAATTTTATTATTTTTATTCTTTATGTAGTTTTATATTTTTTTTTCTATTTCAATATATTATTTTACTAAACACTTAAGATTTAATAAAAAAATTTCACTTTCGGTAAATAGTTATTATTTATTTTTCTTTTCCTTATTATATTATATCTTATTATTTATTACTCTTATGTTTTTTTTTTCCTCTACTTTTCTCGCTAATAAAAAGAAAAAGAAATTTTTGTTAAATAAATAAGAAGCTTCAATAAATCATTTTTGTAAAAAACACTGCAATAATTCATTTTTGTTTGTATTGCATTGTGACCTACTTTTGTACGCTTTGATCTATGTACTTTTGAATCATAATGTCGGATATCATAACAGCAATCCATGAAGTATATTGTACCTGCAGAGGACCCTCGCTCTGATCAGAATAAGGCAGCATTTGAGAACGTGATTAATTATTTTGCATTTGAGAACGTGATTAATTATTTTCCCATACTTGATTTATTGAACATATTATACAACATTTCATATAGACATGGCAAGAAAATCCATATCCGTGGTTATCCGTTCGAATCCGTCTCGACTTTGATGAATAATACTCGAGTTGATTGGGTATGAGTTCGGGTTCAGGTTTTCCTCGATAACTAAAAGTCGGGTATGGGTATGGGATTACTAGACTCGTCCCGACCTCGAACCCGAACCCGCCCCGTCACTTAAAATCTTTAGAATTTTTGTATAATTTAATCAAAAGGCATATAATTTTTATTACTAGTTAATTTTATTTTAAAATTTTTACATAATTTAATATTATTTTCTTAACTATTTATGTAGACACACGCGTTATAATAAATTTATTGATATATAAGTAGTTAAAAATAAATGTTTAACAATCAATTTATTTTTTTTCTAAAATCAAATTTTTAATATTTTTTTATAAAAAAAAATATTTTTCTAAATGGTGTGTGGAACGGGGTTGGGGATACCCGATGGGTACGGGGATGAGACAATAAACTCAAACCCGTCGGGTATCGGGTATCGGGTACGGGTATGAGGATATATTGAGGAGTCGGGGTAAGGGATTGAGGAGACAATACCCGTACCCGACCTGCCCCATTGTCATGTCTAATTTCATACGAACCAGCAAAGCTAACGTAAAAAAATTCTTCAAAAATTAGTTAGCTATGTGATTCATCATTTGAATCGTGATTTTTTAACCTTTATATACTAGATAGGTATTCGATAAGGTTAATAGTTCCTCTTCGATTTCATTGAATACCTATTCGATAATAAGAGAACCTCAACCACCCCGCCGACAAGATAATTAAACCCTTGATAAAGTAGGACAACTTAGTTAAGAAAAAGGAAAGATTTAGTCTACCTAGTAAACCTCATTTATGAAAGAATCACCTAGATGGTAATTCTTGCATGAAGGTCCAGATTCTAAAGCCCACGAAGGTTTATATAAAAAGAGAAAAATCTCCTTGGTAAAAACATTGTTAAACTCTTAAGCATTATGTGTACTCTTGACTAATTGTACATATTGTTCTCAATCGAATCCTGATTGGGCGTCGGAGTGCCTTTTACAGGTATCTCCCCCTTTGTTTGGCTACCTTATTCGAATCAGATAAGAGAAAAGGACAAGTGTAACGACCCCTCGATAGAAGAGATATAATTCAATCATCATTTGACAAAAATATTTTGGTGCTGCACATCGTGGGATTGAGTAATATATTCCACTACTCCAAGAGTTATGGCAATCATGCGTGCGAGAATCAACACGACAACGACAAATCTACCCAGAAATCAACGTGAGGAACCATATGTTGAGGATCAGACTAATTTATCCTCCATGGTCAGGATACTCTAGGCCAAAGTGTCAGAAATGCATTGGCATCATATTGAAGAAATCATCACCCTTCGGCAGGAGAACTCACAACTGTGAGAGGCCAACCACAACTGAAACCTAAAGGTGACCCACTTGTGGGAGCAAAGGCAAAGTTGACGGCGTGTCAAATTTCAAAGGCCACCAAAGCTTGTGTGCAACAAGACCACACCCACAGCCTGTGAATATGTTGGGAAGACAATTACAATAGTTCAAAAATCCTTTCATATTCAGCATCATGGAAGCCACTTTCCCTTCCAATTGGAAGAACCTTAACATTGAAAAGTACGATGGCACTACTGACCCAGACAAACACCTTGATGTATACATCACGCAAGTCAACTTGTACACTACAAATGATGTTGTTTTATGTTGACTATTTCACACCTCCCTGAAGGGCCAAGCCCTCCAATGGTTCACCCATCTCCCTCCCAATAAAGTTGACTCCTTTGATATGTTGGCGACTCGATTTGGAATGCAATTTAAAACCAACCGACCTCTTCATCTGGCATTAATAGCTTTGGTCAATATTTGACAGTACAAGAGAGAGTCACTTCGAACGTTCAAGGAACATTTTGGAAAAATTGCATTGAATATCCGAAACTTGGATTCGACAGTTTCCATGCACCACCTCATAATGACACTCGGGCTAGGTCCTTTTGTGAACAGTCTATGCAAAAAGTCTACGTCTAACATGGATGAGCTGCTTAGGAGAGCATCCAAGTACATGCAAATGGAGGAATTGGCTAAGTACAAGAACCAGGCACGAACTGAGGCTACCTCAACCAAAAAGAAAGCCGACAAGCCAAACATCGGTAGGGAAAGAGACAACAGGCGATGGGATTGACAACCTCGAGAACCTCACTACGCTCATTATACCCCATCTCATCGTAAGTAAATCTCAGATCCTGGATCAAGCTCTGGCCAACAAGATCCTCGTTATGCCAAAAAGGGAAAACACCCCACCCTAGGCCGACTTCTCCCAACATCGTTGATACCATTGCAAACGAGGAAACTGCACTGAGGAATGTAGTGTTTTAAAAGACAAGATTGAAGACCTTATCAAATTCAGATACCTGGAGGATTTTATTCACAAACCTTAATCCTAGTGGCCTAATAATACTTACAGGCAGGTCCTTGACAAGGGAAGGGAGGAAAGTTTCACTTGTCATATACCAAAGTCTAACAATCCATTTCCATCCTTCAATGGTGCATGCGGTCGGTCCCAAAGCCTTATATTTCCTTGCTGTGCAAAATAATCGAAGTTTTTAAACAAAAGCAAAGGGACGAACCCTAGGATCAATATTTCAGTTAATTGATTAAATGTCAAATGACTCCACTGTTGTCATCCAAAATTGTCAAGTGATTAAATCAAACAAAACATACACTATAAGGGAGTCTTCGAAGAGATATGCAAAAGATAGGATGAAGTTGCATGAATTATCACATCTTTTAGAAAGAGACAATCAATTTAGGTTTTTCACACAAAAAAAAAGAGTATAATAAGAAAGAAAGAATATCTTGAACATTGCACAGTTTTCATGATTCAAAAACCTTTTGTGTTGCATTGTTGGGTACAAAGCCTACATTTACTCCGCTTCAGGGCAAAGTTTGCAACATACATGTCACATGTGTGAATAAACGTATCATGTATATGTTCGTGTGAATGATACAAATATTTTGACACAAATTTCAGTCTCTGATGTAAACATTCTTACCAGGCAGAGTCGCAAGAACCATTTCCGGTTCCTTGTTGAGGGTGCTTAACCGTGATGGCCATGGAGCAGAGCCTACACTCCGAACAAACCCACCGTTGGGAATTTCAAAATCATATCTGACCTTAGAGGAAAACCCTTCGCATTGTAGCATTTTAATTTCCCGCAGAAACCCAAAACTGTCTCGGTAAAACTACGATCCTGGTTTCGTTAACCGTTGGATTTTCATGCAATTTGGATATGTTGTTAGAAATTCAATTTTTCACAATTCCACCGTTGGGATTTTTGAAATAATATTCGTGAAGGAGAAAAAGAAATCGCATGAAGACAGTACAAGTGGAGGTTTAAATCTCTTCTCCGTCTCTCTGACGTTTGTGAACTCTATCGGAGCAGTCGGAGGAATAACTGAAGGAATCTCAGGTAACCGCTAGAGATGTTACTATCGCTGGCTGAAGACACGTGAGTCCGCTCAGAGGTAAGGGATGAGTTATTCACAGTTGGGGATTAGTGAGAACATGTGTAGGGATCCTTAGAGGATTAAATTTGGGTTTTATTTTGGGATGTTTGTTAAATTGCAATTTTTCCTTTATGATTATAAATAAAATATTGATGTCCTAATGAAAATTGCTTGATAAATTGTGCTCTTGATATTTGTATATTTCGACCTATGATTTTGATATAATTGTGTAATATTATTTGAGGGGTTTTAGTCCCCATGTTGTGATAGTCTTTTATATAAATTGTTATATTGAGGATATGAAATGATGATTCAAATTGTGAGTATGTGATGAATTGTAGAATAACATGTTGCTTTGAGATTATAATATTGTTATTGAGATTGAGTATAAGTGTAAAGTTGAACATGTGTTAATTTGTGAGATACGTGTAAACATGTGATGGTGGATTGTGACACTATGAGATGTGAAATTGTGAATGAGTTTTAGTTGTGGATAAGTGTGTAGTTAACACTTGATGTGAAATTACTTGTGTTGTAAGCTATGAATTGTACAATAACCCGACCAGTGTTATCTTGAGAAAAGCGTTGATGCGCAGTGTTAAAAAGAAAATGTAGGTTTCCTATTTAGGAACCAGTGTTAAATCGTAGCGCAATTGTGTTGAACGTGTTTAAAACACGAGTGTAAGGTCGTGGGTATTGTATAATTCATGAGCAGTGTTTGCATGCAAAAATTATTTTAGGGGTTGGACCTGAATCAGGAGGGAGAGGCCCTGACGGACTCTTTGGAGTGTAGGCCTTGGGGGTCACTGGATTTGAGTGCTCCTTTAAGCCTATGCTGATCCCATATGGTTGGAGCATTCTCGCAAAACATCGTGACCCTGACTGGTCTCCCTATGATCTTACTTAGTGAGAGTGACTTGACAAACCCATTGTGTGGTGTGTCTTGTTATGTACTCCTAAGCGCCCCAGGGTGGTTTTTCACTGACATGGTACCACATTGCATATAGGATTGAGTCTTAGCATAATTGTTGCATATGCTTGCTAATTGATGTGTTATTATATCTTGATCGGAGCGTGAGATTCTTGTGTAATGTGATTGATGATTGAAAAGTGAATTTTGAATGATGAAGTGGTGAAGTTACGTGAGCTATGTTTAAGCAAGTGGTATCTCATTTATATAATATGTATATTTAATTGTCTTGTTTTCTCTATTAGCTAGGAATGTGATAACTCATTCCTTGTGTGTTGTTGTGTTTGGATCCTGTGATGATCTTGAACTTGTATTCGGGGGAGCAGATGAATAGGTGGATGACTATGAAGAACCTCATGCTAGAGGACACGGGAACACAACGCTCTGATAGGATGTGACATTAGGATATAAGTTCCATATTAATTGTATGAAGCTTAGACGACCTTGTTGAGTCGAGAATACTTTATTATTTATTTGGACAAGTTTGAATATGGTGTAAAAGAAAATGAATGTGAGCCTTTTTCCCTTTTGAAAGGCTTGTAAAAAAATGTTTTAAAAATTCTTTTAATTAATATTTGAATTTTTTTTATTCCTTATTAGTATATATGTGAGGGGTAGAGGGTGTCACATTTAGTGGTATCAGAGCAGGTTGAACCTTTCGGCCAGTGTGTTATGTGCTTACCATATTCTGGTGTGCACTCTGTGTGGTTACTTATGACTAGTTTTGTTGAACATGTTTGAATTATTATTTGTATTTTCTCCTACACGATTAAATGAGACTTAATAATAATGCTTTTATGTATCTTGCATCCTTAATGTTGCTATACCATAAATCCACTGTTGAGTCATGAGTTATGAGACTGGCCATCTCTATAATTTGCGAAGTGCGGTTGGACATTATGGCAAGCCATTGGGTGTTGCAAGTAGCCTTGATATTGATTGATAATGTGCTAATGAACCTTTATCATCCTGTGTGTATGTTGTTAGTTAGCTTATTTCTCCTGTGATGTGTGGATTAGTGTTGCAAGAACCTTTTGGACCATATATATATCTTGGATGAGTGTGTCTTTCTTGATGTGTAAATGCGTGACTACTTAACTCCCTTTATTTATTGCGTAGTCGTGAATGTAGTAGTTGAAGTTTATGATTCCTTAATACATACTTATTAACTATTTAATTCTTACTTCTTATATGTACGTTGTATACTTATTATAAGAACCTTATAATTCTATGTATACTTGTAGTAGGGTGTTTTACCTTAATTGCATAAAAAGTATGGTTGTTTGAGATTCTTGTTCTTAGCAATGGTGATACTCTATAGTTCAATGACTCATATAAAAAAAATATATTTCATAAAGAATACTCTTTTGACCGTACCTTCTGATTCTAGTGCAACTTATCCTTTGTGTTGCGTGCTTAAGTCAAGTAATTCGATTACGCTTCCATGCTTGAGTATAATTCATTCTTTGTGTTGTGAGCCTACATCAAACAATTGGATTATTGATGTTTCTGTCGCAATCAAGTGATAGTTGATGTCTCCATATGTGCATACACTGTGATTATGTTTTCGTTTCTAGAATTCATTTGGAGTATCTACTGTTGATTCTGGATGAGTGATCCTTCTTGATTTAAAATTATTGTCTCCTAATCAATCGAGTGTTCATCTTGTTATTAGTTGTTCATCTTCCAATCATGTCTAGTTAAACTGCTTGATAATCTTTCTTGTTGTTACTTCTATTACGAATAAAGAGAGACTTCGCCTTTGACAATCACGTTAAGATGTTTTGAGAGGAAACACTTGAGTATGCATTATCCTTGTTATCCATAGACGAAAGTCAAACTTAGTAAGTCATGTATTTGTGTTCCTTGAGGATATGCTTAGTTACCACCTAAGTGCAAGATTGAGAATCTTATAAGTGTAGTACCCATAGAAACTTGTAACCGTAGTTCGTGAGAAATATCTAGTATAGAGTTGTTTGAGAACATAGTGTAGTTGGAAAAGTTATAAAGTATAGTTAAAAGATTTAATGGGGAACCTTAAGAAGAGTGTAAGGTAGTTAGTAAGACATTAATTGTTAAGCATAGAAGGATTCAAGAGTGAGTGTTCTTGCGAAGGGTAGGTGACCTAAAAGATTATTGATGATAGTTGTATGATCAGCGAGATAAATATTAGTTCTTTTTACCTTAATATGGAAAAAGTTTGTGGATGCTTTAAGAAATACCTTAGTACCTATTGTGACCTCTATGTGTACCTGGTCATGTCATAATATGATTGATGTCCATGTGTGTTCGTGGAATGCGTGACAGGATCTCTCACCCTGAGTTAGCTCTTGTTGTGGTTTTGATGATTAGTGTTTAGTATGTTTCCAGTTAAGTTGAATTATGATGTGTATTATAAGGTTGTTATAGACCCTTGGGCATCATGTTTTGAGCTAAGAGTTTTGTTATGCATTTTAGTTAGATGAAGATGACCCTTAGAGTATGTTACGTCTAGGTGAAAGATAACTACAAATCCTTCTTGGGCAGAAGTTGTTTTGAGATGAGAGGAAACTTAAGATTAAGATGAAATGCTCTTAACTAGTAGTCGAACCAAAAGGTTATTTTAGGACTCATTGGATTAACCTTAATGCTTGTTGGAGATGACTCAAGTAAGTTTAAGTTTTTGAGTGAGATCCTTGTAAGGAGTAAGCCATAAGTTCATAAAGAAGTCGACCACTGTAAACTGTTGAGTGCTATCTTAGCCGCGTAGGTCCTTATTGGAGTAGTAAAATATTTGAAATAATTTTTAAGTTTAGAGGAGTGCTTGTAGGAGAACAAATAGTGATCAATGTTTCTTGACAACTTAAGACTTATGAAAAGATTTATCCTATATGTGATTTAGAATAGGTAACCATGGTGTTCACCATAATATTTTGGGAGACATTACCGTTAGTTTGATACATTGTGAGGATCTTTGGAGTTGAATCCGAGATAAAAGAGATGGGTAAAATTCTCAAGAATCTTGTTGTGAGATTAGTTTTAAACGTTAGAACTAGCTTAGTAGTTAGAGCTTGAATTGGAAACCGATGATATGACTAGTGTCCTAATTATAGAGTTAGATATTGTAAACAACAATCGAAACCTCAAGTTCAAGTGAAAAGTTATAGGGTGACATGAGTATATATGTGTAAAGATTACCTTAAGGTGAACAAACTTACAGAAGTAGGGAGTAATCTGTATTGCTTATCTAATTAGTACCCAGTTAGTATCAGGTAGGCAACCTTAGATTTGAATCGTTACAATTCTTGGACCTAAGTGAGAGTTATGAGTCAAGTATACCTAAGTAAGGAAGATCGTGCTCAGGGAAGAGGGATAGATTTGAGGGTAGTTAAAAGAGTCGAAACTCATTATTTTTCTTGAACCGTCCGATGTTCGAAAAAGAGTCGACCACGTGATCAGTAGCGTCTCCTTGTGTTTGTTTGTTCATTTCAAATTGTCATTAGCGTCTCCTATGATATTATTATACTCCAAATAGTATGTCATTCACATTCTATTATCGTTGAGATGTTACTCTTGCGACACAACTTAACTCATGAAAAATTATCATTGAGGGAACGAGGATCACCAGATTTGTCGTCAAGTGTAGAAAACTCTTAAGATCGAAGTCACAGATAAGTGTTTCAACAGAGCACACAACTTGATATTGAAAACTATATGTGTGATATATTTTTCTCAATCTTTCGGCAAAGTTTCGGGGGCGAAACTTCTTTTAAGAGGGATGGAATTGTAACATCCCAATTTTTGTAATCTAGATTAAAAATGATTGTTATTTATAAATAAATAGAGGTTTAGAAAAATGATGAGATTTTATAAATAAATAAATAAGGAGATATAATTATTAATTAAAATAAAATAATGATTTGAGAGAAAATAAAAAGGGTATTTCATTTATTTGTTTGATAGAAAATAAAATAGATTTTGTTTTTATAAAATAAATAAATAAATAAATATAGAGCAAATAATAGGCTGTGTCACTAGGTATAAATAGTTATGGTAAGTCAGGTGACTCTTTTTGGCCTCATTTTCGTTTTTCCCCTTCTCCTCTCAAAACCCTTTCTTTTTCCCGCAGCCCACCAAACATATCTCCGAAAAACAACGATCTCGGAGTCGTTCACCGTTGGATCGTCGTCAAATTTGAGTATCACGTTCGCAACCCAATTCGGAACATTCCCACCGTTGGGAATTTCAAAATCATATCTGACCTTAGAGGAAAACCCTTCGCATTGTAGCATTTTAATTTCCCGTAGAAACCCAAAACTGTCTCGGTAAAACTACGATTCCGGTTTCGTTAACCGTTGGATTTTCATGTAATTTGGATATATTGTTCGAAATTCAATTTTGCACAATTCCGTGTTGGGATTTTTGAAATAATATTCGTGAAGGAGAAAAAGAAATCGCATGAAGACAGTACAAGTGGAGGTTTAAATCTCTTCTCCGTCTCTCTGACGTTTGGGAACTCTATCGGAGCAGTCGGAGGAATAACTGAAGGAATCTCAGGTAACCGCTAGAGATGTTACTATCGCTGGCTGAAGACACGTGAGTCCGCTCAGAGGTAAGGGATGAGTTATTCACAGTTGGGGATTAGTGAGAACATGTGTAGGGATCCTTAGAGGATTAAATTTGGGTTTTATTTTGGGATGTTTGTTAAATTGCAATTTTTCCTTTATGATTATAAATAAAATATTGATGTCCTAATGAAAATTGCTTGATAAATTGTGCTCTTGATATTTGTATATTTCGACCTATGATTTTGATATAATTGTGTAATATTATTTGAGGGGTTTTAGTCCCCATGTTGTGATAGTCTTTTATATAAATTGTTATATTGAGGATATGAAATGATGATTCAAATTGTGAGTATGTGATGAATTGTAGAATAACATGTTGCTTTGAGATTATAATATTGTTATTAAGATTGAGTATAAGTGTAAAGTTGAACATGTGTTAATTTGTGAGATACGTGTAAACATGTGATGGTGGATTGTGACACTATGAGATGTGAAATTGTGAATGAGTTTTAGTTGTGGATAAGTGTGTAGTTAACACTTGATGTGAAATTACTTGTGTTGTAAGCTATGAATTGTACAATAACCCGACCAGCGTTATCTTGAGAAAAGCGTTGATGCGCAGTGTTAAAAAGAAAATGTAGGTTTCCTATTTAGGAACCAGTGTTAAATCGTAGCGCAATTGTGTTGAACGTGTTTAAAACACGAGTGTAAGGTCGTGGGTATTGTATAATTCATGAGCAGTGTTTGCATGCAAAAATTATTTTAGGGGTTGGACCTGAATCAGGAGGGAGAGGCCCTGACGGACTCTTCAGAGTGTAGGCCTTGGGGGTCACTGGATTTGAGTGCTCCTTTAAGCCTATGCTGATCCTATATGGTTGGAGCATTCTCGCAAAACATCGTGACCCTGACTGGTCTCCCTATGATCTTACTTAGTGAGAGTGACTTGACAAACCCATTGTGTGGTGTGTCTTGTTATGTACTCCTAAGCGCCCCAGGATGGTTTTTCACTGACATGGTACCACATTGCATATAGGATTGAGTCTTTGCATAATTGTTGCATATGCTTGCTAATTGATGTGTTATTATATCTTGATCGGAGCGTGGGATTCTTGTGTAATGTGATTGATGATTGAAAAGTGAATTTTGAATGATGAAGTGGTGAAGTTACGTGAGCTATGTTTAAGCAAGTGGTATCTCATTTATATAATATGTATATTTAATTGTCTTGTTTTCTCTATTAGCTAGGAATGTGATAACTCATTCCTTGTGTGTTGTTGTGTTTGGATCCTGTGATGATCTTGAACTTGTGTTCGGGGGAGCAGATGAATAGGTGGATGACTATGAAGAACCTCATACTAGAGGACACGGGAACACACCGCTTTGATAGGATGTGACATTAGGATATAAGTTCCATATTAATTGTATGAAGCTTAGACGACCTTGTTGAGTCGAGAATACTTTATTATTTATTTGGACAAGTTTGAATATGGTGTAAAAGAAAATGAATGTGAGCCTTTTTCCTCTTCGAAAGGCTTGTAAAAAAAATGTTTTAAAAATACTTTTAATTAATATTTGAATTTTTTTTATTCCTTATTAGTATATATGTGAGGGGTAGAGGGTGTCACATGGGCCATATGGATCTTTACGAATTGTTGATCCGTATGGGTTTTTCCCACAAAAATTGCGTTTTTGGAAGCCAATTCAGAACACATCAAACAAATACTTTGATTAAATACAACGAAGCAACACATTGATTCATTCAATCAACCAAAACAATGAATCAAGCAAAGTGCATGACAAAAACAAGCAGAAAATGAAGGATATACAAGATGAAGAAGAAGAAGATGAACTAGGAAGAAGAAGAAGAACCAGAGGAAGCAGCAACGACCGTGAGAAGAACCACGTGTGCGAAGCGGAGGAAGAAGAACCAGACGACTAAGAAGAAGCAGAAACAATGTGCGAAAGGCAATGACTTGTACAAACAAGTCACCATTCCTATTTATATTAAATAGGTGAAGGGTATTTTAGTCCTTTCACCTAAGTTGCTGGGTGTCCCAGTAAAAATGTTGGGTGTCCAAAGCAACCCCCGAGAAATAATTGATCAAAGACTCTGATTCTCCTACTAGAATGTAACTATCTCATCATATGGAAGATAATTACACTATTTTAACTTAAATTCTATATTAGAAAGGGCCTATAAAAGGTAATAAGACTCCACATTATAGGTATAACCGGAATCTTAGCCACCCTTTATCTTTGACTCAAACTAACTTGAGCGTTAAGAATCTTTGCATATAATTTCCCCCATTGGAAATCCCTTGCTCTTTTTACTATCACCCAATCCAATAGAGCAATCGGCTAGACTCTAATTTAAACGTCTATGAAAAACATGTATGGACTAACTAAAATAAATAAATAAATAACATTGATCAATAGAAAAAGAAAATAACAATGATTAACTAAGGTTACAAATACAACACCTATGTTATTATTAGTAACATGTACACAAAAAGAAAATCTTCTTAATAATATAGTTAAAACACTTTTCTTTCATCCATTATATTTTTGAGTCTATGAAATTATGATTTGATGTCACTTTAATTTTTAAAATTAACAAAATTAAAAAAGTCTTTAAAATTGTAATTCATCACTTATTTTAGTCCAAAATTACATAAAACATAAGATTTTAGAAAGACATTTAAGAAGCTTATAAACTTGTTTCACTAAATTTATAAACTAGTTTGATTAAATATATGTTCATGTGATCAAAATGATATTAATTTAAATAATTAAATTTAGAGAATTACAATTTCAAAAACATCCTAAGATTTCATTAAATTCAAGGACTTTAAATCACAATAAAATCACAATTTCAAAGACTAATTTAACCATTTATCCTATAATTTATTTATGAAACTTCCATTCACAAAAATATTTTAGTCCAACCGCTAAACCGGCCGTCAAACGTTCAAACCTAGCGTCTAGGTTACCCTGTTCTGTTGTGTCCACATCGGACTTGGTGTCGTGTTAAGTGTCATCATTATGGGCAGAAAAACCAATTCATTTCCACCGTTAGATTCCATTAAACATTCACATAAAAAAAAAAAGAAAACAACACATTCTATAGATTCCTTCGCACTCACAAAACATTCTTAAATAAATATGCAAACTCAAACCCAAATCCAATCGTGGAACTTTCAACTGTGATCATCATAACATCACAATCAATTCATCACTCACCCCAGCAATGAAATTTGGGAAAGAGTTCAAGACCCATTTGGAAGACACCATCCCTGAGTGGAGGGACAAGTTCCTTTGCTACAAACCATTGAAGAAGCTTCTCAAACAGAACCTTCCTTCAATCACTACCGCCATCACTGATATACCCATCAATCTCCCTCTTCACCTTCTCCAACAACCCTCTTCGCCACAACTTCTTCAGGCTTGGTTCGTGAGGATTCTCAATGAAGAGCTTGAAAAGTTCAATGATTTCTATGTGGACAAAGAGGAAGAGTTTGTTATTCGCTTCCAGGTTCTTCCCCACTTTTTCTTTTTTGCTTTGAACTTTTTTTTTTGTTCTTGTTGGTTTCTGTTCAAATGGATAACTAGTAAATTGCGAAGGTTTTAAATTGCGGTTGCGGTCGCAGTTTCATTGCCGTCCTTGATATCTAGGAAACGGAATTGTACCTAAAAACCTTGAAATTATGTTTGCACAATTGGGTATTTGAGAAAGCTCTTGGCTTGATCAAACCCTAATTTTTATTTGGTATATGTATAGGCACGCGTTGTTATGGGTATATGGTATGTTGGAATACTAAGTGCCCCTTTGTTTTAAAGTTGTAAAGAATTCATTTTTAAACTGTTTAACCTAATTAGAATATGTGTGTAACTTAATCTCAACCATGAATTTTATATGGGTACATGTGCAGAGTGTGGAGAATTGTTTTTTTTTATGTAAAACAAACTGACCCCAAACCACTCTTGTTGATTTCAATCAAAATGGGTAATTGGTAGTTAGAAAATCGTGTTTGCACAATTGGGTATTGAGAAAGGTCTTGGTTTGATGAAGTTTTAGGTAGATACACTGCAAAAACTCCGAAGTTTCTGACTAAATTAATATGAAACTCTGAAATTAGTTTTGTTGGGTGTTCTCCTGTGCAGCATGCTTACGGATGTCTGGTACCATGTGGGTTATTTGAGTTTTTTTAAGAAATATACAAAATAACCTAGTATGAGCATAACCTTGGTAAAGGTTCAATAGAATCAATAGCTTCCATCTGTCTGTTTGTAATCCTACTATACATGAATACAATAGTCTGTCATTTTTTAGGTTTTATTATGATATTATCCTAGCCATCCAATATGTTCCTATATCCAGTTGCTGAATCAATCTATTAGTAAATTGAGTCTGTTAGATTTGAATTTAACTCAAATTGCTGGGACAGGGAGTAGTAGATGAAAATGATATGGTTTTGCAATTAAGACTTATGAGAGACACTCTTGTGGCACTGACAACTTTCAAGGTATACTTATATGGGCTGTTGCTCATTGTATAAGCTCAAACTGCCTGTTGAAAAGGAATGCTTCATGTGTGATAAATTTATCCAAATCTGATGATTTATAAAACTTGTAGCTATGTGAGACCAAGAGTCCATACTCCTAGCTGCTAACTAACTAACTCATTGGAGTCCAAACTACATCAAGGAATGTAATTAGGCTTCCAAGTTTTGCCCAAGGTGTGACATTCATCATAAGGCACTCTTGGTGATTAATTTATAATGTCGGTAAATGATAAGTATGTGCCTTCATGGATGGGTTAGAATTGAGATTCATTCTCTGTTTTCTCTTTAAAGTCTTATGCAGCTCCTTACCAATTAGAGTGATTTTTCCACAAACAATTTGATTCTCAAGTTTTGATTAATATGATGAATAATAAAATGGCATAAAAAACTGTTAGGAATTAATGTGACAAATAGATATATTCTTCTTCTACAATGTAGCAGATCTAAATTTACTCAATTTAGTCAGTTATAATGTTATTAGTACAAGATTCCTCTATATGTTCTCCCTGCAAGCTGGATAAAACCTCTTTTCTAGTGCAAAATTTATCCTAGTGTTAATGTGAGACACGGAATCTGCAATGGCATAGCTCACTCACAAAATTTGATTGATGATGTTCAAGAGTGGATCTAGCTATTGTTGTCTGTTTTTCCTACTCTAGGGAATTAATTATTGACATTTCAGTCATGTATTGTATACTGAATCCAACTGTTAAAGTGCATGGATAATAGATCGATATAAAGTATATTGCCTAATGCCTGGAGAATATCTTTCAATTATAATACCATTGAGTGACAAAACATAGCTCTATTTCCTCCCTGATTTTTGCCTGAAACTTTGAACAGGAGCTGAAGGAGAGAATTGAGTGTCTTAAAGAAAAAAGCAGCCAGGGTGAAGTGTACACTTCTGACTGTGAATTCAGTGAAGAAATGATGGACATCAGGAAGGACTTGGTCACCATCCATGGAGAGATGGTGCTCCTCAAAAACTACAGTTCATTAAACTTTGCAGGTACATCATCTAATTAATCTAATCTTTTCTTTTGATCTAAAGTATGGCTGTCGTGGAAGTGTCATTTCTGTAAGGTTTCTTGATATTGCCTAAAAAGATTATATGATTCATATATTTCACACCTGATGGGGTTTCAGTTAGCTAATTGTTAAGTCTCAAGACATTAACCTATTTCCATTTCAACAGGACTAGTTAAAATTTTGAAGAAGTATGATAAAAGAACTGGTGGGTTGTTGCGTCTGCCTTTTACACAACTTGTTCTTCGTCAACCTTTTTTCACGACTGAACCTCTCACAAGGTTAGTCCATGAATGTGAGGAAAATCTAGAGCTGCTCTTTCCCCTGCAAGCAGAAGTAATCCAATCTACTCCCCCTCCAGAAAATCAGTCTAGACCACCGGTAGATAGCGCAACAAATGCCTTACCTGAGGCATCCTCAACTCTTGGGGATGAAACTGTGTACATATATCGTAGCACTCTTGCTGCTATGAGAGCCATAAAGGGTCTTCAGAAAGCAAGCTCCACCTCCAATCCATTTTCGTTTTCATCCCTTTTTAGCAACCAAGATGGTGATGGTACTGGTGCTGTAACTGCTGAAAACTCTGCCGCAAATTCTCCAGCTACCTTGCAGAATGAAGAAAGCGTTGGTAAAGAGGAAACTGATTCTGTGTAGGAAAATTTTTCTTTTATATCTGCTTCCTGTATCTTCTTCTGGGTTTCTGTTTCAGCCTTGTTGGTTGAAACTAAATGAAATGTAATCTTTTTGTTCGTATATACAATCAATAAATACAAGTCAACTAGTAAGATGTACTTTCTTTAACATTTAACTTGGGAAATAATACCTGAGCATTGCCTTTTTCTTACCTTTCACTTTTATATCACTATGCTCCCTTGTAAGGCTTGCTGTTTTAAGTTTTAAATTGTGACGACTGACGATAAGTGATAACATTAATATATAATAGAGTAAATTACACTGTTATTATTTCTTGAGGATGTTTTAGATTGCATATGACCCCTCCTGCTTTTTCAACGTATATAGCAACTCCCTTATAGTGATACATAATATAATGTTTTTTTTTTGGGTAATAAGGGGTGAGTGTAATGTATTGAATATCAATGTAATATATTTCAAACAATTAAGGGAGGTTCTAGGGATGAAAAAGGGAGAGGTATCTGGGGAAATTTGACGAATCCTCATAAAGTGTTAATCAAATTTAATCTATATAACAAATTAGATGCAAGTATGAGGAACAGAGGAAGTATGCTTAACATTCAACTTTACAATATGATATTTCACCACTGTTTTTTACCTTCCAATTTTACATGGGACCTCTCTATGCTTCCTTGTACCTCTTGCTATTTTATGTTAATTGAGTTTGAAATTGTAATGGCAAGAAGCTGGCGTTACTAAAGGGTAATAAGTAGCATCAGTGTCTAGTGTAACATTAAAATTGGATGTGCAAAATATTGCTTAACAATGCTTCTGGATTATGCTGTTAAAATTATGGGACTTCTGAACTATATAGTATGTGTTAACCGTTTGGTAAGTATACCAAATATTTAAGTAGTAAAGACTCGAAAGTTTGAGTATCGATTTTCACTAGGACTTTGTTTTGTACTTGTGTTGGATAATTTCTAATTTATAAAAGAAAAAGATAAGATGAGGTATAAAAGATGAATTTAAAAGAACAACAACTAAATAATAGATATTAATAGAAAACAAAAAGAAATAATAGAGAATTCAATGAGAAAGGAATATTAGGATCTAATATGCCTTATTTGCCTAAGATGTATTAATTGAGATTTTTCTAAATCAATTAGCTGAATTTTTTCTACCCACATCTATTAGAATACTTGTCCCTGATGTCTTACGATGACAATCTTACCTATCTATCTCCCAAATATCTTTGCAAAGATTCAATAGATAAAATGCATGAAGTTCTAATTCTAGATGCTTGCTTTGATGCATGGGCACAATGCAATCTATCTATGTGTAACATTCCATTTTTCGTAGACTAATTTGAAAGGAGTTGTTATTTGTAAATAAATAGAATTTTATGATAAGGTTTTTGTAATTAAATAAATAAAGAGAAATAAGTGTATTGAAATAATAGTTTGAGAGAAAATAAAAAGGTATTTTATTTATGCATTTGATAACAAATAAAATAGAGTTTGTTTTATAAAATAATAAAAATAAATAAAATAATAGGTTGTGAGTATCTTAGGTATAAATAGCGATATGTTAGGTCAGACGGTAGCTTTTACGACTGTTCATCTTTTCAATTTCGTTTTCCCTTTCCTTTTTCCCAAAAACTCTTTCTTTTTCCCGCAGCCCACCAAATCTGTCTCAGAAAAACGACGATATCGGACTCCGTTGGATCGTCGTGAAATTTGAGCACCATATTCGCAACCCAATTCCGAGCATTCTCACCATTGTGAATTGCAAAAAGACATTTCGGAGCTAAGAGAAATACCCTTCGCATCGTAGTTTTCTCTTTTCCCGCAGAAATCCAAAATAGTCTCAGTAAAACTACGATCGCGGTTTCGTTAACCGTTGGATTTTCATGAAATCTTGATATGTAGTTTGCAATTCAATTCTGCACACTTTCACCATTGGGATTTACGAGATAATATTCATGGAGAGAGAAAAAGGAATCGCACGAAGACAATACATATGGAGGCTTCAATCCTTTCTCCGTCTCTCTCACGTTTGTGAACTCTATCGGAGTAGTCGGAGGAAAAACTGGAGGAATCTTAGAGAACCGCTAGAGATGCCACTATCGCTGTCGGAAGACACGTGAGTCCGCTTAGAGGTAAGGGATGAGTTATTCACAATTGGGGGTTAGTGAGAACATATGTAGGGATCCTTAGAGGATTAAATTAGGGTTTTATTTTGGGATGTTTATTAAATTGCAATTTTTCCTTTACTATTATAAATAAAATATTGATATTCTGATGAGAATTGCTTGATAAATTGTGCTCTTGATATTTGTATATTTTGGCCTATGATTTTGATAAATTGCGCTCTAGTCGCTTGGTGCGAGTGTCTGTATTCGCGTTTAGCACGCCTCTTCCTTGCTTAGCGCCAGTTCTTGTTTTCGCGCTGAGCGTGTCTTGGGTTGGTCATTTTTTAAATTTTTGCTATTTTCTTCATCTTTTAGGTTTTTAATCCCTTCTTTTCATATCTGCAAGCCATGAATAGGAAAAACATCAATTCTTAACAATTAAGCATGAATAACTGCTAAATAATCATTTTAAAGGATACTTTCATTATGGAAAACAACTAATATTTAGCAATTATCAAAATCCCCCAAATTAAGAACTTTGCTTGTCCCCAAGCAAAAATAAAGATGAAAGGAGGCTCTATATGCTCCAACACTTTCAATAGCTGCAATTTTTCAAATTCCCTCAACTGGACCTTCTTGCGTTTGCCATGATTTTGCAATGGAAGCATAGATAAACATTGAGATAGAATTGGTCAGTAGTAGAAATCAATTAGGTCGGCTTGCCTCACTTTTCCTCACAAGGTTTTAGTGTTTCTCTCTACACACAAGTGTCTTGGATGAGTGTTTAAAATTCCTACGACCTGCGATTAATGTTCCCAATTTTGCACTTCATCTTAGTTAAAGTTATCTTGCTTACACTTAGTGGATCACTAAGGACTTTTATTGACTAGTAATGTGGCCTGGCTAATAAAAGAAATTATGGTTTTTTTGGGATTTAAAAAATTAGGATTATAAGATAGCATTTATCTTAGAAAAATTTCTACTTATTTAGCCTAGGCTTATTTGTTTTTCAGTCTCAATTTATTGTTCTAACAACACTTATGACACCTATTTATTTTCTGCCCTTATCTTTACCCTAGTCCTCCCCCAAATTAGGGGCATATCATGACTAAAACCCTTATGCTCTCTTAAATCCTAAAATAAGGTAGGAGATAATTAAAAATAGGCTTAGGGGTTTTTAGAAAAACATTATCATTTTTTGGCTCAAATAAGGTGCATGGGATAATTTCTTATCAAAGGTTGGCTTTTTGGCTAAGAATAAAAAGAAACAAGGCCTTGATTATTTCCATCTTATGTAATTAATATAACAGTTTAAGAATGATGCAAAATCAGGAAATTAAAAACAGACGTTCTCTCACAAGCAAGTTTCACACAACTCACTGGGACAAGACAAAGTTGTTGGCTTATTGCACCATGATTTCTTTCAGACAGACTAACATTTTCTCTCTTTGTTGTGATTCATACTCAACTACTTGGACTGACGCTTACCTTCGTGGAACCAATATTTTCACAAAATTGGTAATGAGCATTTCAAGTATATGAGTCATTTCAGAAAAAACCTTAGCAACAACAACTTCATACATATTATGCAATTATTTGAGAGAGAGCAAATAAAATAAAATAAAATAAAACTAAAGACATAATGACTGAATTTAAATATCAATTATTTATAGACCAAGTTCTTAAAAAAATAAAACATAAAAATAAAATCCTACTTCTTCAATCCAAGTCTGGCCATGTGCCAAAACCAACTCAACATAATATATTAAATGTTACCTCAAATATTTCTATCACATCACTTTAGAATAATAATCAATTCTTATCCTTAAAAAAACCATCAAAGTATGATACACACTTAAATCAAGATACCAATCCATGTAGGGGATATGAATTTTGTAGCATAACAGGTAATATAACACAATGTTTTATATTAATATATAACAAGTTCGCAATGTAACACAATTCAAGTCACATTAACAAATTAAATTCAAATAAAGTTATCAAACCACATTCAGTTATAATGATAAACAAAAATTTCACCGCAGCATTATCAATCAACGTATAAGCTAACATGCAGCAAGTGGATTATTCAATATATATATCCATTGAAATTGGTTGCCAGCGAAGCACCATGAAATACTCATTTTACCAATAGTAACACAATTATTTATTCGAAGATACTCAATCAATTGCTTGTCACTAGCTACCTCCTCGTAGCATTTTTCTCACTTAAAGCATCTCCTCAAAAGCAAATAAACGAAAATGCTAATTGTCAAACCAAGTATGTGGTAGCAAAATTGTGAGAAAACTTTGAAACCAATATCTCCAAAACATAGAACTGATATGCTTAACACCTCATAAGGTGATGGATACTAAGATAAAAACATATTGGTCCAAAAGTGAGTCTCATCTCATTTCAAAGAGCTAGTATTCTCGCTATTAAAAAAATATATATTAGTTCTCCTAAAAGGCTTTCAATCGACGCACATATAAATCCTCTCTCTCAATGCCATTCACAAATGCCACAACAATGCTTTCGGACCTTTCTATCCAAGCATTTTCAAGACAATTAATTTATCTAGTCCAATCTAATTCCAACATCCACAAATCATGAAATGTGGTATCAAAAGGTGGAACTGCAGTAGAGGGTTACGAATTTTAATTGCGTATTGTTAGGTTCAATCCCCACAACTGTAACTCCTCTATTTTTCTTTATAAAGTTAATTTTTTTCACATGTACTTAAAAAAAGAAAAAATACATACGCATATACTATGTGCATACTGTAGGTAAAGATCTTTTATAATTGCATAATCATATATATGGACCCACACGTTGGTCTTAAGCACTTGTAAGAAGACCCGCTTTAGAAAAACAAAGATCAAAGGTCTCTTCATTAGCAAGTAAGCTTATATTTTGTATTCTCCATTGATAAGCACTCAAAAACCATGATCTTATAAATTAATATACGATTCACCAAACACAAAAAAAAAAAAAAAAATCACAGCAAACATTGTTATTTAGTGTCCTCAAGCTTCTCTTTCATCCTATTAAAAAACTTTCAATTCTATTTAAGAGAGGCTGAGACAGCTCATATAATAGGTTCTTCCCAAGAACTTATCCGTCAAATATGTCCAAGTCTCCCAGAATATAATAGATTCTTCCCAAAATGATTTTTGGGACAACAAAACTGACAAGTAGTTTTGTGAGACTAACCTAGGAACTCGCAGGAAAAAAAATAAAGGTTCTGAAAAAGATATTTCCCTCGTGATTGACTGAACCTTGTTTTATAATCAGGTTAATCAATCAAAATAAATATTGATTAATACTATATATTAAAATAGGTAACAATACCAATTAAAGTATGATACTAATACACATTACAACAGAAAATAAAACTAATTAAAATATGACATTAATATATGTCATTAATACAGAAATAATTTTATATAATAATTTAAGATTTTAACTTTTTAAAATATTTAATTTAATAAAAAATATACAACAGGATTCATAAGAGTTTTAGTGTTTTACCAAACCATGTTCCTCAAGTATGTTGAAGAAGGGGGAGAAAAAGATTTTGTGTTCTTTAAGAAGCTTGATAGTGAGTTTAACAAGGTCAATGCCTTCTACAGAAAGAAGGTGAATTAAGTCATGGAGGAGGCTGATGATTTGAGGAAGCAAAGGAATGCTTAGATTGCTCAGAGAAAAGGTGGTGGTAGGGTTCAAGAGTTCAGCTACCACCAACGATTCATTTGCTAGCACAACTTCAGCTTCATATAAATGATGCCAGGCCTCGTTAGTATAAATGTCGAGCAAATTAATCCTTCTAGCTCTCTCAACATTTAGTCATTTAATACTCTAAATTGTATAATTTTCTCTTTTTGATTTTTTCTCTCTAAAAAACAAAACTTTACAATAACAATTTATTTGGGTATGACATCGGATACATGAATCGTATAATATCATCAGGTATAGTTAAAGACCAAATTCTCAAAAGTATTTTTTGTAAGATACTTTTCAAATTTTTCCTTTCTTCCTTGGTTTTCCTTTCCTCCGGTTATGAAATCATAGAGAGTCGCCCAACAAAAAATTAGAAGAGAGGAAAAAAGACAACGATATTTAGATTTTTTTATTTTAAATACCTCATCAACACTCACTTCTTTTTTTTATGTCTTTCTTCCTTAATGTCAATATTTTAAACAAACTTATCTTCATTTATCCAACTCACTAAATTATTTAGATATTATGAATTGTTATATAATTAATTTTTTTATTTTATAATCATTATTTTAGAAGTCATATCTAAGATTTTACTTAATTTCATGGTGTAAAAATTTAAATTAACATTGTACCAAAATTAAACTCTTATTTTAATATGGATATTTTATTAATATATAGTCTTTATACGATGAGTATGTAACATAAAAATTAGATGATGAATCATGATGTTGAAGAAACTATGGAACAGATTATGAGAAGAAAAGCACACTTTGGTTTCTTTAGAAGGGAATGCCATTTTACAATCTACATTCTAATGCATATATGTTACTGTTTTGAAGGTCGCTCAAGTTTACTGATGGATTTGATTCATGAAATTGAGATGAGCAGTGAAAGTCATTTGAAAGATGGAAGTGGTACTGTGGTAGTCATGTGAAACAACCCAATTCTACAGCAACATCCTTTCAGGGCTTTAGACCAGCACATTTGGAGATCCTTTTCTATGTAAAGATCAATGTGGTCACACTTGAAACTCCAGTATCAACATTAAGAGGCTTGCTCTTGGCTTCAAATCATGATCACTTGTCTTTCAGCAAGAAAGAGCTGTGGAAGGTAGAGGAACAAATGAGCAAAGTCTTGAAGGAATTCTATCACAAGCTTCGACTTGTGAAACGCTATAGGAAACTTGGCTCCCTCTTTCACTTTTTAACTTAAAATTGGACAAAGCATGATTATCGTTACAAAACTAACGAAGATATTCTCAATTGATTTGCAGCTTCTTGAACTTGATGGCATTCTCAAAAATCATGAGGAAGTATGACAAGGTCTCATATTTGGTTCTGAAAGATTATATATGGAAGCAATCTTTTCAGTTATGTTCTTCAGTACTGACTATTAATTACCATTTACCACTTCAGGTCACTGCAAGAAATGCATCAAAGGAGTACTTAAAGGTGGTTGGTATTTCATACTTTGGCAACACAGATGAGGTTCTACCTTCAAAACATATGCTCTCATCTTTCAATTCATCAAAACTAACTGTTTTCCAATACTAAATTGCTTCCTGCTACATCATGTTTTGTACAGGTTAATAGACTCATGGATAAGGTGGAATCAGCCTTCATTAAGCACTTTGGAAATGGAAATCGCAGAAAAGGAATGTAACCATTGAGACCAACTTCTAAAAGGGAACGACACAAGGTTACATTCTTATTAGGTGAGGACTGAGCTCCAATAAGTGGTTGATTTTTTTAAGAAATTGTAGTGATATCTACGTAACTCCGTATCTGTAACAATAATTTGTTTATAAAGAAAAACAACATTCTGTTTACTTTCTCTCATAAGCATTTAACTGTTTCTTATGCTATAGGACTGCTGACTGGCTGCTCACTTGCTCTCATTGTGACCCTTATGGTACCCATAAATTCAAGAAAACTTCTAAATACAAATAGCGCGGATCGTTTTAGATATATGGAAAATATATTCCCTCTACAGGTAGAAGTTCATCTGAATCTTTATTGCATGGTCACATGTTTCTGTTATGTGTGTTTGTAAGTGATGCAGCCTACTTGATGGGAAAAGAAACGAGGATTTCACCATCTCGTAAGAATATCTAGAGTAATTTTTTAATTGCTAAGAATGTCATGAGATTGAGATAGGATTGAACTGTTCATTGATTCAAGAAAATATCAAGAGTTGAGAAAATGAAAAAATCTCAATTTTTAATTCAATAATAATCTTTCTCTTTTGATCAGTACATATGTTTTCTCTATGTATAAGAAAAACTAAAACTTCCTAGAATCTAAATAAAAGGAAACAAGAAAATATTATTTATTCCAAATATCACTAATTAACTTATTCGTAAATTAATACTATAAATATGATAAAAATATATGATATCTTTATTAAAAAAAATATATTAATATTTCTAATTTTTCTAATAAATCATAACTAATTTTGGAATGACACATTCTTTAAGTGATTTCTTCATTTTTAAACTTTATATGAATATTTTGGGATATTGAATTCGATATTAAATTCCTAACCGCCTCCTCTTTCACACCTTAATCATGTTTAGTCCATGGTTGCGTCACACTTCTACATCAGTAAGCAACTTAAAAATTTGAGTTTCCATAATAAATAGTAGTTAAGATGATTATTGACTACTTGGAAGACCTATTTTGGCAAAATGATGTCAAGAAATATGATTAATGAACTTCATGCATGTGTTTTACTGTTTATTTGGATTCATCATCTTGCATATGATCATGTACTCAGAAAACATGTACTTCTGGAATCATCTTAAATCAACTACCCCTTTATATTTGGCTTCAACCAAGGAAAAGAATTGGGGTATAGAGAAGTCCTTCTTCTTACTTCTGGCTTTGCAGTACTAGCAATGGTTGTTGTACTCTCAAACTTGGACATGGAGATGGACCCCAGAACAAAAAGTTTCTCAAAATTAGTACCTTTAGCCTTCTCGTGGTAAATTTTTTAAGAAGACATATATCTTGTACCAGATTTAGTCATGTACTATATATGCTTTGCAAAGCAATCATTGTAGAAAGTACTAGACTACCACAACATATGTTAATGTTTTTTTTTTTGTTTGTCTAATAATATACTGTTTTTTGAGAGAAATTATTATATATAACAAAAAAATCAAATACATTAAAGTAAACACATTACATTGGTAGATACATTAATATACTAATTATAAAACATTTATTACTTACTATCAATCACACCTAGATTCATGAAAATATAAACAAAGAACCACCTGCTTGATCGATCAGGAAGCAATTTGGAGTTTATGTCATGAAGCTTGTGAACAAAACAAGTTATTTGTAAATTCTATGATATTTTGATAAGAACTTCCACCTTCACCAATAGCCTTTAAAGCCAAAGTCTTCCATTGAATGACATTGCTCTTTATCACTTTGCCTTCCTCGCTCTCCATTACATCCCTTATACACTGCTTTAGTGTTTCTCGCCGCACAATCTTTTTCTCATTAGTTTGAGCTCTAATTCCAATTTTCCAAACATCTGCCATAAGCTTTGCATTTGTGGTCTGATCTGACCAATGTGGTATTGCAATTGTTGGGACTCCTATGCACAAAGTTTCTAATGTGGAGTTCCAACCACAATGTGTCACAAAGCATCCTATGGCCTCATGAGCTAAAACTTTTAATTGGGAGCACCATGTCACTATCAAGCCCTTCTCTGATTTCTTTTCAAAACCTCTGGGGAGCTTAATCTCTTCAGAGGCTCTGACCACCCACAAAAAGTAATTTGAGCACTCATTTAAACCATAAGCTAGTTCCTCCATTTGCTCTCCACCAAGCATAGCTATACTCCCAAACGATACATAAACAACAGACCCTTTTGGTTTATCATTGAGCCATTCTATGCATTCTTCACTCTCAAATTGTGCCACACCATAATCTTTGTCGTCCTCATGTCGCTTGTCCAAGAACATAGATGGTATGTTTGGTCCAATATTCCTAAATTTTGGCCAAATCTTTGTAATCCAATTTGCTACCTAAAGTCAAATTCTAGTCAGCAATCATTACATGTTTAAATGCCATAAACAAATATACATACTTATTAAGGAAACTAAGTAACTTCAATAAATAGTCATTTTTAATTAAAAGATAAATATTTTTCTTAAATTATCATTCATTAAAACTTAACATTATGTATAAAAAAAGATTATGAAAGATATTTTAGAGATGATCTGATTAAATAAGAGATAGGTAATTAATATTTGTTTAAATTTGAGATTAAAAAATAAGAAATTTTTGTTGTTTATATTTGAGACCGAAGTAAATATGAATTGAGTTTTAATATATCTTTTGTTTGTGTGAATTTAGTTTTAATATATCTTTAATTTCTATAAATTATTTCAAGCACTTTTAATCTCTGTATTTTTCTTTGTTAGTGACATAATCCTCCTCGTTAACTTAGTTGCTGATATTTTTTAAACACTTTTAGACCCTATAAAATTTAATTCTTTTGAGTTTAGATCCTAAAATTTTTTTACCACTTGTTTTCCCTACATTTTCAATGATTAACAAGATAAAATGACGATTAGGGTCTAAAAGTGCTGCTACTAACAGAAAATGTAAGAACTAATTATTGATGCATGAGATAATTTTCTGCACTAATTATTTAAGAAGTTTGATGCTCCACTTTTTTAAATAATATCACAATACATGTTAATTTAAAAATTTACCACTAAAAGTGCATTCAAATTCAACGCCTATGTCTAGAATATTGTACATGTATTAATCGGTTTCTTCTTACCTCTTTATCCAGCTCATAGAATGTATTGCATAGAACCCAGTCAGCTTTGTCTATATTGGAGAATTGATCCACAAAAAAATCAAGATAATATGGATGCTCCACATATGTAAGCAAGAAAGAGGGCATGTCTTCAAGCTGAAGTTTTGGCAAGGAAGGAAGAGAAAACTCATGTTCTGTGAGGGGAACTTGTAGCTTTCCTAAGTGGACATGATAGTATATGCTATTGACAGTCATATTTTGAGTGAGAAAAACAGCCCCCATTATCCCAAAACTCTTCGCAACATCTAGTGCCCAAGGAAAGAATGAATCATAAATAACACAATCAACATGGTTTTTTGATTGACCAAGTTTCTCAAGAAGTTCAGCTAAAGATTCTGACCCCACTTGAGTAGAGCGATCCATGTAGGCCTTGTGGCTCTCAGCATGTATTGGTCCACCTTGGTCAAACCCATCAGAGATGGTTTCAATTGCAAAAGAAGGAGGCACTCTTTGCAAGTTGTTTTGATAGAATCGGTAGGTAACAAGTGTTATTCTTGACCCTTGATGTTCCAATAGCTTAGAGAATTGAAGTATGGGATTAATGTGGCCTTGAAGTGGATATGCTAAGACCAAACAGTGTGCTCTCCTTGCCATGTTTTTCTCCTCCATTTCTCTCATGAGGGTGTGATGAGAGTGATGAAAAAGGAGCTAGGAGGGGTTGACTTATACACGAATAAATAACAATTTGTGGACGGCAAATCATGTGCCAAACCTTAAATATTGGTGTTGCCGGCTGCAGTACTAAAGTCCACTTCAATGTAAAGAATTTTTAAACTTCGGTATTGTTTCGATAGATTTTTCTAAAACACTTATAGAAAAGGAAAATAAGAATAAGTTGAATTTCTCACAAAATTAAACTCAGTTTTTTCTTAAACAAAACAAAAAATATATTAAAGAAAAGAAAGAAAACAAGAAAATCATGAGAAGACCTTATGCATTTAATAACTTTTATAAAAAAAAAAATCATTCGTCTTCTCCGGAAACTAAAGTGTAAGTTGATTTTAAAGAGAAACTTAATTCATTTTATTTTCCTATACTTATTTATGTCCAAGTTTATCCAAACAAACAAGACCTTTGTAAACATTGTATTTAATGCAAAGGCCTTTGTTGTAGCATAGATGGATTATTTACGTTTCTTATTTTATATTATGTATTTTGAATTTGAGAATTGATATTTTGTCCTGCCTTTGGCTAACATCACTGAACCTGACAAAAGGTATGTATTTGACAGAATGCATATATGGCCTAGCTCAGTTGTACATAGGAATATGTTTTGACCTTTCATGCTTATTTTGCAGCAGATAATGCTAAACCGGTAGATATATGTAATGATAAATAATTTACTAGCAGACAAGAGGTTAGGCCTGATATGAGCCTCTTATTGAGGGTGCATGGGTTTGATAATACAAACAACATTCGTCTCACTTAAATGATTTGGGCATATTTGGATAAATTTCACCATAAATACTAAAAAAAGAAAATCAGAAAGAAAAACGAAAAAAAAAATTGTATTAGTAGTTAAAATTAGCTGTTGTTACTGTAACCAAATCAGAATTTATTCATAGGAAGTAGCGGAGGGATGTGCATGATGGACCTTGAGATTTTTGGCTATGTCCTCGTAATTATTTAAATATTGATATTTTTGTATTTTTTTAGTACAAAACTCATTAATAATTTGTCATTAATTATAATTTTTTCATAATCAAGATTCTTTAAAAAATAATTTCAATAAAAATCAAAACAAAAGTATTTAGTCTACCTTATGATGAAATAATAGATCACAAATAAAATTTTAATATTATCAATTTCGATAAACTTCTTTTACTATATGCAACAATAATATAAATAGTTAATATTATTTTATAAATTATAAATGCATTAGAAAAACAATTCCAAAAACTCAATATCGTAAAGTTTGAATTTGATTTAATTGTTGAAACATCTCTAATAATTTTTAATTCTTCAAATAAAATTTCACCATCAAAATCATAAGAAATATCAAGTTTTAGAGAAATTTTAATTTTTATTGTTTTCTTTTATGTTACTAATTTATTCATTTTTACATTTTGAAACTCAACTTAATTAACAGAAACAATTCTCCCCACATTCACATTGTTACATTATAACATTACTTAAAAAAATCCAGGGTTAAGATATTTTAAGTCCATAATAAATTAAAGAATTTTTTTAGGATCTAATAAAAAAAATTATTGAGTTCCTAATAAAACAAAAATCTTATTTTTTACCTTGTTATTTTGTTTTATTCTTTAAATATATGTATTTTCATTTGTCTTTAAAATATTTTGTTTATGTTGTATTAGTCCATTTTTTGGTCTTAACTCTCCATTTCATTAGGAAAAAAAAAAAACTTGACTAATCTATAATTTAGTCGAGAGAAAGACAAAATTTAGTTAAAAATTATTTTCATCAAAGATGAAATTTAGATATCATCCAAACGATTTAATCTTAATTTTTACACATTAATCACTTGAGTTCAATTATTTGATTTGTATTAATTTTTCTAAAAAAATATTTGATAATAACTAATAATAAATGATCTACATATTTTTGGAACTTAAATAAAAATATAAATATATTAGAAGCGTTAAAAATATAGCCTCGTGAGCCAGAACTTCTAGCCGGAAGCACCACGTCACTACCAAGCCTTTTTCTTTTCTTTTTTTTCCCTCAAAATCTCTAGGGAGCTTATAATGCCTACATATAATGAACGATTTGGAATAGTTGGAGCTGCTTAATTATCTTTGTCAAAATATGACTGTTCTAGTAGTAATATATATATTTGGATAAATAGTTATTTTTGTTTTTAAGTATGTAAAGTATTGATAAATTTATCATCAAAATATCAAAATTCAAATTTTAATCTTCAAAAATGATGAAAAAAGTACGACAAATTTATCCATCCATTAACTTGTGTCCGTTACTGTTAATGAAAGAGTTTATGTGAGACGACTTTGTCAACGCATTACACATCTAGGGACAAAAATGACTATTTGTCCAATATATAATTTAATTTTTATCTTTCTCCCATTTTTCGTTGAAAACATAACATTATGATAAACACTTTAAAAAATAGGAAAACAAAGATAAGTTAGAACAAACATAATAATAAGCATAATATTAATTAATAAACATAATTTGTTAATTGCTTTAAAATTTCTAATTTGACAATACCTTATAAAAATATGAGACTCAAACAAAAATGCACAATCATTAAATTAATCCTTACAAAAAAATCAGACACAACTTGATTTTGTCATTACTTAATGTTGTCACAATAAAAATATCAGAACAACAGATAAATTATGCTTATTAATCAAGATTATGTCTATTATTATGTTTGTTCTAATTTATACTTGTTTTTCTATTTTTTTAAATGTTTATTGTAATATTATACTTGCAACAATTAAAAAAGGGAAAAAAATGAAAATTAAATTAAATTATGGGTAAATAGTTATTTTTGTAGAGTGCTGCCAGATTCGTCCTTGAATGTATCACGTAGATTTTTTCATTAACGGTAACAGACAAAAATTAATGAATTATGAATTTTTTGCACTTTTTTTACTTTCATGGATTAAAATTTAAATTTTTATTTTTCAAGGATAAATTTATCAATGTTTTACATATTTATGAACAAAAATAATTATTTACCCTATATATTATATATTATGATGTTCACTTGGGAAAGTTGCAAGTTCGCCCTCACAGACCATGAGAATTCCCTTTCGGCGATACCTAAACTTCAACATAAGGATCTGCCTTCTTTCTTATTTACATGTGCAGAAAATCAATTTAGGACATGGAGCTATGCAATAAGTTATTCATCAAACTCTTACGTAAAAATAAAGAATAGAAATTGTTTAAGTTCGATCATAAAGTAATTTCTAATTTAGAACATGAAGCTTATGAATGTTATAATAAACTATTCACAAATTCTACAGCATTTTCGTAAGAACTTCCACCTTTACTAACACCTCTTACAGCTAAAGTCTTCCATTGAAGGGCATTGATCTTCATCTCTTTGCCTTTATCCATTATCTCCTTTATACAGTGTTTTAGAGCTTCTTGTCGCACAACCTTTTTCTCATCAACTGGGGCTCTAATTCCTATTTTCCAAACATCTGCAATAAGCTTAGCATTTGTGCTCTGATCAGACCAACATGGTATTGCAACTATTGGGACTCCTAAGCACAAGGTTTCTAATATGGAATTCCAACCACAATGTGTCACAAAACATCCCACAGCCTCGTGAGCAAGAATTTTTACTTGGGGACACCATGTCACTACCAAACCCTTGTCTGTTCTTTTCTCAAAATCTTTAGGGAGTTTAATTTGTTCAGAAGCTCTAACCACCCACAAGAAATAATTCGAGCACTCTCTCAAACAACAAACTAGTTCTTTCATTTGTTCCTCACCAAAGGTAACTAAACTCCCAAACGATACATAAACAACGGAGCCTTTTGGCTTATCATCTAGCCATTCCATGCATTCTTCACTCTTAAATTGTGTAATCCCATAATCTTGGTCATCTTCACATTGTTTGTCTAAGAAGTAAGATGGTATGTTTGGTCCAATGGTCTTAAATTTTGGCCAAATCTTCATAAACCAATCTGTAATCTAATATAAAAATAGTTTTTAGAGACACATTACAAGAATGTGAGCTATAAATCTGAATCACACATCATACATTAATAACCAAGATTAAAAGTTAGTGATTATTTGCATCATTACTTAAAAAATCATGTACATTTTTCTTTTAATCTTAATCATTCAAATATGATATAATAATTTATATTTATAGTTCTCACTTCCTACATCAATAAGATCAAAGAATTTATATTGAATATCCTCCTAGTGTACCTTGACACAAAAACCAGACATTTAAGTTAAATACAAAAGTATATAATGTATCTATATTTTTTTTCTTACCTCTTTATCCAGATCATAGAAGGTGTTACATAGGATCCAATCAGCTTTGTCGATATTGGAGAACTGACTCACTACCAAATCAAGCAAAGACAAATCTTCATAAAAAAAGAAAGAAGGCATGTCCTGAAGATGAAGTTTGGGTAAGGCAGGAAGGGAAATCTCTTGTTCTATGAGTGGAGCTTGCAACTTCCCCAATTGAACATGGTAATATATGCTATTCACAGCCATATTTTGAGTAAGATATGCAGCTCCAGCAATCCCAAATCTCTTGGCAACATCTAGTGCCCAAGGTAACAATGAATTATAAATCACACAATCAACATGGTCATTTGATTTACCAAGTTTCTCAAGAAGCTCAGCAAAAGTCTCTGGCCCAACTTGCCTAAACCGATCCAAATAGGCCTTGGACCCTCCAGCCTCTCCAGGCCCACCTTTGTCAAACCCATCATCGATGGTTTCAAGGGCAATAGAAGGAGGCACTCTTTGCAAGTTATTGTAGTAGAAACGGGTTGTAACAAGTGTTATTCTCACCCCTTGATTTTCCAATAGCTTGGAGAATTGAAGCATGGGATTGATGTGACCTTGAGCTGGATATGCCAACACCAAACAGTGTGCTCTCTTCTTAACCATGCTTTTCTTCTCCATTTTTGTGATGAACCTCAACTTCTGCTGAGCTGGTTTGGGTCATGAGTAAGTGCATGTGACATTGGAGAGAGGAAGGGGTTGATTTATTCAATGTTAGAGCCAAGAAAAGGACAATTTGTGGACGGCATGTGAACCAAGTGATAGAAATGAAATGTTTAATTGGAGGAAATAACATAGAAGACACACAAGACTTCTTTATTATTAATTAATTTGTGCATTGGATGGATTGATCGAAGGTGGTATACGACAATATCAGTTCTAGGACAAAACTTACATATAATTTCATAGGTGTCGTATGTATTGTTGTTCAATTAGAATTAGAATTTTATATTGATAATATGCATAATTTTTTAATGTAAATCTTTTTTTGCGTATTACCGAAGTTAAATACTATTTAATTTACAAAATTCTTTTGTAGCAAGTCTTCTATCTCACAAGTCTTGAAGGTGTTACATTGAACTGAACACTTTTAGATTGAATTGCACTCATATTTGCAAGTGCTCTTGACAAAAGCATATTAAGGGAAAATAAATTTAATACCTTGATCAGGTCTTACAAGAGACGACAAAAGCATGAAGCTTGAATTTCTTCTCTTTTCGTTCTTTCTCTTGATTTTATTTAGTAAATAGTATATTCTTATGGAGAAATAGACCTGTTTAAGGAGATTTTTTTCATCGTATATTACGATACATATATATGCTGAGTTTGTCACCTTAAACTTTTAGAACATTTTATTCGGTAGTTGAGTTATTTGAAAATTCATTTCAACCGGTGAGATTTCATCGTGCGGTCTACCTCTGTTGATTACCCATAATACGTATTTCCATATAATAGAACTTTATATAGAGATATGTCTCATAAAAAAAACTTTGTAGAGATATATAGATCTATATTAATTTAGTCTAGAATAAGTCTCAAAACATTGACAAGGGAGGACAAGTTAAATATATCTTAGAACGATATACCCTAGGGGATACAGTTGGTTTCTGGCATTATAGTTTGTTTGTATTTTGTTCAAATCCACTGGTAAAAGCACCAACACTTTTCCTATTGTGGGGACTAAAGATCTACGTGTTGGTATTAGGATTGTCATAGTAGTGAGAAATTGGAGTAATATGCATAATAATAAGTAATAAAAATGTATAGTGTTCGCTCGGGTTTTAAAGGAGAAAGGAGTAGGTCAAAATCATCATGTTTCAAAATGATGTCAACCTGACTAGTGACTAACATTTTATTTTATATTTTTGCCGGCAACAATCTGGCTTGGAGTGCTTACTTAATTAACATTGGGGTGTGGTTCAACAAGTACTACTGCAAATTATTAGCTGTACATGCGTTACAAGACTTACTAAAAACCTAAACACTCGAGACAAAGGTGGATTTAAGACCGAAGTCCACGAGGCAATTTATTTAAAAGAAAGTAATAATAATAATAATACATATGTTGTACAACGAAGTAATTTTAATTTAGGACATGAAGCTTATAGAAGTAATAATTATCCATCAACTTCCATCTGAAAATATAAAATAGGAATTGTTTGTCTGATCACGAAGTAATTTCTAATTTAGAACATGATCAAGCTTATTAATAAAATAAATTATTCGTAAATTCTATAATATTTTCATAAGAACTTCCACCTTCACTGATAGCTCTTATATATAGCTAAAGTCCTCCATTGAATGACATTGGTCTTCATCTCTTTGTCTCCATCCATTATCTCTTTTATACAATGTTTTAGAGCTTCTTGTCGCACAATGTTTTTCTCATCAATGGGAGTTCTAATTCCTATTTTCCAAACATCTGCAATAAGCTTTGCGTTTGTTCTCTGATCTGACCAACATGGTATTGCAATTATGGGGACTCCTAAGCACAAGGTTTGTCATATGAAATTCCAACCACAATGTATCACAAAACATCCCACAGCCTCGTGTGAGCAAGAACTTTTAATTGGGAGCACCATGTCACTACCAAACCCTTTTCTGTTCTTTTCTCATAGGTAGTTTAATTTCTTCTGAAGCTCTGACCACCCACAAGAAATAACTCGAGAACTCTCTTGAATAACAAGCTACTTCTTCCATTTTTTCATGAACAAAGGTAACTATACTCCCAAACGATACATAAACAACAATATTAATCATCCTAGTGTAATTTGAGTTAGTTATTAGTTATCTAACTAACTAAGTCTGTTATAATTAGTTAAAGGTGGTTAATTTTTTGTTATGGTAGTTATAGAGAGTATATAAGTAATGTAAAATACTTTATATTCATCAATCAACAATACACACAATTCTAATTCATTTTTCTATGATAAGATATTCTCTCTATTCCAATAGCTTCATTCACAAGATATCTCTTCTTCTTCATTTGAGTTCATCCATGACATTTCTTCATACCTTTGTTATGGTATCAAAGCTCTTCAATTGAAGAGCTCTGCTGCGCTACTCTATCCTTCATCTTTTTCTCGTTTGTTTGTTCAATCTATTTAGTACTCTGTTGATTCTTCTAGATGAGTGAAGAACAAGATGAATCTCTTAGTGTTCATAGCCCTAACTACCTGCACCCTAGTGAAAATCCAGCTACCTCATTAGTTTTTCCTTTTTTGGATCCAACAAATTACAATTCTTGGAGCATATAAGCTCTCATGGCCTTGAGTGCAAAGAACAAAGTAGAATTTGTCGATGGTTCCCTTCCTCAACTAGCCTCGAATCATAGATTGTACGCAGCTTGGAAAAGAGCGAATAACATGGTGGTTCATGGCTTGTACACTCAGTTGCAACTTCCATTCATCAGAGCATTTTATGGATGGACAACGTTGTTGATATCTGGAAAGATTTAAAAGCACAAAACTCACAAGGTGATTTGCTTTGAATTTCCGATTTACAACACAAATTAGCTTTGATTAAACAAGGACATGGATATTATTGATTATTTTACAAAGCTAAGAACAATTTGGGATGAGCTTGAGAGTTATCAACCCAATCATGTGTGTACATGTGCTTCTAAATGTGGTTGTGATGCTCTTGTTGATGTAAAGAAAAGGAAAGATTAAGATAGAATAATGGAGTTTATGCGTGGTCTAAATGATCAGTACAATCATGTTAGATCAAACATACTCATGATGGATCCCTTGCCATCGATTAACAAAGTTTTCTCTTATATGGCACAACAAGAAAGGCAATTCGCAAGTTCTAATGCACTTCACAATCTGAGTTTGGTTAATGCTGCTGCTAATACTCGGTCATCTAATTCTTGCAGTTACTGTGGTAGAGATAATCACACAGCAGAAACATGTTATAGGAAAAATGATTTTCCACCTAATTTCTTCTCCAGTAGAGGTTTTGGTAGAGGAGGGCTAGGAGGCAAAAGCAACAATGGTAAAGTTTACACCCATTGTGGTATCACTAATAATATAGTGGATGAGTGCTATAAGAAGCACGGTTATCCACCTAGTCACGAATTGTATAAACCTGAAGGAGCTTTAGTTAATAACACTGTTATGGAAGAAGAAAATGTTTTGAGTTCAGAGACTAGTAATGGTGGTCAAGATATTAAAATCACTCAGCAATAGTATCAAACACTTACGTCTTTGTTGGCTGCCAGCAATAATAGCTCTCGTGGATCATAGGTTAACCAGATTGGTACAAGTTCTACTCATACATCAAGCATAGGTAATATACTATTCCTTGTTTGTAATGTTCAAAAGCCTAAAGCTGCAACATGGATTTTGGATTCTAGTTCTATAGATCATATTGCATCCTCATTGACTTGTTATACTACATATAGAGAAATAAATCCGATAGTAGTTCGCCTACCTACTGGTCAACAAGTCATAGCCACACACTCTAGAACAGTCAAATTTACGGAGTTTTTACACTTAGAAGATGTGTTATACTTGCCATCTTTCAATTTCAATTTAATCTCTATATCAAAATTGGTTTCTACATTAAATTGCAAGTTAACCTTCTTTTCTAATTCATGTTTGATTCAAGATATAAGCAGCCAGAGGATGATTAATGCAATTAGTGTAGTGGAAAGTCAATACAAGCTTAGAGTACATGCTATCAATTCAGTTCCCAAGGCTAACAATAATTTCATTTATGTTAAGTCTGTGTTGTCTTGTAATAAAGAAATCATTGATGTTTGGCATTTTCATTTAAGTCATCCTTCATATGATAGGATGCAATTGTCATAACAAACTTATCCTATGTTGACTTGTGATAAAACTTTTGTTTGTGACACTTGCCATAAAGCAAAATAGAGAAAACTTCCATTTCCTAATAGTGACTCCTATGCTTCTAGTCCTTTCTCTTTGATACATGTAGATATTTGGGGCCCTTGTGCCATAACTGTTTTGAATGGACACAAGTATTTTCTTACCATTATGAATGATCACACTAGATTTGTTTGGATTTTTATAATGACTTCTAAAACTGAGACTCAAACTCATTTACAAGCCTTTGTTTCCTATGTTGAGAGGCAATTTAATACAAAAGTGAAAGCTATTTGATCAGATAATGGTGTTGAGTTTATCATGAAACAGTTTTATCATAGTACTGGTATAATACACCAGGCTTCCTATGTTGAAACTCCACAACAAAATGGAATAGTAGAGAAAAAACATCAGCATTTATTAAATGCTACTTGAACACTTCTTTTTCTGTCCAAGTTACCACCAATTTTTTGGTCTTTTGCTTTACAACATGTTGTTTTACGTATCAATTGTTTACCAACTCCACTTCTTAATAATATGTCTCCTTTTGAAAAATTATATGGCACTGCATATGACATTTCTTCCTTAAAAGTCTTTAGTTACTTGTGCTACACTAGCACTCTCACTAAAGGGTACATTACCTTTGATCTTTCCACTAAAGGGTACATTACCTTTGATCTTTCCACTAGAGTCACAATGGTATCTAGACATGTCATTTTCTATGAAGACTGCTTCCCTTATGCCTCTCAATCTTTTCTATCCTAGTGCCTCTCAATCTTTTCCCACATTCCCTGTGCATTCCTATCCTACCATTTATGATCATGGTAAGAATTTGGATTTTTCTTCACCACCTTCACACTCTACTATCCCTGATAATTCTCAATCACCTAACATTTTTGTTGATCATTCGCAATTGGGTTCCTCAGACACTTTTTTTTATCCATCAAATTCACCAATTATTGTTACTCCTAGAAGATTTGACAGGGAAAGAACCAGACCAAAGAAGTTTCAAGACTTTCACACTACATTCACATCAACTGTTATTGGTCAATCCTCATGGTACTCGCTATCCTTTAGCCTTTGTTTTATCTTACAAAAGTTTGTCTCCTACATACCATAGTTTTATCATGGTTGCATACTTGCATCCTCTAAGACAAAACCTAAGTCATTTAAAGAAGCTTCCCAATCAAACAAATGGATCAAAGTGATGAATGCTAAAATTGAGGCTTTAGAGGCTAATCATACTTGGATTTTGACTGACCTCACTTCTAACAAATTTGCTATTGGATGCAAATGGGTTTATAAACTTAAACACAAGGCTGATGGGTCAGTAAAAAGATATAAGGTCAGGTTAGTAGTAAAGGGGTATACTTAGATTGAAGGTTAAAACTACCTTGATACTGTGCTTTAGCTGCTATTAACAACTGGCATTTAAAGCAATTAGATGTGAATAATGCCTTTTTTCATGGAGACCTTCATGAGGAGGTTTACATGACTTTGCCTCCTGGTATGCACTCAACCAAATCTAATCAAGTTTGCAGATTACAGAGATCTTTGTATGGCCTTAAACAAGCCGATATACAATGGTATGCTCGATTGTCCATTTTCCTCATCTCACACGGTTATAAACAGTATTCCTCTGATCAATCATTATTTCTTAAACAACATCTTCAGTCTTCTACTACTTTACTGGTTTATGTAAATGATATTGTCTTGTCATCCAATGATATTCTAGAGATTAAATCCATCACTTAACTTTTGGATGAAGTTTTTAGAATCAAAAACCTTGGTAACTTAAATTTTTTTTCTTGAATTTGAAGTGGCTCACAGTAAACAAGAGATCAATATTTGTCAAAGAAAATATGTTCTTCATATATTGCATGATGCAGGCATGTTAAGGAGTAAACCTATTTCTACTCCAATTGATTACGGTGTAAGACTACACTAACAATTTGGTACTCCACTTGATGATATAGAAACTTTATCATATCGCAGGCTCATTGGTCGTCTTATTTACCTCACTAATACAGGGCTTGATATTACATATGCAATTCAACATGTAAGTCAGTTTGTAGCGTATCCTTCTTCAGCTCATAAACAAGCAACTTATAAGATTCTTAGATACTTGAAAGCAACACCAGGTTCTAGTTTATTTTTCTCTGCTTCCAGCATATTCCAGCTCAAAGCATTTAGTGACTCTGACTGGTCAGGATGTATTGACACCAGGCGATCTATCATTGGCTACTTAGTTTATCTTGGCAATTCCTTTATTTCTTGGAAATCCAAAAAGCAAGACACGGTCTCTAGAAGTTCTTCTTCAGAGGCTGAGTATTGTGCACTAGCTAGTGCTACATGTGAATTACAATGATTAACCTACTTACTTGATGATTTTGGGATTGTTTACACTTGACTAGTTCTTTTGTTTTGTGACAATTGCATCGCACTTCACATTTCTACTAATCCTATCTTTCACGAATACACAAAAGATATTATTGAGATAGACTGTCACATTGTGCGAGGGAACCTACATTTAGGCCTTATCAAGTTGTTGCCCATTGCTTCTGCTCAACAACTTGCAAACATATATACTAAAACACTTTTTCTAGACGCTTTCAATTTTCTTTTTCTATGATTAGATATTCTTTCTATTCCATTTTTTTTTATCTATATTAAGATATTCATGTTATTTATAATAATATAGATAAAAAAAATAATGTCAATAAATCACATACATAAATATTTTAAAAAATAGAAAATGCTATCATTTTATTTAATTAAGTATCTTTATTGTATAACTTAATTCTTTAAAAAATTACATACCTGACTAAATAAAGTTAAATATAAATAAAAAAATACTACTATAATAAATAATAAGAATATGTATACTTATATAAGTTTTGTTTTTATTTTATATATTCTTTTTATTTATTATAGTAGTATTTTTTTATTTATATTTAACTTTTTTAATCAGGTATGTAATCTTTTAAAAAATTAAATTATATAATAAAGATATGTAATTAAATAAAATGATAGTATTTTTATTTTTTAAAATATTTATGTATTTAATTTATTGACATTATTTTTTTATCTATATTACTATAAATAACATGAATATCTTAATATAGATAAAAAAATATTTTCACTAAATCAAAAACATTATTTTAAAAGATAAATATAATATATAAAATAAAAATAAAACTTATATAAATTTACATATTCTAATTTATTTGAAAATAAAATTTAATCTTATATATTATATTTTAAAAGATAATGTATACGATTATAAAAATATAATAAATTAAAAAAGAATAAAATTTGAAATATAGGAAAACTCAGATAATAAATTAAAAATAGAAAGACTAAGATAATAAATTTTAAAATATAATAGAAGAATTGATTTGATGAAATAAATAATATATGAAGATAAATTTTGCAATTAAGTTTTTTATATTGTTCTAAGTTATTTTTATTAATATATTGGAATTATTTTTTTATTTTCATCTCTTTTATTCAAAATAAAATACAACAGACATGATTAATCTTTTTATTGTTAGTTTTTTAATGACTTTACTCATAAATTTATATCAATTAAATTTTCAGTTAATTATGATATATCCATATGTAATAATGGATCTATAATAAATAGACTTGGAATATGTTTGAGATAGCTTAAAAAATTAAATTATTTTAATAATTAATTATATGTATAATCGATTATTGTTATGTATTATTAGTATACAAGATTTTATACAGATAACTAATTAATAAAATACATAATGATTTTCAAAATAGTTATTACAGAAATTAGTAAACTTATTATGCCTAATATTTGTAATTAAATAAGAGTATAAAAGTGTGCATATATTATTATTCATGTTGGAAAATTATTTTTAATTAGAGATTCTATTTTTTTTTCTTTCTAAACTCTAAACCATAGAAGCTCCTAGTCCCAGGGAATACCGTCGAACTGTTAGTACTATAACAAAACCAAATCCTGGTCGTTACTTTTCGCATCTTTCCGTTTTGAGTTCACTGTGGCTCTTCTCCACTGTCGTTTTGCTTCTCCCTTTTCCGTTCTCATTCAAACCCTAATCTGTCCCTCAGATCCCAAAATTACCCCAAATTGAGAACTTGCCATGGCAGCAATGTCCGATTCGGTTCGTTCCCTCGCACTTCTCTCCCTTGCAGTGATGTGTAGCGTCGCGAATTCGATGCGGTTCGACCTTCAATCGGGTCAAACCAAGTGCATTTCAGAGGACATTAAGACTAACGCGATGAGCGTGGGAAAGTACAGTGTCGTTAATCCCCAAGAAGGTTACCCACTTCCCGATTCCCACAGGATCATTGTCAAGGTAACTTCGTCATTGAATCACCGCCAAACCCTTGTTTTGACAGTGAAAATGCAGCATTTTCCCAAGGTTTTAAATTGCGGTCGCAGTTTCTATCGCGTTCTTGATATTGCGGGAAATTGCAGACAATGCAGCTAATACGAGGTTGTAGACACCCCCAAAAAACTTGACTTTGCAATAAATAAATAAATAAACTTGCACTTTCCAAAATAGAAGGAAGAAAATTGAATCTTGTGAAAAGCATTGAATCTTAAATGGGACAGTCGTACAATGTTTCTTAATCGTTTGTGATTTGTTATGAGGCGTCCTGTGGTTTGTTATCTCTGTGGGATTGACTTTGAGATTGTGTTTGTGTGTGTGTTTGCCAGGTGACGTCGCCTCATGCGCACACATATCACTTTGGAGATCATGTGGATTCTGGTAATTATGCATTTACGGCATCTGAGGCTGGTGACTACTCAGCTTGCTTTTGGGTACAGGATACCAGGGATGCCCCGTCGGTGGTAACTATTGAATTTGAGTGGAGAACTGGGGTTGCTGCCAAAGATTGGTCAAAGGTTGCCAAGAAAGGGCAGATTGAAGTAAGTAGTATTCTATTGTTCTGTGACTCAGCATTTGTTTGTACTTAGTATGTATGTGATCAGTAATCTGTTATCATTATTATAGTATTTTTAACTCTTTCTGTGTTGGTTCTTTTTTGAAAAATCATTATGCAGCCTTCCCAAGCCTGAATATTGAAGAGGGCTGTATTAGACAGCTTTGTTCCAATGTAAAACTTTGTTGAATCTCTATTACATTGATCACCAACTATGAAGCACGAATACTTCAATTTGCTTCACGTATCTGTATCCGTATCCGATACTGATACTCTTGGATACTTCGCCAATACGTATTGGTGAAGTATCCAAATCTATGAAGCACCGATAACTCAATTTGCTTCACGTATCTGATACTGATACTCTTTGGATACTTCACCGATACACGTATCGGTGAAGTATCCAAGCTTTTAAAGCATTTAATGAAAGTCCAATACAACTACAAGAAACATGTAAGCATGTATAATATAGAAACACTTTCCGTTAATGAACCAAAAATGAAAATTGATTGTTCTCTTTATGAATGATTTCAAGAAAGGAATGAGATTGATAGTATTGTTCCTATATGTAAATAATAGAAAGTAATTTATGATGACAATGATTTATAATTTTATTTTTAGTAATGTTCAAGAAGTATGTTTTTATTTTAGAATTGCAAAATTACAATTATATATTTATCATGTTTTATGAATTCTTATATATTTTTAAATATATATTTTACACATATCGTATCCATATTTTAAAATAAATGTACGTATCCGATACACGTATCGTATCTGTGCATCATAGATCACCAATGTAGTTCTACTAATTTTTATTTGAAACTATTGAGAAACCTTGCTCTCTAGATTTGTTTCCCCTGAAAATATAGGTTTCTGACAGAGCCCAGTGAGCTTTGAACATGTAGGCGACCCCATTTAGTAAATTCATTTACAATTGCCTTAGATATATTGCCTAATAGTATTTCTTTTCTATATATAAGATATTTTGCACTATGCAAAGATAAGTTGTCGTGTGCTCTTTTCCTGGTTATATAGCAGATATATATAGCTAAATTGCGCAATGCACAGAGAACTTATCTGTGCCCTTTTCATGGTTTTGCATACCTGCAGGATTATTAACTGATGTTATGATTGTGTTTTCCATTCTATCTGGAAAACTGATACAGTATAAGTTTGGTCTTGCTTTGATTGGCTACTTTTTGGAGATGTGGCTAATATAAATATAGGGACAATATCATAATGTTCTTGTTTTCCCTTATCTCTCTTTTAAAATCTTTAACAGTCCAACCTTTTTTATCCAGCAATTTTTTCTATGCTAAGATCATAATTATCAATCCAGGGTAGCAACATGTAATGCCTGACCTTGAAAACTCTATGATTGTATAAAGGAAAGCGGGATGGTTGCTCCTAGTACAAACTAAATAATTTATACCACACATAAATACTCACTCGAATTTATTTTTTTTACAGAAATTCGTGATAAATAATAACTCAGTTTCCTCACAATCACCATCAATCTAGGAGCATAAGAACATATGAATGATGCGAAATAATGAAGGGTTCCGAATCCTATAATGTTTCTAAAGCAAAAAATGCATCAGAGTAAATGTGCCCGGGTCTGCTCTTGCTACTCCACTATAGCATCATAATAGTGCATTACTAGAAACACAAAATCTGTTTAAAAGCTCAGTCAATGGAATTTCCTGAAATTCTAGTTCTGGTTGTATTCATAGAGAAATTAAGGAACCGGCATAACCTGGTTGAGACATGATATACCAGTAACCCAGATTTAGCTTTATACCACAGTTTTGGATCCATCTTATTTTATCTATTACTAAGTGGTTAACCCTTTTTTTTTTTTTTTACTTTTTTGTGTGTATCTTGCTTAAGAGGTCAAATCCAACAATTATGAACATTTGTTATGTCATTGTTCATTTGTTATTGTTCCCTGTTTAGTTCCTACTACATTTTATGGTAATATACACAAAGTAGTAATATGAATCTAAATACCATCCTAATTTCTTTCACCTTTCTATGATATAGGGATAGGAACCAGTATTTTATTGATGTAGGTGATTTGGTCTTTTGTGTTTATTGATGTGTTGTTTTCCCCCCTATTGTCTAGGTAATGGAATTTGAGTTGAAGAAGCTATATGATACTGTCCTATCCATCCATGACGAGATGTTTTATCTTCGAGAAAGGTATTAATTCACTGACCTCTGCCAACAAGTCTCTTGATATTGTTATGCCATTTAGTATATAATGGTTCTCGGTTCTCCATATGATCCTTTGATGGAAAAGATGTTTTGCTGAGGTAATTTCTTTTAAATGGAAGATAAAAGGAATATATAGCTGTTGGGTCAGAAGAAATTGGAATCTTTTGCTGGGAGGGATCTCTCTCTAGGTGCAGCTGTGTATATTCCTCCTAACTTTTCCATATACTGACTGAAATACATGTATAAACTATACAATTAATTTTGTCTCTGTCCCTGAGATAGAGATGAACGTAATCCCTGGCATTATTTTTCTTTCCCCCCAGGTATAACCTACATTATTCTGTGTCATTCACCACATTGTCTTTTCTAATCATTTAATGGGCTGGAGTGAATCAGAAATTTGTTGTCTGTTATGCCTGCAATGTATTTGTTCCTTGTGCTCCACTCCACCCTTGTGAATAAACTTCTTTGCTTACATGTGATGTTGTATGGTTCATGAGAGTGATATGCCAAGGAAGGAAGCAATTAGATGCGTATATAACTGACTACAGGCTTCTATTTTATGTTTAATTTTTGGGAGGTTTGGCTTTGGCTTTACATGGTCATGAACACTACAGCAGCATAAGAGTTTCTTTTCATTCTAATGGTGTTTTTCACTGAATTTTTGGTGACCTTTTTTATCCATGTGGCTTGTATAGGGAGGAAGAGATGCAAGATCTTAACAAAGCAACAAACAGCAAGATGTTTACCTTCAGTTTCCTTTCGATTGTGGTTTGCTTGTCTGTGGCTGGTTTGCAACTATGGCATTTGAAGACATTCTTTGAGAGGAAGAAGCTCCTCTAAGTTCATCACACGAATTTTGTTCATCTGGCTTCTGAATTTTTTATTTTCTGTACCTGGTTGTTCCTTGTGTATCCAAATGTATGATTAGTTCATCTTTCACTTTTACATTTTATGGTAATTAGAATTGTTGCCCATCGCAAGTCATATTAAATGTATGCTACAATTATGAACCGGTATTAACTTAGAAATAATAGTTACATTTCTTAACAGGCCCTTAAATTTGTGATTTGAAAGTTATCCTTTTTCATTCAATCTGAGCACTTAATGTTATTTCTTGATGATAAAAGCCCATAAGAAACTTCAACATACAAATGGTCAAAATTGGCAATGTTTATATCTTGTCATCGTCGTGTTATAATTGAAACCTATGACTACATTACACTCTGTTCGTTATGAATGAAAGATGGGGTGAAAGTGAAAGTGGGCGTGAAAGTGAAAGAGGGTTGAAAGTCAGCATGAAAACAGATGAAATCAACAGTAATAGTAATACTGTTAATGACAAAAACAACCCTCTTTATTTGTGACTCCCGTGAGCATCTTATTTTTTAATTAAAATAAGGGTCTTGAAAAGGCATACAACCGATTATTCCTAGGGCATAATCAATTATATGCCTTTTATTTTAAAAAAATCATTTAAAAAACCAAAAACAATATAATTTAGTTGGGGTAAAATGAAAATTGGTTATATGTTTAAATTATTATTTTTCTTTTCTTGTTTCCATAATCGCTTTAATTCAAATATTTCTTTTCTAGTTTACATAATCACTTTAATTTAAATTTTTTTAAAAAAATTTTATTTCATCTAAATCAAACTTTACTCTTCCCTCTATAATATTTTTCATCTCTTTTCAATCCTCACACTTTCATAATGTTTTATTCAACTGTACCGAATACTATGTTAACATTTGAAAGACAGCAAATGATTCCAAAAATGTATGAAGTGACAATTCTGTTATGTGAAGCTTCGGAAGAACTTAATTACTAGTTTAGGCAATTTCTGCTGACCAACACAATGACAACTCTTTCTACCCTGGATTTCCTATCCCATCTCACTTTGGTACTATCATTTTGACATTCCACGTACCTCTTAACGATAATGTTGCTTTAAAACTCATTTTACATTACTTGATTTCATTTGGTGTAGAATTTTGTTATTAATTTGAACCGTTTAACGTTGGTAGAATTATTTAAGAAATAACGTTAAAAAAATACATTTAGAAAAGACATTTTAAGAGTGAATAAAGTAAAATCACTGTGCAAATATCAAATGTATTTTTTAAAAACAATGGATAAATAACTCACTCAAATTCTACTCAACACAAAATACAAAGTTTATACTTGTGCAACCAATTTTGACGTATTATACCTTCCGGTGTGTAAATTATACGAACACGGGTGTTCTTGTAGGATATGATTATCATATCGAACTTACCATGCATATATCAAGGTTGGAATCTTCCCTTAAAACTTAGCCAGCAATAATTAGAAGGTAAAATTACATGATGCAGGGCACATAAACTCATTCAAACTAAGGAAATAATTTAACACACTCAAACATAACGGATATTATTAGAACTCCAAAGCCAAAGACCTCACATTAAGCTTAGACCAACAGTTCATAAAGCTCAAGACTTCACATCACAGTAATAGTCTAAACACACTGGAAGGAAGGTATAATACGTCAACCCGTTATTTAGTAGGTAATTATGGGATGACTTTGATTCACACAGCACGCACTGGCATTTTGATTACTCATCATCATAACTCTTGTATTGGTGATGCTTGTGGTGATGCTTCTTTCTCCCATCATCATCATCTGAGTCATCTCCCTGCGATGGTAGGAAAATATCATAAAATGAATACCAACTTCAATCCGAAGAACTTTATATAGCATGCAAATCTTAGTATTCGCAACTATTTCATAGCATTTTTATTCTGCTAGTAAAATCTGCTTTTTTTTTGTGCAATGCTAGTAAAATCTATTAAATGCATGCGCACACTATTGGAATGTTGGACATGGGAAGCACTGTATAACGATTGCAATACTTAGAGAAAGAATCCTCTCATATACATGATAGATCCTTAAATTTTGTGTCTATTGATCTCATAATAAATATTAAGATATAATCCACATATTTAATATTTATTAAGAAATAGACACAAATTTAATTTGATGTTGTCACGAAAATTTAACTTGAGAAGATTGATTCCTGCAATACTTGTGAAATGGTTAGTAGAATAAGAAAATTCAGAAATCCAAATATTGTTTGCCAATCCATGCCAAGGAGTTTCCAGCATAATCTATACTCATGGGTGCACCCAACCACAAAACTTACACATGCAGATGCTTATACATGCATAAACCTTGCACCATTAAATGTAATGATGGCTCATTTAACAAAAACAGTAAAGGTCCAAATGGCCTAAATGCAGATATTCTTTCAAAGGTACACAGGGCATTAGGGAACAAGAAAACCATTAATAATGTCCACTCAAGAACTACACGGAGAACTAGATGATTTGGTCAAATAATCAGAATATCAGTGCAGTAATATCTAAGGTCAACAAAGACAAAAGCACCATCTAAAGGATTAATCACATAAACTGAAGTACAGAACAGAAAATTCAACCATTCATCTATGTTCTGTTATATCTAAATTCAAACAGAAGTACAGGACTTACTTTGATAGTCACAATTTTGTAATCTCTCCATGTGTGTTTTTGTCAGTGGCAAAACACACGTTTATGGGTTGGATAGTTGGTTGTATACTCAGTAATCATATTAATTTAATAATTTAAATAACATTAAAAAATTTAACACCTGATCCTTCTTTTCATGCATTCATTAGAAAGTAAGCTCAAAAATATTCATGACCTTTTAAAGCACAATACCAAGGATCTATGTATACTACAATGCATCAGGGTAATCCACTCAATCATATCAACTAGAAGAAACAATGCAATCAAATACCAACACAAGGTTTTTGGAGTCTAAACATAAAGCAAATCAAATTCTAGCACAGCCAAATCCATACATGGTATCCCATAACAAAAAAACTTAGATGCAGTTCCTTGTATGAATATGATATTGTTCTACAATTAGAATTGGAATTTTATTTTGGTAATCCCTGTATTAAAGATTTGCATTGAAGATTAGGATAAGTTTAATAATGTGAAACTCCAATTTTAACAAGAGAATAACACCAAAACCATATAATGAATTCCATCCAATGTTATCAATGGAGGATGGTGGAATAGAGCAGAAGGTCAAAATTCCGCCATATAGATATGCAATTGTCTCTGGCAGTTGGCGAAAAATCCGCCATGCCATTCTGCTATAGTGGTCATGACGCCACCATTTGACAACACTAATTGCATCTAAGTTTTCTTCTATCAATTAGTTCAAGCAATTACAGCAGCATTGCAATGCACAAACAATTCAAGAACTGAATCATACACATAACTCAAATCACAATGAGAAGCATTACTTGCAATGGCAAAAATACCATCTTACTTAAGAATTAAAGTACACCAAAATACCAATTCCACAATTCGTTAAGAGTTTTAATTTTGGTGCACCATCAGTGTAACTATCAACTAATCAGAAATTATTGTGAGTACAACATCTAAGGTAAAATCTCTCTACACTATCAATAATTTGACAATTCGTTAAAAGTTTTAATTTTGATGTACTATCAATGTAACTATGAACCAATCAAGGTAATAGGAGATATAAAGTGGGTTAGGTGGTTAAGGGAGAAGGGAAGAGGGGAAAGGTCGCGAGTTTGACCTCCTCTGCGGATAAAACTAACAATTAACATTTGTCAATAAAAAAGAAGAAAAGAAAAAGACTCCTAAGGTAGTAATCAATAAACTTATTGTATATGACAGTTTGTGATCAAATAACAAAGTAAAATCTCTGTACACTATCGATCATAGGCCATTCACTCATGAGTAAGGAATGGAAAGAGTAGTACTAGTACTCACATATTTCTTACGACCATAGCCCTCATCATCATCATCATCAGCCTTCCTCTCATAGGAGGGCTTGCGGAACCCCTCCTCCTCCTCCTGCCGGGGTGGACGCCCCTCATAACCATACTCAACCCTTCCTCCTCCTCCTTGGCTCTCATAGTTGCTCCTCCCATAGCTAGGTTTCTCCTCATACTCACTCCTCCCTCCATACCCGGATCCATATTCACTCTCCTCCTTTCTTCCACCATACCCGGATCCATATTCTGATTCTTGCTTCCTTCCTCCATATCCTGATCCATATTCAGATTCCTCCTTCCTTCCACCATATCCGGATCCATATTCTGGTTCCTCCTTCCTGCCACCATACCCGGATCCATATTCAGATTCTTGCTTTCTCCCACCATACCCGGATCCATATTCAGATTCCTCCTTTCTCCCACCATACCCAGATCCATATTCAGGTTCTTCCTTTCTTCCACCATACCCAGATCCATATTCAGACTCCTCCTTTCTCCCACCATACCCGGACCCATATCCTGACCCGTATTCACCCTCTTCTTTCCTACCATACCCGGATCCATATTCCGGTTCCTCCTTTCTTCCACCATATCCTGACCCGTATTCACCTTCTTCCTTCCTTCTACCATACCCAGATCCATATTCCGGCTCCTCCTTTCTTCCACCATATCCTGACCCGTATTCACCTTCTTCCTTCCTTCCACCATACCCGGATCCATATTTCGACTCCTGCTTCCT